>NW_027362765.1:78598908-80998908 GCF_046119375.1 Phyllobates terribilis
TCTCCCATCTCCCCCCCCACACACACACACACACACACATGTGCATCTCCCATCTCCCCCCCCCGCACACACACATGTGCATCTCCCATCTCCCCCCACACACACACACATGTGCATCTCCCATCTCCCCCCCCACACACATGTGCATCTCCCATCTCCCCCCCCCACACACACACACACACATGTGCATCTCCCATCTCCCCCCCCCACACACACACACACACACACACACACATGTGCATCTCCCATCTCCCCCCCCCCACACACACACACACATGTGCATCTCCCATCTCCCCCCCCACACACACACACACACACATGTGCATCTCCCATCTCTCCACTCCTAGTTAATTGTATTTAAAAAAAAAAAAAAACTTGTTATACTTACCCCCATGCGATCCCTGCAGAATCCTGGCGCTCGTCCAAATCGCTGACAGCAGGTTCTCCTGACTTCCGGCCATGTGACGGCACCGTCACATGACCGGAAGTCAGGGGAATCATGAAGGCGCTGCTGCAACAGCGCAGCTCAGCGCTGAAATGTCCCGGACCCGGCGCATAGCATGGGGCCGGGGGCCCCATGAGGAGAGAGACGCACAAGAGGGGGGCCCCCGAGGGGGCCCCTACCGGCCGGGCCCCATACTGGAGTCAGGGCAGTCATGCCCTGATGGCGGCCCTGCTGGAGGCTGGAGGGGCCCCCTCTCCCTCGGGGCCCCCGTTCAATGAACCGGCTGCACGGGCGGTAGTTCCGCCCCTGGCAGAGTCCCCAGGAACTATAAGCTACTTGCCAGCTGATATAGGAGATTGATACATGGTGTGCTAATGACAGTCCGGCTGAAACAGCCTGCAGATAACATCAGGTTTTCCATAGCTGTCAATAATATAAATGAGACTGGATAAGCCAGTTGTAGGCTGAGAGAATTAGGACAAAATAAAAAGAAGGGGTACAACTATCATGGACTAAATATAAACCGCAGAAAAATGAAAGTTAGTTTGCTGCCGGGATAGTTTTCTCTCACTATAGGAATGCTAATACATTCCAGATAAATCACATCTGTGACTAGCTCTACTAATAAATCTAATAGGCTGCATTAATATCCTGCACACAAAGCACTTTAGCTAGGAGAGTATATACATCTGTTATTACCCTTATATAGCTGCTGGGGAAGGCTTCTTTTTCTCACTTCATTTTTTTTCTCACTTTTTCTTTAATGTTGGTATCTTTATTCTTAATCTATTAATATAAAAGTTACATTTTAACTATTACTCCAATTGGATAAGACAGTGACATATCATTCATCGCATGTCCTGCAGGTTCCACCTCCTGCAGCATTACCCTCCTCCTAGTTCCCCCACCACACACGTGCACTGCAGCTTCCTGGTGTGAGCTCCGCCCCTTTCAGTGATGTGGTCCAGCACACTAGCAGGAGCAGCTCCATTCACACTGTGTATTTAGGGTGCGGCTCTGCAGGTGGAGGTATGTGGAGATTCCTGGGAGCAGGGGACATTAACCCCCTCAGTTCTGAGGCTGTTTAGGTGCATTTGCATTTCTGCATTGTAATAACCATAACTTTTTATTTTAATCTAATCTAATATCCATTACTTTGCCTCTGGAATGGTGGCCGTGTGAGGGGCCGTTCTCTGCACAGTCTGATGGAAGCATTGTGGCTAAATACCAGGAGATCGAGCAATTTAACTTTGTTTATGTAACTATTTTTATGGGTTTTTTTGCGCTTTTATTTCCATTGGAGCCATTCTGTGGCACCTTTATTAGGCTATGTGCGAACGATCAGGAATTGCTTGCAGATATTTGTGCAAGGTTCTGAACCTCCTGGCAGCAAAAATGTTGTGGAACATCCGCAGCGTTTTTGATGCGTTTTTTTTTCCTCTCCAATGCATTGTATAGGAAAAACGCACAAAGAATGGACGTGCTGCTTCTTTTTTCGTACGTGAAATTCAGTCAGGAAAAATCCTGATCATGTGCACAGATCTGCCTCAATCTCATAGGAAATCTTAGGATAAGGATTGCAATGCGTTTTTTAGGCCAATTCCTCGCGAAATTGGCACATAGGCTATATGCACATTGTGCGTTTTCTTAGTCCTCTGACCGTCATGGCAAATCATTAAACCGTGTCACAGGACACCAATGGTGCAACATCAGCCCCTTCCTCTATCTAAGCCCACTATCAGTATTCGGTCAGTGTTTTTTCTCAGGAGTGGGAGCCAAAACCAGGAGTGGGTGATAAATACAGAATTGGTGACTTGTTTCTATTATACCTTTTCTCTGATTGTTCCTCACCTGGTTTTGGCTCCAACTCCTGAGAAAAAATACTGACCTAATACTGATAGTGGGGCTGTGGCCTAACGGCAAAAGAGGTAATAGAGTCAAGATTTGAGTAATCTCTGCTCATCCCATCATCGATTATTAGTACGTCTCGGTGCTGAAGTTGGCGTAATATTAATAACAATCATCGTATAGGCTGACAAGCTGTAACTGTGCGATCACTTATATACCTCAGGTAAAATGGTGACTGCTTCCTCTGGCTCTGCAGGCCTGAGGTAAAAACAGCTCTGTGCACCATCATTCACAGGTCTGTGTATCATGATCTCAGTACTGGCCGTGGTTCCCCTGACCTTAACTTGACCGTCTCATAAGCATATATGAGGCTGTGGAGGTCAGGTCATGAGACCTCCTGCCAGTCCATGCATCACTGTCTGAACACAGACTGCAACATATACTCTTACTTATGAATTAAGCATATCTCAGCTATAATGGAGGAGGCTCTATCTCTCAGTTACCTCAGCTATAATGGAGGAGGCTCTATCTGTCAGTGTCCTCGGATATAATGGAGGAGGCTCTATCTCTGTCGGTTACCTCAGATATAATGGAGGAGGCTCTGTCGGTTACCTCAGATATAATGGAGGAGGCTCTGTCGGTTACCTCAGATATAATGGAGGAGGCTCTGTCGGTTACCTCAGATATAATGGAGGAGGCTCCATCTCTGTGAATGACCTTAAATATAATGGAGGAGGCTCTATCTCTCTCAGATGTAATGGAGGAGGCTCTATCTGTGTCAGTTACCTTAAATATAATGGCGGAGGCTCTCTTTCCTCTATTTCCCTCAGTGATTTAAAATATCAACTAAGATGCTCACATGCTGTTTCAGAAAAGCAGAGTATGTTCTTTCTTCCTCTGATACAATGGCGGCCAGTCAATCAGTCTAATATATTGGATACTCTTCTCTCCATTATCTTACTGACAGGACTGACATCCCTCCATCTTACTCTCTCTCTCTCTCTTCACTTCTCT
The DNA here is from genome assembly GCF_046119375.1 of Phyllobates terribilis. NCBI lineage: Eukaryota > Metazoa > Chordata > Amphibia > Anura > Dendrobatidae > Phyllobates > Phyllobates terribilis. The sequence goes on from NW_027362765.1 coordinate 78,602,216, forward strand.
GGCTCTTTCCAATTCCTGTCTCACTCCCCAGGGCTGATGGGAGATGTAGTTCTTTTCATGTGCAGGTTTTATAAGGTATGAATGGATTCCAGTCACCTAATGTTTGCTAAGATAAGTGTCTGTACTCAATTCATTAAGACTGGCGTTGTGCACACCAGTCTTAAAGGGGTTGTCCGGTTCAAATCTATGTCTGCATTCACTGTGTGTCTGCAGACTTATGAATCCACCCAGGGCACACACTGTATGCTTTTGGGATTAACCAGTTTCTGACTTGAGCTGAAGGGTATGTTTATATATACTCCGGGCCAGTGGGCGTGGCCTCACTTCACACAAGTGTATGGAGAGCGAGGCTGCACCCACTGGCCCGGGGGTATGTATAACTCATACATACCCTTCGGTTCCTGCAGCACACAGTGTGTGCACTAGAGGGTGGATTCATAAGTCTGCAGTCACATAGTGACTGTAGACTTATTGATTATGGACCAGACAACCCCTTTAATGAACTGGCTCGTTGCAGTACAATGTGACTAATTCATTAAGAGGCATACATTACTTGATGGAATTAGACACATCTTTTAAATGGTGTGCACCTCCACCAGAAATCTACTCCAGTCAGAGACTAGAGTACATTACTGGCAAACGTTACGCCACTATATTGACGTAAAGCATCATTAATTAGATGGACTGTGTTAGCCATGTCCAGTACATGTGCTGCTCTTTTTGGCAAAGCAGCTTAGGACTGGTGTAAACACCTTGATGAATTGGAGCCATAGCCATCAGCCCCTCTGCGCCCCTCACTCATGTCCTCTGCAAAGGTAAAGTCTCCCCTTGTGCCTCCTGCCTTCTCCACTGTTAGGGCTTGCTCTCACTTGCGATTAAATCGGACAAATGCAATCCGATAAATTCGGATTGCATTCGGATCAATTTAATGCTATGCTGGTGCGCTCAGTGGCGTTTTTTTTTCCAGCTCCGATCGGATTGTGATCGGGCTGAAAAAAAAATAGCATGCTGTGATTGCATGCAGGATTTGGATCACACGCACCCATAATAAGCCTATGGGTGCTTGTGAAATATCGCACTGCACTCGGATATCACCCGAGTTCAGTGCGATTCCCGCCGACGCCAGCAACAGAGGAGATGTAGAAATTGCTTTCTCCGTCTCCTTCGCAGCTGTGCTGCAATCGTCTCTGTGCGAGAGATAGGAGCAATGACACTCGGCTCCCGATTGCAGCAGAGCAGGAGCTGAATGTCATTAGCATATCTTATCCGATGCTCTTACATGGGATGCCATACGCTAGTGGGACCCCGGCCTTAAGGCCCCGTCACACATAACGAGATCGCTAGCGAGATCGTTGATACGTCACGGTTTTTGTGACGCAATAGCGATCTTGCTAGCGATCTCGTTATGTCTGACAGGTAGCAACGATCAGGCCCCTGTTGTGAGATCGCTGATCGTTACAAAGCTTCCTGGACCATTCCTGGGTAGTTGCGCTCCCGCTGGGCAGTGTGCATCGCTGTATTTGACACCTTATCACCGACCTCGTTAGCGATTCAGAACTGAGACACGTAGGCGTGCATAAATTGGACTTTTCCGCTCCCCTCGTCCCCGATTGGTGGTCGCTACAGCGTTCTCATTTTCCGCCGTGCATAAAGAAGGCAACAGAATAGCGATTCCATCCTTTGTTTCTGACCTCGTGCTGGATTGCAGATCCTAGCAGAATTCTCCGGGCTGTTGATATCCGTTCATTCGACTGAGTCCTGATTTTGCGTAATTTTATGCACGCCTTTGTGACACAGTACAGTCCCTATCAAGGTGTGGATCGTGGAAATAGTTGCTGTGTGAAAGCGTCCCAACGACCGCCGAGATCGTTAGTTAGATCGCTGGGGCGGCCGACATCTTTGGGAAGTTCTGCATGTTTGACAGCTCCCCAGCGATCCTGAAACGACTCTCCAGCGATCACAAAACCGTGACGTAATAACGATCTCGCTAGCGATCTCGTTATGTGTGACGGGGCCTTTAGTGTCTTGCATTCCCTAAACTCTTCTCCTCTCTATGCTCCGCTCCTTTTCAGTATTAATTTACTGTCTCTTCACCTTTTGTGTGAGTGGTTTAACCCTTTCTTCACCTTCCGCATGCATCCTCTCTGCTATTCCCTGTGTTGTATCTCCCATGCAGACGATTATATAGGGGTTAACCCCCTCACCCTTGTCCCTGTGGTGTTTCCATCTTCAGTCCATGCCCTCCGTAAATTGTAATACCCCTTGTCTGGCTTAAATTCCGCTCCAGTCTGACTAGTTTACAAGCTAATAAAAATGTGTGTTGGAAGGATGATGAGTATTACACTGTGTGCAGAATTATTAGGCAAGTTGTATTTTAGAGGATTATTTTTATTATTGATCAACAACTATGTTCTCAATCAACCCAAAAGACTCAATAATATCCAAGCTTAATATTTTTGGAAGTTGGAGTGGGCTTTTTTTTGATTTGGCTGTCTTAGGAGGATATCTGTTTGTGCAGGTAACTATTACTGTGCAGAATTATTAGGCAACTTAATAAAAACCAAATATAATCCCATTTCACTTGTTTATATTCACCAGGTAAACCAATATCAGTGCACAAAATTTAGAAATAAACATTTCTGACATGCAAAAACCAAAAAAATTAGTGATCAATATAGCCACCTTTCTTTATGATGACACTCAACAGCCTTCCATCCATAGATTCTGTCAATTGCTTGATCTGTTTTCGATCAACATTGCGTGCAGCAGCCACCACAGCCTCCCAGACACTGTTCCGAGAGGTGTACTGTTTTCCCTCCCTGTAGATCTCACATTTTATGATGGACCACAGGTTCTCTATGGGGTTCAGATCAGGTGAACAAGGGGGCCATGTCATTATTTTTTCTTCTTTTAGACCTTTACTGGCCAGCCACTCTGTGGAGTAGTTGGATGCATATGATGGAGCATTGTCCTGCATGAAAATCATGTTTTTCTTGAGCGATAACGACTTCTTCCTGTATCACTGCTTGAAGAAGTTGTCTTCCAGAAACTGGCAGTAGGTCTGGGAGTTGAGCTTCACTCCATCCTCAACCCGAAAAGGTCCCACAAGTTCATCTTTGATGATACCAGCACCCCACCTCCACCTTGCTGGCGTCGGAGTGGAGCTCTCTTCCCTTTACTGATCCAGCCTCTGGCCCATCAAGAGTCACTCTCATTTCATCAGTCCATAAAACCTTTGAAAAATCAGTCTTAAGATATTTCTTGGCCCATTCTTGACGTTTTATCTTATGTTTCTTGTTCAAAGGTGGTCGTTTTTCAGCCTTCCTTACCTTGGCCATGTCCCTGAGTATCGCACACCTTGTCCTTTTTGATCCTCCAGTAACGTTGCAGCTCTGAAATATGGCATCTTGGCAGCTTCACGCTTGATTTTTCTCAATTCATGGGCAGTTATTTTGCGCCTTTTTTGGCCAACACGCTTCTTGCGACCCTGTTGGCTATTTGCCATGAAACGCTTGATTGTTCGGTGATCACGCTTCAAAAGTTTGGAAATTTCAAGACTGCTGCATCCCTCTGCAAGACATCTCACAATTTTGGACTTTTCAGAGCCCGTCAAATCTCTCTTCTGACCCATTTTGCCAAAGGAAAGGAAGTTGCCTAATAATTAAGCACACCTTATATAGGGTGTTGATGTAATTAGTCAACACCGCTCCTCATTACAGAGATGCACATCACCAGATTTACTTAATTGGTAGTTGGCTCTCAAGCCTATGCAGCTTGGAGTAGGACAACATGTATAAAAAGTATCATGTGATCAAAATACGCATTTGCCTAATAATTCTGCACGCGTTGTAGATGTGTTGTGAAAAGACCCCACTGCAAATCCAGAAAATACTGCTGGGAAATCTGCCTGAATAATCGACACACGAGTCAAGCAGATTTTGGTGTGGAAGTTTTTTTTCATTTTTTTTTCAGAAGTCTTGCTTTTCCTGGCGGTTCAGTGGGAAAAAAGTGATGTTTTATACTTAATAAATTCTTCCGTGTAAACTGAGACATTGCGGATTTGTATCCCCTGCCTGAATAAAGTGGACTATGCTGACGTCAGGGGCGTACATAGAAATCATGGGGCCCCATAGTAAAAGTCCAAATTGGGCCCCCCTTCCCCGTAAAAAAAAATAAATAAATCTGCAACGTAACTGGAATCACAGTGTATAGGCGCAGTCACAAAAAGACATAGCTATCTACTTTTGAAGACAGGGAAATGGACATGTCTTGTATCATATACATAGTAAATGTGCCCATACTGAAGCCTTTTAGTGTTCTCAACCCTCTTATCGCCCTATAGATTTAAATACCCCCCAAAAATGCATCCAACACACTGTATGATAACCCCTACAGTAAATTCCCCTACTGTAACCCCCACATGCACAGTATGATGACTCCATAGTCCCCCCAGCAAAGTATGATGTCCACACAACCACCCACACAATATGATAGCTCTGACAGCACCCAAACACAGTATGATGGTCCACACACACACACCCCACAGCATCCCCATCTCACGCAGTATGAAGGTCCCCGCAAAGTATGATGATCCCCACAGACCCACATTGTATGATGATCCTCACACAGTTTGATGGTCCCATAGGCCCTCCACAGGACCTCCAAACAGTATGATGAAGGTACCCACAGTATGATGGTGAGCACATTTCTCCCACACACAGTAAGCAGCACGGTGGCTCAGCGGTTAGCACTGTATGGTGTCTCAGTGGTTAGCACTGCAGCCTTGCAGCGCTAGGGTACTGGGTTCAAATCCCACCAAGGACAACATCTCCAAGGAGTTTGTATGTTCTCCCCGTATTTGTGTGGGTTTCATCTGGTTTCCTTCCACACTGTGGAATTAATGGCGTTATATAAGTGAGTAAAATAAATATATACCGTATTTTGCAAAATAGGAAAAAATATATATATTTTTTCTGAATAAAATGGTGCGCCTTATAATCCTTTTTACCTGGGGGCAGTGGTAGTGGAGGAGGGGTCACAGGAGCCAGGCTCACACATACCGGAGACTGGCGGCAGAGGAGGCTGCGGCAGGAGACGGGCGATGCTGCGGCCCCTCCCTCAGAAGAAATGTCAGTGATTCAAGGCGGTGGTGGCAGCGGGAGCTAGGCGAGTTCAGCGAGGCGATGCTGCGGCCCTGTCCTCAGAAGTCGGCGGTGAGCGGAGGCGAGGTTCCCTATCCTGTACATAGCCCTGCGCTGTGTTTTTGTGAAATGGCTGCTGGAGCATGCGCAGATCGAGATCTCTAAAGAACTCTGCCAGCTCCCGTCGCCACCACCACCACCACCACCACCACCTTGAATTACTGACAGTTCTTCTGAGGGTGGGGCCGAAGAATCGCCCTGCTACTGCCACAGCGGCCGCCAACCTCCTGTGTTTGGGACCCCTAGCCGCCGCCCCCCCAAGTAACCATAACTTTTCATTATAAGACGCACACCCTTTTTTCCTCCCAAATTTGGGGGGAAAAAGTGTCTTATCCGTAAAATAAATAAATAATATTGGCCCCCACAGTAGTCCCCACCACAATATGATGATCGCCACAAGCCCCCCCCCAATCATATGATGACCCCCTTTCAGTAGTCCCCATCACAGTATAAGATCCCACAGACCCTTACAAGTCCTGACTAGGAGAGCATGAGCTGCTGTGCAGATAAATGTGTGTAAAGCAGTAATTTATTATTGTTCAGCTGTAATCCGCTCTGGTCCCAGAAGTTCCTCCTCAAGCCTTTTGGTGACCGACACAGGACAGTGTGACAGTAGCTCTAGCTCAGTGTGAAGGAGGCTTCCTGACTCTCTTTTTGCACAATCACAGCCCTCCTCCCCATAAACCTGTAAATAGTTAGCAGAATTCTATTTGCGACCCCCTCCCTTAACACCTGCACATCCAACAATCAGCATGCAGGTGGAAACTCATCTGACTGAGTCATTTCACACAGAGAGCCCAGCTGCCCTGCGAACCTGCAGTGTCAGCGGAGTGTCACCCCTGCATCCAGGACGGCTCCCTCTGTCTCCATTAGCCAGGCTCCAATGATCACCATGCTCCGGGTGCTCAGCTCCTCTCTGCTGTGCATGCAGCACAGTGATCTAGAGGGGCGTGTCTATGGACAGAGCAGCCGGCTCCGGGCCCCCTGGACGCTGGGGCCCCATAGCAGTCGCGTGGTCTGCCTCTATAGGCGGTACGCCACTGGCTGACGTCCTGCTACTTAACATTTTTAATGTTCCACTGTTGCATGATCTGTGGACTGATAAAATGTATGGATTTTTTTCATTACTATTACACTGCCTTTATTTAGCGACTTTTGTGCTACTTCCACTTCTTTATAATAGCATTGTGTTATATCAACACATGATAGCTACAGAAATCACACATGATAACATGTTATTCAAGTCCAGAATGCAAAAATAGTCAGGAAGTTTTGTGACAAAACAAAAAAGTTTATCATTATGTTACAAGGCCTGTAACATTTATTATTTTTCTTGCAATTGAGCTTTGTGAGGGCTTCTTTTTCTTGAGCTGACTGTTTTACTGATAACGGTTTGGGGCAGAGATGACGTTTTGATCGTTTTAGTACCGTAATAGGGGGGGGGTGAGGTGACTGGAAAATAAAATTCTCTGTTTTTTTTTTCTCCTTGATGGCGTTCACCATATGAGTTAATTACATTTTTTATTTGAATAGGCTGGACTTTAACGAACACAGCAGTGCCAATTTTTTTTTTTCTTTTTTAATGAAGTAAAAGGGTAGTGATTTGAATTTTTTTAAACTTTTTTTTCTTAACTGACTTAGGGGAATATAACCAGCGATTGTCCGATTGCTTATCTATAATATAACGGGAGATGCGTGTCTGTCGGAAGCCTTTATAGACTGCGCATGCGCGACGCGCAGTCTGGCTCCAGACAAAAGCACGCATCCAGCCGTTAGAGGTGAAAAGAGTGTATGGCCGCCGGAGATCACGGTATGCGTAGACACTGAACGCATACCGCGATCTCCTGCGCCATACTTACCTGACCGATAGGAGCGTTGGGAATAAAGGAGCACAGGGAAGAAAGGCGAGTATAAGTGTTTATTTTTTTGTATGTGTGTACAGCGTGAAAGGGATTAGGGGTGCCACACATACCAGGATTGGGGGGGGGGTGAGGGGGCCACACATACCAGGATTGGGGGGGGGTGAGGGGGCCACACATACCAGAATTGGGGGGGTGAGGGGGCCACACATACCAGGATTGGGGGGGGGTGAGGGGGCCACACATACCCAGGATTGGGGGGGTGAGGGGGCCACACATACCAGGATTGGGGGGGGGTGAGGGGGCCACACATACCAGGATTGGGGGGAGGGGGGTGAGGGGCCACATATACCAGGATTGGGGGGGGGGGGGGTGAGGGGGCCACATATACCAGGATTGGGGGGGGGGTGAGGGGGCCAATACCAGGATTGGGGGGGGGTGAGGGGGCCACACATACCAGGATTGGGGGGGGTGAGGGGGCCACACATACCAGGATTGGGGGGGTGAGGGGGCCACACATACCAGGATTGGGGGGGTGAGGGGGCCACACATACCAGGATTGGGGGGGGGTGAGGGGGCCACACATACCAGGATTGGGGGGGGGTGAGGGGGCCACACATACCAGGATTGGGGGGGGGGTGAGGGGGCCACACATACCAGGATTGGGGGGGGTGAGGGGCCACACATACCAGGATTGGGGGGGGGTGAGGGGGCCAAATACCAGGATTGGGGGGGGTGAGGGGGCCAAATACCAGGATTGGGGGGGGTGAGGGGGCCAAATACCAGGATTGGGGGGGGGTGAGGGGGCCACACATACCAGGATTGGGGGGGGGGTGAGGGGGGCCACACATACCAGGATTGGGGGGGGGTGAGGGGGCCAAATACCAGGATTGGGGGGGGGTGAGGGGGCCAAATACCAGGATTGGGGGGGGGTGAGGGGGCCACACATACCAGGATTGGGGGGGGTGAGGGGGCCACACATACCAGGATTGGGGGGGTGAGGGGGCCACACATACCAGGATTGGGGGGGGGTGAGGGGGCCACACATACCAGGATTGGGGGGGGTGAGGGGGCCACACATACCAGGATTGGGGGGGGTGAGGGGGCCACACATACCAGGATTGGGGGGGTGAGGGGGCCACACATACCAGGATTGGGGGGGGGGGTGAGGGGGCCACACATACCAGGATTGGGGGGGGGGGTGAGGGGGCCACACATACCAGGATTGGGGGGGGGGTGAGGGAGCCACACATACCAGGATTGGGGGGGGGGGGTGAGGGGGCCACACATACCAGGATTGGGGGGGGGGGTGAGGGGGCCACACATACCAGGATTGGGGGGGGGTGAGGGGGCCACACATACCAGGATTGGGGGGTGGTGAGGGGGCCACACATACCAGGATTGGGGGGGGGTGAGGGGGCCACACATACCAGGATTGGGGGGGGGTGAGGGGGCCACACATACCAGGATTGGGGGGGTGAGGGGGCCACACATACCAGGATTGGGGGGGGGGTGAGGGGGCCACACATACCAGGATTGGGGGGGGGGGGTGAGGGGGCCACACATACCAGGATTGGGGGGGGGGGTGAGGGGGCCACACATACCAGGATTGGGGGGGGGGTGAGGGGGCCACACATACCAGGATTGGGGGGGGGGGTGAGGGGGCCACACATACCAGGATTGGGGGGGGGTGAGGGGGCCACACATACCAGGATTGGGGGGGTGAGGGGGCCACACATACCAGGATTGGGGGGGGTGAGGGGGCCACACATACCAGGATTGGGGGGGCACACATACCAGGATTGGGGGGGGCGAGGGGGCCACACATACCAGGATTGGGGGGGGCCACACATACCAGATTGGGGGGGCCACACATACCAGGATTGGGGGGGGTGAGGGGGCCACACATACCAGGATTGGGGGGGCCACACATACCAGGATTGGGGGGGCCACACATACCAGGATTGGGGGGGGCCACACATACCAGGATTGGGGGGGGGCCGGTGAGGGGGCCCACCACATACCAGGATTGGGGGGGGGGAAGGGGCCCCCCAGATTGGGGGGGTGGGGGGCCACAATACCAGGATTGGGGGGGGGTGAGGGGGCCACACATACCAGGATTGGGGGGGGGGGTGAGGGGGCCACACATACCAGGATTGGGGGGGGGTGAGGGGGCCACACATACCAGGATTGGGGGGGGGTGAGGGGGCCACACATACCAGGATTGGGGGGGGTGGGGGGGGGGGGGGGGTGAGGGGGCCACACATACCAGGATTGGGGGGGGGCACACATACCAGGATTGGGGGGGGGCACACATACCAGGATTGGGGGGGCGAGGGGGCCACACATACCAGGATTGGGGGGGGGGCCACACATACCAGGATTGGGGGGGCCACACATACCAGGATTGGGGGGGTGAGGGGGCCACACATACCAGGATTGGGGGGGCCACACATACCAGGATTGGGGGGGCCACACATACCAGGATTGGGGGGGCCACACATACCAGGATTGGGGGGGGCACACATACCAGGATTTGGGGGGTGAGGGGGCCACACATACCAGGATTGGGGGGGCACACATACCAGGATTGGGGGGGTGAGGGGGGCACACATACCAGGATTGGGGGGGTGAGGGGGCCACACATACCAGGATTGGGGGGGGCACACATACCAGGATTGGGGGGGTGAGGGGGCCACACATACCAGGATTGGGGGGGGCACACATACCAGGATTGGGGGGGTGAGGGGGCCACACATACCAGGATTGGGGGGGGCACACATACCAGGATTGGGGGAGGTGAGGGGGCCACACATACCAGGATTGGGGGGGGCACACATACCAGGATTGGGGGGGGTGAGGGGGCCACACATACCAGGATTGGGGGGGCACACATACCAGGATTGGGGGGGTGAGGGGGCCACACATACCAGGATTGGGGGGGGCACACATACCAGGATTGGGGGGGTGAGGGGGCCACACATACCAGGATTGGGGGGGGGTGAGGGGGCCACACATACCAGGATTGGGGGGGGTGAGGGGGCCACACATACCAGGATTGGGGGGGGTGAGGGGGCCACACATACCAGGATTGGAGGGGGCACACATACCAGGATTGAGGGGGCCACACATACCAGGATTGGGGGGCACACATACCAGGATTGGGGGGGGGCACAATACCAGGATTGGGGGGTGAGGGGGCCACACATACCAGGATTGGGGGGGGGCCACACATACCAGGATTGGGGGGGCCACACATACCAGGATTGGGGGGGCCACACATACCAGGATTGGGGGGGGTGAGGGGGCCACACATACCAGGATTGGGGGGCCACACATACCAGGATTGGGGGGGCCACACATACCAGGATTGGGGGGGCCACACATACCAGGATTGGGGGGGGCCACATACCAGGATTGGGGGGGGCCACACATACCAGGATTGGGGGGGTGAGGGGGCCACACATACCAGGATTGGGGGGGGCACACATACCAGGATTGGGGGGGGTGAGGGGGGCACACATACCAGGATTGGGGGGGTGAGGGGGCCACACATACCAGGATTGGGGGGGGCACACATACCAGGATTGGGGGGGTGAGGGGGCCACACATACCAGGATTGGGGGGGGCACACATACCGGGATTGGGGGGGGTGAGGGGGCCACACATACCAGGATTGGGGGGGGCACACATACCAGGATTGGGGGGTGAGGGGCCACACATACCAGGATTGGGGGGGGCACACATACCAGGATTGGGGGGGGTGAGGGGGCCACACATACCAGGATTGGGGGGGGCACACATACCAGGATTGGGGGGGTGAGGGGGCCACACATACCAGGATTGGGGGGGTGAGGGGGCCACACATACCAGGATTGGGGGGGGTGAGGGGGGCACACATACCAGGATTGAGGGGGCCACACATACCAGGATTGGGGGGGCACACATACCAGGATTGGGGGCCACACATACCAGGATGGGGGCCACACATACCAGGATTGGGGGGGGCACAATACCAGGATTGGGGGGGTGAGGGGGCCACACATACCAGGATTGGGGGGGCGAGGGGGCCACACATACCAGGATTGGGGGGGGCACACACATACCAGGATTGGGGGGGTGAGGGGGCCACACATACCAGGATTGGGGGGCCACACATACCAGGATTGGGGGGGCCACACATACCAGGATTGGGGGGGGCCACACATACCAGGATTGGGGGGGGCACACATACCAGGATTGGGGGGGTGAGGGGGCCACACATACCAGGATTGGGGGGGGCACACATACCAGGATTGGGGGGGTGAGGGGGGCACACATACCAGGATTGGGGGGGTGAGGGGGCCACACATACCAGGATTGGGGGGGCACACATACCAGGATTGGGGGGGTGAGGGGGCCACACATACCAGGATTGGGGGGGGCACACATACCAGGATTGGGGGGGTGAGGGGGCCACACATACCAGGATTGGGGGGGCACACATACCAGGATTGGGGGGGTGAGGGGGCCACACATACCAGGATTGGGGGGGGCACACATACCAGGATTGGGGGGGTGAGGGGGCCACACATACCAGGATTGGGGGGGGGCACACATACCAGGATTGGGGGGGGTGAGGGGGCCACACATACCAGGATTGGGGGGGGGCACACATACCAGGATTGGGGGGGTGAGGGGGGCCACACATACCAGGATTGGGGGGGGGCACACATACCAGGATTGGGGGGGGTGAGGGGGCCACACATACCAGGATTGGGGGGGGTGAGGGGGCCACACATACCAGGATTGGAGGGGGCACACATACCAGGATTGGGGGGGTGAGGGGGCCACACATACCAGGATTGGGGGGGCACACATACCAGGATTGGGGGGGGTGAGGGGGCCACACATACCAGGATTGGGGGGGCACACATACCAGGATTGGGGGGGGGGGGTGAGGGGACCACACATACCAGGATTGGGGGGGGCACACATACCAGGATTGGGGGGGGTGAGGGGACCACACATACCAGGATTGGGGGGGGCACACATACCAGGATTGGGGGGGTGAGGGGGCCACACATACCAGGATTGGGGGGGCACACATACCAGGATTGGGGGGGGTGAGGGGGCCACACATACCAGGATTGGGGGGGCACACATACCAGGATTGGGGGGGTGAGGGGGCCACACATACCAGGATTGGGGGGGGCACACATACCAGGATTGGGGGGGCACACATACCAGGATTGGGGGGGTGAGGGGGCCACACATACCAGGATTGGGGGGGCACACATACCAGGATTGGGGGGGGTGAGGGGGCCACACATACCAGGATTGGGGGGGCACACATACCAGGATTGGGGGGGGGAGGGGCCACACATACCAGGATTGGGGGGGGCACACATACCAGGATTGGGGGGGGTGAGGGGGCCACACATACCAGGATTGGGGGGGGCACACATACCAGGATTGGGGGGGGTGAGGGGGCCACACATACCAGGATTGAGGGGGGCACACATACCAGGATTGGGGGGGGGGTGAGGGGGCCACGCATAACAGGATTGGGGGGGGCACACATACCAGGATTGGGGGGGGTGAGGGGGCCACACATACCAAGATTGGGGGGGTGAGGGGGCCACACATACCAGGATGGGGGGGTGAGGGGGCCACACATACCAGGATGGGGGGGGTGAGGGGGCCACACATACCAGGATTGGGGGGGCACACATACCAGGATTGGGGGGGTGAGGGGGCCACACATACCAGGATTGGGGGGGGCACACATACCAGGATTGAGGGGGGCACACATACCAGGATTGGGGGGGGGTGAGGGGGCCACGCATAACAGGATTGGGGGGGGCACACATACCAGGATTGGGGGGGGGTGAGGGGGCCACACATACCAAGATTGGGGGGGTGAGGGGGCCACACATACCAGGATGGGGGGGGTGAGGGGGCCACACATACCAGGATTGGGGGGGGCACACATACCAGGATTGGGGGGGCACACATACCAGGATTGGGGGGGTGAGGGGGCCACACATACCAGGATTGGGGGGGGCACACATACCAGGATTGGGGGGGGGTGAGGGGGCCACACATACCAGGATTGGGGGGGCACACATACCAGGATTGGGGGGGGGAGGGGCCACACATACCAGGATTGGGGGGGGCACACATACCAGGATTGGGGGGGGTGAGGGGGCCACACATACCAGGATTGGGGGGGGCACACATACCAGGATTGGGGGGGGTGAGGGGGCCACACATACCAGGATTGAGGGGGGCACACATACCAGGATTGGGGGGGTGAGGGGGCCACGCATAACAGGATTGGGGGGGGCACACATACCAGGATTGGGGGGGGGTGAGGGGGCCACACATACCAAGATTGGGGGGGTGAGGGGGCCACACATACCAGGATGGGGGGGTGAGGGGGCCACACATACCAGGATGGGGGGGTGAGGGGGCCACACATACCAGGATTGGGGGGGCACACATACCAGGATTGGGGGGGTGAGGGGGCCACACATACCAGGATTGGGGGGGGCACACATACCAGGATTGAGGGGGGCACACATACCAGGATTGGGGGGGGTGAGGGGGCCACACATAACAGGATTGGGGGGGGCACACATACCAGGATTGGGGGGGGTGAGGGGGCCACACATACCAAGATTGGGGGGGTGAGGGGGCCACACATACCAGGATGGGGGGGGTGAGGGGGCCACACATACCAGGATGGGGGGGGTGAGGGGGCCACACATACCAGGATTGGGGGGGGCACACATACCAGGATTGGGGGGGTGAGGGGGCCACACATACCAGGATTGGGGGGGGCACACATACCAGGATTGGGGGGGGTGAGGGGGCCACACATACCAGGATTGGGGGGGGCACACATACCAGGATTGGGGGGGGCACACATACCAGGATTGGGGGGGGTGAGGGGGCCACACATACCAGGATTGGGGGGGGGGTGAGGGGGCCACACATACCAGGATTGGGGGGGGCACACATACCAGGATTGGGGGGGGGTGAGGGGGCCACACATACCAGGATTGGGGGGGCACACATACCAGGATTGGGGGGGTGAGGGGGCCACGCATAACAGGATTGGGGGGGGCACACATACCAGGATTGGGGGGGTGAGGGGGCCACACATACCAGGATTGGGGGGGTGAGGGGGCCACACATACCAGGATTGGGGGGGGTGAGGGGGCCACACATACCAGGATTGGGGGGGGTGAGGGGGCCACACATACCAGGATTGGGGGGGGCACACATACCAGGATTGGGGGGGGTGAGGGGGCCACATATACCAGGATTGGGGGGGGCCACATATACCAGGATTGGGGGGGGCACACATACCAGGATTGGGGGGGGGCACACATACCAGGATTGGGGGGGCACACATACCAGGATTGGGGGGGGTGAGGGGGCCACACATACCAGGATTGGGGGGGCACACACACCAGGATTGGGGGGGGTGAGGGGGCCACACATACCAGGATTGGGGGGGGCACACACACCAGGATTGGAGGGGGTGAGGGGGCCACACATACCAGGATTGGGGGGGCACACATACCAGGATTGGGGGGGGTGAGGGGGCCACACATACCAGGATTGGGGGGGCACACATACCAGGATTGGGGGGGTGAGGGGGCCACACATACCAGGATTGGGGGGGGGGCACACATACCAGGATTGGGGGGGGTGAGGGGGCCACACATACCAGGATTGGGGGGGGCACACATACCAGGATTGGGGGGGTGAGGGGGCCACACATACCAGGATTGGGGGGGGCACACATACCAGGATTGGGGGGGTGAGGGGGCCACACATACCAGGATTGGGGGGGGCACACATACCAGGATTGGGGGGGTGAGGGGGCCACACATACCAGGATTGTGGGGGTGAGGGGGCCACACATACCAGGATTGGGGGGGCACACATACCAGGATTGGGGGGGGTGAGGGGGCCACACATACCAGGATTGGGGGGGGCCACACATACCAGGATTGGGGGGGGGGTGAGGGGGCCACACATACCAGGATTGGGGGGGGGGGGTGAGGGGGCCACACATACCAGGATTGGGGGGGGGTGAGGGGGCCACACATACCAGGATTGGGGGGGGGTGAGGGGGCCACACATACCAGGATTGGGGGGGGTGAGGGGGCCACACATACCAGGATTGGGGGGGGTGAGGGGGCCACACATACCAGGATTGGGGGGGGTGAGGGGGCCACACATACCAGGATTGGGGGGGGGTGAGGGGGCCACACATACCAGGATTGGGGGGGGGTGAGGGGGCCACACATACCAGGATTGGGGGGGGTGAGGGGGCCACACATACCAGGATTGGGGGGGGGGGTGAGGGGGCCACACATACCAGGATTGGGGGGGGGGTGAGGGGGCCACACATACCAGGATTGGGGGGGGGGTGAGGGGGCCACACATACCAGGATTGGGGGGGGGGTGAGGGGGCCACACATACCAGGATTGGGGGGGGGGTGAGGGGGCCACACATACCAGGATTGGGGGGGTGAGGGGGCCACACATACCAGGATTGGGGGGGGTGAGGGGGCCACACATACCAGGATTGGGGGGGGCACACATACCAGGATTGGGGGGGTGAGGGGGCCACACATACCAGGATTGGGGGGGGGGCCACACATACCAAGATTGGGGGGGGTGAGGGGGCCACACATACCAGGATTGGGGGGGCACACATACCAGGATTGGGGGGGTGAGGGGGCCACACATACCAGGATTGGGGGGGGGGCCACACATACCAAGATTGGGGGGGGTGAGGGGGCCACACATACCAGGATTGGGGGGGGCACACATACCAGGATTGGGGGGGTGAGGGGGCCACACATACCAGGATTGGGGGGGCACTCATACCAGGATTGGGGGGGCACACATACCAGGATTGGGGGGGGTGAGGGGGCCACACATACCAGAATTGGGGGGGCACACATACCAGGATTGGGGGGGTGAGGGGGCCACACATACCAGGATTGGGGGGGGCACACCTACCAGGATTGGGGGGGGTGAGGGGGCCACACATACCAGGATTGGGGGGGGCACACATACCAGGATTGGGGGGGGTGAGGGGGCCACACATACCAGGATTGGGGGGGCACACATACCAGGATTGGGGGGGTGAGGGGGCCACACATACCAGGATTGGGGGGGGCACACTTACCAGGATTGGGGGGGTGATGGGGGCACACATACCAGGATTGGGGGGGCACACATACCAGGATTGGGGGGGGTGAGGGGGCCACACATACCAGGATTGGGGGGGGCACACATACCAGGATTGGGGGGGGCACACATACCAGGATTGGGGGGTGAGGGGGCCACACATACCAGGATTGGGGGGGTGAGGGGGCCACACATACCAGGATTGGGGGGGTGAGGGGGCCACACATACCAGGATTGGGGGGGGCACACATACCAGGATTGGGGGGGTGAGGGGGCCACACATACCAGGATTGGGGGGGGCACACATACCAGGATTGGGGGGGTGAGTGGGCCACACATACCAGGATTGGGGGGGGCACACATACCAGGATTGGGGGGGTGAGTGGGCCACACATACCAGGATTGGGGGGGTGAGTGGGCCACACATACCAGGATTGGGGGGGTGAGTGGGCCACACATACCAGGATTGGGGGGGTGAGGGGGCCACACATACCAGGATTGGGGGGGGGCACACATACCAGGATTGGGGGGGTGAGGGGGCCACACATACCAGGATTGGGGGGGGGCACACATACCAGGATTGGGGGGGGTGAGGGGGCCACACATACCAGGATTGGGGGGGCACACATACCAGGATTGGGGGGCCACACATACCAGGATTGGGGGGGGTGAGGGGGCCACACATACCAGGATTGGGGGGGCACACATACCAGGATTGGGGGGGGTGAGGGGGCCACACATACCAGGATTGGGGGGGCCACACATACCAGGATTGGGGGGGGTGAGGGGGCCACACATACCAGGATTGGGGGGGTGAGGGGGCCACACATACCAGGATTGGGGGGGCACACATACCAGGATTGGGGGGGTGAGGGGGCCACACATACCAGGATTGGGGGGGCACACATACCAGGATTGGGGGGGTGAGGGGGCCACACATACCAGGATTGGGGGGGGCACACATACCAGGATTGGGGGGGGTGAGGGGGCCACACATACCAGGATTGGGGGGGTGAGGGGGCCACACATACCAGGATTGGGGGGGGCACACATACCAGGATTGGGGGGGGTGAGGGGGCCACAGATACCAGGATTGGGGGGGGTGAGGGGGCCACACATACCAGGATTGGGGGGGGGCACACATACCAGGATTGGGGGGGGTGAGGGGGCCACACATACCAGGATTGGGGGGGGGCACACATACCAGGATTGGGGGGGGGCGAGGGGGCCACACATACCAGGATTGGGGGGGGCCACACATACCAGGATTGGGGGGGGTGAGGGGGCCACACATACCAGGATTGGGGGGGGCACACATACCAGGATTGGGGGGGTGAGGGGGCCACACATACCAGGATTGGGGGGGTGAGGGGGCCACACATACCAGGATTGGGGGGGTGAGGGGGCCACACATACCAGGATTGGGGGGTGAGGGGATAATGCATTGCATACCAGGATGAGGGGTAGAACACATACCATTATTGGGGGGGTGAGGGGGCCACACATACCAGGATTAGGGGGTGAGGGGGCCACGCATACTAGGATTGGGGGGTGAGGGGGACCATGCATACCAGGATGTGGGGTACCACACATACCAGGATTGGGGGGTGAGGGGAATAATGCATTACATCCTGGTATGCATGGTCCCCTCACCCCCCCCAACACATACTATTATTGGGGGATGAGGGGACCATGCATACCAGGATTGGGGGGTGAGGGGACCATGCATACCAGGATTGGGGGGTGAGGGGTGCCATGCTTACCAGAATAGGGATGAGGAGTACCATACATTCCAGGATAGGAATGCAGGGTACCATGCATACCAGGATGAGGGATGGGGTGCCATGCATACCAGGATTAGGGGTACCATACATACCAGGATAAGGATGAGGGGTGCCAGGCATACTAAGATGAGGGATTGGGTGCCATGCATACCAGGACTGGGAGCGAGGGGTGCCATGCATACTAAGATAGGGATGAGGGGTGCCATGCATACTAAGATAGGGATGAGGGGTGCCATGCATACTAAGATAGGGATGAGGGGTGCCATGCATACCAAGATAGGGATGAGGGGTGCCAAGCATAAGAGGATAGGGATGAGGGGTGCCATGCATAAGAGGATAGGGATGAGGGGTGCCATGCATAAGAGGATAGGGATGAGGGGTGCCATGCATAAGAGGATAGGGATGAGGGGTGCCATGCATAAGAGGATAGGGATGAGGGGTGCCATGCATAAGAGGATAGGGATGAGGGGTGCCATGCATAAGAGGATAGGGATGAGGGGTGCCATGCATAAGAGGATAGGGATGAGGGGTGCCATGCATACCAGGATGGGAATGAGGGGTGCCATGCATACCAGGATAGGATGGTGGGGACAGGATGGGGGCCGCACAAATACCAGGAGGGGGCAGCACATACCAGCATGGGACACCATATACCAATAAAAATGCTTGCCACCCGGGTGTAGAACGGGTTCTATAGCTAGTACTATATAGTGGAATAACTCAGTGGCTGAGCTTCTCCAATAGACCAAGATAGCAGCAGACATGGTAACCCATCGGTGCCCCATGTTTGGCTGATGGAAGCCTGTTTGTGCTGCTTTATTTGAATGCCACTGTCAGAGCTAGTGTCATATAAATGGTTAACGGCAGCAATATGAGCTTACCTTGGCTGCTGTTAGAGAGACAAATGCTGGCTTTGTTACATAGCCAACAAATAAAGTTGCAAGCTGTATTTTTTAACGTTAAAGCGTGTAAACATGAAATATATGAAATTTGAATTGCATAACAGCTCTAGAAAATAGGAAAAAATGAAGTCTTTTAGAACATAATTTGGCCAATTCAAGCACGCCCAGTAGCCAATGACAAGGCGACCTTATGCTGGGAACCTATCCTAATGTGAATCCTTTTCTGGGCTGATAGCCTACATTTATATGGGTAGATCCTGCTGTAATTAAAACTGCCATGGGATGATTGGTGGAGTGCTCAGTCAGAAGTCCTATGCATATAAATAACAAAAGACTGACACTTCCAAACCGAACTGGTGCATACTAAGAGTAGCTAGTTATGTATGGAGATGGCTACTCTTAGTATGCACCTGTTCAGACCAGTGTTCTGTTTCGGTTAGGAAGTGAGTCAGTCTTTTGTTATTTGTTGCATAGCCAGCATTTATTGCTTGTGAAGAGAGCTCCTGCGCCCCTTTCCAAATACACCCCCTCCTAACATGATGAATTCAGTGCTGGTGCATGTATTTATTTTGTGCTAAGGTGATGACTATCTTGTTCCAGTTCTAACTGGGTCTCCTGTTAATCTTTGTATTTCCTGATCAAACGTCTATTAACGACATTAGTAGCCTAAGCATTTCCAGTCCTTACTAGAAGAAAGAATGCTCCTTCATCTTTGGCCCACGTCAGGGATTCCCACAGTGACGACATCGGTGAGATTGCACAATATCTCACCGTGCCGTCACTGTGTCACGAATTCCGTCCGGAATTGCGAGCACACGATCCAGACTACTCGCTCCTTAGGTATCGACAGGCCACCAGTGAGAGTATGGCGTCACACCTCCGGATTCCAATGCATGGAATATGTGTACACGCTCCTTACTGTCACTGTCAGCTTCACGATAGCCCGATTATTATTATTATTATTCTCTGCCACCACCGGCCGAGTTTGAAATATAATACAGGCCTGGCCGGACGCCTGCGTTCTGGTAGCTTATGGCTTCGGGGGAGGGAATGATTACAGGACAAAAGAAACAGAACTATTTAAATTTTATATTTATTCCAAAAGGGTGACAGTGTTTAGAAAAAATGTACACAAGGATTTTACAAAGAAGACATTAAAATACATAAGCAGTTGCACAAAATAATAATGGTTAAAGGAGGACACTTACTTTACGAACACTGACACGATTCAATATAGGTGGAGAGGGGCTCCCCGATTTGATTAGACTGTTATCGAACAGGATCCATTGCTTATAGTCCTTATACCCCTCTGGTAATGAATGAATCTCCAGCCTCAGCAAACTGTTTTATGCTGAAGGGAGAGATCTGCCCACATCCCCCCTGTGCTGACATCACAGGGGCTCAGCTCCACCCTTCATGTCTGTATTAAAAAAACTCTAACTTATGGGATAACGTATCGCGTGTTGATCCCAGAAGCTCAAAAGTGGTACCGTATTTTCTATTATGATTTTACCTTCATTTAGAGACCACACATCGCATAGTTGCAGTCTGCTATTCTGGTGTTTTTGCGCCACAGCTCCACGGAGGGTTTTTCGGCTACAAAAAAATGAGCATATCGCTCCTTGGCTGATCCTGCCACTAAAAATATAGGTCCTATTATTATCGGAGTTATGAAACTTACAATATTCCATATTCCTTATTGGTGCCGGCCTGTCTATAGATTTTTTTTCGAAGCTCGGGAGTACATTTTACTATTCTCACTGTAAATTATCGCAGGCCTGCGTCAGTGGGAAATACATTTGCATTTTAATTAGGTTGTAAAATTTCTTGGCTGGCATTTGTTTGTGTAAGCTATTTTGGCTGTAGGTGATAATTTGCAGGGAGACGCTGTAGATTGTCATCTCTGGACAAATACTATAGGAGATTGGCTTGGGAGAAATGGCTAATATTCTCTTAATATCTCCCTGATATTAATATCTCCCTGACACCTTATCTTCATAAATTGTATTCTTACATGGTGTTCTTCATTATTTTTCATCTTCACCTCATTCAGATTCCCAAAACATCAGGAGCTCTTAGTGGAGTTCATCTATGTAACAGAATTTTTCTGATTGACCCGGATTCAAGGATGGATAATGACAGGAACAAGATGGTGGAGAAGATATTTGATTTCACCCTAGAGATCCTCTTCCAGCTTACTGGAAAGGTGAGAGATTTTGATAACATCACATTATATCATTCTTATCTATGGGAATAACAGATGGACAGAACTGGAGCAGTGCGGACTCTGGAAATGTCTGTAGGGAGATTTATTAATGTGTCTCTCCATACACAGGATTACATTGTAGTGGAGAAGTCCTCTAATGATCGCTGTCAGTCCCCTGTGTCTGAGGGATGGGGAAGAATCCTAGAACTCACCCACAAGATGATTGAGCTGATGACTGGAGAGGTGACACTGCTGGGACATTATAGGGACATTATACAGTAATGCTATGAAGGGATCAGGTGGATGAAGGTATTATTGTTTGTGTCAGGTTCCTATAAGGTGTCAGGATGTCACCGTCTATTTCTCCATGGAGGAGTGGGAGTATTTAGAAGGACACAAAGATCTGTACAAGGACATCATGATGGAGGTTCCCCACTCCCTCACATCACCAGGTAATAGAGAGGACTAAATACACACGGCATAATCTGTATTTAAAAGAATGAATTCAGTCCCTGTATGTGTTTCCTCCAGTTCTATCCAGTGAGAGGACCACTCCAGAGAGATGTACCCGTCCTTATCGCCCACAGGACTGTTCAACAGAAAACCCCAATGTTCCTCAGGATCATCAGGTAGATGAAGAGAAGGTTTCATGAAATCTTCTCTATGATGAGTAGAAGACTGTGAAGGTCTTGTGTTCAGTCTTGTTTTATCCACCAGTATTAAGGCCAATTTATTAGAGAAGTCGTCTATTTCATGGAGCTTTCGTCTATGGACATTAGAGCTGTGACGTCGGACTGCAGCATGAAATTAAGTGTACTGTTTTCTGTGGTTCAAATTGAAGTGTGAATCCACATTCGAGTGGAAAAATCTACTGAACTGAGCAACTTCAAATGAGACATTAATCATCGGTGCCAGATTAGCCAGGGCCAGTATTTCAAAACTACTAACTTTGTAGGATTTATATGTATAATTACGTCAAGAGTATTCTGATAATATTGTGATAAAGGAAAAGCATCCAATCAAAGCGGATCCTGTGGATGTAAGCAACTTGTTTATGAAAATATCAAGAATCATTCTGATGAACAGGAGGTGTAGTGTAATGCAAACTGCAGCTGAATACAGTGCTAGCATCCAACTAATATGTCCGTATGCACTTGTCCGTTGTTTCTTATGGGCTATAGCAACAGACAGCCAGATCAAGTGCCATTGATGTGTAAGGGAAACAGGAAAAATATCATTGGGCAAAAGAGCGCAGTTAAGTCACTGAACAGTGGAAAATATTAAATGGTCATATGAATCCAGATTTCTGATGCACCCAGCTGATGGGAGGGTTAGAATTTGGCATGATCAACATGAACCTTTCTTGCCAGATTTCAGTAGGTACAGTAAGTGTGGGGGATGTTTTCTTGGTCCATCCTGGGACACTTGTCAGCTGTGGATAATTATTTGGACACTATGGCTTGCCGAAGTATCTTGGAAGGCAAAGATCATGTTTTCATGACATCTGTTTCAACTTGGTAGAAAGACAATCAATACAGCATGTCACAATGGTCGTGTAGTCATAAATTGCTTCCAGGAACATGACAGTGAGTTTTTTGTTTTCTTCCTTCCCTGGCCTTAAAGGCCCCGTCACACTTAGCGACGCTGCAATGATCCCGACAACGATACGACCTGTCAGGGATCGTTGCTGCGTCGCTATGTGGTCGCTGGTGAGCTGTCAAACAGGCAGGCTCACCAACGATCAGGGGAGCAGCGACATCGTGGAAAGAATCTTTCCACGATGTCCTGCTCCTGGTTACCAGCCTGCTGAAGCAGGAGCAGGCTGGTAACCATGATAAACATGGGGTTACTAGGGGCACACGCGCACCTAGTAACCCGTTGTTTATCATAGTTACCACTCTGCTACGGTGAGCGGGAGGTTACCGCTCACTTTAGCATGCTCGTAACCATGATAAACAGCGGGTTACTAAGTGCGCGTGTGCCCCTAGTAACCCGATGTTTATCATGGTTACCAGCCTGATCGCTGCTCCTGCTGGTCACACACAGCGATGTGTGCTGACCAGCGGGAGGGCAACAACCAAAAAATGGTCCAGGACACTTTGCAGCGATCAGCGACCTCACAGCAGGGGCCTGATTGCTGCAAAGTGTCACACATAGCGACATCGCTGGTGAGGTCGCTGTTGCGTCACCAAAACCGTGACACAGCAGCAATCTAGCTAGCGATCTCGCTATGTGAGACGGGGGCTTTACAGTCCCCAGATCTTAATTATGAGATGAGGTAAACAGGCTGTTAAGAGCAAGTCAGACCCATCTAAATTGCGGCTACTGCAAAAACCTATCCTGTCGACATGGGCTAATATTCCTGTGGAATAAGTTAATCACCTAATGAAATCTGATGCAATTAATGTCTGAGGTTCTGAAGGCCAAACAAGATCCAAGGCACTACTAATTGGGTGCCTGCAGTTTAGTGGTTATTCAGTGCATGTTTTATGCTTGGTGGAGATGACAGTATAAAGCTGATTATAGACATTAGATGTATGTATATTCTCACTTTTTTTTTTTGCTATGGAGACTGCTGGTTAGAATTAGGAGCTGACAGGGTTGGATTTATGCAAGAGACCTGCATCTATGTAATAGTTACTACTGTCATGTCATTTTTGGTTGTCATGTTCATTTATGATCTTTTCTGTTCTACGATATTCTTCTCCATCTTTCGATAACTTTTACAATATTTGTTTTAGGAAAAAAATCTGACCCTCATAAATAATACAGAGACATATATGAGGGGTGATGAGCAGTGTAATGAGGAGATTCCTACTGATAACCGCACAGGTGAGTAGTGACCACTAATTGCGGAGAAGTATATTCAATCATTGGCTGCTTCAGTTGTGTGTTGGAATTTTTTAGGATATGGTAGTGTGTTTTTTTTTTGTTTTTTTTTTATACAGTACAGACCAAAAGTTTGGACACACCTTCTCATTTAAAGATTTTTCTGTATTTTCATGACTATGAAAATCGGTCAGGCATTGTAGCAGCACAGTAACTGTAAAGTAGCAGAAAGTATGTAGATGCAAAAAGTGAATTCTACACTTAGATTAGCTTTATGATATAATTTCGGAGAGGTAATGTAAGAATAGGACCTCCCATTCAGATATCTGATGTTGGATGCATAGAGGTGCAGAAAGGAAAATACACAAAAGTACAAGAAAAACTAAAAAATCAATCAACATTAGAAACTGTGATTTCAGAAAGGGGAAGGGAGAGAGATATAGGAAGGTAGAATCATAGAATCATATGCCCAAAGCTTTGAGAGATGACATAAAGCGGGACGATCAGCAGTAGAGTGGTTTAGTCCTTCTGTACTGTCCAAGATGGAATAGTCTCAGCACAGCTTGTGGATCAGCCTGTGGCAGCCCTGCAGCCCTAGATGTCTATACTCTCCCTGTGCAAAATGAGCTGGCTACTGACAATCCACACAGAATCCTTAAACATTTCACAAGTGATCAGTGCTCCTGGATGGCCCAAACCTAATGAACCCCAGGGCAAAGTCCATAAAGTACAGTGTGGTACAACAGGCTCCTCCTGAATACTTAAGTTCATGTTCTAGGGTGTCCAGCATGTATTTCCAAAAAACTTGCAAAGATATATACTTCAAGAAGGGGCAATTTGGGCAGTCTTGGATTTTGCACAGGTTCCTGGCATTCATGAATGACTGGAGGGGTAGTCATGGACACAGTAGTCCATGAAGTCTTTGTGTCAGCAGTTACCTCTGGACCAAAAGGTCCTTGGCTCTGATGAGCTTGTGGATGTTCTTGGGTTTCCACAAGTCAGGTTTGAGTCAGTTCAGTTGTTACTCCCTCGCAAATCAAACATCAATGGAGAGCCATGCAGTTGTCCAGTTGTAAGAATAGGAACGGTCCTACTTGTCCCAATTGAGCCTGCACCATAAGGAAAGAATAAAGAAGCAATACATGGACCTACCTCAAAGCCTTTTTGTTAGTCTTATGAATGCAGTCACTCAAGAGGTTTACGGGAGGGTAGGGATATCTAGAATGCCCTTCCCACCTTCGATTCCCTCATTGTACATGACTGTCTGCTTCACTGTATCCAATTTAGAGCTTAAAACATGGTGACACACAGTCCTAGTCCACAGTGCTTGATCTACAACTCGTGGGAAGATCGGGTGACATCTGTGGGATGTAGTGGAGAAAACTTTGTTGTGCAGTACTGATGCTTTGCTCTCATTGGTGAGCTGTTTGAGGCTACACTGTCTAGGTCGGGCAGACTTTACCTCCATTAAGTCCCCCAACTGCCACAGCACCGCTCAGATGGCTGCTTAAGTTCAGGAAATAGCAAATAAGTGAAATTCTATGACTTCAAAAAATATTCTTTTACCCATTCCCCACCCATGTTCCTTAGTGCACAATGTTGCTATCAGAAACTCCTGTTCTTCTGATTGTAAGAGGGTTAACCCTTTCCTCGCCTCCTGGATCCAGCTTGTTTTTTCCTGTTGTCTAGCCTGTTCAGAAGAAGAGTACGGGTTAATCCCTGCACAAGTGCTTTCCCCCATCCTACACCATAATTTATTTTTTTTTTAAGAGACTCAGTTTGAACAGTCATCCTGTGCTGATAAAGTACCACTGCTCAGTGCTTCACAGTGGGGCCAATCATTTAAATACACCTGCTTGGTTTCCCTATCTCCACACATTCCCCCATCCTCCACACTATTGTTTGACAGCTCTGGCTTCATAGGGCTTCTGACCCCTTGCCTGTCACCTCCATCCCCTCTTCCCTTGTCAGACCAGTCCTATTAAACCTTATAACGAGTACAACATGGGTATGATCAGAATTCTACTCTTAACAGCTTAAAGGGAACCTGACAACAGCAAATTGTCTATTAATGTGATCCCCATGCTTTTGCAAGCAAGAAATTATAACAATGGTGTTTGTAGCAGAGCTGTATGATTTTTCCTTTTTCCATATTTTAAAGTACAAATTGGCCTTCCTGTGTATAAATTTGTTGCACATTCACACCACACTTTTTTTCTGCCATGCCAGCTGTGTGATAGGCCATCGAGCCACCTCCCCTCCCTTCCCCTGCATGATGAACTAGTATAGACGCACACCCAACTTTCCCAAGCATTTGACTTGATAAGTACTCTTCTTGTTCTCTGGCATATATAGGGTAATACAAGCAGGCTATACATTCCCTCTTTGAGGCTGTGGGTATGTTTAGAGTAGCAAGGAATTAATTTATTTAAGTCTTATACTTAAGCACTGAATTTTTATAATTAAAAATAAATGAAATAATAAAAAACATACAAGGCAAAAACTGTTTTAAAACTGTTATGGTAAATATTTTATACTCTGCTTTGATTCTCATCTAGACAATTTGTATATCTATATATCTTTGCTAATTGTGTTTTTTGTATTAGCTTTACAAGTGTTATTCATAAAAGCAATAACACAGGGCGTTGTCTTTGATATAGAGGTGTCTTTGTGTTAAGTTTTCTTTGTTACTGAAGGCAAAAAAGTTGGATAGAACCAGTGTGAAGGAATTCAGCAGAATCCATAATCTATGGCTTTGTTTTTCCCAACTTGCATATCTTTTTCCTTAGACATCCTCTTTTCTTTTGTGGTTGTAATAAACTTGTGACTGGGCATCTGAGAGATCAGAAAAGAATTGTACACGCACAGACACGGGCTGTGTGTTCTTGCCTCCAATGCATTGTTTTTAATTGGACCAACATTGGCAGATATCTCAACTCAAATTAGCTCTGCTTGAAAGTTACTGCAACAAAACAAAATAAATAAAACATACCAGTTAGATCCATGAGCGTAGAGTTCCATGCAAAAATTAGGACAGATCTACAATTCATTTTGTCTTTCCTGGACCTGACAATGAATTTTCTGGATCATATATTAAAGGATCTTCTCTACAACCCTCCTTCTGGTTAGGCTGGAGTCACACGGCATATGCAAAATCAGTCTGATGTTGACCCTGAAGAGTTGAACGAGTGTCCTGTGTTTGCCACTCCGTATGTCATGCGATTGTGCGTTTTTTTGTTTGTTTTTTTTTCTCCGTATGACATCCATATGATGTGTATGCAGTCTGTCTGCAATGCTTTTTTAACATCATTTTTTTACATACTGTAATTCTCTTTGGAAGTAGTTTGCAAACCTAATAAAGCAATCTTCTATAAAGATATAGGTAGGATAGAATGATGTCCTGTAGATATATAATTTCACAAGGCTTGTTATTGGGCCCTTACCAGCCTAAAAATATCACCACGCAGCCGCCCCAGAAGTAGCGCATTACATTAGATGTGTAAATTCTGACGCTTTGCAAGGCTCTTCCCATTGGCCTGGTGCGGTGGCAATCGAGGTAATGTTATTTGAGGTTGATGTTAGCTGTGATTTCTAAAAAAATCACAGCTGGCCTCAAGCCTTGGAGTTAATAATGTAGAGATTTCTATCAGACACCCCCACTACTAAACCATTAATCCAATAAAAGACACATACAGAAAAAAATGTTTCTTAAAATAAACGCTCCCCCACACTTTCCCGGGTTCAGCAATTTATAAAAAATAAAAACAAAAAAAAGCCATGCATGTCCACCATAGTCTTGGGGATCCGCCTCAGTCAACCAAATCAGACGTAGTCAGTGTCAGACTGGGGTACCTAGGACCCACCAGTAGAACTAACTCTAGGGGCCACTCTAAATTTGAATACTCAGGTTAGGTTCACATTTGTGTTGTAGTATTTGTTAGGAGACTCAGTTGTAAGTTTCATCATGTTCACTGGAAGGACAGGAACAAATATGCTCCTCATTTTTTTCCATTAAAAACTTGGGCATCCTAACGGAAAAAAAGACCTGATTATGTTCAATTGGTTCTGTCCATCACTATTTGTGTTTGTCATGTGACAGATCATTTTGTTTTAGGAGTTCAATTTTTCTGTTCCTATAACAATACAATAGAAAAAAAAGAACCCTGAATGCCAATATGATCCTAGATCCAATGTGATCATATTTAATTTTTAGACCTTCAGGATGCATTATTTTTTTTTATTCATTTCACAGAATCATATATTTTTTATTTTTAAGTTCACATAAGGGCGTAATTTTTTTTATGTGATCAACTGAGGGTGCATATTATTTACAGGGGTTGTCCAGTATAAAAGATTATTATTCCATAGGCTCGGAGACACAAGAAAGAAGAAATGAGTTTCTATGATATGCACGTTTTTGCTACAGAGCAGTCTTCAGGAACATGACGGAGTCGTGTCTTTAAAGGCATTTCTTGTTTTCTATTGTGTGTTAATAATGAGTTTCTTCTAAGAAGAAGATGCCACAATAATGGACTGTTGACTTCTTTAAACCATTTTTCATCTTTGAAAACCTAAAACAGTGGTTAGAAAAAGCCTTAAAAGACTGAATTTATGAATTTAGTCATGGCCAATTATTTTTTTATTTTTTTGGTATTTTTCCAGCACAATAATTTTGAAAAAGACTCTGTATGCACATAACCTTACTCACTCTACCAGGGACCAGCGATTCCTCTTGCCGCTGGTCTGGCCTTTGTTGATTGGCTGCATGTCTACAGCGCTATCACCGAGCTCAGTAGCTTGTGACCATCTATAGCAAACGATGTATTGAGTGATTGACTACAGCATTGCAGACAATCAACAAAGAGTATAGAAAGATTAAAACCTCAGTTATTCTATTTGCCCTAAAGCGTACTATGTAATTGTTGAAATGGCAACCCCAAAAAAGATTATCTTCTTTAGGGCTGCTTAGGTGTGAATTTTGTGAATTTTTTTTCTTCCATATTTTTGATATAAATAACATTATAGATATATTAACTTATTCATTCTGCATCTAAAAAAAAAATATTTTTTAACCCCTTCATGACGGATGAAATATATTTACGTCATTGGCCGTGCCCCTGACTTTGATGCGGGCACACACACTGAGCCGGCATCTGTCCCCGCACTTGATTGTTAATCTAATCACCCATCAAGTGCCTCTAACAGTCTCAGATCCACCCACAGCTGTTAACCAGTTTAATGCCACTGTCAATCAATGACAGTGCCATTTAACACACGCAGACAGGAAGCGTGTCATTGATCCTGCCAGTCACGTGATCGCAGGGTGCCGATGGGTTGTCATAACAGCCAGCGGTCTGGTGAAGATCCCCGTGCCTGTCATTGCGACGCTCCTGTGAACCCCGGCCTGTGGCTGGCGTTCATAGGGGATTGTGATTTCTGCTACTTCTGAGCTGTCCTCCCACCTCTCCTCCTGCTCCCTCTTCGACTACCTACAATCTGGTTTCCGACCGCACCATTCTACTGAAACTGCACTTACTAAGGTCACCAACGACCTACTAACCGCCAAATCTAAGCGACACTACTCTGTCCTTCTCCTCCTAGACCTGTCATCTGCCTTTGACACAGTGGACCATTCCCTCTTACTACAGACTCTCTCATCTCTCGGCATCACAGACTTGGCCCTATCCTGGATCTCCTCATACCTAACAGACAGGACATTCAGTGTCTCCCATTCACACACCACCTCCTCATCTCATCCCCTATCTGTCGGTGTCCCCCAAGGTTCAGTTCTAGGATCGCTGCTCTTCTCCATCTACACCTTAGGCCTGGGACAGCTCATAGAATCTCATGGCTTTCATTATCACCTCTATGCTGATGACACACAGATCTACCTCTCTGGACTCGATATCACCTCCTTACTAACCAAAATCCCACAATGTCTGTCTGCTATTTCATCCTTCTTCTCTGCCAGATTTCTAAAACGTAACATGGACAAAACAGCATTCATCATCTTTCCGCCATCTCATTCAACCCCCCCAACTGACCTATCTATCAACGTCAATGGCTGCCCACTCTCCCCAGTCCCTCAAGCTCGCTGCCTTGGGGCACTCTGAACTCTCCTTCTAACCACATATCCAAGCCCTTTCCACTACCTGCCGACTCCAACTCAAAAATATATCCCGGATCCGCACATTCCTCAACCATGCATCTGCAAAAACACTAGTGCACGCCCTCATCATCTCCCGCCTTGACTACTGCAACCTCCTGCTCTGTGGCCTCCTCTCTAACACTCTCGCACCCCTCCAATCTATCCTAAACTCTGCTGCCCGACTAATCCACCTGCCCCCCCGCTATTCCCCGGCCTCTTCTCTCTGTCAATCTCTCGAGTGGCTCCCCATTGCTCAGAGACTCAAGTTCAAAACCCTAACCATGACATACAAAGCCATTCACAACCTGTCTCCTCCATATATCTCTGACCTAGTCTCCCGTTACATACCCGCACGCAACCTCCGATCCTCACAAAATCTCCTTCTCTACTCCCCTCTTATCTCCTCCTCCCACAACCGTATACAAGATTTCTCCCGTGCTTCCCCCCTACTCTGGAACTCTCTACCCCAACGTATCAGACTCTCGCCTACCGTGGAAACCTTCAAAAGGAACCTGAAGACCCACCTCTTCCGACAAGTCTACAACCTGCAGTAACCACCGCTCCACCATACCGCTGCACGACCAGCTCTACCCTCACCTACTGTATCCTCACCCATCCCTTGTAGATTGTGAGCCCTCGCGGGCAGGGTCCTCGCTCCTCCTGTACCAGTCGCTGTCACATTGTATTCAAAATTATTGTAATTGTTCTTGTATTATACCCCTTTTTCACATGTAAAGCGCCATGGAATAAATGGCGCTATAATAATAAATAATAATAATAATACATAGCAGTGCTGAAGCCACACTATCTTATAGCACAAGCGATCGGATGATCGCAGCTTCAAGTCTCATAAGAGGATTATTAAATACAGCAAAAAGTAAAAAAAATAAAAAAATTAATTTTTTTTTTAAATAACACTAGTTCAAATCACTTACTTTTTTGCCCAATTAAAAATAAAATAAAACAAACAAAAAATACACATTTCGTATCGCCGCGTTCAGAATTGTCCAATGTATCAAAATATAAAATAATTTAATCGGATAAACAGTGTAATGAGAAAAAAGCTTTAAATGCCAGAATTACGTTTTTTTGGTCTCCGCAACATTGCAATAAAAGGCGATCAAAACATCGTATCTACCCCAAAATGGTATCAATAAAAACTTCAGCTCAGGGCGCAAAAAAGTCATCATCAAGCCCCAGATCCCGAACAATGAGAAAGTTATGGGTATCAGAAAATGGTGACAAAAGTTTTATTTTTCACAAACTTATGAATTTTGTTTCGCCACTTAAACCCTTTCCGACCCAAGGCGTGCTAATACGTATCTGTGCCCTGGGACTTATGGACCAGATACGTATTAGTACGCCCTATCTTTAAAGCGGCACCGCGACCGAAGTCGCGGTGATAAAATTAAAATTCCGGTGCCATCTTACCTCAGGGTAGATGGCGCCAGCATCTCGGGGGGTGGCGCCGCCCGCCCAGGACCCACGATCGCTGTGATTGGCTGTTCAATTCTGAACAGCCAATCACAGCATTTCTCACTGTTTCCGGCAATCAGATTGCCGGAAACAGTGCTGTGCAGCCTAGGATCGGTGCTCCTAAGAGGCTGTTGCCTAGTAACCCCAGCCCTCTCCCCAAACTGCTAGGATCGGTGCGATCGCCGATCAAATCGATTGCACCGATCACAGCGGGACCGCGCTGTAACAGGGCCGTCACGGGGCGGTGACCGGCTTGTGACCTGCCTGTCACCTCCCCATGACCCCCTGTGAAGTCATACAAGCCCCCAGCCAGCTCTGATTGGAGCGATCGATGATGACATCGATCGCTCCAATCAGAGTACATGAACACAGGTGACACGGCGGTCACAGGGCGGTGACCGGCTTGTGACCTGCCTGTCACCTCCCTGTAACCCCCTGTGGTGCGTGCCCAGGCCCCAGCCATCTCTGATTGGTGCGATCGATGTCATCATCAATCAGAGTACCTGACCGGGTGGTGACCGGCCTGTGACCTGCCTGTCACCCCCCTGTGACCACCCTGCAGATCCTCACATTTGGTGAGGATTTCTACAGAGCGGTCACGTCTGATCACTCTGTGCTGGGCCTTGTAGTTCCACAACCTTTTGTGACACTACAAGACCTCTCTCCTACCTGCTCCAGTTGCTGCTTCTGCTCTGGCATCCCTCTGCGCTCTCCAGGGTCCTGGATCTCTTGCTCCGGCATCCTGCTGACCTCTTCAGGCTGCTGACTGAGCTTCGGCGTCTGGCTGCTGTCCAGGGTCCTGGATCTCCTGCTCCTGTCTCCTGGGTCGTCGGTCTCCAGCTCCTTATCCTGTGGATCCTGCTCCTGAGGCCTGCTGAAAGAAGAACTGAGAAGACTTTGGTAAGTGCATCTCTGTTCTCCCCTCATCCACCCCCCCCCTCTTCTCCCCCCCCCCTCCTTTTTACCAATTTTTTTTTCGGGTGTCCTGCAGTGGCCGAGCGCTGAGCAGTGTCTACGTCACTGAGCAACGTCCGTGCTCGCTGCTTTTCACGACTTTTCTTTTTTTCTTTTCTGTGTTCGCTGTTTTTACGACTTTTCTTTTTTTCTTTTCTGTGTTCGCTGTTTTCACGACTTTTCTTTTTTCTTTTTTTTTTCTTTCTCTTCTTTTTCTTGTCCCTGTCAATTCTTCCCCCCCCCACCTTTGCACCACATCCGCGCACACACCCAGCAGCTGCTGAGAGTTGATTGGTGACATAGTTCACCGATCCGCACTCGTGCTTGCTGTTTGAACCACCCACGGTAGTTCTATTTTTTCTTTTTTTTTTCAGGAAAAAAAAGTTCACACCAAGCACACTGACACACACACACTCTAAATAAATTACTGACACACACGCACCACATACACGGAAAAAAAAAATGGCCGGCTCATCCCAAACTCGCTATTCAGCGGAGGAGGCATACTCTTTTGTTGCCTCCGACACTGAGGCCGACAGCGAGGGCGAGGATCCCACATTTCTTTGCTTTTCTGACGCCTCATCGTCCTCCTCTTCCTACTCTTCTTCCTCCTCTTCTTCCTCAGGTTCTCCTGGACCGCCCCACAGTCGTCGCAGGAGAGAAGATGTTCCAGCGCCCCCCAATACTGATCCCCATATGGACCTCGCCCCCCGAAAATTTTGAGCCATTGATTCCTGATTTCGTGGCGGAATCAGGAATCAAGTTTGACACCACCGGCCTCACAGAAATAGACTTTTTCAAAGATTTTATAAACCTCATGGTGGGCCAAACTAATGTGTACGCTCATCAATTTTTGGAACAAAACCCCTCTTCATCATTTTCTGACTGGTCTCCTGTAGACGCAGAAGAAATGATGAAGTTTTGGGGCCTGGTCCTTCATATGGGGATCCTGAAAAAAAACAGAGATTCGGCAATACTGGAGTGTTCCGAATGGTGATGATCCGGAAACGTTTTGAGGCCATCCACAAGTTCCTGCATTACAACGATAATGCAAGGTGTCCTGCACGCGATGACCCGAACTTTGATCGTCTTTTCAAAGTTCGGCCGGTCATCGAGCACTTCAACAATAAGTTTGGTGAAGTGTACGTGCCCCAAAGGGACATCTGCGTGGATGAGTCCTTAATTGCTTTCAAGGGGCGGCTTGGATTCCGGCAGTACCTGCCCAGTAAAAGGTCCAGGTACGGGATCAAGCTGTATAAACTTTATGAGAGTACCTCAGGGTACACTCACAAGTTTAGAGTTTATGAAGGGAAGGACTCCCGGATTGAACCCCCTGAATGCCTCCCTGTTCTGGGAGTGAGTGGGAAAATTGTGTGGGACTTGGTGCACCCACTGCTGGATAAAGGTTATCACCTGTACGTGGATAACTTTTATACAAGTATCCCACTCTTCAAGTCCCTCTCTGCGCGACATACCGCAGCTTGAGGTACTGTCCGCAAAAATCAGAAAGGCCTCCCAAAGACGCTAATTGAGCAGCTGCTCAGAAGGGGTGAGAGCAGAACCCAATTTAGCGACCACCTATTGGTGGTCAAGTACAAGGACAAGAGGGATGTCCTCTTGACCACCATACATGGTGATGGCAGCACCCTCACCACTGTAAGAGGTTCCACTACACAGGTCGCCAAACCAGACTGTGTAGTGGGGTACAACAAGTACATGGCAGGAGTTGATCTCTGCGATCAAGTCCTCCAGCCGTACAGTGCTTTGAGAAAGGCCAAGGTATGGTATATGAAGCTGGCCGTGCACATTGTTCAGATGGTAATGCACAACGCTTTCCTTCTGTCTCAATGTGCAGGCCAGACTTCTGCGTCGTATCTTCACTTTCAGGAGACAGTTATCAAGGTCCTGATATTTGGCAGTGGTGGCGGAGCAGGTCCCACTACTTCTGGAACTGAAGGACCTCGAATTGTACCGGGCCAGCATTTCCCGGGGCAGATCCCTCACAGCAGAAAAAAGGGTAAGTCACAAAAGAAGTGCCGAGTGTGCTACCGAAGAGGAATACGCAAGGACACCATTTACCAATGTGACACCTGCCCCGACAAACCTGGCCTCTGCATGAAAGACTGCTTCAGAAGATACCATACCTCCATGGACTATTGAAATAATTTCTGACGTATGAGAACCCAACGAACACTACACAGCTGACGTAGTGTTCGTCAGGTTGTCATACTTCAGTTGTGTAGTGTTTGTCAGGTTATAATACACAACTGGCATATAACACTACATAATAAAATTGACAAATCAGGAATCCGTTCCAAAAAGGGGGCACTTGTGGGAGCTCCAATGTTTAGGCACACAGGGGCTCTCCAAACGCGACATGGTTCCAATTTGTTAGCGGACACCATGTCGCGTTTGGAGAGCCCCTGTGTGCCTAAACGTTGGGGCTCCCCCACAATTGACCCCATTTTGGAAACTAGACCCCCCAAGGCACCTATCTAGATGCATAGTGAGCACTTGGAACCCCCAGGTGCTTCACAAATTAATCCGTAAAAATGAAAAAGTGTGTTTTTTTCCACTTTTTCATTTTTATGAATCAATTTGTGAAGCACCTGGGGGTTCCAAGTGCTCACTATGCATCTAGATAGGTGCCTTGGGGGGTCTAGTTTCCAAAATGGGGTCACTTGTGGGGGAGCTCCAATGTTTGGGCAC
This sequence comes from Phyllobates terribilis, assembly GCF_046119375.1. Lineage (NCBI taxonomy): Eukaryota > Metazoa > Chordata > Amphibia > Anura > Dendrobatidae > Phyllobates > Phyllobates terribilis. The sequence continues at coordinate 78,637,482 of NW_027362765.1, forward strand.
ACAGGGGCTCTCCAAACGCAACATGGTGTCCGCTAACAATTTGAGCCGATTTTCCATTCAATTTGTTAGCGGACACCATGTTGCATTTGGAGAGTCCCTTTGTGCCCAAACATTGGAGCTCCCCCACAAGGGACCCCATTTTGGAAACTAGACCCCCCAAGGCACCTATCCAGATGCATAGTGAGCACTTGGAACCCCCAAGTGCTTCACAAATTGATTCGTAAAAGTGAAAAAAAAAAACACTTTTTCATTTTTATGAATCAATTTGTGAAGCACCTGGGGGTTCCAAGTGCTCACTATGCATCTAGGGGTCTAGTTTCCAAAATGGGGTCACTTGTGGGGGAGCTCCAATGTTTAGGCACATCAGGGGCTCTCCAAACGCAACATGGCGTCCGCTAATTATTCAAGCAAATTTTACAATCAAAAAGTCAAATAGCGCTCCTTCCCTTCCGAGCCCTGCCGTGCGCCCAAACAGTGTTTTTTCCCCACATATGGGGTATCTGCGTGCCCAGGGGAAATTGCACAACAAATTTTGGGGTCCATTTTTTCTTGTTACCCCTGTGAAAATAAAAAAAAAAATGGGTCTAAAGTAACATTTTTGTGAAAAAAGTTAAATGTTCATTTTTTTCTTCCACATTCCAAAAGTTCCTGTGGAGCACCTGAAGGGTTAATAAAGTTCTTGAATGTGGTTTTGAGCACCTTGAGGGGTGCAGTTTTTAGAATGGTGTCACTTTGGGGTATTTTCTGTCATAAAGACCTCTCAAAGTGACTTCAAATGTGATGTGGTCCCTAAAAAAATGGTTTTGTAAATTTTGTTGGAAAAATGAGAAATCACTGGTCAACTTTTAACCCTTTTAGCTCCCTAACAAAGAAAAATTTGGGTTCCAAAATTGTGCTGATGTAAAGTAGACATGTGGGAAATGTTATTTATTAACTCTTTTGTGTGACATATCTCTCTGATTTAAGGGCATAAAAATTAAAATTTTGAAAATTGCTAAATTTTCGCCAAATTTCTGTTTTTTTTCACAAATAAACGCAAGTGATATCGAAGAAATTTTACCACAATCATGAAGTACAATATGTCACGAAACAACAATCTCAGAATCAGGGGGATCCGTTGAAGCGTTCCAGAGTAATTACCTCATAAAGTGACAGTGGTCAGAATTGTAAAAATTGGCCTGGTCATTAACGTGCAAACCACCCTTGGGGGTAAAGGGGTTAAATATAAAAAAAAAACTTTACATGTTTGGCATCTGTGTACTCTTACTGACATGGGGAATCATAATGACAGGCCAGTTTTACCATATAGTGAACATGGTGGATAAAAAACCCCAAAAATCATTGTGGAATTGCACTTTTTTGCAATTCCACCGCACCGATACAATTCGTCCCGTGAAAAACAAGCCCTCATCCGGCTATATGGCTGGAAAAATAAAAAAGTTATGGCTCTTGGCAGAAGGGGAGGGAAAAACAAAAACTAATAGCAGAAAATATCTCAGGGGTGAAAGGTACAAGTAGGGACATGTGTTTTGTCATTTTTAATCATTTTTTGTGGCGCTTTTAGTATAATTTATGCTTTTTAATGCCTGAATTGTATCACTAGAAATGTCCCACGTGTATACATTCACTTATTCACACACCTGCACACTGTCACGCAAGGTGTGGGAAAGACTTAGTGAAACACAAAGGGAAGAGGGAAAGGGAGCCCAGGCTCTAGGGAAAGGGGGGAAGTGGAGACCTCCTAGGTTGATCTAGTGTCACCCTGTCTCCCCTAACGTCCATGTATTAGCTCTTCACCAATCGCCACACGCGTGCCTCACCTTGTCTTTCCCTGGCGTATGGCTATGGCAGGGAGGAGACGAGCACTAGTCGATCTCCACTAAACACTATAGACAACAAGGGTGCACAAACGGGGAAATTGCTTAGCTGTAGACGACTCCAAATAAATGTGCACACATCCTCAAGCTCCAGAGATAACGAAGTACTGCTCTTCCTAAAGCCTTCACAAGTAGTAATGAACATCACCGGCACCTTCCTCTGAAACAGAGCAGGTATTTATACACCCAGGCAGGGTGTTAATTAGCCAGAAGAAGGTAACCGCTGGGTCCTAGAGACAGCCTCAAACACGATGTCTGTAATGCCAAACATAGCGATCTCCTGCAACCAACTGCAGGGCGATTGTCTGAACCTTCTGACACACATGTGACAGTACTCCCCTTCTATGAGTGGCCTCCGGACATTCGGGGCCGGGTTTCTCAGGATTAGACATGAGGAGTGAGCGAACCAACCTGGGAGTGTTCACCTCTGACCCTGAAACCCACATCCTCTCCTCTGGACCATAGCCTTTCCAGTTCACCAAGTATTGTTGAGAACGAAATTGGAGACAAGAATCTACAATCCTCATAATCTGGAACTCCAGATTACCATCAACCATTACTGGGGGTGGTGGCAGAGGTGAGGGCTCAAGAGATTCCACATACTTTTTGAGTAAGGACCTATGGAACACGTTGTGGACCTTAAGGGCCTGAGGAAGTTCAAGACGAAACGCTGCTGGGTTAATGACGGCAGTTATTTTATAGCTTCCAAGAAGGAACTTTCAATCTTATGTTCCTGGTAGATAACCACACAAAGTCATTCACATTCATGTCCGGACCTGGCTAGTGTTTTCTGTCAGCCATACGTTTATACCTGTCTCCCATGATCTTTAAATTACTCAGAACACCCTGCCATACCGAGGAGAGCGATGAAGCAAACCGTTCCTCCTCAGGAACTCCTGAAGCTCTTCCCCCACTAAAGGTACCAAACTGTGGGTGATAACCGTATGCACCGAAGACCGGTGACCTGCCAGTGGACTCTTGACACTGATTATTAATGGCAAATTCTGCTAGCGGTAAGATGCCCAATTCTCCTGATTTTCAGAGACGAAACACCTGAGGTAGGTCTCCAAATTCTGATTGACACGGTCGGTCTGTCCATTCGACTGAGGGTGGAAGGCAGAGGAAAAGGACAGCTGCACCCCCAGTCGAGAACACAATGCCTTCCAGAACTTGGAAACAAACTGGGTCCCCCAATCTGACACCACATCGGAGGGAATCCCGTGAAGCTTCAAGATCTCATTTATGAACGCCCGAACAAGTGTCTTGGCATTTGGAAGTGCAGGCAATGCGACAAAGTGAACCATTTTACTGTACCTATCTACAACCACCAAAAACACCGTTTTTGCCTGCAGAAACTGGTAGGTCAGTAATAAAATCCATGGACAAGTGTGTCCATGGCCTACTAGGGATAGGTAGCGAAAAGAGAGTACCAGACGGATGGGTATGCGAAACCTTAGAACGCGTTCAAATACTACAAGCAGCTAAGTGTTCAATCACATTCCAAACCATGGCAGCCAAAAACTACGAGAGAAGAGGTCCGCGGTTGCCTTACCACCTGGATGCCCAGCAAGCACAAAGTTATGATGTTCCTTAATTACTTTGCGGTGCAGATTAGATGATACACATAACTTTCCTGAAGGGCAGAAGGCAGGGGCGTCCCCCTGAGCCTCCAACACCTCACCCTCCAGTTCAGGATACAGTGCCAAAATTACTACACCTTTCTGTAATATCGGGACAGGGTTTGCATGGTCACCACCGCCAGGGAAGCTCTGGGACAAAGCATCAGCCTTGACATTTTTGACCCATGGACGAAAAGTGACAACAAAATTGAACCTAGTAAAAAAACAGGGACCATCTGGCTTGCCTAGGGTTGAGCCGTTTAGCTGACTGGAGATATGACAGTTTCTTATGGTCAGTAATAAAAGTAACCAACCAATGTCGCCATTCTTCTAACACCAATTTGATCGCCAATAGTTCCCTATTACTCATGTCATAATTTCTCTCAGCCGAAGACACTGGCTTGTGAAGGCAACGTAACTGGCGCACCTCAGAGGGGAACAGCACGGCCGTCTCCCATGGCAATGGGTTTGCACGGACTGTTTGGATCACCCAGCTGCGATCCGGAGGACATCTTTTGCATTTGAGTTGTGAGTTTTTGCAAATACGTTTAAGTTGAACTTCCCTTGGGTCGCGGCCTCATTACAGCACAGTGTGAACACTGCTGCACTACAATATGGTGGAGAATGCGGGCAGTAGGAACTGACGCATACCCCAAAAGCTGCATGTCCATGATCAAGCCTGCAAAGCTACAGCTCAGGCCTGCTGACATGGAGGAGCTATTAAAGCAGTTGCCACTCACCCAGCAGCAGCTGCAAATCTAGCACAATGAGCAGCAGCTACTGTATCAACAGCAGCAGAAAACTAATGAACTGATTTTGCCACAAATTGCAGCCCTGCGAGAGACGGCCCTACCGTGGACCCCCGATTCGTTCTGATGCCCGAGACAAAGTCAAGTCAGCACTGAGGAAGATAAGTCCTGAGGATGACATGGAAGCTTTCCTCACTGTTTGAACGCACAGCGGAGCGAAAGAGCTTGACAATTTCTGAGTGGGCTGAGATGGTGGCCCTGTTCCTGTTGGGAGATGCCCAGAAGGCGTGACTTCACCCGGGAGGATGCCCTGAACTACGGGAAGCTGAAAGGTGAGATCCTTGCCCAACTGGGGGTTAACACTTATGTGCGGGCACAATGTGTGTACCAGTTTTCCTTTGCGGAGTCCCGATCCGCTAGTTCTCAGGCATGTGACTTGTTACAGTTAGCCAAAAAGTGGCTCCAGCCGGAAACTTTGAGCCCAGCCCAAATGGTAGAAAAGGTAGTGGGTGACCGGCTGGTGCAAACTCTGCCAGCAGCCATACAGCGTTGGGTGGGGCAAGGGGACTCGGGTAACCTAGACCAGGTGGTTAGCCTGATCGAGCGGTATACAGCCACCCAGGACTTTGTACGGGACTCTGCCCCACTGCGGGTAGCACACCGGCCCCTGCAAGCCCAGGAGTCTTGATGGGGGTCACGTCCCTCTACTGTGGACAGTCGGAATCATGCCCATACTGAGGGGGTACCCCGGAGTGAGGGAGACAGGAGACCAGTTTCCCCTAAATTGGTCTCGAGGACTGGCTGTGCCACTGCTATTAGGTGCTGGCGATGCCTAGGGCCAGGACATGTAGCTGCCAACTGTCCCCCTGACTCCTGAACCCATGGACTATGGGTTCACATGCCAGTTGTCTATGTATGCTCGGACCATCTACCCCGCCAGTCCAACGGGTGAATCCCATCTGTGCCAGGTGCACGTCAATGGACATCGAGCGGAGGCTCTCTTGGACTCAGGGAGCCCATGGGTAATTGATCTCTGGGATAGAACCCACTGGGGTAAAGTCGGCATTGTATGCATACATGGCGAACTCCATGAGTATCAGACGGCAGAGGTCACCTTTTCCACTCCGCGTGGAAAGGTTAAACATGGTGGGAGTGGTAAAGACTCTTCCCTACGGGACTGTGCTGGGAAGAGATTTACCCCTATTTTGGTCCTTGTGGGAGAGTAAGATTACCCCTCCCAGAATAAAGATGTGTCCGGGTGTGGAACCCGAAGATCCCGAGTCAGGGATACATGCCATAGGGATCGCCATCCTAGGAACAGAGTGTAAACCCGATAGGTTTCCCCTAGAGGTGTTGGCAGGAGAGGTCGATGAGACCAAATAAGTTGCAGAGCTGGAAGTGTCCCCTGGTACTTTTGGGACAGCCCAGTTCCAGGATCCCACTATAGCCTGAGCATGAGAACAGATGAAAATGATAAATAGGGTGGCACAGCAGCCTGGCGCAGAGGCGGTTTTTCCTTGTATGGGGGGGTCAACCAGGAATTGTTATACCGGATTGACAAAATCCAAAATAAAATAGTCGAACAGCCGGTAGTGCCCAAGTCCTATGGTCAGGCGGTGCTCGAGATGGCTCGCACACACGAGCTGGGTGGGCACCTAGGGGTTAAAAATACTAAAGAACGTATCTTGCAGCGATTCTTTTGGCCCGGGATATACGATGAGGTACATAGGTTTTGTGAATCTTGCCCGGAATATCAGCTGACCACACGCACCGCCAGCTTTCCTAGTCCATTGGTTCCTCTGCCTATCATAGAGGTACCATTTGAACGGATTGTGTTGGATCTGATGGGGCCCATTGCAAAGTCAGCTCGTGGCCACCAGTACATACTTGTTTTCGTAGACTATGCTACCCGTTACCCGGATGTCATTCCGCTTCGCCACACCTCCGCTAAACTTATTGCCGGGAGCTGTTTGCCATGTTCTGTCTCCTTGGACTACCTAAGGAGATCCTTACAGATCAGGGGACTCCCTTTATGTCCAAGGTGACAAAAGAACTGTGCAAACTGCTTAAAATAAAGCAGTTACGCACGTCTGTGTACCACCCACAGACCGATGGATTAGTTGAGAGATTTAACAAAACTCTTGAGTCTATGTTGAAAAAAGTGGTAGCCAAGGATTGGAGGGGTTGAGACATGTTACTGCCCTATTTAATGTTTATAGTCCGCGAGATACCACAGATTTCCACGGGGTTCTCACCCTTTGAGCTATTGTACGGCAGGCATCCTAGGGGTCTGCTGAATGTAGCCAAAAAGACGTGGGAACAGGAGCCTACGCCGCATAAGAGTATAATAGAACATGTGGCAAGTATGCAGGACCGAATCGCGGCGTTCATGCCTATAGTAAAAGAACACCTCCTTTATGCACAGGCTGCACAGAGTCGAGCATATAATAGAAAGGCCACGGTCAGGTCCTTTAAAGAAGTGGATCAGGTATTAATATTAGTGCCCACCGCAGAGAGTAAGCTCATGGCCAAGTGGCAAGAGCCATATGAAATCAGGGAAAAGGTGGGGGAGTTAAATTACAGAGTATACCAATCCAAGAAGAGGAAACCCAAACAAATACACTGCTCAAAAAAATAAAGGGAACACTTAACAGAATATAACTCCAAGTAAATCAAAGTTCTGTGAAATCAAACTGTCCACTTAGGAAGCAACACTGATTGACAATCAATTTCACATGCTGTTGTGCAAATGGAATAGACAATAGATGGAAATTATTGGCAATTATCAAGACAAGGAGTGGTTCTGCAGGTGGGGACCACAGACCACATCTCAGTACCATTGCTTTCTGGCTGATATTTTGGTCACTTTTGAATGTTGGTTGTGCTTTCACACTTGTGGTAGCATGAGACGGACTCTACAACCCACAGAAGTTGCTCAGGTAGTGCAGCTCATCCAGGATGGCACATCAATGCGAGCTGTGGCAAGAAGGTTTGCTGTGTCTGTCAGCGTAGTGTCCAGAGGCTGGAGGCGCTACCAGGAGTCAGGCCAGTACACCAGGAGACGTGGAGGGGGCCGTAGGAGGGCAACAACCTAGCCCCAGGACTGCTACCTCCGCCTTTGTTCAAGGAGGAGCACTGCCAGAGCCCTGCAAAATGACCTCCAGCTGGCCACAAATGTGCATATGTCTGCACAATCAGTTAGAAACCGACTTCATGAGGGTGGTATGAGGGCCCGAGGTCCACAGATGGTGGTTGTGCTCACAGCCCAACACCGTGCACGACGCTTGGCATTTGCCACAGAACACCAGGATTGGCAAAGTCGCTACTGGCGCCCTGTGCTCTTCACAGATGAAAACAGGTTCACACTGAGCACATGTGACAGAGTCTGGAGACGCAGTGGAGAGCGATCTGCTGCCTGCAACATCCTTCAGCATGACCGGTTTGGCAGTGGGTCAGTAATGGTGTGGGGTGGCATTTCTTTGGAGGGCCGCACAGCCCTCCATGTGCTCGCCAGAGGTAGCCTGACTGCCATTAGGTACCGAGATGAGATCCTCAGACCCCTTGTGAGACCATATGCTGGTGCGATTGGCCCAGGGTTCCTCCTAATGCAGGACAATGCCAGACCTCATGTGGCTGGAGTGTGTCAGCAGTTCCTGCAAGATGAAGGATTGAAGCTATGGACTAGCCCACCCGTTCCCCAGACCTAAATCCGATTGAGCACATCTGGGACATCATGTCTCGCTCCATCCACCAACGTTATGTTGCACCACAGACTGTCCAGGAGTTGGCGGAGGCTTTAGTCCAGGTCTGTGACGAGATCCCACAGGAGACCATCTGCAACCTCATCAGGAGCATGCCCAGGCATTGTAGGGAGGTCATACAGGCACGTGGAGGCCACACACAATACTGAGCCTCATTTTGACTTGTTTTAAGGACATTACATCAAAGTTGGATCAGCCTGTAGTGTGTTTTTCCACTTTAATTTTGGGGATGACTACAAATCCAGGCCTCCATTGGTTAATAAATTTGATTTACATTGATGATTTTTGTGTGATTTTGTTGTCAGCACATTCAACTTTGTACAGAACAAAGTATTCAATGAGAATATTTCATTCATTCAGATCTAGGATGTGTTATTTGAGTGTTCCCTTTATTTTTTTGAGCAGCGTATATCACATCAATCTGCTTAAAGTCTGGAAAGACTGAGAATTTATGATTACGGAGGCGACTCCGGTCAAATCGTCTGTGGACCCTCCGACACCGGCTCAGGAGGAGGCCGGGGGAGAGGTAAAGATAAGCGACGCTCTCACGAAACAGCAGCGACAGAAGGCTCAGAAGTTGATGCGGCAGAATACTGACATATTCTCAGAGCTGCCTGGCCTTACATCTGTGATCCGACATGACATTGTCACCGACACTCGGGTAAGGGTACGAATGAAACCATACCGTATGCCGGAGGCAAGCCATCGCAGGTGAGGTAAAACAAATGCTCCAGTTGGGAGTCATCGAAGAGTCCAAGAGTGAGTGTGCTAGCGCCATTGTGCTGATTCTGAAGCCGGACGGATCGTTACGATTTTGTAACGATTTCTGAAAATCGAATGAGGTGTCAATTTTTGACCTTTATGTGATGCCCTGGGTGGATGAGCTGATCGAGAGACTGTGGCAAGCCCAGTACTTCTCCACGCTTGATCTGACCAAGGGTTACTGGCAGGCGCATCTGACAGAGTCGGCGAAAGAAAAGACAGCCTTTATAATGCCGGAGGGTCTCTTTCACGATGTCGTCTTGCCTGTTGGATTACATGGTGCTCCGGCTACGTTCCAGAGGTTGATGGACATAGTGTTAGAGCCTTATCAAAAATATGCATCAGCGTATTTGGATGATATTATCTTCTTTAGTACCGACTGGCATACCCACTTGTCCCAGGTACAAGCAGCGGTGGATTAACTCAGAGCCGCGGTATTAATGGTGAACCCAAAAAAATGTGCGGGTCTCAAGGAAGCTCGGTACTTGGGGTACGTGATTGGCCGTGGGGTTATTAAACCCCAAATAAACAAGATCGAGGCCATTCAAAACTGGCCCCGGTCTCTTACTACTAGACAGGTAAGAGTATTCCTCGGCATCATTGGGTATTACCGACGGTTTATACCTAATTTTGCTGGATCGGCACTCCTGACCAATTTCTTAAAGGGAAAGAAGTCTGTCATGGTTCAGTGGAATCAACAGGGCAGGAAGCGTTCCAATCCATGAAGTTGGCTTTATGCGGACAGCCGGTCCTCACCAGCCCCAACTTCAAGAAAGGCTTTATAGTGCTAACAGATTCCTCGGAGGGTGGCCTAGGAGCGGTGCTGTCACAGGAGGCGAACGTAGAAGAACATCCGGTTACCTACTTGAGTAGGAAACTTACCCTGGCAGAGAAAAATTATAGCGTAGCGGAGAACGAGTGCTTGGCTATTTAAGTGGACCTTGGAGTCCCTACGCTATTATTTGCTCGGGTGACAGTTTCACTTGGTATGGATGAGAAATGCCAAGGAGAGGAATGCTTGAGTCACCAGATGGTTCCTGTCACTGCAAAATTTCAGTTTCTCAGTAGAACATTGTGCGGAGAGGTCACAGGGAAATGCAGATGCCCTGTCACGGGCACCCTGTATGGTGACAGGTGTTCAACCCTACAAGTTTGAACAGAGGGGGGGGGTATGTGAGGCAGTGAGAGGGGATCATATACGAGGTTTGGTATGTATCCCCCAGGATGCGCATAGAGGCCTATTGAACCCACTGGAGTGCATTGCAGTCACAGGCACCGCTGTGGTTGCAGTGCAAAATAAAAGTAAGTGGAGCTTATTCAAGCTATTTGACCAAGTCGGATTAAGAAAACCCGGCAGGGGCTTTTATTTTTGGAGCGATCTACAGGATGGAAGTGGGGCGGATCACTCCCTACAGCCGGGTCTTACAAGTGGCTCATGTCCACAGGTTTTATTTAAAAACCTGCAGCAAAGGTTTGGGTGTGTCAGTGGTTTGTTTGCAAGCTGCAGAGCAGGAAGCTCTGTGCACTGCAAGCCTGGGTGAAGGCACAACACAGGCTTGTGAAGGCAATGTAACTGGCACACCTCAGAGTGAAACGGCGTGGCCGTCTTTCACGGCAACGGGTTTGCACGGACTGTTTGGATCACCCGGCTCCGATCCGAAGGACATCTTTTGCATTTGAGTTTTTGCAGATAAAGACGCTTAAGTTGAACTTTCCTTGGGTCACTGCCTCATTACCGCACAGTGTGAACACAGCCACACTACGGGGCCCACTCAGAAGTTTCACCATCCCAGACCAAAACCCTAGCTACGCTTCTGGTGACACCACTCCATCCACTACTATGGGAACAGTGGTGTAATTTGTGACCCATGCTCCATCCACCATATTACTACTCCCGTAGAAGTGGACAGAGTCAGGTCACACACTATACCACTGCTCCCCTAGAAATGTGTAACCTTGCTCTGTCCACTTCTAAGGGAGCAGGGGTGTAATAGAATAAATATCCAGTAGATATAGAATTTCACAATAACACATACTACATATAATAAACTTGCACCCTTTTGTACTTTTTATATGTCATTAAAGGGTGTTTACCCTAATAAATGAAAAAAACATGTGGGGTCCCTCCCTATTTTTCGTAAACAGGTAAGGTAAAGCAGACAGCTGCGGGCTGATATTATCAGTCTGCAAAGGTCCCTGGTTATTGGGGCCTTCCCAGCCTAAAAGTACCAGCCCGCAGCGGCCCTAGAATTGGCGCATCATATTAGTCGCTCTTTGCCTGCCCCTTCCCGATTGCTTGGTGCGGTGGCAATCGGGGTAATGGTAGTTGTGGTTGATGACAGCTGTGAATTGTCAAAATTCACATCTGGCACCAAGCCCTGTGGTTAGTAATGGAGAGGGGTCCATCAGACACCCCCACTACTAACCCACTAAAAAAACAGAAAAATAAATGTTATTTGAATAGACTCCCCGAATCTTTCCCTGATTCATCAATTTATTTTTGAAAAAAAACCAAAAACAAACAGGTCCGACGTAGTCCATGGCGCTCCCACGACTATCCCCAAATCCGACGTCCAAAGGATATGGAGCTTTGTTCAGAGAACGACGCTCCATAGGCTGTAGCATTAGCCACCCTGGGTCCTGTTGCGCTTCGCAAGACCCGGCGGCTGTGATGAACAGTAACCTCAGTAACTACACCGCTCATCAGAGTTGCTGAGCCCTCTGTATAATGGCCCCACATAGTGCCCCACAGTGTAATGGCCCCATATAGTGCACCAAAGTATAATGGCCCCATATAGTGCCCCACAATATAATGCCCCACAGTATAATGGCCCCATATAGTACACCACAGTATAATGGTGTCACCCATCCTGGGTATATGCCCCCCTCCCAGGTATATTCCCCCCCATCCTGGGTATATGCCCCCTCCATCCTGGGTAGGTATATGCCCCCCCATCCTCGGTAGGTATATGCCCCTCCATCCTGGGTAGGTATATGGCTCCATCCTCGGTAGGTATATGCTCCCATCCTGGGTATATGCTTCCATATAGTCAATGCAAAGAAAAAAGCAACCAATAAACGCTTCTATTTACCTTCCACGCTCCCACGCAGTGCTGTGTCTGTCTGCTCTGAAGATGTCAGCTGTGAGCAGTGATAACAGGTGACAGGCTGAGATCACCGGACCCCACTGCAGATACTCACCCTGACCTCCACTCCCGGCGCCTTCTCTCCCTGGCAGCTCCTGTCATGGCATGCACGGACTGAGCAGTGCTTCTGATGACGGGGGGAATGTGCAGCTCACAGCTTAGACTGCGGGCTCCACAAAGATGGCCGTAATCCCCTCCCAAGGCTGGGACCTGGACCACCCAGGGGGCGTGCCCAGGTCGCAGCTTGAGGCAGGAGGAGCGGCCTCTAATGTTAGAGATGGGTTCAGTGACCCGACTGCTGTCTCTTATGGCCAGGACTGCCATGAGTGAGGTGTGTAAGAGTGCTGCTTAGCTTCTTACACACACCCCAAATAAGAATGGCAGCCCCCAGTGGCTAATGTAAAAATGAATAAATAAACTGGTGGTACATCTAATTTTGTATTAAAAATAATTGATTAAATAATCAGTAATTATTAATGCAAAATTTTAAATCATGGCACCTTCACTTTAAGTGTGTTCCTGTCTCCACCCCAGGGTTACTGTTTTAATTTTCTCAAAAAGGTATTCAGACATCTCCTGGCTGGACTCATTGAGTTTGATAAGGCTGGGTTCAGATGTCTGTGACAGTTACATTTGCAGTCTACAACCTTATTTAGCTCTGCGTGCAGCTCTAGATATGCTTTGCAGATGGGTGTAGGAGCTGCCTCCTATTGCATGCAATATCATGATAAATTAGCTGGCCCAAAATATCATATATTTCAATAATACATGTTTACCAATCGGTGGTCACACAACTGGTTCTGTTGGCTTCCATCACGTATAAAAAGAAGTCTAAAGGATTTGTTCTTTTTTCTTGTATTCACTGCTTATTTCCATTTAAAAACAAAGTCAAGGCTTACAGTGGGTGAAATAAGTATTGAACATGTCAGCTATTTTCAAAGTAAATATGTTTCTAAAGATGCTATTAACATGAAATTTTCACCAAATGTCGGTAACCACCCATCCAATCCACACAGTCAAAGAAATCAAACCATAGAACTCCATAAATTAATTTATGTGTAATAATGAGAAATGGGAAAAAATATTGAACACATGAAGAAAGATAGATGTAAAAAGTCATTGAAAGTCATGACATCAGCTGAAATCTATCAGTAATTAGATAGCAATCCTGTCACCTAGTGAAAACTGATATCATCTGGTTCAACTTTTGGCCGATAAAAAGGTGTCTTATTACCAAGGTGCCACACAAGAAATATCTCATGATGGCTAAAATCAGTGAGCTATCTCAAGACCTTTGCAACATTATTGTTTTAAAATACACTGATGGAATTGGTTACAGAATAATTTCTAAAATACTAAAGGTTCCAGTGAGCACTGTTGGGGCCATAATCCGGAAGTGGAAATAACATAATTTCACCATAAACCGGCCACGACCAGGTGCTCCCTGCAAGATTTCAGACAGAGGACTGAAAAGAATATTCACAAGAGTTGTCCAAGAGCCAAGGACCACATGTTGAAGTCTACAGAAAGATCTAGATTCAGCAGGTACAATTGTTTCAAAGTAATGCTCTCAACCTCCACGACCTGTATTCACACTCACCACGCAAGACTCCATTGCTGAACAAGAAGCATGATCAAGCATGTTTAAAGTTTGCTGATCAACATTTAGGCAATTCTTTGAAATACTGTGAGAATATAGTCCATCAGATGAGACCAAAATTGAAACGAGGGTGAACATTTCAGAAAGACAATGATCCCAAACACATAGCCACGGAAACTCAATTGGTTTCAGAGAAAGAAAACCTGCTAGAATGACCAAGCCAATCACCTGACCTGAATCCAATAGAAAATTTATATAAGGAATGAAAGCTCAAAGTTCATAGAAGGGGCATACAGAACCTTCAGGATTTGAAGAGTTTGTGTGGAAGAATAAGCAAACTCACACCTGATCAATGCATGCGACTACTTTCTTCATACAGTAGGCGTCTTAAAGCTGTCATCACCAACAAAGGTTTTTGTATGACGTATTAATTAAATTTCAGTAAGTATGTTCAATACTTTTTCCCTGTGTCACTTCTCATTATTACATATAACTTAGTTTGGATTGGATGATTGTTCCCAACAACTGGTGAAAATTTCATGTCAGTAGCATCTTTAGAAATATATTTACCGTATTTTTCAGACTATCTAAGACGCACTGGACCAATGTTGTGGTGGAGAACAGGAAGAAAAATATTTTTTATAATATGGGGGTCCGTCTTATAGTCTGAATAGGTATCTTACCTGGGCCCTGTGACGTGCCGGGAGGGGGGGAAATATGATAAACGTGTACATAGGCGGGGATTTGGTGGAATAACAAACAGATGGGCGGGGATAACTTGGCGTCCGGGGGACGTCAAGCCTGTGAAAAACCAAGAAGATAAAACTACTCTTCAATCAAACCTCTACTATGGGCCATACAGGTATGTATAGATTTACTTTTCTATACCCTGTATGCTCATACTAGAGGTCTGATAACTCCAAAGTGGTGACAGATTCCCTTTAATGAAATGCTGGAACACTGCAGGTGCATTGGTGTCAGTGGCGCCAGCGACGACATCGGGGAGATCGTACAATATCCTACCACTGCCGTCACTTTGACAGGGACGACACTGGGGAGATCACACATTATCCCACCGCTGCCGTCACTCTGTCAGGATGTCACAGGATTGAGCAGGGATTCGTGCGCACTCGAACCCGATTAGTCACTGCGTAGCTACCAGCAAGCGAGCAGAAAGCGTATGGCGTATACCCCTCTGGATTCCAACGCATGGAATATGTGTATACGCCCCCGTACGGTTATTGCCAGCTTCACGATAGCCCAATTATTTTTATTCGCTGCCACCACTGACCGAGTTTGAAATATAATACAGGCCTGGTCGGACGCCTGCGTTCTGGTAGCGTATATGGTTCAGGGGAGGGAGTGATTACAGAGCAAAAGAAACAGGACTATTAAATTTTATATTTAATCCAAAAAGGAGGCAGTGTTTGTATATTTTTCCTAAAGATTTTACAACAGGGGACAATACAGTACAGAATATACAGTTACACAAAATAAATAGGATTAAAGAAGAAACTTACCATAAAGTTCGCAGAGACGATTCAGTATAGCTGAAGGGGGGCGCCCCACTTATTGATTTGACTGTTATCAAACGAGATCCGTTGCTTATAAAGTCTAAACCACCCTGGCTGGGCGGGGCTCCAGTCTTCATATTTTTATTAGAATCTATAACTTCTGGGATAACTTATCGCTGGTTTACCGCAGAAGCGTGCAAGCGACGCCATATTTTCCAGTATGAATTTACCTTTTTTAGAGACCATACATGGACATGGCAGAGCTGCGGTCTGTTATTCTGGTACAGAAAATTATGCATACTGTTCCTTGGCTGACCCTGCCACTAAAAATATGGGTCCCATTATTATCAGAATTATGGAACTTCCAATATTCCACATTTCGTGTCGGTGCCTAAACGTCTCTAGTTTGCAGCTGGCTATTGTGAGTAGTGTGACAGAGTTCCTTTGAAGCTCCTGACTAAATCTCATCTACGTGTAAATTTGTCGCAAGCCAGTGCCAGTGGAAAACACACTCGCGTGTTAATTGGATTTGCCACCTCTCTTTGTACTGCCATCTGCCTAGTAGCCACCTCTACTGTGTGGGCTAATTTGCAGAGAAATCACTCTTTAGATTGTCAGCTCTTCTCTTGTGACAAATGGTATAGGGAAGGAGGGAAGTTTGGGAGAAAATTTTAATATTTTATTAATATTTTTATGACAATTTGTCAGACCGAAAGGCATAACCAGACTCTCGAAATGCCCTTCAGTGGTATTGAACGCTGTTTTCCATTCATCCCCTTCTCTGATTCTAACCAGATTATAGGCTCCCCTTAAATCCAACTTGGAGAATACCTTAGCTCCCACAACCTGGCTGAACAAATCTGGAATCGGAGGAAGAGGGCATGGCTCGCGGATGTTTTTTTGATTTACTTCCCGGAAATCTAAACCGGGATGTAGTCTGTGATCTTTTTTCTTCACGAATAAGAACCCTGCCACCACGGGCGAAGATGAGGGTCTGATATGTCCCTTTTCCAGACTTTCTGCAATGAAATCCTGAAATCCTTCATGGCTTGTCTATTAGGGCCAGAAAGATTATACAGTCTGGACTTTAGTAGTTTAGCTCCGAGGGTCAGGTTAAATGAACAATCATATTCACGATGAGGAGGTAAATCCTGACACCCCCTCTCAGAAAAAAACATCCTCAAAACCAGACAGAAATGCAGGCAAGATTTCCATAGAGACTGTAGAAAGGGAAATATCTAAACAATTCTCATGGCAGTAATCTCCCCACTCAATGACCTGGTTTGCCAATCCACCAACGGATTATGTTTTACCAACCAGGGTTGACCCAAGACAATTGTGGTGGGAAGACCGTCCAGGACATAGCAAGGGACTATCTCACATTGAACCGACTCCACCCTCAGTCTTACATTATGTACAATCCGTGTCAGAGCTTTCTGTGCAAGTGGCGCTGAGTCGATGGCGAAGATGGGAATAGGCTTAGCTAAATTACAGCAAGCAAGACTATGAGTTCTCACAAACTCAGATTCAACCATGCTAACTCCAGCTCCACTGACAACAAACACAGAAATGTTCTCGGTTTTGGTCTCTAGCACCACCTCTGCTGTCAGGATAAACCGAGAACTGCAGGGTGATGATAAATGCACCCCTTCCTTATCCAACTCCAGACTACCAAGGGTTAACCGAGTCTCCTTTTGCTTAGGCATCAAAGGACAGGCCATAATAAAATGTCCCTTTTTTCACAAAAAAACACATCTTTTTTTTGCGAATCTCTGGGGAAATGTACGAAGCAGAGGCTCCCCCTAACTGCATGGGTTCCTCCACCTCCCCCAGTAGTGGATCACCTCCAGACAGCCACCCCAGCCGAGGGACATAACCCCAGAGAAGGTGATCTTACCCACCTATCTCGAAGGCGTCTATCAACATGTATAACCAAAGACATGGCAGCCTCCGGGATTGGATTGCAGGATTGGGTACGTCCGACTACAAGGCGTGGTCTCGCTCAATACAAGTGTATGGAGAGCGAGGCTGCGCCCACTGGCCAGGGGTATGTATAACACATACATACCCTTCTGTACCAGGTCTCATACCGGCGAATCACCGCAGCGCACAGTGCCTGCGCTAGGAGGATTCATAAGTTTACAGTCACACAGAGTGACTGCAGACTCATCACTTTTGACCGGACAACCCCTTTAAGGGAGACAATCACAGGGGGAGACACTTAGCTTGAGCAGGCTTCAGAGAGATTACACCAAACGTCCTCCAAAGCACCAGAGAGGAAGTAAGCTGACAGCTATAACTCCACAAGGGAATATGTGAATATCACTGGCACCTCCCTGCAGCAACTGAAAGTATTTAAACACCCAGGCCAGGGTGTCAATCAGAGCAGAAGGGAGGTAGCCGCTGGGTTCTAAAGTGAGAAGGATTTAAGAAGGCGTCTGCAACGCCAAATGAAGTGACCTTCTGCTGCCAGCTGCAGAGCGACTGTCTGTCACATCTGACACACCCGTGACACTGTGTCCGCCTGTCTATTTGTCTGGCTGTTTCTATGATGAGGAACATACTTGTGCTTCAGGGCATGCCTGTGGGCAGGTCTTTTTTTTGCTGATCTGGACTAGAGCACCAAGGAAAGACCCTGCCTCCAGTCCCGCCCTGAAGCACAAGTATATCATAAACTCAAAACTGCAAACACTGATCACACAAGAACCACGAGATGGATTTCTTCACCTCAGGTATCATTTTAATTAGTGCAACAGCCCCAACTTGACAATGCCTGTAGTTTACTTAGTAAAATCTTGCTGACAGATTCCCTTTAACATATGGAGAAGATGGGTTTAAGAGAGAAGGAAACAATTGAAAGAGCACAAACTGGTAACATATCATAATCTATTAGTCCTATCTTTATGGACTACTGTCTGTGTCAGTTGATAATTAAAGTTCATTGCAATTTGTATGGAAATGTTATAAAGTATATAATATAAATTTTAACATAATTTCAATGCAATGTTATTTGAAAATAATAAAATAGGTTTTATTCTTGGCAGATGACTGTACGAGAAACTCAGAGGGGCATCTGATATTTTCAGATTCTTCTACAGATGAACATGGTATCACAAATACATGTGAAGAACATGTCATTATCCCAGATACATCTCAAGCACTTCTCAGAAAAAATCTGTCATCTGCTCAACAGGTCTTTTCTTGTTCTTCAGCGAAGACCAATATGCAAGACAAAAGTCAAATTATGGTTGCTGAACATCAAATTACTCATATAGAGGAGAAACCATGTTCATGTTCAGTTTTACCCGTAGAACAGATAAAAAACACAAGGGAAAATCAATATTCATGTACAGAATCTGGGAAATGTTTTAATCTAAAAAAAAATATTATTACACATCACAGTATTCACACAGGGGATATACCATTTTCAAGTTCAGAATGTGGCGAAGAAAGCAAGAAATCCAAACTTGTTATAGATCGGGGAATTAACACGAAAGAGATGCCATTTTCCTGTTCAGACTGTGATAAACGTTATAACAAGAAATCCAAACTTTGTAAACGTCAGAGAATTCACATAGGGGATAAACCATTTTCAAGTTCAGAATGTGAGAAGTCTAGCGAGAAATCCAAACCTGCTACAGATCAGGGAATTAATACGGGAGAGGAATCATTTTCATGTTCAGCCTGGGGTAAATGCTATAATAAGAAATCAAAACTTGTTACACATCAGATAGTTCACACAGATGATAAAGCATTTTCAAGTTCAGAATGTGGGAAACCTAGCCAAAAATCTAAACTTGTTACAGATCCGGAAAGTAACAGAAGAGAGAAGCCATTTTCATGTAGAGAATGTGGGAAATGTTTTGAGTGGAAAACAAATCTTGTTACACATCAAAGAATTCACACAAGAGATAAAGCATTTTCAAGTTCAGAATGTGGAAAGCCTAGCAAGAAATCCAAAGTTGTTACAGATCAGGAAATAAACACTGAAGAGAAGCCATATTCATGTTCAGACTGTGGGAAATGTTATAATAAAAAATCCAAACTTGATACACATCAGAGAATTCACACAGATGATAAAGCATTTTCAAGTTCAGAATGTGGGAAACCTAGTGAGAAACCCAAACCTGTTACAGATCAAGAAATTAACATGGGAGAGAAGCCATTTTCATGTTCAGACTGCGGGAAATGTTATAATAATAAATCCAAACTTGATAAACATCAGAGACTTCACACAGATGGGAAAGCATTTTTAAGTTCAGAATGTGGGAAACCTAGCCAAAAATCTAAACTTGTTACAGATCTGGAAAGTAGCAGAAGAGAGAAGCCATTTTCATGTAGAGAATGTGGGAAATGTTTTGAGTGGAAAACAAATCTTGTTACACATCAAAGAATTCACACAAGAGATAAAGCATTTTCAAATTCAGAATGTGGAAACCCTATCAAGAAATCCAAAGTTGTTACAAATCAGGAAGTAAACACTGGAGAGAAGCCATTTTCATGTTCAGACTGTGGGAAATGTTATAATAATAAATCCAAACTTGAGAAACATCAGAGACTTCACACAGATGGGAAAGCATTTTTAAGTTCAGAATGTGGGAAACCTAGCGAAAAATCCAAACTTATTACAGATCTGGAAATTAAAACTGGACAGAAACCATATTTATGTTCAGACTGCGGGAAATGTTATAATAAGAAATACAAACTTGATACACATCAGAGAATTCACACAGGTGATAAAGCATTTTCAAGCTTAGAATGTGAGAAACCTAGCGAGGAATCCAAACTTGTTATAGACCAGGAAATTAACACGGCTGAGAAGCCATTTTCATGTTCAGACTGTGGGAAATGTTATAATAAGAAATCTAAACTTGATACACATCAGCGAATTCACACAGGGGAGAAGCCATTTTCCTGTATAGAATGTGGGAAATGTTTTGAGCGGAAAACAAATCTTGTTACACATCAGAGAATTCACACAGATGATAATGCATTTTCAATTTCAGAATGTGGGAAACCTAGCAAGAAATCCAAACTTGTTACAGATCAGGAGATTAACTCGAGTGAAAAGCCATTTTCATGTTTAGACTGCGGTAAATGTTATAATAAGAAATCCAAACTTGTTACACATCAGAGAATTCACACAGAAGAGAAGCCATTTTTAAATTCAGAATGTGGGAAACCTAGCGATAAATTCAAACCTGTTACAGATCGGGAAATTAACACAGGAGAGAAGCCATTTTCATGTTTAGACTGTGGAAAATGTTATAATAAGAAATCCAAACTTGATAAACATCAGAGAATTCACACAGATGATAAAGCATTTTCAAGTTCAGAATGTGAGAAACCTAGCGAGAAATCCAAACTTCTTACAGATCAGGAAATTAACACAGGGAAGAAACCATTTTCCTGTACAGAATGTGGGAAATGTTTTGAGCGGAAAACAAATCTTATTACACATCAGAGAATTCACACAGATGATAATGCATTTTCAATTTCAGAATGCGGGAAACCTAGCGAGAAATCCAAACTTGTTACAGATCAGGAAATTAATACGAGTGAAAAGCCATTTTCGTGTTTAGACTGCGGTAAATGTTATAATAAGAAATCCAAACTTGTTACACATCAGAGAATTCACACAGAAGAGAAGCTGTTTTCAAGTTCAGAATGTGGGAAACCTAGCGATAAATTCAAACCTGTTACAGATCAGGAAATTAACACAGGAGAGAAGCCCTTTTCATGTTTAGACTGCGGGAAATGTTTTAATAAGAAATCCAAACTTGATAAACATCAGAGAACTCACACAGATGATAAAGCATTTTCAAGTTCAGAATGTGGAAAACATAGCGAGAAATCCAAATTTGTTACAGAGCAGGAAATTACCATTGGAGAAAAACCATTTTCATGTTCAGAATGCGGGAAATTTTATAATAATAAATCCAAATTTGATACACATCAGAGAACTCACACAAGGAAGAAGCCATTTTCATGTTCAGAATGTGGGAAATGTTTTAATTGGAAAGTAAGTCTTGTTGTACATCAGAGAAATCACACAGGGGAGAAGCCATTTTCATGTACAGAATGTGGGAAATGTTTTAATTGGAAAAGAAGTCTTGTTGCACATCAGAGAAATCACACAGGGGAGAAGCCATTTTCATGTGCAGAATGTGGGAAATGTTTTAATTGGAAAGTAAGTCTTGTTGCACATCAGAGAAATCACACAGGGGAGAAGCCATTTTCATGTACAGAATGTGGGAAATGTTTTAATTGGAAAGTAAGTCTTGTTGCACATCAGAGAAATCACACAGGGGAGAAGCCATTTTCATGTATAGAATGTGGGAAATGTTTTAATTGGAAAAGAAATCTTGTTGCACATCAGAGAAATCACACAGGTGAGAAGCCATTTGCGTGTTCAGAATGCGGGAAATGTTTTAATTGGAAACATAGTCTTGTTGCACATCAGAGAATTCATACTGGTGATAAAGCATTTTCAAGTTCAGAATGTGGGAAACCTAGCAAGAAATCCAAACTTGTTACAGACCAGGAAATAAAAATGGGAGAGAAGCCATTTTCCTGTTTAGACTGTGAGAAATGTTATAATAAGAAATCCAAACTTGATAAACATCAGAGAATTCACACAGATGATAAAGCATTTTCAAATTCAGAATGTGGGAAACCTAGCGAGAAATCCAAACTTGTTACACATCAGATAATTCACGCAGAAGAGAAGCTATTTTCAAGTTCAGAATGTGGGAAACCTAGCGATAAATTCAAACCTGTTACAGGTCGGGAAATTAACACAGGAGAGAAGCCATTTTCATGTTCAGACTGCGAGAAATGTTATAATAAAAAATCCAAACTTGATAAACCTCAGAGAATTCACACAGATGATAAAACATTTTCAAGTTCAGAATCTAGGAAACCTAGCGAGAAATCCAAACTTGTTACAGAGCAGGAAATTACCATAGGAGAGAAGCCATTTTCATGTTCAGACTGTGGGAAATGTTTTAATTGGAAATATAATCTTGTTACACACCAGAGAATTCACACAGGGGAGAAGCCATTTTCATGTCCAGAATGTGGGAAATGTTTTAATCGGAAAAGAAATCTTGTTGCACATCAGAGAAATCACACAGGGGAGAAGCCATTTTCATGTACAGAATGTGGGAAATGTTTTAATCGGAAAATAAATCTTGTTGCACATCAGAGAAATCACACAGGTGAGAAGCCATTTGCGTGTTCAGAATGCGGGAAATGTTTTAATTGGAAACATAGTCTTGTTGCACATCAGAGAATTCATACTGGTGATAAAGCATTTTCAAGTTCAGAATGTGGGAAACCTAGCAAGAAATCCAAACTTGTTACAGACCAGGAAATAAAAACTGGAGAAAAGCCCTTTTCATGTTCAGACTGCGGTAAATGTTATAATAAGAAATCCACACTTGATACACATCAGAGAATTCACACAGGTGATAAAGCATTTTCAAATTCAGAATGTGGGAAACCTAGCGAGAAATCCAAACTTGTTACACATCAGATAATTCACACAGAAGAGAAGCTATTTTCAAGTTCAGAATGTGGGAAACCTAGTGAGAAATCCAAACTTGTTACAGATCAGGAAATTAACACGGCAGAGAAGCCATTTTCATGTTCAGACTGCGGGAAATGTTATAATAAGAAATCCAAACTTGATAAACATCAGAGAATTCACACTGATGATTAAGCATTTTCAAGTTCAGAATCTAGGAAACCTAGCGAGAAATCCAAACTTGTTACAGAACAGGAAATTACCATGGGAGAGAAGCCATTTTCATGTTCAGACTGTGGGAAATGTTTTAATTGGAAATATAATCTTGTTACACACCAGATAATTCACACAGGGGAGAAGCCATTTTCATGTACAGAATGTGGGAAATGTTTTAATTGGAAACATAGTCTTGTTGGGCATCAGAAAAAATACACAGGGGAGAAGCCATTTTCATGTACAGAATGTGGGAAATGTTTTCATTTGAAACGTAGTGCTGTTAGACATCAGAGAATGCATACAGGTGAAAAGCCATTTCCATGTTCAGATTGTGGGAAATTGTTTAAAGATGAATCAAATCTTGCTGCACATCAGAAAACTCACATAGTGGAAAAACCATGTTAGGGGTGTGGGAAATGTTTTGCTGGTAAAACAGATCTTATTAGACCTTAGAAAACTAACACAGGGAAAAAGCCATTTTAATTATCAGAAAGTGGGAAATATTTTACCAAGATATTAGACCTTTTTTAATAATTTTATTGACAATATGTACAAGAAAAATGTTATAATGAAGCAAAGTCACATCTACATTAGTAAAGGAAAACAATCTAAAGCTCTAAATGATTTTTAGCAAATGCAGTGATGGGATGCCATTACAAGGGGGCGCTGGCCAAGGCCACCCGTGTCTGTCATGATGGCTGCTCTATGAAAACAAATCTGTGGCTGGAGTTCATAGGAGACCATGATTTTTTCACAGCGTGATTCCCCGACAGTGCTTCTCAGTAAAGTATGGTGCCACCACTATGATCTCAATACTCTATCAGGCCCCCAGTACAGCCTCCATTACAGTATAATGCCCTCCCATATTTCCACCAATATAGCATGAGGCCACTACCATCCCTCCAATACAGCGTGATACCCTCACAGTGCCCACAAATATAGTATGAGGCTACAACTATGCCCCTCAGTACCTACAAACAATTATACAACATCAAATAAAGTGAAAATATAATATTTATTACATCAATAAAAACATGAAACCGAAAATAAAGAAACAAAAGCAAAAAAGATCCTACAGAGAACTGTTTGTTAACCTGTATATGATAACCAGGTCCTTAAAAATAGCTTGGATACTCTGCTCAGTGGTATGTTACTTTATGACTTAAAGCTGTCATGTAATTTGTTACTTGACTTTGTAATTAATTAAGTGTACCCGGGCACTCTATTTATGATGTATAAGACCAATATTCTTAAGGACCTGGTTATCATATCCAGGTTAACATACAGTTCTCTGTATGGTGCACTGTCACTTTATTTTGTATTTTTTTTACTATAACCAACTTACTTTTAGTACCAGTTGTTTAGTGGTCTCAGTCATATTAATTATTTATGCCTAACTACATGCACTGTCACTTTAGTCCTTTCCCCTAATATGTGGTAGCTATCATGTATTTAGCTGTTATTATGAACAGTAGGTAGTCCTTCCACATCCACTTACTCTATCAGTGCATTGTTATGATACATAATGGAGGGGACCCTTTCAGATAGATCTGTTACCAGTTTGTATCCTGCGTACGATATTCCTCCTGTAGGATCTTTTTTGCTTTTGTTTGTTTCTTTATTTTTGGTTTCATGTTTTTATTGATGTAACAAATATTATATGTTCACTTTATTCGATGTGGTGTAATTGTCTGTAGGTACTGTGATTTTCATGATTGCACGACTACTATATATTGTTTCTTACAGTGTTTAGCTATGCCCCTCAATATAATGTGATGGGCTCGCTTATTACAGTATGATGCTTCCAAAGTCCCATTAATTCAGTAAGATGCTCCCACAGTGCACCTCCAGTACAGCATGGCGCCTCTCGATTCTCAGAAAATTGTACTGCCCCCAAAAATTATTCAACAACTTCCTTTTCTACTATGCAGTGTTCCAGTCTGTGCTGCGTATGAATGGAGGCTCTGGGCAGCAGTCTCAATCTAGTGACATAATCTTGGCTGCTGAGCCAGAGCTGAGATGGACCAGGTGAATGGTGGAGCAATGAGCAAACGGCTCCACCATTGTGTTTAATTGTATCTGCAAATACCATTGAATTTAGGACATCCGGAAGGGGGCAGGGCTGTTTGAACTTCCTGGATGACAGCTTCTGTAGCGGTCATGTGTTCTGCCGACATTGGCAGTCCACCATTGATTAAGACCAGTTTAGAATCAAATAACTGCCTCAGCAACTCTTCCGATTACGTGCAGTAGCATCTCCTCACTCAAGTAGAACAGAGCGGCGTTGGGCAAACCCTTTCAAGCTTCTCACCAATCATTATTAAACATCTGGTTTAAAATCTTTGTGTTGAAATCTTTTTTCTTTACATGTTATGATATTATCATAGAATCTAAAGATCTGTTAGAGATTTTTGCAGAAATAGTGAAGGGAGAATTAGATAGTATCCTATTACAGTTGAAAAGTGATGATTTAAAAAGATAATCTGTTTTCTTAGTCTTGTCTGCAGAAAAACACATGGGGAAATTCTTTACTCTGTTAGCCCATAATACAGCTGAAAATGACTCATGTACAGTATATAAGGTGCTTTAAAGTTAACTCTTTGTGTAATTAAACTTTTATTAACAGGCTAAGAATGTTACAGGAAGGGAACTCTTGTTGCTGATGGGACAATGGAAAAACAGAGTACGTTGTAAATCATCACTTCCCCTACAACAGCACAACTTGTAGGTATATAGCAAACAAATCCCTAAGGCCTTCTTCAGACGCCCGTGTTTGTTCACAATCACATAGGCAAAAAATAGAACATATGTTATCAGTGTTTTCGATCCATGTTTCATCAGTCTGTTTTTATCATCCGTGTTTCTGTTTTTATCATCTGTGTTTCATCAGTAATTTTAACATATGGGTAAATAAATTACAAAGTTTCTCCTATCCGTTGCAGTGTTAAACAGGGACTGCGCACTGATGTTGTGAGTAATTTTTACGGACCTGTATACTGATATTGGCCCTTTTCATCCGTACTGCCAGAAAAAAACAGACATGTCTCCTTGAAATTTGTACAGATTCGCGATCCTCAAAAAAACACAGACATGTGAATAGCACTATAGATTATAATGGATACACGTTCTATCTGTGAAAATATACAAGCCTCTGAATAAAGCCATGTGAGCAGGATTCTTATACTATTACCAGACAAATGTACTTCCTATTGGAAATTCCCATCAGCTGCCCTCTTCTCACAAACATGTTATGAAATTTTGTTAGCTATCATTTCTTTTTCAGTATACTACCCCTAACACAGTTTTCTCAAAACATTGTATAAGAGTTAATAAAATATTAGACCAAATAAGAAACCTTAAGAGAAATATTAGAAAAAATATAAGACTGAGACTAGTTAATACTAAAAAAGATAGACTATAGAGGAAAATATTTATCCTTCTATATCAGTTTCCAACTTTGTAAATGGTATAACCTTTACTACAGAGTAAGTTGATATTCACCCACTGGATTCAGTCTCATGGGTCTAGTAACCATAAGGGGACTTCTTACTTGCTGCACCCATTCACCCTCAGTGTGGACACCCACTCCCCATCAGCAGTGGTTATCTGGGGCCTATAATACATGGATAATTCCGTACTGGAATTCTTGACACATACAGTGCCTACAAGTAGTATTCAACCCCCTGCAGATTTAGCTGGTTTGATAAGATGCAAATAAGTTAGAGCCTTCAAACTGCAAACGAGAGTAGGTTTTATGAACAGAACCATAAATCTTACAAACCAAAAAGTTATGCTGCTCAGTTGAATTTTATTAAATTTTAAACATAAAAGTGTGGGTCAATTATTATTCAACCCCTATGTTTAATATTTTGTGGAATAACCCTTGTTTACAATTACAGCTAATAATCGTCTTTTATAAGACCTGATCAGGCCGGCACAGGTCTGTGGAGTTATCTTGGCCCACTCCTCCATGCAGATCTTCTCCAAGTTATCTAGGTTCTTTGGGTGTCTCATGTGGACTTTATTCTTGAGCTCCTTCCACAAGTTTTCAATTGGGTTAAGGTCAGGAGACTGACTAGGCCACTCCAACACCTTGACTTTTTCCCTCTTGAACAAGGCCTTGGTTTTCTTGGCTGTGTGCTTTGGGTCGTTGTCTTGTTGGAAGATGAAATTACGACCCATCTTAAGATCCTTGATGGAGGAGCGGAGGTTCTTGGCCAAAATCTCCAGGTAGGCCGTGCTATCCATCTTCCCATGGATGCGGACCAGATGGCCATACCCCTTGGCAGAGAAACAGCCCCACAGCATGATGCTGCCACCACCATGCTTGACTGTAGGGATGGTATTCTTGGGGTCGTATGCAGTGCCATCCAGTCTCCAAACGTCACGTGTGTGGTTGGCACCAAAGATCTCGATCTTGGTCTCATCAGACCATAGAACCTTGAACCAGTCTGTCTCAGAGTCCTCCAAGTGATCATGAGCAAACTGTAGACGAGCCTTGACATGACGCTTTGAAAGTAAAGGTACCTTACGGGCTCGTCTGGAACGGAGACCATTGCGGTGGAGTACGTTACTTATGGTATTGACTGAAACCAATGTCCCCACTGCCATGAGATCTTCCCGGAGCTCCTTCCTTGTTGTCCTTGGGTTAGCCTTGACTCTTCGGACAAGCCTGGCCTCGGCACGGGAGGACACTTTCAAAGGCTGTCCTGGCCGTGGAAGGCTAACAGTAGTTCCATAAGCCTTCCACTTATGGATGATGCTCCCAACAGTGGAGACTGGTAGGCCCAACTCCTTGGAAAGGGTTTTGTACCCCTTGCCAGCCTTGTGACCCTCCACGATCTTGTCTCTGATGGCCTTGGAATGCTCCTTTGTCTTTCCCATGTTGACCATGTCTGAGTGCTGTTCACAAGTTTGGGGAGGGTCTTAAATAGTCAGAAAAGGCTGGCAAAAGAGATCTTTAATCCACACATGTGAAGCTCATTATTCTTGGTGCCTGAACTACTTCTTAATACTTTAGGGGGACCAAACAGAATTCTTGTGGTTTGAGGGGTTGAATAATAAATGACACTCTGAATTAACTTTTAACGTTTTAAAAAAAAAAAAAAAAAGCAAAAACAAAATTTGCTGCAGTGCATTTCCCACTTCCAGGCTGATCTACAGTACAAATGTCACAATGCCAAGTTAATTCCGCATGTGTCAACCAGCTAAATCTGCAGGGGGTTGAATACTACTTGTAGGCACTGTATATGTATTACCAAAGCTTTCGAATAGTATATCAGCACTTTTACAGCTACATAGTGCAATAAATAAATTAATAAAATCTGGATGCAAGTCTGTATAATGTCAGAAACCCAATGCACTAAACCCTTAACCCTCAACTGGTGAGGTGGGGTTTGCCACACCCCAGGGAATTTTTGTTCGGCTGCCATTCATTGAAAAATGCTGGTATGAGGATACGTGTCTCACTAGCTTCCATCCATTTGTGGGTGTCAAAAATTTGCTATAATCATGTGTAATCAATCGCCAATAAGAAAACGATTAAAACAAACGTGATCTTTGTATTTTCTTGTATAGGAAACCCCCATCACCAGTTGCATGACAAAAACCTCACCTCACCAGTTGAGGGTTAAACCAGTTGGTCAGATTCAAATAAGAGAATGTATTCCCCCTCCAGGAGTCTTTGTTTGCATTGTGTTCTAGTAACCATTTATCTCTACGTTCACATATGTAAATCTGCTTTGACCCAGAGATTGCCTGTAGGGTCAATATAATGGCAACAGGTGGAACCAATTATTTGGCACATTCCCCGTTCTTTTGCTGTGAGGTAGTCTACCACTAAAGTATGTTGGTTAGTGACTATGATTAATTGTTTCTGTATTGAATTAGTGTCATTAAGAACCTCAAGGACCTGGAAAATTTGATCATGCAGGTAGTCAGTGGCCTCCACTAACTTGTCCCACATTTGTGTTATGAATATTTTGTTTCCTACACCCATTTCTACTATATGAGGCCTACTATTTGGCCTGCTCCTATATCTACTATACTATGAGGAATTATGAAGGTGGCCGGAGTTAGTCTGGCAAGTGTGCAAACCCTCTTATGTCTAAGCGTACCCACTTGTAAGCACGGTGTATAAAAATATTCCTTCTGGGAGGATACAAATGTGGGGTCTGTAATGCCAGTCCTTATTTTGGTGACCAGTCACCCTACATACAGATTGTACTCACTCCACCAGATCTCTTTCTTAGATCGCATTATATTAAACTGGAACTAGGGGTCAGTGATCCATCAAGCTATCATGGAATCCAGCTTTCGTTGTGTATACAGTGTGGCGTTAATACCTCCCACGGTTCCAGAGGTAGGACTAAGTATGGCTTAATCCTGGAAGATATTGGACTGTGTGTGCAGGTCCAATAGGCCTTTGGGTTTTCTCCTTCCATGTCCTTTATAAGAGAAGTATGGTGTTGTATACACTGACAATGGGTAACAATGTTTTGAACTTTTGACTTTCACGTTGCATATCTCAGCATCAACTAGAGGTTCTAACGGGAGCCTACAATCATTTTATAGACAATCATCTTGGCTATCTCATACATAAACTTGACTTGCAATTATTTAGTATATGATTGCCAATTAATCCTAAATGGAGGTAAAGGAGGAACATGAGCAGTAAATTTGACCCTGCAGGGGGTGAGATAAATTGGACAGCAGATGATTTTTGAGTTCTTTCCAAATCTCAGTTAAAGGGGTTGTCCTGTGTAACACTACAAGTCTTTAGTCAATCTGTGTGAATCCTCACATCGTGCGCACTGCAAGGATTCTCCAGTGTCAGCACAGAGAATGGCGGTCATGTGACCACAAGTATGCAATATGAATACTCCCGGCAACCATTCTTCTAGACTGTTTCCGGTCTCGCTCAATACACTTGCATCGAGCGAGGTAGTGCCCATCTAGACACATTGTGTGAGTGAGTATGCATCTATAATATAACCGGGGATGCGTCCCTCTGTCTGAAGCCTCGATAGACTGCGCATGCGTGACGCGCAGTCTGGCTCCAGACAGAAGCAGGCATCCAGCCATTACAGGTAAGAGGAGGTGTATGGCGCCGGAGATCGTGGTATGCATAGGCACTGAACGCATACCGCGATCTCTGGCGCCATACTTGCATAGTTACCTGACCGGGAGGAGCGTTGCCGTTTCGCCTCTCTTCGCCGGAGACCGGGGCAGGCGTGAGGCGTCGGATCGGCGCGTGCACATAGCGCTATCCTGTGCCATTTTACTGAAGACACATTTACAGTGTGTCTTCAGCAAAATGGCGCCGGACAGCGCGGTGCTCCGGCGCCGCACTGCCTCCGGCAGAACAGGATGCAGCAGAGCTGGAGTACAGAGAAGAAAGGTGAGTATAACTTTATTTTTTTTGTATGTGTGTACAGTGTGAAAGGGATGAGGGGACCATGCATACCAGGATTGGGGGATGAGGGGTGCCACACATACCAGGATTGTGAGGTGAGGGGTACCACACATACCAGGATTGGGGGATGAGGGGTGCCACACATACCAGGATTGTGAGGTGAGGGGTACCACACATACCAGGATTGGGGGGTGAGGGGTACCACGCATACCAGGATTGGTTGGTGAGGGGTACCACGCATACCAGGATTAGGGGGTGAGGGGTACCACACATACCAGGATTGGGAGGTGAGGCATACCACACATACCAGGATTGGGGGGTGAGGGGACCATGTATATCAGGATTGGGGGTGAGGGGTGCCACACATGCCAGGATTGTGAAGTGAGGAGTTCCACACATACCAGGATTGGGGGGTGAGGGGTACCACGCATACCTGGATTGGGGGTGAGGGGTGCCACGCATACGGGGATGGGATTGGTAAGAGGGGTGCCACGCATACCGGGATTGGGGATGAGGGGTGTCACGCATACCGGGATTGGGGATGAGGGGTGCCACGCATACCAGGATTGGGGGGTGAGGGGTACCACGCATACCTGGATTGGGGGTGAGGGGTGCCACGCATACGGGGATGGGATTGGTAAGAGGGGTGCCACGCATACCGGGATTGGGGATGAGGGGTGTCACGCATACCGGGATTGGGGATGAGGGGTGCCACGCATACCGGGATTGGGGATGAGGGAGCCACGCATATTGGGGATGAGGGGTGCCATGCATACCGGGATTGGGGATGAGGGGTGCCACGCATACCGGGATTGGGGATGAGGGAGCCACGCATACCGGGATTGGGGATGAGGGATGCCACGCATATCGGGATGAGGGATGCCACGCATATTGGGGATGAGGGGTGCCACGCATACCGGGATTGGGGATATGGGGTGCCACGCATACTGGGATTGGGGATGAGGGGTGCCACGCATACCGGGATTGGGGATGAGGGGCGCCACGCATACCGGGATTGGGGATGAGGGGTGCCACGCATACCGGGATTGGTGAGGGGTGCCACGCATACCGGGATTGGGGATGAGGGGTGCCACGCATATTGGGGGTGAGGGGTGCCACGCATACCAGGATTGGGGGTGAGGGGTGCCACGCATACCGGGATTGGGGGTGAGGGGTGCCACGCATACCGGGATTGGGGGTGAGGGGTGCCACGCATACCGGGATTGGGGATGAGGGGTGCCACGCATACCGGGATTGGGGATGAGGGGAGCCACGCATACCGGGATTGGGGATGAGGGGAGCCACGCATACCGGGATTGGGGATGAGGGGTGCCACGCATACCGGGATTGGTGATGAGGGGTGCCACGCATACCTGGATTGGGGATGAGGGTGCCACGCATATCGGGATTGGGGATGAGGGGTGCCACGCATACCGGGTTTGGAGATGAGGGGTGCCACGCATACCGGGATTGGGGATGAGGGATGGGGTGCCATGAATACCAGGATGAGGAATACCATGCACTCCAGGATAGGGATTAGGGATGGGGTACCATTCATACCAGGTTGAGGGATACCATACATACCAGGACAGGGATGAGGGATGGGGTACCATGCATACCAGGAAAGGGATGAAGGGTGCCACGCATACCAGGATTGGGGATGAGGGGTGCCACGCATACCGGGATTGGGGATGAGGGGTGCCACGCATACTGGGATTGGGGATGAGGGGTGCCATGCATACCGGGATGAGGGGTGCCATGCATACCGGGATTGCGGGTGAGGGGTGCCATGCATATCGGGATTGGGGATGAGGGATGGGGTGCCATGCATACCAGGATGAGGGATACCATACATACCAGGATAGGGATGAGGGATAGGGTACCATGCATACCAGAATGAGGGATACTATACATACCAGGATAGGGATGAGGGATGGGGTACCATGCATACCAGGATAGGGATGAGGGTTGCCACGCATACCAGGATTGGGGATGAGGGGTGCCACGCATACTGGGATTGGGGATGAGGGGTGCCACGCATACCAGAATTGGGGATGAGGGGTGCCACGCATACTGGGATTGGGGATGAGGGGTGCCATGCATACCGGGATTGCGGGTGAGGGGTGCCATGCATACCGGGATTGGGGATGAGGAATGGAGTGCCATGCATACCAGGATGAGGGATACCGTACATACCAGGATAGGGATGAGGGATAGGGTACCATGCATACCAGAATGAGGGATACCATACATACCAGGATAGGGATGAGGGATGGGGTACCATGCATACCAGGATAGGGATGAGGGTTGCCACGCATACCAGGATTGGGGATGAGGGGTGCCACGCACACCAAGATTGGGGGTGAGGGGTGCCATGTATACCAGGATTGGGGGTGAGCGGTGCCACGCATACCAGGATTGGGGGTGAGGGGTGCCATGCATACCAGGATAGGGGGTGAGAGGTGCCATGCATACCAGGATAGGAGACAGGATGGGGGCAGCACAAATACAAGGAGGGGGGCAGCACATACCAGCATGGGAGACCATATACCAATAAAAATGCTCGCCACCCAGGCGTAGAACGGGTTCAATAGCGAGTATTATTTTATACTTGTGGTTACATGACTGCTGTTCTTGGCGCTGACACCGGAGAATCCTCACAGCGCGCATTGCGCACAATGTGAGGATTCACAAGTCCGCAGTTACATATAGTGACTGCAAACTTGTAGTTTTAGACTGGACAAGCCCTTTAACCCCCTTAATGACCACCAATATGCGTTAAAGGGCCTTATCCTGGATCGCCATTTTAAAACGGCGGTCGACAATAATTGAATAACACACATCCTCTCCCCCGCGGGAGCATTTCCTGCAGGTGACAGCTGTACATGATAGTTGACACCCTGCGGTATCGGCCACGGACAGTTTTGGAGCCGATTAACCTCTTAAATAACGCTGACAATTGCGACAGCAGTATTTAAGTGGTTAAAAGGGCGTTAAAAGATACCAGATGGCAGGATTGACCTCACGCAATCGTAATTGCAGCTTCCGATCGTTGCCTTGGTGCCCTGAAGTCATCTGATGACTACGGTGGCCTGTGAGTTCCAGTTATAAGCAGAGTCTCACAGGCTGTGTCAGTGAGTCACTGACAGGTCTCAGGCACTGCAGTACATGAGTATTGCAATGCATGAGACCAACAATCAGAGTAAGGCCACAGCCCCACTATCAGTATTTGGTCAGTACTTTTTCTCAGGAGTGGGAGCCAAAACCAGGTGAAGAGCAATCACAGAATAAGTATAATAGAAACACGTGCACCAATTCTGCATTTATCATATATTTACCATATATACCAGGATGGGATGGAGGTGCCATATACACCATGATGGAATGGAGGGGCCATACACACCAGGGGCCCTATATACCAAGATGGGATTAAGGGGCCATAAATACCAGGATGGCATGGAGTAGCCATATATACCAGGATGGGATGGAGGGACCAAGGGACCATATACTAGGTTGGGATGAGGGGCTATATACACCAGGATGGGATGGAGTGACCATATATACCAGGATGGAATGGAGGGGCCATATACCAAGATGAGGCCATATATACCAGACTGTAGGAGCCATATATACCAAGAGGGAGGGGGTCATATATACCAAGATGGAGGGGGCCATATATACCAAGATGGATGAAAACGTCTTCCAGAGTGCTCTGGACCTCAGACTTGGCGGAAGGTTCATCTTCCAACAAGACAATGACCCTAAGCACACAGCTAAAATAACAAAGGAGTGGCTTCAGAACAAA
Source organism: Phyllobates terribilis (assembly GCF_046119375.1). Lineage (NCBI taxonomy): Eukaryota > Metazoa > Chordata > Amphibia > Anura > Dendrobatidae > Phyllobates > Phyllobates terribilis. The sequence goes on from NW_027362765.1 coordinate 78,671,473, forward strand.
TCTGTGACCATTCTTGACTGGCCCAGCCAGAGCCCTGACCTAAACCCAATTGAGCATCTCTAGAGAGACCTGAAAATGGCTGTTCACCAACGTTTACCATCCAACCTGACGGAACTGGAGAGGATCTGCAAGGAAGAATGTCAGAGGATCACCAAATCCAGGTGTGGAAAACTTGTTGCATCATTCCCAAGAAGACTCATGGCTGTACTAGCTCAAAAGGGTGATTCTACTCAATACTGAGCAAAGGGTCTGAATACTTATGACCATGTGATATTTCAGTTTTCTTTTTTAATAAATTTGCAAAAATGTATACTTTTCTGTTTTTTTTTCAGTCAAGATGGGGAGCAGAGTGTACATTAATGAGAAAAAAAAATAACTTTTTAGAATTTACCAAATGGCTGCAATGAAACAAAGAGTGAAACATTTAAAAAGGTCTGAATACTTTCCGTACCCACTGTATATGGGGTCATTATACTGTAGGGCACTATATGGAGCCGTTATACTGTGGGGCACTATATGGGGCCGTTTACAGAGGACTCGGCGACTCTGATGAGCTGTGTTGTTACTGACATCACTGTTCATCACCGCCACCGAATCTCGAGGGGCACAGCGGGTCCTGGAGTGGCTGCTGCTACAGCCTATGGAGCGTTGCCATGTACTACGTCAGACCTGGATGGTAACTTTAAAAAAAATAATAATAATTGTTGACCGAGGGACAGTGCTTTGTCTTTATTTATTTCATTTTATGTTTTTCAGGTTTTCATTCGTGGACTACGGCAGACCTGCATGTTGTTTTTTTCCCAAAAATAAATTGGTAAACCATGGATCGTGTCGGGGAGTGTTTTTTTAAATACTATTTATTTCTCTGCCTCTGCTGCTTTTTTTCATTATTGGGTTAGTAATGGGGGTGTCCAATAGACACCTCTCCATTACTTACCCCAGGGCTTGATGCCGAATGTGATTTTTGACAAATCTCATCTCAGCTGTCATGAACTCCAACTACCATTACCCCTGTTGCCACCGCACCAGGGCAGTTGGAAAGAGCTAGGAAAAGCGCTAGAATTGGTGCATCTAATGTGATGCGACACTCCTGGGGCGGCTGTGGGATAGTATTTTTAGGCTGAGAAGGGTCCAATAACTAGGGACCTTCCCAGCCTGATAATATCAGCACATAGCTGTCTGCTTTGCCTTGGCTGGTTACAAATAATAGGGGGACCCTACATAGTTTTTTTCATTTATTAAGGTAATCACCCTTTAGTATCAAAGGAAAGGCATTAAAGAGTGCAAGTTTATTGTATGTAGGGGGCTTGTGAAATCATATATCTACTGGACATTTATATATTCTATCACACCACTGCTCCCATACTAGTGGACAGAGCACGGTTACACATTTCTAAGGGAGCAGAGGTGTAATGTATGACCCTGCTCTGTCCACTTATATGCGAGCAGTGGTGTAATGGACCCCGCTCCATCCATGGGAGCAATGGTGTAATGTGTGACCCCGCTCCATCCACTATAATATTGCTCCCATAGAAATAGACAGAGCGGGGTCACACATTAGACCACTGCTCCTATAAAAGTGGACGGAGTGGGGTCATACATTACACCACTGCTCCTATAGAAATGGAAGGAGTGAGGTCACACGTTACACCACTGCTGCTATAGAAGACGGAGCGAGGTCACATGTTACACCACTGCTCCTATAGAAGTGGACGAAGCGGGGTCACACATTACACCACTGCTCATATAGAAGTGGACGGAGCGGGGTCACACATTACACCACTGCTCCTATAGAAGTGGACAAAGCGGGGTCACACATTACACCACTGCTCCTATAGAAGAAGACGGAGCGAGGTCACATGTTACACCACTGCTCCTATAGAAGAAGACGGAGCGAGGTCACATGTTACACCACTGCTCCTATAGAAGTGGACGAAGCGGGGTCACACATTACACCACTGCTCATATAGAAGTGGATGGAGCGGGGTCACACATTACACCACTGCTCCTATAGAAGTGGACGAAGCGGGGTCACACATTACACCACTGCTCCTATAGAAGTGGAAGGAGCGAGGTCACACGTTACACCACTGCTCATATAGAAGTGGAAGGAGCGAGGTCACACGTTACACCACTGCTCCTATAGAAGAAGACGGAGCGAGGTCACACGTTACACCACTGCTCCTATAGAAGTAGACAGAGCAAGGTCACACATTACACCACTGCTCCTATAGAAGTGGACGAAGCGAGGTCACACATTACACCACTGCTCCTATAGAAGTGGATGGAGCGCGGTCACACATTACACCACTGCTCCTATAGAAGTGGACGGAGTGGGGTCACACATTACACCACTGCTCATATATAAGTGGACAGAGCGGGGTCACACATTTATAAGGGAGCAGTGGCGTAAAACGTGACCCCGCTCTGTCCACTTCTATGGGAGTAGTTGTGTAATGTGTGACCCTGCTCTACTTCTATGGGAGTAGTAATATAGTGGACGGAGCGGGGTCACACATTACATCACTGCTCATATAGAAGTGGACCGAGCAGGGTTACACATTTCTAAGGGAGCAGTGGTGTAAAACGTGACCCTGCTCTGTCCAGTTCTATGGGAGCAGTGGTGTAATGCGGGATACTGCTCTGTCCACTGCTATGGGAGCAGGGTCACGTATCTAACCCCAGCTTTTGAAACAGTGACCAGCACCAACTAACAGAATCGGAGCTGCCTGCTGTCCTTGGTGACACTGTTTACTTGTCAGTATCACTGGCAGTAACCAACAAAATGTACGATACGCCCAAGACCAGTGTATCTAATCCCAACATGCGCAATACGCCCCAGACCGGCGTATCTAATCCCATCAAGTGTGATATGTCCCAGATGAGTGTATCTGATCCCATCATGCGTGACATTCCCCAGAGTGATGTATCTAATTCCATCATGCGCGATACACCTCAGGCCGGTGTATCTGATCCCATCATGCGCGATACACCCAAAACCGATGTATCATATCCCATCATGCGCGATACACCGCAGACTGGTGTATCTAATCCCATCATATGATACACCACACTGAGCCCTGTATCTAGATATGTGTAGTGTATCGTGCTGTGAATAATCTCAGTGTGTGTTACACTCCATGTATCTAACCCCAGTTTATGATAGTGCGGCTTGCTGTAACAGAATCGGTGCTGCCGGCCGTCCTCGGTGACACTGTACTTGTCAGTATCACTTTGGAGTCACCAATAAAATGGCTCTACACTGTGATCCTACACTTCATTCTTTCTTATCTTTTTGCAAACACCCAGAAGGGGAGGAGAGGAGTGACATCACACACATGTGAGCAGATTCGGCCAACATTTACTGCAGTCGTAATGTGAGCTAGTTGTATACTAGGTTTTCATGGTAAATTTCAGCAGCTGCTCCCCCTAGTGTTTAAAATACTAAACTTTTTACAATTATTTTTCATATTTTACTTCATTAAAAACAAATGATATTTAAAAAAAAATCAAAACATTAATATTTTACAGATTTTTAATTGTTGAAAAGTTTTGTTTCGATGGCACCTTCCTTTTAACAAACTGAATGTTATGTCCCTTGAATGGGAAATTTATGGACTATGTTTGGACTTCTTGCAGTTTCCATTTATTGCGGGTTATTGAATTGCTGTAAGGTTCGCCTTCCTTAAGTTTGTCCCTTCTCTCTCCATGTCTCCCTCTCATGTGACTGTGTTGTAGCTAACCCCTCCCTTCTTTTTCCCTGTCTTTCCTCATTCACTATCTTGGCACCATCAGAAGCTCATGTGTTTCACAGCCTGTCTAAGAAAAGTTTCTTTTTACCTGCTGCTATGTATGCATTCTCACAAGATTCATGCAAGAAAAATAAACATTCTTCTGGATTCTTCACGTGTGTGTGCCTGCAGCTGAGTTAAGCTGTTACCATCGCCATTGTAAGTACAGGTTGAAGAGACAGCGTCTCACGGAGCCATATATTTACAGCACAGCCGTGGGGACAGAATAGTAAAAATAAACTTTCCAGATTCATCTGTAAAGCCTGCCACAGCTTCTATAAAGCTACAGAACATTCAGCAGAGTATCTGCTCTCAGCATATAAGAGATCACCCAGTCACCCAGTGCTCCTTCTCCCTGTAAATTAAGATGGCTTCTCTCAAGCTACCACCAGAGGGAGCCCTTGCACAACTGTGTTCAGATATCAACTGTATATAGAAACAACAGATGAATATGTCACCATTTTACAAAAACTTAACCCTGCTGTTTCTTGTAAAGAGCCGAAAGCTTTCCAACAACTTAACTCAGAGAGAATGCATGGTACGTTTTATTAAAGCCAAGACAGAGGAAAGAATTGCACTAATGGCCGAGATGTCATCTGGCATTTCTGGCTCAGCCAGGCAGTCAAAGCGATCATCTAAGTCACACTCTTCAAAATCTTCAACCCTCAGCGAACAGCTTTATAAGCGCACGTGCAGAAACTGAGGCCACTGAGGTACAAGCTGCCTTTTCTCAAAAGAAAACTGAGATGGAGGTAGAGGCAGCCAAAGCAGTGCGCAGAAAGGCGGAAATAAAGGCAGAAATGGAAACCAGTGCAGCACACCAAAAAGCGGAAATGGAAGTGAAAGCAGCCGGAGCAGCACGCAAGACGGCAGAAATGGAAGCCAGCGCATCATGTAAAAAGGCAGAAATAGAGGCCCTAGAAAAGGAATGTGAACACGCCACAGCCATGGCAAGGTTAAAGGTCCTGGAATAAGCAGTAGGAGCCAAAGAGACAGCATCAGTTTAATTGAGCTTGATACTGAAGACCCCCTTTAGCGTACAAGAGACTATGTACAAAGCCAAAATAGTGCACCCCTGATTCCAGCAATCATTCCTGATGCCACAGACGTTCCTCTAGGGCAACAGGGCGCAGAGCATTTATCAGCATCCTGCATTCAAGGTCAGTGCAATATGTTGCCAACCCTTCATCCTGATCCTCCGTGCACCGGAATGTACCAGGCCCCTGCACCTCACTAAAACCTATACACAGAAGCACACATGCAGGCCAATATGCAGGCAAGTCATCACATTCCGGTCAGCCACACAGTTCCAGCTCCATGTGTGGCAAAAACTAAGTACATTAAGCAAGTTACTGAACTGAATGCCTACGCTGCACCATACTTTCCTGCACTCCCAGGTCAAAACACCACAAACTGTATGAACAATGCTACCCAGCCAGCAACTGGCTTTCCAAACTCAGAGAATACCGACATGTCTGCCTTTGCAAGATACATGATTCACCGTGAGGTCTTACTAAGTTTGATGATCAACTTGAAAACTACAGGGGTTGGAAATGCACCTTTAAAACAGCAATTAGCGACCTCGGCATCACCACTGCTGAAGAGTTAGACCTGCTGATCAGGTGGCTTGGGCCACAATCCACAGAACGGGTCAAGAGACCTAAATCTGTCCACATCGGTAATCCAATGGCTGGTCTCACTGCTGCATGGGAGAGACTAGAACGACGCTATGGTAGTCCTGAGGCCATAGAAAATGCCCTGTTCAAGCCTCTAGATGACTTTGCAAAAATATCCAGTAAGGACAGTCTAAAATTACAAGAGCTCAGTGACCTCCTGTTAGAGCTTCATCTGGCCAAAGCAGACCCGCACCTGCCTGGCCTCTGCTCGTGGGGTAATCCCAATAGTTTCTAAGCTACCATTCAATATCCAAGATAGGTGGGTCATGCTTGGAACAAAATACAAAAGGGAAAACCAAGTCTCCTTTCCTCCATTTTCTTACTTCTGTAAGTTTATCAAAAATATTGCAGAGTCTAAGACTGACCCAAGCTTATTCCATGGCGAACCCAGCGGCTCTGGTTCATCCCCTCCCAAGTATGAATGTCCACATGCAAGCAGCAGTCCAGTGTCAGTAAAAAAGACTGATGTTCTTCCCACACCTTCACCAGCTCCAGACAAGAGCGAGGTATGTGAAAAGGTTGAAAATCCTAATCGAATATGTCCCATTCATAAGATGCTACATCCGCTAAAGAAGTGCATCGGATTCAGAAAGAAACCCCTCCAGGAACGCAAGGAGCTTCTAAAGAAGTTTGGGGTATGTTACAGATGTTGTGCGTCTACTGAACACTTTGCTAAAGACTGTAAAATTTCTATTAAGTGTTCTGAGTGCGACAGTGAGGACCACGTACAAGCACTCCATCCTTTCCAACCTGACTCTGCACCGCTTCCGAATTCTCCCACCACAATGCATGGCGGGGAAATTGAAGAGCAAGCAGCAAGTCCTACCACAATATCTTCTTCATGTACAGAAGTCTGTGCAGAAGACTTGTGTGACAAGTCCTGTGCGAAGATATGTCTGGTGAAAGTGCATCCTAAGGACCATCCAGAGAAAACCGTACACCGTTCTGGACGATCAGGGCAACCGATCCCTTGCAAGGTCAGAACTCTTTGATCTATTTGACTTAAAGGGAAACTCTCACCCCTACACTCTGGGCGCCTGTAGTGGTGTTACAGAGGTCTCTGGGAGAAGAGTCAATGGACTCATAGTATCTTCTCTCGAGAACAATGTAAAGATACCCCTACCCCTTTAGTCGAGTGCAACCAGATACCATCCAACAGAGAGGAGATCCCAACTCCAGAGGCTGCTCTTCATCACCCCCATTTAAAGACTATAGCCAACAAGATTCCAGCTCTTGACAACAGTGTGAATATCTTGATTCTCCTTGGCAGAGACATTCTGCGGCTACACAAGGTACGTCGGCAAATCAACGGGCCATATGATGCTCCATTTGCTCAACGCTTTGATCTAGGCTGGGTTATCATAGGTGATGTCTGCATGGAAAGGAGACCTGCAAGGATCTTCTCATTTAAGACTCATGTCTCACCAAATGGTTGCAATACTCACTCTCTATCATGCCCACATCATTACTGGGTGAAAGAGAAGCCGAGTAACTGTAAGTGGCAGCTATAAAACCGTAACAACATAAACACGTTCCCGTCCTGTGATGATAACCTCGGGTCAACGGCGTTCAATTCTTCAAGTGAAGACAACCGGCTGCTACCTGCTAGAGAAGACAGTGGAAACTATCTCAAACTATTGGACACAAGGACAATGACGTCCACAACGAGGTTATAGACTACCGGACAAAGGTACATGTCTTCGGCAACAGCCCCTCACCTGCTGCAGCAATCTGTGGACCGAGACAGACAGCCCAGGAAGGTGAGAGAGTATGAATCTGATGCTCCTCCATCTGTGGAGAACTTCTATATAGATGATGTGCTTAAATCTCTACTCACAAGTAAAGAGACAATTGATCCGCTCTCTGAAGCACAGGAATTGTTGTTAGCAGCAAACCTCAGACCTCACAAGACCATCTCCAGCATCCAGGAGGTAATGAAGGCATTTCCATCTGAGGACAGTACAACGAGCTTAAAGAATCTTGATCTGGGTTCTGACGTACCTTCTATGCAACGCAGCCTTGGCCTGCTCGGGAACATTAAACAGGACACATTCTCATTCCAGGTGTCAGTCTGCATTAAACCCTTCACCTAACCAGGAGTCTTACCTATTGTGAACAGTATCTACGTTCTTCTTGGGTTTATAGCACTCATCACCATTCAAGGCAAGATCCATATACCAAACACAAATCAGGTCTACAAAATCATGGATGTCTTTTCATGTACATCCTCCAATGTGGTGTACATGATACAATGTACAAGGTGCCCAAAAGGAGTTTATATTGGAGAAACTATGCAAAGGCTGCAAACGAGGATGAATTTACACAGACACACAATTAAGAATGAACTGGACACGCCTGTGGGAAAATATTTCTCTAGTCAAGGACACTGTATGAAAGACCTAAAAGTTTTAGTACTAAAAGGTCACTTCAAAGACGACAGGGAGAGAAGAATCTGGGAATTCAAACTGATAAAGATCTTCAATTCACTGACAACAGGACTCAATCTAACACCTGCGTTTTTGACTCACTACATGGAGTCAATGCACACCTCCACCAGATGGTCTCCAAATAATTAAGCATTCCCACAGACATCTCTTGGACTTATTAGGAGGCATCACCCCCTCCTCCTCATGAACAAATGTTGGACTGTAACATCTCTTAAATGTTGTGCCCCTTGTCTTGTGAATTCATTTGTAATATTGCCTGAAGAAGGAGCCTCTGTGCTTTGAAAGCTTGCACATATATCTTTTTCTGGTTAGCCAATAAAGGTATCACTCCAAGAATACTTTTGTAATTTTTGGGTATAAAAGTATTTACATTGATCTAAAAGGAATACAATTTTTATCCCTATGTGTAATAGACCCCATTCTTAGAGGATTATCTAAGATGTCGGTCACAGAGAGAACAAGTGCCGCATTTAAAATTACCAATAGGTGTACAGTATACATGACACCTATTGTTATGACACCTTTTATAAGATATAATAGGTTTGTGACCAGCAGTCATTGCAAGGTCTTTGGCACTCTCAGTAAGGTGCCAGTTGTTATTTATGACTTTCCTTATGATGGCATCTAAAGGGCCATGTTTGAAATCAAACACAAATCTATTTTGTTTGTGGGTTTGTCTATTCTTCGATCTGTATAGTAAATCCAACTGGGGAATCTTTGCGGCTTTTTCCAAAGCCGTATTAAGTGCTGCCTCAGGATAACCTCTATCTATAAAGTAGGATATCAATTCATGTGCATGCTCAAAAAAGGTGTCATCAATATTATAAATTTTTCTGAGCCTGAAAAATTGGCTATAAGGCAAACCAGCTTTTGTGTGGACAGGGCACTACAATAATGCAAAAATGAATTAGTCGATGTCAGCTTTTTATAGACTGTTGTAGGTATCTCACCATCTTGTATTGAAATAGACACATCCAAAAAATTAAGAGTATGGCCCCCAAATTCCGAAGTAAACTGCATATTAAATGTATTAATGGTAATCAAATAAGAAACAAAATCATGAATATCTTTAGCAGTCCCAACCCATACAATGAAAATGTCATCTATATATCTTAAAAATAATTTAATATATTTAATGTAAGGGTTCTCAACTGTACTGATATATTTACTCTCGAAATAAGCCAAAAAAAGATTTGCATATACGCAAGCGACGGGTGTACTCATCGCCGTGCCGGTGCTTTGCTTATACCATTTTTGTAAAAATTGAAAACTATTGTGAGAAAGAATTAATTCTAAACTTTCACTAACAAAAGCTATATACTCATCACTTTTGTTGGATTGTGATAAGAAATGCTTAGTAGCTTCAATTCCAAGATGGTTAGGAATGCTGGTATATAGACTGACAACATCTATAGAAACTGAAAAGAAATCTGGCTGCCATACAAAATCCTTTATTGCCAATATAAAATCCCATGTGTCCTTGACAAAAGATGGGACACTTTTAACAGCGGTTTTAGCATCCAGTCTAAATACTGGGAAAGTAGCTCAGTGATGAACCTTGTTGCAGCTATAATTGGACGTCAGGGGGGATTTGATGGAGATTCATGAATTTTTGGTATAGTATACCAATAAGGTTTATCTGGAAATTCTGGAAACAATTTCTCTGCCCATTTTTTTTTAGACAAAACACTCCTTTCAACATATCTCCTAAGCAAAGACCACAAGATGTTTTTATACTTAGTTGTTTGGTCTCCAGGTAATGCAATGTATGTTGTGGTGTCAGACAACTGTGTGAATGATTCTGCGATGTAATCATCCCTGTGTAGGAGGACAAGATTGCCCCCTCTTATCCGCCTTACGGATGACAACATCACGCCAGGATTTAATCTTATTCAGTGCTGCGGATTCGTTAGACGTTAAATTAGGAGATACTGATTTATATATTAATGATTCAACCTCCCTGATGACGCGGCTTTGGAAACAATCCACCATATTTCCAGGAGAAATCGGCTGCATGTAAGAAGATGGCAAACGACCTGTAAAGGGAGAAAAATCATTATCGTGCAAAGAGGCTAGTTCAGTCTGGGATACTGCACGAAAGTCATGTGTAGAGTGTAAAGAATATAATAAGGTGGCATCCTCTTGTACCAATCAGTCGTCCGGATTAACCACGGTAAAACCCAATATTTGTGGACTGCATGGGATCTCTCCTTCAGGAATTACTGATGTGATTTCAGATGGACTCTTTTGGGCAAAAGCCTTGTGCTAATGCAATTTCCTCGTTGCCTTGAATAGGTCAATTTTAAATTCAACAGGATCAAAATTCTCTGGCAGTCAATAGTTTAATCCTGTATTTAATACTGCCACATGATCTTTAGATAAACAGTGATCTGTCAAATTAATAATTGAATTAGGGGATCCTTGGTTCTCAAAGAGACCTGTTTCCTCTTTGTGCCGAAGTTGTTGCTTCCATTTCTTTCTGCCCCTTCTGATTTTTTTCCTAAAGAGCCATTAGATGATGAAGCTTGGGCTACTTTCAAACTTGTATCCATTTTATCATTCGAATCCTCTGCAATGCTAGAATCGGAGTCTGTTGTTCATCCATTCTGTACAGACGATTTATTGAATTGGGAAAATCTGTTTGTATTATTTCCTTGTTTGTTTTTATTCCAAGTGAAAACACAACCTGATTCAAAGTCTTTTTTTATCACGTATAAATTTGATTTCAGATTGAATTGGAACAAGTTTCTTATTTAGTTTAGAAAAAAATGTTGATGCCTGCGAGTCCGAGAATCAGGAGTGGATTTCTGTTTCAGCTTGTGCTAATTCATTTCTAATGAATTAGTGTTCTTTTTCATTCCTTTTGAGGACTAATTTCATTAAATCACTCGAACACCTCAAATGAATAGCCTCCCATTCATGCTGAAATTCAACATCGTCTTGAAATTGAGAAATCTCCTTATACACGTGAAGTCCGCTTGGTGGGATCCACATAAGATTTGAGATAATTTATAGTCAAAAAAATTCTGATCTTTTTCGTATAGAGATCTTATATTCTAAGGATTTCAAGCCAAGCTCTTGTATGTCAGTCAGAATTTTTTGGACTATAAATTTCATCTTCAACTTGCTTAACCGTTCACAATAACAGTAATTTTGACCAGGGGTGTCCAAACTTTTACATGCCACTATACTTAGAGCAGATTGTACAGCCGAGGCTCTATATCATATTACATGGGGTTTGGGCAGGATTCATCAGGTGACAGGTTCCCTTTAAAAACTCTGTTCAAATAATAAATCATTAAAAAAAAATCCCACTAGGACTCTAGGATATCGGCGAATCCTTGCTGCACATCTATAAAGGATAAGAATCCGTCGGAGCTGGAGAAAAACATGAAGAACTCTCCACAACCACGAGGGAAGATCTGTGGGGGTATATTGGGATATAAGCAGAAGAATTAGGTCTCATTCACATGTCCGATTTTTGTGTTTGGCTTCACTTGCGTCATGCACACATTGCTTCACTTGCGTCATGCACACACACAGGGCTCGGCTCCGCGCGCGCGCGCACACACACACAGGGCTCGGCTCCGCGCGCGCCCACACACAGGGCTCGGCTCCGCGCGCGCCCACACACAGGGCTCGGCTCCGCGCGCGCCCACACACAGGGCTCGGCTCCGCGCGCGCCCACACACAGGGCTCGGCTCCGCGCGCGCCCACACACAGGGCTCGGCTCCGCGCGCGCCCACACACAGGGCTCGGCTCCGCGCGCGCCCACACACAGGGCTCGGCTCCGCGCGCCCACACACAGGGCTCGGCTCCGCGCGCCCACACACAGGGCTCGGCTCCGCGCGCCCACACACAGGGCTCGGCTCAGCGCGCGCACACACAGGGCTCGGCTCAGCGCGCGCACACACAGGGCTCGGCTCAGCGCGCGCACACACAGGGCTCGGCTCGGCGCACACACACAGGGCTCGGCTCAGCGCGCGCACACACAGGGCTCGGCTCAGCGCGCGCACACACAGGGCTCGGCTCGGCGCACACACACAGGGCTCGGCTCGGCGCACACACACAGGGCTCGGCTCAGCACACACAGGGCTCGGCTCAGCACACACACAGGGCTCGGCTCAGCACACACACAGGGCTCGGCTCGGCGCACACACACAGGGCTCGGCTCGGCGCACACACACAGGGCTCGGCTCGGCTCAGCACACACACAGGGCTCGGCTCGGCTCGGCGCACACACACAGGGCTCGGCTCGGCGCACACACACAGGGCTCGGCTCGGCTCAGCACACACACAGGGCTTGGCTCGGCTCGGCTCAGCACACACAGGGCTCGGCTCGGCGCGCACACACACAGGGCTCGGCTCGGCTCAGCACACACAGGGCTCGGCTCGGCTCAGCACACACACAGGGCTCGGCTCAGCACACACACAGGGCTCGGCTCAGCACACACACAGGGCTCGGCTCGGCTCAGCACAGCACACACAGGGCTCGGCTCGGCTCAGCACACACAGGGCTCGGCTCGGCACACACAGGGCTCGGCTCCGCACACACACAGGGCTCGGCTCCGCGCACACACACAGGGCTCGGCTCGGCTCAGCACACACAGGGCTCGGCTCCGCGCACACACACAGGGCTCGGCTCGGCTCCGCGCACACACACAGGGCTCGGCTCGGCACACACACAGGGCTCGGCTCGGCTCAGCACACACACAGGGCTCGGCTCAGCACAGCACACACACAGGGCTCGGCTCGGCTCAGCACACACAGGGCTCGGCTCCGCGCACACACACAGGGCTCGGCTCGGCTCAGCACACACAGCTCTGTTACAACCACACTGTAAATCCATCATGATCCTACACATAACCATCAGCTCCTCCAGCAGAGTCCTGCATACAGTCACCTGATCATGTGACCCCCTGACTCCTCCCCTCCTGTGACCTCATCACAGGTCCTGTACGTTACACGTCTTGCAGCAGTTTATTCCTGGTTACCCATCACACACGTGCACTGCTGTGAGCGCGCCCTTTCCTGTGACGTCATCATTTACAGGAGCAGCTCCATTCAGACTGTATATCTCCTGTGCGGCTCTGCAGGTGGAGGTATGTGCAGATTCCCCATTACTGGGCGCAGGGGACATTAACCCCTTCACTGCTTAGGCTGTTTAGGTGCATTTGTATCTCTGCAGTGTAATAGTCAAAACTTTTTATTTTTGTTTATATTTATTCACTGTACTTTGAAGCACAGGACACATGTTGCCCCCTCAGTACAATATTCCTTCGTGCCCCTCACACAGTATGATGCCCCCACAGAGCACCTCCCCCAACCCAAGCAGTACGGCCCCCCTCCTTCCCCTACAGTCTCTGATTATCCCGCGCTGAGTGCGGCAGATCTACAGGTGGCGCCACTGTGCGGTGTGTGGTTTGCTGCATCTGGGGTGATACAGCCAAGATTGGAGTCATCTCTGCTCATGACTGTTACAACAGGATCCAGTAATCAATTACTGGAACGTCAAGGTGCTCAAGTCAACGTTATATTAATCACAATCATTGTATAGGCTGACTAGCAGTGTCTGTGCAATCACTCCTAAGCCTCAGGTAAAATGGAGGCGGCCCTGTCTCTCTCTGCGCGCCTGAGGTAAAATGAAGGTGGCCCGGTCTCTCTCTGCGCGCCTGAGGTAAAATGGAGGTGGCCCGGTCTCTCTCTGCGCTCCTGAGGTAAAATGGAGGCAGCCCGGTCTCTCTCTGTGCGCCTCAGGTAAAATGGAGGTGGCCCAGTCTCTCTCTGCGCGCCTCAGGTAAAATGAAGGCGGACCGGTCTCTCTCTGCGCGCCTGAAGTGAAATGAAGGCGGACGAGTCTCTCTCTGCGCGCCTCAGGTAAAATTGAGGTGGCCCGGTCTCTCTCTGCGCGCCTGAGGTAAAGTGAAGGCGGCCCGGTCTCTCTCTGCGCGCCTGAGGTAAAGTGAAGGCGGCCCGGTCACTCTCTGCGCGCCTGAGGTAAAGTGAAGGCGGCCCTGTCTCTCTCTGCGCGCCTGAGGTAAAGTGAAGGCGGCCCGGTCTCTCTCTGCGCGCCTGAGGTAAAGTGAAGGCGGCCCGGTCTCTCTCTGCGCGCCTGAGGTAAAGTGAAGGCGGCCCGGTCTCTCTCTGCGCGCCTGAGGTAAAGTGAAGGCGGCCCGGTCTCTCTGCGCGCCTGAGGTAAAGTGAAGGCGGCCCGGTCTCTCTCTGCGCGCCTGAGGTAAAGTGAAGGCGGCCCGGTCTCTCTCTGCGCGCCTGAGGTAAAGTGAAGGCGGCCCGGTCTCTCTCTGCGCGCCTGAGGTAAAGTGAAGGCGGCCCGGTCTCTCTCTGCGCGCCTGAGGTAAAGTGAAGGCGGCCCGGTCTCTCTCTGCGCGCCTGAGGTAAAGTGAAGGCGGCCCGGTCTCTCTCTGCGCGCCTGAGGTAAAGTGAAGGCGGCCCGGTCTCTCTCTGCGCGCCTGAGGTAAAGTGAAGGCGGCCCGGTCTCTCTCTGCGCGCCTGAGGTAAAGTGAAGGCGGCCCGGTCTCTCTCTGCGCGCCTGAGGTAAAGTGAAGGCGGCCCGGTCTCTCTCTGCGCGCCTGAGGTAAAGTGAAGGCGGCCCGGTCTCTCTCTGCGCGCCTGAGGTAAAGTGAAGGCGGCCCGGTCTCTCTCTGCGCGCCTGAGGTAAAGTGAAGGCGGCCCGGTCTCTCTCTGCGCGCCTGAGGTAAAATGAAGGCGGCCCGGTCTCTCTCTGCACGCCTGAGGTAAAATGAAGGCGGCCCGGTCTCTCTCTGCACGCCTGAGGTAAAATGAAGGCGGCCCGGTCTCTCTCTGCGCGCCTGAGGTAAAATGGAGGCGGCTCGGTCTCTCTCTGCGCGCCTGAGGTAAAATGGAGGCGGCTCGGTCTCTCTCTGTGCGCCTGAGGTAAAATGGAGGCGGCCCGGTCGCTCTCTGCGCCTGAGGTAAAATGAAGGCGGCCCAGTCTCTCTCTGCGCGCCTGAGGTAAAATGAAGGCGGCCCGGTCTCTCTCTACGCGCCTGAGTTGAAATGAAGGCGGACTGGTCTCGCTCTCTGCGCGCCTGAGGTGAAATGAAGGCGGACCGGTCTCGCTCTCTGCGCGCCTGAGGTGAAATGAAGGCGGACCGGTCTCTCTGCGCGCCTGAAGTGAAGGTGGACCGGTCTCTCTCTGCGCGCCTGAGGTGAAATGAAGGCGGACCGGTCTCTCTGCGCGCCTGAGGTGAAATGAAGGTGGACCGGTCTCTCTGCGCGCCTGAAGTGAAGGTGGACCGGTCTCTCTGCGCGCCTGAGGTGAAATTAAGATGGACCGGTCAGTCTCTCTGCGCGCCTGAGGTGAAATGAAGGTGGACCGGTCTCTCTCTCTGTTAGCCTGAGGTGAAATGAAGGTGGACCGGTCTCTCTCTCTGCATGCTTGAGGTGAAATGAAGGCGGCCCGGTCTTTGTACATGGTCATTCAGAAGTAAGTGAAACATAACCTGAGTACGGACCGCGATACAGACTGGCTGCGGGTACAATGGAGACGGTCAGTCACAGGGCTGTGGAGTCGGTAAGTCAAACCTCCAACTCCAATTCCGGCTCCTCAATTTCCATGACACCGACTCCAACTCTGACTCCCTCATACATGGCTCATGTTTAAGTGATAAATTTACTGTAGCACAGATTCATCTCCGCTAAAAGTCTAGACCCTTAGATCAGGAATAGGACAGACATTTATAGGACATTTCATAACTTTCCCAAATTCTTATGAAAAAAATATTCCCCACAAACTGCATTGAACTACTGTACCCAATTTATTATATATTTTAGGAGTCCCTTTTATTCCAGTCAGACTACTATAGTGGATCCTCCCTTCTCTCCATTATCTTCCTGACATGACTGGCATCCCTCCAGCTTACTCTCTCCTCACTTTCCTTAAAGGGGTTGTTGTCCACTACTTTATATGATTCCCCAATGTATTCCCCCAGGGCTCATAAGTGTTTCTCTAACTACCTTATGGCGCTATCACTGGCCGCTCACAGGCATCATGTGACCCCCGGCTGCAGCCGGCTCTGACATCCGCTGACGTCATGACAAATCCAAGCTGCAGCCAAGGGTCCCTCTTCCGCGTTCCACCTGTGGCTGCTGGGTGCTGCTGATAAAAGTCTTCCATGTAAACTGAGAATAATAATAATGATTATTATTATTAACTGAGACATTGCAGATGTGTATCTTCTGTCTAATTTATGCTGACGTCCTGCTACGTTTAATTTCTAATGTTAGGTTGTTTTATGACCTTGTGGACCTATCAGTTTGATGGATTTTTTTCATTACTATTACCACTACCCTTACTTTTCGACTTCTGTGATGCTTCCAATTCTTAATAATAGCATTGTGTTCTATCAAGTCATGACAACTCGTTTATCACTATGTTACAAGGCCAGTTACATTTTTTTTTATTTGAATGCCAATTGAGCTTTGTGAGCAGGGCTGTGGAGTCGGTAAGTCAAACCTCCGACTCCTCAATTTCCATGACACCAGCTCCAACTCCCTCATACATGGCTCATGTTTAAGTGCTAAATTTACTGTAGCACAGATTCATTTCAACTAAAAGTCTAGACCCTTAGATCAGGAATAGGACAGACATTTATAGAACATTTCATAACTTTCCCAAATTCTTATGAAAAAAGTATTCCCCACAAACTGCATTGAACTACTGTACCCAATTTATTATATATTTTAGGAGTTGGAGTCGGTCCATTTTATACCGACTCCAACTCCGACTCCACATCCCTGTTTGTGAAGGCTTGATTTTTTTAACTGATAATTTTATTGATAACAATTTGGGGCACATACAACATTATGATAGTTTTTTTTAATTGACATTGTTTTGGGGGAGGTGTGGTGACTGAAAAATAAAATTCTGTCATCTTGATGTTTTTTTTTCCTTATAGCGTTTATCATATGGGTTAATTATTTTTATATTATGATAGGCTGGGCTTTTACAAATGCAGCTACACCAAGCATTTTTTTGTAATCTTATTTAAGGAAAAGGGTGGTGATTTGTATTTTTATATGTTTTTGAAAAAAAAAAAAAGTAAGTTCCCTTACGGGAATAGAACCGGCGATCGTCTGACTGCTTATACTTTACTGCAGTAGACATTAGCTGAGCTTGACCAGAAGACCAAGTCAGCAGCAGACTTGGCCCTTGACTGCCATGGTAACCAATCATTGCCCCGCGTATGGGTAATGGAAGTCGGTACGTGTGCATCGGCAACTGGTTCATTTGAATGCTAGTGTCATCTAAATGGTTAACAGCAGCAATAGGAGCTCATCTTGGTGAGAACGCCTGTGTACCCTCTCAACACGGTAACCCAAGCACTGAAGCATTTACATCATTTTGTGCTGAGGGTATAACAGTCCCATTCCAGTGCTTCCTGTTTCTCCCGTTTAGTTATTGTACTTCCTAGTCGAATATGTAATCACTACATTAGCGGCCTAAGCACTTCTAGTCCTTAAAGAATTTGTCCACTACTTGGACAACTTCTGTTCATGCCCCTCGTTTGGCCCCGATAAAATAATAAAGCCTATACTCGTCTCCTGTGCTAGCACCATTCCTGCGGCGTCTGCACTTACGGTCCTGGGCTACCATGCTGTTGTTGTGACACTTGACGCCGGCGCCCATTCAGCGCTGGCGTCACTGTCCACACCGCAAGGTTACTTGAGCATGAAGTGGAAGTCCTGGATCAACTGCAGCCCCGACTTCCTGTTCAGGTTCAGTTCGTATGAAGACAGGAACAGTGACACAAGCGCTGATTGGGCGCCGGCATCACGTGTCACAACAGCATCACGGCAGCTGCGGGACCGTGGGAACAGTGCCAACACGGGAGGTGAGTATAAGCTTTATCAAACATTTTGATCAAGAAGGGGTTGTCTTACTAGTGGACAACCACTTTTAAGAGAAGAGAGAATGCTCCTTCATCTTTCCCCTTATCTCCAGAAATTGTATTGTTAAATGGCATTCTTTATGATTTTCTTTCTTCATCCCATTTAGATTCCCATAGTATCGGATCCTCTCAGTGGAGATCTATAGAAGATAATTTTCCTCATTGACCCATCAAGGATGGATGGGGAGAGGGACAAGATGGTGGAGAGGATAATACATCTCACTCTGGAAATCCTCTTCCGGCTTACTGGAGAGGTGAGAGATTTTGATGACGTCCCGTTACATTATTCTGATCTATGGGAATAACAGATGGACAGAACTGGGGAGGTGAGGACTCTG
This sequence comes from Phyllobates terribilis, assembly GCF_046119375.1. Lineage (NCBI taxonomy): Eukaryota > Metazoa > Chordata > Amphibia > Anura > Dendrobatidae > Phyllobates > Phyllobates terribilis. Next base: position 78,689,657 of record NW_027362765.1, read on the forward strand.
GAAATATCTGTAGTGAGATTAATTAATGTATCTCTCCATAACCAGGATTACATAGTAGTGAAGAAGACCTCTAGTGAGCGTTGTCAGCACCCTGTGTCTGAGGGATATGGAAGAATCCTGAGCCCAATCACGAGGCCTCTACCTCACTCCCTGATACATGAGGACATCAGTGACCAGAAGATCCTAGAACTGACCTACAAGATGATTGAGCTCCTGACTGGAGAGGTGACACTGCTGGGAATGCTGGGACATTATACAGTAACGCTATGAAGGGATCGGGGGATGACGGTATCATTGTATGTGTCAGGTTCCTATAAGGTGTCAGGATGTCACCGTCTATTTTTCTATGGAGGAGTGGGAGTATTTACAAGAACACAAAGATCTGTACAAGGATGTCATGGTGGCGGTTCCCCAGCCCCTCACATCACCAGGTAATAGACAGGACTAAATACATGCGGCGATTCTTTATCTGTACGTAAAGAATGAATTCAGTTCCTGTATGTGTTTTCTCCAGTTCTATCCAGTGAGATGACAGCACCAGAGAGATGTCCCCGTCCTCTTATTCCACAGGACAGTTCCGAAGAAAATCCCAATGTTCCTCAGGATCATCAGGTAGATGGAGAGAAGGTGTCATAAAATCTGCCCTATGATGTGTAGAAGGCTTTGAATGTCTTGTGTTTAGTCTTGTGTTATCCACCAGTATTAAAGCCAATTTATTAGGGACACTGGCCCTAATAAACATTGGAACTATATGGAAATTAGACTTGAGACGGACTGCAGCATGAAATTAGGTGTTCCGTTTTCTGTGTTTCAGCTTTAAGTGTGAATCCATATTTGTGTGGAAAAATCTACTGATAGGAGCAACTTCAAATGAGAGTTTAGTCAGGGCCAGTATTTAAAAAACTATCAACTTTGTAGGGTTTATATGTGCAATCTTTTCAAGAGTTTTGTTTTTTATTGTGATGAAGGAAAAACATCCAATCAAAGGAGATCCTGTGGATGAAAACAAATCGTTGAGGAGTCATTTGATGAACAAGAGGTGGTCAGTCATGCAAACTGAAGTTGAATACAACTCATGTCCAACGCTCATGTCTAACTAATGTGTCTTAATGCACTTTACGTTCATTAGACATCAATGGAATTTAATCTGTCTGCTGCTATAGCCCATCTGTGCTGTAGGGAAAACTTAATTGGGCAAAAGAGGGAAAAAATTACATCTCTGAGCAGTGGAAAACCGGGCTCTGGAGTCGGTAAGCCAAACTGCCGACTCCTCAATTTCCATGACTCTAACCCCGACACCTTCATACATGACTCATGTTTAAGTGACAAATTTACTGTAGCACAGATTCATCTCAGCAAAAAGCCTAGACACTTAGATCAGAAATAGGACAGACATTTATAGGACATTTCATAACTTTTCCAAATTCTTATGAAAAAAATATTGCCCACAAACTGCATTGAACTACTGTACTCCAATTTAATTATATATTTTAGGAGTCCATCTTATACTGACTCCGATTCCGACTCCACCAAAATGGACACAGACTCCCAACTCCACAGCCCTGGACAGTCAGACTACTATAGTGGATCTTCCCTTCTCTCCATTATCTTTCTGACATGACTGGCATCCCTCCAGCTTACTCTCTCCTCACTTCCCTTAAAGGGGTTGTTGTCCACTACTTTATATAATCCCCCAATGTATTCCCCCAGGGCCCATAAGTGTTTCTCTAACTACCTTATGGTGCCTATTTTAGGGGTTGGAGTCGGTCCATTTTATACCGACTCCGACTCCACCAAAATGGACACCGACTCCACAGCCCTGGTGGAAAATATTGAATGGTCAGATGAATTCAGATATCTGATGGTAGGGTCAGAATTTGGCACACGCGTCATGAATCCTTCCGAACAGATTTCAATGTTGCGGTAGGTGGAGTAATAGTGTGTGCAATATTTTTCATGGCACATCCTCTGTTAGCTGTGAATGGTTGTTTGGACGCTATGGCTTGCTGAAGCATTGTGGAAAATGAAGCTCTTCAGCTGTTTACCCTTGGTAGAAAGACAATGCACCTGTTAGTCTCACCTTGTGAAGTATACCGACTAAGCCCCAGGTCCGAGTCAGTACCCAGACCATGCTTTTTGGTGCAGCTGACACGATGGCATGTGGAAAGTGGGAACATGGCACACTCAGGAATCTTTGGTGCAGCAGGATGGATGAAGTGGAATTCAGCAGGAATTGAAGCAAGTTAAAACACGGCATGTACAAAAGGTGGCATACACCAAACTAAAGTCTTAAATCTCAATCCCGGAACATAGGTGTGTGTCCTAATGGGTCTTACAAGGCCTAGGGAGATGATGTCACTGAGCAACGCTGGGCAACCTTCAAAACCCGACGTGGAGCATAACAGAGAGCAGTGGACTAAGGTTTAGAAAGCAGAGTCTGGGATACCTGGGACAAGTGTGTAAAAGCATCACGTCATAGTGGTAGTGTAGTTGTGGATTGCTTCCAGGAACATGACAGTTATTTTTATTTATTTTTTTGTTCTTAAGCATTCACAGTCCTCAGATCTTTAACCTATAGAACATCTCTGGGAAGAGGTAAAATGGGCTTTTAACAATTCAGACCCATCTAATTTGCAGCAACTGCAAAAACCTCTCCAGTTGGCATGGACCAATATCACTGCAGAATAATTTTATCACCTAATGGAATTAATGACGTGATGAATTGTTGAGGCTCTGAAGGCCAAAGAAGATCCTACGTGCTACTAGATGGGTGTCTCTAATAATGTGGCCATTCAATGCATATTTTATACCTGGTGGAGATGACAGGATAAAACTGATTATAGACATTAGATGTTGTCTTGACTTTCTATCAGTTTTCTGGTTATGGAAACTGCTGTTTAGAATTAGGATCTGACAGGTTGAATTTGTACAGGAGACCTACAGATTTGTCACAACTACTGCCGTAATTACATTTTTGTTTGTCATGATCTTTTCTGTTGTTCGATATCCTTCTCCATTTGTCAGTAACTTTTACAATATTTGTTTTAGGGAAAAAACATGACCCATATTACTATTACAGAGACATATATGATGAGTGATGAGCAGTTTAATGAGGAGATTCCTACAGATAACCGCACAGGTGAGTAGTAAATGCAGAGAAGTCATAGAGTATTCATTCATTGGCTTTTACAGCTATGTGTTGACATTTTAGGGTGTGATACAATTTTTTTGTAATAAATATGGATTGTATGCCTAATGATTGAATGCTTAACCCCTTAGCATGTAAGTAAGTGAATAAAAGTCATGCATTGAGGTCGGCAAGTGTATAACATAGTCTTCCTTCAACCTTAAAAACTAAAACTAAGTCCATCTAGTTCAACCCATAGCCTAACATGTTGATCCAGAGGAAGGCAAAAAAAACCATGTGGCAAACACTAAGCTCCACATTGGGGAAAAAAATTCCTTCCCGACTCCATACGACAATCAGACTAGTTCCTTGGATCAACGCCCTATCAAGGAATCTAGTATATGTAACCTGTAATATTATACCTTTCAAGAAAGGCATCCATGCCCTTCTTAAATTTTAGTAGAGAATCACTCATTACAACATCATGCGGCAGAGAGTTCCATAGTCTCACTGCTCTTACAGTAAAGAATCCGCATCTGTGATTATGATTAAACCTTCTTTCCTCCAGACGTAGAAGATGCCCCCTTGTCCCCTTCTCTGGCCTCAGAGTAAAAAGATCAGTAGACAGGTCTTTGTACTGTCCCCTCATATACTTGTACATAGTAATAAGATCACCCCTAAGCCTTCTTTTTTCCACAGTAAATAACCCCAAGTGTAATAACCTGTCTTGGTATTGCAGACCCCCCAGTCCTCTAATAACCTTGGTCGCTCTTCTCTGCACCCTCTCTAGTTCAGCTATGTCTTTCTTATACACCGGAGACCAAAACTGTACACAGTATTCTAAGTGTGGTCGCACTAATGACTTGTATAGAGGTAAAATTATGTTCTCCTCATGAGCATCTATGCCTCTTTTAATGCATCCCATTATTTTATTTGCCTTTGCAGCAGCAGCGGCCTGACACTGGCCACTAAACGTGAGCTTGTCGTCCACCAATACACCCAGGTCTTTTTCAGTTACAGTTTTGCCCAGTGTTTTACAATTAAGCATATAATTATACATTTTATTTCCTCTGCCCAAGTGCATTACCTTACATTTATCCCCATTAAAGCTCATTTGCCATTTATCAGCCCAAGCTTCTAGTTTACATAGATCCTCCTGTAATATAAAATTGTCCTCCTCTGTATTGATTACCCTGCAGAGTTTAGTGTCATCTGCAAATATTGAAATACTACTCTGTATGCCCCCTACAAGGTCATTAATAAATATGTTAAAAAGAAGGGGGCCCAATACTGACTCCTGTGGTACCCCACTGTTAACTGAGACCCAGTCTGAGTGTTTTCCATTAATAACCACCCTTTGTTTCCTATCACTGAGCCAATTCTTAACCCACATACATATATTTTCCCCTATCCCCATTGTTCTCATTTTATGTATCAACCTTTTGTGTGGAACCGTATCAAAAGCTTTTGAAAAGTCCATATACACAACATCCACTGCATTTCCTTGGTCCAGTCCAGAACTTGCCTCCTCATAAAAGCTGATCAGATTAGTTTGACAGGAACGGTCCCTCGTAAACCCATGTTGATATTGGGTCATGAGGTTATTCTTCTTCAGATACTCTATTATAGCATCTCTTAGGAAACCCTCCAGGATTTTACCCACAGTAGAGGTTCAGCTTACTGGCCTATAATTTCCAAGTTCAGTTTTTGTCCCCTTTTTGAATATTGGCACCACATTTGCTATACGCCAGTCGTGTGGTACAGACCCTGTTATTATGGAATCTTTAAAGATTAAAAATAATGGTCTATCTATGACGTTACTTAATTCCTGCAGTACTCGCGGGTGTATCCCATCCGGGCCCGGGGATTTGTCAACTTTAGTGATTTTTAGACTCCGCCGTACTTCCTGCTGGGTTAAGCAAGTGACATTTACTGGAGAATTTTTGTTATCACTGATCATGTTTTCTGTCATGTGATTTTCTTGTGTAAATACGGTTGAAAAAAAATCATTTAGCATATTGGCTTTTTCCTCATCCTCATCCACCATTTCCCCCAGACTATTTTTAAGGGGGCCAACACTATCATTTTTTAGTTTTTTACTATTTATGTAGTTAAAGAATATTTGGGGGTTATTTTTACTTTCTCTGGCAATGATTCTCTCTGCCTCAATCTTTGCTGCCTTGATTTGTTTTTTACAGAATTTATTTAATTTTCTGTATTTATTTAATGCCTCATCACTACCTACTTGCTTTAGTTCTCTTAATGCTTTCTTTTTGTCACTTATTGCGCCCCTTACCATAGTGGTTTCCTCCTATTTCTAGCATGTTTATTCCCAAAGGGTATATTTTGTGCGCAGGTCCTATTCAGGGTGTTAATAAATGTCTCCCATTTGCTTTGTGTAGCTTTATGTCTCAGGATATCGTCCCAGTTTATTGCACTAAGATCATCTCTCAACCGTTGGAAATTTGCCTTCCTGAAGTTTAGTGTCCTTGTAACCCCTCTACTACACATCTTATTAAAGGTTACATAAGTGTATAGGTCGGATCCAAAGTGGTAGATGCTGGCTGTATTGCATATTACATTACCGGCATCTCTTGTCCATCAATTGAAGCCAGAGCTGATTGCAGTTGTTATCCATTTAGATACTGCTGTCAATTTCTGGTACCAGCGTTTAAATGGAATGATTGCCAGTGCATGTGCACTGCGACTTCAGTCTACCTCCTGTGGCACACCGATGGTTTACTATGGCAGCCAGACGCCTGCTGAAGGGCCCTGACCATCTATTTTAGTACTCCTGTGCAGGTCAGTCACAGGCTAAGCTCCATAAGCCACCCCCACCCCCCCAAGAATCCGATCTATCAAAATATAGAATTAATTAACAAAACATGATAAGGAGAAAAAAAAGTTAAACACTGGGAAAAACAAAAAGCGATCAAAACATTGTATGAACCATGAATGGATATCAATAAAAGTGTCAGCTCAACATGCTAAAAGCCCGATCAATGAAAGAATAAATACGTTACAGGTCTTGGAAAATGGTTACACAAACCAAAAATTCAGCATTTTTTTTTCAAGTGTTGAATAAAAAAAATGCAAGTTTGGTATCGCAGTAATTATTCTGACATGGAGAATCATGTTTTCAGGTCGTTTTTACCACACGAATGCAGTAAAAATAAAACACCAAAAACAATGGTGGAATTGTGTGTGTGGTTTTCATGACAAATTTCAACACCTGCTCCCCCTGGTGTTTAAAGTTGAACTGATCAAAACATTTTTAATTATTTTTCACATTTTAAACAATGAAAAAAATGAATTGAAATAATGAAGAAAAAAAATTTAATGTTAACTTTCATTTTTTCAATTATTGAAAACAAATATTTTTTGAGACAACATATTCCTATTAAAGAGAACTTGACAGCACAATTTCGTTATGTAAAGACCTGCCTGTCCTGATGCTGTAACACAAATTAAATTGATATCTTTGGTGAATAAATCCGCAGTGTGGTTCTTCTTTAACACCTTCATGACTTTTGACGTACATGTATGTCAAAAGTCGTGTCGATGCCTTTGATGTGGGATTGTACACGGAGCCCGCATCTTTCCCTGCACATAATGACTGATTTAATCTGCTGTCATGTACCGTTAAAGGCACATGATGACAGCGGCTTTTAACTTTCGCCTGCAGGGAGCGCGTCATTTCACGTGCCCATCAAGGGTGCACCCGTGACGTAGTGACAACTGGGATGGGGTTTGTTGATGACCCCCGTGCCCATCATAACCGAGCGTCTGTGAACTCTGGCCAATGGCTGGTGTTCATGGATCATGATTTCGGCTATATATAGCAGTGCTGATGCACTCCTATGTAAAGCACGGGCAATCAGACGATCGCAGCTTCAAGTCCCCTAAGGGGACTGTTAAATACAGTGGAAAGTGAAAAAAAAAAGTTTTTAAAAATATGGAAAAAAAATTAATTCAAATCACTGCTCTTTTGCCCTATATTTTACGAAAATAAAACAAAAAAATACACACATTTGGTATTGCAGCGTTCAGAAATGTCCGATCTATCAAAATATAAAGTAATTTAATCCGATCAGTAAACAGTGTAACGAAAAAAAATAAAAGCTCCAGAATTTCCCTCTTTTTTTGGCTTTTGCAGTATTGCAATAAAATGCAGTAAGGCGCTCAAAACATCATATCTACCCCAAAATGGTATCAGTAAAAATACCAGCTTGAGGCGCAAAAAATAAGCCCTCACACAGCCCCAGATCCTGAAAAATTAAAATGTTACGGGTCTCTGAAAAAAACGACAAGCAAAAATTATTATTTATTTTTTTTACAAATTTACAATTAGTTTTTCACCACTTAAATATAAAATATATATACATGTTTAGTATCTGTGCACTCTTACCTACCTGGAGAATTATTTTTGCAGGTCAGTTTTACCATATAGTGAACATGGTAAATAATAAAATACCTTAAACAATTGTGAAATTGCACTTTTTTGCAATTTCAATGCACTTGGATTTTTTTTTTTTACCTTTTTCCAGTGCAATATGGGGTAGAATAAATGGTGTAATTTAAAAGTACAACTCGTCCCGCAAAAAAAGAAGCCCCCATACGGTTATGTGGACGGAAAAATAAAAAAGTTGTGGCTCTTGGAAGAAGGTGAGGAAAGAAAAAAAAAGAAATGGAAAATCCCCAGAGGTGAAGGGGTTAATCACTATTAAGTTTTTTGCTAATTAGATTTAACTGCATAGGAGCTGAATTTTTTTCCTCTCCTTCTGTGATTCCCCAGCCTCTCCACTTACCTCCAGTGTGTGAATGACCTGATTCCTCTGTTTCAAGTCTCAGCAGTGACCTGTCATTTAACCTCTGTATGACCTATGACATATAGGTATATCATAGGTTGCCCCCCCTTATTTGATGTGGGCTCCGGCGATGAGCCCGCATCTTTTCCGGCACATGACAGCTGATTTCATTAGCTGACATGTGCCCCTAACAACAGCCTCGGGTGGAATCGCGATCCACCCGCGGCTGTTAACTTGTTAAATGCCGCTGTCAAACTCCCTCACTAGCTCTGCCCATCGGCGCCCCTGTCACATGATGACGGGGCACTGATGGGTTGGCATGACAACCCGGGGTCTGCAGGAGACCCCTGTGGTTGTCATTGCCGAACTACTATGTGCGCCGCCCCGTGGCCGGCGCTCATAGCAGATGAGCATTTTTTGCTGATGCCCTGCTATGTGTAGCACAAGAATTCGAATGATTGCAGCTTCTAGTCTCCCATGGAGACTATTGAAGCAAGTAAAAAAAAAAAAGATTTTTAAAAATATAAAAGTTCAAATCATCCCATTTTTGCCCCATGCAAAATAAAACTATTAAACAAATACACTTTGGTATCGCCGCGTTCATAACCACCCAATCTATCAATGTATGAAAAAAATTAATCTGATCTGTAAACCGCTTAACAAAAAAAAAAACTCCAGAATTACGTTTCTTTGCTCGCCGCAGCATTGCAATAAAATGCAATAACGGGCGATCACTTCTGTCCCACAATTGTATCAATAAAAACATCAGCTTAGTGCACAAAAATAAGCCCCCACCCAGATCATGAAAAATGGAGACACTTCGGGTCTCCGAAAATGGCGCCATTTTTTTTTTTTACAAGCTTTGCATTTTTTTCACCACTTAAATAAAAAAGAACCTATACACGTTTGGTATCTATGAACTCGTAATGACCCGGAGAATCATAATGGCAGGACAGTTTTAGCATTTAGTGAACATGGTAAAAAAAAAATATATATATATATATATATAGTGAAATTGCACTTTTTTTTGCAATTTCACCGCACTTGGATTTTTTTTTCCGTTTTCCAGTACAATATATGGTAAAATCAATGGCGTCGTTCAAAAGTACAACCCTTCCCGCAAAAAATAAGCCGTCAAATGGCTATATTAACGGAAAAATAAAAATGGCTCTGGGAAGAAGGGGAGCAAAAAACAAAAACGGAAAAACTCAAGGTGGTAAAGCGGTTAAAGACCAGAGGCACTGGGAAATTACTGACAGGGAGAGAAGACCTAATCAGTAAAAAAAACGTCAAAATTTGATTACATAACAACAACAAAGCAGATTTCTTTGCTAAAAGGTGTCAATGTAATCCGTATTACTGCGCCATTGGCCCCTGTAAAATAAAAAAGCCTATACTCGCCTCCCATGCAGGCTCTGTTCCACTGGTGTCCGCACTCGCGGTCCCGGGGCTGTGATGTGGTGGAATGACACGTGATTCCCAGCGCCCAATCAGCGCTGGTGTCATCATCGGACAAACTGAACATGAAGAGGAAGCTAGAGATCAGCTGCACAGATGGTGAGTATAGTATTTTTTTATTTTATCGGGGCCGAACATTTACTTTAAGAAGGGGTTGTCCTAGTAGTTGACAACCCCTTCAAGGGTATTCATTAAAGCTTCTGAAAAGGCTCTTGAAGCTAGAAGGGCCCAATTAATCCCCATACCGTTAACCTGAGTCTCTGGATGTTCCTGCAAAACTGGCTGTCCTGAGACACCAGATACATTTTCTCAGGAACTGACAATGGTTTTTCTGTATCAGCTGTAGGAAACACACTCTCTTGAGCCAAAATGAAATTTGTGCAATCGTTGATGTATGGGCCATACGGATCTTGGATAACAATCTCTGAATCGAGTAGCTAGGTCGAAAAACATACGACAGACTGCATTTTCCGGGAATTGACATTGTATCCACTGCCAGTGGAGTGTCCTTCTGATATAGAGAGTAAAACATTGGACACTTTTGGCATTGACTTTGGTCACCATGAGGTCCACAACTGGGAGTCCCCATGAGACTTGGAAAAATACCAAATGATCATTGGATTCAGAGACTCTAACTGTCAGCACAGAATGACTGTTCAAACCAAATACAGGCTCAATGCATGATAGCACGGCCAATCATTTAAATACACTACCTGCTTGTTTTACATCTATCTGCATCCTTCTCTTGCTCTCTGAAGCACTTGGTTTGAACAGTCCTTCTGTGCTGATAGTCCCTTTAAAAGATGCGACGGCAGAGATAGAAGCAGAGTGCGGACGCTGCACTCGCCTCTCCCACAGCTTCTACAACCATGGATCCAGGACATCTTTAGAGGGTGGAGATGCACAAAACTATAGTAAGTAACTGCAGCTCTGCCCCCTGATGATGTTGCAGAAGGGGCTATAGATGCTTCAGGGAAGTAAGTGCAGCACCAGCCTCCTGTGACTTCCTGTTTTAGACTCTGCCCAAACAAAACTTCACAGACTGAAGTTTAAAAAAACAAACTCATTTAGAGATTAGCTAAATAGGGAGAATTGTAGGAAATTTTTTTAATAAAGCTAATTACAAAAGTGGTAGGGGTATAAAGATCGATATTAAGAAAGGACATTTTATTTGGCGGATCAACACTTTAAGGAGGGGGAGGTCATTTGGGGTTATGCTGATCACCGGTCTTTTACAATCATGTGAAAGGAGGCGTTTTGGACAGTTTGGCAGGAAATTCCTTAAGGCTGGCGTAGCGCACACCAGACTTAATAAAGTACTCGCTGGAGTACAGTCCTCTGATTCATTAAGTGGCGTGCGCCGCTTAATGAATCAGGCACGTCTGCTACCGAGCACGTGCTGCCAGATATGTATATCAGACGGTTGCTGGTGTACATTTCTGAAGTTACGCCACTTTGCTGATCTAAGTTATCATGAATTTAATGGGTGGGAGTGAGATTGCGCCGCAAGTTGCAATATGACTCAATATGTTTACACCAGATTTTAGGTGTAAGTACTTTTTTTTAATGAATCACCCCTATTGGCTATAGCCACATCCAATTGGAGGAGTAGGGGCATCAGTCAGTTTTTACTCTGTTCTACTTAACATGAGTTTGAATATTTTCGACCATGTGGGGCTTTGTCCAGAGATTTCTACTCGGCGGACATAAGAACTGTGAGGGAATCGTGCAGTTTGAATAACCTGGGCTCCCTAGAGTTGGAGATTTGCTCATCCGTCAGAGCCATCTCCAGTACTGTTTTTTTCCAAGTCAAATCTTAAATAGATTAAGTTTCTTTGACTCTTTTAGAAGAGGAAAAATGGACCTAATCAAGCACTCTCATTTCTCTATCTTTAGAGATGGCACGGGAGGATAATTCTCCTCTAATCCTCTAAAAAAAGTGTTAAAGAGAAGTCTTTATTTCCTCTTGTTCCTGGATGGAAGAACGCACATAATTATTCACCCAAATAACCATATCTGTAGTTGAAGGACGGCTTGCAGAGGGATCCTGCTGTCTTGACAATAGGTCAAATCAATGCCATCAGGCTAGGAAGTATTTCACTAGGGAGATGTCTTCATATCTTGAAAACATATGAATGAAAAGAATATGATTAAAAAATATGAAAGAAGAGAGCACAGGATAATGAAAAATAGTGTAGTACCCATAGAAAACCACAGTGATACAAAGTGTTGAAGAGGACCTTTCACAAAATTTTCCATGTTGAACTGAACACATGATGTAATAGTGGCTGCAGAGTGGAATATTTTTTTAAAATTTTGCCTCTCTGTTTGGTGGATATTAGCAATCAAAGTATTTGTACCTAATGAGTTTTTTTTTCATTGGGGGCATGTATCTTCTGCCTATATGAGTTGCCCAATCATAGGCAGGTAGCAACATTCTAGAGAGAGAACATGCGCCCACCATAGCTTAATTTTCTCTGTGTGAGATGTGCATATATAGCTCTGATCTCTTGCTCTAACTTCCTGCATGATTAATAGAAAAAAGGAGATTTGACTTTTCAGAGTAGACTCTGAAATGTAAAATTTCCTTTATTCTATTAATCGATATGCAAAAAAAACCTTCATTTGTCGACCTGGACTGCAACATCTGTAATATTCATGGGCAATTATTGGAGTTGTGACAATCACAACCCTTTCAGGTGAGCAACTCCATAACTCCCTTCTCATCTGTGCCTTTCAATATCACCATATGTGTGCTTTTTTATCCTGCATGATTAGACAGTGCTGTGTGTATAGCACAGATGATTCAACCCCGGTTGTGTTACACTATCCCACACATCAACCTTATCTGAAAGGTTTATCAACAAGGCTCACATAAAATCTTAGATGGGATAGAGTATCCAGGGTGATCTGGAGACTCTAGGCTTGCTGAATAGGATGGATGGCTGAGAAAATCATCCAGGTAGGGGATGACCAGAATCCCCCAGGTTCATAGGATGGCTATGATCTTTGTGAATATCCTGAGTGCAGTGTCCAGTCTGAAGGTGAGATCCACGAACTGGTGAGACTGTTTGATGAAGAAATCTCTGGTGGTCCGGAAAGATGGGTATGTGAAATACGTATCCTGAATGTCTACTGAGCAGAGTAATTCCTTGGGTTCCATGGAGGATATTGCCAAACGGAAAGACTCCATCCTGAAATGGCATAGGCATACTCGTTTGTTCAAAAGCTTGAGATCCGGAATGTGCCGAACAAAGCCGCCTTTGTTTGGTACCACAGAGATGTTTGAATACAAACCTATGAAGTATTCCTTTGGAGGAATGGGAACAATAACGCCTGATTGATTGAGATGAAATGACCTTGAAAAAAACGTGAACTGGGAGGGGAGGGAATCCTTGAGGAAAGGAAGGCTGGTGAGGGACTTTTTGGATCCAGAATTCACGCTTCAAGCCATAGAACCCTACAAATGGCCACAATATTGCTAAAAGCTAGGGAAAAAGAACTGGTGGCACCAAGGGAAGCAGAGAGAAGGTATTTTCCTGCATGGGAGATCTGGTCTGCCAGGTCCGCCAATTTGTCTGGTGTGGCACCAGTAATAATGCCCTGTTGTATTTGTTTAGGCCAAGACCAAATTGGAGACCTAGGTAGCAGCGAAAGCTGGGCACCAGACAGGCATATAGGACCCTAAACCTCATATGTCTCTCCCAGGCTAAAAGTCTACGATTTTAAGGGCAGGTAGGATCCACCTCTAATTAATTAAAAACGCCTTAGGCTGGTGGGAAGAGTGCACAGTCAGAAAGAGTGTACTACAAATATAAAAAAAACTGACTAGCACCTCCAAACAGAATAAGGCTTTTAGCCCAGAAGAGGCATATAAGGTTTAGGGTCCCAACAAAGGTCACAGGCTCTTGGGCTCTCACAAATTAGCCAATTTGTGCGCTAAGTACCTTCATTTTTTAACATATTTTATAGCAGTAATGCAGTTCCAATTTCGTATATTCGATGTTTGCATATAATAGCATTTCATAGTGAAGCTGCATTTTCTTGCGTTTCACCTGTCAACTGGGAATGCCCCCTGGGCTGTCCAATTCACAGCTGTGGGCAGAACCAGGCGCCAATTTATTGTAGTTCGCAGTTGTGCTATGAGCTACATCTCTCCACTGTCACTGCTCACAGTGTTCAGCATTGAGCAGAGCATCAGAGTGGTGGTTGACAGTGTGATATTGTACTACTAGTAGCCTACGGAGCTGTTCTCACCACTGGAAGAAGTCCCCGCCACAGGACTGCTCTGAAAGGTGAGAACACTGTACACAACAGAGACTTCTTTCAGCTATGAGAATAGTTCAGTAACCTGGTATTAGTAGTACGATACCAGGCTGCCGAGCAATACTTACCGCCACTGTTCACGCTGCAGTGTTCAGAGCACAACAAGTAATCACCACACTGCTGTGCTCTGAACACTGACTGAGCTCTGCTATGTCACTGGAACACCTCATTCAGACATCACTGCATTACAGACATCTGAAGGAGTTTTTTATTTCACCCATAACAGCACCACCTGAGATGATCCGCCCATCCAGGACAGGAAACCCACTGGAATGAAAGGGCAGCACATCTTCCCTGCATCAGTTCTGTTTCCTGTCCTTGATGGGAGACCTCAAGATGAAAGAGTGGCTGGACAATGGTCCCAGGCCTGAGCCGGTTGCTGGAAGAATGGCTGACCTGCCCGTGGCATCGGTATGTTGGGTCCTGGAAGCACCACTGCAGGTTTTGAAGGTTCAGTATCATCCAAAACACATACATAATATGTGTCATTATATTTAGACCAGCCTACTACCCAAATACGGTATATAGGCTGAAATGGGTAAATACCCTTGGATACTCAAAAGCAACTTATTCCTACAAGAGACATAGAGTAATAATCCAAAACTATAAATCAGACAAACGGGCACAATACAAGATTAAAAAGATAGCAAGGTCACAGGTATTAGGGTGACAGTTCCACAATCTAGTGTTGGGTAGGGGGAGGTTGTATATCAAAACCTAATCGCTATAGTCTATACATAAGATGTAATATGGGTACTTCCTCACATAGTGTGCATCAGTCGCACAATATAAATTCCAACAGTTTGGAACATACAAAAATGCAAGTGCATACAGTGTGGGATTACTCATGTAGACACAATATACACACCATCTGAAACGGTTCAGTGATGTGTGTGTATATGCAAGCAATCCTTGCATATGACCTTATGTGCATAGTATAATCAAAGATATATAGAAAGTAAAACATATTGCACCTTACCCATAAAGAACCTGTGTGGACCCACACACTAGCGCAGCTCCAACGCGCGTTTCGCGTGTGCTTCCTTGAGGGGCACACAAGTGCAGGAGGGGCGTGGCCTCGCTTCATACAAGTGTGTGGAGCGAGGCGGCGCTGAATGGCCGGGGGTATGTATAACGTATACATAGCCTCCGGTCCCCGGTCTCGTACCGGCGAATCCCCACAGTGCCTGTGCTGGGGGGATTCATAAGTCTGCAGTCACACAGTCTTACAGACAGACAGAGTGACTGCAGTCTTACCACTTTTTACCGGACAACCCCTTTAAGCTTCAGTGCCTTAGGGGCACTGTATAATTATAACATAGTGGCCAATAGATGGTTATCTAGGTTTATTAAGTCAAATACAACACTCTAGATTGCCCCATTGAATATGAGAAAGGGGTTATATAAACAGGTATAGCTCTAGGTGTTCTCTCACAAATGTAAATGCATACTACAAAATAGATAGAGAAACACCAATATAATTATAAAGCTATTAATTTTTATTAGTACTTTGTTAAAAAGCCGCCAACAGGCAGACCAGTAAATTTATTAAAAGGGGAAAAAATAACACATAGAAAATAAATCACAGGGGAACATAAGTATTCATGGGTACAATAGATTGGTAAGAATTACACATTGAAAAACATGATGGAAACAGAATATTGCACAGGCCAGGTAAAGAATATGTATATATAAATATCCCAGATGGCAAGGATTACTCCTTGAGAAAGCCACTAGGTGAAACGTGCGTTGGACCTGAGCGTTGGGACAGTTCTATCTGGTATCATTACCTTTATTTATACATGATTGTTATCAGACAGTAGGGCCCATTGTTTAATCCCCAGTACGGATACACTATAGATATTGGTTCTAATTTATAGTCCACACCCCTTTTCCATCTACATTTTTGGGCTCTGTTTTACCATATTATTTATAAGGGATATTATTATATATTGTGCCATCTGGGATATTTATTTATATATACATATTCTCTACTGGGCCCGTGCAATATTCTGTTTCCATCATGTTTTTCAATTATTTAATTCTCACCAATCTATTGTACTCATGAATACTTATGTTCCCCTGTGATTTCTTTTCTATGTGTTATTTTTTCTCCTTTTAATAAATTTACTGGTCTGCCTGTTGGCAGCTTTTTAACAAAGTACTAATAAAAATTAATATTTTTATAATTATATTGGTGTTTATCTATTTTGTCGTATAGGTTTATTATGCCCTGTGATAGGTCCAAACCAATCCCTAGTCCAAAGATTCCTCCATGGGATTTTAATTTAGTATTGGAAGTGTTGACCAAAACTCTTTGAATCTTTACAGGACTTATTGATTAAAAACCTCACCTTAATGGCCGTAATCCTAGTTGCGTCAACATCAGCTCGTAGAGTTAGCTATATTCAGGCTTTGTTAATTTAACCCCCATTCACTAAGGTTTCAGAAGACAGGCAGGATCAGGTCTCAAAACTGTCCTATCTACCAAAAGTGGCTAGGAGATTCCATAGAAGTCAAGAAGTTATACTTCCCTCCTTTTGTGATAACCTTAAGAGAAGAGCAGTCCCACACGCTGGATGTTAGAAGGGCTCTAGTTGAATACATAGAAGCAACTAAAGAGTAAAGGAAGGGCCAATCGTTGTTTGTGTCTTTTCAGGGGGCTAGGAAAGGGCTTAAAGTCTCAAAAGGCACCCTAGCCAGGTGGATTAGGGAATCCATTAGAGTAGCATATTCTGCCAGTAATGTATCAGTTCCAGAAGGTATAAGAGCTCATTCCACTCTAGCAATTGCAACTTCTTGGGCAGAGAAGGCAGAGGTGTCCATTGACCAAATATATAAGGCAACAACATGTCTTCTCCTTTAACCCTTTTACCACCTTTGGATTTTTCCATTTTCACATTCTCGTTTTTTGCTCCTCTTCTTCCCAGAGCCCTAACTTTTTAATTATCCATCAATATGGCTGTGTGAGGGCTTGTTTTTTAACGGACGAGTTGTACTTTTGAATGACACTATTGTTTTACCATATCGCGTACTGGAAAACGGAAAAAAAATTCAAAGTGTGGTGAATTTGCCAAAAAAGTGCAATCACACAATTGTTTTTTGGATTTTTTTTTACCATGTTCACTAAATGCAAAAACTGACCTGCCATTATTATTCCCCAGGTCATTATGAGTTCGCAGACACCAAACATGTATAGGTTCTTTTTTTATTTAAGTGGTGAAAAAAAATAACAAATTTTGCCCCCCAAAAAGTTGCCATTTTCCAAGACCCGTAGCATCACCATTTTTCGTGATCTGGAGCTGGCTGAGGGCTTATATTTTGCTCACTGAGCTGATGTTTTTATTGATACTATTTTGGGATAGATACGATCTTTTGATCGCCTGTTATTGCAATGTTGCTGTGACAAAAAAAAGAAAGCAATTCTGTCGTTGATTGGGCGATTCTGAACGCGGCAATACCAAATATGTGTATATTTGATTTTTTTTTTTGGTTTTATTTTAAATGGGGTGAAAGGGTGGTGATTTCAACTTTTTATATTAATATTTTTTAAATCATTTTTTTCTACTTTTCACTGTCTTTAATAGTCTCCATGGGAGACTAGAAGCTGCGATCATCCGATCGCCTGTGTTACACCCAGCAGGGCTTCAGCCCTGCTTTGTGTATATAAAGTGCTCAGTTATTATGAACGCTGACCGCTGGGCGGCACGCATAGCATCTCTGCAATGACAAATGATAACTGCAGGGGTCTCCTGCAAACCCCAGGTTGTCATGCCAACCCATCGGTGACCCACAGTCATATGACACGGGCGTCAGTAAGCGGGACTAGTGATGTCCTTCCGCCACTGCCATGTTAAATGTCGCTGTCTTAGAGATTGACATTCGCGATTCCACCTGCAGCTGTTAGGGGCACATGACAACTGGTCAGATCAGCTGTCATGTGCCTGAAAACATGCGGGCTCAGCGCCGGGGGGATGCTACTTTGGACGTATGAGTACATCCAAGGTCGTAAGGGGTTAACCTTCTATATACACTATAGGCTGGATTTATCCTCAGCTGATATATCCTTTCTAGAAGGTTTCTGCAAGCGGTGGTCCCTCCCTAAGGTGGATTGTTTTCTCTCTAAATCTCTCAGGTGGTGCTGTTATGGCTGAAAGGAAAAATCAGCATTAATCAATGGGATTTTCCAGAGCCCATGACAACACCCTTATATGCCCTTATAATTTGGTGTAGATATGTGCATATAACTATTTGTAGGTCCTCTCATGCTCAGTAACCCAATTGATGCGGGGAAGAGGTGCTTCCCTTTTATTTCAGTGGGTTTCCTGTCCTGGGTGGGCGGATCATCTCTCAGATGGTACTGTCATGGGCTCTGGAAAATCCCATTACCAGTGAGTAACTTAGATGTTTACACTGAAATAGCAGAGCCGCGTATCTAATCTCATCATGTGTGAGACAGCTCGCAGAGCCACGTCTCTGATCCCATCTTGTGTGATACTGCACGAAGAACCGCTTATCTGTTCTCATGATGTGTCAAACGGCTCGCAGACCCGCGTATCTTACTCCAGTGCATGATGCAACGAGCAGCACCATCTAGCAAAAAATGTGATGCCAGCCATCCTTGGTGACACTGTCCTCATGTCAGTATCACTTTGCAGTCACCAGCAGAATGTCTCTGCACTGTGATCCTAAACTTCATCCTGTACAGGCCAGAAGGGTAGGAGTGATGTGACACACATGTGAGCAGATCCCGTCCACTTTTACGGCAGTTGTAATGTGAGCAAGCACTACACTAGGTTTTTATTGCAAATTTCAGTAGCTGCTCCCCCAGTGTTTAAAAGTTGAAAATATCAAAACTTTTATTTTTTAATATTTTATAAACAAAAATTACAGTAATACTGTACATTTCTTCAATTATTGGAAAAAAAAAAGTTTTTTTGATACATTGTTTTGAGATAGTCTAAAACCTGCCCATAGAAACACACCAATCTAATAAGCAGTTGACCATTGTAAATTAAATAGACCCCTAAACAATATGGCCAGTACTGGCTTCATATATATACTTCGCAGCGTGGGCATATCGTGCATGTTCACCAAAGTTGTCAGGATTGCCACGATAAGGTTATGTGCACACTGTGCGGATTTGCTGGTGTTTTGACGCTGCGTTTTTATGCAGCGTCAAAACCGCAGCGGCCAGATGTTACAGCATAGTGGATGGGATTTCTAGAAATCCCATGCCCACTATGCGTTTTTGTGCACCTGTGGAAACTGACCTGAGGGGCGTTTTTCAGATCCGCAGCATGTCTATTTCTCTTGCGGAAACCCATGCGGATTTTCCCCATAGACTTGCATTAGATGAGGAAAATCCGCATGCGTAAAAACCGCATGTGTGTTTTGTGTGCTTTAAAGTTTGTTAAAAAAAAAAAAAATTCTCTGATTTCAACATGAAGACATGAAAAACGCATGCGGCAAAACCGCATGTAAAAACCGCACCAAAAAATGCAAGTAATCTAATTTGCATATTAGGTGCGGAAATGGTGCAGAAATTCTGCAGCGTCAAAACTGCAGCAAATCCGTACCATGTGCACATACCCTAAGGCCGAAGTTATGTAACACTTTTTTTTTCTGCAGAAAAAATAAACGTGATCACCTGGGTGCCTGTAAAAAAAAAAAAATGCTTTGCAACAAATTAGAAGGTAGAATATTAATAGTGGATAGATAATATTCTAAATAAGTCTTCTACAAAAACTGAAAGGAGAGTGCACATGATAAGGAAAAAAAATGATTTAACACAATTATTCGGATATCACCACCTGGGTGGGGTCTCTTGAGTCCTTTATAGACTCGGGAGTAGTTAAAATTCCACCTTTCCTATCACATCTAAGGGCAAAGAACTGTTGAACTACGTAAATGGACCTAAGGGAAAGGTTGTTTTTCACGTATGATCAAAAAACAGATGTATGATTGAGAACTAAATGTAATGCTCACATTTTGAAGTGCTGTTCGCTGAACACTCTGTTGGTGGGGGGTTACATCTTGATACACAAAAAAGGAAAAAAATGGACCCTGACATCAGAGGCGTATCTAAGGGGGAGCAGGCTGGGCATGTGCCCTGGGCGCAGCCAGCAGGGGGGCGTCGTCGGGGCACCTAATGCGGCGGTCTGAAGGGTCTCCCCCAGCGCATATATTTTCCCACACCTCGGACTGGGAGTCGGCCATTCTCTGAGCCTGCTGTCAAGTTGACAGCCGGCTTAGAGAAGCTGCAGCTTTCCGGCTCTCAGTGATCAATTGTACTCGCGTCTGTAGAAGCGAGTACAATTGAAGCTCTGACCGCCGGGTTAGATTAACCACATATCTGCAAGTTAATAGAGTTATTTCTGTTGACAGATTCCCTTTGTGTGTGGGGATGGCGGTATGTAATGTGTTGGGGAGATTTGATGACACAAGTTTGGAGAGCAAGGAAGGGACAGGTGTAGACACAATATGGGGAGCTGGAGAAATTTAAAGACACAAAATGAGGAGCAAGGGTGGAGATAAGGGCATGTATGAAGAAACAGTATGAGGGGGTGGATGTGGACACAGTATGATGAGTGGGGGGTGGGTGTGGACACAGAATTGTGAGTAGTGGAATGGGTGCGAATGCAGTATGGGGAGCGAAGGTGGGAATGTATGCGGACACAGTATGTGGAGTGAGTGGGGGTATGGGTGTAGACACAGTATGAGTAGTGAGGGGAAAAATGTATGTGGAGCAAAGGTGATGGGATGTGTGCAGACACAGTATGGGCAGGCGGGGGGGATGTGTGAGGAGGCAGTATGGAGAGTGAGGGGGTAAATATATGAGGAGACCGTATGGTTAACGTGGGATGTGAGGAGACAGTATGATGAGGGAAGAGAAAAAGTGGGGGGAGAAAGTGTGAGTGGGCACAGAATAGAGACTGAGTAGTGTGGGGGGTAGCATGGGGGGACTGTGTAGGGGCACAGTCAGGAGTGGACAGTATGCCAAGGAGGGGGGACTGTAATGAGGGGGCACAGTATAGAGACCAGGCCCTATAGGGGGGACAGTGTGAGAGGATAGTGTGAAGAGAGGGCCCAGTATAAAAAGTAGAGGGCAGTGTGGAGGCCATGTACCATAAGAGGAACAGTGTGGGGGTCATATTTTGTGCAGGGAATATGGTGAGGGACAATTATTTATTCAGGGGCTCAGCGCAGGGCTGATATTTTTATTCAAGTGCATTATAAATACATTGCTATTTTTAAGGGCATCTTGTGGGGATGTGCTTCACAAGACCAGACAAGATGGAAGTCTGCAGAGATGCGCTGTGGATGAGAAAACTCATCATGGCGTCAGGACAAGAGAAAGAAAAGAAAGAGATCCAATCAGCGAAAACGTCGTCTATCATGTATTTGAATGTAGATGAGTCTTTAGTCATTCAATGTGACTGCAGACTTCTGAATTCTCACAGTGCGCACTACACTCTGTCAGAATTCTGTGGTGTCGGCGATTTGCATACTCACAGTTACGTGCCGAATAGGCATGCGTGGCCTCCCTCAATGAAAATGAATTTAGCGAGGCCGGACACATCTGGGCGGAATGTGGTCATAAGTATACAAATCACATACTTGTGCTTACATGACCGTCCACTCATACCACCAGCAAGGGAAAATCCTAAAAGTATGTCATGCGCTCTGAGAATTCAGAAGCCTGCAGTCACATAGAGTTACTGCAGACTTTCATCTCAAACCTGGAGAAGCCCTTTAATTATAACATGAAGCCCTGTAGCATGCTAATCCTAACAGCGTGTAATATACTCACTTTCATGATACATCTCTGCTTGCAGGTTCCAGCAGTCATCACATGCCATCTTCACTCATATGCGATTTTCATACTTAGCCACGTAAAAACGAGCTTCTCTTCCTGCTTCGCTCAGTTTTTCACTGAACATTGAGAGAATTAGGGAGAGCAGCTCGTCAGCACATGACTAAGTGTGTAAATCGCATATATGGTGGGGAGGGGGGGTGCGACAAAATGAATTTTTGCCCCGGGTGGCAGAAAACCTGTAAACACCTCTGCCTGACATGTCCATTTAGTGCAGGGGTGGGGAATCTCTGGCCCGCAGGCTGTTTACGGCTTGCACTGTCCTTTCCTTCAGCCCCCGAGCAGATTCCTGGGAACCACAGTGCTCATAGCGGTGGCCCCTTTTTGCCGGCAGCCTGCCCTTTAATTGCATGCAATATGTGTTCGGAACAAAATACTGCCATGATCAGTTGTTTACAAAGTGTATTGCGAAGAGTGAACTGCGCTCCAGACTGACGCAAACTTGGAAAATCAATTTCGAGTAGCAATATCAATACTCACAGCCTCACCAAAGAAAAGCAGCTCCAGCCATTACAATAGGGATAAGTTAATTAATTAAGCAAATGAACCCCTTCCTGACATTGTCAGTAATAGTACGTCCTTGTGCCCTAGGCCTATTGGACCAAGTGCGTACTATTACGCGCAATGCCATCGCGCCCGCACAGAAGCTGACACCCGGTGCTATGTGCCAGGAGCAAGGGGAGGTAAGCGCAGCCTCTTACCTTGTCTTCTGCGTCCCTTGCTATCTGTGCCGGGTCCCTGATAGTTGCCATGGTGACCTGATGTTGTCCTGACGGAATCCGGGTCACCAGGCATCAGCAAGTTAGCTAGATAATGCTTAGTGTATGTTCTAGCTAACTTGTGTGTGCTTGGGCTGCTGCGTGCATAGCATAGAGATGCTGCTGCATTTCTATGCTATGCAAGCGATCAGCCTTCAAAAAGTGAAAGTCCCATAGTGGGACAAGGTGTAAAAGTTAAAAAAAAAAAAAAAAAAAAAAAAAGTGTCAGAAAGTGAAAACAAAATTGTACAAATATTTAAAAAAGAAAAATGAAAAAATAATCCAAAAAAAATTAAAAATATACTGTACCCATAAATATTATCATGAAAAAAAAGAAACAACAAACCAATAAAAGTACACATATTTGGTATCGGCGTGTCCGGAACTACCTGACCTATAAAACTGTCCCACTATTTAACCCCTTTAGTGAACACTGTATCATCATACCGGCAAACAAAAAATGGAATAAAAAGCGATCAAAAAGATGAATGTAAATAAAAATGGTACCGCTGAAAACATCATCTTGTCGCGCTAAAAATAAGCTGCCATGAAGCTCCATCCGCCGAAAAATAAAAAAGTTATAGCTCTCAAAGTTTTTATTGTGTAAAAGCACCAAAACCTAAAAAAACGTTATGTGGTACCGCTGTAAACGTACTGACCCGAAGAATAAAACTGCCTTATCAATTTTACCACACGAGGAACAGCATAAAAAAAAAAAAATTCCTGAATTGTTGGTTTTTATTTATTCTACCTCCCAAAAATCAGAATAGAAAGCGATCAAAAAATGTCACGTGCCCGAAAATGGTACCAAAAGAAACATCAACTCGTCCTGCAAAAAACAAGCAAAAACCAACATGACTCTGTTGGTCGAAATATGGAAAAATGATAACGAAAACTAGTCTTTGCAAAAAAAAAAAAATTGAAAAAGCGTCTTTTAGTGTGCGACAGCTGCCAAACATAAAAACCCAATATGAATCTGGCATCGCTGTAATCGCACCAACCCAAAGAAAAAAGGAGGAATGGCGTAAAAAATAAACTCTAGGGATAGGGTTGGGGATAGGGTTGTGTTGGGGTTGGAATTTTTTCAAAAGTAAAGAAAATTTTGTCACTCGAGAACCCGATATACATGGTGCATAACCGAGAACTTGATGCAAACTCAAGTAGCGAGCACTTGCACTCAAGACTAATGACAATTTATTCGATATGATGACCTAATGTTATCAAATTCTGTGTAGTCCCTCTGGGTTCAAAATGTTCACTATACCCCTTGATAAAATCCTTGAGGAGCCTAGTTTCCAAAATGGTGTCACTTGTGGGGGGTTTCCACTGTTTAGGCGCATCAGGGGCTCTCCAAACAACACGACATGGCGTCTGCTCTCGATTTCAGACAATTTTTCTCCTTCCCTTCTGAACCCTGCCGTGCGCCCAAACAGTATTTTTTCGCACATTTGGGGTATCGGCGTACTCAGAAGAAATTGCAGAACAGTTTTTGGGGTCCATTTTCTCCTCTTACCCTTGTAAAAATAAAAAAAATTGGGGGCTAAAAGATCATTTTTGTGGAAAAAGTTAGATTTTTTTTTTGATTTTCACAGCTCCATGTTATAAACTTCTGTGAAGCACCTGGGAGCCCAGTGTGCTCACCACACATCTAGTTCCCTGAGGGGTCTAGTTTCCAAAATGCTGTCACTTGTTGGGAGTTTCCACTATTTAGGCACATCAGGGGCTCCTCAAACGCAACATGGTGTCCTCTAAGTATTCAAGCAAATTTTTCATTCAAAAAGTCAAATGGCGCTCCTTCCCTTTTGAACCCTGCCGTGCGCCAAACAGTGTTTTTTCCCCTGCATATGGGGTATCGGCTTACTCAGGAGAAATTGCACAACAAAAGGTATGGTGCAATTTCTCCTGTTACCCTTATGAAAATGCAAAATTGGAAGGCTGAAAAACATTTTTGTGGGAAAAATGTGAAAATGTTATTTTTACGGCTCAATATTATAAACTTCTGTGAAGCACCTGGGGGGATTCAAGGTGCTCACCACACATCTAGATAAGTTCCCTAAGGGGTCTAGTTTCCATTTTAAATGGGGTCACCTGTGGGGGGGAGCATATCAGGGGCTCCCTAAACGCAACATGGCGTCCGCTAATTATTCAAGCAGATTTTACATTAAAAAAAGTCAAATGGCTCTCCTTCCCTTCTGAATCTTGCTGTGTGCCCAAACAGTGTTTTTTCCCCCACATATGGGGTATTGGCGTGCTCAGGAGAAATTGCATAACGAATTTTGGGGTCCATTTTTTCCTGTTAACCTTGCAAAAATAAAAAATTGGGGTCTAAAGTAAAATTTTTGTGAAAAAAGTTAAATGTTCATTTTTTCTTCCACATTCCAAAAATTCCTGTGAAGCACTTGAAGGGTTAATAATTTCTTGAATGTGGTTTTGAGCACCTTGAGGGGTGCAGTTTTTAGAATGGTGTCGCTTTTGGGTATTTTCTGTCATAAAAGCCCCTCAAGGTCACTTCAAATGTGATGTGGTCCCTAAAAAAATAGTTTTGTAAATTTTGTTGTAAAAATGGGAAATCACTGGTCAACTTTTAACCCTTCTAACTTCCTAACAAAACAAAAAAATTTGGTTCCAAAATTGTGCAGATGTAAAGTAGACATGTGAGAAATGTTATTTATTAACTATTTTGTGTGACATATCTCTCCGATTTAAGGGCATGAAAATTCAAAATTTGATTAATTTTTACCACTATCATGAAGTACAACAGTCTCAGAATCAGTGTGATCCTTTGAAGCATTCCAGAGTTATTACCTCATAAAGCGACAGTGGTCAGAATTATAAACATTGGCCTGGTCATTAACGTGCAAACCACCTTCAGGGGTAAAGGGGTTAATGATAATGCTGGGTTCAGAAGGCTGTGTCAAAAATTGTGCTAGTTATATTTAAAGTCTGTGGCATTTAGCTCTATCTGCAGCACTAGATTTGCATTGCATATGGTCATAGGGCTGCCTTCTATTGTGTACAATATTCTGGCCAAGAATACCATATGTTTCAATGGTAAATGATTACCAATTGGCAGTAGTTCTGCGTAAATGGACCCTTAGTAACGTGTTGACCTATATTTTGTGAACAAAGTTGGCCTTAGCCTCTAAAGGCATTATCCAGGACTTTTATATATTTTGGATATGGGGCTAAGAACTTGCAGGTATGTAGTTGCCAACCCTGCCTGTTCTGACAGGTAATTTTCCTAACGTCTCATCGACAGAGCAGCTTCTTCTTTTCCACTCTGCTCTGTGGACATTTTCACTGAGGATGTCATGCTGGCCCCACTGCTTAACTATGGGGGGGCCGGCTGTCAATTGTCAATCAGCATGGTGTCGGTAGTGATGCCCCATTGACAGAGCTGGCAAAGATCGTCACCAGATAGTTAGCAACTACCTCCCTGTAAGTTCTTAACCAACCAAAGTCCCAGATAACCCCTCTAATCTACATGACCTAGAAAAGAACCAGGGACTAGAAACCATTGCTAGCAAAGGACCATTGCTTGCACAGCTTCAACTTCTTTTTAAGATCACATGTACCTGTCAGGGAGGGTATGAGACAGACACCCCCAATAGCACTTATTTAGTCTGCTTTATGAGTCTCAATTTAACATGTAGCTGGAAATGATTGGTGAAACGCGCAATGACACATGAACCTATGGAGAACATTAATAATAATGAAAAATAATAAATTCTGTTTTATTCTTGGCAGATAACTGTATGAAGAGCTCAGAGGGAATTCTTATATTTTCAGATATTGGAACAGATGAGCATGGCATCGGAAATGCATGTGAAGAATGTGCCATAACTCCAGAAATACCTCAAGCACATCAGCGAATTCACACAAGTGAAAAGCCATATTCATGTTCAGAATGTGGGAAATGTTTTAATCGGAAAACTAATCTTGGTCCACATCAGAGCATCCACACAGGGAATAAATCGTTTTCATGTTCTGAATGTGGGAAACTTGTCTCAGATAAGGGTATTAACGCGCAAGAGAAGTCATTTTCATGTTCGGACTGTGGGAAACGTTATAACATGAAAACCAAACTTTGCAAACATCAGAGAGTTCACAAAGGGGATAATCCATTTTTAAGTTCAGAATGTGGGGAACCTAGCGAGAAATCCAAACTTGTTATAGATAAGGGAACTAACACGGAAGAGATGCCATTTTCATGCTCAGACTGTGGGAAATGTTTTAACCGCAAAGCGAAGCTTGATACACATCAGAGAGCTCACACAAGGGATAAACCATTTTCAAGTTCAAAATGTGGGAAACCTAGCGAGAAATCCAAACTTGATACAGATCAGGGAATTAACACAGGAGAAAAGACATTTTTATGTTCACAATGTGGGAAATGTTTTAACCAGAAAGCAAAGCTTGATATACATCAAAGAATTCACTCAAGGAAAAAAACATTCTCAAGTACAGAATGTGGGATACCTAGTGAGAAATCCAAACTTAATACAGATCAGGGAATTAACACAGGAGAAAAGACATTTTCATGTTCAGAATGTGGGAAATGTTTTACCCTCAAAGCAAAGCTTGATACACATCAAAGAGCTCACACAAAGGATAAACCATTTTCAAGTTCAGAATGTGGGAAACCTACTGAGAAATCCAAACTTGCTACAGATCAGGGAATTAACACAGAAGAGAAGACATTTTCATGTTCAGAATGTGGGAAATGTTTTAACCAGAAAACAAAGCATGATATACATCAAAGAATTCACAAAGGGGATAAACCATTTTCAAGTTCAGAATGTGGGGATCCTAGCGAGATATCCAAGCTTGTGATAGATCAGGGAATTATCACGGGAGAGAAACCATTTTCATGTTCAGAATGTGGGAAATGTTTTAAGAAGGAATCCAAACTTGTTAAACATCAAAGAATTCACACAGGGAAGAAGCCAATTTCATGTTCAGACTGTGGGAAATGTTTTATTCAAAAAGCAAATCTTTTCATACATCAGAGAACTCACAAAATGGATAAACCATTGTCAAGTTCAGAATGTGGGATACCTAGTGAGAAATCCAAACTTGTTACAGATCAGGGAATTATCATAGGAGAGAAACCATTTTCATGTTCAGACTGTGGGAAATGTTTTAAGAAGGAATCCAAACTTGTTAAACATCAAATAATTCACACAGGGAAGAAGCCATTTTCATGTTCAGACTGTGGGAAATGTTTTATTCAAAAAGCAAATCTTTTCATACATCAGAGAACTCACAAAATGGATAAACCATTGTCAAGTTCAGAATGTGGGATACCTAGTGAGCAATCCAAACTTGTTACAGATCAGGGAATTATCACGGGAGAGAAACCATTTTCATGTTCAGAATGTGGGAAATGTTTTAAGAAGGAATCCAAACTTGTTAAACATCAAAGAATTCACACAGGGAAGAAGCCATTTTCATGTTCAGACTGTGGGAAATGTTTTATTCAAAAAGCAAATCTTTTCATACATCAGAGAACTCACAAAATGGATAAACCATTGTCAAGTTCAGAATGTGGGATACCTAGTGAGCAATCCAAACTTGTTACAGATCAGGGAATTATCACGGGAGAGAAACCATTTTCATGTTCAGAATGTGGGAAGTGTTTTACGAAGGAATCGAAACTTGTTAAACATCAAAGAATTCATGCAGTGGAAAAAACATTTTCGTGTTCAGAATGTGGGAAATGTTTTAAGAAGAAATCCAAGCTTGTTATACATCAGGAAATTCACACAGGGGAGAAGCCATTTTCATGTTCAGATTGTGGGAAATGTTTTAACTGCAAAGCAAAGCTTGATATACATCAGAGAGCTCACACAAAGGGTAAACCAATTTCAAGTTCAGAATGTGGGAAACCTAGTGAGAAATCCAAGCTTTTTACAGATCAAAAAATTAACACAGGAGAGAAGCCATTTTCATGTTCAAAATGTGGGAAATGTTTTAAGAAGAAATCCAAGCTTGTTAAACATAAAATAATTCACACAGGGGTGAAGCCATTTTCATGTTCAAAATGTGGCAAATGTTTTATTCAGAAAGCAAATCTTTTTATACATCAGAGAATTCACACAATGGATAAACCATTCTCAAATTCAGAATGTGGGATACTTAGTGAGAAATCCAAACTTATTATAGATCAGGGAATTAACACTGGAGAGAAGCCATTTTCATGTTCAGACTGTGGGAAATATTTTAAGAAGGAGTCCAAACTTGTTAAACATCAGAGAATTCACACAGCGGAGAAACCATTTTCATGTTCAGACTGTGGGAAATGTTTTAAGAAGGAATCCAAACTTGTTAAACATCAGAGAATTCACACAGTGGAGAAACCATTTTCATGTTCAGACTGTGGGAAATGTTTTAAGAAGGAATCCAAACTTGTTATACATCAAATACATCACAAAAGGAAGAAGTCATTTTCATGTTTGGATTGTGGTAAATGTTTTATTCAGAAAGTAAATCTTTTTCTGCATCAGAGAACTCACAAACTGGATAAACCATTGTCAAGTTCAGAATGTGGGGTACCTAGTGAGAAATCCAAACTTGTTACAGATCAGGGAATTATCACGGGAGAGAAGCCACTTTCATGTTCAGATTGTGGGAAATGTTTTAACCGCAAAGCAAAGCTTGATACACATCAGAGAACTCACACAAAGGATAAACCATTTTCAAGTTAAGAAGGTGGGAAATCTGTAAAAAGTTTAGATTTCTCAATAGATCAAGGAATTAACACGGGAGAGAAGCCATTTTCATGTTCAGAATGTGGGAAATGTTTTAACTGGAAAGCAAGGCTTGTTACACACCAGAGAATTCACATGGGATAAACCACTTTCAAATTCAGAATGCAGGAAGCCTAGCGAGAAATCCACACTTTTCACAGATCAAGGAATTAACATGGGAGAGAAGCCATTTTTGTGTTCAGATTGTCGGAAATATTTTAACAAGAAATCCAAATTTGTTACACATCAGATAATTCACACGGGAGAAGCCATTTTCATGTTTATAATGTGGGAAATGCTTTAATCATTAATCAATTCTTGTTACACATCAGAAAAATCACACAGGGGAAAAGCCATTTTCATGTACTGAATGTGTGACTTGTTCAATAAAAAAATCAACTCTTATAAAACATCAGAGAGTTCACACATGTGACTAGCCATTTTTTTCAAACTTTAAATGTTTATTGAAAATTTTGAACATACAGAAAAAAACATTTGAAAATGACAAAGGTTCAGGATTTTGATTATAAGGGTTAAATGATACAAAAGAAAGGTGTGGGGGGAACTAACTGGAGAGTAGGGGAGGGGAGGAAGAAGTGTGCCCATGACGTAAGGGGATCTCCCCGAGCAGAAAAGGGAAACTGGGAGAATCAGGCTGTAGTGGTATTAACTCAAAGGGGGTATGATTACTGTATTCCGCCCAAGGAGCTGAAATTTTATTAAATTAATTTTTGTCGGATAATATGGCTGGTGGTTTTTCATTGATTATATACCATGAAACCCGATTCTTCACTTAAGATCTAATCCTGGTTTTCTCCAGGTTGAAGCGATTGTCTGTTTAGTAGCCAGGAAATATATTGGAAATGAGAGCATGGGAATATTTAGAAATATTGGGGATATCCTTTACAGGAATTTTTTATTTTTCTTTACGTTGTGGCCTGTGACTGAGAGGATACAGAAATATACTCTAATACAGAGTCTACCCACTTTGCTGCAAACCCGCCATATGCCCTCAGATTGGCATTTGCCTTCAGACTGCTATCCCTGAAAACATTGAGGAAAGTAGTTATGAACAGCTTTGGTCACTCTAGCGGCAGTCAAATACCATCTCATTATTTTAACCCCTTCTTGACATGTGCCGTGTATATACTGCTTCACGATTACGCGTGCTCACGCTGAGCGCTGATGCGATCGAGTGCGGGTGTCAGCTCTATATGAGAGTTGACACCCCGCAGCAACGGCCACAATCGGTGTTGGTACCGATTGTGGGTATTTAACCCCTCTGATGCCATTGTCAATAGTGACGGCAACATAAAGGAGCATCGCCGAGGGAGTGAGCTTCCTCTGTGCTCCCATCAGCACAATGCAATGCGATAGCGTTGTACTGATGGTCTCCATCCTGTAAAAGCGCCAAAACATAAAAAATTATAATACAGGGCCTTGTGAAAGTATTTGGCCTCCTTGAACTTTTCTAGCTTTTGTCACATTTCTGGCTTCAAACATAAAGATATAAAATTCAAATTTTTGGGGGAAGAATCAACAAGTGGGACACAATCGTGAAGTGGAACTAAATTTATTGGATATTTTAAACTTTTTAAAAAAATTAAAAACTGAAAAGTGGGGCGTGCAATATTATTCGGCCCCCTTGAGTTAATACTTTGTAGGGCCACCTTTTGCTGCGATTACAGCTGCAAGTCTCTTGGGGTATGTCTCTATCAGTTTTGCACATCGAGAGGCTGAAATTCCTTGCAAAACAGCTCGAGTTCAGTGAGGTTGGATGAAGAGCGTTTGTGAACAGCAGTTTTCAGCTCTTTCCACAGATTCTCGGTTGGATTCAAGTCTGGACTTTGACTTGGCCATTCTAACACCTGGATACATTTATTTTTGAACCATTCCATTGTAGATTTTGCTTTATGTTTGGGATCATTGTCTTGTAAGATAAATCTCCGTCCCAGTCTTAGGTCTTTTGCAGACTCCAACAGGTTTTCTTCCAGAATGGTCCTCTATTTGGCTCCGTCCATCTTTCCATCAATTTTAACCATCTTCCCTGTCCCTGCTGAAGAAAAGCAGGCCCAAACCATGATGCTGCCACCACCATGTTTGACAGTGGGGATGGTGTTTTGAGGGTGATGAGCTGTGTTGCTTTTACGCCAAACATATCGTTTTGCATTGTGGCCAAAAAGTTCGATTTTGGTTTCATCTGACCAGAGCACCTTATTCCACATGTTTGGTTTGTCTCCCAGGTGGCTTGTGGCAAACTTCAAACGAGACTTTTTATGCATATCTGTGAGAAATGGCTTTCTTCTTGCCACTCTACCATAAAGGCCAGATTTGTGCAGTGTACGACTGGTTGTTGTCCTATGGACAGACTCTTCCACCTTAGCTGTAGATCTCTGCAGTTCATCCAGAGTGATCATGGGCCCTTTGGCTGCATCTCTGATCAGTCTTCTCCTTGTTAGAGATGAAAGTTTAGAGAGACGGCCGGATCATGGTAGATTTGCAGTGGTCTGATACTCCTTACATTTCAATATAATCGCTTGCACAGTGCTCCTTCAGATGTTTAAAAGTTGGGAAATCTTTTTGTATCCAAATCAGACTTTAAACTTCGCCACAACAGTATCTTGGACCTGCCTGGTGTGTTCCTTGGTCTTCATGATGCTCTCTGCACTTGAAACAGAACCCTGAGACTATCACAGAGCAGGTGAATTTATACGGAGACTTGATTACACACAGGTGGATTCTATTTATCATTACCAGTAATTTAGGACAACATTGGATCATTCAGAGATCCTCACTGAACTTCTGAAGTGAGTTTGCTGCACTGAAAGTAAAGGGGCCGAATAATATTGCACGCTCCACTTTTCAGTTTTTAATTTTTTTAAAAAGTTTAAAATATGCAATAAATTTCGTTCCACTTCACGATTGTGTCCTACTTGTTGATTCTTCCCAAAAAAATTTAATTTTATATCTTTATGTATGAAGCCAGAAATGTGGCAAAAGGTAGAAAAGTTCAAGGGGGCCAAATACTTTCACAAGGCACTGTAAATGTTGTATCTCTGTCATTGTACTGACCCGAAGAACAAAGCTGTCTTATCAATTTTACGACACGCGGAACGGCTTAAAAAAATTCCCCCAAAAAAGTTACTGAATTGTTGGTTTTTCTTCATTGTGCCTCCCAAAAATCAGAATAGAAAGCGATCAAAAGATGTCATTTGCCCCAAAATGATACTAATCGAAACATCAACTCGTCCTGCAAAAAACAAGCCCTGACATGACTCTCAGCCGAAATATGGAAAAATTATAGCTATCCAAATATGGCAATCAAAGAACTTGTTTTTACAATAAAAAGCATATGTTAGTGAGTGACAGCAACCAAATATAAAAAAATATATATAAATCTGGTATTGCTCTAATCGCACTAACCTCTAGAATAAAGTAGTCTAATCACTTATACCACACGAGTAACGGCGTAAAAAGTAAAACCAATTCTTCACCTGCTGTTGATTTGTCCATTCTGCCTCCCAAAGATTGCAGTAAGGCTCGGCTCACATTTATCTTACGCTCTATGCTGAGCGCTTACATCGAGGTTTCTGTGTAAATCTCTCAAATATGTGATTCATACTGAACCTCCGGCGGAAGATTCCCTATAATGAGGCAGATGGAGACACTGTGGATGCCGTAGAACCTCTGATCCAGCGGTGTCTTGTCTTTTTAGGAATGCATAAAAGCTTGATTCGCCACAGTTTTGTGCACTTCTCAAAAGAAGGACAACTCTGAATAGAGGCCAGATGGAATCCAGAGTAACTCTGCTGCCTCATTATATTGAATGGATCACTCAGAGATTTAGATGGAAACCCTATATAAGTGCTTAGAGTAGAACACCGGGCAAATGTGATCCCAAATGTTATGTAAAATGTTCCCAATAAAAGCTTCAACTCCATTCACAAAAAGGTACATAATCTGTTTATGGAAATATAGGGGCTTCCAGGTTACTGGTAGCACAAAGGCTCTGGAAAAGCAAAATTACTCCGCGCCCTCCAAAAGAAATCCAGCAAATTCTGCTCTCCAAAATCCAAATGCACCCCTCCCTTCTGAACCCCACAGTGTGCCTAAATCACATTTCTGGTCCCCACAATGTGCCTAAATCACATTTCTGGTCCACATGTTTGGCATTTCTGTAGCAATGAGAGGCCGCCTAATTGACGAGTGTGTGTTTTCAGAACCACAAGCTGGCCATAACGTACTGGTCACTTCAACGGCAGTTTGCAATTTTCACTCAGCAGCATCCACTGCTGCTTGTTTCTGGAAAGCACCCATGGAGTCAAAATCTATACCTGTAGATAAATTCACAAAAGGGTATAATTTCCAAAATGGGGTCACTTGAGGGGGAATAATGCTCTTCTAGGATGTAGGGGCTCTGTATATGGAGTCTGCAAACTATTCTCTGAAAATCTACGCTCCAGGAGGCAACCAGCGATCCGTCTTTCCCGAGTCTCACCGTATGGCTAAGCAGTACTGAACAGACACATATGGGGTATTTCTACATTCAGCAGAAATTGTGGGACACATTTTGGTGCCACTTTACCCATTTCCCAATGTGAACATGTAAAATATGTCTCTAAAACAAAATGGTGGTAAAAATGTAATTATTTTTTCTTCACTACCCAATGGTATAAAATGCTGTGACACACCTATGGTGTCAATATGATCACTGCATAGGCGGATTATAATGAGGGCAATCCGGGCTACCGCCCGAGGCCCCAGGGGGTCCATGAATTGCTCCCATTATAATGCGCATTTTTTTCGGTCACAGGCACAGCCGCGCTGGCCGAAGATTAGATGATCACGGTCACCGCTGCGGGCCCACAGCTGTAGGCGGTTTGAATCATGCTGTGTCTCCCCGCCCTGCCAGTGTCACATGACGCTCCCATCTGGCCGCCGCAGCTGTCTATTCACTAGCACGGGCGTGCAGTTTAAATGCTGTTGGGACCGCCCTGCCTGACGTCATGTGGCAGGGCGGTCCCAACATCATTTAAATTGTCCGCCCGTGAAAGTGAATATACAGCCGCCGCGGCCAGATGGGAGCGGCTGCGTGATGCATGCGGCCAGCGTGTCTGTGAGTGGCCTGACGTCATGTGGCAGGGCGGTTCCAACATCATTTAAATTGTCCGCCCGTGAAAGTGAATATACAGCCGCCGCGGCCAGATGGGAGCGGCTGCGTGATGCATGCGGCCAGCGTGTCTGTGAGTGGCCTGACGTCATGTGGCAGGGCGGTCCCAACATCATTTAAATTTCCCGCCGGTGCGACTGCAATTACAGAGCTGCCTGATGCAGCCAGCGTGTCTGTGAGTGGCTGGCTGCTGTTGGGACCGCCCTGCCTGATGTCATGTGGCAGGGCGGTCCCAACATCATTTAAATTTCCCGCTGGTGCGACTGCAATTACAGAGCTGCCTGATGCAGCCAGCGTTTCTGTGAGTGGCTGGCTGCTGTTGAGACCGCCCTGCCTGACCTCATGTGGCAGGGCGGTCCCAACATCATTTAAATTTCCCGCCGGCGCTAGTGCATATACAGGGCTGCGCGATGCAGCCAGCGTGTCTGTGAGTGGCTGCTTTGAACTTTGGGACCGCCCTGCCACATGACGTCAAGCAGGGCAGTTCCAAAGTTCAAAGCAGCCACTCAGACACGCTGCATCATGCAGCCGCTCCCATCAGGCCAGCTGCAGATCCACCGGGGCGGGCAGTTTGAATGATGCTGGGACCGCCCTGCCACATGACGTCAGGCAGAGCCCAGCATACACAGGGGCGCGGGTCTATTTAAAAGTTCATGAAATGGCTGACATGAGCCAGTGTCATTCTGCCCTGCAGCATCTGCTGAAGAGGAGCCGCCACCCACGCACAGTGACCCACAGTTTGCAGCCTGCCTGTTCTCCTGCTGAGCCCTGCTGCTTCAGTCTCAAAGTGTGTATTCTGTCTTAAAAGTATGTTTTTTGTATATCAATGAATAATGGATGGTCCCCTGCAGTTTTAAACAGAGTGCTTGCTGGCTGCCTTCTAGTGTTCCTACCACTTGCCACAGACAAACATTAGCTTATATCATCGTCTGTCTCAGACAGTGTCTGTGGACTGTGGCAGTGGAACGGGGTGGGCAGTCAGGCAGCCAGCAGCACTTTGTATGAAAGGGCAGAGGATCATTGTCATTTTTAAAATTTGTACATAATGTTGGGGATGGGAGAGGAGTGGACTGAAACTACATAAAGACAAATGCCCCTGCACGCTGTCTACTCCTTCCCCCCATCATCTTAGAAATTTTGCTTGCATCATGTATTTCATTATTTGTATAAATATACAAGCAAAATTTCCAAGGTGGAGGGGTACATAGTGTGCAGGGGCATTTTCTCCATGTAGTTTCAGTCCACTCCCATCCCCCACATTTTTTACACAATAAAAGGATCCTTGCCCTTAGATACAGAGCGCCACTGCAAATTCTGCTTATACATGCCCATGATCAGGATTCAGGAATGGTAGCGTTTTGGATGCAGCGTATTTTCGCTGCATTGTAATTACAGCACTTGTGTTTAGTTACATGCTGAGTTACCTCATCTAATGACATGCTATTGGTTATACACTGAAGACACTGGTCTTTGCTACAGAAATTCACATGCAGCCATGCTCCATCTTGTAAACCCGCACCACAGGTGAGATTACATGTCATTAGGCTGGTTTCACACATCCGACTATTTCCGGTACTAGAAAAACCGGTACTGGAGATATCCGTGTCCGAGTGTATCACACATGATGTGCCGCCCGTGTGCTGCATCAGGATCACACAGACCAGCGCCTGGGAATCAGTGTACAGTTAGTACTTTTCCCAAGCGCCGGGTGCTGAACGCTGCCCTCATTGCGGTTCCCTGCCCGCTCTGTGATCAGCAAGAGCAGGGACAATGATGAGGGTAGAAGTGTCTGTCCCTATGTAAAAATAAGATTAAAATAATAAAATCCATATACTCACTTTTCCTAAGTGTCCCATGCTGTAATCCACTGATGCAGGCGGGGAAAATGAGCCGCTCCACAGCTGTGCTCAGGAGCGATGTCCTGTCACTCACTGAGCACAGCTACAGAGCAGCTCATTCTCCCCAGCTCCTCTGCAGCAGTGGTCGCATGGATTACAGCGCGGGACACCTAGGAGAGGTGAGTATAAGAATTTTATTATTTTAATCTTAATTTTGCAGGTGGATCATGCGGAAGCAGACAGACACTACTACTCTCGTTATTGTCCCTGCTCGTCCTGATCGCAGCGCCGGCAGGGATCCATGATGAGGGCAGCGTTCAGCCCCCGGGGCTTGGGAACAGAGCTAACTGTAACGCTGATTCCCAGGCGCCGATACGTGTCACACTGATGACACACGGATGTTATCCATGTGTGAGACAGTTTTGCGGACCGTGCATCTGCAAAAAACTAACATGTCTCCGTGTGGAGCACACGGACAGACGGTCTGTGAAAACACACTGACATGTGCACACACCCATTCATGTGTGTGTGGAAACTGTCACCACTCATACTGGAGATACTGACGTGTGAAAGAGCCCTTATACTCAGTGGGCATGGGATTTCTATATATCCTATTCACTGTGCTTGTAATGTGGAACGCAGCGTTTTGGACATAGCGCAGGTGAGCTTCATCCAGAATGCTGCTATTCCTGATTATGGGCACGCAACCTGATACTACTGTCTCTGTTTCACGGTCTGCAGTCACATAGTGATTGCAGATTATTGTTAGGAACCAGACAAACCCTATCTAGTAAAATAAACACTATTGACCTGCAAATATGGGGTTAATCTGCAAATGAATAGTGTTCTGAAGCCATGCAGCCACTGCACTTAGAGCCCTGTTGCTAGGAGCAAATAGACTATAATCCTCCTGGCAGCCTCAGGCTTTCAGTCATAGAGGTGCTGCTGGGCGGCTTCAGTAACTGCTCAGTGCATAGTGAGTGGCAGCTGTAACTGCGGCCCAGCACTAACTTAAAGCCGGCTGGATCTGTCTCTTGCAGCTGTGGGTGGAGTTGAGCTTCGCCGACTGCTGTTAACTCCTTTTTAAAGGGGTTTTCCACTACTCAAACTATCCGCTAGTTGTGTACCAACGCTGCCACTAGTACAGCAGCGGCAGTGAGTATGTGTTTTTTTTTTTTACAAGGGGGAAACCTAGGGATTGAGATGGGGTCGTCTGAGTAGTGAACAACCCCTTTAAAGGGACTTGTCATGCAGATATAGGGTTAATCTAAGTGTAGAAAAGTGCCCATCCGCTGTATTGAAAGTGCAGCTCATGGGGGAAAAAAATAGACTTCATCACAAGAACCGCCGGTTTTCAGTCATACATGTGAGTGGCTGCTGTAAGCACACCCTAGCACTTTGACCTCTCGCGATGCAGTGCATCACTGTAGAGCCAGCTGTCAGTCAAAGTGCCAGGGCGTGCTTGCAGCAGCTACTCGCAGTGCTATGGGCTGCAATTGTAGACGCTTTGTACACACCCGTATGACTGAAGGCCGGTAAAGGTTCTTGGAATGATTTAAATTCCTTTTTTTTTCCCATGAGCTGCACTTTCAATACAGCGGTCGGGCACCTTTCTATACTATTAACCTGCACTGCAGGTTAATAGCGTTTGGGGACATGGACATAATAGGTTCTCTTCACATGCCACTGTCATTCTGTGGTTGGGCTTCACAGGCAATAGTGATTTTTCCTATATGTAGCAATGCAAAAGAACTGTTGAATATAGACAAGTGATCGAACGTGTAACGGGTCTGGGAGGTGGAACCTCTGAGCTACTATACAAAGGGGCAGTCCTTGTAAGGAAGCTGGTGGCTCCCAGGGAAGACGGGCAGGTAGTCACGGCAAGTGACAGGGACAGTCTCTGGGTAGAAGGGCAGGAGGTCACGGCTAGTGACGGGGACAGTCTCTTGACAGGCGGGTGGTCACGGCAAGTGACAGCAGGGTAGGAGTCTCTAGACAGGCAGGTGGTCACGGCAAGTGACAGCAGGGTAAGAGTCTCTAGACAGGCAGGTGGTCACGGGAAGTGACGGCAGAGCCTCCAGGTAGGCTAGCTGGCGGGTAGCAGGTGAGCGCTCCCAGGTGAGCGGGTAAGAGTCTCTCGGCTGGCTGGCAGGTGGTCGCGGCAAGTGACGGCAGAGCCTCCAGGTAGGCTAGCTGGCGGGTAGCAGGTGAGCTCTCCCAGATGAGCGGGTAAGAGTCTCTCGGCTGGCTGGCAGGTGGTCTCAGGCAGGTATCAGGCAGGTGCTTCCTGATCCGCACGCGGACTGGTCCATAGACAGACTGGCGGATGCTGGTAGACAGACTGTCGGACCGCAGGGAATACAAGCAGGTAGACAGAGCTGGAAAACAGACTGGCAACGGGACCTGAGGGCTGAAGCAGAGGTGAAAGGCTTTGCAACAACTTTGCTCGGGCACCTCCATTTTGGAGGAGGTGCCTTATATATGGGAGCTCCACCAGCAATTGGCCGGGGACTCCTTAGGATGGCGCGCGGTGCCCCTTTAAAAGAGAGGGAGCTCGCGCGTGCGCGAGCCCTAAGCACAGTGCCCGGGAAGCGGCGAGCGCTGCCAGCAGCGCGGGAAGAGGACGCCGAGGACGGAGCAAGGAGGTGAGAGGAACGGCGTCTCTGCCTAGCAGGAGGCAGGGACGCCAACGCTACAGAATGTTCAGTTTCAAGTTGCCTAAGGGGACTAACAAAGTAAAAGAAATGTTAAAAATCCACACCCATTTTCTCACGTTAAGAGAAGTAGACGTTCTGAGAGAAGTAATGACAATTTGGTCAGAACTGACTCGCATTATGTTTTTCAGGGTTTGTCTACAGGAACTTCTCTCATGCTTTGATCAATGGAACACGTGTCAGGACCAAGAAGCTGTTGGAGAAAGACAAAACGGAGACCCAGAGACTTCACTTTCTAGTAAGTGTTTCTCAAGTACACTCGCATACGACAGACACACATTCTTATCAATTTCACTCGGGGATATTAATTTGGAAAAACGAAGGCTTAGGGGTGATCTTATTACTATGTACAAGTATATGAGGGGACAGTACAAAGACCTTTCTACTGATCTTTTTACTCTGAGGCCTGAGACGGGGATAAGGGGGCATCATCTACGTCTGGAGGAAAGAAGGTTTAATCATAATCACAGACGCGGATTCTTTACTGTAAGAGCAGTGAGACTATGGAACTCTCTGCCGCATGATGTTGTAATGAGTGATTCACTACTAACATTTAAGAGGGGCCTGGATGGCTTTCTTGAAAAGTATAATATTACAGGTTATATATACTAGATTCCTTGATAGGGCGTTGATCCAGAGAACTAGTCTGATTGTCGTATGAGGAGTCAGGAAGGAATTTTTTTCCCCCAATGTAGAGCTGGTATCAGGCAGGTGCTTCCTGATCCGCAGGCGGACTGGTCCATAGACAGACTGGCGGATGCTGGTAGAAAGACTGTCGGACCGCAGGGAATGCAAGCAGGTAGACAGAGCTGGAAAACAGACTGGCAACGGGACCTGAGGGCTGAAGCAGAGGTGAAAGGCTTTGCAACAACTTTGCTCAGGCACCTCCATTTTGGAGGAGGTGCCTTATATATGGGAGCTCCACCGACAATTGGCCGGGGACTCCTTAGGACGGCGCGCGCGGCCCCTTTAAGACAGAGGGAGCTCGCGCGCGCGCCCTAAGCACAGTGCCCGGGAAGCGGCGAGCGCTGCCAGCAGCGCGGGAAGAGGACGCCGAGGACGGAGCAAGGAGGTGAGAGGAACGGCGTCTCTGCCTAGCAGGAGGCAGGGACGCCGACGCTACAGTACCCCCCCCTTTAGGCCCCCCCTTTTTTAGGCCGGAGAGAAATTTATCAAGGATGAGCGGGGCATGGATGTTCTCCCGGGGCTCCCATGTTCTCTCCTCAGGACCAAACCCCTTCCAATCCACTAGAAAAAAGGTCTTTCCTCTTACCCTTTTGGTGGCCAGAATGCTCTCTACCTCAAACTCGTCTTCAGCGGAAACCGGAGCAGAAGGCGTACCTGTAGACTTGGAAAAAGAGTTAAGTACCACGGGTTTGAGTAGAGATACATAGAAGGAGTTAGGGATCCGCAAGTTGGCCGGGAGTTTCAATTTATAGGCCACCGGGTTGATTTGTTTGATAACTTCCAGTGGGCCGATGAACCGAGGCCCTAACTTGTAGGAAGGAATCTTGAGCCGGACATACTTGGACGAGAGCCGGACTTTATCTCCAGGACGGAATTGGGGTGGATCCAGACGTCTTTTGTCAGCCTGTTTCTTCATCCGCTCGGAGGACTGAAGAAGTGCGGATCTGGTACTCTCCCAAATGGAGGAGAATTCGCTAACAAGAGATTCCGCGGCCGGATTATCCACCGAGTCGGAGACGGGAAACGGGATCCGAGGATGTTGACCGTAGACCATAAAAAACCGGGATTTGGAGGAAGACTCGCTCTCGTGATTGTTTATAGGAAAATTCGGCCCACAGTAAAAGATCCACCCAGTCGGAATGGTGGGCATTAAAAAAAAGTCCGGAGGTAACTGGTTATACTTTGGTTGATCCGCTCTACTTGACCATTGGACTGTGGGTGATAAGCAGAGGAGAAGTCCAAGGTGACCCCCAGCAGTTTACACATGGCTCTCCAGAAGCGAGAGGTGAACTGAACTCCTCGGTCGGATACGATGTGGAGAGGGAGACCATGAAAACGGAAAATATGATGGATAAAGTCTTTAGCCAATTCAGATGCAGACGGAAGGCCCGGCAGGGGAATGAAGTGAGCCATCTTAGAGAAGCGGTCAGCGACCACCCAGATGACCGTACAACCAGCAGAGACAGGGAGATCCGTTATAAAGTCCATGGCTATATGCTGCCACGGGGCAGCAGGTATGGGAAGAGGCAGAAGGAGGCCGGCTGGCAGATGTTTAGGAACCTTGTTGCGGGTGCAGGACGCACAGGCTGAGACAAAGTCTATTACGTCCTTGTGCAGGGTAGACCACCAGTAATGCCGGGTAATAAGCAGGAGGTTCTTTTTCTGGCCAGCATGGCCAGCTAGCTTAGACGAATGTCCCCAATGTAGGACTTTCTCACGATCAGGTACTGTTACGAACGTCTTACCGGGTGGAAGACGATTAAGATCCACGGGAGCCACCAGCATTACCTTGGCGGGGTCGATAATGTGCTTTGGCTCCTCCTCTAGATCAGAGAACAAAAAGGATCGGGACAAGGCATCAGCTTTGATATTTTTGTCTGCCGGGCGAAAATGAAGAATGAAATCAAAGTGGGCGAAGAACAAGGACCACCGGGCTTGGCGCGGGTTAAGTCTTTGGGCACTTTGGAGATAAGCCAAGTTTTTGTGATCCGTGTAGATTATTACCGGGTGAAGAGCCCCCTCGAGCAGGTAACACCACTCCTCCAGTGCCAACTTAATGGCTAACAATTCTCGGTCTCCTATAGAATAATTGCGCTCAGATGAGGAGAAGAGTTTGGAGAAGAAGCCGCAGGTTACCATTCTTCCGGAAGACGACTTTTGGGTGAGCACCACTCCGGCTCCGGAGGAGGAAGCGTCTACTTCTAAGAAGAATTGTTTGTGGCTGTCCGGACGGTGCAGCACAGGAGCGGAGGAGAAAGCTTGTTTCAAAGACAGGAAGGCCTCCTCTGCCTCGGACGGCCATTCTTTGGGATTAGCGCCCTTACGGGTGAGCGCAGAGATAGAGAAGTGCGGAATGAAGAGGCGGTAGTAGTTGGCGAAGCCCAGGAACCGCAGGATAGCCTTTAACCCCTCCGGTCGGGGCCACTTCTGGATGGCAGAAAGTTTCTCAGGATCTATTCGTAGACCGGTCTGAGAGATGATGTAGCCCAGAAATGGAAGCGAGGTCTGCTCAAAGAGGCACTTCTCAAATTTTGCGTAGAGGTGGTTTTGTCTGAGCCTGAGCAGGACCTGACAAACGTCCCTCCGGTGTGTGGGGAGATCCGGAGAGAAGACCAAGATGTCGTCCAGGTATACCACCACGCAGGAGTAGAGAAGGTCACGGAAGATATCATTCACCAACTCTTGAAAGACGGCGGGAGCATTGCAGACACCGAAGGGCATTACGAGGTATTCATAGTGGCCGTCCCGGGTGTTGAATGCCGTCTTCCATTCATCCCCCTGACGGATACGACCAAGGTTATAGGCCCCACGGAGATCCAGCTTGGTGTAGATTCTAGCACCCCTCAGATGGTCAAATAATTCGGGAATGAGCGGAAGGGGGTATTTATTCTTCACCGTGATCTGGTTAAGG
This sequence comes from Phyllobates terribilis, assembly GCF_046119375.1. NCBI lineage: Eukaryota > Metazoa > Chordata > Amphibia > Anura > Dendrobatidae > Phyllobates > Phyllobates terribilis. The sequence goes on from NW_027362765.1 coordinate 78,732,079, forward strand.
CCTCTATAGTCTATGCATGAGCCGTCCTTCTTTTTAACGAAGACAAAGCCTTCTCCCGCCGGGGAGGTAGATTTCCGGATAAATCCCCGGGCCAGGTTCTCCTCGATATATTCAGACATGGACCGGGTCTCAGCAGCGGACAAAGGGTAGATACGCCCTCGGGGCGGAGTAGCGCCAGGTACCAAGTCGATGGGGCAATCGTATGGTCTATGAGGAGGTAATGTCTCTGCTTCCTTTTTATTAAAGACATCAGCATAAGACCAATAGGGTACCGGCAGGCCGGGTAGATTGGCTGGGGGAGGAGAAGGACGGGCAGGACGAACGAGAACTAAACAAGTCTTATGGCAGTCCTGTCCCCAGCGAAGGACTTCTCCGGTCTGCCAATCAAGCACGGGTGCATGTCTCTGGAGCCAAGGTAGGCCAAGCAAAACGGCATGAGAGAGTCCAGGTAGAACATGAAAGAAGATGCTCTCAGAGTGCAGCATTCCCACCTGCAGAGTTATGGGTTCGGTGATAAGTTGGATGGGATGCGGTAAGAGACCCCCCGTCCACAGAGGCGATAGATAAGGGTTCGACCAGAGGTTTGGTGGGAATGCTGTATTTCTCTACCAGGGACTGAGAAATGAGATTTCCGGCAGCTCCAGAATCAAGTTGAGCTAGTTCAAAGTAACGGTTCTCCTCGCAGATGATAGAGACCGACAGCATCAGAGATGGAGAGGGTTTACTCTTGTCTAGGACGACCTCTCTGAGCGATCCTAGACACAGGCGTTTCCCGACCTCTCCGGGCAGGAACGGATCCGGTGCTCCTTACTGCCACAGTAGAAGCAGCTCCCCTCGGCACGGCGTGACTCTTGACGGGTTTTGACCATCTTGGTCCGGTCGACCTGCATAGGCTCGGGTGAGTGCGCCTGGGGAGTAACAGAGGAAGTGACGGGATTCTGGAAGGTAGGAGCAAGGCGAGGAAACCTCCTCTCACGGGTGACCTCTTTGGTACGCTCCTGGAACCGGATGTCAATCCGGGTGGCAAGAGTTATTAAGTCGTCGAGAGTGGTAGGAATGTCCCGACCGGCAAGTTCATCTTTAATCCGGCCAGATAGACCTTCCCAGAAGACGGACACCAGGGCTTCGTTATCCCAGGCAAGCTCAGAAGCAAGGGTACGGAACCGTATGGCATATTGGCCCACGGTGAGACTCCCTTGACGGAGGCGTAGCAGAGATGAGGCGGATGAGGTCTTTCGTCCTGGTTCATCGAAGACTTTCCAGAAGGCCGTGAGAAAGGCTGGCAGGTTGGACTCCTCTCTCCCATAGAGGATTTAGCCAGGCCAGCGCCTCCCCAGTGAGATGGGACATGATGAAGGCCACTTTGGCTCGGTCGGTGGAAAACTGGTGTGCCAAAAGTTCAAAGTGCAGGGTGCACTGGTTAATGAAGCCCCGTGCCTGACCGGGATCTCCACCAAAACGAGGCGGAGCGGAAAGTCGGGGACCGGGAAAGGATGCCATGGTATTGATTGGCAGCGGCGCTGCCGGGGTAGTAGTTGTGCGAGTGGAAGCAGCTCCCGACGAGGTAGTCAGTGTGTCCAGGCGGGAGTGAACACTACGCAGGTGGCCCAAGATGTAGTCCTGTTGGGACCTCTGACGGGAAAGTTCATGACATAGGTCCGAGAGCGAGGGAGCTTGGGTGCCACCGGGTTCCATGGCCCGAGCAAACTGTAACGGGTCTGGGAGGTGGAACCTCTGAGCTACTATACAAAGGGGCAGTCCTTGTAAGGAAGCGGGTGGCTCCCAGGGAAGGCGGGCAGGTAGTCACGGCAAGTGACAGGGACAGTCTCTGGGTAGAAGGGCAGGAGGTCACGGTTAGTGACTGGGACAGTCTCTTGACAGGCGGGTGGTCACGGCAAGTGACAGCAGGGTAGGAGTCTCTAGACAGGCAGGTGGTCACGGCAAGTGACAGCAGGGTAAGAGTCTCTAGACAGGCAGGTGGTCACGGCAAGTGAGGCAGAGCCTCCAGGTAGGCTAGCAGGCGGGTAGCAGGTGAGCGCTCCCAGGGGAGCGGGTAAGAGTCTCTCGGCTGGCTGACAGGTGGTTACGGCAAGTGACGGCAGAGCCTCCAGGTAGGCTAGCTGGCGGGTAGTAGGTGAGCGCTCCCAGGTGAGCGGGTAAGAGTCTCTCGGCTGGCTGGCAGGTGGTCACGTCAAGTGACGGCAGAGCCTCCAGGTAGGCTAGCTGGCGGGTAGCAGGTGAGCGCTCCCAGGTGAGCGGGTAAGAGTCTCTCGGCTGGCTGGCAGGTGGTCTCAGGCAGGTATCAGGCAGGTGCTTCCTGATCCGCAGGCGGACTAGTCCATAGACAGACTGGCGGATGCTGGTAGACAGACTGTCAGACCGCAGGGAATGCAAGCAGGTAGACAGAGCTGGAAAACAGACTGGCAAGGGACCTGAGGGCTGAAGCAGAGGTGAAAGGCTTTGCAACAACTTTGCTCGGGCACCTCCATTTTGGAGGAGGTGCCTTATATATGGGAGCTCCACCGGCAATTGGCCGGGGACTCCTTAGGACGGCGCGCGCAGCCCCTTTAAGACAGAGGGAGCTCGCGCGCGCGCCCTAAGCACAGTGCCCGGGAAGCGGCGAGCGCTGCCAGCAGCGCGGGAAGAGGACGCCGAGGACGGAGCAGGGAGGTGAGAGGAACGGCGTCTCTGCCTAGCAGGAGGCAGGGATGCCGACGCTACAGAACGTTCAGTTTCAAGTTGCCTAAGGGGACTAACAAAGTAAAAGAAATGTTAAAAATCCACACCCATTTTCTCACGTTAAGAGAAGTAGACGTTCTGAGAGAAGTAATGACAATTTGGTCAGAACTGACTCGCATTATGTTTTTCAGGGTTTGTCTACAGGAACTTCTCTCATGCTTTGATCAATGGAACACGTGTCAGGACCAAGAAGCTGTTGGAGAAAGACAAAACGGAGACCCAGAGACTTCACTTTCTAGTAAGTGTTTCTCAAGTACACTCGCATACGACACTCACACATTCTTATCAATTTCACTCGGGGTTATTTAGTTTGGAAAAACGAAGGCTTAGGGGTGATCTTATTACTATGTACAAGTATATGAGGGGACAGTACAAAGACCTTTCTACTGATCTTTTTACTCTGAGGCCTGAGACGGGGATAAGGGGGCATCATCTATGTCTGGAGGAAAGAAGGTTTAATCATAATCACAGACGCAGATTTTTTACTGTAAGAGCAGTGAGACTATGGAACTCTCTGCCGCATGATGTTGTAATGAGTGATTCACTGCTAACATTTAAGAGGGGCCTGGATGGCTTTCTTGAAAAGTATAATATTACAGGTTATATATACTAGATTCCTTGATAGGGCGTTGATCCAGAGAACTAGTCTGATTGTCGTATGGAGTCGGGAAGGAATTTTTTTCCCCCAATGTAGAGCTTAGTGTTTGCCACATGTTTTTTTTTTTTGCCTTCCTCTGGATCAACATGTTAGGCTATGGGTTGAACACTAGATGGACTTAGTTTTTAAGGTTGAAGGAAGACTATGTTACTATGTAGGTGTAAGCAGATGTTAAGAAATCACTGCTAGTGACAGTTTTGTGACCTGGTTAAAGCCCCACTCCAGGGTCTGTTTTTTTAAATTTCAGCACTGGAGTGGTGCAACTAAGCTAGTGGTTCCTTAACCCTATTATTATACTTACTAGCCACTGTCTTCAGCTCTTCCCAGTGCCTCTTCAGTCCCATAGCCATGTATTGACTGCAACTTTGGATTGACCTGAAGTAATGGTCAGAAGCTCTGTGTAAGTGTGACAGCCTGTTGCTGGCCTTGTTCTGGATCTCATGGACTTAAATTGAGTTATGACTTCCTGATAGGCCAGCAAATACTGGAGCAATCCGGCAGGTCACAAACTGCTGGAGTATGACAGGAGACTCAAGGAATACAGATGAAGATGCCGGTTGGTAAGTATGAGACTAGGGGCAGGGAACTTAGATTCGTGGCTCTACTCCAGTGCCGTAATACAAAAAAAAACTGGAGTATTACTTTAAACATGAGTCTTAGTTATATTACTCAGAAAAGGTGAGGTCTTGCCTTAATCTGTTGGTTTTTCTTTTTTTTTTTCCTTCATGCCTCCAGTTTGATTGGTCAACCTCATACAGGGGAAATGGGTGACACTTGCGGAGACAAATCTTTACTAACATCCCTTGGTTAAAGGTCAGATTAACCTATTAAATGTAACAACTAACACACAAAACTATCTGGTATGCTTGAGTTTAGGCTTAGTAAGAGGATACTTTGGTTCTACAGTTTATGGTTCTGACAGCTTTTGAAAAATATATATTTATTTATTGTTATGCATTTGACACTTTATTGATATGACTGATGTTTCTATTGTAATGGAAGTGTTATATTGTTAATGTTTTCTACAGTATTCTGTGTTTGTTGCACTATTGATATGAAAACCTCACTGCATCCCTAGATTAATTCAGTGAGATGTGTAGTTTATAAAATGGGGTCACTTACGGGGGGTTTGGCTCATCTGGCATCTCAGGAGCTCTACCAATGTGACATGGCATCCTAAAACCAGTCCAGAAAAATCTGAACTCCAATATGGCGCTTCTTCTCTTCTGAGCTTTGCACTATGCGTCAAAAGTAGTTTTTGACAACTTATGGGGTGTCGGCAAAAAATAAAAAAATGAAAATGCAAAATTTGGGTCTCAAAAACATTTTTGTGGATAAATGTGATTTATTTTCACTGCTCAACATTATAAACTTCTGTGAAGCATCTGGGGGTTCAAGGTGCTCACCACACATGTAGATAAATTCCATGAAGGATCTAGTTTCCAAAATGGTGTCACTTGGGGGGGGTTCCCCTGTTTAGGCACATCAGGGGCTCTCCAAACATGATATGGCGTCTGCTAATTATTGCAGCAAATTTTGCATTCAAAAAGTCAAATGGCGCTCCTTCCCTTCCAAGCCCTGCCGTGCGCCCAAACAGTCGTTTTCCTCCACATATTGGGTATTTGTGTACTCAGGAGAAATTTCACAACAAATTGCATGGTGCAAATTCTCCTGTTACCCTTATGAAAATGCAAAATTTGGGGATAAAAAATTATTTTTGTGGGAAAATGTGATTTTTTATTTTTTTTATTTTCATGGTTCAACGTTATAAACTTCTGTGAAGCACCTGGGGATTCAAGGTGCTCACTACACATCTATAGAAGTTCCCTGAGGGATCTAGTTTCCAGAATGGTTTCACTTGTGGGGATTTTCCACTGTTTGGGCACATCACGGGCTCTCCAAACGCAACATGGTGTGCGCTAATTATACCAGCAAATTTTACATTCAAAAAGTGAAATGGCGCTTGTTCCCTTCCGAGCCCTGCCATTCGCCCAAACTGTGGTTTTCCCCAACAAATTGGGTATTGGTGTGCTCAGGAGAAATTACACAACAAATTTTGGGGTTCATTTTCTGCTGTTACCCTTGTGAAAGTAAAAGAAAATTGGGTCTAAACGAAAATTATTGTGAGAAAAAAAAAGTTGTTTATTTTTTCCTTCCACATTCCTTTAGTTCCTGTGAAGCACCTGAAGGGTTAATAAACTTCTTGAAAATGGTGCCACTTTTGGGTATTTTCTGTCATATAGACCCCTCAAAGTCCCTTCAAATGAATGTAATGGGTCCCTAAAAACTGGTTTTGTAAATTTTGTTGTAAAAATGAGAAATCGCTGGTCAACTTTTAACCATTCTAACTTCCTAACAAAAATATTTTTTCAAAATTTGTGCTGATGCAAAGTAGACATGTGGGAAATTTTATTGATTAACTATTTTGTGTGACATGTCTCTGTAATTTAAGAGCATAAAAATTAAAAGTTTGAAAATTGCTAAATTTTCACACTTTTCGCCAAATTTCCGATTTTTTTCACAAATAAATATGTTATATCTAAAGAAATTTTACCATTGTCATGAAGTACAATATCTCCCGAAAAAAATCACCGGGATCTGTTGAAGCATTCCAGAGTTATTACCTCATAAAATTACACTGGTCAGAATTCAAAACATTGGCCTGGTCAGGAAGGTGAAAACAGGTTTTGGGGTGAAAGGGTTAAGATTTTTTCCAGCATCAGAGTAGTAAGTAGGCCACGTGTGGTTGAGGAGCAGATCTGAGTCCAATCTGCGTCAAAGTGGTGCCAATATCAGATTCCCAGTGCAAGGTGTAGGTAAGGTGGCGTCTGAGTACTGATGGTACTAGATGGGTATAGAGGAGTATGATAGTACCTGGTGCATGTGAATTTAAGTGACATATTTGTTCAAAAGGAGTAAGGGAGTATAGAATGGGTGTGTTCTTTAACAGAGAGGTGATAAAATTTATTATCTGTAGATATTGAAAAACACTTCTTTGGATGGTAGGTGAAATTTTTCTTAAAAGAATAACTCCATTTACATTAAATAAGTGATGGAGCCTAGTGACTTCCGCTACTATCCATGTGCGGAAAGCTAGAGAGGATTCAAATCCTAGGGGAAATTGAGGGTACTAATGAGAGAAAAGGGGAAATAAGTAGAGGAATATTTCAGGTCGTCCCATACTTCGTCGTGAATGAGATATTATGGGGTTCGTGATATACTTGCTTGTAATATGAAGAAGCCGAAGTAGAGAGTCAAAGGTCATGGCATTGCATTCTAGGGCTTATAAAGTTAGTCATACTGGAGATTCACTGATTGTGTGGTATAGAGTCAATTGGGCCAGTTGAGCTCCTTGGTAATATTTAATTAAGTTAGGTACCCCTAGGACACCTACAGTGGGTACAGAAAGTATTCAGACCCCTTTAAATTTTTCACTCTTTGTTTCATTGCAGCCATTTGGTAAATTCTAAAAAGTTCATTTTTTTTCTCATTAAAGTACACTCTACACCCCATCTTGACTGAAAAAAACAGAAATGTAGAAATTTTTGCAAATTAATTAAAAAAGAATATCTGAAATATCACATGGTCATAAGTATTCAGACCCTTTGCTCAGTACTAAGTAGAAGCACCTTTTTGAGCTAGTACAGCCATGAGTCTTCTTGGGAATGGTGCAACAAGTTTTTCACACCTGGATTTGGGGATCCCCTGCCATTCTTCCTTGGAGATCCTCTCAAATTCCGTCAGGTTGGATGGTGAACGTTGGTGGACAGCGATTTTCAGTTCTCTCCAGAGATGCTCAAGTGGGTTTAGGTCAAGGCTCTGGCTGGACCAGTCAAGAATGGTCACAGAGTTGTTCTGAAGCCACTCCTTTGTTATTTTAGCTGTGTGCTTAGGGTCATTGTCTTGTTGGAAGGTGAACCTTTTGCCAAGTCTGAGTTCCAGAGCACTGTGGAAGAGGTTTTCATCCAGGTTATCTCTGTACTTGGCCGCATTCATGTTTCCTGCAATTGCAACCAGTCGTCCTGTCCCTGCAGCTGAAAAACACCCCCATAGCATGATGCTGCCATCACCATGTTTCACTGTTGGGATTGTTTTGGGCAGGTGATGAGCAGTGCCTGGTTTTCTCCAACATACCGCTTAGAATTATCACCAAAAAGTTCTATCTTCATCTCATCAGACCAGAGAATCCTATTTCTCATAGTCTGGGAGTCCTTCATGTGTTTTTGAGCAAACTCTATGAATGGTTTCATATATCTTGCACTGAGGAGAGGCTTCCATTGGGCCACTCTGCCATAAAGGTCCAACTGGTGGCGCGCTGCAGTGATAGTTGACTTTGTGGAACTTTCTCCCATCTCCCTACTGCATCTCTGGAGCTTAGCCACAGTGATTTTCGGGTTCTTATTTATCTCTCTCACCAAGGCTCTTCTCCCACGATTGCTCAGTTTGGCTGGATGGACAGGTCTAGGAAGACTTCTGTTGGTCCCAAACTTCTTCCATTTAAGGATTATGGAGGCCACTGTGCTCTTAGGAACCTTGAGTAATGCAGAAATTCTTTTATAGCCTTGGCCAGATCTATGCCTTGCCACAATTCTGTCTCTGAGCTCCTTGGGCAGTTCCTTTTGAGTTCATGATTCTCATTTGGTCTGACATGCACTGTGAGCTGTGAGGTCTTATATAGACAGGTGTGTGCCTTTCCAAATCAAGTCCTATCAGTTTAATTAAACACAGCTGGACTCCAATGAAGGAGTAGAACCATCTCAAGGAGGATCACAAGGAAATGGATAGCATATGACTTAAATATGAGTGTCTGAGCAAAGGGTCTGAATACTTATGACCATGTGATATTTCAGTTTTTATTTTTTAATAAATTTGCAAAAATGTCTACATTTCTGTTTTTTCAGCCAAGATGGGGTGAAGAGTGTACTTTAATGAGAAAAAAAATGAACTTTTTAGAATTTACCAAATGGCGGCAATGAAACAAAGAGTGAAAAATTTAAAGGGCTCTGAATACTTTCTGTACCCACTGTAGATGTACTGCGATGGGTGTAAAATGTAGCGCTATTAACTCAAAGAAGGTCTCCTTTCTAGACAAAAGATTTAATCTGGTGTTGATCAATTTTAAGTGGTGGGAAGGGACGTCGATTGGCAAAAGGCAGAATAAGTAAATAATTTGGGGAGATGAGTCATCCCTAGGCCACCTTGATGTACTGCGATGGTGGTACAATGTAGCCCTATTAACTCAAGGGAGGCCTCCTTTCCAGACAAAAGAGTTAATCTGGCGTTGAGCAATTTTAAAGGGAATCTGTCACCCCCTGGCACTTATCTGACTTCTAATATGCGCATACAGGTGATAAAAATGTAAATCCTTACCTGCTTGTATGCCTCATATTAGAGGTCTTGTTGCTGTGAAATGCCTTTTTATTCCTACAAGTTTCTGATGAGTCCAAGTCCCGGTGCCTGGAAGAAATCCCCACCTCCTTGTGAATTGCAATGTTTCCCCCCTCCCCTGCATGTCGCAGTGCCTGGATTTGGCTGCTGCAACTGCACATCAAAGGGCACTGTGACATGCAGGGGAGGGGGAAAACATGGTGTCCTAGGTTAGGTCAAACAGGGTGAGGAAGAGGGGTTTATAGTGTCTAACAGAGGGCGTAGTTGGTGGGGGCTGATTCTGGGATATAAAATGGGAATCAATTGAGTAAAAGAATAAAATATCTACTGTTGTAGAAGGCACCGAATGAAGGTTCCCTTTCAGTAGTTAAGCACAAAAAAAAAACAAGACTAGTGATATAATCGTAACTAGCAGTTTAGCTTCGTGTAGTGCCGGCGTCCCTGCCCTCTGCTAGGCAGGGACGCTGCTCCTCTCACCGCTCTGCTCCGTGCCCGGCTTCCTCCCCCCGCTCTGCTGTCAGCGCGCGCTCCGTCCCGGCGTCCTCCTCCTGCTCTGTTCTCAGCGCGCGCTCCTTCCCGGCTCCTGTGCTTAGGGCGCGCGCGCGCGCGCTCCCCTCCTCTTAAAGGGGCCGCGCGCGCCGCCCTAAAGAGTCCCCGGCCAATGGCCGGAGGACTTCATCATATATAAGGCACCTCCTCCAAAATGGAGGTGCCCGAGCAATGTTGTTTGCACCTGTGTCTCACCTGTGCTTCAGCCCTCAGGTCCCGTTGCCAGTTACCTGCCAGTTTCCTGCCAGTTTCCTGCTAGTTACCTGCCAGTACCTGCCAGTTACCTGCCTGATTCCTGCCTGAATACTTGTTACCTGTCTGCCAGTCTGAGGTCCGACGGTCTGCCTTACTACTCCTGTCAGTCTGTCTAAAGGACCAGCCTGCCCGCTCACCTGGGAGCGCATATCAGCTACCTGCCTGCTTGCCTGAGGTCCGACGGTCTGCCTTACTACTCCGGTCAGTCTGTCTATGGACCAGCTTGCCCGCTCACCTGGGAGCGCTTCTCCGTTATCTGCCTGCTTGCCAGCCCGGAGGTTCCGCCGTCACGTGCCGTGACCACCTGCTATTCCAGAGACTCTCGCTTGCTCACCTGGGAGCACACATCTACCACCTGCCTGCTAGCCTACCCGGAGGCTCTGCCATCACAGGTTGTACCTACCCCTTACCCAGAGACTGCCCTGATCACTTGCCGTAACTCCCTGTCCGTTCACTCAGAGACTGCCACCCGCTCCCTTACAAGGGCCGCCCCCTTGTATAGTAGCTCAGAGGTTCCGCCTCCCGGACCCGTTACAGTCCGCCTCCCGGACCCGTTACAGTTTGCTCGGGCCATGGAACCCGGTGGCACCCAAGCTCCCTCGCTCTCGGACCTCGGTCTTGAACTGTCCCGTCAGAGGTCCCAACAAGAGGCCATCCTGGGTCACCTGCGGAATGTTAATACTCGCCTGAACACTCTGTCTGATCCACCAACAACCTCCGCCAGTGCCATATCTTGCAATCCGGCGGCTCCGCTGCTCACTAATACTATGGTATCCTACCCCGGACCCCGGCTTTCTGCACCTCCTCGCTTCGGAGGCGACCCCGTCCAGGCTCGGGGCTTCTTGAATCAGTGCACCCTGCATTTTGAACTTTTGTCCTACCAGTTTAACTCCGACCGGGCCAAAATTGCCTTCATCATGTCCCATCTCACCGGGGAGGCCCTGGCCTGGCTGAATCCTCTATGGGAGAGAGGAGACCCCCTGGTGTCCAACTTGCCTGCTTTTCTCACGGCTTTCCGGAAAGTCTTCGACGAACCCGGACGGAAGACCTCATCTGCATCATCGTTGCTACGCCTCCGTCAGGGGAGTCTCACCGTGGGCCAATATGCCATACGGTTCCGTACCCTTGCCTCGGAGCTGGCCTGGGATAACGACGCTCTGGTTTCCGTCTTCTGGGAGGGTCTGTCCGGCCGTATTAAAGATGAACTTGCCGGTCGGGACATTCCTACCACTCTCGATGACTTAATAACTCTTGCCACCCGAATTGACCTACGGTTTCAGGAGCGTGCCAAAGAGGTTACCCGTGAGAGAAGGATTCCACGTTTAGCTCCTACTTTCCAGAAACCCGTCATTCCCTCCATCTCTCCCCAGGTACACTCTCCTGAGCCTATGCAGGTCGACCAGACCAAGATGGTCAAAACCCGTCAGGACTCACGCCGTGCCGAGGGGAGCTGCTTCTACTGTGGCAGTAAGGAGCACCGGATCCGTGCCTGCCCGGAGAGGTCGGGAAACGCCTGTGTCTAGGTTCGCTCAGAGAGGTCCACCTAGACAAGAATAAATCCTCTCCATCCCTGCTGTTGTCAGTTTCGATCATCTACGGGGAGAACCGTTATTTCGAACTAGCCCAACTTGACTCTGGAGCAGCCGGGAACCTTATTTCACAGTCCCTGGTTGAGAAATACCGCATCCCCACCAAACCTCTGGCTGTACCCTTGTCTGTCGCTGCCGTGGATGGGGGCCTCTTACCTCGCCCCATTCAACTCATCACCGAATCCATTACCCTGCAGGTGGGAATGCTGCATTCTGAAAGTATCTCCTTTCATGTTCTGCCTGGACTCTCTCACGCCCTCTTGCTAGGTCTGCCCTGGCTCCAGAGACATGCACCCGTGCTAGACTGGCAAACCGGAGAGGTCCTTCGCTGGGGACAAGACTGTCATAAAACCTGCCTGGTTCCCGTCCATCCCGTCCGTCCCTCTCCTACCCCAGCTAATCTACCTGGACTTCCGATTCCTTATTGGTCTTATGCAGATGTCTTTAATAAAAAGGAGGCAGAGACATTACCACCACATAGACCATACGACTGTCCCATCGATCTGCTACCCGGTACTACTCCTCCCCGTGGGCGTATCTATCCTTTATCCGCTGCTGAGACCCGGTCAATGTCCGAATATATTGAGGAGAATCTGGCCAGAGGATTCATCCGGAAATCTACCTCCCCGGCGGGAGCAGGCTTCTTTTTCGTCAAAAAGAAGGACGGCTCTCTCCGTCCCTGTATAGACTATAGAGGCCTAAACCTGATCACGGTGAAGAATAAGTACCCCCTTCCGCTCATTCCAGAATTATTTGATCGTCTGAGGGGGGCTAGGATCTTCACCAAACTGGACCTTCGTGGGGCGTACAACCTGGTTCGTATTCGTCAGGGGGATGAATGGAAGACGGCATTCAACACCCGGGACGGCCACTATGAATACCTGGTAATGCCCTTTGGTCTCTGTAACGCTCCTGCCGTCTTTCAAGAGTTGGTCAATGACATCTTCCGGGACCTTCTCTACTCCTGCGTAGTGGTGTACCTGGACGACATCTTGGTCTTCTCTCCGGATCTCCAGACTCACCGGAGGGACGTTCGTCAGGTCCTGCTCAGGCTAAGGCAGAACCATCTCTACGCTAAATTTGAGAAGTGCCTCTTTGAGCAGACCTCGCTTCCGTTTCTGGGCTACATTATCTCTCAGACCGGCCTTCAAATGGATCCTGAGAAACTGTCTGCCATCGAGAAATGGCCCCGACCGGAGGGGTTGAAGGCTATTCAGCGTTTCCTGGGCTTCGCCAACTACTACCGCCTCTTCATACCACACTTCTCTTCCCGGACGGCCCCAATTTCTGCGCTCACCCGTAAAGGTACTAATCCCAAAGAGTGGCCACCCGAAGCAGAGGAGGCCTTTCTTTCCCTTAAACAGGCCTTCTCTTCCGCCCCGGTGCTGCATCGCCCAGATGGCAACAAGCAGTTCTTCCTGGAAGTTGACGCCTCCTCCTCTGGAGCCGGAGCGGTACTTACTCAAAAATCATCTTCCGGGAGGATGGTAACTTGTGGCTTCTTCTCTAAACTCTTCTCCTCCTCTGAGCGCAACTATTCCATAGGAGACCGAGAGTTATTGGCCATCAAACTGGCATTGGAGGAGTGGCGTTACCTGCTCGAGGGGGCTCTTCACCCGGTAATAATTTACACTGACCACAAGAACTTGGCTTACCTCCAGCATGCCCAGAGACTTAACCCGCGCCAAGCCCGGTGGTCCTTGTTTTTTGCTCGTTTTGATTTTGTCCTTCATTTTCGCCCGGCTGACAAAAACGTCAAGGCGGATGCCTTGTCTCGATCCTTTCTGGTGTCTGATCTCGAGGAGGATCCGAAACATATCATCGATCTCGCCAGAGTAATGCAGGTGGCTCCCGTGAGTCTAAATCGTCTTCCTCCTGGTAAGACGTTCGTACCAGTACCTGATCGGGAGAAGATTCTACACTGGGGTCATTCGTCTAAACTAGCTGGCCACGCCGGTCAGAAAAAGACCCTCCAGCTTATTACCCGGCACTACTGGTGGCCTAACCTGCACAAGGATGTAATAGACTTTGTTTCTGCCTGTGTGTCCTGCGCCCGCAACAAAGTTCCGAGACACCTGCCGGCCGGCCGCCTCCTACCTCTGCCAGTACCTGCTGCCCCCTGGCAGCATATAGCGATGGACTTCATTACTGATCTGCCCGTCTCTGCCGGTTGTACGGTCATTTGGGTGGTCGCTGACCGCTTCTCCAAGATGGCTCACTTCATTCCACTGCCAGGTCTTCCGTCTGCACCCGAGCTGGCTAAAGACTTTATCCGCCACATCTTCCGTCTTCATGGCCTGCCCCGTCACATCGTGTCGGATCGTGGGGTACAGTTCACTTCCCGTTTCTGGAGAGCCACTTGTAAATTGCTGGACGTCACCCTGGACTTCTCCTCCGCTTACCACCCACAGTCTAATGGTCAAGTGGAGCGGATCAATCAGAACCTGACCAGTTACCTTCGGCACTTCGTTAATGCCCACCATTCTGACTGGGTGGATCTCCTGCCATGGGCCGAATTCTCGTACAACAATCACGAGAGCGAGTCTTCCTCCAAATCCCCGTTTTTTGTAGTCTACGGTCAGCATCCTCGGATCCCGTTTCCCGTCTCCACCTCGGCGGACAATCCGGCTGCGGAATCTCTTGTTAACAAATTTTCCTCCATATGGGAGAGTACCCGGTCCGCACTCCTTCTGTCATCCGAGCGTATGAAAAGACACGCTGACAAAAAACGTCTGGACCCTCCTCAATTCCGCCCTGGGGATAAAGTCTGGCTCTCGTCCAAATATGTCCGGCTCAAGATCCCTTCCTATAAGTTAGGGCCTCGGTTCATCGGCCCACTGGAGGTCATCAGTCAGATCAACCCGGTGGCCTATAAATTGAAACTCCCGGCCAACTTACGGATCCCTAACTCCTTCCATGTGTCTCTCCTCAAACCTGTGGTACTTAACTCTTTTTCCAAGTCTACAGGTACGCCTCCTGCTCCGGTTTCTGCTGAGGACGAGTTTGAGGTAGAGAACATTCTTGCCACCAAAAGGGTAAGAGGAAAGACCTTTTTCCTGGTAGATTGGAAGGGGTTTGGTCCTGAGGAGAGAACGTGGGAGCCCCGGGAGAACATCCATGCCCCTCTCATCCTAGCTAAATTTCTGTCTGGCCTAAAAAAGGGGGGGCCTAAAGGGGGGGGTACTGTAGTGCCGGCGTCCCTGCCCTCTGCTAGGCAGGGACGCTGCTCCTCTCACCGCTCTGCTCCGTGCCCGGCTTCCTCCCCCCGCTCTGCTGTCAGCGCGCGCTCCGTCCCGGCGTCCTCCTCCTGCTCTGTTCTCAGCGCGCGCTCCTTCCCGGCTCCTGTGCTTAGGGCGCGCGCGCGCGCGCTCCCCTCCTCTTAAAGGGGCTGCGCGCGCCGCCCTAAAGAGTCCCCGGCCAATGGCCGGAGGACTTCATCATATATAAGGCACCTCCTCCAAAATGGAGGTGCCCGAGCAATGTTGTTTGCACCTGTGTCTCACCTGTGCTTCAGCCCTCAGGTCCCGTTGCCAGTTACCTGCCAGTTTCCTGCCAGTTTCCTGCTAGTTACCTGCCAGTACCTGCCAGTTACCTGCCTGATTCCTGCCTGAATACTTGTTACCTGTCTGCCAGTCTGAGGTCCGACGGTCTGCCTTACTACTCCTGTCAGTCTGTCTAAAGGACCAGCCTGCCCGCTCACCTGGGAGCGCATATCAGCTACCTGCCTGCTTGCCTGAGGTCCGACGGTCTGCCTTACTACTCCGGTCAGTCTGTCTATGGACCAGCTTGCCCGCTCACCTGGGAGCGCTTCTCCGTTATCTGCCTGCTTGCCAGCCCGGAGGTTCCGCCGTCACGTGCCGTGACCACCTGCTATTCCAGAGACTCTCGCTTGCTCACCTGGGAGCACACATCTACCACCTGCCTGCTAGCCTACCCGGAGGCTCTGCCATCACAGGTTGTACCTACCCCTTACCCAGAGACTGCCCTGATCACTTGCCGTAACTCCCTGTCCGTTCACTCAGAGACTGCCACCCGCTCCCTTACAAGGGCCGCCCCCTTGTATAGTAGCTCAGAGGTTCCGCCTCCCGGACCCGTTACAGTCCGCCTCCCGGACCCGTTACACTTCGCATCATAAAACTAAGTAAAATATGACCAATAACATTTAACTTTATCTTAGGAAAAGGAGAGGTGTGAGAGAGAGAGGAAAGGTAGAAGGAGTGGGGAAAAAATGGGGGGTAGCAAAACGAAGGAGGGGTAATATTAGCATCAGTAGACCAAAGTAACAGTAAGCAAGAGAACATATAGGGGTATGTAGCATAATTTGCAGAAAATGGTCTTCTATTTTGATTGGAGGTTCAGAAAGTTAAATTGGAGCGTTGGTAAGTAGTAATGGGCGAACCCAAACACTAAAGTTTGAGGTCCATACCGAACATCTACTGTTTCGGGCACAGACCCCAAACACGGACTTCCTAAGGAAGTCCGTGTTAATGTTCGGGTGTTTCCCACGCTGTCACTTGCGTGACAGCGCAAGAGGCACAGGCTCTGATTGGCGGTAATAGCATTACCGCAGTCAGAGCGCTGTGGAATCATGATGACAGATGTCAGCATGATGTCACAGCTGTGATGGTAAATAGCTTACCACGGATCATAGGCGGCTACTGCCATAGTAAACAGCGAGTGCTGGCACCGCTCGATGGGAGCAGTAGTCTCTCATCCGCTGGCGCCTGTGCTGTGCTGAAAGTAAAAAAAAAAGTAAAATTAATAAAAAAATATTCAAATAAAAGCAGAACACATTATACTCACCTACACTTTGTCCCCGATGTTCTCCGCCCCTGCAAAAAATAAAAAAAACACCATATACTCACTTTACAGTCCAAATAGCGAGGGTCCCACGATGATCCCATGAACAGAACAGCCACATTGTAAAATGTGACCTCTCTGTTCATTTGCCGGCAATACACTGACGCTCATTGAGTGTATTGAGGTCAACGCATGAGCGGTGAGTATTTTCCCAATACTCACCGCGCATGTGCTGACCTCATTTGCTGGCAATAAGCGTCAGTATATTGCCGGCATATGAACAGAGCGGTCACGTTTTACAATGCGGCTGTTATGTTCATGGGATCATTGTGCGACCCTCGATATTTGGACTGCGGCGGGCAGGTGAAGATGAGATTGCTTTATTATTTTACTTTTATTACAGGAGATCATTGGCTTCAGCTGGAATGGGCATGATGGTAAGTATGGTTTAATTTAGAACATTAAAGGTGTCCGTTTTTATTTCCATTAAAATATTTTATTCTGGGTGTAAGGTGTCTTTACTTTACATTTCACCATCACTATGGGGTTAGTAAAGGGGGTGTCTTATAGATGCCTCTACATTACTAACTTGGGCTTGATGTCAGCTGGCATTATAAGCTGACATCAACCCCAACCCTATAACCCCACTGGATGCGCCATTTCTGGGGCGGCTGAGGTCTGCTGTTTCTAACTTCGGAGGGGGACAATATTCATGGCCCCTTCCTAGGCTATTAATATCAGCCCCCAGCTGTCTGCATAGCCTTTGCTAGCTGTTAAAATAAGGGGACCCAACATCATTTTTTGGGGGGTCTCCCATTTCAATAGCCAGTAAAGGCTAAGTACACAGCTGGGGGTTGATATTAGTAGCCTGGGGTATTACCTGGGTGTAAAATGTGACCGCTCTGTTCATTTGCCGGCAATGCACTGACGCCTATTGCCAGCAAATGAGGTCAGCTCAAGCGCAGTGAGTATTTTCCCACGCTTGAGTCAATGAGTTGAACTCAGTTCAAATCATTGACATCAGCGCAAGCGTGGGAAAATACTCTCCGCGCATGGACTGAGCTCAATACACTCAATGAGCGTCAGTATATTGCCGGCAAATTAACAGCGGTCACATTTTACAATGTGGCCGTTCTGTTCATGGGATCATCGTGGGACCCTCCCTATTTGACTGTGGCAGACAGGTGAGGATGAGGTTGCTTTATTATTTTAACTTTACACTGTGTTCCAAATTATTATGCAAATAATATTTTCTCAGATTTTCCCAAATTACCTATATGAATTGCAGTCATTGTAATTTTCCAGTCAAATAACTATTAGAGTACAATTGAAAGGTTTTTGGACAAACTGCCTATGATAACACTATATTTAAAAAAAAATGAAAAACTCAAACTGCACTCAAAATGCATGTTCCAAATTATTATGCACAGCAGAGTTTTCAACCTTTTCATTTTAATAAAGAACAAAAAAATGGTCATTTTTGAAATTATAAGCATTAGCAGGTTATTACAAACTGAAATCAAACAGTTTTCAACTCAAAACTTTATTCTAGGTGATGTTACATTTGCACATAGGACCCCTTGTTCGAAAGGAGCTTCTGAACTCTCTCGTCCATTGAATTTGTCAGGTTTTGGATGGTTTCTGCTTCAATTGTTTTGCATGAGGACAGAATACCCTCCCAGAGCTGTTGCTTAGATGTGAACTGCCTCCCGCCATCATAGACACTCCTTTTGATGATGCTCCAGAGGTTCTCAATGGGGTTGAGGTCAGTGGAGCATGGGTGCCACACCATAAGTTTGTCCCCTTTTATGCCCATAGCAGCCATATTTTTTTTTTTAAATATACTGTTATCATAGGCAGTTTGTACAAAAACCTTTCAATTGTACTCTAATAGTTATTTGACTGGAAAATTACAATGACTGCAATTCATATAGGTAATTTGGGAAAATCTGAGAAAATATTTGCATAATAATTTGGAACACAGTGTATTACAGGTGATCATGGGCTTCGGAGATTAGCTGTAAGGTGAGTATATGGTGTTTTTTTATTTTTTGCAGGGGCGGAGAACATCGGGGACAAGATGTAGGTGAGTATAATGTGTTTTATTTTTATTTGAATATTTTTTTATTAATTTTAACATTTTTTTTTACTTTCAGCACAGCACAGGCGCTGGCGTATGAGAGACTACTGCTCCCATCCAGCGGTGCCTGTTCTCGCTGTTTCCTATAGCAGTAGGCACCGGCTGATGGTGGTAGTAGTACCATCAGCCAGCGCCTATGACCCGTGGTAAGCTATTTACTGCAGGTCACTGTCACAGCTGTGGCATCATGCTGATACCTGTCAGCATGATGCCACAGTGCTCTGACCACGGTAATGCTCTGGACCTGCTGTAATGAGGCATGGGAAGCCTTGCAGGAGGCGAGCGCAAAAATCAAAGGCGCTCAGGGCCAGTACATTGTGGCTTTGACCAGGAGAAACCTGATCCAAGAAGGCGTTGGGCAGCAGACCGACGCAGCATATAACCCAGCACGCGCACGACAAGTATAGTTCTTAGTAGAGGTGAGTGAAACCGAACTTAAAAGTTCAGGGTTTGTACCAGACACCGTGTCCGGCGCTAAACTCTGAACGCGGACTTCTCCCGGAAGTCCGTTTTAATGTTCAATGTTCCGGGGGAAGTCCAGGATGAGAGAGAATTTTCCAGTTTCAAAGTTTGGGCCCTATTGTTTTCAGTGGGGTTCAGGTTAAAGTTCCGGTCAAGTTCTGGTACCCGAATTTTGGAGTAAAGTTTGGGGCAGGTACCAGAACCCGAATTTCCATGGATCCTCTCATCCCTAGTCCTTAGCACACCAGGGGAGCGGGGTGCCACCAGTGGGGAGGACACAAAAGGTCAGGGGCTCGGAGAAACCCATCCTCACAACAAGACTGCGCAGGGGGAAAGAGTTGGTGTCTTCATGTCTTAGAGCATGGCTGGAAAGCCTGCGGCATGCTGACAGACGTAGGTCTCACTATGCTTCAGATGGAGGAATTCCCAAAATACAGGGCTTGCGACACTCTGTGAGGTACGCAGATGCCGTTCCATGCCTTCGGGACTATCACTGGTGAGAAGGTGCCGAGGATTATGGCAAATATTAGAGAAAAGATGCGGAGCTCTTTTCACGTTCAGATTGTAGGAAATACTATAGCTAGAAATTCAAACTTGTTACACATCAGAGAAGTCTCGGAGGGGAGAAGCCATTTTTATGTTCAGAATATGAGAAATTTTTAAAGCAGAAATCAAATCTTGTTACACATTAGAGAATGCACAAAGTGGAAAAAAACATTTTCATGTTAGGAGTTGGGGAATTGCCGGTAAAACAGATCCTATTAGACATCAAAGAACTTGCACAGAGAAGAAGCCATTTTAATAGTCAGAATCTGGGAAATATTTTACAGAGATATAATACCTTGATTTATATAAAACAAGCAGGAAGGTATCCAATTTTTTAGCATTTTATTAATGTACAAAAAATGTTATAGTCAAGCAAAGTTACGACTACAATAGAAACTGAAAACTACAGAGCTCTAAATGATTATTCAAAAATGTATTAACATTTACCGGTGCTTCTCACAAAATTAGAATATCATCAAAAAGTTAATTTATTACAGTTCTTCAATACAAAAAGTGAAACTCGTATATAGAGTCATTACAAACAGAGTGATCTATTTCAAGTGTTTATTTCTGGTAATGTTGATGATTATGGCTTACAGCCAATGAAAACACTAAAGTCATTATCTCATTAAATTAGAATACTTTATAACACCAGCTTGAAAAAGGATTTTAAAATCCAAAATGTTGGCCTACTGAAATGTGTGTTCAGTAAATGCACTCAATACTTGGTCGCAGCTCCTTTTGCATCAGTTACTGCATCAATGTGGCGTGGCATGGAGGCGATCAGCCTGTTGCTCTGCTGAGGTGTTATGGAAGCCCAGGTTGCTTTGATAGCAGCCTTCAGCTCGTCTGCATGGTTGGGTCTGGTGTCTCTCATCTTCCTCTTGACAATACCCCCTAGATTCTCTATGGGGTTAAGGTCAGGCGAGTTTGCTGGCCAATCAAGCACAGTGATACTGTTGTTCTTAAACCAGGTATTGGTACTTTTGGCAGTGTGGACAGGTGCCAAGTCCTGCTGCAGAATGAAATTTCCATCTCCAAAAAGCTTGTCGGCAGAGGGAAGCATGAAGTGCTCTAAAATTTCCTGGTAGACGGCTGTGCTGACTTTGGTCTTGATAAAACCCAGTGGACCTACACCAGCAGATGACATGGCTCCCCAAATCATCACTGATTGTGGAAACTTCACACTAGACCTCAAGCAGCTTGGATTGTGTGCCTCTCCACTCTTCCTCCAGACTCTGGGACCTTAATTTCCAAATGAAATGCAAAATTTACTTTAATCTGAAAACAACGCCTTGGACCACTGAGCAACAGTCCAGGTCTTTTTCTCCTTGGCCCAGGTAAGACGTTTCTGGCTTTGTCTATTGGTCATGAGTGGCTTGACACAAAGAATGCGACACTTGTAGCCCATGTCCTGGATACGTCTGTGTGTGGTGGCTCTTCAAGCAATGACACCAGCAGCAGTCCACTCCTTGTGAATCTCCCCCAAATTTTTGAATGGCCTTTTCTTAACAATCCTTTCAAGGCTGCGGTTATCCCGGTTGCTTGTGCACCTTTTCCTACCACACTTTCCTTCCACTCAACTTTCCATTAATATGCTTGGATACAGCACTCTGTGAACAGCCGGCTTCTTTAGCAATGACCTTTTGTGGTTTACCCCTCCTAGTGGAGTGTGTCAATGACTGCCTTCTGGACATCTATCAAGTTAGCAGTCTTTCCCATGATTGTTGAGCCTACTGAAACAGACTAAGGGACCTTTTTAGATGCTTAGGAAACCTTTGCAGGTGTTTTTTGTTAATAATTCTAATTTATTGAGATAATGACTTGTGTTTTCATTGGCTGTAAGCCATAATCATCAACATTAACAGAAATAAACACTTGAAATAGATCACTCTGTTTGTAATGACTCTATATACGAGTTTCACTTTTTGTATTGAAGAACTAATATAAATTAACTTTTTGATGATATTCTAATTTTGTGAGAAGCACCTGTACATATATTATGGAGAGATGCTGCTATACATGATCTGGACAATTGCCGACATGCTATCTAGCTCCCACCTTGTCTAATTGAATTAATAGGGTTTCTTGTAAATTATTGGAGACCATGGTCATACATAGAAATTATGGGGGCCCATAGTAAAAGTCTGCATGGTCCCCATCCCCAAAAATACTTCTAAAACAAATATTTGGTGATGTATTGGCATGTAGGCGCAGTCACAGGAGAACATTCTAATCAACTTTTATCCCATTCACAACATATGATGTACTATTATGTCATTTGTCGAGTCCCAGTCTTTCATACAAGCTCAAGAACTGAGCTTGCATCATTGCTGGCATATTAAGACTGTCATACACAGCCAAAATCTGACTCTAAGAGCAACATGTGGAACTGAGCTCCGCTTGCTGCCATTAACAACTTAAAGGGAACCTGAAAGGTGATACATGCTGCCCAAACCATGGCCAGCATGTGTAAACAGGTGCATGAATGCAACGGCGCAGAAGAGGAAGACACAGCGGTAACTTAAACCAAAGACACAAACCGGTTAGATAACTAAGGTACAATGTTAATGGGTTAGCAAAGGATTAGAATCTGATGACATATTTTACAATATGAATAGATCAATTCTGAGTAAGGAGATTGTCGCAACAATTCTAACAATCAACCTGCTATGCAAATAAATGTATGATTACTGTAAGTATTGATGTCTTGGTCTAATACCCTGGTCTATAATGTGTCAGAGTCTAACCTATTGTCGCTATTGTCATTGCTTAGTCACTATGTCTGTAATAATGGCACAGCCCAGACCCTAACGGAAGACCGTGATGCCACTCTGATATGCCGCAAGTCTCTTGCTGATGAGTCACTTCAGCGATGCGTTACGCTGGCCACCTCCATCCCTGAAGCATGGCCAAGGTCCCCTGTATACCGTATTATACATCTCAGGTCTCCGTTCACACATTTGTCCAAATTCCTCTATCTGGTCTCATGATTGTCTGGGTCTCATGTATCAACTCTCTCGGTCGTGATTCTGCTCATACGGTTCTGGTTCTGTTCACATGGCTTTGATTCTGCCCACATGTTTCTGGTTCTGCTCTCACAGTTCTCATTCTGTTCACACAGCTCTGCTCTCTCGGTCACTCTTCCTCATTCCAGACTAACGCACTTCATTGATCTCTCTAGCACTGGTGATTGTGTCTATAAGCCAGCTCAGATGACTCCAGGACAGGACTCTGTCCTGATACAGGTTCAGCCATCGACTCCTACCCCTCTGTGCTCTCCTGGGCCTTTCATAATCTTAACTGCCACACAGCAATCACGTGACCTGGTGTCTCCTCTCCGTATCTCTTCCCCTCAGGAAATACGCTTTGCCTTACAGTTCCTGCTTGCTCTTTTTGTTCCTGTTCTTACAATTTCTGGCCGCTAGATGGTGATGTTTACTTAATCAAGTTTCACTGTACATTCAGCTACAGAAGTCCCTGATTCCCTTACATTCCTCCTCTCTTTAAACTCACCAGTCCTCGGGCAAAATAGGTTACTCAGAATTTAAGTGCTCCTTGGGGAAGGTCTCAGTATTGATAGGATCCAGGCACATTCCTGAGTCTCCTGCATAACATACTGCCAGATGAAGTAGTCTTCTGCGTACCTTGTGGGTGGGACACCAGCATTGGTATGCTCAGTTCTGCGAGGCCCCTCCTAACTTGTTTCTCTTGGGGCACTCAGATCTTCTGATACTCCTGTGAGTTCAGTCCTTGATCTCTCCTCAGAGCTGTTTTGGGTGGTAGTGTTACTTCCCTTGGCACAGTAGGTACTACCCACGCTTCATATTCATCATCTGCCACCATTGCTGGTGCAGAGTTCCTATGATCTTTTGGCAGTTCAGTTACCCTCTTTCCTTCAGACACCCAAGGCCGAAGCATGTTGTGGTATAGCACTCTTCCTGTTGCCCCATCTTCTCCCTCAAGTGAGACATCATACACTGAGTTTTAGTGGTGTATTCTCCTTGTCACCCATTGGGGAGTTGCCTTCCATCTGTAATCAAACTTAATCCACTGATTGTAGTTGCTCTTCTTGTACTAGGGTCACTTCAGGGTGGCTCATCTCCTGGAATCTCTGCCCAACCAGATGCCTCAATGTCTGCAACCGATTCTGGTGTTCCCGCACCCAAGTGGAATTACTCATTCTTGTGCAATCTTCTTTGTGGTCAAGCTCCGGTTCAGTAATTTCACGGTCATTACGACCAAATAGCAACATGTAAGGGTGTACCCTTTTGTGGCATTAGCCTGGTTGTTGTATGCCCACACTAATTTCGGTACAGATTCGGGGCACTTCATCTTCCGATCATCTTCCAATGTTCTCAACTTCTGCAGCAACATTATGTTGAAACGCTTAGGCTATGTGTGCACATTGAGTATTTTATTGCAAGAATTTCTACAAGGTTTCTGCATCTCTTGGCTGAAAAAAACGTGCGTTTTTCCTCGATTTTTGGTGCGTTTTTGCATCCTCTTTTTTGCATGAGTTTTTTTAAAGCATTTTTCTACAGCAATGAATGCTTTTGGGAGCTAAATAAAGATATTTGAAAAAGAAACGTGGGACATTGCTTTAACCCTTTAATTACAGTCGGACCTGGGATGAGAATATTGGGTTAATTTAAATGATTAAAGAATGTGTCTGTTTCATTTCAAATAAAGTGTTTTATTCTCTGTGTGTGTTTGTTTAGCTCACTTACAGGTTTAGTAATGAGGGTGTCTGGCTGACACCTCTTTATTACTAAACCTATGGCTCTGTGTCAGAGACACCTAATTCCATTACCCCAATCCCTTTACTCCTAATGCCGCCCTTGTTTTGTCAGTACATACGGATCCACATTTCAATTGGTCAAAATCTGCAATGGAGACTAGTGTCTCCGCTACAGAAATTGACTTGTGGTTGTGAGTTTATGAAATAAAATGAAGAATGAACTAAAAAAAATTGTGTGGGCTCCCGCGTCATTTTCATAACCAGCAGAGGGAAAGCCAACCACTGGGTGTTGATATTACTAGCTGGGGAAGGGGCCAGTACCCCAAAAATGTTCCCTGGCTATTAATAATATCCCACAGCTGTTTGCCTAGCGTTTACTGGCTAGATTACAGGGGGACACCAGAAAAAAATTGACATAGGGTCCCCCTACAAAATCTAAACAGACAGCTGTGAGCTGATATTAACCCCTTTCCGACCTGGTCAGTAATAGTACGCACCAGGTCGGGAAGGCCGGTTCAGCGGGGGCTCCGGCGGTGAGCCCGCACTGAACCGAGCACATGTCAGCTGATTATTACAGCTGACATGTGCCCGCCACAGCCGCGGGTGGAATCGCGATCCACCCGCGACTGTTAACATGTTAAATGCCGCTGTCAGTCTCTGACAGCGGCATTTAACTCGCTCTTCCGGGAAGCGCGTCCTAAGCCCCGCCCAACGGTGACCCTGTCACGTGATCGCGGGTCACCAATGGGTGGGCATGACAACCCAGGGTCTGCAGCAGACGCCTGTGGTTGTCATGTCTCAATTGCTATGAGCACCACCTAGTGGTCAGCGCTCATAGCAAGTGAGCATTTCTCCTGCATACAAGCGATCTGCTCATCGCTTGTATGCAGTAGAAGCAATCAGACAACTGCTGCTTCTAGTCTCCTATGGAGACTATAGAAGCAAGCAGAAAGTGTAAAAAAAAAGTTTTTAAAAATATTAAAAAAATAAAAAAAATATAAAAGTTTAAATCACCCCCCTTTCGCCCCATTTAAAATAAAATATATCTAAAAAAAAAAAACACATACACATATTTGGTATCGCCGCATTCAGAATCGCCCAATCTATCAATATAAAAGAAGAATTAATCCGATCAGTAAACGGCGTAACGAGAAAAAAATTCTAAACGCCAGAATTACGTTTTTTTGGTTGCTGCAACATTGCAATAAAATGCAATAACGGGCGATCAAAACATCGGATCTACCCCAAAATGGTATCAATAAAAACGTCAGCCCGGCACACAAAAAATAAGGCCTCACCCAGCCCCAGATCCTGAAAAATGGAGACGCTACGGGTCCCGGAAAATGGCGTAATTTTTTTTTTTTTTTTAGCAAACTTTGGATTTTTTTTTCACCACTTAAATAAAAAAGAACCTATACATGTTTGGTGTCTACGAACTCGTAATGACCTGGAGAATAATGATGGTAGGTCAGTTTTAGCAATCTGTGAACGTGGTAAAAAAGGACCCAAAAAACAACTGTGGAATTGCAATTTTCTTTGCAGATTCACCGCCCTTGGAATTTTTTTCCCATTTTTCAGCACACGATATGGTAAAACCAGTGATGGCGTTTAAAAGTACAACTCGTCCCGCAAAAAATAAGCCCTCACACGGCCATATTGAACGAAAATTAAAAAGTTCTGGCTCTGGGAAGAAGGGGAGCAAAAAATTAAAACACAAAAACAGAAAGACCCAAGGTCGTTAAGGGGTTAATAGCCAGGGTAGGGGCCATGGATCCCAGCCCACTCCGAGGCTATTAATATCAGCCCTCAGCGACCCCAGAAATGGTGCATCCATAAGATACTCCAAATCTCACGCTTAGCCTCTGCTCTTCCCACTTGCCCTCAGCGCTATACACTGCCAGGAGCGATCACGCTCCTGTCAGTGTATAGAGTGCTGCTGGGTGATCAGATTGCAGAGGGACCCTTGGGATTACAGAGGATAGGTATACTGTGTTTTTTATTTTAATATCTATTAATTTTAACTTTTTTTTTTAGACTGTGAGCACAGGCACCGACTGATGAGACTACTTCTCCCATCAGCGGCGCCTGCTCTCGCTGTTTTCAGCGGCAGCAGCCATAGGCTGATGGGAGGTGTAACCTCTCATCAGCCGACGACTGTGACCCGCGGTCAATTCTTTGTGCGTTTTCGCCATGTTTTTGCCCCATTGACTTCAATTGAGTCAGTCAACTATGCAGCAAAAATCTGCAAGTCCGCAAACATTTTTATACCTCCGTTTTTTTCTGCGGATTTGACTCAAAGCCAATGCGTGAAAAATGCAGCAAAAATGCACAAAGAATTGACATGCTGCAGATTTAAACGCAATGCGAATCCTGACAGGAAAATTCCTGAGCATGTGCACAGCACTTCAGGGTTGTCATTGCATTAGCTGGCAGAAGGATTCCCTAGCATTTTTGGCCCATTTCTGCTGCAAAAATGCACCGTTTGCACACAGCCTTAAAGCCCCATTTCCCTGAGTGTGATAGGGTGTGGTTCTGGACTTCTCAATGCCAGAGTCGATATAGTTCTTCAATTCACACTGACTGCAGTTTTGGTAAACTTCTACTACTACTCGATGTAATTGTGGTAAATGCACGAGCCGTTGTAGCCATTGAAAGGTTCTCTCAGTTCAGAAGTGGGCTCCCCTCTCATGGGCTTCCCTTGCCACGTAGGACACCATCTCCTCTGGAATCGCTACTTGCCACATAGTTCTGAATTCTCTTGGTAACTGGATCCATCTGTATAGCAGGCCGGTCTTCATACAGAGTCATTCCCATTGTCCTAGTGTCTGTAAGGCCCCGAAAGACCAAGAGACACGTGGGTCAGTGGGTGTTCTCGTCCGCTGGCCTGGCTGTCTTTAGAAAGACCACATGGACCAGGGCTCATCCCACTGAATGCCCGTTCTCCTTCCCCACTGACAGAATACTACTCAGACAACACCGGGTGAGGGTAACACAATGGTGTGATACTTTATTGGATCACCAAATGGCAATATCATATAATTCAGTCCCAGCAAGTACATTAGATGGTGCAAATTACAGAGTCTCAGCCTTTCGCTGGCTCTCCGGGAATTAAAACATCTGCGACTTAGGGCTTACGGGGCCAACTACCCCAACCAGTAGCACCCCTTTTTTCGCTGGCACCCACAGAATGGAGGTAGTGGAAAGTTTAGGAAGCTGACCGAGTACATTGAGGTATGTGGCCAGGTGACCTGATTGTCCCAACCTGGGCTCTCCAAACGGCTCCGTAGGTTCAGTGATTGGCAGTGGAGAAAATCTGTATTCCTCCGGTTGGAGCCATGACTCCTGTAGAGTGTCAGTGGAAACAGAGGCAGATCCCCTTTTATAGGGAATTCTTTCACAGGATTGTGGGAAGATGAGAGGAGTTTATCCCTTATTGTTCGAGTGTTCAATTAACCTGCCGAGCTGGTACAATGGGTAATCAGCAGGCATTCACATATTACAAAACATTGGTCAATTAACCTGTGTCTTTATCTTCCAAAGTTATCAGAATAATAACTTGCAGGGCTGATACAATAGGTAATCAGTATGCATTCAACAAATCAACATACAACAAATCAACATACAAGAAGAGTCAGCATCCATGCTTATATGAACAATGGCTCATTTCTCTTGGCCTACTGAATAATATGTCTGGCATAATTAAGAATAAATGCTGTGCCGTCACACAAGGCCGCTTTCTCTTCTAAATTAGGCTTTTGGCCTAAGGTCACCCACTTCCGTAATTTCTACAACTCTGAAAGGAACCTAGTCAGCTCACCTAAGGCACAGGTGCACGGGTCCGATGCAGCATCGCTAACAGGAGGAAAAGGGGCAGGAAAAAATCCATCACTCTTCTTGTGGATAGAATGGCTAAAAACACCTTTTATTTAAGAAATGCAATTCTGATGTGTTTCAAAAGCAATATGCGCTTAGTCGTAGCATAACTGGCATTTCCTAGTTCACATATATGTACAAATGACAAACCAAATGAAAACAACCATGATGCCTCAATGAGAAAATAAGAAAAGCAGCTCTGGTGAAAATTTTAACACTTGATGCAGAGCAAATGAAACACATAAGAAGCAATTTACCATACAATAGCTACATTAGAAAAAAATAAATAAAAACAATAAGAAATACATGAATGAACTTCCCAGAGGAAAACAGAGAAATAAATAAAAAATACCACATAATATAGAAATCAAATTAATAATGCAATAATAAATCTTATTTCCTGTTTAAACCCACTGGAACTCTGGTATTAATTTAAAAAATCCAGTAAGCTTCTCTGCTAAACAATTTTCAACGATGATCTCCACCTCGATCAGGGGGGTTTACTCTTTCAATTCCCAACATAGAAAAACATGAAGGGTCAGAATACTACAACCCTGGCAAAAATTATGGAATTGTGGCATCCCAGGGGTCTGGTTGCCACAGTGGTAGAAATACCATGTCTGAGAGCGAGCATGGGTTTTCCTGATCAGGAGCACATTTGCATGCAACGCCTCCTGCCCCAGTCCAGGGAGGGGAGGAACCTGACCTTTATAAACTGGATCTGGGGCAGGGTTAGAGAGTCTAGTTCCAGAGAGAGGGACAGAGCAGCAAGGAGCTCTGTAGGAGCCAGAAGCTGAAGGCCAGGGATTGGAGCTGATAGAGCTCATCCTGGCAGAAGACGCAGAGAACCGGAGTCCGAGGCTGTGGGGATTATACACCCAGCAGCAGAAACCACACGGCAGGGGATTTCAGGTCCTCTGGCCATAGGAAGCCCGAAGGCTCAGTCACACGCAAGGGACCGGCACCGCCATCGAGGAGCGGAAGGAACCAAAGGCCCCAAGTCACCAGCCATACGGGTGAGCACCACACGGTACACTCAGGGACGTGGGCTACTACACGACTACAGCAGGGTAGCCAGGAAGAGTGCAGTCAGACGGGAAGGCCTACACCTCCACCTGGCCAGGGGGACTCTTGTTCGCTTACAGACTGACCGGGCCTCTAATGTTAGCCAGTACTCCCGGCTGGACCTTCTTCATTACCAACAGTAAAGACCCTGAACTGCACTGCACGGACTCTGAGTCATTTCTGCTGCGCCCATGCACCACAACCCTCACCATCTACACACGCTGCCCTGAGGCTATACTCCTCCCGTGGGGAGTTATACTACCCTCTGCTGCGCACCCAACATCAGCCTCAGCGGTCTGCCCCGCAGCGGCGGTTCTCATTGACCGCAATCCACGGGTGGCGTAGTCGGACATTTAAACATTAAAAACCAAGTAAACAGATCCGCCACTGGTTTGACCACCCTGAGCCACGGGACTGGGTCGCCGCCACGGAGACTACAACCCCCAGCATTACACAGAGACCCGGCTCCGGGTATTCCCCCACACAGCCCAGGGGGCGCGTCAACTTTGGCGTAGTCGGCAGGATTTCGTGCCCGCAACCACCGGGTACTGCGTGCCTGAAGAAAGACTGTGATATTTACCGTGGTGAAGTTTCCCGCCATCCGCAGCCGTTTTCCCGCCATCCGCCGCCATTTTCCCGCCATTGGGCACCATTTCTGGGACGCCGCACGGGAAGAAGAGGGGCGTGGACGCCAAAAGCGCGCGAGAGCTGAAGCCCCGCCTTACGCACTGACGCTGCGCAAGGTCCTGGAAGGAGCCCAGCGGACGCCGACATCACCAGCGCGCGACGCAAGGTCCTCGACCCCGACGATCGCCTGCGGAGCCGCGGCCTACGGAGAAGAAGCAACGGAAGGTAGGCCACGGTTAACCAGGGGGGGAGGAAGACACCAGGAATGGAGGGAGCTCACACCGCCAGCGCGGCTGCCGCCGCAGTGATGCCATTCACGATGCCGTATATCCCCGGAGCGGCATGGTTACCCCAGTACTCAGGGGAGTCGCATACCCTGAGCAACTTTAAAGAAAGACTGTATAGCTTATTCAAAGTATACCCCCTGTCCGAGGAACAAAAGTGAGCATCCTGATAGGCCAGTTAATTGGAGCAGCCCAAAGAGAAGTGAAGTCCTGGTCAGCCAGGGAAAAGGGGACAGTAAAGGAAATACTGGCCCGTCTAAAGGACACTTTTGATACCCGCACCTCAGCAGAGATCAAGCTAAGATTTTATGGATGCGGGCACAAGACAGCATACGGGACTATGCTTTGAATTTGCAGGAGGCCCTGAGAGCCATTAAGCAGGCAGACCCTGACAGCGTGCGGAATGAGGATAAGCTGTTGACTGAACAGTTCATTGAGGGTCTACAGTCCAGCGCCCACCCAACCCAGTTGCGTGTAATGGCCTTGCAGAACCCTGATTTGGACTTTGCGCAGTTCAAAGACAGGGCCATCCGGGTGCTCCGAGAACCCACACCAGGTGGCGCTGTAACCCACAGGCGCCCTGCTATCACCTATCACCAGGAGGCGGCGCCCTTGTCTGCAGAGCCTGTGGGAGCTGATGCACAGGCTTTGGACAAAGCCCCGGCTGCAGATCTGCACCACCAGGTCCAAGAGCTGACCAAAAGCGTTGCTGCGCTAACCAGAACTGTGCAGTCTTTACAGGTGTCCCCCCCAGGAAAGATCCAGCTGGCTTCCAGTCCGGAGGACGTCCCTTGGCGCCGACAGAGGAGGATCCCATCGTCCAGAGGAAGGCCCAGCGACCGCTACGACCAGGATGGACCACCCATCTGCCGCCGCTGCAACCAGCCAGGACAGATGGCAAGGTAATGTCATTTAAAAGGGCCCAACCTTGGGCAGAGGGCCGACCCCCAGGCATAAGACCATCAGGCCCATCGAGCTGGCGTGATAAGTACGTAGGGGGACGACCGGTCTTGCCTGTGGTGCTGGATGGCATTCCTATGAGTGCACTACTGGACACCGGGTCACAGGTAACCACCATCCCCTATGTGCTCTTTAAGCGGTACTGGAATGACTCCGATATTACCCGCTACCCAGATGACGATTTGAGCATCATCGCAAGCAATGGTCAGCCCGTGCCGCAGGTGAGATTCAAGGAGGTGACCATAAAAATTGGTAAAGTTGAACTGCCAGCGCAGGGACTGATTATTGTGGACATCGACCGTCATGAAAGCCACCCTAAGATAACATTGGATACTAATGTTATTGAAAATTGTCTTGCAGAGATAATTGTCATATTACAGCAGGTTGCGGTGAACGCCGGCTCCAGCCAACAGCGTGTCCTACAAAAAGAGATCAGAGCCCTGATGAAAAGGCAACAGGTAGAACTGTCTGGTGGTGAGATTGGTAGTGTTAGGATGAGTGACCCGTTCCCTATTGCCATGCCCCCAAAAAGTGAGATGATGATCTGGTGCCGGACTGCAATCGGGTTACGAGGAAGGGACTACCAAGCCATGGTAGAACCCGTCTACTCAGACAGTAGGCCCACCATTTTGACAGCACGGGGGGTGGTCGATGTACGCCATGGGAGGGTACCCGTCCGCATCCTAAACATTGAGGAAAGAGAAGTATACTTGCCCCGATATGCCACTCTAGCCAAACTGTTCACCGTTAACCAAAATTCTGTAAAGGCCGTGGAACCCTTGCCTCCATCTCAACCAGAGGAGGGTAACGGCTCCAAGAAACAAATGGATAACTGGTGTCAGAAGCTGCATGTGGGCACTGACTCCACTCCCTCACACCAAAAACAGGGAGTCTACCGGGTGGTGCAGGAGTACGAAAGAGAATCACCAGGCTTGGAGGATGTTCATTCAGTTGTTTAATGTTGTTGAAAAAAAGTAGATCACAGACAATGCACAAAACTAAAGTCATTTCAAATGGCAACTTTATGGCTTTAAGAAACACTAAAAGAAATCAAGATAAAAAATGTGGTACTCAGTAAGGGTAATTTTTTTCAGACCAAGCAGAGGGAAAAAATGATGGAAACACTCACTTCTGAGGAAAAAATTATGGAATCATGAAAAACAAACACACAAAAGAACACTCCAATACATCACTAGTATTTCGTTGCGCCACCTCTGGCTTTAATAACAGCTTGCAGTCTCTGAGGCATGGACTTAATGAGTGACAAACAATACTCTTCATCAATCTGGCTCCAACTTTCTCTGATTGCTGTTGCCAGATCAGCTTTGCAGGTTGGAGCCTTGTCATGGACCATTTTCTTCAACTTCCACCAAAGATTTTCAATTGGATTGAGATCCGGACTATTTGCAGGCCGTGACATTGACCTTATGTGTCTTCTTTCAAGGAATGATTTCACAGTTTTTGCTCTATGGCAGGATGGATCATCATCTTGAAAAATGATGTCATCATCCCCAAACATCCTTTCAATTGATGGGATAAGAAAACTGTCCAAAATATCAATGTAAACTTGGGCATTTATTGAAGATGTAATGACAGCCATCTCCCCAGTGCCTTTACCTGACATGCAGCCCCATATCATCAATGACTGTGGAAATTTGCATGTTCTCTTCATGCAGTCATATTTATAAATCTCATTGGAACGCCACTGAACAAAAGTTCCAGCATCATCACCTTGCCCAATGCAGATTCGCGATTCATCACTGAATATGACTTTCATCCAGTCATCCACAGTCAAAGATTGCTTTTCCTTAGCCCATTGTAACCTTGTTTTTTTGTTGCTTTTCTGTATGTAAATCCTATTTCCTTTAGGCGGTTTCTTACAGTTCGGTCACAGACATTGACTCCGGTTTCATCCCATTCGTTCCTCATTTGTGCATTTCCTGTTTTGGAGACATATTGTAACATACCTGGCGGCGTTCTTGCATAGGGCACCATCTCCCACTATGCAAGTCACTGGATATTTAAACCAGCTTCACCTGGAAGCTGATGCCTGAGCAACTTCATCATTCAGTGTGCTCCTTTACTCTGAATGTGCCAGGTCCTGTTTTGTTTCTCCTGCCTGTCTGCCTTCCTGGAGGCTGTATTTCCAGGCCTGTCTGAACACGCTCCTAGCCTGTTCGTCCCACCTTCTAGGGGCCGCATACCTAGATCAGTTATCTGTGTTTCTTGCCTGTCTGTCCGCCTTCCTGGAGGCTGTATTTCCAGGCCAGTCTGAACACGCTCCTAGCCTGTTCGTCCCGCCCTCTGGGGGCCGCATACCAAGACTCGCTCCTGTATCTCGCTGCAGTGTCAGTTCCTGTATGAACACTCAGTCCCTGTCTGAACACTCTCCTAGCCTGTTTCTTGTTTTTCTCTATGTCCGTACCTTCCCTTTTTCTGCAGAGTCTGTACCTGTACCTAACTCCTACTCGTTGTCGCTGTACTTCCGTTTGTGAGTTTAGAGTCCACTCTCTACTTCATTGCAAGTATCTTGTGTGTATCTGGTTCTGCCTTTCTCTTCGAGTCTGTTCCGTGTGAACAGAGCCCTGTCCCCTCTGCTCTGCCTTGCTCACCGCTCCGGCGGTTCTTGCCTGCTCTGCCTTGCTTACCGCTCCAGCGGTTCTTGCCTGCTCTGCCTTGCTCACCGCTCCGGCGGTTCTTGCCTGCTCTGCCTTACTCACCTCTCTGACGGTTCTTGCCTGCTCTGCCTTGCTCACCACGTCGGCGGTTCTTGCCTGCTCTGCCTTGCTCACCACTCCGGTGGTTCTTGCCTGCTCTGCCTTGCACACCGCTCCAGCGGTTCTTGCCCGCTCTGCCTTGCTCACCGCTCCAGCGGTCTCTGCCCGCTCTGCCTTGCTCACCGCTCCGGCGGTTTCTCTCTGCTCTGCCTTGCTCACCGCTCTGGCGGTTCTCGCTCTGCTCTGCCTTTGCTCACCGCTCCAGGTGGCCTCGCTCTGCTCTGCCTTTGCTCACCGCTCCAGGCGGCCTCGCTCTGCTCTGCCTTTGCTCACCGCTCCAGGCGGCCTCGCTCTGCTCTGCCTTTGCTCACCGCTTCAGGCGGTCTTGCTCTGCTCTGCCTTTGCTCACCGCTCCAAGCGGTCTCGCTCTGCTAGGCCTTTGCTCACCGCTCCAGGCGGTCTCGCTCTGCTCTGCCTTTGCTCACCGCTCCAGGCGGCCTTGCTCTGCTCTTGTTCACCGCTCCTGCAGCCTCGCCCTGCTCTGCTCTTGTTCACCGCTCCGGCGGCCTCGCTCTGCTCTGCTTGTCTACCGCATCTGCGGTTCTGTTCCGGAGTCCCAGTCTGTACTGGACCTTATCCAGTCTGTGCTCCAATCTGCTAGTGCCTCCCTGTCGGCACTCCAGCCGTGCGTGCCAGTACTCCCTGCCTGCATACCAGTCGTGCTTACCAGTGCCCGCCTGTCTGCATACCTGCCGTGCCTGCCTATACCCACCAGTCAGTGTGCCAGCCTAACCTGCCTGTTCCTGTATTCTCCGGTGTGGGTCAACAGCCGTGTCCGGGGTCTGACCTAGTGTAGCACCTGGTCCCTCTGCTCGATTCCTCCCTGGTGCACTGGCGTCGTTAGTCGTCGTGCGACCTTGGTCGGATCGGGTAGATACTTAGTTACGCCCCTCCAGGCACTCTCCGGTTCATGGTCCAGTGGGATCACTAAACACGCACACGCCAGTAAGTCCGGGCATGTGCATAACAGTTTGCTCAGAACATGGTTCCCGTTGAGCCCCACTGCCCTTCGCTCTCTGAGACATTTTGAATCGTGTCCAGCGAATACGTGCATTAAAAATAAATAAAATTATTTTTTTCTCTAGCTATGGCCCAGGCGAATTACGCACCAGTTCAAATGGAGCTTTCTGCACCCATTCCTGCGAATCCGCCACGGTACTATAGGGATCCTAAACAAAGCCGTGCGTTTGTGGAGCAGTGCATGCTGCATTTCAAGTTCTACCCTCTCTATTTTCCTACCGAGTGGTCTAAAGTGGCATTTGTTACCCTACCTAGCGGGTGATGCCTTGAAATGGGTCACCCCCATATGGGAAGCATGGGATCCTATCGTCCTTGACCTGCAGGCCTTCCTGGTGGCCTTTCTAATGGTCTTCGACGACCCTAATCCTGGGGACTCTGCTGAAGCTGCCCTTCCCAGTGTCCCGGAGCAGCCCCGATGGGTGATGTGTGTGGGTAGCGCACCAGTTCTCCTGCCCGAAGAGACTGCTGCCCACCCAGAAACCAGACTGAAGATGGTCCCTAAGCAGGGGCTCTCCATCTTTAATGAATCTGGCGATACGTCCATCGAGGCGGAGGATACTCCCAAGTCTCTGCACCCCTCCAACCAGGCGGAGGACCTCCAGTTGCCTCCTGAATCTTCCGGGGTGCTACCTGTTAACGAATGGAGAGAGACTTTCCTACACCCTGTACTGGATACCTCGCCCACTTCATCCATTGAGCTTGACCAAGTGTACTCCGAAACAGTGGTTACCTCTGAGTCTCTGCACCCCTCCAACCAGGCGGAGGACCTCCAGTTGCCTCCTGATTCCTCCGGGGTGCTGCCTGTTAACGAATGGAGAGAGACTTTCCTGCACCCTGTATCGGATACCTCGCCTACTTCTTCCAGTGAGTTTGACCAAGTGTACTCCGAAGCAGTGGTTACCCCCGAGTCCCTGCACCCCTCCGGCCAGGCGGAGGACCTCCAGTTGTCTCCTGTATTCCCCGGGGTGCTACCTGGTAACAATTGCAGTGAGACTTTCTTACACCCTGTACCTGGTACTACGCCTACTTCATCTAGTAAGCTTGGCAAAATGTACTTCGAAGCAGCAATGACCCCCGAGTCTCCGCACCCCTCCAACCAGGTGGAGGATCTCCAGTTGTCTCCAGAATCCACCGGGGTGTTATCTGATAATGAATGGACAGAGACTTTCCTGTGTGCTGTTTCTGGTACTTCACCCACTTCATCTGTTGCTGAGGATGGCTTGATGGGAGGAAGCATCGTAGTTACCAAGATGATGAGATCAGTTTCGTTTCCTCTAGTGGACAGAGGAGGTAATCCTCTTGAAGAGAAGGATTGGCCTCCAAATTCTCTTGCAGGCTTGAAGAAGAGGGGGCGTAAAGGGGAGGGGGGTACTGTAACATACCTGGCGGCATTCTTGCATAGGGCACCATCTCCCACTATGCAAGATCGCAAACTTGATCATCAGTCCAGTCTGCTAGCCTGGCTTATTTCCATGCTGTCTGTTTGTCTCTGTTCTGACTGCTTAGGGCGGCGGCCCGGTCACTTCCTGTTTCTTGTAGCTGCTGTGGGCACACCCCTGATGCGTCCTCAGCCTATTACTGTCAGTCACTGGATATTTAAACCAGCTTCACCTGGAAGCTGATGCCTGAGCAACTTCATCATTCAGTGTGCTCCTTTACTCTGAATGTGCCAGGTCCTGTTTTGTTTCTCCTGCCTGTCTGCCTTCCTGGAGGCTGTATTTCCAGGCCTGTCTGAACACGCTCCTAGCCTGTTCATCCCACCTTCTAGGGGCCGCATACCTACATCTGTTATCTGTGTTTCTTGCCTGTCTGTCTGCCTTCCTGGAGGCTGTATTTCCAGGCCAGTCTGAACACGCTCCTAGCCTGTTCGTCCTGCCCTCTGGGGGCCGCATACCAAGACTCGCTCCTGTATCACGCTGCAGTGTCAGTTCTATGAACACTCAGTCCCTGTCTGAACACTCTCCTAGCCTGTTTCTTGTTTTTCTCTATGTCCGTACCTTCCCTTCTTCTGCAGAGTCTGTACCTGTACCTAACTCCTACTCGTTGTCGCTGTACTTCCGTTTGTGAGTTTAGAGTCCACTCTCTACTTCATTGCAAGTATCTTGTGTGTATCTGGTTCTGCCTTTCCCTTCGAGTCTGTTCCGTGTGAACAGAGCCCTGTCCCCTCTGCTCTGCCTTGCTCACCGCTCCGGCGGTTCTTGCCTGCTCTGCCTTGCTCACCGCTCCGGCGGTTCTTGCCTGCTCTGCCTTGCTCACCGCTCCGGCGGTTCTTGTCTGCTCTGCCTTGCTCACCGCTCCGGCGGTTCTTGCCTGCTCTGCCTTGCTCACCGCTCCGGTGGTTCTTGCCTGCTCTGCCTTGCTCACCGCTCCAGCGGTTCTTGCCTGCTCTGCCTTGCTCACCTCTCCGGCTGTCTCTGCCCGCTTTGCCTTGCTCACCGCTCCGGCGGTTTCTCTCTTCTCTGCCTTGCTCAACGCTCCGGCGGTTCCTGCCTGCTCTGCCTTGCTCACCGCTCTGGCGGTTCTCGCTCTGCTCTGCTTTTTCTCACCGCTCCAAGTGGTCTCGCTCTGCCCTGCCTTTGCTCACCGCTCCAGGCGGCCTTGCTCTGCTCTGCTCTTGTTCACCGCTCCGGCAGCCTCGCCCTGCTCTGCTCTTGTTCACCGCTCCGGCGGCCTCGCTCTGCTCTGCTTGTCTACCGCATCTGCGGTTCTGTTCCTGAGTCCTAGTCTGTACTGGACCTTATCCAGTCTGTGCTCCAACCTGCTAGTGCCTCCCTGTCGGCACTCCAGCCGTGCATGCCAGTACTCCCTGCCTGCATACCAGTCGTGCTTACCAGTGCCCGCCTGTCTGCATACCTGCCGTGCCTGCCTATACCCACCAGTCAGTGTGCCAGCCTATCCTGCCTGTTCCTGTATTCTCCGGTGTGGGTCAACAGCCGTGTCCGGGGTCTGACCTGGTGTAGCACCTGGTCCCTCTGCTCGATTCCTCCCTGGTGCACTGGCATCGTTAGCCGTCGTGCGATCTTGGTCGGATCGGGTAGATACTTAGTTACGCCCCTCCAGGCACTCTCCGGTTCATGGTCCAGTGGGATCACTAAACACGCACACGCCAGTCAGTCCGGGCGTGTGCATAACACATATTGCTTTAAGTTTCCGGTCTTGACGCATTGATGTCTTCCTTGGTCTACCAGTATGTTTGCCTTTAACAACCAACAACTTTTGCAACATTGCGTGATGATTTACCTTCTTTTAAGAGTTTGATAATCCTCTCCTTTGATTCAATTGACATCTCTCGTGTTGGAGCCATGATTCATGTCAGTCCACTTGGTGCAACAGCTCTCCAAGGTGTGATCACTCCTTTTTAGAAGCAGACTAACGAGCAGATCTAATTTGATGCAGGTGTTAGTTTTGGAAATTAAAATTTACAGGGTGATTCCATAATTTTTTCCCTCTGCTTGGTCTGAAAAAAATTACCCTTACTGAGTACCACATTTTTTATCTTGATTTCTTTTAGTGTTTCTTAAAGCCCTAAAGTTGCCATTTGAAATGACTTTAGTTTTGTGCCATGTCTGTGATCTGCTTTTTTTTCAACAACATTAAACAACTGAATGAATATCCTCCGAGCCCTGTGATTCCATATTTTTTGCCAGGGGTTGTATATGAAGGACACTGGCTATGCATTATACCATATGAAGGATATGGGCTGTGCATTATACTATATGGAGGACTTTGGGCTGTGTATTATACTAATATGGAGGTGCATTACACTATAGGGAGGACTGTGGGTTGTGCATTATATTATATGGAGGACTATGGGGAGGGCATTCTACTTCTGCTATGGGGCCCCATGACTTCTATGTACACCCCTCGTGAGTATAATGGTTTACTTTTTTCTATACTTAAATAACATTAGAATTTTTTTTTCTTCCCCCATACAAAACTTCCTTCCAAATCAGCTCTCTCGTATCATCTGTTCACACCCCCCCATCTACTTAATAGACTTCTGTGTCTGTACTTGTTCACATGCTGGTTGGTGACTGATTCATTTAGCATTATGTGATTACCCTATTTATTACATTGATGGTTGACTGTACAATAGAAGCAATTGTTACCATCCACCTTTCGTATCTCCCCCATTTCCTCATGGATTGTAAGCTTGCGTGCAGGGCCCTCTCTCCTCCTGGTATCTGTTGATTTATGTGATTATTGTTATTCTGTAATGTCTTTTATTGTCTGTACAAGTCCCCTCTAAAATGTAAAGTGCTGCGGAATATGTTGGCGCTATAGAAATAAAAAAATTATTATTATTAACAACGCCAGAACGGGGGACATATAACAGGATGGGGCCCAGGATAAGGGATCTATACCAGGATTGGGCCAGGATGAGGAACATACAGTGGGAAAAATAAGTATTTGATACATTGCCGATTTTGCAAGTTTTCCCACCTACAAAGAATGGAGAGGTCTGTAATTTTTATTGTATGTACACTTCACCTGTGAGAGACAGAATCTAAAAATTAAAAAAAACAGAAAGTCACATTGTATGATTTTTAAATAATTAAATTGCATTTTATTGCACCAAATAAGTATTTGATCACCTACCAACCAGCAGGAATTCTGGCTCTCACAGACCTGTTAGTTTTTCCTTAAGAAGCCCTTCTACTCTGCACTCATTACCTGTATTAATTGCACCTGTTTGAACACGTTACCTGTATAAAAGACACCTGTCCATATTAGGGGCGGATTAAGGGTAGCCAGGGCCCCGGGCAGTTTAGGATGCATGGGCCCCCATTACCCGACGTATCACGTGACATGCCACATGATATTTTTGGGAGGTCATGTGACAGGTCAGGTGATGAACTCACAGGTGCTCTGGTGCACATCTGTAGATGTCAAATTTTTTCCCTTACGTACAGCGGTAAACATAACAATAGAGGATACCGTGTAATAAGGGACGGGGCTATACAAAGCAATAGAGGTTACTATGTTATAAGGGATGAGGCTATACATAACTAGAGAGGATGCTATTTAATAAGGGATGGTGCTATACATAACAAGAGAGGATGTTATGTAATAAGGGACGGGGCTATACATAACAAGAGAGGATGTTATGTAATAAGGGACGGGGCTATGCATAACGAGGGGATGCTATGGAAGAAAGGAAAAAATTTTCCCCTTACATACAGCACTGAACATAACAAAGGAAGACCTATATACTAAGTGACGGTGCTTTACATAATAAGGGAGTTTCTTTTGCAAATAAAAGTATTACCCCAATCATCTCTGCAAATAAAGCTGCATTTACACTGAAAGATAATCAGTGAAGAAACGTTCTTCTAGCGATCACCCTATGAATAAGCACACCGCTGGTTCATCAGGTGAAATTTCTTTTTGTGCAGCACAAAAGATCATCGTCCTCTGTAAACAGGATTTGAACTACCTAGAACAATGATCATGGTTTACCTATCAGTTTAGCGCCACTGTTCACTGTGTAAACCTTTGAATGGTGCAGATACAAATTAATATTTGCAGACAGTAACTTACTGCTGAGGTCTTGTCTGATTACAGCCATTTTCTTTGTTTCTTCTCCTTCTTGTCAAACCCTCTTGTCAACGTCCTAAACCGGGATGTGGCCACTGCAAAATTCAAACTATTAAAAAGAATCAAAGTTGCCTCCTAAATTGCTCAGAGTGATTGTTCTAAGACATTGAAACAGAATTTTTTTTTTTAAATATTTCATGTGCACATTTTGTAGCGCTTTCTTATGTTTCTATTGCAGTAATGCAGTTTCAATGTCTTAGACTTAGAGCAGGGGTCGGGAACCTATGGCTCGCGAGCCCGATGTGGTTCTTTTTATGGCTGCATGTGGCTCACAGACAAATCTTTAATAAAAAAATAATAACGCTTAAAATATAAAACTTTCTGTCCCTCACAAACGGCAGCAGAATCATTAAGCGCAGAGCGGAGGCGAGCTCACCAGCAGGTATAGGCAGTTCCTGCGCTGTCAGCCATCGTTCTCCTCACCCCAGCGTAGCAGCAACTGAGCTCCACTCGGTCAAGTGCCGCTCTAGCTGTCAGGAGAGCGGGTGCCTTATATCCATGGTGACGGCTTCCTGTCGTGCGGATCAGAAGCAGCGGCACCATTTTAAACTCCACTGACGGGAATCAGCAGCCGCATCAGTCAGAGAGCATCTAAAGAACATTAAGACCAACCTATGATCACGTTTAACGGATGGAAGTCTCAACACCTGCATGAAGCTCAACCTCACCACGTATCAACCAGACTACAAAGCCATCAGCAAAGCCATGCAGCACCAGAAGTCACATGGTAAGAAATACTTTAAACAGCATAACAACGGTATTAAAAATAATTCAGAGACTTATTGTACTTTAAAAGTGTTGCTCTTACATAAAATGCACACATTTGCTTGTATTTAGTTTTAAACATATTGTATGGCTCTCACGGAATTACATTTTAAAATATGTGGCGTTCATGGCTCTCTCAGCCAAAAAGGTTCCCGACCTCTGACTTAGAGCAATCACTCAATTTAGCAATTTAGGAGGCAACTTTGACTCTTTTTTACAGTTTGAATTTTTTTAGTTGGCTCCTGTTCATATTAGTTAGGATGTGCTGGCCATTTTCGCTATTTGTTTCTAATCTCTTTTTGGCATGTGCACTCCCTCCCCCATCAGCTTCAGGTGATTTTAAGAAGTTACCGTGTTTCCCCGAAAGTAAGACACCCCCGATTGTAAGATGTATCGGGGGTTTCAGGGGGGCTCGGCTAATATAAGCCGTACCCCGAAAGTAAGACATATGTCTTACTTTCGGGGAAACACGGCCGTCTCCCTCTCATCTAGCTGCGCGCCGCCTTCTGCCCACTTCCGCGCCGCCCCCCCCCTTCATACGTCACCGCGTCTGCCGCCTCCGTCTGACCCACGCCTGCGCCGTCCCCCTCTCCATACGTCACCGCGCCGTCCCCTGCACTTGTCACTGCCGCCTCCTGCTTAAAATACGGTAATGCACACAGTATTACATCAGTAAAACATACACACTGGCATACTGGGGTATCATCTGCTGTATGTAACGCAGTGGGTATCAGCAGGTGTCACACTGGATTAAATACAGCAGGTGGTACTGTATCACACTGGGTTAGATACAGGTATAGGTACAGGTTTGCACTTTGCTGTGCCCACATGAGCTGTTTGACGGCTTAGGACGCGCCTATGCAAATTTACTCGGGCACGTCCCTACTCCAAAGAAACCTCCCCCCCCGCCCGTCACAGAGGTAAAATGCATATACACTAAAAAAACACATTTTACACAGTTTTTTTAGCTGTCAGTGCCCCTTTAACTGCGGGATGCGGACGGTTAGAGCGGGATGAGCGGAGGGATGTGGAGGCCGCGGGAGCAGCAGTAATGTTTTCCGTGGTCCATCAGGACAACATACAAAAACACGCTGTGTGGGATACTGTATGGAGCTGTAACCCTATGGAAGGCTGTGTGGGATACTGTATGGGGCTGTAACCCTATGGAAGGCGGTGTGGGATACTGTATGGGGCTGTAACCCTATGGAAGGCGGTGTGGGATACTGTATGGGGCTGTAACCCTATGGGAGACTGTGATACAAGCAGTGCTTATACCGTATGCTATATTTTAGGCCCTAGACATGAGCGCTTCCGGTTCCAGTGGTAAAAGGAAGAGTTACACCGTGGAGTATAAAAAAGCGATTGTCGAAGAATCTTGGGGCAAAAATGTAGTGCAGTTCTGCAAGGAGAAAAAATGCTGGATCACCGACTGGTCCAAAAATGGCGTGCAGAATACACTAACCTGAGTGAAAAAGTGGAGAGCGGAATGGCTAAAAAGCGCAAGATTGGATGTGGTTGGCAACCAATGTATACAGAGCTGGAAAGCCTAGTCTCTGAGTGGGTTGCAGACAGGAGAGCAAAGACATTGGTGGTGACCAGGGCTCAGATTCAGGAATATGCCCTTGCAGTGTCGCCACAGTTTAACATTTCCCCTGAACAATTCAAGGCATCACAGCACTGGGTGGATAACTTTCTTGAACGCAATGACCTGTCTTTGAGAAGATCCACAACCCTCTTTAGGTTGGAAGATGCTGAGATTGTTAAACGTGCATTAGCCTACAAGAAGTTCGTGGATGACATTGACTTCTCTAAATACAGTCTTTGCAACATGATCGCCATGGACGAAACTGCCGTGTTCATGGGCCAAGCAGCTCAAACCACCATTGATCAACGAGGTGCCTCCTCAGTGTACATTCCCTCCACCGCTTATGAAAGTGCACGTGTCACCTGCATTTTAACGATTCGTCTGGATGGCACTAAAGCAACACTGCTACTCATTGCAAAGGGCAGAAAGGAGAAGATTGAGCGGGTTTCTGGCATTTATGTGCTGGAAACTGAAAAAGCCTGGGCCACACAAGATGTTATAAGAAAGTGGCTTGATTTAATGCTGCCGCTTGTAATGCGCGGGAACAAAAGAGGGATGCTGATCTGGGATGCAGCCAGCACACACCGCGCCAAAACCATGAAAAACTTCCTTCATGAGCGGAGAATCGACCAAATCATGATTCCTGCAGGGATGACGGCTTATCTTCAGACTCTCGATATCGCCATTAACAAGCTGTTCAAGGACTATCTGCGTGTGGAAATCAATGACTACATTGAAAACCGAATGGAGAGAAATGTACGTGGGAACTTTGTGAAGCCCAGACTGTCAGAGATTGTTAACTGGGTGAAGAATTCTTGGAATAAGATCACTAACACCTGCGTTGCAAATGCACTGCGAGCTGGCTACCTGGACAAAGCCTGCTCATTTCAGGACAGTGCCGTTGCTACCCATGAGAAATATGGGCCAATGATTCGGCAAGAAATGTCGTCCCGAGAGTCCCAAGAAAATCCACAGGAACCTAAGAGTGTGGATGTTTATGATGATATTCCTGAGGATGATGACATGGTTGTCATGGAATAAATCTGTTTTATCTTCCAGTATTCCACTGTTCGTTCTTACCATTTTTCATTGTTTTACATGTTATGCAATGTTGTAACAAGACATTCTTGGCACTTCCTTTTATAAAACTGTTTTGTGGTGAATACAATACTGTTCAGGTTGTTAATAAATGTTAATTTTATGGTTAAAACAAAAAATTCGACAATTTTTTTCCAATATAAGACATACCCCGAAAGTAAGACATAGTGGGGCTTTTGGGGATAAAAAGAAAGTAAGACACTGTCTTACTTTCGGGGAAACACGGTAGCTGGTCCACGCTGGCTGTTGGGCACACATATATTGGCCAATCTATGCGCTAAGTGCTTTCCTTTACTGTAATTTTTCATATTAACATTACAGAATTTTTAAAAAAAATATTTCATGTGCACATTTCATACCACTTTCTTATGTTTCTATTGCAGTAATGCAGTTTCAATGTCTTAGAACAATCACTCTTAGCAATTTAAGAGGCAACTTTGACTCTTTTATAGTATACAAAGAAGCTCTGTATATTATGTCAGTGTACAGATAATACAGGGATCACCAGTGACATTACACACAGGAGCTCTGTATATAGTGTCAGTGTACAGGTAATACAGTGATCATCAGTGACATTATATACAGGAGCTCTGTATATAGCGTATACTGTACAGGTAATACAGTGATCACTGGTGATATTATACACAGAAGCTCTGTATATACTATATAGTGTAAGTGTACAGATAACACACTAAAGCCCCCGTCTCACATAGCGATATCGCTGCTGAGTAACGGTTTTGGTGACTCACCAGCGACCTCACCAGCGATGTCGCTGTGTGTGACACTTTGCAACGATCAGGCCCCTGCTGTGAGGTCGCTGATCGCTGCAAAGTGTCCTGGACCATTTTTTGGTTGTTGGCCTCCCGCTGGCCAGCACACATCGCTGTGTGTGACCAGCGGGGCCAACGATCTAGCTGGTAAC
The DNA here is from genome assembly GCF_046119375.1 of Phyllobates terribilis. Classification (NCBI taxonomy): domain Eukaryota; kingdom Metazoa; phylum Chordata; class Amphibia; order Anura; family Dendrobatidae; genus Phyllobates; species Phyllobates terribilis. The sequence goes on from NW_027362765.1 coordinate 78,776,520, forward strand.
TATGGTAAACATCGGGTTACTAGGGGCACGCGCGCACTTAGTAACCCGCTGTTTACCATGGATACCACTCTGCTACGGTAAGCGGAGGCTCCCGCGCACCGTAGCAGAGTGGTATCCATGGTAAACAGCGGGTTACTAGGGGCACACGCGCACTTAGTAACGCGATGTTTACCATACTTACCAGACTGCTCCTGCTTGCAGCAGGCTGGTAACGGGAGCAGGACATCGTGGAACGATCCTTTCCACGATATCGCTGCTCCCCTGATCGCTGGTGAGCCTGCCTGTTTGACAGCTCACCAGCGATGTATTAGCGATGCAGCAACGATCCCTGACAGGTCGTATCGTTGTCGGGATCGCTGCTGCATTGCTTAGTGTGACGGGGCCCTAACTCACAAGTGATATCTCTAGTTGAAGATATTCATCTTTGCTTTTCTTCATCCAGTGCAGACAGCCATCACTTCTTCCAGCCTGGACTCGTCTCTGCAGAAAATAACACACAGTTATCTAGAGCACATTCCCCAACTTCTACACTACTCAGCTGAATACAGACATGCGCACACCATTAATATATGATTAATTATTATGCAACCCACCATTCCAAATGTAAATTGTGAATTTTGGCCCACTCATCTTTGCAAAATTGTTGTAATTCAGCCACATTGGAGGGTTTCCGAGTAAGTAGCATCTATTGACAGGCGTTAGATGCTACTTTCGCAAGCACCGCAGCCATTTTGCTGAAGCTAAAAAAATTCTTTGCTCCAACAAAATGGCGCCCCCACATGATCAGTAACATCTAACGCTGCCGATAGATCCTACTGTGCACGCGTCGTGGTTATTTTGTTAAAGCAAAAAATAATGTAGCTCCAGCAAAAAAGGACGCAGCGCATGTGCAGGAGCATCTATCGGCAAGCGATAGCTAGATGCTACTGCGCATGTGCGGGTGCCATTTTGCTGGATGTAAATTTTTTTTCTTAACCCCACATAGTATATGAATTATGGAAAATAAGAGGCAGGTCACTGAAGGATCAGTGACCTGTCAAAAGTGCATGCCGATGAATATGTAAGCAGAGCATCACATCAAGCCCAGAGGCCTTCCCCCGAAGCACCAGAATCTCATTAACTGAAAACTGCAATCAAAGATTAAAAAAGAACCACAGGACGTATTTCATCAATCTAGGTATCATTTTAACTAGTGTAACGGCGCCTACCTGACAGTGTGAGTAGTTTACTTAGCACAATCCTGCTGACAGGTTCGCTTTAATGACAGGCAAGATAATTTTTTCCTGAAATTGTGTGCCCTTTTTTCTCCACACATACCTTTGATCATTGTGGCCAAAGAGTTCTATTTTAGCCTCATCAGTCCACAGGACTTGTTTCCAAAATGTATCAGGCTTGTTTAAATGTTCTTTTGCATACTTCTGACGCTGAATTTTATGGTGAGGACGCAGGCGAGGTTTTCTTCTGATGACTTTTCCATGGAGACAATATTTGGGCAGGTGTCTTTGAACAGTAGCACAATGTACCACAACTCCAGAATCTGCTAAATCTTTCTGAAGGTCTTTTGCAATCAAGCAGGGGTTCTGATTTGCCTCTCTAGCAATCCTACAAGCAGCTCTCACTGAAATTTTACATGGTCTTCCAGACCTCATCTTGACCTCCACTGTTCCTGTTAACTGCCATTTCTTAATTACATTTCGAACTGTTGAAAGGGCAGCTTGAAAACTTTCTGCTATCTTCTTATAGCCTTATCCTGCTTTGTGGACCTCCACCATTTTCAGAGTGCTAGGCAGCAGTTTAGAAGGACCCATGGCTGCAGTTTTTTTGGCACAAGGTTAGAGGAGGCTGGTTTTATATAAAGCTGGGGAAATTGCATCACCTGGCCTTTCCAAACAATGATAGTGAACAAGCCATAACCCTAACAGGATAATTAAGGTCTAAACCTTGGTCAAAGTTATCTGAGCACAAAAGTTTAGGGTCACCCAATTTTGTGTTTTCCATGAAAACTCATACTTTTATTTATCAAATTAGTTGCAAAATGATTAGAAAATATAGTCCAGACATTGACAAGGTTAGAAATAATGATTTTTATTAGAAAGAATAATTTTCTCCTTCAAACTTTGCTTTCGTCAAAGAATGCTCTCTTTGCAGCAATTACAGCATTGCAGACCTTTGGCATTCTAGCTGTTAATTTGCTAAGGTAATCTGGAGAAATTTCCCCCCATGCTTCCTGGAGCCCCTCCCACAAGTTGGACTGGCTTGATAGGCACTTTTTGCATACCATACGGTCAAGCTGCTCCCACAATAGCTCAATGGGGTTGAGATCTGGTGACTGCGCTGGCCACTCCATTACAGATACAAGCTGCCTTCTTATTCCCTAAATAGTTCATGCATAATTTGGAGGTGTGCTTTGGGTCATTGTCCTGTTGTAGGATTAAATTGGCTCCAATCAAGCGCTGTCTACAGGGTATGGCATGTCGTTGCAAAATGGAGTGATAGCCTTCCTTATTCAAAATCCCATTTACCTTGTACAAATCTCCCACTTTACCAGCACCAAAGCAACCCCAGACCATCACATTACCTCCACCATGCTTGACAGATGGCATCAGGCACTCTTCCAGTATCTTTTCAGTTGTTCTGCGTCTCGCAAATGTTCTTCTGTGTGATCAAAACACCTCAAACTTTGATTCGTCTGTCCATAAAACTTTTTTTCCATTCTTCCTCTGTCCAATGTCTGTGTTCTTTTGCCCATATTAATCTTTTCCTTTTATTAGCCAGTCTCAGATACGGCTTTTTCTTTGCCACTTTGCCCTGAAGGCCAGCATCCCGGAGTCGCCTCTTCACTGTAGCCGTTGACACTGGCGTTTTGCGTGTACTATTTAATGAAGCTGCCAGTTGAGGAGCTGTGAGGCGTCGATTTCTCAAGCTAGAGACTCTAGTGTACTTGTCTTGTTGCTCAGTTGTGCAGCGGGGCCTCCCACTTCTCTTTCTTCTCTGGTTAGAGCCTGTTTGTGCTCTCCTCTGAAGGGAGTAGTACACACCATTGTAGGAAATCTTCAGTTTCTTGGCAATTTCTCGCATGGAATAGCCTTCATTTCTAAGAACAAGAATAGACTGTCGAGTTTCACATGAAAGTTCTCTTTTTCTGCCCATTTTGAGAGTTTCATAGAACAAACAAATGTAATGCTCCAGATTCTCAACTAGCTCAAAGGAAGCTCAATTTTATAGCTTCTCAAATCAGTCAAACCATTTTCAGCTGGGCTAACATGCTTTTGCAAGGGTTTTCTAAACATTCATTACCCTTCTTACACAGTTAGCAAACACAATGTACCATTAAAACACTGGAGTGGTGGTTGTTGGAAATGGGCCTCTATATACCTATGTAGATATTGCAATAAAAACAAGACGTTTGCAGCTAGAATAGTCATTTACCACATTAACAATGTATAGAGTGTATTTCTGATTTATTTAATGTTAGCTTCATTGAAAAAAAAGTGCTTTTCTTTCAAAAATAATGAAATTTCTAAATGACAAACTTTTGAATGGTAGTGTACTTCATACACAAACACCTTTGCTACATACACATCATACCCAATCAGCTCTGCTTTAAGTATATTATACATATACAGCTCTGCTACATGCACATCATACAAATAGCTTTGTTCCATACTCATCATACACAAACCGCTCTGCTACATGCACACCATACACATCATACACCCATAGCTGTACTCTGTAAACATGAAACACACACAGCTCCACTCTGTACACCTCAGTCATACATGGCTCAGCTCCATACACATCATACATTCATAGTTGTACTCTGTAAAGATCATACACTCATAGCTCTGCTCCGTACACATCGTACACACACAGCTCCGCACACATCATATACACACAGCTCTGCACACATCGTTCACACAAAGCTCCGCACACATCGTTCACACAACTCCACACACAGCTCCGCACACATCGTACACACACAGCTCCGCACACGTCGCACACACACAGCTCTGCTCTGCACACGTCGCACACACACAGCTCTGCTCTGCACTCATCGTTCACACAACTCCACACACAGCTCCGCACACGTCGTGCACACACAGCTCCGCACACGTCGTATACACACACAGCTCTGCACACGTCGTATACACACACAGCTCCGCACACGTCGTATACACACAGCTCCGCACACGTCGTACACATACAGCTCTGCTCTGCACACACAGCTCCGCACACATCGTACACACACAGCTCCGCACACGTCATGCACACACAGCTCCACACACGTCGTACACATACAGTTATGCTCCGCACACGTCGTACACACACAGCTCCGCACACGTCATGCACACACAGCTCCACACACGTCGTACACATACAGTTATGCTCCGCACACGTCGTACACACACAGCTCCGCACACGTCGTACACACACAGCTCCGCACACGTCGTACACACACAGCTCCGCACACGTCGTACACACACAGCTCCGCACACGTCGTATACACACAGCTCCGCACACGTCGTGCACACACAGCTCCGCACACGTCGTGCACACACAGCTCCGCACACGTCGTTCACACACAGCTTCGCACACGTCGTGCACACACACAGCTCCGCACACGTAGTATACACACAGCTCCCCACACGTCGTACACACACAGCTCCGCACACGTCGTGCACACAACTCCGCACACGTCGTACACACACAGCTCTGCTCTGCACACGTCGTTCACACAACTCCACACACAGCTCCGCACACGTCGTGCACACACAGCTCCGCACACGTCGTGCACACACACAGCTCTGCACACGTCGTATACACACACAGCTCCGCACACGTCGTATACACACAGCTCCGCACACGTCGTACACATACAGCTCTGCTCTGCACACACAGCTCCGCACACATCGTACACACACAGCTACGCACACATAGTTATGCTCTGCACACGTCGTGCACACACAGCTCTGCACATGTCGTGCACACACAGCTCTGCACATGTCGTGCACACACAGCTCTGCACATGTCGTGCACACACAGCTCTGCACATGTCGTGCACACACAGCTCTGCACATGTCGTGCACACACAGCTCTGCACATGTCGTGCACACACAGCTCTGCACATGTCGTGCACACACAGCTCCGCACACATCGTACACACACAGCTCCGCACACATACAGTTATGTTCCGCACACACACAGCTGCGCACACATAGTTATGCTCTGCACACGTCGTACACACACAGCTCCCCACACGTCGTATACACACACAGCTCCGCACACGTCGTATACACACACAGCTCCGCACACGTAGTTATGTTCCGCACACACACAGCTGCGCACACATAGTTATGCTCTGCACACGTCGTACACACACAGCTCCGCACACGTCGTATACACACACAGCTCCCCACACGTCGTGCACACACACCTCCGCACACGTCGTATACACACACAGCTCCCCACACGTCGTACACACACGTCGTACACACACAGCTCCGCACACGTCGTATACACACACAGCTCCCCACACGTCGTACACACACGTCGTACACACACAGCTCCGCACACGTCGTATACACACACAGCTCCGCACACGTCGTGCACACACAGCTCCGCACACGTCGTGCACACACAGCTCCGCACACGTCGTGCACACACAGCTCCGCACACGTCGTGCACACACAGCTCCGCACACGTCGTGCACACACAGCTCCGCACACGTCGTGCACACACAGCTCCGCACACGTCGTGCACACACAGCTCCGCACACGTCGTGCACACACAGCTCCGCACACGTCGTGCACACACAGCTCCGCACACGTCGTGCACACACAGCTCCGCACACGTCGTGCACACACAGCTCCGCACACGTCGTGCACACACAGCTCCGCACACGTCGTGCACACACAGCTCCGCACACGTCGTGCACACACAGCTCCGCACACGTCGTGCACACACAGCTCCGCACACGTCGTGCACACACAGCTCCCCACACGTCGTGCACACACAGCTCCCCACACGTCGTGCACACACAGCTCCCCACACGTCGTGCACACACAGCTCCCCACACGTCGTGCACACACAGCTCCCCACACGTCGTGCACACACAGCTCCCCACACGTCGTGCACACAGCTCCGCACACGTCGTGCACACAGCTCCGCACACGTCGTGCACACACAGCTCCCCACACGTCGTGCACACACAGCTCCCCACACATAGTTATGCTCTGCACACGTCATACACACACAGCTCCGCACACATAGTTATGCTCTGCACACGTCGTACACACACAGCTCCGCACACGTCGTATACACACACAGCTCCCCACACGTCGTATACACACACAGCTCCGCACACGTCGTACACACACAGCTCCGCACACGTCGTATACACACACAGCTCCGCACACGTCGTATACACACACAGCTCCGCACACGTCGTGCACACACAGCTCCGCACACGTCGTGCACACACAGCTCCGCACACGTCGTGCACACACAGCTCCGCACACGTCGTGCACACACAGCTCCCCACACATAGTTATGCTCTGCACACGTCGTACACACACAGCTCCGCACACATAGTTATGCTCTGCACACGTCGTACACACACAGCTCCGCACACGTCGTATACACACACAGCTCCCCACACGTCGTATACACACACAGCTCCGCACACGTCGTACACACACAGCTCCGCACACGTCGTATACACACACAGCTCCGCACACGTCATGCACACACAGCTCCGCACACGTCGTGCACACAGCTCCGCACACGTCGTGCACACACAGCTCCGCACACAGCTCCGCACACGTCGTGCACACACAGCTCCGCACACATAGTTATGCTCTGCACACGTCGTACACACACAGCTCCGCACACATAGTTATGCTCTGCACACGTCGTACACACACAGCTCCGCACACAGTTATGCTCTGCACACGTCGTACACACACAGCTCCGCACACGTCGTATACACACACAGCTCCGCACACGTCGTACACACAGCTCCGCACACGTCGTACACACAGCTCCGCACACGTCGTATACACACACAGCTCCGCACACGTCGTGCACACACAGCTCCGCACACGTCGTGCACACACAGCTCCGCACACGTCGTGCACACACAGCTCCCCACACATAGTTATGCTCTGCACACGTCGTACACACACAGCTCCGCACACATAGTTATGCTCTGCACACGTCGTACACACACAGCTCCGCACACGTCGTATACACACACAGCTCCGCACACGTCATGCACACACAGCTCCGCACACGTCGTGCACACAGCTCCGCACACGTCGTGCACACACAGCTCCGCACACGTCGTGCACACACAGCTCCGCACACATAGTTATGCTCTGCACACGTCGTACACACACACAGCTCCCCACACGTCGTATACACACACAGCTCCCCACACGTCGTATACACACACAGCTCCGCACACGTCGTATACACACACAGCTCCGCACACGTCGTGCACACACAGCTCCGCACACGTCGTGCACACACAGCTCCGCACACGTCGTGCACACACAGCTCCGCACACGTCGTGCACACACAGCTCCGCACACGTCGTGCACACACAGCTCCGCACACGTCGTGCACACACAGCTCCCCACACATAGTTATGCTCTGCACACGTCGTACACACACAGCTCCGCACACGTCGTATACACACACAGCTCCCCACACGTCGTATACACACACAGCTCCGCACACGTCGTACACACACAGCTCCGCACACGTCGTATACACACACAGCTCCGCACACGTCATGCACACACAGCTCCGCACACGTCATGCACACAGCTCCGCACACGTCATGCACACAGCTCCGCACACGTCGTGCACACACAGCTCCGCACACGTCGTGCACACACAGCTCCGCACACGTCGTGCACACACAGCTCCGCACACGTCGTGCACACACAGCTCCGCACACGTCGTGCACACACAGCTCCGCACACGTCGTGCACACACAGCTCCGCACACGTCGTGCACACACAGCTCCGCACACGTCGTGCACACACAGCTCCGCACACGTCGTGCACACACAGCTCCGCACACGTCTTACACACACAGCTCCGCACACGTCGTGCACACACAGCTCCGCACACGTCTTACACACACAGCTCCGCACACGTCGTGCACACACAGCTCCCCACACGTCGTGCACACACAGCTCCCCACACGTCGTGCACACACAGCTCCCCACACGTCGTGCACACACAGCTCCCCACACGTCGTGCACACACAGCTCCCCACACGTCGTGCACACACATAACTTTGCTATATCCCTCACATAAACTTCAGCACAGCAGAGTCCTGCATACACTGATGCACCTGATCATGTGACCCCTGACTCCTCCCCTCCTGTGACATCATCACAGGTCCTGTAAACAAAGAACAGCCATATATCTGGTGTGCGGCTCTGCAGGTGGAGGTATGTGGAGATTCCCCATTATAGGGCGCAGGGGAAATTAACCCTTTCATTGCTCAGTCTATAGGTGTTTCTGTGTTGCTACTTTCTGAGAGACAACTTTTTTAATTTACTTATCCTGTGATGTAGATATTTGAGATGAGCAAATCAATGGGCAGGATGCTGGTCCAGAGGCCACCTCAGTGCCGGATCAGAACCTTGTGAAGCTGCAGTACCTGCCGGAGTCCCTGTTGCCTCTATTTTTATATGTAAGCCTGGCGCCATTTCATCTACATGGCATGATGCACAAATATGACATTGGGGAAATTAGATGTACTTCAGCTTACCTGGAATCGGAGGGTCGCACGGCAGCTTTGGAGGCAGGAACTAATTCAAAAGGAATGGAAGTCAGGATGATAAATCAATCCAATTTGAATATATTTAGATTGTTTGTCACAAAAGGTTACGCAAAGTGTAAACAGGTAGTACAGTAACGTTTTAGGCCGCTATGGTCTTTAGTCATAGCATAAAGATAAGTGCAAAACTAGGGACTTAAAAGCTGTAAGGCAACCAATTCCCGGGACAAACAAGATCATATGATTAAATTGCCTATATCTGATCAAATAGCATAGAAATCCGGTAATTAACATATGAATTAATAGTGTAATAATTTTGATGGCCAACGGGCAGGTCCTTGAGAGGAGTTATGTATCACCGAGGTTGGTAGCTTCAATGATGTAAACCCGGGAAAAGCATGTAGTGCTGAGAGGGTTAATTGGGCTTATCAAGGCCCGGTTTTTACAAGCAGTCATAAGAATTGGGAGGGATTGGCTGCTCACATATCCCCACCCCAGGGTGTGTAAATAAAATGGAGACCCAGTGTTTGAGGCTGGAGGTGTGGAGACCTCTAGAGTGTTTTGTGCTAAAGGACACTGACCGTGATTTGGCAAACCTGCCATATTGTATGGACTGTTTATTTTCTGTTTTTTGTTACTCTGTGCCAGGCAAGGCTGTCTTTTATTTACTTCTAAAAAAGTGTGGTTTATAAAGTTACAATAAACCTGCCTTGGGCGTTTTTAAAGAAACTGTTTCCTGTGCCTACCTATATCGCGGCTGAGTGAGTACCAAAACCGTTCCAGTTGATGGAGAATGCAGGCACGAATAACAAGGTGACTGCTACAGGAAACCGTTTATGTCCTGGGTGAAGGCTTCCAGCCAGCAAGGGACGTCCAGCAGCATGGAGAAGCTGATAAAGCAACTGGTGCAAGCTAATCTCCAGCAGCATCAACAGCCGCACAAGCAGCAGATGGAGCTCCTAGCTGAGGTGATTCGTGGCAGGGCAACCACCCCACCCCCAAGTCCAGGTGATGACACACGTCAGGAAGTCGGTAAGGAGAGCGTTACAAAAGATGACCCCAGGTGATGACGTCGAGGCGTTCCTGACTGTATTTGAAAGGGTGGAGAAATTGCCTCTGGAGCAGTGGGTGGAGGTTCTGGCGCCATATTTAACAGGCGAGCCGCAGAAAGCCTATTATGACTTGGCCTTGCAGGACGCAAAAGAGTACGCCAAGGTAAAAACTGAGATCTTGGCGCGCTTGGGAGTGATTCTGACTGTCAGGGTGCAATGGGTGCACCACTGGGCCTATTGCACTGACAAACCTCCCCGGTACCATATGTTTGATCTCCTACACCTGGTCCAAAAGTGGTTGGAACCTGAATCTTCCTCCCCAGCACAGATGGTGGAGAGGGCCGTCTTGGACAGGTTCATCCACTCCCTTCCGAGGTCTGTGCAATCCTGGTTTGCCCAGTGAGATCCCCGTAATGCCGATGACTTGGTGGAAAGGTACCAGGCGGTGGAGAGTTCCTTGGGAAAGCCAGGGGTCGTAGCATCTTCATACTGGGGTTCCCAAAAGGGGGCGCACACCCAAAAGAGGGGAACTAGACCCACATCTGAGGGGCATCCTAGAGCCCAGGAGGGGTCTGAGTTGCTTCCAAGGGTCCCGCCAAATAACATAATATGTTGACGATGTCACACCTCAGGTCACATAGCTGCCCGTTGCCCCATGACAAATGAGCCAATGGACTACAGGATGACGCTGTTCGTACTTTGCATGTTTTGCCTGTAGTGCTGTCCCTCAACCAGGCGAGGGACCGCAGGCATGCCTCGTGTCAGTGAATGGAGTGCAAGTGACTGCTCTGTTAGAGTCGGGAAGTTTGATAACCCTATTAAGGGCCACAATTCCTGATCGACTGGTTCTGGGGAAAAAGGTCGGTGTCCGTTGTATCCATGGGGAAGCTAAGGACTACCATGTGGCCCAAATGGTCATAGACACAAACTGTGGCGCCAAGTCCCATGAGGTGGGCGTAGTCAAGGACCTGTTGCACCCTGTTATAATAGGGCGGAACTTTGCCTTGTTTTGGGACTTGTGGGAGAATGGGAGGAAGCCGGGTTGTCCGGACAACAACCAGGTCGCACCCAAAGAAATCTCATCGCAGGCCGCAGCCGACGGGTTTCCCTTTTGTGTGCCAGTTGGGGATAAGGATGAGGCTGCACCCCCGGAAGCCAACATCCCTAAACTGGAGGTGTCCAGAGGAAACTTTGGACCCGCCCAGCTCAGGGACTTAACTCTAAAAGGGGCGTTTGATAATGTAACTGTTCTTAATGGTGTTGCTCAAGAGCCGGGGACTGACACCCGATATCCATACTTTGCCATAAATGCGGAGTTACTATATCTGGTCACCAAGCTCAGAGGGGAGGTAATCGAGCAGTTACTAGTGCCATGGCCATACAGACGCAGGGTGTTAGATATGGCCCATACACATATGTTGGGTGGTCATCTGGGGGTAGAGAAAACCCAGGAAAGGGTCCTCCAGAGGTTCTATTGGCCTGGTTGTCACCGAGAAATTGTAAATTATTGTAGGTCATGTCCCACCTGCCAGCTGATCTCCTTGGTGGCTCACTTCTGTAGCCCCTTAATGCCCTTGCCGATCATCGAGATTTCTTTTGTTCACATAGCTATGGATCTAGTGGGACTCCTTTTCAAGTCCGCCAGAGGACATCAGTATATTCCGGTGGTATTGGACTATGCTACACAGTATCCAGAGGCTGTGCCAGTACGTAACTCCTCTGCCAAATGTATAGCCCGGAACTTGGTCCACATCTTCTCTAGAATGGGGTTGCCTAAGGAGATCCTAACAGACCAAGGGACCCCATTTATGTCAAGGGTGATGAGGGAGTTGTGCAGGACCCTGCAGATCACACAACTCAGGATGCTGAGTCTACACCCTACAGGAGTGTGATCGAACATGTGCCGCAGATGCAAGAGAGGATTGCAGAGGTAATACCCTTTGTGAAAGAATACCTCAAAGCACAAGAGGCACAGTTGAGGGTGTATAATAGGTCAGCGAGGGTAAGACACTTCAACCCTGGGGATCAGGTACTGGTGCTGGTACCTACGGTGGAGAGCAAATTCCTGGCTCAGTGGCAGGGTCCCTATGAAGTAGTGGAAAAGGTTGGTGATGTTAACTATAAAGTCCACCAACCAGGGAGAAGGAAGCCCTAGCAGGTGTACCACATCAGCCTGATTAAGCTATGGCGAAAGAGGGAGCCCGTGGAAGCCCCGTGTTTGGTGGCGAAGTCTGAAGCCGATGTGGGAGAGGTCAAGATGGCAGAGTCGCTGTCACGTGCCCAAAAGCAGTGCCACGAGTTGCTACAGCGGAACAGGAACCTGTTCTCGGATCTACCAGGGTGTACTCAGATCATACAGCATGAGGTGCTTACGGAGCCTCATGTCTGAATAAACTTGAAGCGATACCGAATTCCTGAAGCTCGCCGAGAGGTAATCTCGAAAGAAATGAAGTGCATGCTGGGTCTAGGAGTCATTGAAGAGTCCAAGAGTGGCTGGTCCAGTCGCATATTCTTAGTGCCGAAACCTGATGGAGAATGGCGGTTCTGCAATGACTATACGAAACTCAACGAGGTCTCGAAGTTCGACACCTACCCAATGCCCAGGGTAGACAAACTGATTGAAAGGTTAGGATCGGCCAGGTACATTACCACCCTTGACATCACAAAAGGATATTGGCAAATACCCATGTCCCAACATGCCAAGGAGAAGATGACCTTCTCAACGCCAGGCAAATGTTTCCAATACACAAGGATGACGTTTGGGTTGCAAGGAGCCCCGGCTACCTTCAAGAGAGCCATGGACTGGATCCTAGCTCCCCACAAGAAGTACGCAACAGCCTACCTGTATATCATCATGATCTACAGCCAGGATTTTTTTTTTTTTTTTTCACTCTGACAGTTTTTATACTTTTATACTTTGTCCCACTATGGGACTTTCACTTTTTTTATTCTGATCGCCTGCATGGCACAGGGATGCCTGCATAGCACAGGAATGGAGCACCATCCCTGTGCCATGCAGGCAGTCAGCGCTGCACAGTGAGAAGATAGTTTGGTCATGCACTGCGCATGACCAAAAAATCTTTCTGCTGTCTGGTGACCCGGATGTTGTCATGACGACATCGGGTCGTCATGGCAATATCCGGGAAGCCGCGGCAGACAACGCTGGAGGCCGGAAGAGGAGGTGAGTATCGCGATCACCTCCCCTTAGCCACTGCAATGCTGCGATCGACTTCGATCTCAGCATTGTGGGGGTTAACGTGCCGGGAGCGGTCCTGCACATTGTCACAGCTGACACCTGGTACTATCAGCTAGCACCCGGCAGCGATCGCTCCCGCACAGCCTGTGTGCGCGCGCGATCGACATGACATATTAATACGGGTCAGGCTCTTGAAGCCCAGGGCACAGACGCGTATTAATACGTCATGGGCTTTAAAGGGGTTAATTCCTCTGTGGCTTTGGTTTTTATTTTAGTTAACAACTACCTGCCTGTATGTTCTTAGCCCCATAGTTAAAAGTAAGTCAAATCCTGGATAACCCCAATATTAAAATTGGATTATGCTTTACTTATTCCGCTCCGAAAACAATTGTACATTTTTGGATTTATTATGCATAGGTAATTTAGTTACCAACAAGAGAGATACCGTCTCTTACCATAAAGAAAACCTAGGTAATGCCATATTACATACGACTTTGTGTCACCCACTGCACATTGTTAATAGTGCATCAGTGGGTGAACTGCTTTGCATGAAACATAAGGCTAAGTGCCCACGATGCAGAAATACTACGGAGCGTTTCTGCATCTCCCTGGCAGAAAAAACGCATGCGGATTTTACATGCGTTTTTTCTGCCAGGTAGAAGCGTTTCTGAAGCGTTTTGAACATGCGATTTCGCATGCGGGTTGTCAAGCGCTTTTCCAAACGATTTTAGCATCACTTGGAAAAGTGCTTGACAACTTGGTCACACTATATAAATCCATGCAACCGGTATGGATTTATATAGTGTGACCAAGTTACAATGCTGCATCAATAGTAAAAAAGAGAATAAAAATGGTGAAAAAAAAGCATTATACTCATCTTCCGATGGCCAGTGGTCTCCTTCTCCGGTGCGTCCGGTGTCTCCGGCTGCTTGCGGTGATGTAAAAGGACCTTCCATGACGCCATGTATTCATGTGACAGGTCACGCGACTGCCAACGTCAGAGGTCGCGTGACCTGTCACATGATTAAATGACGTTATGAAAGGTCCTTTTACCACCGCGAGCAGCCGAAGAGCCAGCAGCACCACCGGGAGCAGACGGGGCCATCAGAAGGTGAGTATATGGTTTTTTTTTTAATTTTAATTCTTTTTTTAACTAGAGGTACTATGGTACCCGGGTCTGGAGGAGAGTCTCCTCTTCTCCAGACCCGGGTACTATCCGCGCATTGAATCACATAATATCCGTCTGTGTACGTGTAGTCATGCAGATGTTATGCGTCCAATGCAAGTCAATGGCGGCTATTTCGCCATGATTCCGCAAAATTAATGGTCGTGCTGCGGATTTTTTCGCAATGATAATCCGCAGCGGAAATTTCCGCAGCATGTGCACAGCACATGCGGATTATCATTGGGAAACATGGCAGACAACTTAGCATGCATTTTTAATGCGTTTTTGCGGCGGAACTGCAGCCGAGGAAACGCATTATATCCGTATCGTGGACACACAGCCTAATTGTTCAACAGAAATTACCTTCAGAGAGGGAAGCAGAAAAGCATGCAATTAATTTTTACAAACTCCAGTACAATGAAGAGGTTGTTCCCTGTCATTTAAAGTTAATCCCCGAATGCATTCTATTATGAAGAAACAAACCGAACCATACTCCTCCCCCCCCCCCCCCCCCACCCTGGTCCACTGACGAATCTCACCACTGCTCCCTGTGTGTGGCATTGGTTGCGGCGCTGATGTCATGTCACCAGCACGGCAGCCAATCAGTGAGCTCATCAACTGTGACAAAACACCCTGCTCAGAGCTGCTGAGCTTAGTGATTGGCTGCCAAACTGTAAACGTGACTTCGGCAGACAGAAGGAGCTAAATACATAGCCAATAATAGAGAGCATACTGATATGAATTTCGCCAAAGCTGATATTTTTTACACCACTTTTCCGTGCCTCACATTTTCTACGGCTTATAGTCAACAATATAATAAAATATGACAAGTTATGCAAAACGATCAGTCTTTTTGCATAAAAAAAAAAATTTGCATCCCTTAAATACTATGCATGACATAATTTTGCAATATTAATGATAGTGGGCCAGTGGTTCGGTTGTTACCACTAAAACAATTCATATTATGATTACCGTATTTCTATTTCATTAGATCATGTAGTAAACTGGATCGTGTTATCTTGTCTGACACTTGGATTGGTTGCATTGCAGCTTTTAAGTCCCTATTTTTGCCCTTAATTTTATGTAATGACTAAAGGCCATAGCAGCCTTTAACACTTAAGCTACTGTGCTACATATTTACGAAACATTTTGTAAAATGCTTTTAAATCAGAAGAAATAAAAATTGGAGTGACTTTATCATATCCTGGACGCTGGCATTCATTCTATTTGGATGCCAAAAAGAGGAAGGAAAGAGGTTGTGCATGATATATATGCACTGGCCATATATTACCATATGGTAAGACAAATTTACTGGGATAGAAAAGAGAATAAATATATAATAACACAGACAGACAAAGCTGTGATACAAAAAAAATCCACTTTTTTTTTAAACGCTGAAATCAAGCACAAGGCTAAAATACACCAACGTGTATCATAAAGAACAGGGCGGATACTGCACAACAAGTATAATTATCCAAAGCTCCCACACCCCTGCCTAGCATTGCATTGACATGCATATAGAAAATACTCACAATTCATAAAACTTAATGGGAGCCGGCTATCGCCGACGTTAAACAAGAATGGAAGCAAGCATACAACTAAAGTGGCTACAAAAAATATCTACACACCCCTGTTAAAATGACAGGTTTTTGTCAAGTAAAAAACCATAACAATAAGAATAATTTTAGAACTTTTTCCAGCTTAATTGTCCCCTATAATTTGTACAATTCAATTGAAAAAAACAAAGTCTTTTCTTGTGGAAAAAGATAAATAATCAACCAAAAAAATGTGGTTGCAAAATTATGCACATCCTTACGCTAATACTTTGTTGAAGTACCCTTTAAATTTTTCACAGCATTCAGTGTTTTTGGGATCGGAGTCTATTAGCATGGCACATGTAGAATTGACAATCTTTGCCCACTCTTCCTTTTTGAGATTTTGAGTTTTGGAAAACTCTTCAGGTTCAACTTGCAGATTTTCCATTGGATTCTGGTCTGGGCACTGCTTAGGGTCGTTGTCATGCTGAAAGGTAAAATTAGTCTTCATTTTTAGCAGAAGTATGAAGGCTTTGATGCAAAATTGACTAATATTTCAAACTGTTCAAAATTTTTCACCTTGGCTAAAGCCATCCAGCTGCCAAAAAACAGCACCAAAGAATAATTCTGCCTCTACCACTCTTCATTGTGGGTATTGTGTTCCTTTGGTCATGTGCAGTGTTGGCTTTGTGCCAAACATACTTTTGGAATTATGTCCATAAAATTCAACTTTGGTCTCATCAGACCATTACCAACCAGAAAGAATTAAACCACCCCTTAAAAATTAATTTTTATTAGATTGTATTAAAAGTTTAAACTAAATAGTACATAAACACTATCCTTAAAATAGGTATCTGTATATGTATATTGGGGTAGGGTGATGGGGTAAGTATAAAGACACAGGCAAACTTTCCCTTGGATACCCTAGTAAGGCTGTGCCCTGCCTACCAGCAGGTGGGACCATGTTAAGGAGAAAACCTTAGTAGGTATAAGGGCAAGAGAAGAGACAACAATGTGTCTCACAGTCCACAGATGTCCAAGCCTCCTTAACATGGTCCCCTGATGAACCCTACACCAGGAGGGGGAGAAACTTGTTGGAAAGGAATTACTGATACCTCTGGTACTAAGGATGTGCATTTCTGGATATATTGGCTACAGGCCACATCATCCCATATCTGGAGACTATTTGGTCTGGGTTAACGCTGAATCTATGGACAACAGATAAGTCCTTTGTTTTGACTAGTTGTAACATTATATAATACACCATCAGTGTCTATTTCTATTCCAGTACGTTTATAGTCCTATATCTTGGCTGCTTTGAGTATATAATGCTTTAGTTATACCTTGATACCTTGCTAATACTGTAACATGGGACCTAATTTTTGGCATATTCAATGGTATCTGTAACGGGTCCGGGAGGTGGAACCTCTGAGCTGCAATACAAAGGGGAAGTCCTTGTAAGGAAGCGGGTGACTCCCAGGGAAGGCAAGCAGGTAGTCACAGCAAGTGACGGGGACAGTCTCTGGGTAAGCAGGCAGGTGGTCACGGCAAGTGACGGGGACAGTCTCTGGGTAGACAGGCAGGTGGTCACGGCAAGTGACGGGGACAGTCTCTGGGTAGACAGGCAGGTGGTCACGGCAAGTGACGGGGACAGTCTCTGGGTAGACAGGCAGGTGGTCACGGCAAGTGACGGGGACAGTCTCTGGGTAAGCAGGCAGGTGGTCACGGCAAGTGACGGGGACAGTCTCTGGGTAAGCAGGCAGGTGGTCACGGCAAGTGACGGGGACAGTCTCTGGGTAGACAGGCAGGTGGTCACTGTGAGTGACGGGGACAGTCTCTGGGTAGACAGGCAGGTACCTTCAACCCAGCGGGCAGATAGACACGGCAGGTACTGGCAGGTGCTTCCGGGTAAGCAGGAGGATAGCCGCGGCAGGTGCTGGCTGGTGCTTCTAGATAAGCAGGTAGATGAACTCAGCGGGTGCTGGCAGGTACTTCCAGGTAAACAGATAGATAAACTCAGCGGGTGCTGGCAGGTGCTTCCAGGTAAGCAGGTAGATGGACTCAGCGGGTGCTGGCAAGTGCTTCCAGGTAAGCAGATAGAAATCAGGCTGGACTAGTCAGGCTAGCGGAGGGACCTGAGGGCTGAAGCAGAGGTGAAGACACAGTGCGACAACTGTTGCTCGGGCACCTCCATTTTGGAGGAGGTACCTTAAATGTGGGAAGTCCTCTGGCCATTGGCCGGGGACTTTTTAGGAAGACGCGCGCAGTCCCTTTAAGAGGGGGGGGGAGTGCGCGCGCGCGCGCCCTAAGCACTCTGCTGGAGGAGGGACGCGTGCCGGCCACAGCAGGGAACGGAGCGCAGGGAGAAGCTGCGCCAGGAGCCGGGGGGCGAGAGAGATGGTGTCCCTGTCTGACATGGGGCAGGGACGCCGCTGCGACGACAGAGAGAGCAGCGCTGGAGGGGCCCACGTGAGGAGCGCGGAGGTGAGAGGGACGGCGTCCCTGCCTAGCAGAGGGCTGGGACGCCGATGCTACAGTACCCCCCCCCCTTTATGCCCCCTCTTCTTTAGGCCAGAAAGAAATTTATCAAGGATAAGCGGGGCATGGATGTTCTCCCGGGGCTCCCATGTTCTCTCCTCAGGACCAAACTCCTTCCAATCCACTAGAAAAAAGGTCTTTCCTCTTACCCTCTTGGTGGCCAGAATGCTGAAACTCGTTTTCAGCGGAAACCGGAGCAGGAGGCATACCTGAAGACTTGAAAAAGGAGTTAAGTACCACGGGTTTGAGGAGAGATACATGGAAGGAGTTGGGGATCCGCAAGTTGGCCGGGAGTTTCAATTTATAGGCCACCGGGTTGATTTGTTTGATAACTTCCAGTGGGCCGATGAACCGGGGCCCTAACTTGTAGGAAGGAATCTTGAGCCGGACATATTTGGACGAGAGCCAGACCTTATCTCCAGGACGGAATTGGGGCGGATCCAAACGTCTCTTGTCAGCCTGTCTCTTCATCCACTCGGAGGACTGAAGAAGTGCGGATCTGGTACTCTCCCAAATGGTGGAGAATTCACTAACAAGAGATTCCGCGGCCGGGTTGTCCACCGAGGCGGAGACGGGAAACGGGATCCGGGGATGTTGGCCGTAGACTGTAAAAAACGGGGATTTGGAAGAGGATTCGCTCTCGTGATTATTGTAGGAGAATTCGGCCCACGATGTGAAGAGGAAGACCATGGAGACGGAAAATATGGTGAATAAAGTCCTTAGCCAACTCAGATGCAGACGGAAGACCCGGCAGGGGAATGAAGTGGGCCATTTTAGAGAAGCGATCAGCGACCACCCAAATGACCGTACAACCAGCAGAGACAGGGAGATCCGTTATAAAGTCCATGGCTAGATGCTGCCACAGGGCAGCAGGTACGGGAAGAGGCAGAAGGCGGCCGGCTGGCAGATTTCTAGGAACCTTGTTGCGGGCGCAGGACGCACAGGCTGAGACAAAGTCTATTACCTCCTTGCGCAGGGTAGGCCACCAGTAATGCCGGGCAATAAGCTGCAGGGTCTTCTTTTGGCCAGCATGGCCAGCTAGCTTAGACGAATGTCCCCAGTGCAGAACCTTCTCACGATCAGGTACTGTCACGAACGTCTTACCGGGTGGAAGACTATTCAGATCCAAGGGAGCCACTTGCATTACCTTGGCGGGGTCGATGATGTGCTTGGGCTCCTCCTCTAGATCGGAGAACAGAAAGGATTGGGACAAGGCATCGGCTGTGATATTTTTGTCTGCCGGGCGGAAATGAAGAATGAAATCAAAGCGGGCAAAGAACAAGGACCACCGGGCCTGGCGCGGGTTAAGTCTTTGGGCACTCTGGAGGTAAGCCAAGTTTTTGTGGTCCGTATAAATTATTACCGGGTGAAGAGCCCCCTCGAGCAGGTAACGCCACTTCTCTAGTGCCAGTTTAACGGCTAACAATTCTCGGTCTCCTATAGAATAATTGCGTTCAGACGAGAAGAGCTTGGAGAAGAAGCCGCAGGTTACCATTCTCCCGGATAGCGACTTTTGGGTGAGCATCGCTCCGGCTCCGGAGGAGGAAGCATCTACTTCTAAGAAGAATTGTTTGTTGCCGTCCGGACGGTGCAGCACAGAAGCGGAGGAGAAAGCTTGTTTCAAAGAAAGAAAGGCCTCTTCAGCCTCGGGCGGCCATTCTTTGGGACTAGCGCCCTTACGGGTGAGCGCGGAGATAGGGCTGTCTGGGAGGAGAAGTGCGGAATGAAGAGGCGGTAGTAATTGGCGAAGCCCAGGAACCGCTGAATAGCCTTCAACCCCTCCGGTCGGGGCCACTTCAGGATGGCAGAAAGTTTCTCAGGATCCATTCGTAGGCCGGTCTGGGAGATGACGTAGCCCAGAAATGGAAGCGAGGTCTGCTCAAAGAGGCACTTCTCAAATTTTGCGTAGAGGTGGTTTTGCCTGAGCCAGAGCAGGACCTGAGGAACGTCCCTCCGGTGTGTGGGAAGATCCGGAGAGAAGACCAAGATGTCGTCCAGGTACACTACCACGCAGAAGTAGAGAAGGTCACGGAAGATGTCATTGACCAATTCTTGAAAGACGGCGGGAGCATTAGAGGCCGAAGGGCATTACGAGGTATTCATAATGGCCATCCCGGGTGTTGAATGCCGTCTTCCATTAATCTCCCTGACGGATACGGACCAGGTTATACGCCCCACGGAGATCCAGCTTGGTGAAGATTCTGGCACACCTCAGACGGTCAAATAATTCAGGAATGAGCGGAAGGGGGTATTTATTCTTCACAGTGATCTGGTTAAGACCTCTATAGTCTATACAGGGACGGAGTGAGCCATCCTTCTTTTTAACGAAGAAGAAGCCTGTTCCCGCCGGGGTGGTTGATTTCCGGATAAATCCCCGGGCCAGATTTTCCTCGATATATTCAGACATGGCCCGGGTCTCGGCAGCGGACAACGGGTAAATACGCCGACGGGGTGGAGTAGCGCCGGGTACCAGGTCGATTGGGCAATCGTATGGTCTATGGGGGGGTAATGTCTCTGCTTCTTTCTTGTTGAAAACATCAGCATAAGACCAATAAGGAACCGATAGGCCGGGAAGATTGGCTGGAGTAGGAGAAGGACGAGCAGGACGAACAGGAACTGAACAAGTCTTATGACAGTCCTACCCCCAGCGAAGGACTTCTCGGGTCTGCCAATTCAGCACGGGTGCATGTCTCTGGAGCCAAGGAAGGCCTAACAAAAGGGCGTGAGAGAGTCCAGGTAGAACATGGAACAAGATGCTCTCAGAGTGCAGCATTCCCACCTGCAGAGTTATGGGTTCGGTGATGAGTTGGATGGTTAGCGGTAAGAGCCGTCCATCCACGGAGGTGACAGATAAGGGTACAGCCAAAGGTTTAGTGGGAATGCGGTATTTCTCTACCAGGGACTGGGAAATAAGGTTTCCGGCAGCTCTAGAATCGAGTTGAGCTAGTTCAAAGTAGCGGTTCTCCCCGCAGATGATAGAGACCGACAGCATCAGAGATGGAGAGGGTTTACTCTTGTCTAGGACGACCTCTCCGAGCGATCCTAGACACAGGCGTTTCCCGGCCTCTCCGGGCAGGAACGGATCCGGTGCTCCTTACTGCCACAGTAGAAACAGCTCCCCTCGGCACGGCATGACTCTTGACGGGTTTTGACCATCTTGGTCGACCTGCATGGGCTCTGGCGAGTGCGCCCGGGGAGTTACAGAGGAAGAGACGGGTCTCTGGAAAGTGGGAGCAAGACGGGGAAACCTCCTCTCACGGGTGACCTCTTTGGTACGCTCCTGGAACCGGATGTCAATCCGGGTGGCAAGTGTTACTAAGTCATCCAGAGAGGTTGGAATGTCCCGACCGGCGAGTTCATCCTTAATCCGGCCGGATAGGCCTTCCCAGAAGACAGACACCAGGGCCTCGTTATCACAGGCAAGCTCGGAAGCAAGGGTACGGAACCGTATGGCATATTGGCCCACGGTGAGACTCCCTTGGTGGAGGCGTAGCAGAGAGGAGGCGGATGAGATCTTTCGTCCTGGTTCATCGAAGACTTTCCGGAAAGCCGTGAGAAAGGCTGGCAGGTTGGACACCAGGGGGTCTCCTCTCTCCCATAGGGGATTTAGCCAAGCCAGTGCCTCCCCAGTGAGATGGGACATGATGAAGGCCACTTTGGCCCGGTCGGTGGTGAATTGGTGTGCCAAAAGTTCGAAGTGCAGGGTGCACTGGTTAATGAAGCCTCGTGCCAGGCCGGGGTCACCACCAAAGCGGGGCGGATAGGCGGGGACCGGGAAGGGATGCCATGGTATTGATGGGCAGCGACGCTGCCGGGGTAGGAGTCGTGTGACTGGAAGCAGGTCCCGATGAGGCAGTCAGTGTGTCCAGGCGGGAGTTAACATTACGCAGGTGGCTCAGGATGGACTCCTGTTGGGACCTCTGACGGGAAAGTTCATGGCATAGGTCCGGGAGCGAGGGAGCTTGGGCGCCACCGGGTTCCATGGCCCGAGCAAACTGTAACGGGTCCGGGAGGTGGAACCTCTGAGCTGCAATACAAAGGGGAAGTCCTTGTAAGGAAGCGGGTGACTCCCAGGGAAGGCAAGCAGGTAGTCACAGCAAGTGACGGGGACAGTCTCTGGGTAAGCAGGCAGGTGGTCACGGCAAGTGATGGGGACAGTCTCTGGGTACACAGGCAGGTGGTCACGGCAAGTGATGGGGACAGTCTCTGGGTAGACAGGCAGGTGGTCACGGCAAGTGACGGGGACTGTCTCTGGGTAAGCAGGCAGGTGGTCACGGCAAGTGACGGGTACAGTCTCTGGGTAGACAGGCAGGTGGTCACTGCGAGTGACGGGGACCGTCTCTGGGTAGACAGGCAGGTACCTTCAACCCAGCGGGCAGATAGACACGGCAGGTACTGGCAGGTGCTTCCGGGTAAGCAGGAGGATAGCCGCGGCTGGTGCTGGCGGGTGCTTCCGGATAAGCAGGTAGATGGACTCAGCGGGTGCTGGCAGGTGCTTCCAGGTAAGCAGGTAGATGGACTCAGCGGGTGCTGGCAAGTGCTTCCAGGTAAGCAGATAGAAATCAGGCTGGACTAGTCAGGCTAGCGGAGGGACCTGAGGGCTGAAGCAGAGGTGAAGACACAGTGCGACAACTGTTGCTCGGGCACCTCCATTTTGGAGGAGGTGCCTTAAATGTGGGAAGTCCTCTGGCCATTGGTCGGGGACTTTCTAGGAAGACGCGCGCAGTCCCTTTAAGAGGGGAGGAGTGCGCGCGCGTGCGCCCTAAGCACTCTGCTGGAGGAGGGACGCGCGCCGGCCACAGCAGGGAACGGAGCGCAGGGAGAAGCCGCGCCAGGAGCTGGGGGGCGAGAGAGATGGTGTCCCTGTCTGACATGGGGCAGGGACGCCGCTGTGACGACAGAGAGAGGAGCGCTGGAGGGGCCCACGTGAGGAGCGCGGAGGTGAGAGGGACGGCGTCCCTGCCTAGCAGAGGGCAGGGACGCCGATGCTACAGTATCTTTGCGCTATAACTTGGTGTGTTGACTACAGGGTCTCTTGAGGCCTTTCTTTTGAGGTATATCTTCATGGCTTATACAACTAATAGCACTATTGCACTTTCTCTTTTTGAATTATGATGGTCTATTGTGCTGCCTTTTAAAGATCAGTGCTTAAAATTTGAGTGATATAAACCTGTACATATTAATTGACTAATGACACTGATTACATCCACTAGTGTGTATTGTACTTTACCAATCCCCTTGTTTCATATGGGAGAGACTATCAACATATTGTTTTTTCTATAATCATCTCAGCATGGTGTAGCCTTTTCCAGAATCTTTCTGGTCAGTAATACATGTATCTACCCCACTTTCTATATTTTACCAGAATTCTTTCTGGCCAGTAATACATGTATCTACCCCACTTTCTATATTTTGCCTTTGGCATTAGGTTGTCTCATCAGACCATAACACATTATCCCACATGTTTTTGGGAGACTTAATGTACGTTTTAGTAAAATATAGCCAAACTTATGTTTTTCTTTACAATAAAAGGTATCCTATTTGCCACCCTACCCCACAGACCAGACATATGAAGAATACGGGAGATTGTTGTCACAAGCAGTTCACGACCAGTACTTATCAGAAAGTTCAGTAGCTTCTTTAATGTTGCTGTAGGCCTCTTGGCAGCCTTCTGGACCAATTTTGTTGTCATTTCAACAATTTTTGAGGGACGTCCAGTTCTAAATAATGTCACTGTTAAGCCAAATTTAAGCCACTTCTTGATGACGTCTTCACAGTATTCCATGGTAGATCTAATACCATGGAATTTTTTTGAACCCTTCTGACTGATAACTTTCAGCAACGATATCCTTTTGCTGTGTTGTAAGCTGATAATGAACCATGGCTTTTGGTGTTAAATGCAACTAAGAAAATGTCAGGAAAATTCTAATAGACCAGCTAAACTCTATATGGGGTTAATCAGAATCACTGTAAGGGATGGCAGTGGTGTACTGACTACTATTTAAAGGGGTTATTTTTTTTTTTTATTAAATGCTAACTACCTGCCCATTCTGCCTGCCCCACATGCAGACCACTCTTGCATGTGATTCTGCAGCTTTCTCTAATGTCACGTTAACAGAGCAGCTGCTTCTCTTCCACTCTGCTGACAGGGCATGATTGGCGATGTCATACTGAGTAACAGCCATCTCCCTGTACCTAACTGCAGGGAGCCAGCTGTCACACCCCATCGTGAAGCGGCAAAATTGCAGGCAGGAGCTGTCCATGACAGAACAGGCAGGTAGTCAGTTCTTAGGCCCATAGTAACAAAAATAAACTAATCCCCGATAACCCCTTCAACATGAGTTTACATAGGATTGGCTGTTTATGAATACAATCACATCCCCAATAAGATTAAGCAACCACATCATTTTAGTTTTGTACTTTTTATTTCCCCCTGAAAATGATTTCAGTTTGTTTCTCAGTGGATTTGTACAGATTATGGGTGACATTAAAAGTGGAAAATATTCTCAAATGATTCTTCTTGATATGTTTTTTTTTTTACTTGTCAAAAACCTGGCATTTTAACAGTGGGAAATGTAAACTTTTTTATATCCCTTGTACTTAACAAGATGAGATAAGTTGGCACTTAAGACAAATAAGTAGAAGATGCAAGGTGGCTGCGTAAAGAGGAGGTTGGGCCCAAAATGAACATTACACATTGTTACCTTATGTGACTTTGTCATGGCTGAATTTGAAGTGTGCATGCTGTAGGGATTTGTACACACTGAGCCGTGTTGGAGGTAGGCACAGGTTCACACAGTGATGCAGTCCGCGGGTTCAAACAAACTGGTGGTTTATTTAGTGTCCATACACCAGTGAGGAAACAAAAGTAACAGCCTTTTCCTGGCACAAAAAGGAATAACAGAACAAAGCTCAAAATAACAAGTCCATGCAGCACGGCCTCAGCTTTTTAAACAAAGTGCTTTTCTCTGCCTCCTGCAGAGTCTGAGACGCACGTGCAAGGTCTGCTCACCTTGCCCAACACACACAGACAGACTGAGACAGGCGCAGCTGTCTTAAATCAGCCTTCCAAGACCTGGACTGAAGGTAAGTGAGCAGCTGTCACCCCCCCACCCCACCCCACCCCCAGCTCTTTCAGCTGCTTGTAAAACCTGGCTCTGTAATCCGGGCCCATTAAATTCCTCTCAACACTATGTGTGCTGGAGCCTGCTTCTCCGGGTCCTACATCACCGAAGCTTGGCACTTGGGGTGGCACATACCTCCCGTCCACGACCGGTCCGGCAGCCACCTTACAATGCATACACTTTATATAACAATAATTACTATCAATTACCTGCAGCCGAGCAAAATGGAAGTGTTTCGTTTAGTGAACAGTCAGGATGTCCTCCCCATACAGCAAGCCGGCGACGTATAGACACTCAATCATGGCACAGACACACACACTTGGATAGAAGTCATACTGGAGAGACCTGTGAACCACTTCCTAACTGCTGGAATCCAGGCAATTTTTTATTTGTAGGTGTGACGCAATGTCATGATTGCGACATGACTCATGCATTCCCCCCATTCATCAGCCACAGACAGCTTGCGTGGCAGCTGGACCAGGGTCCTTCAAATTGATTTGCTTATCTCGAGTAGATACATACATTCCAGCAGTGAAAGACGGCAAACATGGAAACATACTGCACACACAGTAGTCGTTTCCCAAAACATCATGCCCTAACAGCACAACCCCCACACACAGTAAGATTCCATAAGAGGCCTTAGATAAAATGGAGGAGGCTCTAGCTCTGTCAGTGATCTCAGATTTAATGGAGGAGGCTCTCTCTGTCAGTGATCTCAGATTTAATGGAGGAGGCTCTATCTCTGTCAGTGATCTCAGATTTAATGGAGGAGGCTCTATCTCTGTCAGTGATCTCAGATTTAATGGAGGAGGCTCTATCTCTGTCAGTGACCTCAGATATAATGGAGGAGGCTCTATCTCTGTCAGTGACCTCAGATATAATGGAGGAGGCTCTATCTCTGTCAGTGACCTCAGATATAATGGAGGAGGCTCTATCTCTGTCAGTGATCTCAGATATAATGGAGGAGGGTCTATCTCTGTCAGTTACCTCAGATATAATGGAGGAGGCTCTATCTCTGTCAGTGATCTCAGATATAATGGAGGAGGCTCTATCTCTCTCAGATATAATGGAGGAGGGTCAAAATAATTAACCCAATTGGTAAATATAATTTCCGGCATGATATTTACCAATTTGGTTAATTATTTTGATTGGAGTTTTCCAAACTCGGCGATACCACATATGTGTATTCTTTTTTAAGTTTTTTTATTATGTTTATTTTCAATGGGTGATTTGAACTTTTAGGGTTTTTCATATTTTTTCATATTTTTTAAAACATTTTGTTTTTACTTTTCACTGTAATCGTTAGTCCCCCTAAGGGACTTTAACTTGCGATTGTCCGATTGCTTGTACTTTATATGGCAATAGCACAGTGTTGCTACATATAGTAAAAATCACAGTCTCCTTTGAAGCCCGGCCACATTCTGGGTTTCAAGGAGAACTCCGTAATGACAAGCATAGAGATCTTCAACAGATCCCCGGCTGTCATAGTAACCCATCGACTCTATGTTAACTGTTAGCATAAACACTGTGCCAGCATGGGTGGATAAAATGGCGTGCCCCCATGCCGACTCACTGTTAATGTTAACAGGTTCACAAACGCAGGCGGCGCTTGTTGGAGGAAGGTCCTGGCCGTAACACACATCCATTACCTGTCGTGTATGGGGTGAGCCCGCTCCATACAGCCGCTGCTGACTAGTGCCATACATGTACGGTGGATGTCAATAAGGGGTTAAATATACTTTAGATAAACTTTAAGATGCTCTCACTTTGCCTTAAAATGGAGGACCTTATCTTTCTGTCTTCTTCAGCTCTATGAGAGTTTATATTTTGGTCGTATGTGTTACTGGTACTATTTTAGTGAGTGTAAAAAAAAAATAAAAAAATAAAATTATAATTTTTTAGTGAGACAATGTGATAAAAAAAACAGAAATACTTGCTTTTTTTCTGATTTTGTAATGGTGTTCACTAGGCAGGATAAATAACGTGCTCATTATATAGTTTAAGTCGTTACAGACCTAATAGTACCAAATATGTGTAGTGTATTTATATTGTTACTTTTTACAATAAAACCCAATTAAAAATATGTTTTTATGCATTGATGCGCATCCTTATTGTAAGAGCTATAACTTTTTTTAATTTGAGAGTTGTGTGAGGGCTTATCTTTGGGGTGACAAGTTGTCGTTTTATTCTTATGACTTTGGGATTTATGTGACTTTGTCATAACTTTTTATTCAATATATTTTGAGGACATTGGACCAAAAATCATCCATTGTGGCATTACTGGGTAAGATGAATAGCATGTTCGTTTATATCAACACAGCAATGTTAAGTATCTATATTTTTTTTTAGAACCGATCCTCTCAGTTTTACCTCTTAGATGCCATTGTCAATAGCGAGTACCACATCTAGATGCTTGACATAGGAAGGATGTCCCCTTTCTATCTCCATTGCCACCCCATCCCAAGAAGTGATCATGGACTGCAGTGGTTACCATGACAATCTGGAGCCTAACACAGACCTCTAGGTCTTCTAGTTATGGAAAGTGGGGTTGCGATGGCAGTATAGAGGAAGTACCTTCTCTATGTCAATAAATGTGGCCGTCGCTATTGAAAATGGTATCTAAAAGATTAAACTGACAGGATCGGTTCTAGCACCATCCCAGCATTTGCAGCAGGACGTCCGCTGTATGTAACGGCTCCTGAGCCAGCACAACGCAACCTATGATTACTTTGTTAATAAACTGCAGTACTTATGCAGTGCAGTGTATGATCTCTGCCTGTGTTATATCATATTAGACCATGCTTTAGGACCTAATGGAACTTCGTACAAGGTGGACCCAAAGACTATTGTTAAATCTCCAGATACCATAGTAATCTAGCAGCACCCCACAATCATGTTTTGGGGTAATCCATCCCTCTGTTAATCTTCTGAGATGGGATTCTTTATGAGTTTCTATAGGTTCATCTTCTTCCCATTCAGGTCTCTACAATATTGGATCCTCTCAGTGGAGATCTTCTACATAAGAGAATTTTCCTTATTGACCTATCAAGGATGGATATGAACAGGGACAAGATGGCGGAAAGTATATTAAACCTCACCCTAGAGATTCTTTTTCGGCTTACTGGAGAGGTGAGAGATTCTGATGACGTCACATTACATCATTCTTATCTATGGGAATAACAGATGGACAGAACTGGAGCGGTGAGGACTCTGGAAATGTCTGTATTGAGATTTGTTTATGTGTTTCTTCATAACCAGGATTACACAGTAGTGAAGAAGACCTCTAGTGAGCGCTGTCAGGTTCCTGTGTCCAAGGAATGGACAAGACCACTGAGCTCAATCATGGGGCCTCCACCTCATCCCCTGATTCATGAGGACATTAATGACCAGAAGATCTTAGAACTCACCTACAAGATGATTGAGCTGTTGACTGGAGAGGTGACACTGTTGGGAATGCTGGGACATTATACCATAGCTATGAATGGAGAGGGGGGTGACTGTATCATTGTATGTTGCCAGGTTCCCATAAGGTGTCAGGATGTCGCCATCTATTTCTCCTTGGAGGAGTGGGAGTATTTAGAAGCACACAAAGATCTATACAAGGACGTTATAATGGAGGTTCCCCAGCCCATCACATCACCAGGTAATATACAGGACTAAATACACATGTCCTAAAATTATATGTATGTAAAGAATTATTTCAGTCCCTGTATATGTTTCCTACAGTTCTATCTAGTGAGAGGACAACACCAGACAGATGTCCCAGTCCTTTTTTTCCAGAATGTTTAGAAGAAAATGACAATGTTCCTCAGGATGATCAGGTAGATGGAGAGCAGGTATCATGCTACTTCACCCTATGATATTTAAAAGACTGTGAAGGTCTTGTGTTCAGTCTTGTTTTATCCACCATAATTATACATTGGTCAATTTATTAGAGACATCCAACAGTTGCGCAAATTACCGCTGATTACAATGCTGATGAGTGACCTATAAAGGCATCTGAAAGTCATTCTTTTTCTTTAGCATGGATGGCTATAATGGCAGACAATCAGTGCCGTCTAAAAGAAACAATTAAGCAAAACTTTGATCTCTGATCATTGTAACATCATTACCTGGTCAGATGAATCCAGATTTCTCTGGCACCATGTGAATGAGAGCATCAGGAGATTGCATAAAGATCATGAATCCATTAACCCTTACTGTCAGGCTGGTGGAGAAGTAATGGTGTGGGAAATCTTTTATTCCCACACTCTGGCTCCTGTGATACATGTGTGGGGGTTTTGGATCTTTGGGCTAACCTTAACATTGTCACCAACCAACTTCATCACTCCTTGGCAGCTTATCTGGTAGAAGAAAAAAGGACCATATCACAAAGGTCATTGATTAGTTCTAGAAACAGGACAGCAAGGTTTTTCTTAATTTTTTTTTTCAGAGTCCCTAGATCTTAATCCTAAAGAGCGTCAGTACCTTTTTTAAGTTTGTGGCAACTGTGAGAAGTTATCCTGTCAACATGGGCCTATGTTCCTGCAGAACGATCTCAACACCTGGTAGAATCTATGTTATGACAAATTGTTGCGGTTCTGATGGCCAAAGGAGGCTTGATGTGCTATTAGATTGGTGTCTCCGGGGTCGAAATGACCTGCAGCAAGAGGAATGGCAAGGAGGAGGGAGTGATACAAATGGAACCTCAAAATGGTGCACGTGCATCCTGTGGGAGGAGGCAGAGGGATATTGGTGGGGATATGGCTGCCAGACTGGATCATTATACCCATAGGGCGCAGAATTCTACTCCCAGAAGCCAGAGGTCGGCAGTGTCCATGCATATGCCCCTAAACATGTCCCCAACAGGGTCTACATATACAGATTTTGCACAAGAGTAGGATGAGGAGGATGATGGTTTCCCTGAGTGGGCCTCTACTTCATAGGTGCCTCCTGGGGCCAGAAGATCCCCTAGGGGAAATGAGAGTGCTCCTGTAAGAATATCCTTGAGTCTGCCTCTTTGATGGACATTCTCAATGCGGTCAATATGTGCAATTCCACTCTTTCTACACTAACAGGCCAGGAGTGCTTCATTCAGGAAACTATTTTTATAATCGGTAATGATGTTCAAAAAGTGGCTGTCACGGGTGTATCAGAGGTGACAGACAGTCGCCCTGCAGTTGGCTGCAGGAGATCTCTACGTTCGGCATTACAGACATCTTCTTAGATGAGAGGCTGTCTCTAGAACTTAGCAGCTACCACCCTCTTGTTAATTAGCTCTCTGGCCTGGGTGTATAAATGCCTGGTGTCTGAGATGGAGGTGCCGGCTATATTAATTTCTACTTGTGAGGCTTTAGCAGGAGCAGTGCTTCGTCCTCTTTAGAGCTTGAGGCCGTGTGCACATTTAGAGTCGTCTAAAGCTAAGCAATCCCCCCTGTTTGTCTACCCTTGTTGTCTATAGAGTTTAGCAGAGATCGACTAGTGCTCATCTCCTCCCATCCTTAGCCTTAGCCATACGCCAGGGAAAGTCAGGGCGAGGCATGCATGCAGCGATTGTTGCAGAGCCAATATAGGGATGGTAGTTGAGACAGGGTGACACTAGACCAGACTAGGAGGTCTCCACTTCCCCCTTTCCCTAGTGTCTGGGCTCCCTTTCCCTAGTGTCTGGGCTCCCTTTCCCTCTGTGTTGCACTAAGTCTTTTCCACACCAGGCGTTACAGTGGTGTAGCGCAACACGGCTGTAGAGGGTCGAGTTAGTGAATTGGAGGACTCTATGCCTCTTGTCCGGAGAGACATTCAAAATCATACTCAAGTGGTGGCGGCTCTGATGGCTAAGGTCCATGACTTGGAAAATCACCTAAGACGTAATAGGATAATGCTGGTGGGGGTACCGGAAACGGTGGAAGGGAGATATCCTGATAAAAGTGGCTCCTGTACACCTTTGGCAAAGAGGCGCTCACTCCTTTGTTTGCAGTGGCGAAATCTCATACGATCCCTACAAGACCTGGGCCACTCTACTACAAGGATCAGGACATAATACTAAAGAAAGCACGGGAGAATCAGGATAGCAGGCTTGGCGGGCAGAGGGTCTGATACTTTCTGAATTTCTCAGTGGAGGTCAAGCATAAAAAATTGGTGTCTCTAATAAAGTGGCCTTTCAGTGTATGTTTTATACTTGGTGGAAATGACGGGATTAAAGCTGAATATAGACATTAGATGTCTGAATCTTCTCACAATTTTCTGGCTATGGAGACTGCAGGTTAGACTTAAGATCCAATAGGTTGAATTTATACAGGAGACTTGCCGCTACTGCTGTCTAGTCGTCATGCCAATTAATGACCTTGTCTGGGCTTCGAAAATTATTTTATGTGACTTCTAGATCTGTGATTTTTATAATATTTGTTTCAGGGTACAGATCTGTTCCACATTAAAACTATAGAGACATATGTGAGTGAGGGTGATGAGTGGTGTAAAGAGGAGATCCTTACAGATGACCACATAGGTGAGTAGCAACCAAGGTACAATTACTGAATTTTTGGGGTATGTTGGGTTTTTTTTTCACAGGAATCTAAAGGAAAAAAAAATCTGATAAAGAACCTGTATAAAAATGCTTTCTATTAATTCAATTTTGGTGCACAGTTTCAATTGGGAAAATTGACACACATTTTGTAACATTTTGTAACAAGCAGAACAAATGCAGCTGAAATCGATTTTCATTCGGTTTTGGCCATACAAACAAGTGACTGCTGCAGCTAATCTCTGACTGTAGCGGAGGGGCATGTTGGTCTCCATTTTGCAACTGTCACTTGTGTATCAAGCTGGACGAAACCAGCAGGGTATCAAGGTAGTGTTAGAAAGTGGTGTGTTAGGGATATCAATGAGGCGAGTATGCTTTATTTTAATGCATGCTGGATGGTTTGTAAAAAAAAAAAATAGAAGCATACAACTCTCTTAATGTTCCACAGATTCCAAAATATTGCGATGATGCGATTTGTTAATGACAATCGGCTCAAACTCTGCTGCGAGCGTGAGCTAAGTGTCTGTGCTCTGTGTTCCAATGCAATGGTTAATTAAATCCATACTTTAATAGGTTGAACTTGTATGAATGTGGCGATACCAAGTAAAGTTTTTTTTTCCTTTTAATTTTAAACAGTGGATATGTTTTTTGTTTTTTTTTATGTTATATTTCAAAAACCATAGGGACTGCATTGATCACTTGTACTATATATCGCAATACCTACAGCTGAGCCTTATGGGATGAATAAGATGACAATAATGGGGTTCTTCAGCAGACCCTTAGCTGTCTCAGTAACCCATCAGTCCCTCACAATCGCGTTGTGGGGGCTGATGGAATCGTATGCACGCAAAGGCATCCTCAGCTGTTAAAGGGAAAATGTAAAAAAAAAAATGTTTTTTCAACAATTAAAATGTAAAGTATTAATGTTTTGATTTTTTTTTTAAAATATCATTTGCTTTTAATGAAGTAAAATATGAAAAATAATTTTAAAAGTTTTGGCATTTCCACTTTTAAACACTAGGGGGAGCAGCTGCTGGAATTTGCCATGAAAGCCTAGTATACAACTAGCTCACATTACGACTGCAGTAAATGTGGGCTGGACGAACTCTCATGAGTGTGATTTCGCTGCTCTCCTCCCCTTCTTGGTGTTTGCAAAAAGATAAGAAAGAATTAAGTGTAGGATCACAGTGCGGATCCATTTTGTTGGTGACTGCCAGTGATACTGACAAGTAAAGTGTCACCGAGGATGGCCGGCAGCACCGATTCTTTTAGATGATGCTGCTAGCTGTATCATAAACTGAAGTTAAATACATGGAGTGTATCACACACTGGGATTATTCACAGCACATGATACACTACACTGAGCCCTGTATCTAGATACGTGTAGTGTATCACATGATGGAATTAGATACACCGGTCTGGGGAGTATTGCA
This sequence comes from Phyllobates terribilis, assembly GCF_046119375.1. Classification (NCBI taxonomy): domain Eukaryota; kingdom Metazoa; phylum Chordata; class Amphibia; order Anura; family Dendrobatidae; genus Phyllobates; species Phyllobates terribilis. Next base: position 78,809,855 of record NW_027362765.1, read on the forward strand.
CATGACGGGATTAGATACACCAGTCTGGGGAGTATCGCACGTGATGACGGGATTAGATACACCAGTCTGGGGAGTATCGCACGTGATGACGGGATTAGATACACCAGTCTGGGGAGTATTGCACATGACGGGATTAGATACACCAGTCTGGGGAGTATCGCACGTGATGACGGGATTAGATACACCAGTCTGGGGAGTATCGCACGTGATGACGGGATTAGATACACCAGTCTGGGGAGTATCGCACATGATGACGAGATCAGATACACCAGTCTGGGGAAGTAGCTCACATGATGACGGGATTAGATACACCAGTCTGAGGAGTATCGCACATGATGACGGGATTAGATTCACCAGTCTGGGGAGTGTCGCACATGATGACTGGATTAGATACACCGGTCTGGGGAGTATCGCACATGATGACGGGATTAGATACACCTGTCTGGGGAGTATCGCACATGATGACGAGATCAGATACACCAGTCTGGGGAGTATCGCACATGATGACGGGATTAGATACACCAGTCTGGGGAGTATCGCACAGGCTGGGATTAGATACACCGGTCTGAGAATCAGGGGCATACCTAGAGGGGGGCAGCCGTAGCATGTGCAGGGGGCATATTTATTAATTGTGCAGGGGGCATATTTGTTAATTGTGCAGGGGGGCTATTAATTGTGCAAGGGGGCATATTTGTTAATTGTGCAGGGGGCCTATTTATTAATTGTGCAGGGGGCCTATTTATTAATTGTGCAGGGGGCATATTTATTAATTGTGCCGAGGGGCATATTTATTCAGTGTGGTGGGGAGATTTAATCTGTGGGGAGTGTATGCGGACACAGTATGGGAAGCGAGGGTGATGGGATGTGTGCGGACACAGTATGGGGAGGGGGGGTGTGTGAGGAGGAAATATTAGGAGGCAGGGGAAACGTGTAAGGAGACTATTTAGAGGAATAGTGTGAGGAGACAGTATGGGGGAAGTGTGAGTGGGGACAGAGTAGAGACTGAGTAGTGGGTGGGCGATAGCATGAGGGGGCAGTGTAAGGTCACAGCCAGGAGGGAACAGTATGCTAAGGAGGGGGAGTGTGATGAGGGGGCATAGTATAGAGAATGAGCCCTATAGGAGGGACACTGTGAGAGAACAGCTTGAAGAGGGGACCCAGTTTGGTAAGGAGGGGTTGGTGTGGAGGGCATGTACCATAAGAGGGACAGTGTGGGGATGATATTTTGTGCAGAGAATATAGTGAGGGGTAATTATTCATTCAGTGGCTCAGCGTAGGGCAGATATTTTTATTCAGGAGCATTATAATGATTATAATAATCTTTCATGGCATCGTGTGGGGGTGTGCTGCTGAAGACCGGAGAAGATGGAAGTTTGCAGAGACGGGCTGTGGATGAGAAAAGTCTTCATGACGTCTGGGCAAGAGGAAGAAAAGAAAGAGAACGACTCCAGAGACAACATCATCTATCAGGTACCTGGATGTAAATGTTTTTTATGATGCTGACATTTTTTTTTTATTTATAATAGGAGCATTAACTATGTTGTTCACGTTTATGATGAGTCTGCAGTCATGCTATGTGACTGCAGACTTCTGAATTCTCACAGTGCGCACTGCACACTGTCAGGATTCTCATACCAGCAATTTGTATACATGCAGTCACAAGCCGACTAGACATGCGTGGCCTCACTCAATGAAAATGAGTTGAGGGAGGCTGGACATGTCTAGTTGGAATGTGGTCAGAAGTATACAAATCACATACTTGTGCTCACATGACCGTCCACTGTTGCCACGGCAAGGGAGAATCCTAAAAGTGTGCAGTGCATGCGCTGTGAGAATTCAGAAGCCTGCAGTCACATACAGTGACTGCAGTCTTTCATCTCAAACCTGGACAAGCCCATTAGTTATAAAATGAAGCCCTGTAGCCTATCCTGACAGCATTTAGTATACTCACTGTCAGGATTCAGCTCTGCTTGCAGGTTCCATTAATCATCATATGGCCACTTCACTCATATGAGATTTTCATAATTACGGTCAAGTGAAAACGAGCTTTTCTTCCTGCTTCTCTCAGAGAGAATTAGGAAGAGCAGCTCGTCAGCACGTGACTAAGGTCACGGCCCCATTATTAGTATTTGGTCAGTATTTTTACTCAGGAGCAAGAGCCAAAACCGGGTGAGGAACAATCAGAGAAAAGGTATAATGGAAACAAGTCACCAATTCTGCATTTATCACCCACTCCTGGTTTTGGCTCCCACTCCTGAGAAAAAATACTTACCGAATACTGACCACATACTAATAGTGGGGCCGTGGCCTTAGTGTGCAAATTTCATATGTGCTGAGGAAGGAGTGGAAGAAGGGGGGCGCCAAACTGAATTCTTGCCTGGGTGCTAGAAGACCTAGATACACCTCTGCTGGAGAGTATCGCATATGATGATGGAATGATATACACCGGTCTGGTGAGTATCGCACATGATGACGGGATTAGATACACCAGTCTGGGGAGTATCGCACAGGCTGGGTTTAGATACACCGGTCTGGGGAGTATCGCACATGCTGGGATTAGATTTTTTTTTTTATATACTGTATTTCTTACTTGAAGCTGCGATCATCTGATCCCTACTATACATAGCAAAATGCACATGCGCTCATACAGACAGGAAAATAGAAAATTTGCAAACACAGAAAAATGTACACGCACGCTCACACACACAGAAAAATGCACGTTCACACACACAGAAAAATGCACATGCACGCTCACACACACAGAAAAATTCACACGTGGTGTAATACATGACCCCGCTCCGTCCACTTCTATAGGTGCAGTGGTGTAATAAGATAGGCCGTAACAGCAGCCACTCCGGGGCTCCATGAGACTCGGTGGTTGTGAAGAGCAGTGATGTCAGTAACTACACCGCTCATCAGAGTCACCGAGCCCTCTGTATAATGGCCCCTTATAAGTGCCCCACAGTATAATGGCCCCACATAGTCCTCCAGTCAGTATAATGGGCCACACATAGTGCTCCATACACTCTAATGGGCACCATATAGTCCTTCATACAGTATAATGGCCTCACATAGTCCTCCATACAGTATAATGGCCCCACATAGTCCTCCATACAGTATAATGGCCCCCACATAGTCCTCCATACAGTATACTGGGCCCCACATGGTCCTCCATACAGAATAATAGGCCCCACATAGTCCTCCATACAGAATAATAGGCCCCACATAGTCCTTCATACAGAATAATGGGCCTCACATAGTCCTCCATACAGTACAATGGCCCCAACATAGTACTCCATACAGTATAATGGCCCCCACATAGTACTCCATACAGTATAATGGCCCCATATATTTCTTCATACAGTACAATTGAGCCCACATAGTCCTCCATACAGTATAATGGCCCCATATAGTGCACCATGCTATACTGTGCCTCACATATTGCTCCACAGTATAATGGCCCCATATAGTGCATCCTGGTGTGTATGGCCCCCATTATCCTCCTCCCGGCGTGTATGGCCCCCATCGTCCTCTTCCCGGCATATATGGCCCCCATCATCCTCCTCCCGGTGTGTATGGCCCTCATAATCCTCCTCCCTGCATTTATGGCCCCATCATTCTCCTCCCTGCGTGTATGGCCCCATCTTCTTCCTCCCTGCGTGTATGGCTCCCATCATCCTCCTCCATGCGTGTATGGCCCCCATCATCTTTCTCCCTGCGTGTTATGGCCCCCATCATCTTTCTCCCTGCGTGTTATGGCCCCCATCATTCTCCTCCCTGCGTGTATGGCCCCCATCTTCTTACTCCCTGTGTGTATGGCCCCCATCATCATCCTCCTTGCATGTATGGCCCCCCCATCATCCTCCTCCCTGCGTGTATGGCCCCCTTCTTCTTCCTCCCTGCGTGTATGGCCCCCATCTTCTTCCTCCCTGCGTGTATGGCCCCCATCTTCTTCCTCCATGGTTGTATCGCCCCCATCATTCTCCTCCTTATATATGGCTTGATATATTCGATAAAATAAAAAACTCTTGTACTTACCTTCTCTGCGCTACCACGCAGCGCTGCGTCCTGTTCATTGTGTCCAGGGCACAGCAGATGGATGATCTCCCTGCTGTGCCCTGAAAAGGTCGGCGGTGATCTGCAGCCTGTAGTGTAACAGTAACAGGCTGAGATCACTGCCGCACATACTCAGTGCTGCCACCGCTTGGGACCTCCTCCTCGGCTGCCACTGCTCCTGTCATTGAACGCCCTGAGAAAGGCGTCCTCCCCACAACTGTGACCTGGACGCCCAGAAGGGATTTTTAGTGATAATTTATAGCTCGTTACCTATATCACTGGCCACTGTGCAGTCTCAGGATACATAGGCACGGTCCTCCCCTAGAGATTCTACTTGTTACATCCCTGTGTGTTGCTGTATGGAAAGTGATGAGTTTGAGTGTATATCGGTTTCCTCTTCATCCTGACAGCAAGACAAGGCTCTTGGCCTATAATATTCTTACTAAGTATGCTAATAAAAGCTTAAAACACTCTTAAGGGTCAGAGTTCAGGACACCATTATATAGTGTCCAGAAGTTTAACCGGTTCAGGACCGCCCACTGTACAAAAACGTCGGCGCTGCCTGGGCTCTGTGCAGAGCCGACGTTTAAAAAGGGTGGGTGGTCCCGCAGCGCTCAGAACCCCCAGGGTTCTGCAAGCACTGCGGTTCCGGTGCAGAGCGATAGCTCTGACAGGGGACATCATCGGGACCTGATTGGATCAGGTCCCAATGATGTTAACCCTTTTCTATCTTCTATATGCCGCGATCTATAGTGATCGCGGCATATAGAAGATAGTGAGAGGAGAGGGGGTCGTCCACTTACCTCTCCGACGGCCCCCTGATATCTTCCAGGACCTGCCGTTGTTATGGCAGCTGGAGGTCACATGACCGCCTCCAAATCTGCCATATATGGTGTCCTGTTAGACTCAGCCTGCAGCTGAAGCCTGGCAGGAGACACTGACTGTGAAACAAGTCAGCAAAGATGTCATGCAATGTAATACATGTTTATTACATTGCATGACATCAGTGATTAGAAAAATAAAAATTAATGTCCCATACTGGGAATAAGTAAAAATGTAAAAAAAAAAGTCAAAAAAATGTTCTCAAACTGTTAAAAAAAAATCACAAAATAAATAAAAATAAATAAATAAAATATTAAACCAATAAATCTGTATATTTATGCAAAAACAAAAAAAAGAACACATATTTGGTATCGCCGTGTCCGAAACAACCCGATCTATAAAACTGTCACACTAATTAACTCCTTCTGTGCACACCGTAATAAAAATAAATAAAAAACGGAGCAAAAAACTATGCTTTTTCATCATATCGCCAAACAAAAAGTGGAAAAAAATGCGATCAAAAAGCAAAATGGAAATAAAAATGGTACCGCTGAAAACGTCATCTTGTTCCGCAAAACAAAGCCGCCATACAGCTCCATCAGCCGAAAAATAAAAAAGTTATAGCGCTCAGAATAAAGCAATGCAAAAAATATTTTTTCTATAAAATTGTTTTGTTGTGTAAAAGCGCCAAAACATAAAAAAATATACAGTAAGTGTAATATCGCTGTAAACGTACTGACCCGAAGAATAACGCTGCCTTATCACTTTTACCACACGCAGAGGGCATAAAAAAAAAACCTTAAAAAACAATTCCTGAATTGTTTGTATTTGTTAATTTTACCTCCCAAAAAACGGAATAGAAAGCGATCAAAAAATGTCACGTACCCCAAAATAGTACCAATAAAAATGTCAACTCGTCCCGCAAAAAACAAGCCGTCACATGACTCTGTCAGCCGAAATATGGAAAAATTATAGCTCTCAAAATATGGCGATGCAAAAACTAGATTTTGCAAAAAAAATCGTCTCTTAGTGTGTGACAGCTGTCAATCTTAAAAACCCGATATAAATCTGGTATCTCTGTAATCGCACCGACCCGAAGAATAAAGTAATCTCATCACTTATACCGCACAAGGAACGGCGTAAAAAATAAATAAAACCAATTCTTCACCTGCTACTGATTTGTTTATTATGTCTCCCAAAGATCGCAGTAAGGCTCTGCTTGCATTTATTCTGCGCTGAGCACTTACACCAGAGTTTCCGTGTAAATCTCTGAAATACGTGATTCAGACGGAACCCATGATTCCCTGTAATGAGGCAGATATAGGCCACAGTGGATGCCATCTGGCCTGTGATCCCATGGTGTCAGTTTTTTTAGGCGTGCATAAAAGTGCGGTTGGCCACAGTTTTGTGCACTTCTGAAAAAAAGGACACCGCTAAACATAGGCCAGACGGAGTCCAGAGTAACTCTGCTGCCTCATTACAGTGAATGGATCCCGCAGGGGTTTCATCTGAATTACATCACTTGGAAATTTAGATGGAAACCCCGATGTAAGTGCTCAGCCTCGAGCGCCGGATAAATGTTACGTAAAATGTTCCCAATAAAAGCTTCAACTCGGTCCTCAAAAAAAGCTAGTCCCCACTCAGGTCTGTCATCTGTTAAAAATATTCCAAGTTACTGGTAGCAGAAAGGCTCTGGAAAAGCGAAATGGCCCTTGCCCCCCCAAAAGAAATTCAGAAAATTTTGTGCTCCCAAATCCAAATGCCTATTCTACAATAATTTGTTCTCCAATTGTCAAATAGCACTTGGTCCCTCCCAGATCTCGCCATATGGCTAAGCGGTACGATACAGCCACATATGGGGTATTGCCACTTTTAGAAGAAATTGTGTGACACATTTTGGCACCATTTTTACCCATTGCCCTGTGTGAAAATGTAAAATCTGAGGGTAAAACATTTTTTTGAGGTAAAAATACAATTATGTTTTCTTCACTGCCCAATGGTATAAATTTAAAAATTAAAAAATACTCACTACTTCCCTAGATGAATTCCTTGAAAGGTGTAGTTTACAAAATGGGGTCACTTGTGGGGGTTACGGCATGTCAGCGACTCTTCAAATGTGACATGGTGTCTGCAACCTATCCCAGCCAACATAGCTCTCCTTTCTCTTCCGAACCCTGCCATACACCAAAGCAGTGGTTTTCCCCCACATATGGGGTATCTGCGTACTCGGGAGAAATTGCACAACAAATTTCATGGTACAATTTCTCCTGCTATCCTTATGATAATGCAAAATTAGGGATGAAAAACGTTTTTTGTGGGAAAAATGTGAAAATTTTATTTTTACGGCTCAATATTATAAACTTCTGTGAAGCACCTGGGGGTGCAAGGTGCTCACCACACATCTAGATAAGTTCCCTAAGGGGTCTAGTTTCCAAAATGGTGGCACTTGTGGGGGGTTTCCACTGTTTAGGCACATTAGGGGCTCCCCAAATGCGACATGGCGTCTGCTAATTATTCAAGCAAATTTTACATTCAAAAAGTCTAATGGCGCTCCTTTCCTTCCAAACCCTGCCGTGCACCCAAACAGTGGTTTTCCTCCACATATGGGGTATCAGCGCGCTAATGAGAAATTGCACTACAAATTGTGTATTCCATTTTTTCCTGTTACCCTTGTGAAAATAAAAAAAATTGGGTCTAAAGTAACATTTTTTGTGAAAAAAAGTTAAATGTTCATTGTTTTCTTCCACATTCCAAAAATTCCCGTGAAACACCTGAAGGGTTAATAAACTTCTTGAATGTGGTTTTGAGCACCTTGAGGGGTGCAGTTTTTAGAATGGTGTCACTTTTGGGTATTTTCTGTCATAAAGGCCCCTCAAAGTCTCTTCAAATAAGATGTGGTCCCTAAAAAAATGTTTTTGTAAATTTTGTTGGAAAAATGAGAAATCGCTGGTCAACTTTTCTCCCTTATAGCTCCCTAACAAAAAAAAATTTTGGTTCCAAAATTGTGCTGATGTAAAGTAGACATGTGGGAAATGTTATTTATTAACTATTTTGTGTGACATATCTCTCTGATTTAAGGGCATAAAAATTCAAAGTTTGAAAATTGCAAAATTTTCGCCAAATTTCTGATTTTTTCACAAATAAACGCAAGTGACATCAAAGAAATTTTACCAAAATCATGAAGTACAATATGTCACGAAAAAACAATCACAGAATCAGGGGGATCCGTTGAAGCGTTCCAGAGTAATTACCTCATAAAGTGATAGTGGTCAGAATTGAAAAAATTGGCCCAGTCACGAAGGCAAAAACAGGCCTGGGGCTAAAGAGGTTAATATGTAATGTTAGAGGATAAAACATGAAGAAGGTATAAAGTGGGAGAACTACATGTTCCAGCACACAAAGGCTGTGACTACAGAAGACATTACAGGTAGGAGGACTAGGGAGTGAATTACATGTCTAAGCTGTTATTATAGGACATTAAAGTAAGTGGTATCAGGGAGAAAACTACATGTCCCAACAGGTTCAGGCTCTTATTGATAAATTTCGAGTGATTACAAGGAGGGGGTAGATGAGGAGAAACTAAAAGTCCCAGCATGTCCAGGCAAGTTATGGGTTAGCAAAGAACCATTAATGGAAGTGGGTATACAAGAACTAAAAGTCCCAGAATGTCTGGCCAGTTATTATAGGATATCAGAAGACATCTGACATATGAGAACTGGCAGTAACACAGGACAGACACAGAACTGCTGATATTACAGCTGATACAGGGGAGAACTACAAGTGCCAATGCACCCAGCACTCTCTCTCACAGCTGCTTCATGACCTCTTAGTTAGCTCTGCCACTTATGTGCCTGGTCACATGATGGTGACATCTTCACAGGTCCTACAGTCACTAGGACCAAGCAGCAGCTTGAGTTTCTGGTCAGAGTATATACAGGTGCATCTCACTAAATTAGAATATCATCACAAACATAATTTATTTAAGTTCTTCAATACAAAAAGTGAAACTCATATATTACATAGAGTCATTACAAACAGAGCAATCTATTTCAAGTGTTTATTTCTGTTAATGTTGATGATTATGGCTTACAGCCAATGAAAACACAAAAGTCATTATCTCAGTAAACGTCTTGAAAAATGTTTTTAAAATCCGAAATGTTGGCCTACTGAAATGTATGTTCAGTAAATACACTCAATACTTGGTCGCGGCTCCTTTTGCATCAATTACTGCATCAATGCGGCGTGGCATGTAGGCGATCAGCCTGTGGCACTGCTGAGGTGTTATGGAAGCCCAGGTTGCTTTGATAGCAGCCTTCAGCCTACTGAAACAGATCTTTTTAAATGCTTAGGAAGCTTTTGCTGGTGTTTTTTGTTAATAATTCTAATTTACTGAGATAATGACTTTCGTGTTTTCATTGGGTGTAAGCCATAATCATCAACATTAACAGAAGTAAACACTTGAAATAGATCACTCTCTTTGTAATGACTCTTTATAATATAGGAGTTTCACTTTTTGTATTGAAGAACTGAAATAAATTAACTTTTTGATGATATTCTAATTTAGTGAGATGCACCTGTATGTGGGTACAGCTCCTGCTGCCTGGTGCACAGTGCTGCCGTGTGTGCCTCCGCTCCTGTCATTGCACGCACTGACAGTGGAAAATGAAGTCCACACTTACATCTGGGCTTCAATAAAATGGCCACTATCTCCTCCCCACAGCTGTGACCTGGATGCCCAGGGAGCGTGCCCAGGTTGCAGCTAGAGGCAGGAGGAGCGGCCTCTAATGTTACGCATAGGGTTGGTATCCGACCGCAGAAGCCTATGCCCCAGCGGCTGCTGTAAGTGAGGGTGTAAATGTCCTGCTCAGACACTTATACCCTCACAAAATGAAAATGGCAGCCCCCAGTGGCTGAAATAAAACTTCATAAATAAAAAACTATTAAAGCATTACATTTAATTTTGTATTAAAAATAATTTATTATATAATCAATAATTATTAATACAAAATTAAAAATCGCAGCACCTTCCCTTTAAGAGACCGCTGCCAGATATATAAAATAGCTTCATTTGCAGGGAGGTCAGTTCCTAAGTCTTCTCCACACCTTAGGACCCCTTCCCAGGATGTGATGGCAATGTCCTTTTGTGGGAAGAGGTTAAGCTAAATGATCTACCAAAGAACCAGGTACTAGCACCATGGCTTGCCCCACATATATTTGTGATTGAAAATAATGTTTTCAGCAACTTTTAACACTTATAAAGGAGTATATGTGGCCTCCTTTTTGTATCCACTCCTACTAATAAAAAGAACCTTGCATGTGATAATCCAACCATACACTGGCTGAAAAGCCATAGACCATTTTTACATGACCATACTGCGCCTCCCATGTGTCCTGCTCCATAGTAGACTGCATTTAGCTGTCAGGGAGTGCGTGAGACTGACACTACTGAATAACAATGCCTTCCAGGCCTCTTATGATTCTCTACTGAACATTTACCTAGAAAACAATGATGAAAAAAATTGAATTGTAAGAACACATCCTAATCTATTACTTACTTTGATGTCTCCAGTTTCTGTCACTGTATTACTCAGATGATAAATTAATTTTACTACAATTTGCATACAAATGTTATCTATATATATATATATATATATATATATGTATATATATATATATAATCGTCTTATCCCGTCTGTCTGTCTGTCTGTCCAGGAAATCCCACGTCGCTGATTTGTCCGGCCGAGGCCAATCAGCGACGCGGGATTTGAGAAAAAGATGGCGGCCGTTAGGGGCTCATCTGGCGGACGGAGGTCAGCGGGGATGCAGCCTGGAGATGAGCGGCGCTAGCCGCTCATCTCCCCGCTGCTGGCAGCACAAGTACCCCGACGTGCGGCGCCGCTGATCTCCCGACGGCAAGTGTGAAGGGAGTGACGCGCCGCTGCCCGGTCCTCAGTAATACGGTTCGCTGATTGGTCGCGGCCGCCTGCCGGCTGCGACCAATCAGCGACATTGGCGCTAAATTTAAACAACGCTCTGCTGATTGGTCGAGGCCGCGACCAATCAGCGATTTTGGCGCCAAATTTAAACACTGCTTTGATGATTGGTCGCGGTCGCGACTAATCAGCGATTTTAGCGCCAAATTTAAACAAGCTCTCCGGTCCTCACTAACACAGTTCGCTGATTGCTCGCGGCCACCACCCATGACCAATCACCGATATTGCCGCCAAATTTAAACACCGTTTTGCTGATTGCACCTGTTCGGCCGCATACATATTCTAGAATACCCGATGCTTTAGAATTGGGCCACCATCTAGTAAAATGTATAATAACATACTTAAAATATTTCAAAGCAAAGCTATTGAAAAATAATAAAATTATCTTTATTCTTGGCAGATGACTGTACCAGGAGCCCTGAGGGATTTCTAATATTTTCCGATTATACAGCAGATTATAGTATCACACCAGATACATACGAAGAGCATGCCACTATCCCAAATATACCTCCAGCCCTTAGCAGCAAAACTCCATCATCTGATCCATTTGAACTGATCATATCTTCTGATTCCTCACAAACCATTATGCAAAATGAAGATAAAAGAAGTGATGTTGAACATCAAAAAGCTTACATGACGGAAAATCGATTTGCATGTTCAGAATGTGGGAAATGTTTTACCGAGAAATTCTATCTTGAATCACATCAGAGGATTCACGGAGGGAAGAAACCATTTTCATGTTCAGAATGTGGGAAATGTTTTAGCCATAAATCGGGTTTATTCAGACATCACAGAATTCATACTGGGGAGAAGCCATTTTTATGTTCAGAATGTGGAAAATGTTTTAGCGTTAAATCAAAACTTGTTACACATCAAAGAATTCACACAGGGGAGAAGCCATATTCATGTTCAGAATGTGGAAAATCTTGTTCTCAGAAATCTGATCTTGCTAAACATCAGAGAATTCACACGGGGGAAAAGCCATTTTCATGTTCAGAATGTGGGAAATGTTTTAACCAGACATCAGATCTTGTTAAACATCTGAGAACTCACACAGGGGAAAAGCCATATACATGTTCAGTATGTGGAAAATGTTTTTATCGGACATCAGATCTTGCTAGACATCGGAGAATTCACACAAGGCAAAGGCCATATTCAGAAAGCGGAAATAATTTTAACCAGAATCGAAATCCTGTTAGACGTCAGAGAAATCACACAGAGAAGAAGCCATTTGCATGTGCAGACTGTGGGAAATGTTATTCTAAGAATTCTGATTTTGTTAGACATCAGAGAATTCACACAGGGGAGAAGCCATTTTCATGTTCAGATTGTGGGAAATGTTTTAACCAGAAATCCGCTTTAGCTAGACATCAGAGGATGCACACTGAAGAGATGCCATTTTCATGTACACTGTGTGGAAAGTGTTTTCTCCACAACTCATCTCTAATTGGACATCAAAGAGCTCACAAAGGAAAACCATTTTCATGTTCTGAATGTGGTAAACGTTTTACCTACAAATCACATTTTCTAAAGCATCAGAAAAATCACATTGGGAAGTAACCATTTTCTTTTCTTAATTCTTTTTTTTTTTTTTTTTTTTTTTTTTACAATATACCAATAAGATGAACAGTTGCAGGAAAAGTCACATCATACAAGAGGTAATGAAAGCAGTGCTTTAGATCTGATAATTTCTACCACTAAATGAGTCTTAAGCTCAATGCAATTTAACATCTATTATTGTAAACTAGAGTAATAGAATCCAACATAGTTATATATTGAAGCTGCCCTTGAAGGAAGTGTGTCGGACATTCTTTGGCCTTCAGAACTGCAGCATTAATTTGTCATATAAATTAGTGTTCAAATCGTTCTGTAGGGATATTGGCTGCGAACAGTGTACCCTATTGCAGTCATTGCAAAAATTGGATCATTGCCTACTGGGATCTTTTTCTTGGCCTTAGACACCACTGGCACCAGAACTTGTTATCTACTGTAATAGTTTGTGTGCTAAGGAATGATGTGTTGTTTTTTGGACATTAGAGTCTTGTGTTTTGGTGGCAACTTGCTTCACTATGTAACACCTGTTCAGAATGATTCTTAATAGTCTCTTCTCCCCTTTCGTAATCTTTTACATCCAAAGGATCCCCTTTTGCAGGATATTTTTTCCTTGATCACATCATTATCATGTTCTCTTATGTCAACAAAAACATTTCACAAAGATGTCAGTTGTTTAAAACTGTACCAGGCTAGTCTAGCCCCAATGACCATGCCTCGTTCAAAGTCGGTCAGATAACTATTTTTTCCTCAGTAATGTGAATTCACACAGAATCTGATCCATGGAAATATTGCTTTTATGCTACAACTATGTGGTGTCTAATTTCTATTCGGGAAATCTCCAGTTGTAAAAAGACAGATGTCTGACATAAAGTTGCCATTCTGTGTATTTCAAATATGTGCATCAAGTAATTCACATACACTGCATTACTGCATGTTACAGAGGTTGTCCTGCACCTCTTTTATCTGTTTTTACTTCACTAATGGAGAGGCACTGCAATATGTGATCGGGACAGTTGCTAAGACAATCATGTGATACTCGGACTGTTACTTCAAATTAATAGGGCGTCCTATTAGACAAGACAAGCTGGGCTTTGAATGGTGGGTTCAGCAACTGTCCCAATTGCTTACAGTAGTGTCTCCTTAGGGTGCTTTCACATTGTGTTCAGGCAGTCGTTCTTTGGCCCCATCAGTGCTTGCGTCCGTACCCCCCAGAAAAAAATGATTTGAGCGTATGCGCCGATGGGGCCATAGATTATAATGGGGCCGACAGAGTGAACGTGTTCTCTGTCGTGTATCATTTTCTGGTGTGTACGCCTTCTGGATGCGGACACTCAGACGTAGTAGACTGCATCTGGGTGTCCGGCTCCAGTAGGCGTACCCTCTTGAAAATGATGCACGACAGAGCACACGTTCACTCTGTCGGCACCATTATCGTCTATCGTCCCATTGGCTCATACGCCTGAATCAAGTTTTGCGGGGGGTTTGGTCGGCAGCCCCGATGGGGCCAATGAACGTGTGAATGCAATGTGGAAAGCCTTTATACCTGATGTCAGATCAGATGGTAGAGCGAGAGGCATCAGACAGCCCCTTTTAAAACTTTTTAAGTATCATTAATAAACATTGTATAAACTTATATCCTTGTGTTTGGATCTATATTTTTTAATTCTTTAGATGTTACAATATTGCTAAAATGGAGTTAAGGTAGAGCTAATAGTCATTTTATATAAAAATAGGAAAGTGAGAGATGCAGTATGCAAAATTTTGTTTTGAAAATATCCTTTCATAAGGTAAATTTCTTTCATATTAAAGAAGCATCATATCATATAGCACTGTGTACTTACAATTGCTCATTTTGCCCTTCTACCCAGCTAATTCTTCTCTCTTCTCTGCTCTATGTAGAAACCGGAAATCTCTTTTTCCCTGCATAAATCCCTCTTCAACTCCTGACCCAGCTGCTTCCCCTCCTTCCCCCTGCCGGGGACTTTTGCAGTGACTCATGACTCATGTGAGACTTCCTGTTTCTACATGGAGCCAAGAAGGATTCAGCTAGTCAGTTTTTAATCTTGTGATGACATAGACCAATGGAAAACAGAATAATTAGCTGGGTAGAAGGGCAAAACGAGCAATTGTACGTACACAGTGCTATATAATATGACGATTGTAATATATTAAGAAGATAAAAACTTTGATGGGAGTGCTTCTTTAAGTGAAAAAGACTAGAGAATCTCTCATCTATCTCATCACTATGGTTTTCATGCCAGAAAATGTTTTATATAGCAATATATATGTATGATGTTGCCACTGCTCATCATTAGGATTATCCAAAAGGCATACCCCGAGAGTAACAGGAACTAAAGGTCTAAGAACCTCAGGAAGAATGTCAGTAACTTCAGTCCAAAAGGTACTATACAAGAATAGAACAATAGTAGATGCCTTAAATCAGCATTTTTTTCTTTGCATCTATGCCATTGTGAAGTTGGAAGCTACTGTAAAAAAATGTAAAGGTGTGAGAAAGCAGTGATGCACAATGTATAGAAGAATATGTTTACTGTTCGTTGCGGGACAAACAGTTTATCAACCTCTATTCTAATTTGTAAGGTAAAGCATTAGAGTTCTGCATCTAAATTCTTTACAAGTTGCCATTTGGGGCCAAAGGCAATAATATCTGCTCACTTCACCCCGTTCCCCTGATGCACTCCTCTGCTCTGCAGAGTGTGGACTGAGGCTCTGCACAGCAGGCTCGATTTAAAGAGGACTTTTCAGCAGTTTTATCATGTCAAATTGGCCTTAAAGTGAAATAGTGGCTGCAAAGCTGAATAAAACATAATTTTTAATTTTTATTTCTCATTTCCGCTGCGGAGATATTAGGTTGTAAAGTTTAGATTCTAATTTACTTTAAATCTGATTGGGCGTTCCATGACATTTGTCTCTTTCTCTCTTTCTCTGCATGACGTTGACCAAACATAAACAGTAAGCTTCATACAAGGAAAAAAGAACATGTTCCTAGAAGGTCAGAAGAACATGACTTCTGTGAGATGTAATGAAAAACAGCCCTGATTTCTACAGATACTGTGCAGTATTAATGAGATCCAGGTTTGATTACAAATACTTCCAGGTTTCCTCTAAGGAGAGTCAATGTGCAGGACTGGAGACTATAGCAGCTGAGTGTGATTACAAACAATCCCAAATCTCCCTTTACAGTAGTTAATGTGGGGGGAGGGAGAATATAGCAGAGCTAATTGTGATGATAAACTCTCCCAGGTCTCCTCTCACTGAAGTATGTGTGTTGAAAGGGCAGAGCTATGAAAGGAGAGCTGCTGTTGCAGAGGTGTTTGCAGTGATCCATAGCTCAGTTGTGCTGTATTCACCATTCCCCACATCGACTGCCATGAAAAAAAGCTCTTGAAATATTTGCAGTCATACTCAGATCTGCTGTATTACCCCTTCCCTGTCACTGGCTGCAGTGAGAGGACATCTAGAAATGTTTGTAATCGCACTAATCTCTGACTTATAGTTTACAGTAGCTGCAGAGATCCGGGCATGTTCTTTTTTTCCTTTGCATGACAACTCCCACTTGTGATTTGTCAACATCATGAAACGGGAAAAGTACACGCCGTTCGAGAAGAATTTCTGGTAACACCCCCTTGGAATTGCCATAAATTATAACCTAAACTTTACAAGCTAATATCTTTCAACTGATTTAAAAAAAATAAAAACTATGTTTTACTCAGCTCTGCAGCCACTATTCTATAATGTGTCTAGTTAAACATGCTAAACCTGGTGAAAGGTCCTTTAATGACTTCATGGCATGTACTGCACTGATACTCAGACACGCAGGCTGAATGGTGGAAGAGGGAGCTGTTATCTCTCGTCCATCTTTCTATTCATCTACATCCTGAGGATGCTGATGTAGTTGAAATCAAAACGTTGTGCATACAGTAGGTAACTGGTACGGCATTCAACTGTTTCCAGGAATTTGGATGTTCTGACCCAGGGGTAAGACAGAACCATCCAAAGTACCGAATGTGGCTCACAGGTCACAGTTTGCCCTGAGCTGATATATACTTAGTCCCTATTTCTAAGTGCTGATTAAAATTTCAAGGAGTGATAAAAATTGATATATAGTATATGTACTGGAAATTGCTATTCTTTGACAATAGCAAAAGAACAGAGCAGTTGTCTGCAACTTCCAATCTTATTATCCATCACTTTGGAAGCAGTATCATTGATGTTAAAAAATGGTGAACATCTGCTGCCCCCAACATGTTTCAATGCCAAATCAGTGGGAACAATGTGGCACTAGCCAGAGACAGTGAGTATGAAGGGCTTTTATTACTTCTGTGTACCATCCACTGACAACTATTGCCAATCAGGAGGCGAGAATCAGCCGTGTTTATACTAATATGCTTGAAACACATCAGCAAGGACCTTGAGGAAACACACAAAGGTCCTTAGAGTGGCGAATACTTCATGTACAGTGGGGAAAAAAGTATTTAGTCAGCCACCAATTGTGCAAGTTCTCCCACTTAAAAAGATGAGAGAGGCCTGTAATTGACATCATAGGTAGACCTCAACTATGAGAGACAAAATGAGAAAACAAATCTTGAAAATCACATTGTCTGATTTGGAAAGAAATGTTTTTTCAAATTTTGGTGGAAAATAAGTATTTGGTCAATTACAAAAGTTCATCTCAATACTTTGTTATATATCCTTTGTTGGCAATGACAGAGGTAAAACGTTTTCTGTAAGTCTTCACAAGGTTGGCACACACTGTTGCTGGTATGTTAGGATTTGTTTTCTCATTTTGTCTCTCATAGTTGAGGTCTACCTATGATGTCAATTACAGGCCTCTCTCATCTTTTTAAGTGGGAGAACTTGCACAAGTTGTGGCTGACTAAATACTTTTTTCCCCACTGTATACCTAGTGTATACCACATGTAGACCTTCAGTGTTCCAACACTTAGGCCACGTTCGCACGTTCAGTATTTGGCCAGTATTTGACATCAGTATTTTTAAGCCAAAATCAGAAGTGGAACAATCAAAGGAAAAGTATAATAGAAACACGTCACCACTTCTGCATTTCTCAGCCACTTTTGGTTTTAGCTTACAAATATTGATGTAAAATAATGACCAAATATTGAGCGCGTGAATGTGTCCTTAGAGCAGTGGTTCTCAACTCCAGTCCTCAAGACCCACCAACAGATCAGATTTTCAGGATTATCTTAGTTTTGCACAGGTGATGGAATTATTACCCGTGCAATACTAAGGAAATCCTGATCTGTTGGTGGGTCTTGAGGAGTGGAATTGAGAACCACTGCCTTAGAGTGAGCCGAGAAACTCAACCGCTCACTGCACTTGAGTTAAAGAAGTTGTTCACTACTTTTTAAAATGCCCCTAATGTATTAAACAGTGGAGAGGTTTTTTTTGTAAATACCTTGGTTCTACTTTATTGCCTGTGAGCGGCGCTGTCGCTGACGCGCTCCCCGCGGTGGACGCAGCCCAGCATCCACTGCGCGCTTTCCCAATGAATGCTGGAAAGCGCACGGTGGATGCTGGGATGAGACGCACGGGGAAACCCCGCCCACTGCCCAGCATCCACCGCGGGGAGCGCGTCAGCGAGTCACGCCTCAATTGACGTGACATCAGCGGAAGCAAGAACCACCTGCAGGCGGGGGTCACGTGATGCCTGTGAGCAGTCAGCGATAGCGCTGCTCACAGGCAATAAAGTACAACCAAGGTATTTACAAAAAACTTTTCTCCACAGGTTGAATACTTTGGCGGCATTTTAAAAAGTAGTGGACAGCTCCTTTAAACTCTGTATGTACAGTGCTAGGAAATCCTAACAAAGCGCAAAAGATACACAGTAAAACAAAATGGCATTTGGTACTTTTAAAAAAATATAATATTTTGAGGCAAGTATTCTGGAGTACTAGTAGATGATATTGCTACAGAGTTAAAGTTGAGCAGAGGAAGAAGACAACTCATCCACAACCAGCACAGCAGAGTCCTGCAGACACTGAGGCCCCTGATCATGTGACCACTGACTCCTCCCCTCGTGTGACCTCATCACAGGCCCTGTAAGCACAGAACAGCCATATATCTGGTGTGCCCCCTGCAGGTGGAGGTATGTGGAGATTCCCAATTAACTCCTTCAATACTGAGACTAATTAGGTGTATGCATCAACTGCATTGTAAGATCCAAAACTCTTTGTTTTTCTTACTTTTCCTCTGAAGTAAATACTTCCCAACAGTGAAAGGCAGGGAACAGTGAACTTTCATGATCCCACTCAGTATGATGCCCTTCATCTCCCCCACCACAGTATATTGTCCCACAGTACAGTGCCCCTCATCCCCCACACCGCAGTATATTGTCCCACAATATGGTGCCCCTTATCCCCACACCGCAGTATATTGTCCCACAGTATGGTGCTCAAATACAAAAAATATATAAAACCCAGCACCACCTTATGATAAGACATATACCTGTGCCAAAATCCCTGAAAAGTGGATGAGACAAAAAAAAAAAGCAAGGTACGGTGCTCCTCATCCTCCACACCGCAGTATATTGTCCCACAATATGGTGCCCCTTATCCTCCACACCGCAGTATATTGTCCCACAGTACGGTGCTCATCATCCCCCACACCGCAGTATATTGTCCCACAGTACGGTGCTCATCATCGCCCCCACCGCAGTATATTGTCCCACAGTATGGTGCCCCTCATCTCCCCCACCGCAGTATATTGTCCCACAATATGGTGCCCCTTATCCACCACACCGCAGTATATTGTCCCACAGTACAGTGCCCCTCATCCCCCACACCGCAGTATATTGTCCCACAGTACGGTGCCCCTTATCCCTCACACCGCAGTATATTGTCCCACAGTACAGTACCCCTCATCTTCTGCACCGCAGTATATTGTCCCACAATATGGTGCCCCTTATCCACCACACTGCAGTATATTGTCCCACAGTACAGTGCTCCTCATCCCCCACACCGCAGTATATTGTCCCACAGTACAGTGCTCATCATCCCCCACTCCGCAGTATATTGTCCCACAGTATGGTGCTCATCATCCCCCACACCGCAGTATATTGTCCCACAGTACGGTGCTCATCATCCCCCACTCCGCAGTATATTGTCCCACAGTACGGTGCCCCTTATCCCTCACACCGCAGTATGTTGTCCCACAGTACAGTGCCCCTCATCCTCCGCACCGCAGTATATTGTCCCACAATATGGTGCCCCTTATCCACCACACCGCAGTATATTGTCCCACAGCACAGTGCCCCTCATCCCTCACACCTCAGTATATTGTCCCACAGTACGGTGCCCCTTATCCCTCACACCGCAGTATATTGTCCCACAGTACAGTACCCCTCATCCTCTGCACCGCAGTATATTGTCCCACAATATGGTGCCCCTTATCCACCACGCCGCAGTATATTGTCCCACAGTACAGTGCCCCTCATCTCCCACACCGCAGTATATTGTCCCACAGTACGGTGCTCCTCATCCCCCACTCCGCAGTATATTGTCCCACAGTACGATGCTAATCATCCCCCACTCCGCAGTATATTGTCCCACAGTATGATGCCCCTCATCTCCCCCACCGCAGTATATTGTCCCACATTATGATGCCCCTCATCTCCCCCACCGCAGTATATTGTCCCACAGTACGGTGCCCCTCATCTCCCCCACCGCAGTATATTGTCCTACAGTACGGTGCTCCTCATCCCCCACACTGCAGTATATTGTCCCACAGTACAGTGCCCCTCATCCTCTGCACCGCAGTATATTATCCCACAGTACGGTGCTCCTCATCCCCCACACCGCAGTACAGTCATGGCCAAAAGTATTGAGAATGAGACAAATAGTAATTTTTCCAAAGTTTACTGCTTCATTTTTTGTAATGGCAATTTGCATATACTCCTGAATGTCAAAGAGTGATCAGCTTAACAGCAATTACTGTACTTGCAAAGTCAATGAACTTTAACCTCCAAAACACATTTCAACATCATTGCAGTCCTGCCTTAAAAGGAGCAGCTAACATCGTTTTAGTGATTGATCGCCAGCCCTGTCCTCATCAACACCCACACCTGTGTTAATGGATCAATCAGTCATGATTAAGTAAGAATGACATCACTGGACACTTTTAAAGGAGGCTGGTTCTTGGTATCATTGTTTCTCTTCAGTTAACCATGGTTATCTCTAAAGAAACACGTGCAGCCATCATTGCACTGCACAAAAATGGCCTAACAGGGAAGAGTATCGCAGCTACAAAGATTGCACCTCAGTCAACAATCTATCGCATCATCAAGAACTTCAAGGAGAGAGCTTCCATTGTTGTCAAAAAGGCTCCAGGGCGCCCAAGAAAGACCAGCAAGCGCCAGGACCGTATCTTAAAACTGTTTCAGCTGCGGGATCGGACTACCAGCAGTGCCGAGCTTGCTCAGGAATGGCAGCAGGCTGGTGTGAGTGCTTCTGCACGCACTGTGAGGCGGAGACTCTTTGAGCAAGGGCTGGTTTCAAGGAGGGCAGCAAAGAAGCCTCGTCTCTCCAGAAAAAACATCAGGGACCGACTGATATTCTGCAAAAGGTACAGGGAGTGAACTGCTGAGGACTGGGGCAAAGTCATTTTCTCTGATGAATCCCCTTTTCGATTGTTTGGGACATCTGGAAAACAGCTTATTCGGAGAAGAAGAGGTGAGCGCTACCACCAGTCTTGTCTCATGCCAATTGTAAAGCATCCTGAAACCATTCATGTGTGGGGTTGCTTCTCAGCCAAGGGAATCGGCTCACTCACAGTCTTGCCTAAAAACACAGCCATGAATAAAGAATGGTACCAGAATGTCCTCCAAGAGCAACTTCTCCCAACCGTCCAAGAGCAGTTTGGTGCCCAACAATGCCTTTTCCAGCATGATGGAGCACCTTGCCATAAAGCAAAGGTGATAACTAAATGGCTCATGGAACAAAACATAGAGATTTTGGGTCCATGGCCTGGAAACTCCCCAGATCTTAATCCCATTGAGAACTTGTGGTCAATCATCAAGAGACGGGTGGACAAACAAAAAACAACAAATTCTGGCAAAATGCAAGAATGGACTACTATCAGTCAGGATTTGGTCAAAAAGTTGATTGAGAGCATGCCAGGGAGAATTACAGAGGTCTTGAAGAAGAAGGGGCAACACTGCAAATATTGACTTGCTGCATTAACTCATTCTAACTGTCAATATAACCTATTGGTACTCATAATATGATTGCAATTATATTTCTGTATGTGATATAAACATCAGACAAACACTAATAAAAACAAGAGGCCAGCAGATCATGTGAAAATATAATTTTGGTGTCATTCTCAAAACTTTTGGCCATGACTGTATATTGTCCCACAGTACGGTGCCCCTTATCCCCCACACCACAGTATATTGTCCCACAGTACGGTGCTCCTCATCCCCCACTCCACAGTATATTGTCCCACAGTACGGTGCCCCTCATCCTCCGCACCGCAGTATATTGTCTCACAATACGGTGCCCCTCATCCTCAGCACAGCAGTATATTGTCCCACAATATGGTGCCCCTTATCCACCACACCGCAGTATATTGTCCCACAATACGGTGCCCCTCATCCTCCGCACCGCAGTATATTGTCCCACAATATGGTGCCCCTTATCCTCCGCACCGCATTATATTGTCCCAGAGTACGGTGCCCCTCCACCTTAGTCAGAATGGAGCACTAATGGAGATGATCTTTTTTGAGTCTTGATCTTTTCAAAGCTCTTATCCACATTGGCGAATATGATGAACTGAGTCATGAATAATATGCTTATGTCTATGCACGTTTAGTTTTGTCACTATTAATAATTATGAATCATGACACTTATATTGGATTAATTGTTGCACGTTGCGCAATAATTTCTTGATATAAATTATCTGATATAATTATCGTGTTTTGATTTTAGGAAAGTAATTTCTCTTGCACTGTCACTTTATACTCGTATGCACTTTAAGTAGATATTTATCGTTACATGAATTTTTTATAAGCACTGTTACCTCATTAATGGATTTTATATTTTCTGGTGATTTTGTTAATTATTTTATTAATATTGATATGAATCATGGCTTAGCACATTTTATATTTTTTAAATTGTCACATCTATTTACGCATCGTTTTTTGCACTATGAATTATCTTCTAATGCACGGCCACTTTATTAATGGATTCTTATAGTGTTTGATGACTTTTCGACTATTATTCTAGTAATATTAATAGAATTATGATGCTGCACGGTCCTACATATTGCATTAATCAAATTAGATTTTCACTCATTTATATAGGCATCGTCTTTTGCACAGTCACTTTACACATGCATTCACTGCCATTTTGTTTTGCCCTATTTTTTTACTTTCATATTCATATTTATTTTGGGACATGATATATATATTTTCACTTTTTAGATTCACTTTTCATTTATTATTATGCGCAGTGATTAAGTACATATTCAAATTTAATAGTGGACAATATAACTGTGTTTTTCTTTTTCCTTATATACACTCCTCTTATTACCTCCATCGCTGCTCTGACCTGGTTGGATGTGCGCATGCGCAGGTTGCCGAGATGCTAAGCCCTGCAAGCCGAGGTCTATGAGTGCGGTTTACGCCTCTCTTCCGCTTGATAGGCGGAAGGACTGCGTCATCCTGCACGTGACCACTGGTTTGGGGACTCCTTCATAAGCAGCGGCTTCACCTGCGCATGCGCCGAGCGATCCATTTTGGTCGCGTCATTTAACGCTCCCCCTCCCTCACCTTGTGATTGGTTACTGGTACTATTTAAACGCACACACCCCCCACCTTGACACGCCTCCCGAAGAAGCTACGGCGAAGCGTGCGCGTCGGGGCAGGAAGCAGGAGCCTCTATGTTAGTGTGGACCACTTGATATAGGTGAATATAACTATTTAAGAGCTTATGTCAATTAGAGATTATAGCTGATACCTACCATTATTAGTCAGTGTCAGAGTTACTATTAAGCAAGAAGTGTTTATTTAATGTTACTATTTATAGAGGTAATTATGTGCTGGATCTATGTGTCTTTTATGACCTACAGCACTATTATCATCTGATGTATTACTTTGGCCATACCTCTTGCTGTATTAAGCTCTGACATAGTTTTGACAATAATTCATTGTTAAGCATATCTGGGCTGTTTAGTGTCCGAATAATCAAGATGAAATGCCATGTTGAAAAAAATTTTTTTGTACCTTTCATGGACTGAGTACTGTATTATCTTCAGTATATACCTACTTGGTGTTAATCAAGTTTATTTTTTGAATATATGAATCAATTTTGAAGTAATTTATGGCAGCTGACAAGTGAAACACATTGTGTGTAAAAAGCTTTATAGTTTCACCTTTTTTTTTTTTCTCTGAATATAAAAAGGTTCCATTTTGTCTTCCTTTGTTTTGGTACCTTTTCCTATTTAAATTATTTTTATCATGTTTAAAATAAAATATTTATTTTAACACATTTTTGTTACTTCCATTTTCTTGCGTGGTGACTATCGTGCACTGTGTAAAAGTTCTGTGTGTAAATTAGTCAGAATGGTGCAATATCCCATGATACATGAAGAAGATCTATAGGTCATCTCCACTCTGTGCTGCGGATGGATCGTGCAGCTGGTGATATATAGTGACATCATTGGACATACAGTAATGAGGCACAAAGGGCACTGAACACAGATACAATTGAAATTGGTACGTAATACTAACCACCTCGGACAGCTTCCAAAATTTGTGGATGTCCTGCTGGATCTGTGATGGGTTGGGAGGTGCGATAGATGTATGAGGAGCTGTTATTTGTATTATGAACTTTACATTGTAATAGAAGTATTTTGGATGCATAGAATTCCAGAAGCTAGCACTTTTTTCGGCTGATTCATTTAGACTGGTGTTGGGCATGCAAGTCCTAAAGGGGATATCCAGGATTTGATGTTTAAGCACGTTTTTTTGTTTTTCACAAACAGTCAGGTTGTTGCAACCTACCTACGTGTTATTCCCGGCCCCGGCACAGACTGCTCCAGCCGGGGATTCAGCTGCCTCTGCTGACGTCACGTCAACAGAGCTGCGGCTTCTTTTCCACCTTGCTCTGGTGACGGGGCGTGGCTTCCTACGTTATTCTGATTGACCGTTGGTTCCCCCAGTTTGACAACTGAATTCCCTCTGCCTATCAGAATGGGGTCGAAGTCACTCCCCGTCAACAGAACGGAGTGGAAAAGAAGCTGCCACTCTGTCGACGTGACGTCAGCATAGGCAGCTGGATCGCCGGCAGGAGCAATCTGTGACCGCTCTGTGCCGGCGATGAACAACTACCTGCCTGTTAGTGCTTAGGCACATTTTTTATTTTTTACAAAGTCCCGGATATCCACTTTAAAGAAGGGGCTTGCTGTAATACAGTGCAATTAATTCATTAAAGGGAACCTGTCACGTGAAAAAACACTAATAACCTACAGATATGGAATTGATCTGCAGGTTAATAGCATTTTGAAACTGCCCGATGCCCGCACTTACACCCCCGCTGCTGGTAGGAAATGAACTTTATTCCTCCGGGCAGCATACGGTTACAGCGGGTGGCGCCGGTGTGGTTTCAGTCACCATTCTGTGTATAGAACATGACAGTTTTGTAAATAAATATATTGCATCAGCCGTCTCGTTGCCGTTTCTAGACCCAAAAAAAAATAATTCTGGACTGGTGTGTGTTTTTTAGTAGTCTGGGAAAATAAATAACTGGCATCAACCGTCTTGTTGCCACAAAACCTTACTCTCGTGTACGCAGGCGATCGGATGTTATGCGTCCTTTCGTAGCCCCGAGTAATGCTGCACGAATGATGAGGCCACAAGATGTTGAAAAGGTGTTAGATTGGATGGCTGAGAGTGCCTCTAGTTCCTTTGCATTATCTTCCACCCGGTCCACTGCAGAAAGTGCACAGTTGACACTTGAGGACCATGTTCATCTGACTTCTACCTCACACCTTTGCAAATCAGTCAAGCAGTCTGAGCCCCAAGTCATTCAGCAGTCTCTTCTGCTTTTTGATGACTCTGCTGGCTGTGGTTCCGTAGCCCATCCACCTAGCCCTGCCCCAGAAGTGGAAGAGACTGAGTGCACTGATGCCCAAGCACTTTTTATGTTGGAGGATGAGTACATGTGAGGGCTAGTGCACACAGTGAGTGGAACACTGCAGGACATGTCAGATGATGATGAAACTCAGTTGCCAACTGCAGTGTCTTTCTGCAGTGTGCAGACTGGCAAGGAGGGCAAGGTTTAGGAGTCGGTGGAAGACGATGCGAGACTTGATGAGGTCTTAGACCCCACATTGAGTGGAGGCCATCCTACTGACATGCACAGTTCGGAGGAAGAGGAGGTGGCAATGCTGCCACAGCAGCACAGCAAAGGAGGGAGCAGTTTGCAAAGGCACAGCGGGCGGCCCCTAGCCAGTACGTCAGCTGCTACTGCCCACCGTGCCGGCATTTCTTCAGGAAATGTGCTGTTGACAAGCGACAGATGGTTTGCACTCTGACAGATCTCAGCCTCCTCCTGTTCCCTCTTCTGCTGCGGTCTCTGCCTTTTCCTTCCGCTCGCTATCAACAGGGCCATGTGTCTCCCCGCAAAGAGAGTATGTGACAGCATCACCACCAGTGTCACTGAGCATCTCCACACCATCCCATGGAAGCGTTCAGCTTTCCATTCCCAAAATCCTTGACAGAAAGAGGAGATACCCCCCCCTAGCCACCCACCAACCATGTTCCTGAATGACAGCATTTCCAAATTACTGGACTTTGAAATGCTGACATTCAGGTTGGTAGAGATGGACAGTTTTAAAAACTGATGGTGATAGCTGTCCTGCAGTACGTTGTTCCCAGCCGCCACTACTTTTCCAGTGTGGGCCATCGCTGCCCTTCACAAACATGTTGCGGAAGGCGTTCTACCTCATGTTCTACCACCAAATAGTATTGCCGGACATTTATCTGTCCAGGTTGGCTCCTACTCTCCTTCTTCCACAATCGGTCACAGGAAGAGCTGCACCACCAACTTGAGCACAGCCATGGGGAAAACGACAGCAGGCTGTTCTTAAACTCCTCTATTTGGGGGACAAATCCCACAATGCGCAGGAGCTGTGGACTGGGATCAAACAGCAGACAGATGAGTGCCAATGAACCTCAAGCCCGTCCTGGTGGTGTGCGATAACGGGCAAAATATCGTAGCAGCTCTGGTTCTAGCCGGTTTGACACACATCCCTTGCCTAGTGCATGTGCTGAACTTGGTGGTGCAGAACTTCCTGAAAAACTAACCACACATGTCAGAGCTGCTGCTCAAAGTGTAGGCAGTGTGTGCGCACTTTTGTCGTTCTCACCCTGCTGCTTGCCTGTCTGCGCTGCAGCGTCATTTATTTATTTTACTCACTTATATAGTGCCATTAATTCCACAGCGCTTCACAGACAATATCGGCACTGTCCCCATTGGGGGCTCACAATCTAAATTCCCTATCAGTATGTCTTTGGAGTGTGGGAGGAAATCAGAGAACCTGGAGGAAACCCAGGCAAACACGGGCTTCTGCCTTTCCGCTCACCGGCTGATATGCGACGAACCAACAAGGTGGAACTCCACCTTGCATATACTGGAGAGACTGTGCTAGCAGGCAATAGTGGAGTTTCAGCTGCAGCACACACGGCTGTGTCGCTCTGCAGAACAACACCACTTCACCACTGTGAAGCATGGGATTTTCAAAGATGATAGTCTTTGATAGATGCAGAAATTCCAAAGGAGTTTATTTTAAGCAGTCTTCTTCTTCAGCAAAAGAAAGTAACAATCCACATTTTGCTCAACATCAGCCTTTACATCAGGTGTTGCAGCTCCATTTATCATGAACATAAAACAAGACCTCACAACTATCCACCCTGATTGCGGTTAATTGTGACCTTTTATACACATGAAAACTCCCACAATTCTTTGCAGTATTCACTGTATAACACCAGAAGGCCTGACTCCTATAATGTCAGAGCAGACACACCCTGCTGCCCCTCGACCAGTGAAGGTAAGCAAATTTGTTCCATATAAACACTATTTAAACAGATTGTTATACATACATATTTTCCTTGGTATTGGTACATTGTTCCTAACTGAAAACACAGAAAGAGTAGAAAGAGTGCATTAGGTGACCAGCCTAGTAGGAAAAGTAGGAGATAAGACACACACATTCACACAGAAGCTGTCAGACTAGAAAAAGTCATGTACCACTACCAGGTTTAAAAACATAAAATAAAATTCTACTTCTTCACATTCTTCCCTCCTTAAGAGGAAGCTTGCCATCAGACAGCTTTTACTTCAGCACCATACCTAGATAAATGATCTGCATTCTGGTGCTCCTTCCCTGATCGATATTTTACTTGAAACTTAAATGGCTGTAGCGCTAAATACCATCTTGTAATTCTGGCATTTTTGTCTTTCATGGTATGGATCCAGGTAAGAGGATCGTGATCTGTTACTAAGGTGAACTCTCTTCCTAATAAATAGTAACGCAATGCCTCTAAAGCCCACTTAATTGCTAGTCCTTCCTACTCTATACTGGAGTATTTTTGTTCACAAGGAAACAATTTTCTACTTAAAGAATAGAGTGTTCTTCACCATTTACCTCTTGGCTATAAATGGTCTTTCCATGATCTGCTAAAAATTACAGCATCGTCTAGATAAGCAGCACTGTACTCCGTATGATCTTTCAAGAGTAGGTCCATAGCTCTCTGAAAAGTAGCTGGAACATCATGAAGACCAAATGGCATATTTTTGAACTGATACAAACCACTAGGCATCACAAAAGCAGTTTTTCCTTTGACTTCTCTTCAAGGGGAATTTGCCAATGACCCTTACACAACTCTAGGGTAGAGATATAAGCTGCTCTTCCCAGTTTATCAATTAGGTCATCAATGCGAGGCAGAGGGTAACTGTCAATATGGGATATAGCATTAATTTTACGAAAATCTATACAAAATCATATTGTTCCATCATTCTTCCCAACCATCACTACAGGTGAAGACCAAACACTTATTGATGGTTCAATGACACCCAGTCTCAGCATTTCCTTAACTTCATTTTCTGCTATGTTCTTTAATTTTTCTGGTATTTGATAAGGTTTTTGTCTAATTGGAGCATGATTTCCAGTATCTATTTCATGACAAATTAAAGACACATGGCCTAGCTGACTATTGAAAACTTGTGAACTTAACCTAATAAGATTTCTCAAGTCACCATGTTGCTCCTCTGATAACTTTGGATTCAAGATTACATCTGACCACTTTGCAGAATTGTTCAAAAAATGATACATTTCTTCCGACATATCTTCTGAGGACTGCAACAATAGTACAAGCGTTGTTACTTTCTACACTACGCTTTGGTTCCAGCTGCCGTTTCAATAAATTAACACGATAAACCTTGCTTCTTGTTTTTTTATCTGGCGTTTCAATTTCAAAGTCTGCAGGTCCAGTCTGTCTAACAACCCTTGCCACCTTGCCATCAATTTAATTTCACTGCTAGGAAGTAAGAGTAGAACCTTATCCCCTACTTGAATACATTTATTTCTAGCATGCTGATCATACCATTTCTTTTGATAGCTTTTGGCTTTATGGACATTATCGTGAGCTACCTGAATCAGTTTCATTAGTTTCTCTCTCTGAAGACCAGTTTTACCTTCCCAGACTTCTTTGATAATATCCAAGTGTCCCCTGGGTCGTCTACCATATAACAATTCAAATGGGCTAAACCCTGTGGATTCTTGTGGCACTTCACAGTAAGCAAATAACAAAAATGGCAACCATTTGTCCCAATGTTTTGGATCATTTTGTGCAAATTTTCTAAGCATATTCTTTAAGGTTTGGTTATATCTTTCCGTCAACCCATCTGTTTGTGGATGATAGGGAGTAGTTTTGAAGGGCTGAATACCCAGAAGTTGATAAACTTCTGACAGGAAAGAGGAGGTAAAGTTAGTACCATGATCAGTCCGGATATGCTTAGGTAATCCAGCCCTGCTAAACATATTCAAAATTACTTCTGCAACCCTTTTAGCAGTAACTGTTCGCATTGGAATGGCCTCAGGATACTTTGTGCCATATTCTACAATAGTAAGTATAAACGGTCACCTTTAGAACTTTTCTCTCTATCCCCTCATTATTTTCAGCAAACCCTATCTACTGATACATCACAAACAGTTAAGAAAAATTAAAAGAACAGAAGGGAAGGTGAACATCAATTTTCATGTACACTAGAGAGGCCATTTTCAGGTTCAGAATGTGGGAAATGTTTTACCTACAAATCATATTTTCTCAAACATTAGCGAACTCACAAAGAGGTGAAACAACTTACATGGTCCAAATGTGGGAAATATTTTACAGAGAAATCTAAACTTTTTAAACATCAGAGAAGTCACACAGGGGAGAAGCCATATTCATGTTCAGAATATGGGAAATATTTTACAGGGAAATCAACTCTTATTACTCATCTAAGAAGTCACACAGGGGAGAAGCCATTTTCATGTTCTGAATGTGGGAAATGTTTTATAGAGAAATCGCATCTGGTTACACATCAAAGAACTTACACAGGGGAGAGGCCATTTTCATGTGTAGAATGTGGAAAATGTTTTACGCAGAAGGCACATCTTCTTAAACATCAAAAAAATAGCACAGGGAAGAAGCTATTTTCTTTTCTTTCTTAATCATTTTATTGACAAATAGTAAAAGAAGAAAAATCCAACAGTTAAGGCCCCCATACATATTAGATGGCTGACGAAGGACAACCATCCAGGTGTCTCTCCCATACACAGGTGCGTATCTTTGGGCTGTGTTCTTTATGAGAAAGCCACCAACAGACATCTCTGTCAGCGGCTTATCTCCGGAAGAACAAAGTGATTGTAAGTCTAAAATCTGACATGACCAATCAATATCTCCCCCCGACAATTAATTGGTAAGCGCCCTTGTAAATGTTGATATTGGCAGGTGCAGCCAACACTAGTTTAATGTGTATAAGGGGGCTTTAGAATCAAAAGTCATACAAGAATAAGGGAAAGTATATTAGTGCACTAAATGATGACTAAGAAAAGTAAACAATTACCAATAAACACTTGTTATCGAAAAGCAAATAGTTTTCAACAAACACATGTGTAATTGAATTATGAGTGGAAAATATTTCAGATTTGTCAGATATTTTTTGCAGAGATGGGTGAAGCTAGTAAGTGGCAGGTTAGTAACATTTAAGGGGTTGCCTGGAATTCAATATCTATACCCAATCCACCGTGTTTTAGGGAGTGGAGAGATGAACATTGCTGTGCTGTTGTGATCCGGCCATGATTTCATTACGTCAATCAGTCACTTGATCCTAAGTAGCCCTGGCTCTACACTGCCTGAGACAACCAAATTGCATGGTCTACTCTGCATGTGCAGACGAAAATGACAGCCGCTTGTTCCGCTCTTGCGCTGTTACAATAGTATAGTAAGAGGGCAAGTCACTAAGTTCATTGCTGCGTCTGTTTGCCACTATAGAGCAGTAACACACATCAATGAGCCGATACAAAGGGAAAGAGGGAAAATGATCTTCGGAAATACTTTATTTTACACTTTTTGAGGATATTGAAGACGTCTTTGGGGGGGACAGGGATCACGTCTCAACTTTTTGGCTGCAGCAGTGACATCATGTCGACAGTGTGCATCACCACTTTAGCCAATCACTGAGCTCAGTTGCTGTCCTGTCTACCTTGGCACATTCTCTGGGCTCAATGATTGGCCACAGCAGTGATGCCCACTGTCAAAGAGACATCACCACTGCAGCCAAAACACCAAGCAGTGGGGAGCCAGTGCTGGATCTGGGAAGTGTGAGAACTTGCTTTACTTGTATCTTAGAGCATTTGGAGTCCACTTTCTTGAAAGTGTAATATCCCTTAACAGAAAAAGGACCACTTATCTCAGATAGTGAGTTAATAAGACAGGAATTTTTAACATTTTATTCCAGTCTTACCCTTTCTAGGGATAAGCCCTAGGTGTAAAATTGACAGGAATTCCTTCATGAATTTCAGTTAGGGCTCATGCATGACTTTATTTTTGATCTAAGTGCTATCCGATGGCACTTGGACCAATGTTATTCAATGGGGCAGTGTAGATGAACGTTTTTTTTTTCACTGACTGAATAATCTGCATTTGAAAAAAATGAGAGCATGCACGATTTTCCTCTGAAAATTGGAAGAGACTAACCCATTCAAGTGTGTGAAAAAAGTTGGATGCCATATGGAGCCACAGTAAAGCATCCGATCTTTATGGATACATTGCAATTCTTTAACATAGGAAACTGTAAATGGTCTTGTAAATTATGAATACCTGCCGGGTAAAAATAAGCAGATTGTATACAGATGACAAGTGAGAAAAAGTCCCACTAATCTGGATGAAAATTGGACTAATGAAAATATATTTAAAAGAATTTAAGTCAGAATTGATAGCCTTATATTGGGGAAAAAGGTTGGGTTGCAGCTGATATATGCTAACAACATTCCAGAAAACAGGATGATGTGGGTATGTTTGATCATACTTTTTAACCTCCTAGCTTCACTATTAGGGCTCATTCAGACGGCCGTAAAACACAGACGATCGCTTCGCAATGCTCAGACTGGCTGGTGGCTCTCCTGATCCGAGCGTGACAGCATGTATTTCTATGCTACTGTCACGCTCGGGTCAGGAGAACTGCCGGACAGTCCCTGCACTGCGATGCAATCGTTGTCCATATTATACTGCTCTCTGACTGCGCCCTTAGGTGGATCCAGAGATTATTTAGCATTAATAGATACCTCAAGCCACTACTGTATCTTCAAGTAAAACTATCCAATGTTTGGTCAGTTTTAGAGTTGGATACCTTGAATAAGAGGAAACATAACTATTTATCCAGAAAAGCAAAAGCGAAAAGTCTTAGTTGCTTACCGGTAACGGGATGTTTCGGAACCCATGACAACATTACGAGAGAAGGGATCTGCCCACCAAGGACAGGAAACTGACAGGCTAAAAAGGGCGGCACCGCTCTAATGCCTCAGTTGGTTTATAGAGCATGAGAGGACCGCCAAGGTTATAACAACAACTTAACATATACCAAATGACACCCCAGAGCATGAGACCATAATAGACTAAAAAGGGGGTGCTCCCACAAACGTGACGGGAGGGAATATAAGGGTGTTGTCATAGGTTCTGAAAAATCCTGTTACCGGTAAGTAACTAAGACTTTATTCAATCACCCATGACAGCACAATGAGAGAATTGCAGAGATTAAATATTCTAGGGAGGGAGCACAGCCTGGAGCACCCTTCTCCCAAAAGTGGGATCGATAGAGACACCCATATGTAGTCTATAGTGCCTGTAAAAAGTAGAGGGAGAGGACCAGGTAGTGGCCTTACATATCTTTTCTATGGAGACATCTGTCTTCTCCGTCCAGGAGAATGGGAACTTAGACCTTCCGGTACTTCCTCACCACTTGATGAATAGGCGAGAGAAATGGCATCCCTTATCCACCTAGTGGGTTTAAAGGCCCTACATCGTTTTCTAACACCATGGTGATATACGAAGAATGACCCATCTTTCCTGCAGTCCTTAGTGACCGAAAGATACTTGATTACGCGTCTCCTAACATCTAACGTGTGTAACTTTTTCTTCTTTCGGTTTTTTGGATTGGAACAGAAGGAGGGCAAAACTACCGTCTGAGTCCTATGAAAGCGAGTTGCTACCTTAGGGAGATAGGCCGGGTGGGGCTGAAAGATCACTCTATCCTCTAAGATCTGGGTAAAAGGTGGGGCTGTAGATAGGGCTTGGATGTCACTAACCCCTCTGACCGAAGTTAATACTACCAGAACAGCCGTTTTTAGGGAAATGACTTTACAGGTCGCTGAATCCAAGGGTTCAAATGGCGGGTTGGTCAAAGTTGTCAAGACCAAGTTTAAGTCCCACTTCATCAGATTAGCCTTAACAATGGGTCTAGATCTAAAAGATGCCTTAATAAACTGCGAAACCCAGTAATTTTATGACAATTCACAGCTAAATAATGCCCCGAGCACTGACACCTCAACCTTTAGGGTGCTGGTGGATAACCGTAATTCAAGGCCTTTTTGTAGGAATTTTAAGATTTTACCTATAGGAGCCCCATTCTCAATTTTAGCTCCTGAAAAGGACAGAAACTTCCTCCGGGTTCTTGCATATATTCGGGTTATCATTGCTTTTCTGTTATGTAATAGGGTGTTTATAAGGTTAGACGAAAAACCTCTTCTTCTTAACAATGCCCTCTCAAGTTCCACGCTGTCAGATGGAGACCGGGCGCTCAAGGATGGAGTATTGGCCCTTGAGAGAGGAGATCCGGGATCTCTGGTAGAATCCACGGGTCTGAAACTGACACCCCCCTCAGGGAAGAGAACCAAGGCCTCTTGGGCCAGAAGGGGGAGATCAGCATGACTCGCGCTTTGTCTGTCCTGATCTTTCTTATGACTACTGAAAGTGATGACACTGCAGGAAAGGCATAAGCCAGACTGAATTTCCAGGGGATCAGGAGAGCATCCACGGCTAGGGGATTTTCTCTTGGGTTCAGGGAACAGAAATCTTTCACCCTCCAGTTCCGCCTGGTGGCAAACAGATCCACCACCGAAAGAACCCATTTCTGAACTATCTGAGTGAAATCTTCTTGTTTCAACACCCATTCTCCTTCTCTGCCATTTTCCTTTCCCTTTATGTGTAAGTCAGTAAGGGAGAGGAGATGACTTTCTGCCTTTTGCAATAAAGAATCTGAAACCTTCATCAGAGTTTTTGACCAGGTTCCCCCTTGGTGGTTTATGTATGCAATGGTTACATGGTTATCCGAGAGAACCAAGATTTTCTGGCCCTGTAAGGATACAAGGAACCCGCTTACCGCTCGTTCCACTGCTAATAATTCCTTAGTATTAAAAGAGAGCATTTTTTCTTCCCTTGACCAAACTCCTTGGATTACTTCTCCACCTAGATGGCAGCCCCCGCCCTGTGGGACTTCATCTGTGGTGATTACATGCGTAGGATTTACCACCCAGGGGACCCCCCTGGACAAGTCCTGACTTTCCAGCCACCACCGGAGGGATTGTGTTGAGCGAGGGGACAATGTCATGCTACCTTCCAGATGCCCCTTGAGGATTGATTCCCTATACCAGTGCTGGCGAACCTATGGCTCGCGTGCCAGAGTGGGCACGCAGAGCCCTCCCGGTGAGCACGCACGCTCGCGCCGCAGCACTGGCGCTACTGGATCAGGCCCGGCGGGTGAGAACTCTGAGCCGACCGAGTGCCGACGCTAGCCCTGCTACTTCAGCTAGATGAGCGTTCTCGGACGCACATC
Source organism: Phyllobates terribilis (assembly GCF_046119375.1). NCBI lineage: Eukaryota > Metazoa > Chordata > Amphibia > Anura > Dendrobatidae > Phyllobates > Phyllobates terribilis. Next base: position 78,844,692 of record NW_027362765.1, read on the forward strand.
TAGCTGAAGTGTATTGTGTGGCGCCCTGCTGCGCATGGTGCCACAGAACCCAGAGGGGTGCACGAACGGATTTCTCCACAAGAGGCCCTCACTACATGCAAACACCTCCACCTTCCACCTCATACCAGCAGAGGGAGCCCTGATAGGGATATATAAAGGGAAGGTGGAGTCAGCAGTTAGTTAGTTAGTTAGTTGGAGTTGATCAGTACAGTGCGCTCAGACAGAGTGAGAGCAGCACTTAGGCTGCTGTGTGAGGCAAGCTAGGCCTCCAGCAGCACTGAAGCCTAGTGAGGGCCCCGAGCGTGGTCGAAGGCGAGAGGAAGGAAAGAGTGACAAAAAGGGGGCAGAGGAGCATACCAGGCTAACTCCAGTATATATACCGGACACCGGGTCCGAGCCTACAGGGACCCTTTACACCCAGTAGGGATAACCGAAATCCAAGGAGGACTACAAGTCCGTGGGAAGCTAGACACATACAGGACCAGGAACCACGAAGGCCCCGACGTCCAGGGAAAGTGGTTACCAACTGGAGGTCCTACTTCAGAGCAACAGGTGGAGTAGAAAAAATCAAGACACATAAGCTAGGCCCAGTTGCAGGCTAGCCAGGAGCTTACATAGAGGCAGACACAGATCAGGAGGCCTTATACCCGCTCCCTGGGGAGAAGACCAAAAGTGCGCACTTCACCCTAGACCGTATCTACCAGCTGTACCAGTAAAGGTAATGAAGCAAAACCCCCTGTCTCTGTCCGTTACTCCTGCTGCGTTCTCTACCTGCACAACAACGCCCAGCGCACCCACCATCTATCTATCTACACTGCCCTGAGGCCCACTCCACCTGTGGGGAGCTGTACCATCTTTAGCTGCCTTGTCACCTGCCTCAGAGGACTGCTGCAGCGCTGGTGACCTTCACCAGACACCACAGGTGGCGTCACGAATTTCTCTGAACTTTGTTAGTAATCGCTACCCCTTTTGTGCACTGTCCGCCCTGGGCCAGCCACCGTGATATATATATACTGTCCCCAAACAGTAAGGCCCCCGGGGGCACGACAATTGCAGCGCACAAACTTGCCAGGCCCGTGCGCCGCAATACATGCTGCTGGCCAATTAGAGGACGTCAGCATACCAGCGACTGGGCGCATGGCAGTGACGTCATGCGCCCCGTCGCTAGAACGCTGGAGTCAGCTGTCGGATACAGGAGAGGACGCTGCGCGGGAGAGGAAAGAAGGTGAGTAGGAGTGTTATTATTTTTTTTTAATATGCGATGAACAGCGGCGCTAGCAGGCTGGGGGGTGCATATATACATGGACTGGGGGGCATATATACATGGACTAAGGGGGGGAGCATATATACATGGACTGGGGAGGAAGCATATATACATGGACTGGGGGATGGAGCATATATACATGGACTTGGGGGGAGCATATATACACAGACTGGGAGAGGGAGCATATATACATGGACTGGGGGGGAGAATATATACACGGACTGGGAGAGGGAGCATATATACACGGACTGGGGGAGGGAGAATATATACACGGACTGGGGGAGGGAGAATATATACACGGACTGGGGGAGGGAGAATATATACATGGACTGGGGGAGGGAGAATATACACTGCTCAAAAAAATAAAGGGAACACTCAAATAACACATCCTAGATCTGAATGAATAAAATATTCTCATTGAATACTTTGTTCTATACAAAGTTGAATGTGCTGACAACAAAATCACACAAAAATCATCAATGAAAATCAAATTTGTTAACCAATGGAGGCCTGGATTTGGAGTCACCCCTAAAATTAAAGTGGACAAACACACTACAGGCTGATCCAACTTTGATGTAATGTCCTTAAAACAAGTCAAAATGAGGCTCAGTATTGCGTGTGGCCTCCACATGCCTGTATGACCTCCCTACAATGCCTGGGCATGCTCCTGATGAGGTTGCAGATGGTCTCCTGTGGGATCTCCTCCCAGACCTGGACTAAAGCATCTGCTAACTCCTGGACAGTCTGTGGTGCAACGTGACGTTGGTGGATGGAGCGAGACATGATGTCCCACATGTGCTCAATTGGATTCAGGTCTGGGGAAAGGGCGGGCCAGTCCATAGCTTCAATGCCTTCATCTTGCAGGAACTGCTGACACACTCCAGCCACATGAGGCCTGGCATTGTCCTGCATTAGGAGGAACACAGGGCCAAACGCACCAGCATATGATCTCACAAGGGGTCTGAGGATCTCATCTTGGTACCTAATGGCAGTCAGGCTACCTCTGGCGAGCACATGGAGGGCTGTGCGGCCCTCCAAAGAAATGCCACCCCACACCATTACTGACCCACTGCCAAACCGGTCATGCTGAAGGATGTTGCAGGCAGCAGATCGCTCTCCATGGCGTCTCCAGACTCTGTCACGTCTGTCACATGTGCTCAGCGTGAACCTGCTTTCATCTGTGAAGAGCACAGGGCGCCAGTGGCGACTTTGCCAATCCTGGTGTTCTGTGGCAAATGCAAAGCGTCCTGCATGGTGTTGGGCTGTGAGCACAACCCAATCTGTGGACCTCGGGCCCTCCTACCACCCTCATGGAGTTGGTTTCTAACCGTTTATGCAGACACATGCACATTTATGGCCTGCTGGAGGTCATTTTGCAGGGCTCTGGCAGTGTTCCTCCTTGCACAAAGGCAGAGGTAGCGGTCCTGCTGCTGGGTTGTTGCCCTCCTACGGCCCCCTCCACGTCTCCTGGTGTACTGGCCTGTCTCCTTCAGCCTCTGGACACTGCGCTGACAGACACCACAAACCTTCTTGCCACAGCTCACATTGATGTGCCATCCTGGACGAGCTGCACTACCTGAGCAACTTCTGTGGGTTGTAGAGTCCGTCTCATGCTACCACGAGTGTGAAAGCACAACCAACATTCAAAAGTGACCAAAACATCAGCCAGAAAGCATTGGTACTGAGATGTGGTCTGTGGTCCCCACCTACAGAAACACTCCTTTATTGAGTGTGTCTTGATAATTGCCAATAATTTCCATCTATTGTCTATTCCATTTGCACAACATCATGTGAAATTGATTGTTAATCAGTGTTGCTTCCTAAGTGGACAATTTGATTTCACAGAAGCTTGATTTGCTTGGAGTTATATTCTGTTGTTAAGTGTTCCCTTTATTTTTTGAGCAGTGTATAAATGGATTGGGGGGAGCATATATACATGGATTGGGGGAGGGAGCATATAGACATGGACTGGGGGAGGGAGCATATATACATGGATTGGGGGGCATATATACAAGGACTGGGGGAAGGCAGCATATATACATGGATTGGGAAGGCATATATACAAGGATTGGGGGAGGGCAGCATATGTATAAGGATGAGGGCAGGGCAGCATATATACAAAGATGGGGCAGCATATATACAAGGATGGGGGGAGGGCAGCATATATACAAGGATGGGGCAGCATATATACAAGGATGGGGGAGGGCAGCATATATAGAAGGATGGGGGGCAGCATATATACAAGGATGGGGGGGCAGCATATATACAAGGATGGGGGAGGGCAGCATATATACAAGGATGGTTGGTGGGCAGCATATATACATGGATTGGGGGGCATATATACAAGGATTGGTGGAAGGCAGCATATATACATGGATTGGGGGAGGAAGCATTTATACATGGACTGGGGGAAGGAGCATATATACATGGATTGGGGGGCATATATACAAGGATTGGGGGAAGGCAGCATATATACATGGATTGGGGGGCATATATACAAGGATTGGGGAGGACAGCATATATACAAGGATGAGGGCAGGGCAGCATATATACAAGGACGGGGGCAGCATATATACAAGGATGGAGGAGGGCAGCATATATACAAGGAAGAGGGTAGGGCAGCATATATACAAGGATGGGGGCAGCATATATACAAGGATACGGGGGCAGCATATATACTAGGATGGGGGGAGGGCAGCATATATACAAGGATGGGGGAGGGAAGCATATATACAAGGATGGAGGGAGGGAAGCATATATATATACAAGGATGGGGGAGGGCAGCATATATACATGGAATGGGGGGGCAAATATACAAGGATTGGGGGAAGGCAGCATATATACTTGGATTGGGGGGCATATATACAAGGATTGGGGAGGGCAGCATATATACAAGGATGAGGGCAGGGCAGCATATATACAAGGATTGGGGCAGCATATATACAAGGATGGGGGGAGAGCAGCATATATACAAGGATGGGGGCAGCATATATACAATGATGAGGGTAGGACAGCATATATACAAGGAGGGGGGGCAGCATATATACAAGGATGGGGGGAGGGTAGCATATATACAAGGATGGGGGAGGGCAGCATATACACATGGATTGGGGGGCATATATATAAGGATGGGGGAGGGCAGCATATATACATGGATTGGGGGGGCATATATACAAGGATTGGGGGAAGGCAGAATATATACATGGATTGGGGGGGTATATATACAAGGATTGGGGGAGGGCAGCATATATACAAGAATGAGGGGAGGGCAGCATATATACAAGGATGGGGGCAGCATATATACAAGGATGGGGGGAGGGCAGCATATACACAAGGATGAGGGTAGGGCAGCATATATACAAGGATGGGAGGTAGCATATATACAAGGATGGGGGAGGGCAGCATATATTCAAGGATGGGGAGGGCAGCATATATACAATGATGTGGGGAGGGCAGCATATATACAAGGATGTGGAGAGGGCAGCATATATACAAGGATGGGGGAAGGCCAGCATATATACAAGGATGAGGGTAGGGCAGCATATATACAAGGATGGGGGGCAGCATATATACAAGGATGGGGGGGCAGCATATATTCAAGGATGGGGGGAGGGCAGCATATATACAAGGATGGGGGAGGGCAGCATATATACAAGGATGGGGGGAGGGTAGCATATATTTATACAAGGATGAGGGAGGGCAGCATATATACATGGATTGGGGGGGCATATATAAAAGGATTGGGGGAAGGCAGCATACATACATGGATTGGGGGAGGGAGCATATATACATGGATTGGGGGGCATATATACAAGGATTGGGGGAGGGCAGCATATATTCAAGGATGAGGGCAGGGCAGCATATATACAAGGATGGGGGCAACATATATACAAGGATGGGGGGAGGGCAGAATATATACAATGATGGGGCAGCATATATACAAGTATGGGGGGAGGGCAGCATATATACAAGGATGAGGGTAGGGCAGCATATATACAAGGATGGGGGGCAGCATATATACAAGGATGGGGGAGGGCAGCATATATATACAAGGATGGGGGGTGGGCAGCATATATACATGGATTGGGGGGCATATATACAAGGATTGGGGGAAGGCAGCATATATACATGGATTGGGGGAGGAAGCATTTATACATGGACTGGGGGAGGGAGCATATATACATGGATTGGGGGGCATATATACAAGGATTGGGGGAAGGCAGCATATATACATGGATTGGGAGGGCATATATACAAGGATTGGGGGAGGGCAGCATATATACAAGGATGGGGTCAGCATATATACAAGGATGGGGGGAGGGCAGCATATATACAAGGATGGGGGAGGGCAGCATATATACAAGGATGAGGGTAGGGCAGCATATATACAAGGATGGGAGGGCAGCATATATACAAGGATGGGGGGAGGGCAGCATATATACAAGGATGGGGAGGGCAGCATATATACAAGGATGGGGGGAGGGTAGCATATATATATATATACAAGGATGGGGGGGAGGGCAGCATATATACATGGATTGGGGGGCATATATACAAGGATTGGGAAAGGCAGCATATATACATGGATTGGGGGAGGGAGCATATATACATGGATTGGGGGGCATATATACAAGGATTGGGGGAAGGCAGCATATATACTTGGATTGGGGGGGCATATATACAAGGATTCGGGGAGAGCAGAATATATATGAGGATGAGGGCAAGGCAGCATATATACAAGGATGGGGCAGCATATATACAAGGATGGGGGGAGGGCAGCATATATACAAGGATGGGGGCAGCATATATACAAGGATGGGGGGAGGGCAGCATGTATACAAGGATGAGGGTAGGGCAGCATATATACAAGGATGGGGGGCAGCAAATATACAAGGATGGGGGGAGGGCAGCATATATACAAGGATGGGGGGAGGGCAGCATATATACATGGATTGGTGGGGCATATATACAAGGATTGGGGGAGGGCAGCATATATACATGGATTGGGGGGCATATATACAAGGATTGGGGGAAGGCAGCATATATACATGGATTGGGGGCATATATACAAGGATTGGGGGAGGGCAGCAAATATACAAGGATGAGGGCAGGGCAGCATATATACAAGGATGGAGGCAGCATATATACAAGGATGGGGGAGGGCAGCATATATACAAGGATGAGGATAGGGCAGCATATATACAAGGATGGAGGGCAGCATATATACAAGGATGGGGGGGTAGCATATATACAAGGATGGGGGGTAGCATATATACAAGGATGGGGGAGGGCAGCATATATACAAGGATGGGGGGAGGGCAGCATATATACAAGGATGTGGGAAGGGCAGCATATATACAAGGATGGGGTAAGGCCAGCATATATACAAGGATGAGTGGAGGGCAGCATATATACAAGGATGGGGGAGGGCAGCATATATACAAGGATGAGGGTAGGGCAGGATATATACAAGGATGGGGGGCAGCATATATACAAGAATGGGGGGCAGCATATATTCAAGGATGGGGGGAGGGCAGCATATATACAAGGATGGGGAGGGCAGCATATATACAAGGATGGTGGGAGGGTAGCATATATATATACAAGGATGGGGGGAGGGCAGCATATATACATGGATTGGGGGGCATATATACAAGGATTGGGGGATGGCAGCATATATACATGGATTGGGGGAGGGATCATATATACATGGATTGGGGGGCATATATACAAGGATTTGTGGAAGGCAGCATATATACTTGGATTGGGGGGCATATATACAAGGATTGGGGGAGGGCAGCATATATACAAGGATGAGGGCAGGGCAGCATATATACAAGGATGGGGTCAGCATATATACAAGGATGGGGGGAGGGCAGCATATATACAAGGATGGGGCCAGCATATATACAAGGATGGGGGGAGGGCAGCATATATACAAGGATGAGGGCAGGGCAGCATATATACAAGGATGGAGGCAGCATATATACAAGGATGGGGGAGGGCAGCATATATACAAGGATGAGGATAGGGCAGCATATATACAAGGATGGAGGGCAGCATATATACAAGGATGGGGGGGTAGCATATATACAAGGATGGGGGGTAGCATATATACAAGGATGGGGGAGGGCAGCATATATACAAGGATGGGGGGAGGGCAGCATATATACAAGGATGTGGGAAGGGCAGCATATATACAAGGATGGGGTAAGGCCAGCATATATACAAGGATGAGTGGAGGGCAGCATATATACAAGGATGGGGGAGGGCAGCATATATACAAGGATGAGGGTAGGGCAGGATATATACAAGGATGGGGGGCAGCATATATACAAGAATGGGGGGCAGCATATATTCAAGGATGGGGGGAGGGCAGCATATATACAAGGATGGGGAGGGCAGCATATATACAAGGATGGTGGGAGGGTAGCATATATATATACAAGGATGGGGGGAGGGCAGCATATATACATGGATTGGGGGGCATATATACAAGGATTGGGGGATGGCAGCATATATACATGGATTGGGGGAGGGATCATATATACATGGATTGGGGGGCATATATACAAGGATTTGTGGAAGGCAGCATATATACTTGGATTGGGGGGCATATATACAAGGATTGGGGGAGGGCAGCATATATACAAGGATGAGGGCAGGGCAGCATATATACAAGGATGGGGTCAGCATATATACAAGGATGGGGGGAGGGCAGCATATATACAAGGATGGGGCCAGCATATATACAAGGATGGGGGGAGGGCAGCATATATACAAGGATGAGGGTAGGGCAGCATATATACAAGGATGGGGGCAGCATATTTACAAGGATGGGGGAGGGCAGCATATATACAAGGATGAGGGTAGGGCAGCATATATACAAGGATGGGGCAGGGCAGCATATATACAAGGATGGGGGAGGGCAGCATATATACAAGGATGAGGGTAGGGCAGCATATATAGAAGGATGGGGGGCAGCATATATACAAGGATGGGAGGGCAGCATATATACAAGGATGGGGGGAGGGCAGCATATATACAAGGATGGGGAGGGCAGCATATATACAAGGATGGGGGGAGGGTAGCATATGTATATACAAGGATGGGGGGGAGGGCAGCATATATACATGGATTGGGGGGGCATATATACAAGGATTGGGAAAGGCAGCATATATACATGGATTGGGGGAGGGAGCATATATACATGGATTGGGGGGCATATATACAAGGATTGGGGGAAGGCAGCATATATACTTGGATTGGGGGGGCATATATACAAGGATTCGGGGAGAGCAGAATATATATGAGGATGAGGGCAAGGCAGCATATATACAAGGATGGGGCAGCATATATACAAGGATGGGGGGAGGGCAGCATATATACAAGGATGGGGGCAGCATATATACAAGGATGGGGGGAGGGCAGCATGTATACAAGGATGAGGGTAGGGCAGCATATATACAAGGATGGGGGGCAGCAAATATACAAGGATGGGGGGAGGGCAGCATATATACAAGGATGGGGGGAGGGCAGCATATATACATGGATTGGTGGGGCATATATACAAGGATTGGGGGAGGGCAGCATATATACATGGATTGGGGGGGCATATATACAAGGATTGGGGGAAGGCAGCATATATACATGGATTGGGGGGCATATATACAAGGATGGATTGGGGGAGGGCAGCAAATATACAAGGATGAGGGCAGGGCAGCATATATACAAGGATGGGGGCAGCATATATACAAGGATGGGGGATGGCAGCATATATACAAGGATGAGGATAGGGCAGCATATATACAAGGATGGAGGGCAGCATATATACAAGGATGGGGGGGTAGCATATATACAAGGATGGGGGGTAGCATATATACAAGGATGGGGGAGGGCAGCATATATACAAGGATGGGGGGAGGGCAGCATATATACAAGGATGTGGGAAGGGCAGCATATCTACAAGGATGGGGTAAGGCCAGCATATATACAAGGATGAGTGGAGGGCAGCATATATACAAGGATGGGGGAGGGCAGCATATATACAAGGATGAGGGTAGGGCAGGATATATACAAGGATGGGGGGCAGCATATATACAAGAATGGGGGGCAGCATATATTCAAGGATGGGGGGAGGGCAGCATATATACAAGGATGGGGAGGGCAGCATATATACAAGGATGGTGGGAGGGTAGCATATATATATACAAGGATGGGGGGAGGGCAGCATATATACATGGATTGGGGGGCATATATACAAGGATTGGGGGATGGCAGCATATATACATGGATTGGGGGAGGGATCATATATACATGGATTGGGGGGCATATATACAAGGATTTGTGGAAGGCAGCATATATACTTGGATTGGGGGGCATATATACAAGGATTGGGGGAGGGCAGCATATATACAAGGATGAGGGCAGGGCAGCATATATACAAGGATGGGGTCAGCATATATACAAGGATGGGGGGAGGGCAGCATATATACAAGGATGGGGGGAGGGCAGCATATATACAAGGATGAGGGTAGGGCAGCATATATACAAGGATGGGGGGCAGCATATTTACAAGGATGGGGGAGGGCAGCATATATACAAGGATGAGGGTAGGGCAGCATATATACAAGGATGGGGCAGGGCAGCATATATACAAGGATGGGGTGGCAGCATATATACAAGGATGGGGGGAGGCCAGCATATATACAAGGATGAAGGGAGGGCAGCATATATACAAGGATGGGGGCATATACCAAGATGGGGGTGAGCACATTCTTTATTTCTGCGGTCTCCTTCCCGTGGCTGCTCTATGCTGCCCTCGCCTGCTCTTTGTATCAGTTGTTTTTTCTAAACTAAAACCTCAATATTTAGGTTAAACTAGCTGTACTACCCGGCTTCGCACGGGTTAATAACTGCTGTTAGCAAAATAGAATGTGTTAACAAAAATTTATTCTCCACACAAAAAAACACAAAGCAAATAGATAGAAATATAATTATTAAAAGGCAAAAACTAATCTAATATAAGCATTTCACAACATATATTTCAACACCAGAGATATTCCACACAGATTTAACTAAATTGGCCAAGTAATGTGAAGTAATCTTCTACTCCTTATTCGAGAGCCTTTTGATAAACGACATTCTTAGTTCTTCCTTCAGTTGCAAACATGAACAGATTTTTGGCTGTTCCAACTCTTGAACAGGCCACATAAAGTTGACCATGAGAAAAACATGGAGATTGTAAATCGATTCCAACTACTTTCAAGGACTGTCCCTGAGCCTTTTTGATGGACATAGCAAATGCCAGTCGAACAGGAAACTGGAGGCGTTTAAAATCAAAAGGCAAATCAGATGGAATGAGAGGAATTGTTGGAATGAAAACATCTTCTGTGGCACATCCTGTCAAAATGGTTGCCTCAATTAAATGTGGAAACAGGTTCTTAATCAAGAGTCTTGTTCCATTACACAGCTTTGGTGGATCCAAATTTCTCAATAGCAGAATAGGTGCTCCAGGTTTTAGAAAGAGGTTGTGAGGAGGAAGTCCTTGTGGCTCCAAGGAATTGAGGAACTAATTGGATAAAATAATGCTTGAGCAGGGTCTATTACTGTATCCACTGACTTGTAGGTTGTGCACACACCTGGAAGGAGATTTAGAATTTGAAGATTGATCTTGTTGACCCTGTCATTTTTGGGAGCTAGAATAGCCCTTTCACACAGCCAGCCAGAATTTTTGAAGTGGAGTTGAATGTTTGGAAAAACCTTTGCTTTCAACTCCTCAATGGAAGTCACAATGCAACAAAAGTTGCTTGGGAAGGTGATCTGTCCAGTGGTTGAGTTTACTGGTTCCTTGCCATCTCCAATAGTCAACAGCTGGCTCGAAAACAGTCCAGCAGAAACATCGCCTGTCATGTAGACCCTCATGTTTGTGTTCAGTGACATTTTATTTACTTTTCTCCAAAGGTACGATGCTTTGAGACAGGCATTCAGTTTGTCTGCAGGGGTTGATCTTGGAATAACAGGTAGTGTTTGGCGGAAGTCACCAGCCAATACAACAACTACTCCTCCCATGATATATTTGTTGCTACGCAGGTCTTGCAGCAGTCTGTCCACTGCTTCCAGACCCCTTTTGTGTGACATGGTGCATTCATCCCAAATGATGGCACTGCATTTTTGAAGCAATTTGGCCAGTCCTGATTAGAGATGAGCGTTGTTCTACTCGAACTGTTCGCCAATCTCAAATTCGAGCTGTTTTGGGCGGTGTTCGAGCCGGTCGGCGAACACGAACAATTTGAGAAAAATTCGGCTGTTCGAGGTTATGTTCGATAACTGTTCGTGCACCAAAATCATAACTGGATTTTTTCTCAGTAATGATGAAAATTAATGTTAATACGCAGTTTGAGTGTACAGCGGGGCGGGGGGAGGGGCAGGGGATGGATCTCTGCAGGAACAATGAAGATCTCCATTTTTTTTTCTCTTTCCCGCATTTGCAGTGGGGAGGTGCAATCTGTCAGCCTATCAGCAGCGCACACACGGAGCGAAGTGCTTTTTTTCACACAAGCAAGGGCATGTGTGATTGGCAGTGTATGTCACATGTCCTTGCCCTATAAGACCAAGCCATTTTCCCCGTCGCCACCATTTTCTCACTGCTGCAGCTGCGTGTTAGACGGCACCGCTGTTGCTGTGTGCGCTATACCTTGTTAATTTCAAGCCAATTTTCGCACAAATATACAGATAGCTTGGGAGTAGGGAATAGTTGTGATTGCAGTCCTTTTAAGGACTAGGTTACAGCATTTCCTACGACTTTTATCAGGCAGGTCTGTGCTCTTAAATAGATAGATTGTGGGAGTAAAGACTAATTGTAATTGGAGTCCTTTTCAGGACTAGGTTACATCAGTTCCTATCAGTTTTTGCCAGGCAGGTCTGTGCCAGTGCTGTGCAAGTTTTTTTCACAGCATTTGGCTGAATCTAGCAAAGCTAATCCTTTTTGGCCTATTGCAGAGTGTGTTAGTCAGTGGAGTAGCCTATCTGTGTTGCAAGATATACCACCTGTGTATAGAATACCAATTTTTTTACTGCACCTAGTGAAGTAAAATCTTTTGGGCATAGCATCATTCTATTAGTCCATCTATACTGACCTCCATCAGGTTGCAAACTGAATATAATTTTTTTCTGCATCTAGCTCTGAAAAAATATTTGGGCTTCTAGCAGTGTGTGGGCCTTGGTCTATTAGTCCATCTATACTGACCTCCATCAGGTTGCAAATTAAAAATAATTTTTTTCTGCATCTAGCTCTGAAAAAATATTTGGGCTTCTAGCAGTGTGTGGGACTTGGTCTATTAGTCCATCTATACTGACCTCCATCAGGTTGCAAATTAAAAATAATTTTTTTCTTCATTTATCTCTGAAAAAATATTTGGGCTTCTAGCAGCGTGTGGGACTTGTTCTATTAGTCCATCTATACTGACCTCCATCAGGTTGCAAATTAAAAATAATTTTTTTCTGCATCTAGCTCTGAAAAAATATTTGGGCTTCTAGCAGTGTGTGGGACTTGGTCTATTAGTCCATCTATACTGACCTCCATCAGGTTGCAAATTAAAAATAATTTTTTTCTGCATCTAGCTCTGAAAAAATATTTGGGCTTCTAGCAGTGTGTGGGACTTGGTCTATTAGTCCATCTATACTGACCTCCATCAGGTTGCAAATTGAATAAAAAAATTTTCTGCATCTAGCTCTGAAAAAATATTTGGGCTTCTAGCGGTGTGTGGGACTTGGTCTATTAGTCCATCTATACTGACCTCCATCAGGTTGCAAATTAAAAATAATTTTTTTCTGCATCTAGCTCTGAAAAAATATTTGGGCTTCTAGCAGTGTGTGGGACTTGGTCTATTAGTCCATCTATACTGACCTCCATCAGGTTGCAAATTAAAAATAATTTTTTTCTTCATTTATCTCTGAAAAAATATTTGGGCTTCTAGCAGTGTGTGGGACTTGGTCTATTAGTCCATCTATACTGACCTCCATCAGGTTGCAAATTGAATAAAAAAATTTTCTGCATCTAGCTCTGAAAAAATATTTGGGCTTCTAGCGGTGTGTGGGACTTGGTCTATTAGTCCATCTATACTGACCTCCATCAGGTTGCAAATTAAAAATAATTTTTTTCTGCATCTAGCTCTGAAAAAATATTTGGGCTTCTAGCAGTGTGTGGGACTTGGTCTATTAGTCCATCTATACTGACCTCCATCAGGTTGCAAATTAAAAATAATTTTTTTCTTCATTTAGCTCTGAAAAAATATTTGGGCTTCTAGCAGTGTGTGGGACTTGGTCTATTAGTCCATCTATACTGACCTCCATCAGGTTGCAAATTAAAAATAATTTTTTTCTGCATCTAGCTCTGAAAAAATATTTGGGCTTCTAGCGGTGTGTGGGACTTGGTCTATTAGTCCATCTATACTGACCTCCATCAGGTTGCAAATTAAAAATAATTTTTTTCTGCATCTAGCTCTGAAAAAATATTTGGGCTTCTAGCAGTGTGTGGGACTTGGTCTATTAGTCCATCTATACTGACCTCCATCAGGTTGCAAATTGAATAAAAAAAATTTCTGCATCTAGCTCTGAAAAAATATTTGGGCTTCTAGCGGTGTGTGGGACTTGGTCTATTAGTCCATCTATACTGACCTCCATCAGGTTGCAAATTAAAAATAATTTTTTTCTGCATCTAACCCAGCCAATAGTTTTGGCCTAATACCAAAGTTTGGCCACTCAGCTCTGCTCGGTTACCATCCATTGTTTTTTTGTGCAAACAACTCCAGAGTTGTGAATTAGTTAACCACCAAAATGAGTGGAAAAAGGCCTGCTGCTGGTGGAAAGGGGAATAGGCGTGTTGGGAAGGGGAAAAAAGGTTGTGTCCGTGGGGTAGGTGCAGAAGAAAGACCATCTTCCAGCCAAACTAAAATGTCTACTTCTTTTAGCGGACAATGTGATAAGATCCCTTTCTTACGGCCACGCCAATCGCTACAAATTCCAGATGAGGCACAAAAACAGCAGGTGCTTCAACGGATATCAAGTGCTCCTTTAAGTGGGCTCTCCTCCACATCAACTTCAACATCACAAATACTCCAGTCCTCAAAGGTGTCACCCAAATCGCACTTGCTTCCTCACAGCTCCCAAATCTCCAGCTGCCCATCTGAGTATGAGGTAGAACAGATGGTTGAGTCTGCAGAGCTGTTTACTCATACTATAGCCTGGGAATCAGAGGTCGACTCCAGCGCTTCTGTGAATCCAGACGAGGAAATGATCTGCACTGATGCCCAGAATCTTTATGAGTCGGATCCAGGACCAGACGCAGAAGGTTCTGACCATAATGTAGACCCTCATTCCCAAACTGTAACTCCTGTTGATGGAGACAATGAGGAAGACGATGATAAGACTCAAATACCTGATTGGAGCGACAACTTTAGTTTTTTGTCAGGGCAGGAACAGGTTGGCTCTGAGGACGACGGGTGTGATAACGCACAGGGTGATGATGATGAGGTCGGAGATCCCACTTACTGTCAACCCACAGTCAGCCAAGAGATGAGGTCAGCAGAGGAGGTGGAGGAAGATGCTAGTGACGACGAGGTCAGGTTGCGCCTTCCTGGACAGAGACGTAGTACTGGAAGCACGTCAACAACTGCATCCTCAAACACAACTCTGCCTCTCACCACAAGTCGTGGTGGCTCTTCAGGTCGCATGGGTGCTAAGCCTTGCATAGCCTGGGCATTTTTTCAGATCGATAAAGATGACCCAACTCGTGTTATCTGTAACATTTGTCAGCAAAAGCTAAGTAGAGGCCAAAAAATACATAGTTTGAGTACTTCATGCATGAACCGGCACATGGACATGAAGCATAAGTTGCAGTGGGAAGCTCAGTGTGCTACAATGCGGTCTAGCCGGCCGGGCCAGCCACCGTCTGCCATATCTTGTGCATCCGCGGCCTCTTCATCCTCTGTGACTGGGGGGACAGCAGTCACACCTGTTTTGGGGCGCAGACCTGCCACCTCTTTACCCGCAACAGCCAGCGTGATTGGCAGGTCATCATTTTCTTTGGAGGTGGTAACACCAGCTGGTCTTGAGCGCTGTCCGACATCGATAGCACCACCTTTGGATCAAGGCAACCTAACATGTCCGCCTGCATCTTCCTCACAGACCGGCAGTTTGCCGGGGACACCCTTATCAACCCCGTCTAAGCACAATAGCCAGCCCTCGGTCCCTCAGATGTGGACAAGTAAAAGACCATTTCCTCCTAGCCATGAGAAAGCTAAGAGGTTGAATTTCACCATCTGCAAGCTCTTGGCTACAGAAATGCTGCCTTTCCGCCTGGTGGACACAGAGGATTTTCGAGACCTTATGTCCGTCGCAGTGCCCCAGTACCAGATGCCCAGTCGGCACTACTTCTCAAAGAAAGGTGTGCCTGCGCTCCACCAGCATGTCGCACACAACATCACCGCTTCTTTGAGAAACTCTGTGTGTGACAGGGTGCATTTCACCACAGACACTTGGACGAGTAGGCATGGACAGGGGCGTTACATGTCGCTGACTGGGCACTGGGTAACTATGGTGACAGCAGGACAAGGGGCTGCTGTCCAAGTCTTGCCGTCCCCACGAGTTGTGCGTCAATCCTCTTTATGTCATTTTTCCTCCACTGCTTCTGCCTCCTCAACCTCCTCTCGGTCTTCCACCTGCACCCAAAGCCTGTCTGGTCATGCCACAAGCTTTCTAACTGCGCAGAAGGGATCCTGCACACCTCCTTACTATGCTGGCAGTAGGGCTCAACGTCATCAGGCGGTTTTTACATTGAAATGTCTGGGAAATGTGAGTCACACAGCTGAGGAGTTGTGGTCAGCTCTGGAGAACCAATTTCATGAATGGTTGTCTCCACTGGACCTGAAACCAGGGAAGGCCGTGTGCGACAATGCTGCAAACCTGGATGCGGCCCTTCGCCGGGGCAATGTCACACACGTGCCTTGTATGGCTCACGTGTTGAACCTGGTTGTCCAGCAATTTTTAGCCCACTATCCCAGACTAGATGGCCTTCTGCAGAGGGCACGGTCGCTGTGTGCTCACTTCCGCCGTTCGCATCCCGCAGCTCAGCGACTTACATCTCTACAGAAGTCGTTGGGCCTGCCACTTCACCGGCTAAAATGCGATGTGCCTACCCGGTGGAATTCAACTCTGCACATGTTGCAGCGACTGTGGCAGCACCGACAAGCCCTGGTGCAATACGTTCTGACGTATAGCCTGGGCCAACGAGATTCAGAGGTGGGGCAAATCACGCTGGAGGAGTGGTCTCAGATCAGGGACCTATGCACCCTTCTGCACAGTTTTGAAATGGCGACGAAGATGTTTAGTGCTGACGATGCCATTATCAGCATGACTATTCCGGTGATTTACATGCTGGAGCACATGTTAAACAGAATTCGGAGTCAGGTGGTGGCACAAGAGGAGGTGGAGGAAGTAGAGGAGAAGGAGTTGTATGCGGAAGGGCTAACATCTGCAAGGTCCAGACGGTCGGCAGCACCAAGGCGGCAGGCATGTGAGGGTGGGGGAGATGGTTTTACCAGGGCGCATGGTAGCAGCCAAACTAGTGAGGAAGGTGCAGGAGCCCAGGAAGAAGTGGAGGACGAACTGATGGAAGACTCATCAGATGAGGGAGACCTTGATCACATTTCTGTTGTGCGAGGTTGGGGGGAGAGGACAGAGGAAGGAAGCATGATTGTTACCTCGCCACCAACACAACAGGGACTTGGTGCTCCTGGATGCGCAACACACATGAGTGCCTTCTTGCTGCACTACCTGCAACATGACCCTCGAATTGTGAGAATTAGAAATAATCC
This sequence comes from Phyllobates terribilis, assembly GCF_046119375.1. Classification (NCBI taxonomy): domain Eukaryota; kingdom Metazoa; phylum Chordata; class Amphibia; order Anura; family Dendrobatidae; genus Phyllobates; species Phyllobates terribilis. The sequence continues at coordinate 78,861,831 of NW_027362765.1, forward strand.
TGACTACTGGGTTGCCACACTGTTAGATCCCCGGTACAAAAGTAAATTTGCAGAAATTATTCCTGCCATAGAAAGGGATGCACGCATGCAGGAGTATCAGCAGAGACTGTTGCAGAATCTTACATGTGCTTTTCCACAAAATACCAGTGGTGCACGTAGTGAATCTCACAGTTCCAACTTGCCAACCGTGGGACCGTCAAGTGTTCAGCACTCAAACCGTAACAGAACCACAGTATCTGGTGGTAACATCAATTTTGCGGAATCATTTCACCACTTTTTTAGCCCATCCTTTGCAAGGCCACAGGAGACAAGAAGTCTGACACATAGTCAACGCCTAGAGACGATGGTACAGGAGTATCTCCAAGTAAACATTGAAGCCACGACTGTGTCACTGGACCCTTGCTCTTTTTGGGCTTCCAATCTGGATAAATGGCCGGAGCTAGCCACTTACGCCTTGGAGATCTTGTCATGCCCCGCAGCCAGCGTTCTGTCTGAACGTGTGTTCAGCGCTGCTGGTGGTGTGCTGACAGATAAGCGCACGCGGCTCTCCACTGATAATGTAGACAGACTCACGTTCATAAAGATGAACAAATCATGGATCCGAAACGACTTTTCTACCCCTGTGTCATCCTGGGGAGAGTAAAAGCTTGATGATTGTTTAAAATCACCCTACCAACCGTTTTAAGCTTTCAAATTACTAATCATGTTTATCTGTATCTTGACTGGAAAATAATTTGGGCTTTGTAGCAGTGTGCAGCACTGATCCTATTAGGCCATCTATAATAAGCTCCACCAGATTTAAAATTAAAAATAATTTTTAGCTGCATCTAGCCCGGAAAATAATTTTGGGGCTCCGAGATGCGCAAGACACATAAGTGCCTTCTTGCTGCACTACCTGCAGCATGACCCTCATATTGTCAGAATTCGAAGTAATCATGACTACTGGGTTGCCACACTCTTAGATCCCCCAAACTTTTCGATCAACCTTTTCATTTTAATAAAGACCAAAAAAATGGTCATTTTTGAAATTATAAGCATTAGCAGGTTGTTAGAAACTGAAATCAAACAGTTTTCAACTCAAAACTTTATTCTAGGTGATGTTACATTTTCACATAGGACCCCTTGTTCGAAAGGAGCTTCTGAACTCTCTCGTCCATTGAATTTGTCAGGTTTTGGATGGTTTCTGCTTCAATTGTTTTGCATGAGGACAGAATACCCTCCCAGAGCTGTTGCTTAGATGTGAACTGCCTCCCGCCATCATAGACACTCCTTTTAATGATGCTCCAAAGGTTCTGAATGGGGTAGAGGTCAGGGGAGCATGGGGGTCACACCATAAGTTTGTCCCCTTTTATGCCCATATCAGCCAGAGATGCAGATGTTTTATGTGCAGCATGAGATGGTGCATTATCATGCAGAAAAATGATCTTGCTGTGAAATACACGGTTCTTCTTCTTGAACCATGGCAGGAAGTGCTGTTTGAGAAAATCCACATACATTATGGAGTTCATCTTTAGCGCCTTCAGGGATCCTAAAGGGGCCGACAATCTCTCTCCCCATGATTCCAGCCCAAAACATTACTCCACCTCCTCCTTGTTGGCGCTGTAGCCGTGTTTGCGTGGGGTGTCCATCAACCAGCCATCCTCCACTCCATCCATCTGGACCATCGAGCGCTGCACGGCACTCATCCGTGAACAAAACAGTTTTGAAATCAGTCTTCATGTAATGTTTGGCCCACTGGAGCCGTTTCTGCTTGTGTGAAGTGGATAGAGGAGGTCGACAGGATGGCGTATGCACAGCTGCAAACCTCTGAAGGACCCTGCATCTTGTTGTTCGGGGGACGTTGGAGGCACAAGCAGCTTCAAAAACTTGTCTGCTGCTATGACAAGGCTTTTTTGCCGCTGCTCTTTCAACCTGACGTAATTGCCTGTAGGAAAGAGTCCTCAATTTGCCCTTATCAGCACGCACACGTGTGTACTGTGAATCAGCTACATACTTCTTGATTGCCAAGACACTTCATCCTGATCATCGCACAATGTTGATTGTAGTCATGCCTTGACCTAAACACTCCACAATTTGTTGCTTCTCAGCAGCCGACACATCCTTTTTCTTTCCCATTTTGGCAGAAAATGTAGGCTGCTGAATAATGTGAGAGAGCCTTCTTAAGTAGTCTTGCCTTTCATTGGACACACCTGACAAACTAATTAGCACTGGTGTCTGCAATTGCTTACAGTGATATAAAGAGCCCTGACACACATCACCATCAATGAGTTTAACTGACAAACAAACAAATTCTTCCCTTATCACTCCTAAACACTTTTTGCATAATAATTTGGAACACAGTGTACATGTGCTTTTCCACAAAACACCAGTGGTTCACGTAGTGAATCTTACAGTTCTAACTTGCCAACCGTGGTCTGTATGGAGTTGTTCAATAAAGGGCCCAAAATTAAGATAACATAGATGGGAGAGGTCTCTATGAATAGGAATTCCTAAGTATTTGATACCCTGTGAGGGCCAGGCAAAGGGAAAGTTGGACTGGATGGAATCCTATATGGATTTGGGGAGGGAGACATCGAGGGCCTCAGACTTCGCTGCATTGATTTTAAAATTTGACCATGTAACAAAGTGATCTATTTCAGCCATAACAGCATGGATGGATATATGTGATTGAGTGATATATACTAGGACATCATCAGCAAATAGAGAGCACTTGTACTCGGTGCCTCCCACCTCAATCCACCTAATATTGGGGTTATGGCGAATTGATGAGAGCAGGTGCTCCGTCACTAGGATGTATAAGAGAGGGGACAGAGAACATCCCTGCCTTGTCCCATTGGTGATTGTGAAAGGTGATGAAAATGTTCTGACGCGCCCCCTGGGCCTTGGGACACCCGGAGCCGGACCCTTTTTGGTGGATGCTGGTGGTTGTAGTCTTCGTGGCGGCGATCCGGTTCCGTGGCTCAGGGCGGTCAAACCAGTGGCGGAACTATTTATGTGGTTTTGATGTTTAAATGTCCGACTACGCCACCCGTGGATTGCGGTCAGAGTGAACCGCCGCTACAGGGCAGACCGCTGAGGCTGGTGTTGTGGGTGCAGCAGAGCGTAGCATAACTCCCCACGGGAGGAGTATAGCCTCAGGGCAGTGTATGCGGAGGATGGGGGTGATGGTGCAGGGCAGCAGCAGTAACGACACGGAGTCAGTGATGCAGTTCAGGGCCTTTACTCACAGTTCTTATTATCCAGACCACGTCTGCAGGTAACGGCTGCCCACGTCGTACTGTGCTCACCAGGTGAGGGGCTCAGACAACTCCCAGATAACTTTGGAGCGCTTCACAGGACCCCCTTTGTGTGTCCTTTGTCTGGCCTTTCTTACCAACACTTCTGTCCGGCTGTCTCGGGCCTCCTCTTGGTAAACTTGGCGCCAGTTTCCCTGACCCTATGTGGTGCCTTCCTAGCGGGTGGAGCAAGGGGCTGCGCCACATAAAATGTCAGAGCCTCCGGTTTCTAGCTGAGGGTCGTTTCCTGCCTCCACTAGTTCGGGGACCGGTCTCCCCCTTTGGCCTGACCCCTCCACGCAGGTGGATTCGGGCGTGCGGTGGCGACTCGCCCGTCCGCACCCCTGGGATCCCTTCATTCCTCGTTCCTGGAGCCTTCTCCGCTCCTCTTCCTTCCTTCTCCCTCTTGCAGGCCTGGGCCTCTGTTACTAGGCCCGCCTCCGGAGCAGAGCTCATGCAGAGCCCCTGCTCCCTGCCACTTCTGCTCAGACTTCTCTGCACTGAACTAAGATGGTGCCCACCTTTTATACTCCCTTCTCAATGCACCCAGGAACTGCTTCCTCCCTGCTCCTGCACTGCAGGGTTCCCCTTCCTCAGTGTTCCCTCCCCCCACTCCAGCCAGGGACAGGGACTGTCGTGCCCATCTCAGGGGCATATTGGTCGCCCTGCCCCACGGCAATGTGGTGTAATGCATGCAGGTGTCGGGTCCTGATCCACACTCCATCCTTATCTGAGAGTGAGATATCACACCTCTGGGTGAGGTGCAATACGTCTGTAGCAACCGAGCCCTCGGTGCTACAGTTCCATTTATCTTCAGCCTAGGTGACGTATTGTGATACAGGGCCGTGATTTTGGCTATAAAAGGGTCCCCTAGACCCCTACCCCAAGCTTTTTAAGAGAATCATATATGGCGTGCCAGGAGACTCTATGGAATGCTTTCTCAGCATCCAACGAGAGTATCTACTTACAAATTTTTAACTGCATCTAGCCCAGGAAATACTTTGTGCCTAGTAGCAGTGTCTGCTAGTCAGCGGATTATCCCGGCTGTTAAGCAAGCTACACCACCTGTAGTTTGGACACTTAATTTTTTCAAAGGAAATGCTTCGGGACCACGGGATACTTAGTGAAGAGCATCAGGAGGCACCCCAAGGCATAGGGGCTGGGACTGGCACTAGGATGCCTTGCGGTGGACAGCCGAGCTCGATCCTTATAAAAGCTTTTTAACTGCAGCAGCTTTAGTGGACGCTACTGGAGCTGGAATTACGCGGCTGCTGGCATGAGACTTGCCCTCCAATAGATCCTTGTAAATGGATTTAAAGTGTATTCATTCAAATTAGAGGGACAATTTAAATTAAAAAGCTTAGAGCTGCCTCCACCACAGGGGGGCTCTCTCGACCCACCAGCGGACAGGCACCAGTATTGGGAGAGGGGGGCTGGCCGTCAGGGTTCACCGCGGCTCTGGCACAAACCCGGCGACACGAAGGTGGCACGGGCAGGAGCGGACTGGCCGTCTCGGCTTCTCACTTTTTGGATTTTAGAAGGGCATGACATGCCTATATCTGTGTCTCCCCCTCCTTTTACTCCTCCACCTCTTTTCTTTTCGCATGACTATATGTACTTGTCACTTTTCCATGTGTTAGTTGTGTCTTCTGAGCAGTTTGTCAGCTTTTGGACACCTTTGAAGGTGTTTTCTATGTGTTTCTATGTGTTTTTGTTTGCCTGCCATTGGTTTTAACGGTGTTCGAAGGTGTTCGACGAACAGTTCGACGAACAGACGGGTGTTCGACGAACCGAACCGAACTCGAACACTACGGGGGTGGCTCAACACTAGTCCTGATCCCTTGGCAATATTACACACGGGGCTGTCACTATGAGACAGGTTAAGTGGTAGTTTGAATGTCGAATGTGCTGTCCTGCCACCTTTTAAAAGCGTAGCTGCAATTCCAGAAGATGCCACTGCAAGTGCAATCTTTTTTTGTTGTCGAAATTTTGCCAGGAGCAAGTTGATTACAAATGTCTTTCCTGTTCCACCTGGAGCATCAAGGAAGACAATCCCACCTTTGTTGGTTTCACTGAAACTTAAAATGTAGTTATAGGCGTCCCTTTGATCTGGTACTAATATTGGCTCGTTCTGAGACACAAATGCTGTCAGTTCATCAATATTGTAGTTTGTTTCTAGGAAAATCTCCCTACACATTTGGAAGCCTTCAGGATTTCTTATTGGAGCAGGCCAACCAAGCAACTGTAAGGCTTTTCCTGACATTGCTATCTACTGATCTTCAAGGAGCATTAAAGTTTCATTGAACATTTCCTCAGTGAAGTTGATGAATTGCTGAGGATTTTCCCTTCTAATCTGCATGAGGATGTCCTCACTGAGATCAGTTTTGTACTTTGTCCAAATCTCAAGAGGATTTGAAATGCTACAGGTTGTTAAAATAATAGCAAAGAGGTGTCTTAGTCGCTTTGGGGTTTGTGTGGCTGCTGCTTCACTGAGGGTCATGTCCCAGTGTCCATCATTTTCCAAAATGCCTTTTCTTTGGCAAGCTTCCCTGAATGTTTCACACACACTGCCTCCGATGGTCTTCAGGTCAGAAAATGATGTAGGGCCTTTGACAACATGAAGTAACATGCGCAAGTAGAAGCACTCTGTATTTGACGGATGAACAGTGTAGACGCGACCAAGAGTATCAGTTGCTTTCACCCCTGGATAGCCTTCAATATCAAGAATTTTTGTTCAGACTCCCACACGGAGCATGGATCATGTTTTTTGTGATGGTGTCAAACAGCAATGGGTCAATCTGAGGGTCTGGCAATTCGGCACTGATGATATTGTCAATTTCGGTAGGCTGTATTTTTTGCTTCAGCCAAATCAAGACGTGGGAGTGAGGAAGGCCTCTTTTTTGCTATTGAACTGAATACATCTAGCACTGCGTCTCACCATATATATGTGATTTTGTGATGAGATTAATCATTTTTGAAAGTTTCTGTTTGAAAACCCGAGCAATAAGGTCATGGCGATTCACTGTTTTTTGGCCCGGCAACAGGTGCCCTCCAATTTCCTCCCAGGCAGGATTGCAAGTAAAGGTGATGAAAAGATCTGGACGGCCATACTTTCTCACATAAGTCATTGCATCCTGTGTGTATTCATGCATGTATCGTGGGCTTCCAGTGACAGTTGATGGAAGAATAACCATTTTCCCCAACTCTTTTGGATCAGCATCATTTGCAACAGCATCTCTAAGGTGAATATATTCCTCTGCCCTGATCTGCTTTTTATTTAGTCGGATATATAAAAGACGTTCACTCTCAATCTTTGCATACATGTCAACAATAAATTGGTGGAAGAGGTGTTTGCATTTCAAGATGCGATTTTCCTCTGAAAATCTTGTCATGATCCTATATGCATAGAAGTCCATGGCAGACACTTTTTTTCCTGAAGGGTTGCCTGTTGTAGGATCTGTCTGAGGTATTCCAAAGTGATATCCATCTTGTCCCTGCCAAAAGATGATTGGATATTGCAGAGCATCATAGAACCTGTGAGTTTCTGCTACTCGTTGCAAACTATTGTCCCTTTTCTAAAGCACAATGTCATGGCTTTGAAAATCATTACCTACAATCAAGATGGCTACCTCATCAAATGTGGGAGCATTGAAACATCGCTGATGTTCACCTTGTGCTATTTTGTCATCTCGAATGACAACCTTGTAATCGTCATTTGGCATGCATTCAAGTGCAGTCTTGAAAAGTTGAACATATAGATTGTTGGAGTGAAGGAACTGATGCAAAATAGTGACAATATCAAGGCGAGTGTTAGGAATTAAAGAGCATCTCCGCTGAGCCTCTGCTTTTCCCATAAAGAAGAGTTGAAAAAATTGAGGTTCTTCTCCTCGTAATGGAAGCAGTGAGCCAATTGAGTGGTAAACCTGTCTTTGAACTTTAAATGTCGGCATAAATCCTGTTGTAAACATTTCATTTGTTGCACCAAATGATTTCGTTTGGAAGCAGGAGTTGTACTTCCTAATGTTGTCCAAGAAATGCTTTGATATTGTACTGGTACCTGTCATCAGAGACTTTAGGGGATCTAGTGGTGACAGGAGAGGTGGAAGTTTTATCTTGCCATTTGCACAGCATAAACCTGGCGGTTCATCTTTCCATTTCAGGGCACTGCAGTACATGCAGACCACATCCATTTTTCCTATCTGAACTTTAGGATTATCCTGATAGTTTATGTCTGACTGGTAACAAAAGGCAGCATGTTTCAAATCTCCAACCATTTCCTGTGCCCTGGTGGAAGAAATAGCAATTTTCTTAGTGGCAAGTCGGCCTTCTCTCTGCTGACATGACTCATTGGCCCTTGAGGAAGCAGCTCTTCTTCACTTATCTGCAAGCCTCACTTCCCTCTCCTCAGAAAGTTTATTGGCTCTTGAGGAAGCAGATCTTGTTCTCTTGTCTGCAAGCCTCGCTTCCCTCTCCTCAGAAAGTTCATTGGCCCTTGAGGAAGCAGCTCTTGTTTTCATGTCTGCAAGCCTTGCTTCCCTCTCCTCAGAAAGTTCATTGGCTCTTGAGGAAGCAGCTCTTGTTTTCATGTATGTAAGCCTCGCTTCCCTCTCCTCAGAAAGTTCATTGGCCCTTGAAGAAGCAGCTCTTGTTTTCATGTCTGCAAGCCTCGCTTCCCTCTCCTCAGAAAGTTCATTGGCCCTTGAGGAAGCAGCTCTTGTTCTCTTGTCTGCAAGCCTCGCTTCCCTCTCCTCGGAAAGTTCATTGGCTCTTGAGGAAGCAGCTGCTGTTCTCATGTGTGTCAGCCTTGTTTCTCGGTCTTCACATTTTTCATTGGCCCGTAATGCAGCTTTTCTTTTCGCACCACTGACATTCGTGCCATGAAATTCCTTTTCTTATGAGGCATTATTGTGGTAAAAATAATCTGTAACTGGCAGTTTCTATATCCTCTCACATAGAAGTAATGTGACTGACATCAGCCTTTCCACCAACACACCCTAACTGACATCTTATTACCTTACACAAGCTTTGTTATACTGAGAATGTCCTTTGTTGCCTATATTAACCAATCACAGCTCAGATTAATTAACTGTAGCAAAATAGAAGCTGAGCTGTGATTGGTTGCTATTGGCAGCCTGATAAATCTTTGTGAGATGAGTTTTGTGTGTGCTGAGGGTTGTATATGTGTTCAAGCACGTGGTAGTGTGTGGCGCATTTTGTGTGTGTGTTTATATGCCTGTGTGTGGTGAGTATGCGTATCCCAAGTCTGGGCCCCACCTTAGCAACTGTACGGTATATACTCTTTGGCGCCATCGCTCTCATTCTTTAATTCTCCCTTGTTCACATGTGGCAGCTGTCAATTTGCCTCCAACACTTTTCCTTTCACTTTTTCCCCATTATGTAGATAGGGGCAAAATTGTTTGGTGAATTGGAACGCGCGGGGTTAAAATTTTGCCACACAACATAGCCTATGAAGCTCTCGGGGTCCAGACGTGTGACTGCAAAATTTTGTTGCTGTAGCTGCGACGGTGCAGATGCCAATCCCGGACATACACACATACATACATACACACACACACACATTCAGCTTTATATATTAGATTGCCGTGTTGGCACTTGGCGATAAATAAGTGGGTTTTGGATTGCAGTTTGGGCACTCGATCTCTAAAAGGTTCGCCATCACTGCCCTATACAGTACAGTCATGGCCAAAAGTTTTGAGAATGACATACCAATAGGTTATATTGACAGTTAGAATGAGTTAATGCAGCAAGTCAATATTTGCAGTGTTGCCCCTTCTTCTTCAAGACCTCTGTAATTCCCCCTGGCATGCTCTCAATCAACTTTTGGACCAAATCCTGACTGATAGCAGTCCATTCTTGCATAATCAATGCTTGCATTTTGCCAGAATTTGTTGGTTTTTGTTTGTCCACCCGTCTCTTGATGATTGACCACAAGTTCTCAATGGGATTAAGATCTGGGGATTTTCCAGGCCATGGACCCAAAATCTCTATGTTTTGTTCCATGAGCCAGTTAGTTATCACCTTTGCTTTATGGCAAGGTGCTCCATCATGCTGGAAAAGGCATTGTTGGGCGCCAAACTGCTCTTGGACGGTTGGGAGAAGTTGCTCTTGGAGGACATTCTGGTACCATTCTTTATTCATGGCTGTGTTTTTAGGCAAGACTGTGAGTGAGCCGATTCCCTTGGCTGAGAAGCAACCTGTCACGGGTGTGTCGCCACGAAGATCGTCACGATTACACAGCCTGACTTCTCGCAGCTGACTTTTTGGTGCTTTGTGTTTTTCGGCAGTGAGGGAGTTAATTCTCTCTCTCTGTGCTAGACGAGGTCCAGCCTCGCCCAGCTGCAATCAATGCTGCTGTAGTGAGACTCCTTCAAATGCCTGCTGGTCTGTTAGGGAAGTGTCGGTGAAAGCATTTCATGCAGACTAACAGAGCGGATCGTGGTATTTGGAGTTTCAGAGATAAGTGTATTTGGAGCGTTTTTTTCCCTTCCTCGCTTTATCATTTATCTCCTTTCCCGTTGGTGTTCCCTCTGTTGTAGTTGTGTAGTTTTTGTATGCAAGGTGGTTTTGGTTTTTCCCTTGTACTGTCTCGTTCGTCTAAGTACTGTGTGTGGGCATATTATTACTTGTCCCCTTTTGTTGTGATCGGGGTCCTTCTCAGGACTAGATTACTTAGGTGCAGGGATCCTCAGGAGGTAGGGGTTACGCTGGCGGCCTGGACCTCTGTACCTTTAACAGTACCTCCAGGTTGAGGGATTAGTCAGGGCCCCAGCTTAGGGTCAGCTTAGGCCCCCTACCTCCAGTATACAGAGACAGCGTGACACAACCCCACACATGAATGGTTTCAGGATGCTTTACAGTTGGCATGAGACAAGACTGGTGGTAGCGCTCACCTCTTCTTCTCCGAATAAGCTGTTTTCCAGATGTCCCAAACAATCGAAAAGGGGATTCATCAGAGAAAATGACTTTGCCCCAGTCCTCAGCAGTCCACTCCCTATACCTTTTGCAGAATATCAGTCGGTCCCTGATGTTTTTTCTGGAGAGAAGTGGCTTCTTTGCTGCCCTCCTTGAAACTAGCCCTTGCTCAAAGAGTCTCCGCCTCACAGTGCGTGCAGAAGCACTCACACCAGCCTGCTGCCATTCCTGAGCAAGCTCGGCACTGCTGGTAGTCCGATCCCGCAGCTGAAACAGTTTTAAGGTAAGGTCCTGGCGCTTGCTGGTCTTTCTTGGGCGCCCTGGAGCCTTTTTGACAACAATGGAAGCTCTCTCCTTGAAGTTCTTGATGATGCGATAGATTGTTGACTGAGGTGCAATCTTTGTAGCTGCGATACTCTTCCCTGTTAGGCCATTTTTGTGCAGTGCAATGATGGCTGCACGTGTTTCTTTATAGATAACCATGGTTAACTGAAGAGAAACAATGATACCAAGAACCAGCCTCCTTTTAAAGTGTCCAGTGATGTCATTCTTACTTAATCATGACTGATTGATCGCCAGCGCTGTCCTCATCAACACCCACACCTGTGTTAATGGATCAATCACTAAAACGATGTTAGCTGCTCCTTTTAAGGCAGGACTGCAATGATGTTGAAATGTGTTTTGGGGGTTAAAGTTCATTTTCTGGGCAAATATTGACTTTGCAAGTACAGTAATTGCTGTTAAGCTGATCACTCTTTGACATTCAGGAGTATATGCAAATTGCCATTACAAAAAATGAAGCAGTAAACTTTGGAAAAATTACTATTTGTCTCATTCTCAATACTTTTGGCCATGACTGTACATCCCACTGTAGCACCCTAGAATGGAACTGTGCCCATAAAACTGCCAGGAAGCATGATGTCAAAGTTCCCAATAAGGACATTGCTCTTCTGAGAGACATAGAGGGGGCTTCTATAGCGTCCTTCACCAGGTGTTGGATCTTTTTAATTTTAGAGACTGGGAGGCGAGATTCTGAGGAATTGTTGGGCTTTCATGGGCACTAATCAGGATTTTTGAAGATTTAACAACCAACCTAGGTCTCACAAGGTGGACGTTACTTCTTCCAAATTTTTTTTACATTGGTGGAAGGAGTTTTCTATTATCAGGAAATTATCCAGATAAGGGATGATAAGAACATCCCTTCCCCGGAGATGGGCCATAGCTTCAGCCACTACCTTTGTGAACACTCTAGGTCAGTGATGGCGAACCTTTTAGAGATCGAGTGCCCAAACTGCAATCCGAAACCCACTTATTTATCGCCAAGTGCCAACACGGCAATTTAACCTAAATATTGAGGTTTTAGTTTAGAAAAAACAACTAATACAAAGAGCAGGCGAGGGCAGCATAGAGCAGCCACAGGAAGGAGCAGGGGTATGAGACCGCAGAAATAAAGAATGTGCTCACCCCCATCTTGGTATATGCCCCCATCCTTGTATTTGTATATATGCTGGCCTCCCCGCATCCTTGTATATATGCTGGCCTCCCCCCATCCTTGTATATATGCTGGCCTCCCCCTATCCTTGTATATATGCTGACCTCCCCCCATCCTTGTATATATGCTGGCCTCCCCGCATCCTTGTATATATGCTACCCTCCCCCCATCCTTGTATATAAATGCGGCCCTGCCCCCATCCTTGTATATATGCTGCATCCACATCCTTGTATATATGCTGCCCCCCATCCTTGTATATATGCTGCCCTACCCTCATCCTTGTATATATGCTGCCTCACCCATCCTTGTATATATGCTGCCCCCATCCTTGTATATATGCTGCCCTCCCCCCATCCTTGTATATATGCTGCCCCATCCTTGTATATATGCCGCCCTGCCCTCATCCTTGTATATTTGCTGCCCTCCCCCAATCTTTGTATATATGCCCCCCAATCCATGTATATATGCTCCCTCCCCCAGTCCATGTATATATGCTCCCCCCAATCCATTTATATATTCTCCCTCCCCCAGTCGATGTATATATTCTCCCTCTCCCAGTCCATGTACAGTACAGACCAAAAGTTTGGACACACCTCATTTAAAGATTTTTCTGTATTTTCATGACTTTGAAAATTGTACATTCACACTGAAGGCATCAAAACTATGAATTAACACATGTGGAATTATATACTTAACAAAAAAGTCTGAAACAACTGAAAATATGCCTTATATTATAGGTTCTTCAAAGTAGCCACCTTTTGCTTTGATGACTGCTTTGCACACTCTTGGCATTTTCTTGATGAGCTTCAAGAGGTAGTCAGTTGTTTCATACTTTTTTGTTAAGTATAAAATTCCACATGTGTTAATTCATAGTTTTGATGCCTTCAGTGTGAATGTACAATTTTCATAGTCATGAAAATACAGAAAAATCTTTAAATGAGAAGGTGTGTCCAAACTTTTGGTCTGTACTGTATATATTCTCCCTCCCCCAGTCCGTGTATACATTCTCCCTCCCCCAGTCCATGTATATATGCTCCCCCCCAGTCCATGTATATATGCTCCCCCTCCCAGTCCGTGTATATATGCTCCCCCCCAGTCCGTGTATATATGCTCCCTCCCCCAGTCCATGTATATATGCTCCCTCCCCCAGTCATGTATATATGCTCCCTCCCCCAGTCAAGTATATATGCTCCCTCCCCCAGTCCATTTATATATGCTCCCCCCTTAGTCCATGTATATATGCTCCCCCCAGTCCATGTATATATGCCCCCCAGTCCATGTATATATGCTCCCCCCAGTCCCTGTATATATGCTCCCTCCCCCAGTCCATGTATATATGCACCCCCCAGCCTGCTAGCGCCGCTGTTCATCGCATATTTAAAAAAAGCGCAGCGTCGTCTCCTGTAGCCGACAGCTGACTCCAGCGTCCTAGCGACGGGTCGCCTGACGTCACTGCCATGCGTCCAGTCGCTTGTATGCTGACGTCAGCTGCTAGCTGCTGGCCTCTGATGGGCCAGCAGCATGTATTGCAGCGCACAGGCCTGGCAAGTTCGTGCTCTGCAATACACTTCAGCTAGATGTGCGTCCGAGAACGCACATCTAGCTGAAGTAGCGGGGCTGGCGTCGGCACTCGGCGGGCTCAGAGTTCTCACCTGCCGGGCCTGATCCAGTAGCGCCAGTGCTGCGGCGATGGCGCGCGTGCCTACAGGGAGGGCTCTGCGTGCCCCCTCTGGCACGCGTGCCTTAGGTTCGCCAGCACTGCTCTAGGTGCTATAGCTACTCCGAAAGGAAGGGACGTGTATTGTAAGTGTCTAATCACTTCCTCCAAATCCACCACCACCCTGAGGTATTTTTGATAATCCGCATGAATGGGTATGTGGAAGTATGCATCTTTAAAATCCAAGACTGCCATGTAACAGTCAGGAAAGAGTAACTTTATTGCTGTGTTTATAGACTCCATCTTAAACGTACTCACCCTTAGATACCTATTCAAGGACTCCAGATTAATAATGGTTCTGAAGGAGCCATCCGGTTTAGGTACAAAGAAGAGGGGGGAGTAAAACCCCTTCCCTCTTTCTGCCTCTGGGACTTCTAGTAGGATGGCTTTCTAAATCAAGTCCCGGACCGCCGACTGTGAAGCTAACTGCTGGTTCGGGGAGGAACGATGGGGGGGTCACCATAAACCTTTCCCGAGGGAGAGACCAAAGTTCTAACCTCAGACCCGTTTTAACCAGGCCGAGGATCCAGCTACTAGCAGAAATATTTTCCCAGGCGGGGAAAAAAGAAGGAAGCCTTCCCCTACCTGGGCTAAACGTCATTGTCCCGATTTTCGGGCCCCCTGAGAAGAGGATCCGAACAGTCCTCTACCTTTTGTTCTGCGGTCTTTGTACTGTCATGGGTTTGTCATGTGTAACAGATAGTTGCTCTGGAGCCAGCTGTAGAAAGTCACTGCGATTGGCATTGCAGATGCCTTCTTGATTCCCTCATCTCTGTAGTATAGTTAGATCCTTCTTCCTTTATAACCCAGCAGTGACCTCCACCTTCTGCTGCTGATTGACACACCCTTGCTGGGTAGTTAAATAGTCTCAGTTCTCCAGAGAGTTGACGGTGATAGTTCTATGTACCTCTGTGTAGTCTTGGAGCACTAGCAGTCAGCGAGTTTATTCTCTGGTGCCCTTGGAGGACAGTTGGCGTTATCTCTCTGGTGTCTGCTCAAGCTAAGTGTATCCCCTTTGTTTGTCTACCTTGTTGTCTTTAGTTTGTAGTGCAGTTTGACTAGTGCTCACCCTGTCCCCTTCCTATCTAGGGCCGAGCTCTAGGGACATTCAGGACCTAGGTTCCTGTTCGGCGATAGGTGTGGAACCTATATATGGACGATAGAATAGGCAGGGTGATATTAGATCTGCCTTGGGGTATTCACTCCCTCTTTTCCTAGTGTTTGGGCTTCCTCTCCCCCTTCCCTTCATATTGCACTTAGTCTTCCCCAAACCTTGTGTGACAAGTACTTGTCCTGATCCTTAGCCGGCCTTCTGATGACAAACTTCCTCTTCTGGAATCACGGCCAATAGGTAGGCATGGACACTGAAGGGAACCCTTTCTTAGCGTCCCCCGCTTTCTCGGGTATTTCATCCATAGCCGGACCGAAGAGATACTCTCCTTCACAAGAGATGGAACATAGCCTTGCCCTGACCTGAATGTCGCCCGTCTTCAACCATAAGGCTAGAAGAGCAACATTAGACAGGGCGGCCGACCTTGCAGCCAATCTCACCAAGTCTGCTGATGCATCGGCCAGGAAGGCTGCTGCACCCTGTATTAGAGGAATGGTGGACAGGATTTCTTTCCCTGGCACCCTATCCTTTAACTGAGATTCCAATTCTTCTAACCAGATCATCAGGGATCTGGATGTGCAAGATGCTGCCACTGCTGGTTTTAAGGCTCCCGCCAAGGTTTCCCAGGTACCTTTAAGAAAGGCATCTACCCTCCTATCAAGCAGGTCTCTAAATTCCCCCATGTCATCGAAGGGCAGAGAGGATCTTCTGGAGGCCTTAGTAATGGCTACGTCCAGTTTAGGGGCCTTGCTCCAAGAAGACGATTCTTCAATGGGGTACTCCCTTTTAAATGAAGGTGGAAGGGAGCCTTTTCTTTCTGGTCTCTACCATTCTTTCTGTATTAACCCCTGGATCTTACCATTTAAAAGAAAACATCTTTTCTTTTTTTGATCTAGGCCCGGAACATATCCTGTACTGAATTTTCCGTCCTAGCGTCCACAATACCCATGGTGGTACGGATCGCCTTGACCAGTGTGGCAACTTCATTCAGGGGAAAACAGTGGAGGCCAGAGTCACTATCTGAAGATGATGCTAACGGGAAGAGATCATCTGAGCTATCCGTATTAACAGGTACAGAGAAGTTTTCGGACACAGGGGATATCTCCACATCCTGACCCCCCCTTCTGATTCTTTTTCTTAGAGGGCTTAGCCTTTCTCATCTTTAATAAGGGACTTTAATCCTGAAGAGAAGTTAGGGGTCTCCTCTGCTACTGTCTGATCAATGCATGATTGACAGAGCTTTTTAGGGTCAGGCTATGTGCCCACGATGCAGAAATGCTCCGGATTTTTCCTGAGCGTTTCTGCATCTCCCTGGCAGAAAAAACGCATGCAGATTGTACATGTGTTTTTCCTGCCAGGGACATGCGGATGTGAAGTGTTCTTCACATGCATTTCCGCATGCGGGTTGACAGGCGCTTTCCAAGCGATTTTAGCATCACTTGGAAAGTGCTTGTCAACTTGGTCACACTATATAAATCCATGAAAACGGCATGGATTTATATAGTGTGACCCCAAAGAATGGTTAAAAATAAAAAAATAAATCTATACTTACCTTCCGATGGCCCCCGCAGTCTTGCTTCACTCAGTCCTGGCTGCCGGCAGATCGCGGTACACTGAAGGACCTGCCGACGTCAGCATCGCGTGACCCGTCACATGACTATTATAACGGGTCTGGGAGGTGGAACCTCTGACCAACTATACAAAGGGGCAGTACTTGTAAGGAAGCGGGTGGCTCCCAGGGAAGGCGGGCAGGTAGTCACGGCAAGCGAAAGGGACAGTCTCTGGGTAGAAGGGCAGGAGGTCACGGCAAGTGACGGGGACAGTCTCTTGACAGGCGGATGGTCATGGCAAGTGACAGCAGGGTAAGAGTCTCTAGAAAGGCTAGCAGGCAGGTAGCAGGTGAGCGCTCCCAGGTGAGCCGGCAAGAGTCTCTGGACAGGCAGGTGGTCACGGCAAGTGACGGCAGAGCCTCCAGGTAGGCTAGCAGGCAGGTAGCAGGTGAGCGCTCCCAGGTGAACGGGCAAGAGTCTCTGGACAGGCAGGTGGTCACGGCAAGTGACGGCTGAGCCTCCAGGTAGGCTAGCAGGCAGGTAGCAGGTGAGCGCTCCCAGGTGAGCGGGCAAGAGTCTCTGGACAGGCAGGTGGTCACGGCAAGTGACGGCAGAGCCTCCAGGTAGGCTAGCAGGCAGGTAGCAGGTGAGCGCTCCCAGGTGAGCGGGCAAGAGTCTCAGGACAGGCAGGTGGTCACGGCAAGTGACGGCAGAGCCTCCAGGTAGGCTAGCAGGCAGGTAGCAGGTGAGCGCTCCCAGGTGAGCGGGCAAGAGTCTCTGGACAGGCAGGTGGTCACGGCAAGTGACGGCTGAGCCTCCAGGTAGGCTAGCAGGCAGGTAGCAGGTGAGTGCTCCCAGGTGAGCGGGCAAGAGTCTCTGGACAGGCAGGTGGTCACGGCAAGTGACGGCAGAGCCTCCAGGTAGGCTAGCAGGCAGGTAGCAGGTGAGCGCTCCCAGGTGAGCGGGCAAGAGTCTCAGGACAGGCAGGTAGTCACGGCAAGTGACGGCAGAGCCTCCAGGTAGGCTAGCAGGCAGGTAGCAGGTGAGCACTCCCAGGTGAGAGGGCGGGCAGATCCATAGACAGACTGACAGGTGTTGGAAGGCAGACTGTCGGACCGCAGGAATGCAAGCAGACAGGCAGGAATCAGGTAGGTATCAAGCAGAGATCTGGCAGGTAACTGGCAGGTATCTGGTAACGGGACCTGAGGGCTGAAGCAGAGTTGAAAGGCTTTGCAACAACATTGCTCGGGCACCTCCATTTTGGAGGAGGTGCCTTATATATGGTGAGGTCCTCCGGCCATTGGCCGGGGACTCCTTAGGACGGCGCGCGCGGCCCCTTTAAGAGAGGGGGAGCACGCGCGCGCCCTAAGCACAGAGGCCGGGAAGCAGCGCGCGATGCCAGCAGAGCGGGAGGAAGCCGCCGGGCACGGAGCAGAGAGGTGAGGGGAACGGCGTCCCTGCCTAGCAGGAGGCAGGGACGCCGACGCTACAACTATGACGTCAGCGCAGGTCATTCAGTCCATCGCGAGCTGCCGGCATGGGAGGACGAGCACAGCGGGGGCCGTCAGAAGGTAAATATAACATTTATTTTTTATTTTATTCTTTTTTTCATAGGTTCCGGAGGAGAATCTCCTGTTCTCCACTCCCGGGTACCATCTGCACATTGGAACGCATGGAATGCGCATCTACATATACAGTGATGCGGAATCCATGCTTTCCAATGCAAGTCAATGGCGGCGAAAACGCAGCGCTTCCGCAAAATAATTGGTAGTGCTGCGTTTTTTTCCGCAATGATAATCCGCAGCGGAAATTTCCGCAGCATGTGCACAGTACATGCGTATTATCATTGGGGAACATGGCAGGCCTTCTACCATGCATTTTTTAAGCGTTTCTGCAGCGTTTTTGCCGCTGCGGAAACGCTTAAAAAACACATCATGGGCACATAGCCTAAGAGTCTGGTAAAAGGGTTTTACACCAGGCACATTCCTTGTGTTTGGATTTGGAAAAATACTTCTTCCCCTGAAACAATAACAAGAAAGAAGGGGACTTCATTACCAAGTGAACTTTCACGAAGATCACTTACCACCTTGTTCAATCGAAGGGTACTAAGTTTGGTGAAGGACCTTTCTCAGCCGGGGGGGTCCTCCCTAGAGGCTACAGAATCGTCCCTCCTGCTAGAGCTTCTTTGGCTGGACCTACTTGTAAATCCACACTTCTCCGTGATATGGCTGCTCCCTCCACTACCACGAGGGCGACACCGATCCACATGCTCTTGGGGCTCCCCAGGCAGCAGCTGATGTTGTTGCTGCTGCACGTATTCTTTCTCCATCATGTAAAGAACTGATGGCTGATGGGCTGGGAAGCACCCTAGCAGTGGAGCCAGCTACATGTATACTGGCCACTGCTCTGACATCTGACTTCAGGGTCACATGACCCCTGTATAGCTGTATAGCTGAGATAGCCGAGATGCCATCCTACAATTCTACTCGTCTGCGGCGGGGAACATTTCTCCGCAGAAATCCATAGCGCGATCCTGGTGCGTCTGCCTTCTGAGCGCGTCACCAGTCGCAACACCCTGCACAGGCTGAGGAAGAGAAGGCATCCCTGCCTGAACCGGCCGGTCAGGCCTGGGAAAAGAAAATCTTCAACCTTCAATGCAGGTAAGCCTGCACAGGTTTCCCCATCAAGGACAGGAAACAAAACTGAGGCGGGAGAGAGATGTCGACCTTTTAAGCCTGTAGGTTTCCTGTCCTTGATGGGCGGATCCCCTCTCTTGTGGTGCTGTCATAGGTGAATAAAAGGGGGATATACAGGTGCTTCTCACAAAATTAGAATATCATCAAAAAGTTTATTTATTTCAGCTCTTCAATACAAAAAGTGAAACTCATATATTATATAAAGTCATTACAAACAGTGATCTATTTCAAGTGTTTATTTCTGTTAATGTTGATGATTATGACTTACAGCCAATGAAAACACAAAAGTCATTATATCAGTAAATTAGAATTAACAAAAAACTCCTGCAAAGGCTTCCTTTGCGTTTAAAAAGGTCCCTTAGTCTGTTTCAGTAGGCTGACATAAGGGACTGACCCCACTAAAGGGTCGACCCATAGTATC
Organism: Phyllobates terribilis; assembly: GCF_046119375.1. Taxonomy (NCBI): domain Eukaryota; kingdom Metazoa; phylum Chordata; class Amphibia; order Anura; family Dendrobatidae; genus Phyllobates; species Phyllobates terribilis. The sequence continues at coordinate 78,881,026 of NW_027362765.1, forward strand.
GGGGGTGGGATCTATAGGACAGAACCTAGGGATCTATATTGATAAAATCCTAAACCCATTTGTGACCTCTCTCCCCTCACATATAAAGGATACCTCTGACCTTTTGGAAAAATTGGAGGGCATTAATATCGATGAGAGTACTTTATTGGCTTCCATTGATACTGAGTCGCTTTACAGCAATATCCCTCATTGGGCCGGAATAAAAGGGGTGCAGCACTTTTTAAGTGCAAGATCTACCCTGAAGAAAACCCACAATGAATTTGTCTTTGACCTTTGTCCTTCATCTTCACTCACAATTACTTTGCATTTAATGGGAAGACCTACCACCAGCTCAGGGGGACAGCGATGGGGAATCCTTGTGCCCCATCGTATGCAAATCTCTTCCTGGGCTGGTGGGAGGAGACTGTTGTTCTGCAGGAGGATAACTGGTGGTTTCCATATATCCTACTGTAGACACGTTTTATCAATGACGTGTTGATTTTGTGGTCCGGAACAACGGATGAGTTTGATGACTTCATGAAATGCCTTAATATTAATGAAATAGGCATGAAATTTACATCGGAGATCCAAAGAAATGAGATAACCTTCTTAGATATAACTATCAGTAGGAATCAGGAGGGTTTCATTACTACTCGGACTTTTAGGAAACCAACTGCAGCTAACAGCCTCCTCAGATGGGAAAGCCATCACCCAGGCCCCCTTAGGAGAGGTATCCCCAAGGGGCAATTTTTGCGTGTTAAACGCAATTGCTCGGAGAACAAAGATTTTGAAATACATGCTTGGGATTTAAGAACACGATTTAGAGAAAGGGGTTACCCAGAGAAGGTACTGGATAGTGCCTTCATATTTGCAAAAAATCAGAACAGACATGTTCTGTTAAATGCAAAGAATAGGGAGGATGAAAATGGACTGATAAGAATCATAGGTACATTTGACAACAGATCAAATGAAGTATATAACATCATAAAGAGACATTGGGGTATTCTAAAGGCAGACCCGGACCTTAAGGGATGTGTGCCACCACATCCGAGAATTACATATAGGAAGGGACGCTCAATCAGGGACAGACTTGTCCACAGTATGTGCAAGAAACCAACCCATCAGGGGACATGGCTGGACCGAAAAGTATGCGGTACCTTCAAATGTGGCAATTGTAAGTTCTGTCCCTGGATTAGGCCCTGTAAAAACTTTATGGGAATGCTGAGCAATAAGGTCTTCTATATGAGGGATTTCGCCAATTGTAAATCTGAGGGGGTAGTATACATGGTTACCTGTTCATGCCCCCGCAGCTACATTGGTAAAACCAAAAGAGAGTTGCGGAGGAGAATAGGAGAACACCTAGGAGATATAAGACACAAGAGGGATACACCCCTAGCCCGACATATAAGGGAGTACCATCTCAATGATCCCAAGTCCCTGTCATTTTGTGTAGTGGAAGTGATTAGGAAAAATCCACGTGGGGGAAATTGGGATAGGTTACTCCTACAGAAGGAATGCCAATGGATATTCAGACTGGACACCCTCACACCTAATGGACTGAATGAGCAACAGAATGTTTGTTGCTTTATTTGATTCTAAACCCGAAAATTATCAACCTGTACTGTTTTTAGTATCAATCTATGACTATCTAATATCAATTTAATATTTTACAACATCAATTTATCTTAGTTTATAGGACACATAAGACTTTCCCCAATGAACTGTACCCCTTGATTAAGGACAGGATGATTTTGGTTCTCAAGGGTTAATACTCCATTGAAGCCATCTTGTTGTTAAATACACCATAATGTATGAGGATTTAGGACGGAGAAAAGGCTGCTAGTATATTAGAGGTTTAATTTTTTATCTATTTTTATTATTGAATCTCCCTAATTTACAAAAAGGAGATGTATCGGGTATGGATAATAGGAATTCCCCTTTTCTGCCTCCCCCCCCCCCTCATCTCGTCATTACGTAGTCTCTGACATAATCAGAGGAACGATTAATAGCTACCTTATATCTGAGAGCCCCTTTTATGGATAGTGGACAATGCTATGTATGGAACGTAAATGGATGTTGAGAGCAGAATTCATTGTTTGGAGTTGCGCAGGCGCAGTGACGCATGGTATATTATGCAGGGTGCTGGATGTGTGTGTTGCCCGAGATATGACCGGACGCATGCGCTGTAGGCGCTGCATCGAGCAATACACTCGAAACTCCGTATGTTAGGAACAGACATGCGCGGTGTGCATCCCAGTTATAGGAGCGCGGATAGCGCAGGCGCAAAGGACCCGAGAGATGGGAGACTACGTCAGATGCACTGTAGATGGGAGGTAACAATCTTGAAGCTCTGGAAGGAGGGGTAGACATGCGCAGTAGATACTGGGATACCTCTAGTGAATGAGGTTAAACTAACGCAAGCGCAGTAGAAATAGGAGACAGAAGACCAGACCGACTAAGCAATAGATCCTGACCCTAACTCAGGGAAGTGATATCTCCTTGATACTAGGCGGTGAGCCTTTATATAGAAGGGGATATGGTGGAATAATACAGCTCTCTGCAGGATGACAGGATCTTCTCCTGATGAACCACTTACCAACAGGGAAACGCGTCGAGGAGTTCTGGGGGCAACCTAACTTTGCAAGATAAGTCCTACGTTAACTCTTTATATCATGTTATTATTATGATGAAATGTTTGATGGAATACTGACCTACCGATTCAAAATAGGAACAGTAAATGAAACAACATTAAGAGTCCCAGGGACATTATATCAGGAATTGGACACATTGTTATGAAGTAGGACTCCTCTTGCAATTTGTACTCCCCCTTTTTGGTACATGTTTTTGGTACATGTGATATATTGATGTAGTTTGGGGAGCATGATACCTGAATATATATAGGCTCCGCCTACATCTTCCTGCTGTTTGTTTTTCTTTTAATAGGTTACTTATTGCATAAAAGGTTTTTCTTGTTTAAAACTCACACCTATATATCTTACATATAGTGATTAAGGGGTATTTTCACCGCCTCTGATGAAGAGAGGTGTGGAGGTAATGATCAGAATGGATCAATATTGGCTTGTCTACCTGCACTAAGTCACTTTTTTATTGAGCACTTTATTCATGTTGTTTGTGTCATATTGAAACTATTAAAGATTATCTTTTAAAGAAAAGAAAATGTTTTTTTTTGTGTTAGATGCTAGATTATTTCCCTTTGATATATAATCAAAAACGTGTGATCTAGTGTGAAGTTTCCACAATCAGTGATGGTTTGGGGAGCCATGTCATCTGCTGGTGTAGGTCCACTGTGTTTTATCAAGACCAAAGTCAGCGCAGCCGTCTACCAGGAAATTTTAGAGCACTTCATGCTTCCCTCTGCCGACAAGCTTTTTGGAGATGGAAATTTCATTCTCCTGCAGGACTTGGCACCTGTCCACACTGCCAAAAGTACCAATACCTGGTTTACAAGCAACAGTATCACTGTGCTAGATTGGCCAGAAAACTCGCCTGACCTTAACCCCGTAGAGAATCTATGGGGTATTGTCAAGAGGAAGATGAGAGACACCAGACCCAACAATGCAGATGAGCTGAAGGCTGCTATCAAAGCAACCTGGGCTTCCATAACACCTCAGCAGTGCCACAGGCTGATCGCCTCCATGCCACGCCACATTGATGCAGTAATTGATGCAAAAAGAGCCCCGACCAAGTATTGAGTGCATTTACTGAACATACATTTCAGTAGGCCAACATTTCGGATTTTAAAAACATTTTTCAAGCTGTTGTTCTAAAGTATTCTAATTTACTGAGATAATGACTTTTGTGTTTTCATTGGCTGTAAGCCATAATCACCAACATTAACAGAAATAAACACTTGAAATAGATCACTCTGCTTGTAATGACTCTATATAATATATGAGTTTCACTTTTTGTATTGAAGAGCAGAAATAAATTCACTTTTTGATGATATTCTAATTTTGTGAGAAGCACCTGTATCTCAGCTGTCAAGCAGATTGTGTGTTGGAAGGTCTCTAGTATTAATCTTTTTGTTTGGTGCACGAAAGCTCCTGGACCAAGGTTCAATAGTGTGAATCCGGACTAATTTAACTGAATTTCAGAAACTTTATAACCCGACAAGCAATTGAAATTCTCCATGTTGCTGATGTTTGGGAGGATGGAAAGCTAGTTCATTTTGAGAAGTTGTAGAGAATATATAATTTACCAAATACATTTTTGTGTATTTACACACACAACAATCCTTTTTAGATTCCCAAAGAAACTACTTATTTTGTATTGAAAAGACAAAGTATTTTTATATAATTATCAATCAGGTTTCAAAGACAAAAATAGGATTTAATCTATAGAGATGCTGTGAATATTTATCAAATGGAATTGAATTCTACTTAAAATATTACAAAAATAGCTATGAAGCGGTCCTGCTTGGGTCGCGAGAGCCGCGGCAAGTCTGTACATTGTGGTTCAATTTATAGGGCCGTCTGACTGTGCCCTTATCAGCATATTACACACACGGCTCCACTCCTTATACATCAGTCCGCTCCGTACACCCACGGCTCCACTACATACACAGCTCCGCTGCATACACTTCGTACACACACAGCTCCGCTACATATACAGCTCCTCTCCGTACACACATGGCTCTGCTCCTTCTACATTGGTCACAGGTGGCTCTGCTCTAAACGTCGTACACACACGGCTCTGCTCAGTACACAACGGCTCCGCTTCTTTAACTTTGATCACAGGTGGCTCCGCTCTGTACACAGACGGCTCCACTACCTACACATCGTACACACACAGCTCCGCACACATCGTACACACACGGCTCCGCTCCGTACACGTCGTACACACACGGCTCCGCTCCGTACACGTCGTACACACACGGCTCTGCTCCGTACACGTCGTACACACACGGCTCTGCTCCGTACACGTCGTACACACACGGCTCTGCTCCGTACACGTCGTACACACACGGCTCCGCTCCGTACACATCGTACACACACGGCTCCGCTCCGTACACGTCGTACACACACGGCTCCGCTCCGTACACGTCTCCGCTCCGTACACGTCGTACACACACGGCTCCGCTCCGTACACGTCGTACACACACGACTCTGCTCCATATACGTCATTCACACATGGTTCTGCTCTGTACCCATTGTACACACATGGCTCTGTTCTGTAAGACACGGCTCCGCTCTGTACACCTCGTATACACACACGGCTCCGCTCCGTACACATCGTACACACACGGCTCCGCTCCGTACACATTATACACACACGGCTCCACTCCGTACACCTCGTATACAATGGCTCCGCTCCGTACACATCGTACACACACGGCTCTGCTCCGTACACCTCATACACACACGGCTCCACTCTGTACACCTCGTATACACACGGCTCCGCTCCGTACACCTCGTACACACACGGCTCCGCTCCGTACACATCGTACACACACGGCTCCGCTCCGTACACACACGGCTCTGCTCCTTACACCTCGTACACACACGGCTCCACTCTGTACACCTCGTATACACAAAGCTCCGCTCCGTACACCTCGTACACACACGGCTCCGCTCCGTACACCTCGTACACACACGGCTCTGCTACATCCACACTGTAAACTCCTCCTGACCCCACACATAAACTTCCCCTCATCCAGCACCATGACAACCAGCACAGCAGAGTCCTGCATCCACTGAGGCCCCTGATCATGTGACCCCTGACTCCTCCCCTCCTGTGACATCATCACAGGTCCTGTGCGCACAGAACAGCCATATATCCAGTGTGCGGCTCTGCAGGTGGAGGTATGTGGAGATTCCCCATTGCTATTAACCCCCTCAGTGCTGGATAACATAGTAACGCTTATATTTTTCATTTCATTTTGGGGTTGATATAACTTAGTATGCTGGAATCATTGTAATTACAGCTGCGCTCCTTGTGTATTGAGCGGTGACTGTAGCTGCTGCCTGCTTCGGCAGATAACTGGAAGCAGTCTGGTGCAGGGAGAATGTAACATCATGTTCTCCCTGTAGCCGCTGCTCCCTCACCCAGCCCACCATGATTAAAACAACATTTACCTGCAAATTACCGTTATGGCTGGAGATAAATAGAATTTTGAGGTGACAGATTCCCTTTAAATGCTGCTGTCAATCTCTGAGAGCAGCATCCCTTATGTTCTGGCTTCAACAGCTGCTTTCATATGAGATCCTTGTTTTCACTATAAACCACAATACTAAAGATTGACGCTCCCTAGGGAGACTAAGAAAACCGTCTCTACCTCTCTGCATGACACCCCCCAAAATTCTCCAATGATGATGTTTTCTTTTGATATGTTGGACATAGAACTGAGAAAGTTGAAACATGAATTTCTTGTCGTCGTACTTACCGTCATTTAAATTATACCAATTTTCTTCAGTATGCTTCATATTATTTTTTTTTACGATTCTTTATGATGTTACATCGTCATCTTCTCCCCATTCAGGTCCCTACAATATCGGATCCTCTCAGTGGCGATCAAGAATGGATAGGGACAGGGATAAGATGGCGGAGAGGATATTACACCTCACCCTAGAGATCCTCTTCCGGCTTACTGGAGAGGTGAGAGATTCTGATGACGTCACATTACATCATTGTTATCTATGGGAATAACAGATGGACAGAACTGGAGAGGTGAGGACTCTGGAAATGTCTGTAGTGAGATTTATTAATGTGTCTCTCCATAACCAGGATTACACAGTAGTGAGGAAGACCTCTAGTGAGCGCTGTCAGGCCCCTGTGTCTGAGGGATGGGGAAGAGCCCTGAGCCCAATCATAGGGCCTCCACCTCACCCCCTTATACATGAGGACATCAAAGACCAGAAGATCCTAGAACTCATCTACAAGATGATTGAGCTGCTGACTGGAGAGGTGACACTGCTGGGAATCCTGGGACATTATACACTAACGCTATGAAGGGATCGGGGGGATGACGGTATCATTGTATGTGTCAGGTTCCTATAAGGTGTCAGGATGTCACTGTCTATTTCTCCATGGAGGAGTGGGAGTATTTAGAAGGACACAAAGATCTGTACAAGGACGTCATGATGGAGGTTCCCCAGACCCTCACATCACCAGGTAATAGAGAGGACTAAATAAACACACGGCCTATAATTATCTGTATGGAAAGAATGAATTCAGTCCCTGTATGTGTTTCCTACAGATCTATCCAGTGAGAGGACAACACCAGAGAGATGTCCCCGTCCTCTTCTTCCACAGGACTGTAAACAAGAAGATACCAGTGTTCCTCAGAATCATCAGGTAGATGGAGAGAAGGTGTCAGAGCTCTCCCTTATGATGTATAGAAGGCTGTGAAGGTTTTGTGTTCAGTCTTGTTTTATCCACCAGTGTTATACACTGAACGGACTATATATTACAGACACCAGTCCTTTCCCAGCATAAAATTTAGGCCCAATTCATTAAGACTACGCTGGAGTAGGATGTGCAAAATCCATAAAATAGAGGAACGATAACTGTGGAGGGAGAAGTGCACAGTAGGGTAAAACCCTAAGATAGGAGAAGGATTATACAATAGGTTTTGGCTTTCCTGGAGTGGTTGTGTAGAGACACAACAACTGTAAAGGTTCAAATAACCAGCTGCCGCTGCCTCATGGCTGGGAGGGGAATCCACCAGATGGAAGCTTTCCGAACTAGGATCAAAATGGCATTAAAAATTGGCTGCGCTGCTGGTAAAGAAGTCCTTGCTGCAATATTACCTGAAGGTTCTTTGTTAAGGATTATGCGTTTCAACATCGTACCAGCATCATTCTCAAGTGTAAGAAAAGAAAAAAAGAACAACAGATAACACATACTGGATACAACACGACATCCAGTATGTGTTATCTGTTGTTTTTTTGTTTTTTTTACACTTGAGAAAGACCCAGGTTCGGCGTCGAAACGCATAGTGGTTATTAAAGAACCTTCAGTGAATATCGCAGCAGGAGACTTCTTTTCCAGGAGCGCAGCCAATTTTAAGCATGATTTTTATCCTAATTTGAAAAAATCCATAAACATGCATTGTTCAGCTGCCATGTGCCACCACAAGAAATGTACTCCAGTGAGTCTGCAGTTCATTTCTGTTGTATTTTATGTCACTTTTTGGATTTATATAGGAGACTTGCAGATATTTGGTAACTACTGTTGTCATGTCATTTTGGACATTTTGATAATTTGTGATCTTTTCTATTCTTCAAAAACTTTTCTTGTGACTTCTCCATCTTTCTTTAACTTTTACAAAATTTGTTTCAGAGTATGGATCTGAACCACATTAATACTACAGAGACATATGTGAGGTGTGATGAGTGGTGTAATGAGGAGTTTCATATAGATAGCTATCCAGGTGAGTAATAATTATTAAAGTCAGATATTTTATCTATTCACTGGCTACAACAATTATAGCCGGAAGTGCAGAAATGAGTGAGGACCCAAGCATTATTGGAAGAGGGCCGTGAGGCAACAGTAAATTAAATATGCTTTATTATTTAAAAAAAAGAGATAGACAACCTATTTATTGTTCTCCAAAGTTTGCAAGATCCTTCCTTTTGTATGATAGATTTTCCAATCCCCAAGATAAAATAGTTTACCTCTGGTTCTCTTATAAACCATAGTTTCTTTGACCTTGAATTCAGCATTATGATCAGAAGAGGATTCTGAAGTATGAGAGAGACTTGTTGAGAATCAGTTGCTTTAAGGGGTTGTCCGGGACTTTAACATTGATGGCCTATTCTCAGGATAGGTCATCAATGTCTGATCAGTGGGGGTGCTACACCTGGCACCCCCACTGATCAGCTGTTCCCAGTGTTGGGTGTTACACCCCCACTGATCAGACATTGATGACCCATCCTAACAATAGGCCATCAATGTGAAAGTCCAGGACAACCCATTTAAGAAGAGAAAATAATTGGGAATTTGCAAAGAAGGTAAAATATGTAGCTTGTAGCACAGCAGATTAGCCTGCTCGATATGTTCTGAATAAAGCTAACCCTTTTCTCAAGGCTGAAACTGATTGACCCATTCAACTTAACTTGAACTGAGTATGATGAATCAAAAAGAAATATAAATTGACCTGCAAATAATTCCATTGAGTGCTGAAACTAACTTTGACAACGGTGCACCTCAATCAGAGGCAAAATGCAATGGTATTGCTGATGAAAGATGAATTTAAGTCTGGGGCTACACAGTATAGATCCAGTAAGCAAAAAAACAGATCCGTTTTTTTCCATAACTTCAGTGTGTAATGCAGCGACTTGCTGGCATTACGGTAATGGTCCAGGATGTGTTTTACCTGACCATGTACCTTCCCCCTCAGGTGACTGGTCACATGACTGTGACATAGCACAGGTCCTGCGCGCACAGAATGTCTGTCTGATCACATGACTGTGACATCAGCAAGGTCCTGTCAGTGTGTGTGTGTGTGTGTGCACGGGATGCATATATAAACCCTGCTTGATGGGAGACAGGTGTGTTCTGTGAGAGAGGCGTAAGGCCTGTTCCCATGTGTGTGGGACACCGACCGTGTGAGGCCGAGTGAAGCCTGGTGCCTGAAAGGTCGAGACTGGATCCTGTGTGGATGCTAGTGGCCTTGGAAGGCAGAGGCTTGATGAAGAGTCCTGAAAGGCAAAGCCTGGATCCTGTGTGGATGTCAGTGGCCTTTGAGGGAACGACGGCTAGAGACCCCCACCTGGGAAGCCGCAAAGCCACAGTGGTGGCGGATTAAATGGACTGCAGCAGCTAAAACCCGGCAAAGGTAATACACTTTGTTATATGGACACTTATATAGACATTGCTATAGTATTACCTTACAGAAGGCTGTAACTTGGGCCAATTGGGCCTGTCTGCTACTTGAGAGACTCCCGGATATTAAGTGTGTAAACATGCCGGTGATAATCTAAGAAGGACTGTGTGATATGCGGTTTATGAAGTGCAATAAACTGCAGCATTGTGAAATACCGGAAGGACATTGCACGTGTGTTTAATTTACACGGTGCAGCGAGTATCCCCAATTATGATGACTAGTGCTGCCTTACCAGTGTTAAAAAAAAAAAAATTGGATCCAGCAGAGTTCAGTTATTTAAAAAATAACTAAACAGTTCTGGCTGCACAACTTTTTTTGCCAACAGATTGCTGTCGGATCCATTCTAACTGATCACTACTGGACATGTGAACATAGGCTGATAGTCTTCCAGTGGTTGTTCTGAGTTTACACTGTTATCTCTATATGAAAATACAGTGATAACAGGGACTTTGAAAAAGCACACCGCTCAGGAAAGAGAAAGCTGTGACTTGTAGAACTGCTCTGGAAACTGCCTATGCTGACTGTCAAGGGAATTTGATTCCACAAGTGATCGGACCCAAAGAGTAGTCATAAATGGTTGCACATCCAGTTGAAAGAATGTCTCAAGTGGGGTACCACAAGGCTCCACCCTGGGCCCTGTGTTGTTCAACATCTTTATCAATGATTTAGATGAAGGAATTGAGGGTAAACTGATTAAATTTGCTGATGACACAAAGCTAGGAGGGATAGCTAATACTAGAGAAGAAAGAGAGAGGATTCATAAAGATCTAAACAAACTGGAACTTTGGGCAGCAACTAACAGAATGGTTTTTAACAAGGAGAAATGCAAAGTCCTACATCTGGGCAAGAAAAATGAAAAAAGCATATACAGAATGGGAGGAATAGGGCTAAGCAACAGCACATGTGAAAAAGACTTGGGTATACTATTAGATCACAATCTGAACATGAGTCAACAGTGTGATGCAGCAGCAAAAAAGGCAAACGCAATTCTGGGTTGCATTTACAGAAGAATACAGTCTAGATCACGTCAAGTAATTATCCCCCTCTATTCCTGTTTGGTCAGACCTCATCTGCAACAGTGTGTCTAGTTCTGGGCACAACATCTTAAAAAAGACATGAAGAAACTGGAGCAAGTTCAGAAAAGAGCGACCAAAATGGTAATCGGTCTGCAAACATTGTCGTATGAGGAACTGTTAGAGGATCTGGGAATGTTCAGCTTGCAAAAGAGAAGACTGAGAGGATACTTAATAGCTGTCTTCAGATATCTCAAAGGCTGTCACACTGTAGAGGGATCAGCTTTATTCTCATTTGCACAAGGAAACACTAGAAGCAATGGGATGAAACTGAATGGGAGAAGAAACAGATTAGATATTAGAAAAAAAAAATTGACAGTGAGGTTGATTAAAGAGTGGAACAGGCTGCCATAAGAGGTGGTGAGTCCTCCTTCAGTGGAAGTCTTCATATAGAGGCTAGAGAGACATCTGTCTGAGATGGTTTAGTGAATCCTGCATTGAGCAGAGGGTTGGACCAGATGACCCCAGAGGCCCCCTCCAACTCTAACATTCTATGATAAGAGCCCTGTCAGGAGCTGAGAGTGAGTGAGAGAGAGGTGAGCAGCTAACTGCTGTATATCAATCAATGGACTGGAGAGAGTTGACTGGGATTTAAGGCGTTAACTCCTTTCCTGGAGTGTATCTACTGGCACACTTGTACAGGTACTCCTTGGAAACAAGCTGTACACAACATAAGAGAAAAGCTCTCATAGCAGGTTAATAATGAAAGCAACATGGGAGGATACTACATGAGTTTTGAATTTGCTTGGTCTCTTCATGATGAAAGAATGTGTTAAGTTTACCCCCAACTGATTGCAGACTGTCCATCCTAATAGTCTTGGCCAATTATTTGGATATGATTATGCTTGCAAGCAATGTTAGGCAAGCCTCAGATAGCTTGGTCCTGGGTAAACCAGACAGTAAGACCGATGAATCCCTTGTATTCACCCATGTTGCAGGTAGTTTCCAAGACAGCCCATGCATTAGTCACTGACTGACAATTTACAGGTGCTGAGCAAATCATGGTAACATATTGAGCCATGTTTATACACAGAAGTCATACAGGTGGATGTCTAAGCATGAGAATGAGGCAGGATGACAGTCAGGAAAAAGCCAAGGTCAATACCTAGCAGTGTTCCATCTACTGTTGGAATTTTACTACAATTAGTATATACATTTTTATATAGAAATGTTCTGAAATTGATAATATTACTGTAATATCAATACATTATTATTGAAGAATATAAATGCTTTATTCTTTGCAGATAACTGTACCAGGAGCTCAGAGAGACATCTGATATTTTCCGATTTTAAAGCAGATGATCATGGCATAGCACCAGATACATATGAAGAGCATGCCAATATACCAGATGTACTCTCAGCCCTTCACAGCAAAGATATGTTATCTGATCCTTTTCAACGGGTACAATCTTCAGATTACTCACTGACTGTTAAGCAAAATAACAGATTGGATACTGAAAATGAAAGAGCTCACAATGGAGAGAAAACCTATCCATGTTCAGAATGTGGCAAATGTTGTTCTCGGAAATCTGATCTGGCTAAACATGAGAGAATTCACACTGGGGAGAAACCATTTTCATGTTCTGAATGTGGAAAATTTTGTTCTCAGAAATCTGACCTTGTTACACATCGGAGGATTCACACAGGGGAGAAGCCATTTTCATGTTCTGAATGTGAGAGGTGTTTTAACCACAAATCAATTCTTATTGCACATCAGAGAACCCACACAGGGGAAAAACCATTTATATGTTCTGAATGTGGGAAGTGTTTTAACCAAAATTCAGATCTTATTAGACATCAGAGAATTCATACAGGGGAGAAGCCTTTTTCATGTACAGAATGTGAGAAATGTTTTTCTCAGAAATCTGATCTTGTAAAACATCAGAGAAGTCACACAGGGGAAAAGCCATATTCATGTTTAGAATGTGGGAAATGTTGTTCTCGGAAATATGACCTTGTAAAACATCTGCGAATTCACACAGGGGAGAAGCCTTTTTCATGTTTAGAATGTGGGAGATGTTTTATCCAAAATTCAGAACTTGTTACACATAGGAGAATTCATACAGTAGCAAATTTATTTACATGTTCAGAATGTGGGAAATCTTTTATGAAGAAATTACATTTAGTTAGACATCAGAGAATTCACACAGGGGAGAAGCCATATTCATGTCCTGAATGTGGGAAATGTTTTATCCAAAATGCGTCTCTAATTGCACATCAAAGAACTCACACAGGAAAAGGATTTTTATGTCCAGAATGTGGGAAATGTTTTACAGCTAAATCACACCTTATAAGACATCAGAGAAGTCACACAGGTGAGAAGCCATTTTTATGTACCATATGTGGAAACTGTTTTAGCCAAAGCTCATCTCTAATTCAACATCAAAGAGTTCACACAGGAAAAGTATTTTCATGTTCTTTCTGTGGGAAATGTTTTACCCGCAAATCATATTTTCTTAAACATCAGAAAAATCACAGAGAAGTAGCCATTTTTTAAAGCATTTTATTGACCAATTGTAAAGGAAAAAAATCTGTCAATTTACAGTCACACAAGAAAAAAGGATGACAGCTTACTTAGAGCTTTAAATGATTAGAAAATTCATGCAATTACTAATAAACATCTGTTATTGAATAGCAAATAGAATCCAAATAACTACCTTCTAGTCATGCTTTGGACCTCCTTTGGACTTTAGAACTGTGGCAATTCATTGTGGCATAGATTTCTTCAGGTATTGAAATATTTCTGCAGGATTATTTGCCTATACAGACAGAATAGCTTCTTGCAGTTGGTGCAAACATTTGGATTTTTAGATCGATGCGAATCGTACTCAAACTGGACATCTGCTGCTACAGTCCAACTGTGCTAAACAACGGTAAGTTTGTGTTTTTGTACACAGTAGTGTTGTATTCAGCTTTAAGGCACCACCTGATCGTCAGAACAATTCCTGACATCCTCCACTGACCCCTTCGTCATAAAGTTGTTGATGTCCACAGGATCCTCTTTTAATGGATGTTTTCCTAGATCACACTATTTTTGGTATACTCTAGATTATATGTTCTACTACCGGTCACGTGTCTAAATTTTATACAAGGAAGCTCCAATCATAAAAGTGCCCATTCAGTGTATATCAACTATATGCATAAAATATTTCATATATATATATATTTCTTAACATTCAAATTGCAACACCAAGATGGAAAAGTCCTAGAATTGTAGAAATCACAGGAAAACTGACCATATTACTAGTTTCATTACCAAATTAATCTAACATCGAGCTGTTAGTGTACTTGGAATGAAGACTTAAGGGGTCCATCTACTGTACATTGTCACCCCATCCCATAATTACTGGAGTAGGACCGTTAGGACATTACCTCATCAAAGACTCTTCATGGCGATGTCCACGTGATCCCCAGACTCATCTGTGGATGAAAAAAAGTCTCCAGTTCCTGTAAATTCCTGCGCTGTCTAGCATTAACTGCGCGCTTGAGATCTCCCCAGAGTGGCTGAATGATATTGAGGTCAGGAGACTGACATGGCCACTCCAGAACCTTCACTTTGTTCTGCTGTAGCCAATGACAGGTCGACTTGGCCTTGTGTTCTGGATCATTGTCATGTTGGAACGTCCAAGTACGTCCCATGCGCAGCTTACGGGCTGATGAGTGCAAATTTGCCTCCAGTATTTGCTGATAACGTGCTGCATTCATCTTTCCTTCAACTTTTACCAAGTTTCCTGTGCCTTTGTAGCTCACACATCCCCAAACTATCAGCTATTCACCTCTGTGCTTTACTGTAGGAATGGTTTTCCTTTCATCATAGGCCTTGTTGACCTCTCCAAATGTAATGTTTTTTGTTGTGGCCAAAAAGTTAAATTTTGGTCTCATCACTCCAAATTACCTTGTTACAGAAGTTTTGAGGCTTGTCTCTGTGCTGTTTGGCGTATTGTAGGCGAGATACTTTGTGACATTTGCGCAGTAATGGCTTTCTTCTGGCGACTCGACCATGCAGCCCATTTTTTTTTCAAGTGCCTTCGTATTGTGCATCTTGAAACCGCCACTCCGCTAGTTTTCAGAGTCCTGAATTTCAGCTGATGATATTTGTGGGTTTTTCTTTGCATCCCGAACAATTTAACTGGCAGTTGTGGCCGAAATTTTTGTTGGTCTACCTGACCGTGGTTTGGATTTTACAGAGCCCCTGATTTTCCATTTGTTAATCACAGTTTGAACGCTGCTGACTGGCATTATCAATTTCTTGGATATTTTTTGGTATCCCTTTCCTGTGTTATACAGTTCAACTACCTTTTCCCGTAGATTCATTGGCAATTCTTTTCCTTTACCCATGACTCACAATCCAGAAACATCAGTTGCTAGATGAAAGATGCAAGAGTCTGTCTGGATCCCAGAAACTCACTCAGCTTTTATGCACACACACTGATTACAAGCAAACAGGTCACAGGTTAGGATGTTACTTTTAGTAGCTATTCAAACCCATTTGTGTCAAATTCTGTGCATGTTATCAGGCCAAAATCACCAGGGTATGTGAACTTTTGATCAGGGTAATTTGGATGTTTTTGGTTGACATTAAGATTTAAAAAGAGAAAACACAGTAGTTTGACAATAAATGGCTTCACCCAACCAATAACCATGGGTGGAGAAAAAGGTTTTTTTTTGTTTTATCATATCATCACAGTCTCTGAAACAAGGCCAAGAAAGCAAACATTCTGCAGGGGTATGTAAACTTTTGAGCACAACTGTGTGTGTGTGTGTATATATATATATATATAATGTATTTTTATTATAGCGCCATTAATTCCATGGCGCTTTACATATGAAAAAGGGGTATACAGTGGGTACGGAAAGTATTCAGACCCCTTTACATTTTTCACTCTTTGTTTCATTGCAGCCATTTGGTAAATTCTAAAAATGTCTTTTTTTTCTCATTAAAGTACACTCTGCGCCCCATCTTGACTGAAAACAAACAGAAATGTAGAAATTTTTGCAAATGTATTAAAAAAGAAAAACTGAAATATCACATGGTCATAAGTATTCAGACCCTTTGCTCGAACACTCATATTTAGGTCACATGCTGTCCATTTCCTTGTGATCCTCCTTGAGATGGTTCTACTCCTTCATTGGAGTCCAGCTGTGTTTAATTAAACTGATAGGACTTGATTTGGAAAGGCACGCACCTGTTTACATAAGACCTCACAGCTCACATTGCATGTCAGACCAAATGAGAATCATGAGCTCAAAGGAACTGCCCAAGGAACTCCGAGACAGAATTTGTGGCAAGGCACAGATCTGGCCAAGGTTACAAAATAATTTCTGCATTACTCAAGGTTCCTAAGAGCACAATAGCTTCCATAATCCTTAAATGGAAGAAGTTTGGGACCATCAGAAGTCTTCCTAGACCTGGCTGTCCAGTCAAACTGAGCAATCGTGGGAGAAGAGCCTTGGTGAGAGAGGTAAAGAAGAACCCCAAGATCACTGGCTGAGCTCCAGAGATGCAGTAGGGAGATGGGAGAAAGTTCCACAAAGTCAACTATGTTATGCACACGCCCGGGCTAAGCGGCGTGTGCGTGGGATTGGTAGTGATTCCACTGGACCGTGCCGGAGAGTGAATGCCTGGAGGGGCGTGACTAAGTATTCACCCGATCCGACCAGGGTCGCACGACGGCATACGACGCCAGTGCACCAAGGAGGAACCGAGCAGAGGGACCAGGTGCTACTCCAGGACAGACCCCGGACACGGCTGTTGACCCACACAGGGGAATACAGGAACAGGCTGGTAGGCTGGCACACAGACTGGTATGCAGGCAGGCGGGTATGCAGGCAGGGGGGTAAAGGCAAGCACAGCTAGAGTGCAGACAGGGAGGCACTAGCAGGTAGGAACACAGGCGGGATAGGACCCAGTACACACCGGGACTCAGGAACAATACAGGCAGAGGGTTACAGGCAAGCACAGCTAGAGTGCCGACAAGGCTGAGCAGGGAGGACAGGGCTCTGTTCACACGGAACAGACAGGAAGGGAAAGACAGAGCCAGATACTCACACAGTACTTGCAGAGACAACAAGCAGGAGTTAGGTACGAGTTCAGACTCTGCAGAAAAAGGAAGGGAACGGACATAGAGGCAAAACAGGTAAAGGACAGGAGAGAGTTCAGACTGGAACTGAGTGTACGGAGGAGACCGACACTGCAGAGGAATACAGGAGCGGGTCTG
Source organism: Phyllobates terribilis (assembly GCF_046119375.1). Lineage (NCBI taxonomy): Eukaryota > Metazoa > Chordata > Amphibia > Anura > Dendrobatidae > Phyllobates > Phyllobates terribilis. The sequence goes on from NW_027362765.1 coordinate 78,898,143, forward strand.
GGAATACGGCCCCCAGAGAGGCGGAACGAACAGGCAAGGAGCGTGTTCAGACAGGACAGACCAGACGCAGGAGCGGGTCTAGGAAATCGGCCACTAGAAGGCGGAACGAACAGGCAAGGAGCGTGTTCAGACAGGACAGACCAGAGAACACAAAAAGGACACAGTTCAGACACGGGAGCTGATACCGCAAAGCAGGAGACATACAGGACTCAGTTCAGACACGGGAGCTGAAACCGCAAAGCAGGAGACATACAGGACACAGTTCAGACACGGGAGCTGATACCGCAAAGCAGGAGACATACAGGACACAGTTCAGACACGGGAGCTGATACCGCAAAGCAGGAGACATACAGGACTCAGTTCAGACACGGGAACTGATACAAAAAGCAGGAGACAAGAGACGGGACCTGGCACCTTCAGAGTGCAAGCACACACTGAAGGAAACACAATGCTCAGGCAGGGATAGAAGGGAGCTGCTGAGCTATATACCAAGTGACAGACAGCAATAGGCTGAGGACGCACAAGGGGTGTGACCCACAGCAGGTACAAAAGGCAGGAAGTGATCGGGCGCCGCCCTTAAGCAGCAGAAACAGACACAAACAGACAGCATGGAGGGAAGCCAGAGAGACATTCCGGACAGGAGACCAAGTGCGCCCTCTTGCACAGTGGGAGATGGACCACCATGCAAGGACGCCGCCAGGTATGTTACAGTACCTCCCCCCTTACGCCCCCTCTTCTTCAGGCCTGCCAGAATCTTCCGCAGGGAATTCGAGGGCCAGTCGTTCACTGGGTTGGAGGGGGACAGAGACTTAAGGGTAATCTCTGCTTCGAGGTACATCTTGTCAAGCTCACAGGAAGAAATAGACGGGTTATCACGTACATAATGAGGAAAAGTCACTGTCTCTTTGTTATCTGGTGGTATCCCGGAGGATTCAGGAAACAACTGGAGGTCCTCCGCCGGGTCAGAAGAGTGCAGAGGCTCAGAGAAAACAACTGCTTCAGAGTACACTAGGTCGGACTCACTGGAGGATGCAGGCGAGGTATCGGGTACCGAGTATAGGAAAGTCTCTGTCCATTCACCACCAGGTGGCACCCCGAAGGGTTCTGGAGACAGCTGGCGGTCCTCCGCCTGGTCAGAGGGGTGTAGAGACTCACGGGTAACCTCTGCTTCAGAGTACACTAGGTCGGACTCACTGGAGGAAGCAGGCGAGGTATCGGGTACCGAGTATAGGAAAGTCTCTGTCCATTCACCACCAGGTGGCACCCCGAAGGGTTCTGGAGACAGCTGGCGGTCCTCCGCCTGGTCAGAGGGGTGTAGAGACTCACGGGTAACCTCTGCTTCAGAGTACACTAGGTCGGACTCACTGGACGAAGCAAGCGAGGTATCAGATCCAGGATATAGGAAAGTCTCTGTCCATTCACCACCAGGTGGCACCCCGAAGGATTCTGAATACAACTGGAGGTCCTCCGCCTGGTCGGAGGGGTGTAGAGACTCAGGAGTAACCTCTGCTTCGGAGTACACTAAGTTGGACTCACTGGACGAAGCGAGCGAGGTATCAGGTACAGAGTATAGGAAAGTCTCTGTCCTTTCGCTACCAGGTAGCACCCCGAAGGGTTCAGGAGACAACTGGAGATCCTCCGCCTGGTCGGAGGGGTGTAGAGACTCGGAGGTAACTACCACTTTGGGGTACCCATTGTCAGGCTCACAGGACGAAGCGGACAAAGTATTGAGTACCGGGTGTAGAGAAGTCTCTCTCCATTTGTCATCGAGTGGTATCCCGGAGGGTTCAGGAGGCAACAGGGGATCCTCCGCCAGGTAGTAGAGGTGCACAGACTCTGAGGTAACCACAGCTTTGGAGCATCCTTGGACATGCACACCGGTTAAAGAGAAAGAAGCATCTGATGCCGGGTGCAGGAAGTTCTCCTGTGTGGAGTCTGGATGGGCAGAAGTCTCTTCGGCCAGGAGAACTGGTGCACTACCCACGCACATTACCCATTGGGGTTTCTCCGGGATACAGGGAGATGAAGCTTCAGTAGGGACTTCAGAGTTAGGGTCCTCGAAGACCATACGAAAGGCCACCAGGAAGGCCTGCAGGTCAAGGATGACAGGATCCCATGCTTCCCATAGGGGGGTGACCCATTTCAAGGCATCACCCGCTAGGTAGTCAATCATAAAGGCCACTTTAGCCCAATCGGAAGGAAAATAGAGAGGGTAGGCCTTAAAGTGTAGCATGCATTGCTCCACAAATGCACGACACTGTCTTGGATCCCCATAGTAACGTGGCGGATCCGCAGGAACGAGGGCTGATAGATCCATCTGGACGGGTGCGTAACTCGCCTGGAACTCAGCTAAAGGGGGAAAAAAAATTATTTATTTTATTTTAATGCATGTATTCGCTGGAAAAACTTCTCAAAGAGCGAAGGCCGTGGGGCTCAACGGGAACCATGGCCTGAGCATGCTGTTATGCACACGCCCGGGCTAAGCGGCGTGTGCGTGGGATTGGTAGTGATTCCACTGGACCGTGCCGGAGAGTGAATGCCTGGAGGGGCGTGACTAAGTATTCACCCGATCCGACCAGGGTCGCACGACGGCATACGACGCCAGTGCACCAAGGAGGAACCGAGCAGAGGGACCAGGTGCTACTCCAGGACAGACCCCGGACACGGCTGTTGACCCACACAGGGGAATACAGGAACAGGCTGGTAGGCTGGCACACAGACTGGTATGCAGGCAGGGGGGTAAAGGCAAGCACAGCTAGAGTGCAGACAGGGAGGCACTAGCAGGTAGGAACACAGGCGGGATAGGACCCAGTACACACCGGGACTCAGGAACAATACAGGCAGAGGGTTACAGGCAAGCACAGCTAGAGTGCCGACAAGGCTGAGCAGGGAGGACAGGGCTCTGTTCACACGGAACAGACAGGAAGGGAAAGACAGAGCCAGATACTCACACAGTACTTGCAGAGACAACAAGCAGGAGTTAGGTACGAGTTCAGACTCTGCAGAAAAAGGAAGGGAACGGACATAGAGGCAAAACAGGTAAAGGACAGGAGAGAGTTCAGACTGGAACTGAGTGTACGGAGGAGACCGACACTGCAGAGGAATACAGGAGCGGGTCTGGGAATACGGCCCCCAGAGAGGCGGAACGAACAGGCAAGGAGCGTGTTCAGACAGGACAGACCAGACGCAGGAGCGGGTCTAGGAAATCGGCCACTAGAAGGCGGAACGAACAGGCAAGGAGCGTGTTCAGACAGGACAGACCAGAGAACACAAAAAGGACACAGTTCAGACACGGGAGCTGATACCGCAAAGCAGGAGACATACAGGACTCAGTTCAGACACGGGAGCTGAAACCGCAAAGCAGGAGACATACAGGACACAGTTCAGACACGGGAGCTGATACCGCAAAGCAGGAGACATACAGGACACAGTTCAGACACGGGAGCTGATACCGCAAAGCAGGAGACATACAGGACTCAGTTCAGACACGGGAACTGATACAAAAAGCAGGAGACAAGAGACGGGACCTGGCACCTTCAGAGTGCAAGCACACACTGAAGGAAACACAATGCTCAGGCAGGGATAGAAGGGAGCTGCTGAGCTATATACCAAGTGACAGACAGCAATAGGCTGAGGACGCACAAGGGGTGTGACCCACAGCAGGTACAAAAGGCAGGAAGTGATCGGGCGCCGCCCTTAAGCAGCAGAAACAGACACAAACAGACAGCATGGAGGGAAGCCAGAGAGACATTCCGGACAGGAGACCAAGTGCGCCCTCTTGCACAGTGGGAGATGGACCACCATGCAAGGACGCCGCCAGGTATGTTACAAACTATCACTGCAGCCCTCCACCAGTCGGGCCTTTATGGCAGAGTGGCCTGACGGAAGCCTCTCCTCAGTGCAAGACATATGTAAGCCCGCCTAGAGTTTGCTCAAAAACACATGAAGGACTCCCAGACTATGAGAAATAAGATTCTCTTGTCTGATGAGACGAAGATAAAACTTTTTGGTGATAATTGTAAGCGTTATGTGTGGAGAAAACCAGGCACTGCTCATCACCTGCCCAATACAATCCCAACAGTGAAACATGGTGGTGGCAGCATCATGCTATAGGGGTGTTTTTCAGCTGCCGGGACAGGACGACTGGTTGCAATTGAAGGAAACATGAATGTGGCCAAGTGCAGAGATATCCTTGCTGAAAACCTCTTCCAGAGTGCTCTGGACCTCCGACTTGGCCAAAGGTTCACCTTCCAACAGACAATGACCCTAAGCACATAGCTAAAATAACAAAGGAGTGGCTTCAGAACAACTCTGTGACCATTCTTGACTGGCCCAGCCAGAGCCCTGACCTAAACCACATTTCTGGCTTCAAACATAAAGATATAAAATTCTAATTTTTTGGGAAGAATCAACAACAAGTGGGACACAATCGTGAAGTGGAATGAAATTTATTCGATATTTTAAACTTTTAAAAAAAATTAAAAACTGAAAAGTGGGGCGTGCAATATTATTCGACCCCTTTACTTTCAGTGCAGCAAACTCACTCCAGAAGTTCAGTGAGGATCTCTGAATGATCCAATGTTGTCCTAAATGACTGGTAATGATACATAGAATCCACCTGTGTGTAATCTAGTCTCCGTATAAATGCACCTGCTCTGTGATAGTCTCAGGGTTCTGTTTCAAGTGCAGAGAGCATCATGAAGACCAAGGAACACACCAGGCAGGTCAGAGATACTGTTGTGGCGAAGTTTAAAGCCAGATTTGGATACAAAAAGATTTGCCAAGTTTTAAACATTTCAAGGAGCACTGTGCAAGCGATCATATTGAAATGAAAGGAGTATCAGACCACTGCAAATCTACCAAGACCCGGCCGTCCCTCTAAACTCTCATTTTGAACAAGGAGAAGACTGATCAGAGATGCAGCCAAAAGGCTCATGATCAATCTGGATGAACTGCAGAGATCTACAGCTGAGGTGGGAGAGTCTGTCCATAGGACAACAATCAGTCGTACACTGCACAAATCTGGCCTTTATGGAAGAGTGGCAAGAAGAAAGCCATTTCTCAAAGATATCTATAAAAAGTCTCATTTGAAGTTTGCCACAAGCCACCTGGGAGACACACCAAACATGTGGAATAAGGTGCTCTGGTCAGATGAAACTAAAATCGAACTTTTTGGCCACAATGCAAAACGATATGTTTGGCGTAAAAGCAACACAGCTCATCACCCTCAAAACACCATCCCCCCTGTCAAACATGGTGGTGGCAGCATCATGGTTTGGGCCTGCTTTTCTTCAGCAGGGACAGGGAAGATGGTTAAAATTGATGGGAAGATGGACGGAGCCAAATACAGGACCATTCTGCAAGAAAACCTGTTGGAGTCTGCAAAAGACCTCAGACTGGGACAGAGATTTATCTTCCAACAAGACAATGATCCCAAACATAAAACAAAATCTACGATGGAATGGTTCAAAAATAAACGTATCCAGGTGTTAGAATGGCCAAGTCAAAGTCCAGACCTGAATCCAATTAAGAATCTGTGGAAAGAGCTGAAAATGGCTGTTCACAAACGCCCTCCATCCAACCTCACTGAGCTCGAGCTGTTTTGCAAGGAAGAATGGGCAAGAATTTCAGCCTCTCTGTGCAAAACTGATAAAGACATACCCCAAGTGACTTGCAGCTGTAATCGCAGCAAAAGGTGGCGCTACAAAGTATTAACTCAAGGGGGCCGAATAATATTGCATGCCCCACTTTTCAGTTTTTCATTATTTAAAAAAGTTTAAAATATCCAATAAATTTCATTCCACTTCACGATTGTGTCCCACTTGTTGTTGATTCTTCCCCCAAAAATTAGTACTTTATATCTTTATGTTTAAAGCCAGAAATGTGGCAAAAGGCAGAAAAGTTAAAGGGGGCCAAATACTTTCTCAAGGCACTGTATATATTGTAGGGGTTTGGTACTCATCCAGCCGCCGCGGTTCTGGTAAGAACAATGAACGTTTTCATTAAAATGTTCAGGTCGGTTTATTCGGACTTCATAGTCCGAATAGGCAAGCAAAAGACAGCCTTTTCCAGCACAAAGGGAAAACACAAAGCAAAATGTCCATGCAATGGTGCGGGTTTGCCCGCTACAGGTCAGTGTCCAGTTATCAAGGCCTTAGCACAGACCAGCACACTGGAGATCCACACGTCTCCAGACACAGACACCAAATGAGACACTTGGCCTCCATTTTATTTACAAAAAAACACACCCCGGGGTGGGGATATGTGAGCAGCCACTCCCACCCATCTCTTATAACTGCTTGTAAAAACCATCCCTGATATGCCCTATTAACCCTCTCAGCACTATACGTGCTGGAGCATACTTTTCCGGTTTCACATCACCGAAGCTACCAACCTTGGTGATACATATCTCCTGTTAAGGACCTGTCCGGCGGCCATCTTACAATATATATATATATATATATATATATATATATATATAGATATAGATATAATTTACTTCTGTGCAGTTCAGCCTCCTTTTTGCTTCTTTTCAGACTCCATCTTGATTCCTAGATTTCATCCAGTTTACTGGAGTGAATGACTTTCAATTATTGCAAATTTTTTGTGAAATGTGGTGCTGCGCAAAAACGCTAGGACATGTATTATCACCTAGTTTGCATGTTAACCATCACAAAAAACCCACATCTCAAACATGGTTGTCATTAAAGGGTTATTTTAAGTGTGGACAAACTCCGTGCAAAACCTTAGCATCAGGGAGCACCTTTATGACATTGAAGAGCCCACAGATAGGAGCATCTCTAATATCTCAAAACATTTTGTGGAATCTCATAATCGCAGTAAAATTGGTCTGCGTGTATACGCGATAGAACAAATACCGAAACATGTTAGAGGCGGTAGTCATACTGATGCAATCCGCAACAAAGAAGCTTTCTGGATATCTTCTCTAAACACACATGCTCCATCAGGGCTTAATCTCAGATGAGAAATTATGTTACATTATTAAAAGCATAATATTGAGCCCTGAAAGGAAGGAGAAAAAGGAGAATTTTTTATTTATTTATTTATATATTTTTATTTTTTTTAGAGTTTTCTGCAGTTAATATTTATTGAAAATGTATTCATGCACATATTTATTGTCTGGAGGTCGTGTGTTTTTTTTCTCCCTCTTTTTTCTCCCTTTTTCTTTTGGGATATTTTCTGCTTTTACTTGTACAGGTTTTCTCTAGGACTTTCTCATATGTATACATGTATACACACATAGTTGTTCATATGTATTGCATTACATATTTCTTATCCAGTTTTTCCAGGGTATATTTTTGTTTTGTTTCCACCTTTTTCTTTTTATACAGTACAGACCGAAAGTTTGGACACACCTTCTCATTTAAAGATTTTTCTGTATTTTCATGACTTTGAAAATTGTACATTCACACTGAAGACATCAAAACTATGAATTAACACATGTGGAATTATATACATAAAAAAAAAGTGTGAAACAACTGAAAATATGTCTTATATTCTAGGTTCTTCAAAGTAGCCACCTTTTGCTTTGATGACTGCTTTGCACACTCTTGGCATTCTCTTGATGAGCTTCAAGAGGTAGTCACCGGAAATGGTTTTCACGTCACAGGTGTGCCCTGTCAGGTTTAATAAGTGGGATTTCTTGCCTTATAAATGGGGTTGGGACCATCAGTTGTGTTGTGCAGAAGTCAGGTGGATACACAGCTGATCGTCCTACTGAATAGACTGTTAGAAACTGTAAAGAAAAACGAGTGGCCATCATTACTTTAAGAAATTAAGGTCAGTCAGTCCGAAAAATGGGGACACTTTCAAAGTTTGCCCAAAGTGCAGTTGCAAAAACCATCAAGCGCTACAAAAAAACTGGCTCACATGAGGACCGCCCCAGGAAAGGAAGACCAAGAGTCACCTCTGCTTCTGAGGATAAGTTTATCTGCATCACCAGCCTCAGAAATCGCAGGTTAACAGCAGCTCAGATTAGAGACCAGGTCAATGCGACACAGAGTTCTTGCAGCAGACACATCTCTACGACAACTGTTAAGAGGAGACTTTGTGCAGCAGGCCTTCATGGTAAAATAGCTGCTAGGAAACCACTGCTAAAGACAGGCAACGAGCAGAAGAGACTTGTTTAGGCTAAAGAACACAAGGAATGGACATTAGACCAGTGGAAATCTGTGCTTTAGTCTGATGAGTCCAAATTTGAGATCTTTGGTTCCAACCACCATGTCTTTGTGCGACGCAGAAAAGGTGAACAGATGGACTCTACATGCCTGGTTCCCACCGTGAAGCATGGAGGAGGAGGTGTGATGGTGTGGGGGTGCTTTGCTGGTGACACTGTTGGGGACTCATTCAAAATTGAAGGCATACTGAACCAGCATGGCTACCACAGCATCTTGCAGCGGCATGCTATTCCATCCGGTTTGCGTTTAGTTGGACCATCATTTATTTTTCAACAGGACAATGACCCCAAACACACCTCCAGGCTGTGTAATGGCTATTTGACCAAGAAGGAGAGTGATGGGGTGCTACGCCAGATGACCTGGCCTCCACAGTCAGCAGACCTGGACCCAATCGAGATGGTTTGGGGTGAGCTGGACCGCAGAGTGAAGGCAAAAGGGCCAACAAGTGCTAAGCATCTCTGGGAACTCCTTCAAGATTGTTGGAAGATCATTTCCGGTGACTACCTCTTGAAGCTCATCAAGAGAATGCCAAGAGTGTGCAAAGCAGTCATCAAAGCAAAAGGTGGCTACTTTGAAGAACCTAGAATATAAGACATATTTTCAGTTGTTTCACACTTTTTTGTTAAGTATATAATTCCACATGTGTTAATTCATAGTTTTGATACCTTCAGTGTGAATGTACAATTTTCATAGTCATGAAAATACAGAAAAATCTTTAAATGAGAAGGTGTGTCCAAACTTTTGGTCTGTACTGTATATTCAGTCTAGTCTTCTCTGTGACTGGTATTTTCTTGATTGTTTTCATGTGGTTTTTTTTGGGTTATAGGAATTGTCGCCCCCATCAGTTTGCCCCCATCAGTTCGCCCCCAGGTACATTTCGCCCCCGCACGTTTCGCCCCCGGACCGGGGCGAACTGGGGGCAATATGTGCGGGGGCAAAGCATCCTGGGGGCCAAATGCTGGGGACGAAATGTGCGTGGGCGAAATGTACCCGGGGGCGAATTGCTGGGGGCGAACTGCTGGGTGCGAAACATCTAATTCCTGTTTTTTTGTATCCATGATTATTTGTTAGTATACTTACTGTAAGTCCAGTTCAGAATATTCTTTTTCATAGCCAGTGTTCAAGAGTTTTTTACTCGAAACGCATATGCCATTTTTTATTCACACCACCCCATAATATATGCTTTTTCATCTGAGATGTTCATTTTTTGTCTTTTCCACAAATTTTTAAAAGGATTTGCCAATAAAGATTGTTGAATTTGAATCAATTGCCTGGTGTGTGGAGCTGGATCCATCTTCACTTCCTCATTGACCCAGGCACTGTGCAGCAGCTCCATGCCAGACTGGGATTACATCTCAGGGGTGAGCTGAAATTTTTTCTTTATTCATAAATGTGTTTTTTGCGCAAACATTTTTGCAAGTTTTAGTGGTTTGATGCCAGTTTCAAGGCGTTCCGCTAAAATGGAAGAGGACTTCGGAGATAGAGATATTACCTCCCCATCGTCCTTATGACTGGTGCTATTGATCTTGTCCCTGGTGCTAAATTACCTAAAGCTCGTCTTTATAATTTATAAGGGCCTGAACGTACCGCCATGAAAAGTTATGTGAACGAAAGCTTTCAGAAGAGTCATATCTGTTCTTTCTCCTCTCCTGTGGCTGCTGGATTCTTCTTTGTGAAAAAGAAAGATGTGGGATCTCCGTCCTTGCCTCCATTTCCGAGAACTGAACAAGATCACGGTTAAGAATACATACTCACTTCCACTCATCCCCGACCTTTATAATCAGCTTACTGGGGCTAAATGGTTTTCTAAACTGGATCTTAGAGGGGCTTACAATTTAGTACGCATCCAGAAGGGTGATTAATGGAAAACGGCGTTTTTAACTTCAGAGGGTCTATTCGAAAATCTTGTCCTGCCTTCTGGGTTAACCAAAAGGCAGGACCGTTAACCATCAGTGTTTCAAAACGTAATGAACAATGTCTTTTCTGAGTGCATTGGGAGATTTTTTGTTATTTACCTTGATGTTTAAATTTTCTTGCCTGATTTGGATTCTCATAATAAACATGTCTGGGTTGTATTACAGAAATTGTGGGTAATGACAAAAGTATTCTCGGAGTTATGCCTTTATTGGCTAACCAGAAAAATAAATCGATATGCAAGCTTTCAGAGCACAGGTGTAAAGGGTGATGCCTCCTAATGATAAGTCAAAGAGATCAAATTTAGGGTTTTTAGTTGCAAATGGAAAGTCTGTGGGAATGTTTAATTATCTGGAGACTGTCTTGTGGAGGTGTGAATTGAATCCATGTAGTGAGTCATAAATCCAGGTGTTAGATTGAGTCCTGTCGTCGAGAAATTGAACATTCTTATCAATTTGAATTCCCAAAATTTTCTCTCTCTGTCATCCTTGAAATTACCTTTTAGTATTAAAACTTTTAGATCTGTCATACAGTGTCCTGGGCCAGAGAAATGTTTTCCCACAGGCGCGTCCAGTTCATTCTTAATTCTGTGTTGGTGTAAAGTCATTCTCATTTGCAGTTTTTGCATAGTTTCTCCAGTATAAACTCCTTTCAGGCACCTTGTACATTGTATCATGTACACCACATTGGAGGATGTACATGAAAAGACATCCATGATTTTGTAGTCCTGATTTGTGTTTGGTAATATGTGGACACAAGTTTTGCATTTTTTGTTTTTACATGGGAATGTGCCCGTCACTGATGGTGATGAGAGGACATTTCTGAGAAAGAGATTCCTTAAGTTAAGGGGCTGTTTGTAGGAGAGAAGTGGTAGTGCTGGGGATATTTTTTTTCAGTTTGTGGTCTCTGTGGAATATGGGTTGGAGATCAGCACCAATTTTCCTTAGGATGTTCATGTGAGGGTTGTATGTGACCACAAGAGGTACCCTGTTGTTGTCCTTCCTCTGTCTATAATCCAGGAGGTTGCTTTTCGGTATCCTTGTAGCTCTGTGGATCGGTTCATCTATTACCAGTGGATGGTATCCTTGTTGTAGGAATATATTCCTCAGTGATAGTAGCTGCAGTTTTCTGTCCTTGCTGTCTGAACAGATTCGAATGTACTTCAGAGCTTGACTGTAGATGATGGATTTTTTTGTGTGTCTTGGATGAAAGCTGTTCCATCTAAGATATGCCAGACGTCCTGTGGGCTTATGTTAAAATGATGTTTGTATGGTGTTGAGGGTTAGCTTGTTGGTTGGGTGGAACCTGTTGAATTTATCGTGGAAGGTCAGCAGATCGTCTTTTGAGCCTGTCCAGATTATTAGAAGATCATCAATCATTGATCATGTTTGGAAGGAAGTTGAAAGGAATATTGGGGTTGCTGAAGTTCGCCAACGGAAGGCTCGTAGAAGATGTTTGGTGGTTCCTGTTGTGTCAGTTGTAGCTTTGCTTAGCTGGATGTGTTTGCTTAGCCCGGTGTCTCTTTACTCTGACCCTGTTTCTGAACCTAGGAACCTAGGATTTGTTGTGACTATTCTTGTGGATTCCCCCTTATGGTTTTGACGTACCCTCCTGGCATTTGACCCCGGAATGTTTCCTGACCACGCCTTTGACTTACCCCTCTATACTACGAGCCCTCCTGGTATTTGACCTCGGACTTCCTGACTACCCTATCTCATGGCTTGCCCATGAGTAGTGACTCAGTATCACAGCACCAAAATCATTAAATGGCTTGTGTTTTATTCCTTCACACCCTTCATTGAGACTGGCCTATGAAATGTTAGTCTTAAAGGGAACCTGTCACCAGGTTTTTCCCATATAAAGTCGGGCCAGCACCTGTACGCCGTCATATACAGCATTATATAATGCTGTATATAAGTCCCCAATGTGCTCTGCATAATACAAATAAGAGCTTTTATTATACTCGCCTATGGGACAGTACGATGGGCGTCACTGGTCTTGATCTGGTGCCTCCTCTCATCACCCTCCGTCTTGCATCATGTGGATGACGTGTCCTACGTCAACCACATAGTGTCCTCCATTGTGCTCCTGCCCAGCTGTACTTCTCTCTGCCCTGCTGAGGGCAGAACAAAGTATTGTAATGCACATGTCCAGGAAAAGCCATAGAGCCTGGGACTAGTCGGGTCTCTGGCTATGTTCTCCAGCTGAATATGCTAACTATATTTTCTCTGAAACGCCAAAGCTGAAATTGTGCAGACAGGGTTAAGGTTTGAACAGCATGACAGGTTCCCATTTAAAGTCTATCAAAATATAAAATTAACCCAAACTTTTTAACATATTTATTAATGACATTGTAGGGGGCATACACAGCAGAATTTCAATAGTTCCAGATGATATTAAACTCTGCAGGGTAATCAACACAGAGGAGGATAATTATATTATTAATAATTATATTACAAAGGGATTTATATAAGTTGGAGGTTTGGGCTGAAAATGGGAATTGAAGTTTAATGTAGATAAATGTAAGGTAATGCACTTGGGCAAAAGAAATAAAATGTGCAAAACACTGGTTAAAACTGTCACTGAAAAAGACTTGGGCATATGGGTGAACGGCAAACACTACTTTAGTGACCAATGCCGGACAACTACTGGCAAAGTAAATAAAATCATGGGATGTATTAAAAACACCGGTTACTTACCGACAGCCATTTTTTTCAGAACCCATGACAGCACACTTGAGAGAGGAATCCGCCCACCAAGGACAGGAAACCTACTATAATAAAAGGGCGGCACCTCTCCCCGCATCAGTTGGGTTAAACAGCATGAGAGGACCTCCAAAACATTATATACATAACTGACACCACATCAAAACACCCAATCTATAGTGCACACCTATATGGTGAGAAAAAAGGAGTGGGGGTAAATATACAGGTGCTGTCATGGGTTCTGGAAAAAACAGCTACGATTAAGTAACCTTGGTGTTTTCCCTTCACCCGTGACAGCACACCTGAGAGATTTATGGAAAAACGAAACACTTTAGGGAGTGACCACCACTTGCAGCAAACTTCTACCAAAGGTTAAGTCAGCAGAGGAGGATACATCCAGTCAATAGTGCCTAAAGAAAGTAGAAGGTGAGGACCAGGTAGTAGCCTTACAAATCTGATCAATCAATACCTCCACTTTCTCTGCCCTGGAGGCCACCAAAGCTAAGCTCTGGTAGAGTGAGCCTTGATGCCCTCAGGAACCAAATGTCACGCAAGGTGTGGGAAAGACTAAGTGCAACACGAAGGGATGAGGGGAAGGGAGACCAGATACTATGGAAAGGGGGAGTGGAGACCTCCTAGGCTGATCTGATATCACCCTGTCTCCCCTATTGTCCCTATATTCGTTCCTCACCAATCGCCACACAGGAACCTAAAACCCTGTATTTCCCTAGAGCTAGGCCCTGGCTATAGAAGGGGGGGATGAGCGCTAGTCAGTCCCCTCTAACAACTAAAGACAACAAGGTAGACAGACACAAGGAAAAGTAACTTAGCTTGAGCCGACTTCAGAGAAATTGCACACACGTCCTCTTAGCACCAGAGAGGAAGTAAGAACCTCACTTGCTCCAAGCCTTCACAAGGAAACATGTGAATATCACCGGCGCCACCCTAAAGCAGATTGAAGGTATTTAAACACCCAGGCCAGTGTGTTAATTACAGCAGGAGGGAGGTGGCCGCTGGGTCCTAGAGTGAGACTGCTTTTAAGAAGGTGTCTGTAATGCCAACCGAAGAGATCTCCTGCAACAAACTGCAGGGCGACTGTCACATCTGACACACCTGTGACAGTACCCCCTCCTCTACGAGTGGCCTCCTTAGGACCAGGTTTCTCAGGATAAGAGGTGTGAAATGATTGAACCAACCTGGGAGTGTTCACCTCTGATGCTGAAACCCACATCCTCTCTTCTGGACCATAACCCTTTCAGTGTACCAAGTATTGTAGGGAACGACATTGGAGATGAAGATCTACAATCCTCGAAATCTGAAACTCCAGATTACCATCAAACATTACTGGTGGCGGTAGTAGGGGTGAGGGCTCAAGAGGTTCCACATATTTCTTGAGTAAGGACCTGTAGAAAACATTGTGGACCTTAAGGGCCTAAGGAAGCTGAAGATGAAACACTGCTGGGCCTTAATGACAGCGGTTATTTTATAGGGACCAATAAACCTAGGTCTCAGCTTCCAAGAAGGGACCTTCAACTTGATATTCCGGGTAGACAACCACACAAAGTCATTCACATTCAGGTCCAGACCTGGCAAGCATTTTCTGTCAGGCATACATTTATACCGGTCTCCCATGATCTTTAAATTACTCAGGACCCTCACCACACCGAGGAGAGTGACGAAGCAAAATATTCCTCCTTAGGAACTCCCAAAGCTCCTCCCCCACTAAAGGTACCAAACTGTGGAGTACCAAACTGTGGATGGTAACCTTATGCACCAAAGAACGGTGACCAGTCAGTGGATTTTTGACGATGATTATTAATGGCAAATTCTGCCAGCGGTAAGTAGGATCCCCAATCCTTCTGATTTTCGGAGACAAAACACCTGAGGTAGGTCTCCAAATTCTGATTGACGCGCTCGGTCTGTTTATTCGATTGAGGGTTAAAGGCAGAGGAAAAGGACAGCTGCACCCTCAGTCGAGAACAGAATGCTTTCCAGAACTTGTAAACAAACTGGGTCCCCCGATCTGACACCACATCGAAGGGAACCCCGTGAATCTTCACTGTCTCATTTCTGAACACCTGAGCAAGTGCCTTGGCATTTGGAAGAGCAGGTAATGCGAAGAAGTGAACTGTTTTACTGAACCTATTTGCAACCACCAAAACCACCGTTTTGCCTGCAGAAACCGGTAGGTCAGTAATAAAATCCATGGACAAGTGTCCATGGCCTACTAGGGATAGGTAGCGGAAGAAGAGTACCAGATGGACGGGCATGTGAAACCTTAGAACGCGCGCAAATACTACAAGCAGATACGTGTTCAATCACATCCCAATGCAACTCCAGCCACCAAAAAGGACGAGAGAGGAGGTTCACGGTTGCCTTACCACCTGGATGACCAGCAAGCACAGAGTTATGATGTTCCTTAATTACTTTGCGCCGCAGATTAGATGGTACAAATAACCTTCCTGAAGGGCAGGAGGCAGGGGCGTCCCCCTGAGCCTCCAACACTTCACCCTCCAGTTCAGGATATAATGCCGAAATGACTACCCCCTTCTGTAATATCGGAGCATGGTTCTCATGGTCACCGCCACTAGGGAAGCTCTGGGACGAAGCATCAGCCTTGACATTTGACCCCTGGATGAAAAGTGACAACAAAATTGAACCTAGTAAAAACAGGGACCATCTGGCTTGCCTAGGGTTGAGACGTTTAGCTGACTAGAGATATGACAGGTTCTTATGGTCAGTAATAACAGCAAATCATTGGGGAATTCAGAGATGGAGAAGGACTTGGGCATCTTGATTGATAGCAAACTAAATTGGAGTGCCCAAAGTCAGGCCGCTGCTGTAAGGGCAAACAGGGTAATGGGATGTATCAGAAGAGGTATAGCTGCAAAGGATGAGAACATTGTTCTTCCACTGTACAAAGCACTGGTCAGACCACACTTGGAATACTGTGCTCAGTTATGGGCCCCAATATATAGAAAGGATATAAATGAGCTTGAAAAGGTACAAAGGAGGGCAACAAAATTAATAAGGGGAAAGGAGGGACTGCAATACCCAGAGAGGTTGGCAAAACTAGGACTATTCAGCCTGGAAAAGAGAAGGTTGAGGGGGGACATAATAAATGTGTACAAATATGTTAGGGGACAGTATAGAGACCTTGCCCGGGATTTGTTCAAAAGGAGGGATATTACGGTAACAAGAGGGCATTCACTAAGACTGGAAGAGAAAAGGTTTCAGCACCAGCATAGGAAGGGGTTCTTTACGGTAAGAGCAGTGAGAATATGGAATTCACTGAGTGAGGAGACGGTAATGTCGGATTCACTAAACCAGTTCAAGCGGGGACTGGATGCTTTTCTAGATACCAGGCAGATTTCTGCATATACTTAAAAATAGAATAAAATAGTAGGTTGATACAGGGATTTATTCTGACTGCTGGTTTCAGAGTCGGGAGGGAATTTTTCCTCAGGTGAAGATTGGCTAAATCATTTGGGGTTTTTGCCCTCCTCTGGATCAACTTTAGCAATTACAGAACTAACAGGTCGAACTTGATGGACGCAAGTCTTTATTCGGCTTTACTAACTATGTAACTATGTAATAGGATGGACAACCCCCTCCAACCAATGTCGCCATTCTTCGAACGCCAATTTGATTGCCAAAAGTTCTCTATTACCCACGTCATAATTTCTCTCAGCCGAATACAATTTTTTAGAAAAGAAAGCGCATGGACGCCATTTACAAGGGGACAGACCCTGAGACAACACAGCCCCAACCCCCACATCCGATGCATCAACTTCCACAATAAAGGATTGGGAAACATCGGGTTGACTGAGCATAGGTGCAGTGGCAAAATAATTCTTTAAGGCTATGTGCCCACGATGCGGAAATGCTCTGGATTTTTTCCTGAGCGTTTCTGCATCTCCCTGGCAGAAAAAACGCATGTGGATTGTACATGCGTTTTTCCTGCCAGGGACAAGCAGATGCATTTCCGCATGCGGGTTGACAAGCTCTTTCCAATCGATTTTAGCATCACTTGGAAAGTGCTTGACAACTTGGTCATACTATATAAATCCATGCAGCCGGCATGGATTTATATAGTGTGACCGAAAGAATATTAAAAAATAAAAAATAAATATATACTTACCTTCTGATGGCCCCCCGGTGTCTTTATTCGATGCGTCTCAGCTTGCCGGCAGCTCGCGGTACACTAAAGGACCTGCCGCCGTCAGCGGTCGCGTGACCCGTCACATGAGTAAATGATGTCATGGCAGGTCCTTGAGTCCACCGCGATCTGCCGGCAAGCCAAGACAAAGACACCGGGGGTCATCAGAAGGTAAGTATAATGTATATTTTTTATTTTATTCTTTTTTTTACAGGTTCTATGGTACCCGGGTCCGGAGGAGAGTCTCCTCTTCTCCAGACCCGGGTACCATCCGCATATTGAAACGCATGGATTCCGCATGTACAGATGCAGTGATGTGGATTCCATGCGTTCCAATGCAAGTCAATGGCGGCGAAAACGCAGCGCTTCCGCAAAATAATTGGTAGTGCTGCGTATTTTTTCGCAATGATAATCCGCAGCGGAAATTATCATTGGGGAACATTGCAGACCTTCTTCCAAGCGTTTTTTAAGCATTTCTGCTGCGGAATTGCCGCTGCGGAAACGCTTAAAAAATGCATCGTGGGCACACAGCCTAAGGAAGAAAAAGGCTGGAGGAAGGCATCCGACCATTTGGAAAAATCAGACCCCTTCTTAGTTATGTCAGTAAGGGGTTTCACAATTACTGAGTAATTTTGGATGAATTTCCGGTAAAAATGAGTAAAGCCCAGAAAACATTGTAGAGCCTACAGGTTCTCGGGACGGTCCCAATCAAGGACTGCATGGATCTTCTCCAGATCCATCCGAAAACCTGAAGATGACAACAGGTACCCCAAAAACTGCACCTCCTGAACGGCGAAAACACATTTTTCTAATTTGGCATATAGTTTGTTATCCCTTAATATCTGGAGTACCTGTTTAACATGCCCCCGATGTGTCTCGAAATCAGGTGAGTAAGGCAAAATATTGTCCACATAGACCACCACAAACCGCCCCACCAAATGATGGAAAATATCATTTACGAAATGCTGGAACACCGCAGGTGCGTTGGTCAAACCGAAAGGCATAACCAGACTTTCGAAATGCCCTTCAGGGGTATTGAATGCTGTTTTACATTCGTCCCCTTCTCTGATTCTAACCAGATTGTAGGCTCCCCTCCTACTTGGAGAATACCTTAGCTCCCACAACCTGGCTGAACAAATCTGGAATCACAGGAAGAGGTTATGGATCTCAGATGGTAATTTGATTTAATTCCCGGAAATCTAAACAGGGACGTAGACCGCCATCTTTTTTCTTCACGAAGAAGAACCCAGCCACCACAGGCGAAGATGAGGGCCTAATGTGTCCCTTCTCCAGACTTTCCACAATGAAATCCTTCATGGCTTGTCTCTCAGGGCCAGAAAGATTATACAGTCTGGACTTCGGTAGCTTAGCTCCGGGGGTCAGGTTAGTAGGACAGTCATATGCACGATGAGGAGGAAAATCCTGACACCCCCTCTCAGAAAAAACGTCCTTAAAACCGGACAGAGAGGCAGGTAATATTTCCATAGAGACTGTAGCAAGGGAAATATCTAAACAGTTCTCATGGCAATAATCTCCCCAGTTTGCCAATCCACCAATGGATTATGTTTCACCAGCCAGGGAAGACCCAAAACAATTGGGGTGGGAAGACTGTCCAGAAAATAGCAAGGGATTTTTTCAAAATGAACCGACCTCACCCTCAGTTTTACATTATGTACAATCTGAGTAAATGCTTTCTGTGCAAGTGGCGTCGAGTGGATGGCGAACATGGGAATACACTTAGCTAAAGTACAGCAAGCAAGACCATGAGTTTTCACAAACTAAGCATCAACCATGCTGACTCCGGCTCCACTGTCAACAAACACAGAAATTTTCTCGGTTTTGCTCTCTAGCACCACCTCTACTGTCAGGACAAACTGGGAACTGCATTTTGGAAACAAATGCACCCCTTGCTTTTCCAACTCCAGACTACCAAGAGTTAATCGAGCCTTCTTTTGTTTAAGAATTGAAGGACACGTCCCAATAAAATGTCCCTTTTTTCCACAAAAAATCATACGCCTTTTTTCTTGCGAATTTCCAGGGAAATGTATGATGTAAAGGCACCCCCTAACTGCATGGGTTCCTCCAGCTCCCCCAGTACTGGTTTACTGCCAGACCGCTCCTCCGGCAGAGGTCCATAGCCCCGACAAGAAGGCCCCGAAGAAGGTGGTCTCATCCGTCTATCCCGAAGGAGTCTATCAAGACGTATGGCCAATGACCTGGCAGCCTCCAAGGACTGAGGGGTTTCATATACTGCCAAAGCATCTTTCAACCTTTCAGTAAGACCCTCACAAAATTGGCTTCTAAGAGCTGAGGCATTCCATTTAGAATCCGTTGCCCATCTACGGAATTCAGAACTGTAAGTCTCCACTGACCGATTCCTCTGCTGAAGGCGACGTAGCCTAGACTCAGCCAAGGCGACTCGGTCAGGGTCATCATAGATGAGGGAGAAAGCCCCGAAAAATCTCTCTACAGACTGGAGACAAGCCGAATCTTGCAGTAAAGAAAACGCCCAGGATTGAGGATCTCCCTGCAACAGTGAGATCACAATTCCTACTAGTTGTTCCTTACTTCCGGAGGAGTAAGGACAAAGTTTAAAATACAGTTTGCAGGCCTCTTTGAATACAAAAAACTTGTCCCTAAGTCCTGAAAACTATCCGGGAGGGCAACCTTGGGTTCAGGCTGGACAGGCCTACCTGCAGAGACTCCCACATTAGCGACCTGTAGCCGCTGATGCTGTTGCTGAACCTCACAGAGGAGGTCATTCACCTCCAAAGAAAGACCGCACAACTGTTCTGCGAGCTTTGCAACTGAACCCATACCAAGGAGAAGGGGAAAAAAAACACCCAAAAAATAAACCAAACAATTAAAGCAAAGTGTCAGTTTTTTTTTTTAAGCTCTGGTAGAGTGAGCCTTGATGCCCTCAGGAACCAAATGTCACACAAGGTGTGGGAAAGACCAATTGCAACACGAAGGGATGAGGGGAACGGAGCCCAGACACTAGGGAAAGGGGGAGTGGAGGCCCCCTAGGCTGATCTGATATCACCCTGTCTCCCCTATCGTCCCTATATTAGTTTCTCACCAATCGCCGCACAGGAACCTAAAACCCTGTATTTCCCTAGAGCTAGGCCCTCGCTAGGGAAGGGGGGGGTGAGCGCTAGTCAGTCCCCTCTAACAACTAAAGACAACAAGGTAGACAGACACGGGGGAAAGTAACTTAGCTTGAACCGATTTCAGAGAGATTGCACACGCATCCTCTTAGCACCAGAGAGGAAGTAAGAACTGCACTTGCTCCAAGCCTTCACAAGGAAACATGTGCATATCACCGACGCCGCCCTAAAGCAGACTGCAAGTATTTAAACACCCAGGCCAGCATGTCAATTACAGCAGGAGGGAGGTGGCCGCTGGGTCCTAGAGTGAGACTGCTTTTAAGAAGGCGTCTGTAATGCCAAACGAAGAGATATTCTGCAACCAACTGCAAGGCGACTGTCACATATGATACACCCGTGACACCAGAGCACCGCTAGCAGAGTAGGCTAAACTAATGGCCTCCCTGATCCACCTTGCAATGACACTCTTTGATACCCCATACCCCTTTCTGCTACCCTGAAAGGCTACAAACAAGCCTGGGTTTTCCTCCACTGACTAGATATAGAGATGTACTCTAACAGTGTCCTTCTAACATCTAGACTGTGAAATTTTTCCTCCTCCTTTGAATTCCTAGGGTTATTACAAAAGGAAAGCAGGATAACCTCTTGATTCCTATGAAATTTTAAGACTACCTTGGGGTAGGTATCCCGGATCAGGTCTTAATATAATCCTATCCTCATGTACATGCGTATAAGGAGGGTTTACTGAAAGGGCCTGGATATTGCTCACTCTGTGGGCTGAAGTCAGTGCTACCAGTATAATAGTTGTAAAAAAGTTAACCGACAACTCCTGTAAGGGCTCGAATGGATCTTTGGTCAATGACTACGATACTGAGTTTAGATCCCATGGGGGAACCCTTGGAATTGGGACTGGCCTGGATCTATCACAGGATTTTATAAACCTTGATATCCACTTATTAGCTGCAATATTATATTATAATTGTATAATGCACTCCAGGCTGAAACCTTAAACTTGAGGGTACTAGTAGCCAACTTTAGCTCAAACCCCCTTTGGAGAAACTCTAGGATGGAACCAACTGGAACCTTTTTTCCCAAAGCTTTCCCTGAAAATTCCAGAAATTTTCTCCACGTTCTGCCGTTAATTTTTGTTGTTATAAGCTTTCTACTCTTTAACAAGGTGGAGACTAACCCTGGAGAAAAACTTTTCCGACTCAGTATTGCCCTCTCAAATTCCATGTTGCTAGATGGAAGCCCTTCATTTGAGAATGGCATACTGGACCATAGGTGAGAAAGATCTCCGGCAGGATCCATGGTTCTGACACTGACATTATCCTCAATAGGGAAAACCATAGTCTTTTTGGCCAGAGTGGAGAAATCAGAATCACCCTCTCCTGATCCTCCCTGATCTTCTTCACAATTGCTAGGATCATCGCTATCAGAGGAAAGGCATATGCCACCCTGAAGTTCCAGGGGATTTGAAGGGCATCTACAGCTTAGGGGTTTTCCCTAGGGTTTAGTGAACAGAATTTTTTCACTTTCCTGTTCTGTTTGTTTGCAAACAAATCTATTTCTGGCACCCCCCATGAGTGAACTATCCACTGAAACACCTGGGAGTTTAGGATCCATTCCACTTGTTTCAGTCTGTTGTAGCTTAGGAAGTCTGCCTTGGTGTTCTCTCTACCCTTTATGTACAGCGCTCTTAGGGACAAAGTGTTGCTCTGCGAGCTGGAAGAGTCTGTTTGCTGCTCCCACTAGGGAGTGGGACCTTGTCCCACCCCTGGTGATTGATATACGCCACCGTGGCCCGGTAGTCTGACATGACACGAATGTGGTGACCAAGGAGAGAAGGAAGAAATCCCTTCAGAGCTCTTTCTACAGCCCACAACTCTTTCAGGTTTGACGATTGACCCCTCTCGAAGAGTGACCTACAAGAAACAAAATAAAAATAAACCCTGCTGTCAATAAATAAAAAGCAAGTGCATTTAAATAAATTAGGGTTCTTAGTAACACTGTTTTTGCTGCATGTATACCATTTTAAACCAAGCTCAAATTTTGTGTTTTTTCCCTCTCGAAGAGTGACCAATAACCCTAAATTGTGTGATCTCTCAGGTGTGCCCCCCAACCGGAATTGCTCACATCGGTTGTGACCATGTCGCTTACCGGCTTTATCCATTAGATTCCTGATGTTAGGTTTGCACTGTCTGCCCACCACAAGAGGGAGTTTATAGTTTCTAAAGAAAGTTCCACCTTCCCTTCTAAATGTCCTTTTAGCAACCTCTGTGCAGACAGAATTTCACACTGAAGCTGTCTCGTGTTGTGCTGGGCCCACCTCACCGCTGGGATGCAGGATGGTCCTAACAGGGACATTGCCTTCCTTAGGGTCATTTTTGGAACTTCTGTTGCTGCCAAGGCAAGATCTACCACCTTGTCCATTTTGTCCTCGGGAAAGAGACAAGTCTGAAGTTCAGAGTTTAGAATGAGGCCCAGGAATGACTGTATTTTTATTGGATTTAGCCTCGACTTGTGAGTGTTCACCATCCAGCTTCTAAGATCACCCTTACATCTCTCAGTTGTGTTGCACAGTGGTCTTCCGATTTCCCAACTATCAGGAAGTCGTCCAAGTAAGGAACGATAATGATGTTCTGGATGCAAAGGTAGGCAGTCATCTCAGCTATTACCTTGGTGAAGATCCTTGGAGCCACTGACAAACTGAATGGAAGGGCTCTGAATTGGTAATGTCTGATTTCCCACTGTATATACAGGGCCACTCTCAGGTACCTTTGATGGTCTAGATGAATCGGGATTTGATAATAAGCATCTTTTAAGTCGACGATCGTCATGAAACACCATTGTGAAAGAGCATTTTTATGGCCTTGGTCACCAATTCCATTTTGAAGGTCTGGTTCTTTATCCACCTTTTGAAGTTCTTCAGATTGATGATGGTTCTGAATGAAAAGAGGGGGAATAAAATCCCCTTCCCTTTTCTTCCTCTGGAACCTCGCACAGAACCTGTTTCCCTATCAAACCCAAGACCTTTGAGTTTAGGGCTAGCTGTTCTGCCGATGACATCCTGGGGGGGTGTCACTATGAAAGTCTGACAGGCCAGATGATAAAACTCTATTGTTAGACCTTTCCTTAGCATGTCCAGAATCCAGTTGCTGGAAGAGATGTTCTCCCAGGCCTGGATGAAGAGGTAAAGCCTTACCCCTACTTGTAGCCTGGCGTCATTGAGAGCATTTCTTGGATGTTAAAGAGGGACCTCCGTACATAAATCCAGGCTATTTCCTACTTTTGGACTCCCACTTCCTTCTCTTCTCCAGGAGGACATCCCCTATTATATCTTTTCCTCCGAAAGGAAGTCTTCCTTGTATCACCTGAAAAAAATACAGGAAAGCCCTTCTTCTTATCACCAGCCTTTTCTAAGATATCGTCCAATTTCTTCCTGAATAAAAAATTGGCAATCAACGGGATAGAGCATAGTTTATTTTTAGACTGAAGGTCTCCTGGACAGCCTTTGAGCCACAAGGCCAGTCTTGCTGCATTTGACAAACCAGCAGACCTAGCCGCTAGCCTCACAGGAGTCTGCAGATGGGTCTGCCAGAAACTCTGCGGCACCTTGTAATAAAGGCAGGTTGGCTAGAATCTTATCCCATGGGATTTTATTTTTCAGCTGTTCCTCCACTTGTTGCAGCCAAATCATAAAGGAATGGGCGGTACAGATTCCGGCAATCGCCGGTTTCAGACTCCCTGCTGCTGCATCCCAAGTCTGTTTCAGATATCCATCTGCTTTTTTATCCAGTGGATCTCTTAGTACCCCAGAATCTTCAAAGGGTACGGCCGACCTCTTTGAGGATTTTGGTACCGCCCCGTCAATCGTAGGGAACTTGTCTTATACCTCTCAGTCCTTCTCTTCAAAAGGATATCTCCTTTTTGAAGACGAGGCTGACTCGCCACCTTGGCCATGGGGCACACGGAACCGGGCTTTAGTGTGATGATGGGGGTAGTAGTGGCAACCCGATCCCGTGGCTCAGGGTGGTCAGACCAAATGCTGTGGCAGTCTATTTGTAGGGTTTTGAATGTCCGACTACGCCACCCGTGGATTGCGGTCAGGGATGACCGCCGCTGCAAGGCAGACCGCTGAGGCTGATGTTGGTATGCAGCACAGGGATAGGATAACTCCCCACGGGAAGAGTGTAACCTCAGGGCAGTGTAATAGGATGCTGGGGGTGATGGTGCAAGCCGCAATAATAAGGGTTCAGAGTCTGCTTCAAACAGTCCAGGGTCTTTATTGTAGTTAGTACTAATGACCCAACAGGAGTACAGGGTAGGAATGGGCCTGGGTGTCTGAGAGCATTCGGGCGAGCCCCACTGGTCAGGGTGAGTGGGTAGGCCTACCGTTCTCTCTCTGCCCTTGCTGACTATCCCCCTCTTTGTGGTGTGATAGCCCACGTCCCTGAGCTGGCCGTGTACTTTGCCTGTATGGCTTGCGACTCGGGCCTTAGGTACCTGTTGCTTCTCCGTGCTGTACTGGTCCCTCTGTGTGGCGGAGCCTCCAGGCTTCTCAGGCCAAGGAACCTGAAATCCCTTGCGAGTTGGTTATCTGTTGCTGGGCTTGCAACCCTGACAGCCTCGGACCCCAGTGTCCAGTTGTGCAGTTCTCTCTCAGCCAAGATCGGCTCTCGTTGCCTCTGTCCCTGGCTTGCTGTTCCTCCTCTGCCTCCCGGACTCCTCAGCTGCTGCTGACCTGTCCCTTTCCTCTGGGAACCCTTCTGGATGCTTCAGAAGTGGGTCCTGGTCTCCCTAACCCTGCCCTCAGTTTCAGCTTTTATAGGGGCAGCCTGCTCCCCCTACTGGCCTGGGACAGGAGGTGCTGCATGCTAATGGTCCCTAACCAGAGAACCTCCCTCCTGCTCTCAGACACAGCCTTTAATATTTGTGGCATCCAGGCCTGGGGTGACACATTGGCAAGGCACTGGTTTGTTGTGATTTTTTCCACTCTTTGTTAATGAGTGCCTGGATCTTACTATTAACCTGAAAAGTATGTTTCTTTTTCTGCTCTAACCCTCTGAACATCACATCTTCTAGGGATTTAGCCATTTTCTCCTCTTTTAGGCCCATTGTTGACCTAACGGCTTTGACTAGTCTATCCGTATCTTCCACCGGGATACATGATCTGCTCCCCATGTCACTATGTGATAAGGCTCCTTAAAGGGTCACTATTGACTTTTAGGATTGCTACTTCCTGTAGGTGGCACTAGAGTTCTAGCCCTCTTCCTCTCTGAAGAGACAATTTGCATATCTCCCAGAGGAGCATTGCGGCTTTAAAAGACTCCTCACCTGACGTGCTTAACAGGAATCTGTCACCCCCTGGGCGATATCAGACCTCTACTATTTCTGTGCTCCCTGACTCCCAGGCATGCGCAAAGCGCCGCTCACATAAAGCGCGCTTTGCTTCATCCCAGCCCCGTCTACCTGTGCTCTGCACCACAGATTTCTATTGCGCAGGCGCTGGAAAGTGAAAGTGACCCCCCGGCACCTGCAATAGAAACCTGCGGAGCAGAGCACGGAGAGACGGGGCCGGGATGAAGCAAAGCGCACTCTATGTGAGCGGCGCTTTGCGCACGCCCGGAAGTCAGGGAGCACAGTGCACGTCACAGGGCCCTGTGACATGCAGGGAAGGGGGGGAATGATAATTAAACAGAGAGGCGGGGATTTAGGGGAATAATAAGCAGATAGGCGGGGATTGCTTGGCGCCTGTGGAAAAAATAATTGATTAAAGTGCTTTTCTCTGCAATCAGACCTCTACTATGGGCCATACAGGTATGTATAGATTTACTCTTCTATACCCTGTATGGCCATAGTGGAGGTCTGCTATCGCCCAGGGGGGTGACAGATTCCCTTTAACACGTCACTCTCCACAAGGAGAAATATTACCCCTAGATACCGGTCTGATGCCTCTCATCCAGCCAAATCTTCTTCCTCTCTGAAGACACAATTTGCATCTTCCCCTTCTGATAACTGGGAAACGTCAGATTCAGAAGAGACTTCCCTAGATTTTCTTTTCCATTTTTTTATAGGGATTTTAGGGAGCCTTCCACCTCAGCCCTGATAACAGATCTAAGGCTTGAGGCAAAGTCGGGGTCTCTTCACTAATTGTCTTCTGAATGCAGGCTGGACAGAGACTTTTCTGCCAGTGCACTGCTAGCAAGGTTTTATATAGGGCACATTCTCTGATATATTTTAGTGCTAGCTTTTCTAGGCCTTCCCTAGTGATTAAACAAAAACAGGGAGGCCTATGAAAATGGTGACATTCACGAAGATCACTCAACACCCGCTGTCACTTTTAAGGGGACCTGATTCGGAGGCTGTTCTGGGATACATGAAGCATCCTCTTTGGACACAGAGGAGTCTTGAGACACTCTGCTCCTCTGACTGAGATGGCTGTCCCTTTGCTGTGTCCACGCTGCTTATGGTGAGTCGGCTGCTGCTGCTGATTCTCCATGGCACTTCAAGGAGAGCTGAAGCTGGAGCGTGAGCGCTCCATCTGTGGTCTATCTCCAATTTATATGGGACTCACAGTGCTTCCTTCCGATTTTGCCTCCTCCGGTTCCTTCTCCGACACTGCCCTCCCCCTAGATCCAACCAGGACGCGCCATTTCCCCACGAGCCCCGGTCGGAGATGCTCGCATAGGGCGCTATCATCTTCCCCGGCCCGCCCCTTGTGACATAATTCGGACACTCCCAATCCCAGCGTGCCTTGTGCCGTGAAGTCAGCCTGGGTATATCCGGAACTTGACGTGACATCAGCAGATGTCAGAGGCCGCTGCAGCCGGGTCAAGTGATGCGGCCTGAATGGTCACCGATTGCGCCGCTCACGGGCAAAAATGGCAAAAGAGGTATTTACAAAAATACTTCTTTACAATGTTTTAATCAATGGGCAAATTATTTATTGTTATTGACAACCTCTTTAAAGGAATGCGTGGACTGCACTACCAAGACAGGTTATAATGAGTAAGGTTATTCAGTTTGGAAAAATGAAGGCATGGGGCTGATCTTATTACAATGTACTAATATATGAAGGAACAGTACAGAGATCTGTGTAATGATCGTTTTACACCTGAGCCTGCAATGGTGACAAGTGGCCATAGTCTATGTCTAGATGAAAGAAGGTGTAAAATTCGCCCACACCCTATGAGATTTTGGCAGGTCTGAAGACACTAACTCCTTCCTTACTCTAACAAAGGCTTAGTCATAATATCCAAGCCATTACCACCTCCTGCTGCCTTCAGCTAAAAAACATGTACAGAATCCAACCTTTTCTCAAGACTGAATATACGAAAATATTAGTGCATGCTCTCATCATCTCCCACCTAGACTACTACAACATCTTCCTCTGTGGCCTTCCGGCTAACACTCTCACACCTCTCCAGTCTGTTCTTAACTCTGCTGCCAAACTAATCCACTTCTCTTCTCTATAAATCTCTTAATTGGCTTTCAATTTCCCAAAGAATCAAACTTTAAACATAGACCTACCGTATTTTCCGGCGTATAAGACAACTGGGCGTATAAGACGACCCCCAACTTTTCCAGTTAAAATATAGATTTTGGGATATACTCGCCGTATAAGACTACCCCTCTTCCAATGCGCACCAAATAAAAATTAAAAAAACATCAGATTTGATTTCAATATCGTAATTTTAATTCAAATGCTTTTGACAGGTACTTAGCAGGAAAACTGTCACTTACAAACATAAGGCTGTTTGTCATCAAACATGTAAACATAAAACAGTCCAAGTGGATTAAACTTTTCCTAATTCACTCTAAAGCTGAAAAGAAGGATAAGACAATAAACCCATGGGAGCTGCCATGCTGTTTGTTTTCTAAGCTGTCAACCAAACTGGAACTGATGATGATAGGAGGAAGATAACAAACAATAGAGAGAAAGTAAGTGCCAGGCAAGTCCCTGGCGAGTTAGCAACGCCCATCATAACTGCAAGCTACGGTATTTTTACAGGTTTTGCTGGCGTGACATTTTCCCTTTAAAAGCCTTCAAAATCCTCCTGTTCGTCATCTGATATAATAAGTACATCAATGACATCTTGTGATACATTTGTATGGCAGCCATCGCATGGATCAAATTCCGTATCAGATGGTGTGGTCTCTGCTTCGGCTTCCTCTTCATTTTGCCACAAGTAGTCATCCTCCATACCATCTAATGAATTTGATATGCCACACTTCTTGAAAGACTTGATTACTGTTTCTGCATCAATATCATTCCAGGCTTTTATGACAAACTTGCACAAAACATCCAACTGTGGCGCACGCATGTTTCCTCCTTTTGTGAATGACTTTTCACTACTAACCATCCATTTAACTATTCTCAAATGCGATCTTTAAATGGCTTGTTTAGGCACACATCCAGTGGCTGTACCAATGATGCCAATCCTGCAGGAATAACTGTCGCATCTGTGTTTAGTCTTGCAAGCCTTTGCTTGGTGCTGAGAGTTAAATGAGCCCTGAACATATCCCACACCAGCAGACTACATTTTTGAATAAGTCCACCTCGTCGCCTGCTCCATACCACTATGTAACACAATTTTTGTTACTGGCTTCCAATTGTAATATTTCAACTGGTTATGTTTAAAGACTATGGAAAAACAACTACATTCAGCACAAACTTTGATTTTATGACCATAGCCCAGAAAAATGTTGTATTTATTGTGACAAAAAAAGGAAATTATTATATTTTCGTTCATGCGGTCTAATAAAAAACTACATTTGCATGGTAAATAGACAAAGACAGTCAAAAATCACTCATAAATGAGTAGGTTTTCTAGATTTGCGGGTGTACTGCAAATCGCTTTCTCGAAGTAAGCTCCCATGTTCTCCTTGAACTTGTCAAGATGCGCGTCAAGGATATGGACTTTGAGAGACATTCTGCATCCCAGTATGGCGTAATTCTTTATGAGAGTCTGAACCAAGTGCACATAGTTTTCAGCCTTGTGATTACCCAGGAAGCCATGAACCACTGCAGCAAAACTGTTCCAAGCCGTTTTCTCCGTCCTGTTCAGCAGCTTGGCGAACTCGTCACATTCTATGATCTTCTTAATCTGCGGTCCGATGAAGATACAGGCCTTGATCTTTGCCTCAGACAGCTTTGGAAAGAGATCTTGGAGGTACTTGAAAACTGCTGACTCCTTGTCAAGAGCCGTGACAAATTGCTTGATGAGGCCTAAGTTGATGTGCAGTGGTGGCATCAGCACCTTCAGAGGTTCTATCAGCGGCTCCCACTTGACGTTGCTCTTCCCCACAAAGAACTTGGTCCGCTGTGGCTAGTCCTTTCTGTGATAGTGCGCCTTAGTGTCACGGCTGTCGCAGAGGCAAAGGAAACAAGGAAATTTTGTGAAACCGCCTTGAAGGCCCATCTGGAATGACACCATTTTGAAGTCTCCGATGACTTCCCATCCATAGTCGTCATACTTCAAGGCACTCCGCAACATCTTGACACTGGTGTAGTCCTCTTTGAGATACACAGAGTGAGCCATAGGGAGAGATGGGTAGTTGTTTCCGTTGTGAAGCAGCACGGCTTTGAGGCTCCGGGATGAACTGTCTATGAATAGGTGCCATTCACTCGGGTTACAGGTGATACCTATAGCCTCAAAAAGACCGGCCACATTGTTGCAGAAGCACAACCCATCTTCCCGACTGAAGAAGTTGGAAAATGTTTGGTGACGCTTTCATCCAACAAGTTCCACTGATTGAGCCTGGATGTCAGAAGCTCATCATTGGACTTGGTAAGATGAAGGTCCCTGATCAGATCAGGGACGTCTTTCTGGTTTGGAAAGTAGGGCCTTCTCTCCTCAACCGCATCTGTGAAAACATAATTTTGATCTCCAATATCTTCCTCGCTGTCTGACTTGCTGCTTTTTCCAGAAGATGGCTGATCCCTCTTCGGGGGAGTTGGAACAGGCTGCTTGGGGCAGTATGGTACTGGGGCAAAGGAAGAAGGAATGTCTGGATAAACTATTTGAGGTGCATTCTTGCCTGTGCGACGTTTGGCAGGATCCACCATGCAGAAGTAGCAGTTGCTTGAGTGGTCTGTCTGTTGCCGCCAAATTTACGGATTAGCAAACTTCATGGCTCTCTTTTCTCCCCTGTACCAACCTGTAACATAGCCGATATAATTAATTATATAAATTTAAAAGCAGGACATTTTACACATTACTTAATATATATTTTACTTTAGTGCATTGACATATGTGAAAATTTTGTCAATTGCAACTCCTTAAACTGTAGTAGATCTAAATCATTGAAATTCTACAAAATAAAGCACTGCCATCTAAACGAGCAGCAATTGTTCACCTTACCTTCAAGAGTTTTCTTGCAATATTCGCATGTGAAATGAGGTGCCCAGGACTTGTCTTGATCGCCGACTGGCATGCCGAAATATGCCTTGTAGGCCTCTCACATCTTACAACATGCTTTTATGGAATACTTTCTCGCTCTTGTCTTTATAAATTGTCCATACACGTGGCAAAATGTATCTGCTGGGTGCAAACAACCTCTTGTTGCCATCTAAAACAAATAGCTCTCTCCCTCTTGTCCTCAACAGAACAGTACAGTAGCTCCTATGGAAACTGAAACCTGACACTGCACTGAGAGCTGAAGAGAGGGAGTTTTTAATTACATGACAGTTTATACAGCAGCCGGACTATTCCTGTTTGCTTATAATGGAGAAGACTAATGTACCAGCTCCCTGTAGGGTCTGACAATGCTGATAACATGGAAACAACAAAGGGTAGAATAATGATTTTACACGTTTTTAAAAGATCTGCCCAGGCCCTATTCAAGGGTAGTATTAGTATCATACTGAAAAATGACCTGTCAGTGTCCCTTTAACTACGATTTGTTATTCTCTTACTCAGCAATAACGTAAACCGAAATGTTGGTTCGAGTCACTTGTGCTTTTATACTTGTATGACTACTATTGAACAGTCCGAGAACATTCTAGAAAGTTCTAAAAGTTTCTAGAAACTTCTAGACAATTCTGGAAAATTGTAGAAACTTCTGCACAATTGTAGCAGTTCAAGAATATTCTAGAAGACTACTCAGTATTGAATACGAATCGAGAATTTTCCCGAAAACAGACACATTTCAAAATTTCATTGTCCTGATCACAGAAGCAAAGTTTTTGTGGAACAACAACTATTTTCTATTTGTTTTAGGCATAATGGGTTAGGAAAACACACTTTGTACCCAGGAACAAAAAAATAAATAAATTTGTTACATAGTTATCAAGCCATAGCTTTACCCCTTCTTCATCCATCCAGCCTTTTTCATTCACATGTAAAAAACAACCAACAGGGAACTTGAGTTTCGGCATTGTATTTCTTTTAAAAATAATCATTGGTCTCAGTTTGGCGCCATCAGCTGTGCATCCTAATGCCACTGTAAAACTGGACTTCTCATGCCCTGTTGTTTTAATTAAAATAGTTTTTTTTTGTTTGTTTTGGACAGTTTTATTTCCAACCATATCAAAATTCATTGGAGTTTCATCCATATTTCCAATACTGCTTAACGCATAGCCATGTTTAGTGCGCTGTTGTATTACGTATCAATGGAAACTATTTCCTTTGCTACCAAGATCTGCAGGTAATTTTTGGGCAGTTTTGTCTTTTGCTGCGGTACCATATTATGCCTTCCATGAATCTAGTACACCAGGATGCAGTGACCTTAAATTTGTTGCTGTGATCTGGGTTAGATTTGGCCCACTGAATTGCAAACACACGTATTTTATTTCGTGTCACTACATAACCATTTTGGCGATGCTCATTCACCGTGTCTGCTACATGTTTTTCGAGTTCTGGCCAATGTGGGGTGCCTCTTCTTAATGCACACTTACCCCTTGGCATACTCTTTAATGCTTTTTCATTTGCTTTTCAGTCCCGAACCATCTTTTCTGTTACTCCATATTGTCTTGCAGCAGGGCAGTTATTATGTTCCATGGCAAAGTTTACAACTTTAAGTTTGATACTGGCTCCATATTTCTTTTTTCTTGCTGGTGGAGCTATGATGGGGTTTTGACTGTTGGACATTTGTATACTGTACTGTATGTACTGGTGCTATACTGTTTGAACAGGTACAGATACTGATGCTGTACTGTATGTGGTACTTGGTATACAACAACCAATCACAGCAAGCGATGTACCTTACCGGAGATTGGCTGGTTGTTGTATACAAAGCCTGCTTGGATTGGTCAGAATTCCCTGCTTGCGCAGCCCTCCCTGTCTCCAAGACTATCAGAGCGGTAGCGCAAACACGCCTCTTCCACCCGTCTGGCCCACCCTTGTATCTTATTACCTCCTTCTCTGCCTCTCAGATCTCGCTCCTGAGGACTGCAGTGAAGCGGCGCAGGCGCGCATGTGCAAGATCTGAGAGGCAGAGAAGGAGGTAATAGGATACAAGGGCAGGCCAGACGGGTGAAAGAGGCATGTTTTTCTGGGCACAGCGCCGCTCTATCCCTTTTTTCCATACCCCGGGTGTTCGGGACGCCTGCAGCTTGCTCCGCCCTTCACTTACACCTTCCCGGTGAGGCGCCCCCTCACCTCGTCATCGGGACCGCATTAAGACACTTTTTTCCACGAATCCTGGTGAGTAGATTTTCTTCTATCGTACGTTTACAGCAACGCCCTTGGTGCTTTCATGCGGTTGCCGCATACGGCGGGGATGCAGCCGTTTTTGAGCTCCCCCACTGTATGCAGCGTCCGCAGATTCTCCAGTCCGGCTCGGAAGTTTCAGCACCCGCCCTATAAGACAACACCCGGCGTATAAGAGGACCCCCGACTTTTGAGAAGATTTTCCTGGGTTAAAAAGTCATCTTATACGCCGGAAAATACGGTACAAGGCTGTCCATAATCTGTCTCCTCCATATATCTCTAAATTAATCTACCGATATGTTCCCACATGTACTCTCTGGTTATCCTAAGACCTCCATCTCTCCTAAACACTTGTATGTTCATCACCCAATCGCCTCCAAGACTTCCCCAAGTAGACCCCATACTCTGGGAATTCAGTGCCCCACATACAATTATTCATCACATTTGGAACCTTGGGGCGGAACTTGAAAACCCATCTCTTCAGGAAAGTCTACAGCCAGCAATGACCCTTCTGCCACCTCACCACCACCATAGCTGCTGCAATCCCCCAACCTACTGTCTCCTTACACTTTACCCAGCAGACTGTAAGCCCCCCCCCCCTCTGTTCCAGTCTGCCATTGTCAGTTTGTTCATTATATTTTGTATTTAGTATGTAAATTTTTTTCATATGTAAAGCACCATGGAATCAATGGTGCTTTAAAAATAAATAATAATAGATGGCGATTCTTTACAGTAAGCGCAGTGAGACTATGGAACTCCCTTCCACATGATGTTGTAATAGTTATTCACTACAAAAATACAAGGAGGCTTGGATGCCTTTTTGTGAAAAATATAAAATTACAGGTTATGGGGACTAGATTCTACGATCAGATGTTGATCCAGAAAACTGGTCTGATTGCTCTAAGTGGAGTCGGAAGGGATTTTTTTTTCATTAATTCCGCTCCACATTTCAAAAACCATAATGTTTCTTATTTTTTTTTACTGATGTATTGTGGTCGAGAGCGCTAGTCGTGGGTGAGGTACTAATCTTCCATGCCCCGCCATGCTCAATTAAAATGGGGGTCCTGGCTAGGTGTGTGCACTGATGTACCTTGGTGATACACCTCTGCAGACCGCATATTGCCGTTGGGCTTGGCAGGCCCAAACCAAAGTCAGAGAATAAACTTTTTACTTAACCAAAGCCTGATGGGAAGTATGATGAGTCAGCTTAACGGTGGAACAGGTTAACTTTTACACAATAGAAAAAATCAAGTCAGCTCACCCATTGCAGAGTCCAAGGCACAGAATACCGGAAGTGCAGCAGGAAGACCAATCGATAGCAGAAAAGATCCAGTCATTGCAATGGCTAAGGACTAGTGATGAGTGAGTATGCCTCATTAACCCTTTCGGCGAGCACGCTCGGGTGCTCGCTGAGTATTTTGGCGTGCTCGGCGTTTCATTCATTGTCGCCGCGCTGGCAAGTGTCACGGCTGTTTAGACAGCTGTGACACATGCAGAGATAGCCTGGCAAACAGGACCCTACAGTCTGAAATGCGTCTGCCCTAATATTTTCTCTCTCCCCTATCTTCAATTTTCAATATATATTGAAGAAAAATTTCTGATTTTATGGATTTCTGAGGCTGGATCTTTTCTGCTATCGATAGGTTAACTTTTGCTTTCAACACAGCCAAAAGGA
This sequence comes from Phyllobates terribilis, assembly GCF_046119375.1. Taxonomy (NCBI): domain Eukaryota; kingdom Metazoa; phylum Chordata; class Amphibia; order Anura; family Dendrobatidae; genus Phyllobates; species Phyllobates terribilis. The sequence continues at coordinate 78,932,557 of NW_027362765.1, forward strand.
TAACAGCCAGAGATGGTACAGTAAAACACGTGCAGATGACAAAAGTCCCAAAATCAAAGACAGTAGATGGTAGCAGAGACAGAGAACCGGGTGCATATGAAGAGCACATGACTGCAAGTCCCTCCAGTGTCTAAATCTGGTGTCTAATACTGGCGCTATGGAATTATCTTCCACCCTGTCAGGGCAGTGGCCCCTAATTGGCCTTCGTATTCCAGTCTCACTAATTTTCATTATGTGTGAGGTGCGTTAGACATTTTCCCCATAGTTGCTATGAGTAACTTCTGTCTGAGTATTCTTCCTGCGTTCTAGGCACTTGCAATGGCAGTTAGACCCGTGCGCTCAAGAGAACCAAGGCTTCACTCCACCCCAGTAGTAGATGTTAGATGCTTTCTCACACTTTCTCCGTCTAGCTGCTCCATAACGGACCGGCTGGAACAGTGGAATAAATTCCCTCACATGTTTTACTTGAGCCGTCCTTGTGCTGTGGTGCTGCTCACTGAATTTCTTTTCTAGGCTCTTATTCTGACTCTCTAGACTCAAACTGTTCTTGCTGTAACATTTTTGTACCCAACTCCACCCACCAAGCCATTCTCTTAGCAACCTGCCTTGGTGAGGAGATTAAACTGTTTCTTTTCTAAACGGTGCAACAGACAATTACAAGTATACAAACATCTTCAGGGCATAGTGCAATACTTACATGTTATAAGTTATTATACACAACTCTGGGGTATTACACACACATGGCTCAGCTCCTCACACATCATACACACATGGCTCCTCTCTGTACATATCATACATACACGGCTCCGCTCTGAACATTCCGTACACACAACTCGGCACACTACATACACACGGTTCCGCTCCGTATACAGGTCGCATACACGTGGCTCTATCCTGTACACTTCACCCACACACTTGACTCTGCTCTGTACACTACACACACACGGCTCAGCTCCGTACACCTCGTACACACACACACGGCTCAGCTCCGTACACACACACACGGCTCAGCTCCGTACACCTCGTACACACACACACACGGCTCAGCTCCGTACACCTCGTACACACACACACGGCTCAGCTCCGTACACCTCGTACACACACACACGGCTCAGCTCCGTACACCTCGTACACACACACACGGCTCAGCTCCGTACACCTCGTACACACACACACGGCTCAGCTCCGTACACCTCGTACACACACACACGGCTCAGCTCCGTACACACACACACGGCTCAGCTCCGTACACCTCGTACACACACACACACGGCTCAGCTCCGTACACCTCGTACACACACACACGGCTCAGCTCCGTACACCTCGTACACACACACACGGCTCAGCTCCGTACACACACACACGGCTCAGCTCCGTACACCTCGTACACACACACACACGGCTCAGCTCCGTACACCTCGTACACACACACACGGCTCAGCTCCGTACACCTCGTACACACACACACACGGCTCAGCTCCGTACACCTCGTACACACACACACGGCTCAGCTCCGTACACCTCGTACACACACACACGGCTCAGCTCCGTACACACACACACGGCTCAGCTCCGTACACACACACACGGCTCAGCTCCGTACACCTCGTACACACACACACGGCTCAGCTCCGTACACCTCGTACACACACACACGGCTCAGCTCCGTACACACACACACGGCTCAGCTCCGTACACCTCGTACACACACACACACGGCTCAGCTCCGTACACCTCGTACACACACACACGGCTCAGCTCCGTACACCTCGTACACACACACACACGGCTCAGCTCCGTACACCTCGTACACACACGGCTCAGCTCCGTACACCTCGTACACACACACGGCTCAGCTCCGTACACCTCGTACACACACACGGCTCAGCAACGTACACCTCGTACACACACGGCTCAGCTCCGTACACCTCGTACACACACACACGGCTCAGCTCCGTACACCTCGTACACACACACACGGCTCAGCTCCGTACACCTCGTACACACACACACGGCTCAGCTCCGTACACCTCGTACACACACACACACGGCTCAGCTCCGTACACCTCGTACACACACACACGGCTCAGCTCCGTACATCTCGTACACACACACAGGGCTCAGCTCCGTACGCCTCGTACACACACACACACACGGCTCAGCTCCATACACCTCGTACACACACACACGGCTCAGCTCCGTACACCTCGTACACACACACACGGCTTAGCTCCGTACACCTCGTACACACACACACACACACGGCTCAGCTCCGTACACCTCGTACACACACACACGGCTCAGCTCCGTACACCTCGTACACACACACACGGCTCAGCTCCGTACACCTCGTACACACACACACACGGCTCAGCTCCGTACGCCTCGTACACACACGGCTCCGCCCTGTACAACTCGTACACACACACACACACACACGGCTCAGCTCCGTACACCTCATACACACACACACGGCTCCACCCCGTACACCTCGTAGACACAAACACGGCTCAGCTCCGTACACACACACAAGGCTCAGCTTCGTACACCTCGTACACACACACGGCTCCGCTCCGTACACCTCGTAGACACAAACATGGCTCAGCTCCGTACACCTCTTACACACACACACACACGGCTCAGCTCCGTACACACACACAAGGCTCAGCTTCGTACACCTCGTACACACACACGGCTCCGCTCCGTACACCTTGTACACACACACACGGCTCCGCCCCGTACACCTCGTACACACACACGGCTCCGCTCCGTACACCTCGTACACACGCGGCTCTGCTACATCCACACTGTAAACCCCTCTTGACCTCACACATAAACTTCCCCTCATCCAGCACCATGACAACCAGCACAGCAGAGTCCTGCATCCACTGAGGCCCCTGATCATGTGACCCCTGACTCCTCCCCTCCTGTGACCTCATCACAGGTCCTGTGCGCACAGAGCAGCCATATATGTGGTGGCGGCTCTGCAGGTGGAGGTATGTGGGTGTTTGTTATTAGTGCGATTGTTTCTCATGTTCACCAGTAACATATTGATGATTTCTCTGTTCTTCAGTATGAGGTTTTTGGCTCTGACATCACTGCCCCTCACCCATCAGCCTTTATCTGCTCCAGCAGCAGCAGGATGTAATCCGTGTACAGTGTGTAGTGAATATTGGAGCCTGTCTCCCATTCTGGTCAAGATCGATCTCTTCGGTATATAATACTATGGATGAGTGATCAAATGATCGCAGGTTCCAGTCAGTGGTGGGACTAAAAAAAAAAAGTATGAATAATCCTAAGGCGGTGTTCACATGTAGCGTAAATGTGAACACGCACAATGTACAGACGCACAATGGGCAGGAGTTCTCATGAAAACACATCCCTTGAAAACTCTTGATGTGATGTCAGTGTCTCAACCAATACCAGACCCCTGGAACATCAGCAGAGAATGGACCTGAGGAGGATAAATCCAGCGCGGTTTGTTATTTTTTAACAAACTGCAGCCGGGGCCAAACATTATCTGAAATGGAACAACCCCTTTAATTTTTTTTAAACTAAGATATAAAAAAAAAAGTATGCGTGGCATCACCATAATAGCACTGACCTGGAGAATTCTGCAGCCAGGTCGTTTTTAAGCATCAATGAACTCTGTGTGAATCAAGCCAGAAGCCACATTATTTGGGAGATCGGTTCTTTATCTGGGAATAGGGGAAATATTTATAATGTCTAGCGATAATGAAGTCCATGTAGGACTTTCTTGACCTTGTTAATGAATATCTACTGCAGTATTGGTGATGGATTGTGTTTTGCTATAGTAGAGAAGACTCCGCTCCGCATCCAGATAATCCTAACTGGTCCTGCAGTGGCCAGATACAAGTAGGACAGGGATCACTAGATCCGATGGGAATTTGAAGGATGATTCATGGTTGAGTGATAACAGTCATATTATCTAGCACACATGAATGGTCCTAGATTATATGACACACGTGTGTTGAGTTCCCAAGCAATAATATTAATAATTTCATTTATATGGTGCCAAAATATTCCGCAACACTTTACTATTTAGACCAGGGGTCTCAAACTCGACTGGGTATATGGGCCGCACACGGAAAAAAAATTAATTTGGGGGGCCGCATTCTTTGCAGGACAAAGTGACATTTTTAGTGATACCATTTTTTTTTCTATACACCTTTTGAACACTTTTGCTGTTTTATTTTTTATAGCTTGGGTCGTTATGGATGTGGCGATAATAAAACATGCACTTTTTTTGTTTACCTTAGTTTAGATATAAAGCAGCATTTTTAGTGGCAAAATATTTTTTCATGCTTTATTTTGAAGTTTTTCTGCCAAAATCTTGTAGTAATGTGCCCCACCCTGGTCTGCATCTTGTAATGTCCCCCATCTTTGTCCCCATCTTGTCGTAATGTTCCATACTGGGCCCCATATTGTCGTAATGTCACATACCGGTCCCCATATTGTAGATATGTCCTCATCTTGTAGTAATGCCCCATCCTGGTCCCCATCTTGTTGTAATGTCCCCAGCCTGGTCCCCATGTTTTAGGACTGTCCCTAGCCTGGTCCCCATGTTTTAGGACTGTCCCCAGCCTGGTCCCCATGTTTTAGGACTGTCTCCAGCCTGGTCCCCATCTTGGAGGACTGTCCCTTGTGCCGTTCTACACATACAGGAGAAAAAAAAAAGATTATTTTCACCTGTCCTCCGTTCCCTCGGTGTCCTTTCTGCACCTGTGGCCTGCAGGCACCATAGACCCCGATCGCGGCCCGGTCCAGGAGCTGCCGGCAGCTGCGCTTCAGCTCATTGTATTGCCGCGCAGAGACCGTCTCTCTGCACAGCAATACCAGCCTATCAGAGGCCAACAGCTGACATCTGCGCGTGTCAGTGACGTCATACGCTGATGCCCTGGGACGCTGATGTCAGCTGCTGGCCTCTGAGAGGCCGGCAGCTGGCACTGGTATTGCTGTGCAGAGAGCCGGTCTCTGCGCGGCAATACACTGAACTGAAGCACAGCTGCCGGCAGCTCCTGGACCGGGCTGCGATTGGGGTCTATGGTGCCTGCGGGCCGCGTGTTTGAGACCCCTGATTTAGACGATACATGTACAAACAATATCAGACATTACAGAGTAACACATAAGTTGAAAATTCAAACGAGTGTTGAGGCTGTTTGATAAGACTTTGGGTAGTATCTTTACATCTGTCGTCAAGGGCAAGGTAGGCCTATATGATTCTACCAACTGGGAGTCATTACTTGGTTTCAGCAACACCACAATTATGGCCTCCCACATTGATGTAGGCAGTGAGCCTCATGCCAGGTAATCTTTGAAAAACTCTTAACAATTTAGGGAGAACGTTGTCCCCATATTTTTTATAAATGTCAACAGATAGGCCATCAAACCCTGATACCTTCTCATTGGTCATTGAGTCAGCCACCACCTCCAATTTTTTTACAGTAAGAGGAGCTGTTATAATAAGGCCCTGTTCATACATTCAGTATTTGGTCAGCATTTTACATCAGTATTTGTAAACCAAAACCAGGAGTGGAACAATCAGAGGAAAAGTATAATAGAAACACGTCACCACTTCTGTATTTTTCACCCACTCCTATTTTGCTTACAAATACTGATGAAAAATACTGACCAAATACTGAACGTGCCCTTATATTTAAGTCATTGAGTCTTTACTAAGAGCAGTTTCGTAGAGTATAGAGTGAGAAAATCAGATTGTAAAGACTCGAAAGTTATCTGAACGATAGTGAATTAGACAGATTAGACCAATCATTCCAGCAGTTTAGAGATTAGAAACAGGTCTGTAATTGCCAGAGCAGTTCTGGTCGAGGGATGTTTTTTTAGTAATGGGGTTATAACAACAATATGTTTGAAAGAGATAGGAAAGATACAAAAAGAAAGAAAGGTTAAATATTTTAGTTGGGCAGTGATGGCTGGGGATTGTCAGTGCTGAGATTTGTGATAGGGACCTGCACTTTAGGACTAAGGAGGAAGTGAAAAGTGTCAAGGAGTCATTTGTACTACAGGATAATTAGGTGATGAGGGTGGTGAAGCAGGCTTGTTTGGAAAGGTGAAAAACAGTGGATAAAGTATTCTGCCAAATCTGATTTTTTTTCTCTCCGCATATCACATTTGGCACACCTAGAGCATCCCAGATGAAAACCTGTTTGCGACATGTGCCAGGGTTTGTGTCAGTGTGTTCTGTGTATAGGGGATGGGCTGATTCATCCGGCGCACATTTGAGTTTCTTTTTATACTGTTTAGCAGCTAAATTGGAACAGAAGATCAAGGAGATTGGGGACAATGATGACTGTATATACTATATTCTGCACAAATTGCTGGGTGTTAATGGCATGAAACTTTCTATTTGTACGATATGTAGGGGTGTCCTGAAAGGGGCGACAAAGGAAAGAAGTCTTTTGATCAGAGAGCGGGAGAGAAGAGTTAGCAAAGACATACCCTGAGCAGAGACGGAATAATATTAAGTCTAGTCTACTCCTGTCTTCATGTGTATGAGAGTAAGTTATAGAAGGCAAAAAGAGTAAGTTAGAGATAGAAGATGAGCAGCAGATGGAGACAGTGGATTATCAGTAGGGATAGTAAAGTTCCCTGTGATGAGAGCGGGTATGTCACGGATAAAAAATAGGGAATTTAGGTGAGAAAGTGATCTTGGAACTGGTGGGGTTGGCCCTAAGGACAGTAAACAAGTGCCATTTGCAGAGAGAAGGGATGGAAGAGTCTGATTGTGTAGGCCTCAAAAGAGGGGAACATAAGTTAGAGTATTTGGAAATGATTTGAATAGTACTTTGTGTTTGTTCTAAGTTTGGGGGAAGTGAAAAGTGTAGCCCACCATTCAAGAGAGAAACAGTGGAGGTGGTGTCCAAGTATTGAATCCAGGTTTCAGTGAGAGCCAAGTTAAGAGAATTTGAAAGAAAGAAGTTGTGACTATAAGGGTAGTTTTTTACACACTGAATATGAATTCCAGTAAAAGAAGACAGGAAAAGACATGCAATAAATGGTTATAAGATTAGTAAGTTTCTTGTATGTGGCCGACAAGAAGTTAAATTTAGCAATAGAAGGTGGGCCAGAATTCAGAGAGATTTTTCCTGCAGATAGTAATGAGTAAAAGAATAGAGAGAGTCAGTCATTTGCAAAAGTGTCTCCTATGAAGTGCAGTAGAAGAGGATGGTTTTGAATGTTTTATAGAAAAAGCAGAGTAAAACTCCCGCACTCCTGTACCTCCTCACCCTGCTGCTAAACAGTCACAAAGGATCCAAAAGGACACCTAGCCCATGCTTGACCAGGTACTTACCATAATGAAACAAGTCATCAATAGTCCATATGTATAAGAGAAAAAGTGGTAGCACTCACCGGTCTGAAAAAAGGCAATTTTTTATTTCATTACACTGCAAATTGCCTCTTCAGAGAAAAAGAGGACTTGAACTCTATAGCGCCACCTATTGGAAACAGCAATCCAACGAGTCGTGCAATATGACTTAGGATAATAGCCAAATCAGAATCTCAATTTGCAGACACTGTGTTTCGGGCTGTTGGCCCTCGTCAATGCAAAGTATGAGAATTGATTTGGCTAGGTGAGAGGCTCTCTGGACAGCAAATAAGCCTCCTTACTTTGGCATGCAAGAGCTGGTGTGTCACTTTCCTCAAGGAGAAACGTTACCCCTTAGACCTCAGTCCAGAGAGCCTCTCACCTAGCCAAATCAGTTCTCATACTTTGCACTGACGAGGGCCAACAGTCCGAAACACCGTGTCTGCAAATTGAGATTCAAGTCCTCTTTTTCTCTGAAGAGGCAATTTGCATATTAAATTTCCCAGAGGAGCATTGCACGACGAATAAGCCTCTTTACTTTGGCATGCCAGAGCTGGTGTGTCACTTTTCATTACATTAAAATTTATTGCGGGGGAGCATATGGAGCACCTGTCAGACGACGGCCGTTTCGCGCTCATTTGCGCTTCTACGGGTCGTCTGACAGGTGCTCCACAAGCTCCCCCTTAATGAATTTTAATGTAAAGAAATAAAGAATTGCCTTTTTACAGACCAGTGAGTGCTACCACTTTTTCTCATCTGAATGTTTTAATCTTGTGAATAGAGCATGTTAGCTGTACATGGGAGAGGGGATAAGTGAGGGACTGACATGGTTAGAGTTCACTCGATATGTGAATAAGCAGTAAATATGAAAGAAAACAGTAGCTAAAACAAAGATTCAAATGCTCTGTCTAATAACGAAGTTTAACTGCCTGGACATTTTGACAAAGATGGCATCTGCACATGTACTTCCATTAAAGGGAACCTGTCACCAGGTTTTTGCCATATAAAGCAGGGCCAGCACCTGTACGCCCTATGCGGCAGCATACTAAAATGCTATTTTTATGTTCCCAATGCACTCTCCAAAAAACAAAAAATAGCTTTTATTATACTCACGGGCGGGGCGGTCCAGTTTCATGGGCCTCGCTGTTTTTGATCCCGCGTCTTCTTGCTTCGTGTGGATGACTTTTTCGTCTTCATCCACACAGTATCCATGGCATCGGGCTCCTGCGCAGGCCACTTCTCTGCTCAGTAAGGTACTGTACTGCGCATGTGAAGGGAAAAGCCAAAGAGCGCCGGCTCATGTTACATCTGCTCAATATAATGTTCCATCGGCTCATCTTCTCCCCATTCAGGTCCCTACAATATCGGATCCTCTCAGTGGAGATCTTCTATATAAGATTATTTTCCTGATTGACACGTCAACAATGGATAGGGACAGAGACAAGATGGCAGACAGGATATTACACCTCACCCTAGAGATCCTCTTTCGGCTTACTGGAGAGGTGAGAGATTCTGATGATGTCACATTACATCATTCTTATCTATGGGAATAACAGATGGACAGAACTTGAGAGGTGAGGACTCTGGAAATGTCTGTAGTGAGATTTATTAATGTGTCTCTCTATAACCAGGATTATACAGTAGTGAAGAAGACCTCTAGTGAGCATTGTCAGGACCCTGTGTCTGAGAGATGGGGAAGACCCCTGAGCCCAATTATGGGGCTTCCACCTCACGCCCTGATACATGAGGACATCAATGACCAGAAGATCCTCGAACTCACCTACAAGATGATTGAGCTGCTGACTGGAGAGGTGACACTGCTGGGAATGCTGGGACATTATACAGTAATGCTATGAAGGGATCGGGGGATGACGGTATCATTGTATGTGTCAGGTTCCTATAAGGTGTCAGGATGTCACCGTCTATTTCTCCACGGAGGAGTGGGAGTATTTAGAAGGACACAAAGATCTGTACAAGGACGTCATGATGGAGGTTCCCCGGCCCCTCACATCACCAGGTAATAGGACTAAAAACACATGGCTTTTAATTATCTCTATGTAAACAATGAATTCAGTCCCTGTATGTGTTTCCTTCAGTTCTATCCAGTAAGAGGACAAAACCAGAGAGATGTCCCCCTCCTCTTATTCCACAGGACTGTTTAGAAGAAGATCCCAATATTTCTCAGGATCATCAGGTACATGGAGAGAAGGTGTCATGAGATGTTCCCTATGATTTGTAGAAGGCTGTGAAGGTCTTGTGCTCAGTCTTATTTTATCCACCAATATTACTTATTCATTTATTTTACTCACTTATATAGCGCCATTAATTCCACAGCTTTTCAAATATGATCATCACTGTCTCCATTGGGGCTCACAATCTAAATTCCCTATCAGTATGTCTTTGCAAACATGGGGAAAACATACAAACTCCTTGCAGATGTTGTCCTTGGTGGGATTTGAACCCAGGACCCCAATGCTGCAAAGCAACAGTGTTATCCACTGAATGGCCAATTTATTAGAGACACCTACTCTTTAATGATTAGAGCTTCCCAATATAGAAATTAGACCCATGACTAGAGTTGAGAAAAATAATTGTAGGTCCCAGGTATGGCGCTCACCTCAGTACTCCGTGGCAACCGGCACTAAGGAATCCTGTGTGCCTCTTAAAATTACTAAGATAGATGCTGGGAAAGGAAGTTGTTTCTGCGCTCTCTGGAGTCATGACAAACCATTAGTATGGATAAAATGTAGGTTTATTATTTACGCGTTTCAGAGTCCACCGACTCCTTCCTCAGGACAACCATACATGGTTGTGTACGGTTGTCCTGAAGAAGGGGTCGGTGGACTGAAATGCTAGACAATAAACCTACAATTTTATCCATACTAATGGTTTGTCGTGACTCCAGAGAGCGCAGAAACAACTTCCTTTCCCAGCATCTATCTTTGACATATCCATAGGAAGCTGCAGCATCTGGAGTCCAGGCTTTATAGGTGTTGTGTCCCACACAACCCTACTAGGTGAGCAGTTTTTAATACTTCTGTAACAATTATTAATTAGATAAGACCCTATTGCGCTCTTGCATTTTTCCATAGCTCTTAAGATTACTAGGCCCCCTGCGAGATAGAACAAGTTGTTCAGAGTATGTCAGTACTGCCATCTAATTTGCGAAAAAACTGCGAGAAGCTAGCCTGTCAGCATAGGCCAATATTTTTGCGAAACAGTCTCAACATTTGGTGGAACCTATGACATTAGGAATTTTCTGGAGTTCTGAAGGCCAATGAAAATCCAGATAGGTGTCTGTAGTAGAGTGGCCATTCAATGTATCTTCTATACTTGGTGGAGATGTCAGAATAAAGCTTATCATAGATATTAGATGTTGTCTGGATCTTCCCATTTTCTGGTTATGGAGACTGCTGGTTATAATTAGGAGTCGGCAAGTTGGATTTATACTGGAGACCTGCAGCTATGTGATAACTACTGCTGTCATGTCATTTTTCTATTTGAAATAGTTTCTGATGATTTCTCCATCTGTCTGTGACTTTTACAATCTTTGTTTCAGAGTAAAAATGTGACCCCCATTAAAACTACAGAGACATATGTGAGTGGTGATGAATGGTATAAAGTGGAGATATGTACAGACGACTATCCAGGTGAGTAGTAACCACTAAATACGATTCTACTCATTCACTGGCTGTTCACCAGAGTTTTCTTTTATGTGAATTTTACAAATTGCACTTTGGACTGAGATTGATAGTTCGAAGAGGAATTTAAACTGCTCTGAAGTAATTCAGACAACAAGCCAAAGCATTGATTGAACAGTACATCTATGTCAGAGACAGACTGTAATCCATCCAATGCAAAAAACACTTTTTGTGCAATTTGCATGCAACTTTCTGTTGCACAACAGTTTTGGAGCAGCAATGTGACTGTAAGAGAGCAGCGAAAAATCCAGCAGTTTTGTAGTTTTTGCAACAGTCACAACACAGTTTCTCATGCGGCATCACGGCCTTTATGTTGTTCAATGCTTGCTAGCGCGCAACCATAAAGTTTGCAGATTGTCGCTTCAGAGAGGAAGAGGACTTGAACTCTAGTGACACCTATTGGAAGTAGCAATCCTAGAAGTCAATGTCGACCCTTTAACGAGCTTTGCAATATGATTTAGGATGAAAGCCAAACCAGAATCCCAATTTGCAGACTCAGTGTTTTGGGGTATTGCCCATCGTCAGTGCAAAGTATGAGATCTGATTTAGCTAGGTGACAGGCTAAGACTGGAATCGAAGGGGTAAGGTTTCTCCTTGTGTAGTCCTCTTCCTCTCTGAAGAGACAATTTGCATATTTAATTTCCCAGAGGAGCATGCAATGCTGAGCGGTGGCAAGGTGCGGATTTTTCTCCCAGTGCTAGAGCTGAGCTCGTTGAGGTCACCGCAGCTCAGTTAGGTCACAGCTGCCCGTGGGAATAACAGCTTCACTGATCTGCGGTAACTTCAATGACGTCACTGCAGGTCAGTGAAGATGTTCTCACAGGCAGCTCTGTGCCTGCCTGGATTCATGACTGAGCGGTCACATCTTGCCACCACTCAGCCATGAATTTCAGATTTCCCAGAGATGGATTACGACGTGGGACCTAGAGTTTTCCTTATGGATTATCATCTTGTCGGATAGCTGAGAAATATGGTTGTTCTTATTTTTTGTCTTTTACAGAGGACATTGGCCTTAGTGGATTATCTTCAGGTGAGTATAAGTTTGCTTTTTTATTTTTCCTTTTTCCTAGTGGAAAAAAAGGGATGGGGAATGTTTATTTCAATATAGTAGTCTGTGTCATTATTTCAAATAAAGAACTTTATTATGGGTGTTTTTTTACTTACAATCTGACTATAGGTTTAGTAATGGGGGCGTCTTATAGCATAAAGAAGGCCTCGAACAATGTTGTTGGCAAACTCTTGGAAGACAGCTTCTAGTTGTTACTGAGTTTGAAACAATATACTCATATACTCAAATATCCATAGTGAGTATTTATAGCTGTTTTCCATCTGAGCCACTGTGCTGCAACAACTGGTGTGAATAAACAGATCAGAAGAAATCTTTCTCTAGTCACCAGCCTTTTCAGAGAACTAAACACTGTAGGAAACCTATGACCCAACTGGAGGAGAAGCCTTAGCTAGATGCACACAGACGTGATAGACTTTGGGAAAGAAGTTGTAAAAAACATTGAAAATCTTGAAAAAATCAGGAAGTTAGAGATGGAAGTCAGTTGGTTGAATGATTTATAACTGATAGACAATGTAAATGTCGAATCCTTAGAATCATGGGCTATGTAATGCACCATCGTATCCTTAAAAATCTTGTCGAGTCCAGAAAGGAAATTTCTGGCAAACACAACAATTGTTATTATTTGAAACAGCTTGCCGATTTGAGCTGTTATTATGTCACCACAAGCTTACTTTATGGTCACGTGCTGACCATAGTTCCATCCTCTTCTGTCAATAGAACAGTGTACCTTTTTTTTCAAGGTTCCAGAGTCTCAATCTCTGGATCGCTTGGGGTTCCAGCAGTCAGACCCACAGTGATGAGCAAATTGTAACTTGATTTTTTTTTTTATGTGGGTCGCTGACCCTTTAATGGTTTTGACCAGTTATTTTGTTGATTTATGCTTACCAGTAAGGTGAGGCAAAAAGTAGTCAGCTTTGTGCGTCACCCTAAGCATTAGTCTCTTACCCGCAGTTTACAGCTGATGAGCAATACGTGGTCAAAGATTGAACCAGATGTATAGACAAAAGTCTGGCAGGTTGATGTCTGAGAAGCAGATTAGTCTGTTGTAAATTGAATTGTGTTGCAATTAGTACAGACATTTTTATATAGAAATCTAATGATATATATGATTGATATGTCAAGGCACTCGTATTGAAAAATAACAAAATTGTTTTTATTCTTGACAGACGATTGTACCAGGAGCTCAGATGGACATGTCCTAATTTCAGATTTTAAAGTAGAAGATCAGGGTATCACACCAGATGTATATGAGGAGTATTCCATTACCATTGTCCCAGATACATATCCAGCTCTTCACAGCAAAGTTCTGTCACCTGATCCTTTTCAACATAGTCTATCTACCGATTCATCACAGCAAGATAACAATAATAGCATGGATGTTGAACATCAAAGAGAAAACACTGGGGAGAAGCCATTTTCATGTTCCGAATGTGGGAAATGTTTTTCTCGGAAATCTGATCTTGTTAAACATCTGAGAACTCACACAGGGGAGAAGCCTTATTCCTGTTCTGAGTGTGGGAAATGTTGTTCTCAAAAATCTGATCTGGTTAGACATCAGAGAATTCACACAGGCGAAAAGCCTTTTTCATGCTCTGAATGTGGAAAATGTTTTAACCACAAATCAATTCTTGTTACACATCAGAAAACTCACACAGGGGAGAAGCCATTTTCATGTTCTGAATGTGGAAAATGTTTTAATCGCAAATCAATTCTTATTAGACATCAGAGAATTCACACAGGGGAGAAGCCATTTTCATGTTTAGAGTGTGGGAAATGTTGGTTTCAGAAATCTGATCTTGTTAAACATCAGAGAAGTCATACTGGAGAGAAGCCTTTTTCATGTTCAGAATGTGGGGAATGTTTTAACCAGAGATCAACTTTTGTTAGACATCAGACAATTCACACAGGGGAGAAGCCATTCTCATGTGCAGAATGTGGGAAACATTATAACAATAGATCAAAACTTGTTATACATCAGAGAAGTCACACAGGGGAGAAGCCATTTTTATGTTTGGAATGTGGGAAATGTTTTAACCAAAATGCAGATCTTATTAGACATCAGAGAATTCACACAGGGGAGAAACCATTCTCCTGTTCTGTGTGTGGAAAGTGTTTTCGCCAAAACTCATATCTAATTCAACATGAAAGAGCTCACACAGGGGAGAAGCCATTCTCATGTTCTGTTTGTGGAAAGTGTTTTGCAAACAAATCAAATTTTCTTAAACATCAGAGAATTCACACAGAGAAAACTCAATTTTCTTTTTTTCCCTTAAATCAGTTTATTGACAAATTGTAGACAGGAAAAAAAAAACGGAACAGATCAAGTCACATGTGATACAAGAAAAATAAACAGTGGAGCATTTACAGCACTAAGTGTTGATTAATAAATGTATGCAATTACCAATAAACATGTATTATCAAAAAACAACTACAAGGGTGAGTCAAAATAAATCTACACTCTGGCTGTATAATTTTTTTTTATCCCCTTCACAACCTATGACGTATAGGTACACCATAAGTTGTATGCTGGCATTTGATGCGGGCTCCGGCGCTGAGCCCGCATCTTTTCAGGCACATGACAGCAGAATTGATCAGCTGTCGTGTGCCCTTAACAGCCGCGGGTGGAATTCCGATCCTTCCGCAGCTGTTAACATGTTAAATGCTGCTGTCAATCACTGACAGCGGTATTTAACATGTGCTTGCCAGAAGTGCGACACAAACCCCGCCGATCGGTGCCCCTGTCACATGATCCGCGGTGCGCCGATGGGTTGGCATGACAACCGGGGATCTGCAGAAGACCCTCGTGCTTTTCATTGCAGATCTGCTATGAGCGCCGCCCTGTGGCCGGCGTAATAGTAGATGATCATTTCTGCTACACATGGCTCGTGTAGCACAAGCGATCAGACGATCTCAGCTTATTGAAGCAAGTAAAAAAATTTTAAAAAAAGTTTGTAAAAAATATGAAATTTTTTTAAAACTATAAAAGTTCAAATCACACCCCTGTAGCCCCATTCAAAATAAAACAACAATAAAAAAATACAAGTATTTGGTATCACTGCGTTGAGAAATGCCTGATCTATCAAAATATAGAAAGAATTAATCCGATTGGTAAATGGCGTAACGAGAAAGAAAATAAAAATCCCAGAATTAGGTTTTTTTGGTCGCCACAACATTGCAATAACAGGTGATCAAAACATTGTATCTACCCCAATATGGTATCAATAAAAAACGTCAACTCGACGCGCAAAAAATAAGCTCCCACCCAGCCCCAGACCCAAAAAAATGGAGATGCTACGGGTCTCGGAAAATGGCGCCATTTTTATTTTTTTTTTGAAACTTTGGAATTTTTTTTAACACTTAAATAAGAAAGAACCTATACATGTTTGCTATTGGAGAACTTATAATGACCGGGAAAATCATAATGGCAGGTAAGTTTTAGTATTTAGTGAACATGGTAAAAAACAAAACAAAAGACAATTTTGGAATTGCACTTTGTTTTTGCAATTTCACCGCACTTGGATTTTTTTTTCCCCGTTTTCCGGTACACTATATGGTAAAATCAATGGTGTCGTTCAAAAGTACAACTTATCATGCAAAAATCAAGCCCTTAAACGGCCATATTGACGGGAAAATAAAAAAGTTGTGGCTCTGGGAAGAAGGGGAGCAAAAAGCAAAAACTGAAAATCCCAAGGTCATGAAGGGGTTAAGCTACTTTCAGAATCGACAAATACATAGTTTTTCAAAATAATCTCTGTGCTTTTCAATACAGTCTGTCCATTTGTCAACACTCTTTCATATTCCTTCATTGAAATTTTTTTTAGGCTCAGCTTCGAGCCACAAATGCACTACTCTTTTTGCCTCTCCATGTAATGATTTGCCGCTGTCATTCATCTATCTCATAGAATCGGTTCATGTGCATACTCAATGATGTCATCAGTTGTGGATGTGGACAGGTGTTCGGCTGCGATTCATGGCTGACACTTGTGTGACCTTCCTTGACCGTCACTATCCATTCATACACATTTGTTCGTGAAAAGAGAAATTTAATATAACCAGAGTGTGGAAAAGTTTTGACAACCCCTCATAGAATCCAAATAACACATATACGCTGAATGGGCGCTGTATTAGAGACACCCATCTAGTAGTGCATTGGATCTCCTTTTGCCTTCAGAACCTGCAGTAATTCTTCTGGCCATAGATTTCACTAGGGTTCTGAAATCTCTCTGCAGAAATATTGGTCTATGAGGAGAAAATTATTTCTTGAAGTTGTCTCAAAAATTGGGCTTCAAGATTACTTCCCAAGTCTTTCCTTTCTGTGTAACTGGTTGTCTGCTGTTATAGTTGGTGTGCTTGAAAGCTTTAGAGAAGCAGTGTTGTATTAAGCTGCAGTGTGCATGACATCAGAACAATTGTTCACTTCCACCGGATCGTCTTTCACATGATGCTTTTCCTCAATCACGCTATTCTTAGTATACTCTCAATACAGTTGTACAAGTAAACCCCACAAGGATCACAGTTTTAAATACCAGTCCAGGCTAATCTAGCACTGGTGACCATGCCTTGTTCGAAATTACTCAGATCATTCTATTTTCCCATTCTAATGTGGATTCACAGCTTAAGTATCTAGTGTCTAAATTCTATATAGGGAAGCTCCACTTGGGAAAGGGCTGATATCTAATGAAGCAGCGATTCTGTGTATATCAACCATGTGCATAGGATAATTCACGTTTATATATACAATATGATTACATCCTAATTCTGTTATCCGGTGCCTATTTCTTCCTTCTGATCTGACATCGGTTATGAAGAAATGCGGCTAAACTTGTCTCAATCATCAGCTGGCCATGGGATAATTGACTTGCCAACTGTCCCACACTCTTTATGTCAGATCAGGTTGAAGAGCGAGAGAGATGTGTTGGACAACCCCTTTAAAACTTGTTCCCAAAGATTAATAAACATCTGCTTTTATAAACTATATCATGTTTGGATCTTTCATTTTTTTTTCAGCTACAATGTCAAATGTATATTACAAACATACAAAAGTAATGTGTGAATTTAGTCAATACTGGACAAAAGTCATTGTCTTGTATAACTTTTCCCCTGCTTGGCTTCCATCTATCTCCTCCCTTCTTTGGTTCTATGAAGCCAGAGCTGTCAATCAAATAAGGACTGGGTAGAGATAGAGGGACAACAAGCAGGTGGAAAGGTGTATTTAAATGATTGACCCCTCCATGAAGCACCAAGCGGCTGGACTTCGTTTGAAGAATCATTCCGTGCTGACAGAGTCCCTTTAAAAGCATGTGTGAGATTTATTTCTGTCAAAAACAGTAGGAATTTTTTGGGACAGACAAAATCAGTCAAAAATGTTCTATAGTGACCCCACTGTAACCCTGTGGGAGTTTAATGGTTTTGCATTTCAGTAAGTTTCAGTAATGTTTTTCATAGTCGGTTGGTTAGTCTTTTTTCCTGCAACGCAATTCTCAAAAGGAGTGTTAGTGTTCACGATGCTTAGCTGTCACTTTCCCCCTGAAGGGACACCGCCAGGCGATCGGGTACCCCCATACGCTTGGTTCTACTTAAAATGGTTACTTATACCCCGAACAGTAGTTCTTTACTTACTGTTTCTTTTGTTATGTTTGTTTCACCCTGTTGTCTTTTTCCCACAGTTGCTTCAAATGTCCATCGATGCTTGCAATCATTTCACTCTGAGGGGAGCGGACCGCCGAGAGATTCAACCCAATGGCGACACTTTTTTTAAGTATGCCTCCTTCAATGTGAAGGGGTTTAACATCCTGGAAAAAAGGGCCCAAATTCTTAGATTACTTCACAAAATAAAGGTACAGATTGCGTGCTTACAGGAAACACACTTTAAAGAACATCATACCCCTACCCCTAAAAACAAATATTATACCCACTGGCACCTGTGTAATAACACCCAATCTAAGAGTAAGGGAGTTGCTATCCTCATTCACAAAAGCCTGACACACGAGTTTGTCGAATGCATTAAAGATCCAAATGCAAGGTATATGCTCCTAATTTTAAAAATTGAAGGCAGACTTTTCACAATCATCAATGCTTATACCCCTAACCAGGGTCAAACTCAGTTCATTCTCAACCTAATAGACAAAGCCATTCCCATTGTCCAGGGTACAGTCATTCTGTGTGGAGACCTCAATTTAACACTAGATCCTACATTAGATAATTCAACAGGAAAAGCATCTCTATCTTATTCAGCTATCAAAAAAGTAAAGAGGGCATTTCTCCAACTACAGCTCTGTGACGTTTGGCGCCTCACACACCCGACTGTCAAAGATTATACCTTTTATTCCTCCCCTCATGATTCTTACAGCAGAATTGACTTTATCCTGGTGCAACACCGAGCCCTATCTTGGCAGCCGGAGACGGAGATAGGGACTATGCTTTGGTCTGACCATGCTCCCATATTCTGTTCTCTCGTTATTCCCAATCTACCCAAGCTTTCAGGGTCGTGGAAACTAAACGAATCCTTGTTACTGGACCCGGTGTGCACCCAGGATGTAACCAACACAATATCAAACTTTGAGGAAGACCACAAATTCGACGTATCTCCCCCCACAATCAAATGGGAGGCACTGAAATGCGTTCTTAGGGGTCTATTTATTAAACATGGCTCCCGATTGAAGCGAGAGAAGGCACATAACCTCAATCTCGCTCTGCGTAAAGTAGAAACCCTTGAGGTAGCCCACAAACATGTCCTCTCCACAGCAACACTCCGAGACCTATTATCAGCCAGACAGGAAGCCAAAAAACTATTAGACTTGGGATATAGACGCTATCTCCAGGTCTGTAGCAGTAAGTTCTATGAATATAGCAATAAATGTGGACGCATGCTAGCGAGAGCTCTAAAATCCCAACAAGCCCAAAATCACATCCCAAAAATAAAAGACAACTCGGGTCAAATGCTAAACAAAACGGAAGATATTACAACTGAATTCCATAAATATTATACTCCACTATACAATCTCGATGGTATACCAAACAACACATCCCCTGTTAATACTTCCTTGATTGGGACCGACACGCCTGAGACACAAGCACAGAACCCTTTAAAAATGTCTCCCGCCACATCTGTAGATGAACCCTTAACAGAGCCCGAATTGCAGTTAGCTATCCAGTCGTTAGCGAGTGGAAAAAGTCCAGGCCCAGATGGATATACAGTCAAATTCTATAAAACATTCCTTCCGCTCTTTTCACCTATCCTGCTGGGAGGATTTAATCACGCATCCTGCACAAACACCTTCCCTCCCCAAACTACAGAGGCACATATCACTGTTCTCCCAAAAAAGGGTGGGGACCCACACTTATGTTCTAGCTATAGACCAATCTCTCTGCTGAACGTGGATCTGAAGATCTACGCGAAAATATTGGCGAATAGGCTGCAACCTTTCTTAACCGCACACATACACTTGGATCAGGTGGGATTCCTCCCTGGGCGGGAAGCTTGGGACAACACTTTAAAGACAATTGACATTATTCATCATGCCCAATCAAGAGGTATCCCTCTACTGATACTCTCTTTGGATGCTGAGAAAGCATTTGATAGAGTCTCCTGGCACGCCATATATTACTCTCTTAAAAAGCTTGGGGTAGGGGACCCTTTTATAGCCAAAATCATGGCCCTGTATCGCAATCCGTCAGCTAGGCTGAAGATAAATGGAACATTATCATCACCTTTCATATACCAATGGGACAAGACAGGGATGTCCTCTGTCCCCTCTCTTATACATCCTAGTGATGGAGCACCTGCTCTCATCAATCCGCGATAATCCCAATATTAGGGGGATTGGGGTGGGAGGCACCGAGTACAAGTGCTCTGCATTTGCTGATGATGTCCTGCTATATATCACTCAACCACATATATCCATCCCTGCTGTTATGGCTGAAATAGATCACTTTGGTACATGGTCAAATTTTAAAATCAATGCAGCGAAGTCTGAGGCCCTCGGTGTTTCCCTCCCCAAATCCATACAGGATTCCATCCAGTCCAACTTTCCCTTTGCCTGGCCCTCACAGGGTATCAAATACTTAGGAATTCGTATTCATAGAGACCTCTCCCGTCTATTTTATCTTCATTTTGGGCCCTTTATTGAACAACTCCATAGAGATCTTACTTCTTGGACGGTGAAGGATTTTTCCTGGTTTGGCAGAATAAATATACTAAAAATGAACGTCCTACCTAAACTCTTATACCTCTTCCAAACCATTCCCGTGATAATTCCCTCAAATTTTTGGAAAAGACTGCGC
Source organism: Phyllobates terribilis (assembly GCF_046119375.1). Classification (NCBI taxonomy): domain Eukaryota; kingdom Metazoa; phylum Chordata; class Amphibia; order Anura; family Dendrobatidae; genus Phyllobates; species Phyllobates terribilis. The sequence continues at coordinate 78,952,958 of NW_027362765.1, forward strand.
ATTCGGGGAGATGTTCTGATCAGACACAAACAAAAGGGGGGCCTTAGCCTTCCGGATTGTAGAAGGTATTACATGGCAGCAGTACACGCTAGAATCCTGGACTTCTTCCATCATTCGGAGGGGAAGGTATGGGTCAAAATAGCTCAATCCATTTGTCCTAAAGCTCTTACCACTCTCCCATGGTGCGCCCATTTAACTGTCCCCTCTCTTGGCCTTATGTCATATAGTACTTATGCCACTGCTCTGGCTTTGAGATCCCATAAAAAAAGCTTATCCTTAATCGACCCCCAGGGCCCCTTGCTCCCGATTTCAGATAATCCGGATTTCCCACCAGGACTATCTGCAAATAGATTTCTCGGTTCAAACAAATCCCATCCGATATTCTTTTCTCATGTCATCTCCAACACTTCGCTGCTCCCCCTCAATGACTTGTTACAGGGAAGAGCCACTTCCCCGAAGGCTAATTTTGAATATAGTCAATTACAACACTTCTATTCAACTGTGAAGAAGCGCACACATCTTCATAGAGATCTCACAAACTTTGAAAAATTGTGCCTATCATTGTCACCCCTACACACTCCATCTCCCTACTGTATAATCTCCTCATTGCCCAGGTAGCTGACAATAGGCCAGGATTCTGCGGTACATGGGAAAGGGAACTGGGGAAGTCCTTCTCTGACTCACAATGGGATAAATGTTTCTTCCTAACACATAAAACCTCAATAGGGTCCAAAGCTCAGGAAACCTCCTTCAAAATGATCTCTAGATGGTACCGGGTACCAGCAGTCCTTCATAGATGGTACCCAGTGGTCTCAGACAGATGTTGGAGATGTGGGGAGGGGGAAGGGACAATGTCACACATATGGTGGGGGTTCCCTATAATAAATGCATTTTGGGCAAAGGTGGTTCCCATGATTGAGAAAATAACTGGTTTGACTATCCCTAATACGCCAGAAGCCCTCCTTTTATCAATGTTACCAATAAGTAAACGTAGTTATAAAAGGTCATCAATAGGCTACCTAATACAGGCGGCTAAGAATGTCATTCCACGACACTGGAAAAGCAGAGACCCACCCACTGTGGAGGAATGGTTTGCGGAGATCTCCCTCCTTAATAGGAAGGAGCATCTGATTGCCATCTCACCGGCTGATGTCGATAGATACTGTGTGATTTGGAGGGATTGGATGGATTTCCAAAACTCTGACGCCTACCATCTAGCCCCCAACTAAATTTATCCGGGATGTCGTCACAACAATGATCATAATCACACTCTATTGATTGGTGGTCTGCCGTGGTCCGCTCCCTCTCTCTCTATCTTTCATATGGAAAAATACATGCTTGATCTGGATATTGATGGAAAACCCTCCCTGTACCCCCCCAATATACTGTAGTTATGCATAGATTTATAGTTACGTTACCCCTTTTACTATGTAGATTGTATTTTCTTGTACTTTTTCAACACAAAAAATAAAAAAAAACTTGAATTTGAAAAAATGTTCTATAGTAGACAGAGTGAAGGAACTGGGATTTATTGTACGGATTTATTGTCAACTAGATGGTGGCCCGATTCTAACGTATCGGGTATTCTAGAATATGTATGCGGCCGACCAGGCGCAATGAGTAGAGCGATGTTTAAATTTGGCGCCAATATCGCTGATTGGTCGCGGCCGAAGGCCGCGACCAATCAGCGAATCGTATTAGTGAGGACTGGGGAGCGGCGCTGCCTGTGCAGGTACTTCTGCTGCAAGCAGCCAGGAGATGACCGGCTGCTCGCAGCAGAAGTATCCCGACCCGCGGCGCCGCTCCCCGGTTCTCCCTTCACATTTGCCGTCTGGAGATCAGCGGCCCTAGCCGCTGATCTCCCACCGCCGGTCAGGGTACTTCTGCTGCGGGCATCTCCCGGCTACATCACCGCTGACCTCCGTGCGGCAGATGAGCTGCTAACGGCCGCCATCTTTTTCTGAAATCCCGCGTCGCTGATTGCCCGCGGCCGGACCAATCAACGACGTGGGATTTCCTGGACAGAAGGACAGACGGGATAAGACGATTATATATATTAGATATGTCATATCCATTGGTTACACCAACACTACAGTATCACACAACGTTTCAGGTGAATACCCTTCATCAGATGTATAGGCTATGTTCACTGCATATAGGTCAAAGGGATTCAAGGGTGCGGGGTGGGATTCCCCCAAACAGGGACAAGCTGGATCCAGCTGTATCAAGGTCTGCTGTGTGTGAGTAAAAGTTTGATCTGCAGTGACTGGACAGTGTTCTGTGATGGGCATCCCCATCTTGTCAAGAAAATTGGTAAAAAAAAAGCCCTACACATAGCATGATTTCTCCAAAGTTCCCTTTATAGAGTATGATGAACTACTCAGATTTCCTCCCTCCACTAACCTACCTGTGCCCGATATTGCCATTCCTGTTTGTGGCTCCACCATTACTCCCCAGCAACAAGTCCGCTGTCTTGGGGTCATACTCAATTCAGATCTTTCCTTAGTCCTCACATCAAATCACTCGCTCGTGTCATCTACACCTCAAAAACATCTCTAGAATCAGAAGTTTTCTTACCTTTGACTCGGCAAAAACTCTTACTGTAGCTCTTATTCATTCTCGTCTGGATTATTGCAACTCTTTACTAATTGGTCTCCCTCTTTCTAAACTTTCCCCTCTCCAATCCATCCTGAATGCAGCAGTCAGGATCATATTCCTCTGCAACCGATACACCGATGCCTCTTCCCTGTGCCAGTCATTGCACTGGTTGCCCAACCAATACAGAGTTCAATATAAACTTATCACTCTTACCCACAAAGCTCTCCACGATTCAGCACCACTCTACATATCCTCCCTCATCTCAGTCTACCACCCTTCCCGTGCCCTCCGTTCTGCCAATGACTTAAAACTAAAATTCTCTTTAATCCAAACCTCCCACTCCCGTCTCCAAGATTTCTCACGTGCTGCGCCAATTCTTTGGAATGCACTACCCAGGACAATTCGACTAATTCCCAATACCCACAGCTTTAAGCATGCCCTAAAAACTCATTTCTTTAGACTGGCCTATCGCCTTAACACACTTGTCTAACTGTCCCAGTTTGGCACATATCAAAATTTTCTTCAAAATCCTGTTCATACCATCCATGCACTGATAAAGAATAGGATGGAACTATTTAAATAGGTAGAGACCATAGTAACCAAAAGGGTCCTCCCAAACTAGATATGAGAAACAATACGAATCACCAGGGAGTTGTAACCCAAAAAAACAGTCAGTACAACAGTAATGCATATAAAACATAATGACATTTATTTAATTATTATCATAATGGTGAGAAGTGAATGATAAAAGACACGTGTGACAAATTTGGCACTTATATGTAATAAAATATAGTATTGCATATAGCGTGTCTAGACACATAGGAAGATCAAAAGGGACATATTCCATATATAGGGGATAGTCAGGATGTATATATAGAGATAGTTATAGTCCCTGCAACAATAAAAGTTTAAAAAAAAAACAATACTAGCCAAAATGGCCATGTGTCCAGAAAAGCACAGTGGCATATAAAGTCAGTAGACACCCATAAAATACTGCAGTGCCAAGTTGGTCAGAAACAGGAGCCCCTACGCGTGTTTCGCGTATGTTTCGTCGGGCCTGTGTGTTCTATGTGCCAGGCGGGTTTTTATATATGCCGCCAAACGCATGTGTGCGATAGCCATCACTAACACAGCGCATGGGGGCGGAGTCTCCAACGTCACTTCCGTCCCGTTCGGCAAATCACGTGAGAGGTGCATGTCAGGAAGAATACTTGCCATGACGTCAATGACACACATCGCACCGTATTGATGCCATTGGGGGCGGGACGTGTAGGGAACACCGCGCGCATGCACACCTTGGTGGTATCGCACATAAAGATACAATGTGTCTGACAGGGTTTTGTGGTTGTATATTGCAAGTATATTATGCTGGCACCTTTATACTAAGGAACTCCGGGATAATCTGTAAGTAAAATACAGTACAATATATACTACAGAAATGTGCATACCAAACAAGAGAGATGGGTTTAATACATATAATCAGCACAAGTTAATGTACAGTCATGGCCAAAAGTATTGAGAATGAGGCAAATAGTAATTTTTCCTAAGTTTACTGCTTCATTTTTTGTAATGGCAATTTGCATATACTCCTGAATGTCAAAGAGTGATCAGCGTAACAGCAATTACTGTACTTGCAAAGTCAATATTTGCCCAGAAAATGAACTTTAACCCCCAAAACACATTTCAACATCATTGCAGTCCTGCCTTAAAAGGAGCAGCTAACATCGTTTTAGTGATTGATCCATTAACACAGGTGTGGGTGTTGATGAGGACAGGGCTGGCGATCAATCAGTCATGATTAAGTAAGAATGACATCACTGGACACTTTAAAAGGAGGCTGGTTCTTGGTATCATTGTTTCTCTTCAGTTAACCATGGTTATCTCTAAAGAAACACGTGCAGCCATCATTGCACTGCACAAGAATGGCCTAACAGGGAAGAGTATCGCAGCTACAAAGATTGCACCTCAGTCAACAATATATCGCATCATCAAGAACTTCAAGGAGAGCGCTTCCATTGTTGTCAAAAAGCCTCCAGGGCACCCAAGAAAGACATAAAGGAAAGGTGATAACTAAATGGCTCATGGAACAAAACATAGAGATTTTGGGTCCATGGCCTGGAAACTCCCCAGATCTTAATCCCATTGAGAACTTGTGGTCAATCATCAAGAGACGGGTGGACAAACAAAAACCAACAAATTCTGGCAAAATGCAAGCATTGATTATGCAAGAATGGACTGCTATCAGTCAGGATTTGGTCCAAAAGTTGATTGAGAGCATGCCAGGGAGAATTACAGAGGTCTTGAAGAAGAAGGGGCAACACTGCAAATATTGACTTGCTGCATTAACTCATTCTAACTGTCAATATAACCTATTGGTACTCATAATATGATTGCAATTATATTTCTGTATGTGATATAAACATCAGACTAACACTAATAAAAACCAGAGGCCAGCAGATCATGTGAAAATATAATTTTGGTGTCATTCTCAAAACTTTTGGCCATGACTGTACAGCATATACATAATATCAAATCATGAGAAGTGGAGTGCTGCCGCAGATGGTATTGAAAATGCTTTTCCATGATGGACACAGAAGAATCAGACACAAGGAAGCTGGGTTGACGGCGGACACCATAGAAAAAAGAAACTTCTCGGTAAAATAAAACACAGAACATACAAAATTAATTTGTTAAAAAGCAATACCAGGGTGGTAAATCAAAAACGCCAATGAGAAGGGGATGGGATAAGAAAAAAGAGGGAAAAGGAGAGAGGGAAAGAGGGAGAAGAGGAGGGTGAAAAGGATGGAAAGGGGGAGGAAAAGAAGGGAATATTTAGAATTTTCCATGGAAGTCAAATTCATAAGAATGGTGAAAAACTTAATTTTTCATTCAAACCGGACGGGGTCATAGAACCTAGTTTGACTATCCACCGACACTCAAGTTGGGCCAGTAGTTTTTTAAGGTCTCCACCCCTGGCACCACCATGAATGCGATCGATGCTCCTAACTTTGAGGCCATCTGGATCGCAGTCATGGTGGGACCTAAAATGTCGAGGTATAGTCTTAAGCAATGTTATATCCTTCACTTTTGCTGCGGCACGTATGTCCCTCACATGTTACCGTGTACGGACACGTAATTCGCGGGACGTAAGGCCCACGTTTATCAAGCCACATGGGCAAGTGGCGTGATATACGACATGAGTCGTGCTACACGCGATATATTTCATGATTTTAAATTCCCTGCCTTCTGCCGAACAAAATGTAGTCGTACGGCAGGCCTATCATGAGCCACACGGAAAACAGCCAAGTCTCTTGTCTACCCGTACAAAATGGAAGAGAAGGATTTGAGATATAGTGACTAGTGTTGAGCGAGTATGTTCTGTCCGAGTATGCTCGGGCCGAGCTCCGAGTATTTACAGCTGCTCGGTGATATGGTTGAATCTCTCCCGTGTGCATGATTTGCAACTGTTTGACAGTTTTATTACATGTGAGGAATGTGTAAGAAATAAACATTCCTCACATGTAATAAAACTGTCAAACAGTCGCAAATCATGCACACGGGAGCGATTCAACCATATCACCTAGCAGCTGTAAATACTCAGAGCTCGGCCCGAGCATACTCGGAGAAAGGGTTAATAGAACATACTCGCTCAACACTATTAGTGACTTCTCACAGATAGATCCTTAATATTTTTGCTCCTTCTCACCGTGAGCAGTGGACTCTCTGGCAGGAACTTGCGAATGATAGGGTCAGTTTTTAAAACAGACCATCCATGCACTGAATAGCTTGTCTGTACTGTACACATACTGGCTGGCGACCAGTTCATGTATTGCTATGTACTTACCCTATTTAGCATATTATGGCTGTATTATACAATATTTGTACATTTTACCTTTTGTGTCACCCCCCCTCCCCCACCCCCCTATTTCCTCATAGACTGTAAGCTTGCGAGCAGGGCCCTCACTCCTTTTGATATCTGAGTTATGCTTTTTTGGTAATGTCTTTTTGTCTGTTGAAGCCCCCACCCCTAAAATTGTAAAGTGCTGCGGAATATGTTGGCGCTATTAAAATAAAAATTATTATTATTATGATGGCACCACAGCTCCCTATGTACAGTATGATGCCCCCACAGCTCCCTATTTACATCATGATGGTCTCACAGCCCACTAACTTTCACAAATACTTTAGTCTATAAAGAAAAGTGCTTCCAATAGGCTCTCTCCATAAACCTCAGCTCCTATCTTTTGAGCTCCAAAACAAGCAGAGACACTATAGTTGGTATTAAGCAATCTTAGCCGTAGCGACATTTCAGGACAATCCCCTTTCTCAAGTTTGTGGTTCTTGGTTAACTGTGCATTTAGAACACATAACAGCCACCACCAACAAATACATTACAATGAATTACTAAGACTCCACTTACAAGTTCTTTTCACTATTTAATACAATGTAATACCTATAAACTAGCAATATATAATTATTAATTTTATTTAATAATATAAACAATTAATTTTGCTTTATAAAATATTACTATATCAATGTTACCTGTTTGTTATAGCTGTTTATTAAATAATCCAAATCAATGTCTAACACTAAAATACACTGCTCAAAAAAAGAAAGGGAACACTCAAATAACTCATCCTAGATCTGAATGAATGAAATATTATCATTGAATACTTTGTTCTGTACAAAGTTGAATGTGCTGACAACAAAATCACACAAAAATCATCAATGGAAATCAAATTTATTAACCAATGGAGGCCTGGATTTGGAGTCACACCCAAAATTAAAGTGGAAAAACACACTACAGGCTGATCCAACTTTGATGTAATGTCCTTAAAACAAGTCAAAATGAGTCTCAGTATTGTGTGTGGTCTCCACGTGCCTGTATGACCTCCCTACAATGCCTGGGCATGCTCCTGATGAGGTTGCGGATGGTCTTCTGTGGGACCAAAGCATCCGCCAACTCCTGGACAGTCTGTGGTGCAACGTGACGTTGGTGGATGGAGCGAGACATGATGTCCCAGATGTGCTCAATCTGATTCAGGTCCATAGCTTCAATGCCTTGATTTGCAGGAACTGCTGACACACTCCAGCCACATGAGGTCTGGCATTGTCCTGCATTAGGAGGAACCCAGGGCCAACCCCACCAGTATATGGTCTCACAAGGGGTCTGAGGATCTCTGAGGAACTCATCTCGGTACCTAATGGCAGTCAGGCTACCTCTGGTGAGCACATGGAGGGCTGTGTGGCCCTCCGAAGAAATGCCACCCCACAATATTACTGACCCACTGCCAAACCGGTCATGCTGAAGGATGTTGCAGGCAGCAGATCACTCTCCACTGTGTCTCCAGACTCTGTCATGTCTGTCACATGTGCTCAGTGTGAACCTGCTTTCATCTGTGAAGAGCACAGGACGCCAGTGGTGACTTTGCCAATCCTGTTGTTCTGTGGCAAATGCAAAGCGTCCTGCACGGTGTTGGGCTGTGAGCACAACCCCATCTGTGGACGTTGGGCCCGCATACCACCCTCATGGAGTAGGTTTCTAACCGTTTGTGTAGACACATGCACATTTGTAGCCAGCTGGAGGTCATTTTGCAGGGCTCTGGCAGTGTTCCTCCTGTTCCTCCTTGCACAAAGGCAGAGGTAGCGGTCCTGCTGCTGGGTTGTTGCCCTTCTACGGCCCCCTCCACGTCTCCTGGTGTACTGGCCTGTCTCCTGGTCTGGTAGCGCCTCCAGCCTCTGGACACTACGCTGACAGACACAGCAAACCTTCTTGCCACAGCTCGCATTGATGTGCGATCCTGGATGAGCTGCACTACCTGAGCAAGTTCTGTGGGTTGTAGAGTCCGTCTCATGCTACCACGAGTGTGAAAGCACAACCAACATTCAAAAGTGACCAAAACATCAGCCAGAAAGCATTGGTATTGAGATGTGGTCTGTGGTCCCCACCTGCAGAACCACTCCTTTATTGAGTGTGTCTTGATAATTGCCAATAATTTCCATCTATTGTCTATTTTTTTGCACAACAGCATGTGAAATTGATTGTCAATCAGTGTTGCTTCCTAAGTGGACAGTTTGATTTCACAGAAGTTTAATTTACTCGGAGTTATATTCTGTTGTTTAAGTGTTCCCTTTATTTTTTTGAGCACTGTATATAAATACATACCTAGTCACTAATAGTTTTAAAAAAAAACTACATATAAGATGGTTATCTATTGGAATCTTCAGTACTGATATTGACGTTTTTATTTAAACTTCTCTTTTTAATAACCAAACTTATAATTCCTCTTGATCTCCTCCTGCTATTTCTTCCAAAATCCTCCATCTTAATTCACATACCTGATGTTTATGTTTAAATAAATGTCTAGCATTGTTGTCTCTCCATATTCTTTCTCTAAATCTTTCAGAATTTTTTTTTTTAGAATCTTTTCTTTTTTCTTTTGTTCAAAAGTTCTACTGGCTGAACGATGTTCTGTGAAACAAATTTTAATCGTTACAGGTGTCTGTCCTATGTATGCTCTCTATACACAGTATGATGGCCCCACAGGTCCCTATACACAGTATGATGCCCCCACAGCTCTCTATATACAGTATGATGGCCCCACAGCCCCCTATTCACAGTAAGATGTCCCCCACAACCCACATATATACAGTATGATATCCTCACTGCTCCCTAAATACAGTATGTTGATCCTCACAGCTCTCTATATACAATGTAATGGACACCCTGCTCACTACATACAGTACGTACAGTATGACGTCCTCACAGCTCCCCTATACTCAGTATGATGTCATTACATCCAGGGGCGTACAAAGAAATCATGAGGCCCCATAGCAGAAGTTCTAAGCGCCCCCCCCCCCAAATAAAAAAAAATACATATTGCGTAGGACATAGAAGAGCATATCTCACAACTTTGCAGCCCTTACAGAGTAATTTTCCTCCCTTTGAAGTCCTAGATATCCCTTTCATTGCCCCCATAAAGTATGATGCCAACAAAAGTGCCCCCCAAACACGGTTTGATACCCATACAGTGAATTCCTACACCACACCCTCCAGATGCACAGTATGATGACCCTACTGTACCCACCCAGCAAAGTATGGTGACCTCTACACAGTATGATGACCGAACTGGGACCCCAGCACAGCCTCCCACACAATATAATTGCCCCCACACTGTATATTGCCCCCCATGGCCCTCCAAACAGTATTATGGCCCTTCAAACAGTATAATGGACCCCACATAGCCCTCTGAACAATATAATGGCCCCCACATAGCCCTCCAAACAGTATAATGGCCCCCACTTAGCCCTCCAAACAGTATAATAGCCCCAATGTAGCCCTCCAAACAATATAATAGTCCCCACTTAGCCCTCCAAACATTATAATGGCACCCACATAATCCTTCAAACAGTATAATGGCCCCACATAGCCTTCCATACAATATATTAACCCCACATAGCCTTCCATATAGTATAATGGCCCCACATTGCCTTCCATATAATGTAATAGCCCCCTCACACTAATGGGCCTCATAGTGGTCGCATGGCCTGACGCTATTGACCACTGATCACATCTCCCTATAAACAGTATGATGTCCTTTATAGTTTCTCTTATATATAGTATGTCTCCACAGCCTCTATATACAATATGACTTCCCCACAGTTCCCCACATTCCAGTATATAGCAAATGATGCTCCCACAGCCCACAGATACAGTGTAATGTAACCCAGCTCCATATATAAAGTATGATTCGCCCACAGTCTCTATATACAATATGATGATCCTCACAACTCCCTATATATAGACCCCTAGATACAGTATGATGCTGCAGTTCCCTATGTACATGATGGCCCCACAACCCTATGTACATTATGATGTCTCTATACAGGCCCGATGTCAGAACCCGGCGCACCTAAGTAAGTGCCGGTCCCTGAGCAGGCAAGGGGGAGCACTCGCCATCGGGCACCCCAGCACGCTAAGGGGCCCCGCTTGCTCAGGGCCCCGACATAATACTTCCCTCTCCCCGTGCCTCTTCAGCAGGTCCTGTTTCTTCCGCGTCTTCTGACTGTGACGTCTCAGGTCAGAGGGCGCGATGACGTCTTTACAGCGCGCCCTCTGCTGAGCAGTCACAGCGCAGAGAGCATGAAGATGGCGAAGCTGAGAAGTCTGTGTCATGGGTGTATCAGGTTTGACAGACAGTCATTCTGGATCCGGTTGTAGAAGGTTGCTGCACTTGGCTTTGCAGACACCTTCTTGATCCTTTCATCATTCCTCCCTCTCTAGGACCCAGCGGTGATCTCCACCTTCTGCTGCTAATTAACATACCCTTGCTGGATTTTAAATACCCTCCGTTTCTCCAGAGAATCGCTGGTGATAGAGTAAATTCCTCTGTAGAGGTCTGGAGTTCTAGCAGTTGGCTAGATTCTTCTTGGAGTTCCTTTGCGGATTGTAGTTGTGATCTCTCTGGTGTCTTCTCAAAGCTAAGTGTATCCCATTGTCTGTTTCCCTTGTTTGTCTTTAGTTGCAGTGGGGCTGACTAGTGCTCACCCCTCCCCCTCCCTTCCTAGGGCCTAGCTCTAGGGACAGCCAGGGCTAAGATATCCTGCTCGGTGATACGTGCAGAACCTATTTAGGGACGATAGGGGAGTCAAGGTGTTGTTAGATCTGCCTAGGGGTCTCCATTCTCCCTTTCCCTAGTTGCTGGGCTTCCCCCCTTTTCCTGTAGTACGCTGGGTCCTTCCCATACCTAGCATTAGAGTCCGGAGCAGAGCAGCAGCCAGAGAGGAGAGGTGAGTATTTGATTTTTTTTTTTTATGTATGGAGGCTTGGAGCATTACATGGAGCCCATACAGCCTGGAGCAATATACTGGACCCATACAGCATGGAGCACTATGGGGCCCATACAGCATGGAGCATTATATGGGGCCCATACAGCATGGAACATTATATGGGGTCCATACAGCATGGAGCATTATACGGGGCCCATACAGCCTGGAGCAATATACTGGGCCCATACAGCATGGAGCATTATATGGGGCCCATACAGCATGGAGCATTATATGGGACCCATACAGCATGGAGCATTATACAGGACCCATACAGCCTGGAGCAATATACGGGGCCCATACAGCATGGAACATTATATGGGGCCCATACAGCATGGAGCATTACATGGGCCCATAATTCTGTATGGCGCATTATATGAGGTCCATTATTCTGTGTGGAGCATTATATGGGGTCCATTATTCTGTATGGAGCATTATATGGGGTCCATTATTCTGTATGGAGCATTATATGGGGTCCATTATTCTGTATGGAGCATTATATGCAGTCCATTATTCTGTATGGAGCATTATATGGGATTCATTATTCTGTATGGAGCATTATATGGGGTCCATTATTCTGTATGGGGCATTATATGGGGTCTATTATTCTGCATGGAGCATTATATGGGGTCCATTATTCTGTATGGAGCAATATATGAGCCCATTATTCTGTATCGAGCATTATATGGGCCCATTATTCTGTAGGGAGCAATATATGGGGTCCATTATTCTGTATGGAGCATTATATGGGGTCCATTATTCTGTATGGAGTATTATATGGTGTCCATTCTGTATGTAGCATTATATGGGCCCATTATTCTGTATGGAGAATTATATAGGGCCCATTATTCTGTATGGAGCATTATATGGGCCCATTATTATGTATGGAGCATTATATGCAGCCCATTATTCTGTATGGAGCATTATATGGGGTCCATTATTCTGTATGGAGCATTATATGGGTTCCATTATTCTGTATGGAGCATTATATGGGGTGCACTATTCTGTATGGAGCATTATATGAGGTCCATTATTCTGTATGGAGCATTATATTGGCCCATTATGTAGCGATCATTATATGGGCCAATTATTCTGTGTGGAGCATTATATGGGGTCCATTATTCTGTGTGGAGCATTATATGGGGTCCATTATTCCGTATGGAGCATTATATGGGCCCATTATTCTGTATGGAGCATTATATAGGGCCCATTATTCTGTATGGAGCATTATATGGGGTCCATTATTCTGTATGGAGCATTATATGGGGTACATTATTCTGTATGGAGCATTATATGCGGTCCATTATTCTGTATGGAGCATTATATGGGGTCCATTATTCTGTATGGAGTATTATATGGGGTCCACTATTCTGTATGGAGCATTATATGGGGTGCACTATTCTGTATGGAGCATTATATGGGGTCCATTATTCTGTATGGAGCATTATATGGGCCCATTATTCTGTATGGAGGATTATAAGGGGTCCATTATTCTGTATTGAGCATTATATGGGGTCCATTATTCTGTATGGAGCATTATATGGGGTCCATTATTCTGTATGGAGTATTATATGGGGTCCACTATTCTGTATGGAGCATTATATGGGGTGCACTATTCTGTATGGAACATTATATGGGGTCCATTATTCTGTATGGAGCATTATATGGGCCCATTATGTATGGAGCATTATATGGGCCAATTATTCTGTGTGGAGCATTATATGGGCTCCATTATTCTGTATGGAGCATTATATGGGGTCCATTATTCTGCATGGAGCATTATATGGGCCCACTATTCTGTATGGCGCATTATATGGGGTGCACTATTCTGTATGGAGCATTATATGGGGTCCATTATTCTGTATGGAGCATTATATGGGGTCCATTATTCTGCATGGAGTATTATATGGGCCCATTAGTCTGTATGGAGCATTATATGGGGTCCATTATTCTGTATGGAGCATTATGTGGGGTCCATTATTCTGTATGGAGCATTATATGGGGTCCACTATTCTGTATGGAGCATTATATGGGGTCCATTATTCTGTATGGAGCATTATATGGGCCCATTATGTATGGAGCATTATATGGGCCAATTATTCTGTATGGAGCATTATATGGGCCAATTATTCTGTGTGGAGCATTATATGGGGCCCATAATACTGTATGGAGGACTATGTGGTGCCCATGATACTGTATGGAGGACTATGTGGTGCCCATGATACTGTATGGAGGACTATGTGGAGCCCATGATACTGTATGGAGGACTATGTGGAGCCCATGATACTGTATGGAGGACTATGTGGTGCCCATGATACTGTATGGAGGACTATGTGGAGCCCATGATACTGTATGGAGGACTATGTGGAGCCCATGATACTGTATGGAGGACTATGTGGTGCCCATGATACTGTATAGAGGACTATGTGGAGTCCATGATACTGTATGGAGGACTTAGTGGTGCCATAATACTGTATGGAGGACTTAGTGGTGCCCATAATACTGTATGGAGGACTTATTGGTGCCCATAATACTGTATGGAGCAATATATGGGGCCCATAGTACTGTATAGAGGACTATGTGGTGCCCATTATACTGTATGGAGGACTATACTGTCCGGTCTGCACTGTGCGCTGTGAGGATTCGCCGGTTTCTGAGCTATTGTAGAATTTACAATAGATATCACTCATGTAATGTAAGAAGTGAAATCTTCAGCATTGTACTATATATATATTTCTTTGCGGTATCTGTGTTAAAGGGGCCCACTGACACTCTTGCGCCCGGGGCCTACCCCTATATATAGTATTATGGCCTCCACATCATACACACACAGCTCTGCTACATCCACACTGTACATTTCTACTGATCCCTTGTCAGCTCATCCAGCACCATGACAACCAGCACAGCAGAGTCCTGCAGACACTGAGGCCCCTGATCATGTGACCCCTGACTCCTCCCCTCCTGTGACATCACCACAGGTCCTGTGCGGTGTGCGCACAGAGCAGCCATATATGTGGTGGCGGCTCTGCAGGTGGAGGTATGTGGAGATTCCCCCATTATGTTTCCCCTTGGTGGTTCTTCTCCCTCAGTAGGAATTAAAGGAAATTATGTAGCAGGTGTAAGCTATCCAGCAGTAGATTGGGTATCCATGGTTATGACCACTAACAGCTAACTGTCACTCTGTGAGTGGTTGTAACCATGGATACCTAAGCTACTGCAATGCCCTACACATAGAGTAAGGACATAGTGAACCAGGAGAGCTAAACTACGTTTCTAATTGGAGGTATTTTCTAATATTATTATTATTAATAAACCTATTACATGTTGGATAGGATATTGGAGATGGGAATACCCCTTTAACTTTATTGAAAATATATATTTCAGAAAAGTATAAGTAAATAGGTTTTATTAGTAGATTTTGTAGCAGGACATCTCATATTTTGTCTTCACAAATTGTGATATTTAAGATGTATTTTGCTGTAGAATAGAAGGATCCTCTCTGTTACCAAATAATCGTCACCCATTTTGCAGCAATCCAGTGGCTTCAGTGGTCTGTGCCCTCATCACTACTGAGGACAGTGACCGATTACTGGGGTCTGCAGGATTTTGTTTGGCATGTTATCAGGACAGTCAGAGACCACTTGTCCCGAGGTGCTGAAAGGTGAATCATGACTATCTTATACATTATCACATCGGCTGTGGAAGCCATCATCATGGACACTTGTTTGAGGTCTTGGTCTGTAGGTCTTACACCTGGACTATACAGGAGCTGTGAAGTTTGTGGCCAGACGGCTTGGGATTTTGTTTTGTACAGTGATGTGACTTTTTACCCTATAACAAGAAACTAAAACTTGTTCTTTTTGTACTAAGCATCTAGATCAGTAGTTTGCAATCACATTAATTAATTTACCCCAAGTACAGATATACTGTTAATCTGTTTTATTGAAGGCAAGATGGTGGCATGCCAAGGTGTAGACATGTAGGATGAGTAAATGAAGCTGGAATAGGGAATCCCTAATGCCTTACCAAAAAAATAAGAACTCTGTTGTCTGATAAAGAATATGAGGAAAGTTTCTCTCTTTCAGCTTCTTTCCACTGGCCATCGATTTCCAATATTGGCCCTCACATTGCCTTCCATATAATTTAATGGACCCCACATAGCCCTCATTATAATATAATGGACCCCACATAGCCCTCCATATATTTTAATCGATGCCACATAACCCTTCATATAATATAATGGGCCCCACATAGCCTTCCATATAATATAATGGGTCCCACATAACCCTCCATATAATATAATGGGCCCCACATAGCCTTCCATATAATATAATGGGCCCCACATAGCCTTCCATATAATATAATGGGCTGCACAAAGCCTTCCATATAATATAATGGGCCCCACATAGCCTTCCATATAATATAATGGGTCCCACGTAACCCTCCATATAATATAATGGGCCCCACATAGCATTCCATATAATATAATGGGCCCCACATAGCCTTTCATATAATATAATGGGCCCCACATAGCCTTTCATATAATATAATGGACCCCACATAGCCCTCCATATAATATAATGGGCCCCACATAGCCTGCCATATAATATAATGGGCCCCACATAGCCCTCCATATAATATAATGGCCCTACATAGCCTTTCATATAATATAATGGGCCCCACATATCCTTCCATATAATATAATTGTCCCCACATTGAGTTCCATATAATGTAATGGACCCCACATTGCCCTCTAAATAATATAATGGACCCCACATAGCCCTCCATATAATATAATGGGCCCCACATCGCCTTCCATATAATATAATGGGCCCCACATAGCCTTCCATATAATATAATGGGCCCCACATAGCCTTCCATATAATATAATGGGCCCCACATAGCCCTCCATATATTATAATGGACGCCACATAGCCCTCCATATAATATATTGGGCCCCACATAGCCTTTCATATAATATAATGGGCCCCACATAGCCTTTCATATAATATAATTGCCTCCACATTGAGTTCCATATAATGTAATGGACCCCACATTGCCTTCTATATAATATAATGGGCCCTACATAGCCTTCCATATAATATAATTGCCTCCACATTGAGTTCCATATAATGTAATGGACTCCACATTGCCCTCCATATAGTCTAATGGCCTCATCATTGCCTTCCATATAATATAATGGCCCCATATTTTACCCATTCTCAATAAAACAGTTTTGCAGATATCTAGGTTTTTTCATTTACCTGGTTGAAAACCAATGTATTAGGAGTTTTACATTAGGAGATTAATTTCTTAACACTGAAAATAAACAATCTTTCAAGTGAATGTATTATATACCCTCCACTCGAACGAACGCTGAAGCTCCCATGGTTTCTGTCAGCCTAAGTTTACAGAATTTACGTGATTTGACTTTTCTGTTCCACGTTGCTCCTCAGAGATCATGTGCCAAATATGCTGCCATCAGTGATTACCTGTAATCTTCATGTGAAGGTGCAACGTGCTTTGACCTCAAAAGTGGAGGAACTGTGTTGATAAGATACTAAATGTTCTGATCCATACAAAGACAGAGAATACAGTACGACGTACACACATTATATCTCCTCATATTTCCCCTTATTATCTCAAGTAGTTGTATTTTTTTTAGACTTTGGTAAGTTAAATCACTTTTTAGGTGATTGGATATTCACCAGAAACCAATTTTTTTCGATTAATTTTCTACAAATCCTTAAATATCGTAGAGCTGCATTAAAAATGGCAAGGAATGGGTTAAAAAAAAAGTTTTAAAAAATAATACCTGGCCCTCACCTGTCTTTTTCGGTCCAATAGCCAGTATGATCTTCACTAGGCCATCTTTGACGTGTGCTTATGCTGGCAATTTTTAGAGACACCAAAGATGTCAGGCACTAAAGGCCACCAAAGATGGCCCAGTGAAGGTCGCATCAGTTACCAGACCAAAGAAGATGACTGGACTGTGTAGTGGGACAAGTGTCGTCCAAATGAGTATAATGTATCTCTTTTTATTTTTTCATATGTTTATTATGCTCTGGGGTCTGGAGAGACATCGACTCACCTTCTTCCCATTCAGGTACAATATCGGATCCTCTCAGTGGAGATCTTCTACATAAGAGAATTTTCCTGATTGACCTTTCTAGAATGGATAGGGACAGGGACAAGATGGCGAAGAGGATATTACACCTCACCCTAGAGATCGTCTTCCGGCTTACTGGAGAGGTGAGAGATTCTGATGACGTCACATTACATCATTCTTATCTATGGGAATAACAGATGGACAGAACTGGAGAGGTGAGGACTCTGGAAATGTCTGTAGTGAGATTTATTAATGTGTCTCTCCATAACCAGGATTACACACTAGTGAAGAAGACCTCTAGTGAGCGCTGTCAGGACCCTGTGTCTGAGGGATGGGGAAGACCCCTGAGCCCAATCACTTGGCCTCCAACTCACCCCCTGATACATGAGGACATCAATGACCAGAAGATCCTAGAACTCACCTACAAGATGATTGAGCTGCTGACTGGAGAGGTGACAATGCCGGGAATGCTGGGACATTATACAGTAACGCTATGAAGGGATCGGGGGATGACGGTATCATTGTATGTGTCAGGTTCCTATAAGGTGTCAGGATGTCACCATCTACTTCACCATGGAGGAGTGGGAGTATTTAGAAGGACACAAAGATCTGTACAAGGACATCTTGATGGAGGTTCCCCAGCCCCTCACATCACCAGGTAATAGACAGGACTAAATACACACGGCCTATAATTATCTGTAAAGAATGAATTCAGTCTCTGTTTGTGTTTCCTACAGTTCTATCCAGTAAGAGGACAACACCAGAGAGATGTCGCTGTCCTTTTCGTCCACATGATGGTTCAGACGAATACCTCAATGTTCCCCAGGATCATCAGGTAGATGGAGAGAACGTGTCATGAAATCTCCTCTATGATGTGTAGAAGGCTGTGAAGGTCTTGTATTCAGTCTTGTTTGACCCACCAGTATTATACACTGAATGGCCAATTTATTAGAGACACCGGCCCTTTAGTGATTACAAGTTTTTGGTTTATTAAGGAACTGAAGTGATTTGATAACTACTGCTGTCATTTAATTTTTGGTCATCATGTTAATTTATGATCTTTTTTCCTAAATAATTTCTTACTACTTCTCATCTGTCTGTGAATTTTCCAATATTTGTTTCAGGGTAAAGATCTGACCCATATTTACACTGCAGAGACATATGTGAGTGGTTTTGAGTGGTGTAAAGAGGAGATTCCTACAGATAACCGCTCAGGTGAGTACAAGTTTGTGTTACATGTTATGGTTTGTTTTCATGTGGATTTATTCGTACTCCCATGACAGCACCACGAGAGAGGATCCGCCCATGAAGGACAGGAAACCTACAGGTTAAAAAGGGTGGCACCTCTCTCCCGCCTCAGTTTAGGTTTTCTGTCCTTGATGGGAGACCTATCAGGCTTACCTGCAGGATGAAGAAAAAAGATCTCTTGCCCCAGATGGAATAGACAGGGCTGGGGCGGTGAAGTTCCTGCCCTAGTCGGTCCTGAACTTCTGGAGACGCCACGGCAGGGCTCATTGGGGCACCTCCGTGTGCGTTGCGGTCAGTGTGACATCCCCTCTTGCAGAGGTGGATGGTCCGCTATGTGTGGACCACCGCCCCCCCTGCTACACTATACAGGAGACCTGGGCCGCAGCCGGCGGGGAACGTGTCAGGCGCGGCCCTGTGACGTATTTCCGGTGTGCCGGAGCCTTCCGGAAGTGGGCGTGGTTCGTGCTCGGCCAGGAAGTATGGGGCTGCATGCGAGTGTGTGAGAACGCCGGAGCAGGAGCCTGTTCGCCGCTGACGAGGGGCGTCCCGCCAGTGCTGCTGGGAGGCAGTGATTAGCCCACCTGGGGGGAGAGGGAGGTTCCTTCCGGGGACCCACCACACAGGTACCAGGTATGGCCAGTATGAAAAGGACCTGGCAGCATACAGAGGTGCTTCCCTGCCCATTGTTTTCTTTTGGCAACGTGGGAGATTCGAAAGAGCAGCTACCACCTCAGCAAGAACAACTGCTGCAGGAGCAGCCCTCTGGGGAGCCCTCACAACGGGCGGTGCAACGTCGTTGCCAGTATGGGTCCAGTCGTTCAACTAGGAAGTTCACCGCAAAAAGCAGGAAGGAAGGTCCTGTTGTTCGGCGTGATCCTCCGCCAGTTAATAAGGATTCCTCTGCTTCTACAGTACCACATATTCCAGGGGGTATGTGGAATCTTCGTGAAAGTTCTACTAATTCTTCCTCTAGTTCTCTGTCTATAATTGTTTCAGAGCAAGAAATGTTCATTTAAATTAAAACATAAGGAATGTGCCCTATGCAGCAATCTGCTCCCTGATGCATATATTAAAAAATTGTGTCAACCTTGTATTGACAAGGTGATGACGGAAGAAACAGGGTTTTCCTTAGGTCTAAAAACTTTAATTAAAAAAGAAACAGACAAGGCTTTGCGAGGGAATTCTGAGCCCAGGCATTCTCTTCAGGACCCTCAGCCAGTCTCAGACTCTGATATCTCAGACGTTTCCTCCTCTTCCACCTCTTCCTCTAATAGCGAGTCTGATAGACAATGTTTTCCTCTGCATGAGGTTGATGCCTTGGTGAAAGCTGTCCAGACTACCATAGGCATTGTGGACACTAGACCAGAAAAATCTTTGGAGGATGTAATGTTTGGGGGATTAGGTCAGAAAAAGCAGAGATGTTTTCCCATGAACACTAAAATTAAAGATCTCATTGCTAGAGAGTGGCAAAAGCCAGACAGGAAGGCTAGCATCCCCCCTCCTTCAAAAGTAAGTATCCGTTTGATGATGCCGCAAGTTCCTCTTGGTCAAAAGCACCAAGGCTAGATGTTGCCATTGCTAAGGCATCAAAAAAGTCTTCTCTCCCATTCGACGACATGGGAGCATTAAGAGACCCCCTGGACAGACGAGCAGATATCTTTTTGAAAGGTGCTTTGGAGACAGCTGCAGGAGCCCTGAAACCAGCAGTTGCAGCCACCTGCACATCCAGAGCCCTGATGGTCTGGCTGGAACAACTAGACAACCAACTGAAGGAGGGTGTCTCCAGGAAGGAGATGATTTCTTCCCTTTCCCTAGTCCAGGGTGCAGCGGCCTTTCTGGCTACCGCGTGTGCGGACTCGGTTAGACTGGCAGCGAAATCATCAGCTCTATCAAATGCTGCTCGGAGAGCTCTATGGCTTAAATGCTGGCCTGGAGATGTACAAACGAAGTCTAGACTTTGTACTATTTCTTGTGAGGGGGAATATCTTTTTGGCCAAACCATGGATAAACTTTTGGAAAAAGCTGGAGATCCTAAGAAGGGGTTTCTGTCTGTATCTCTACCCTCTTTTAAGAAATCATTTCGGAAAAAGAAGTTTGTCCGAAGAAGATTTTTTAGAGAACAGGAGAAATTAGAAGAAAGATGTTGCAAAGGTAGAGGCCTACTCTTTGGTTCTTCTTCCAGAGATGAGCAGAAGCCAGGGGAATCACAATCGGCCCAGGTGGGATGGAGATCGTCATTGTTTTTCCCGTCTTGGGATCGTATTTCACACAGCAATTGGATTCTGAGCCTAATTAGATTTGGTCTTAAATTTCAATTTAAAGCCCTTCCTTACAGAAGATTCGTGATTATTCCCTCTAGTTCCTCCCCAGAGCGGCAGACTGCCCTTGTATTGGAGATTCAAGACCTATTAAAGAAAAATGTCCTGATTGAGGTTCCGAAAACAGAAGAGGAACACGGATTCTACTCCTCGCTCTTCCTGGTCCCCAAGCCAGATTGGTGCTTCAGGACAATCATAAATTTAAGATCCTTAAATAGCCTTCTTAAAATACATACTGTAACATACCTGGCGGCGTCCTTGCATAGTGGTCCATCTCCCACTGTGCAAGAGTGCGCACTTGATCTCCAGTCCAGTCTGCTAGCCTGGCTTCCCACCATGCTGTCTGCTTGCCTCTGTTTCTGCTGCTTAAGGGTGGTGCCCGATCACTTCCTGTTTCTTGTACCTGCTGCAGACACACCCCTGATGCGTCCTCAGCCTATTGCTGTCTGTCACCTGGTATTTAACCCAGCTCCTCCCAAGAAACCCTGCCTGAGCATTGTGTTCTGTCAGTTGGCGTCTTGTCACTGATGTGCCAGGTCCTGTCTATGTTTCCTGCCTTGTGGTATCAGTTCCCGTGTCTGAACTGTGTCCTGTCTGAATTATCTTCTAGCCTGTTGTCTTCTGCATATCCTGGAGGCTGTATTTCCAGGCCAGTGTGAACTCGCTCCTAGCCTGTTCTTTCTGCCTTCTAGGGGCCGCATACCTAGACCCATTCCTGTATCTTGCCTGTTCCTGTCTGAACACGCTCCTAGCCTGTTCGTTCCGCCTTCTAGGGGTCACATACCTAGACCCGCTCCTGTATCTTGCTGCTGTGTCTGTTCTTGTCTGAATACTCTCCTAGCCTGTTTCCTGTTTTTCTCTATGTCCGTACCTTCCCTTTTTCTGCAGAGTCTGAACTCGTACATAACTCCTGCTCGTTGTCACTGTACTTCCGTTTGTGAGTTTGTGGTCCACTCGCTACTTCACTGCAAGTACCCTGTGGGTATCTGGTTCTGCCTTTCCCTTCCTGTCTGTTCCGTGTGTACAGAGCCCTGTCCCACCTGCTCTGCCTTGCTCACTGCTCCGGCAGTCTTGCTCCGCTCTGACCCTTTGCTCACTGCTCCGGCAGTCTCGCTCCGCTCTGACCCTTTGCTCACTGCTCCGGCAGTCTCGCTCCGCTCTGACCCTTTGCTCACTGCTCCGGCAGTCTCGCTCCGCTCTGACCCTTTGCTCACTGCTCCGGCAGTCTCGCTCCGCTCTGACCCTTTGCTCACTGCTCCGGCAGTCTCGCTCTGCTCTGACCCTTTGCTCACTGCTCCGGCAGTCTCGCTCTGCTCTGACCCTTTGCTCACTGCTCCGGCAGTCTCGTTCTGCTCTGACCCTTTGCTCACTGCTCCGGCAGTCTCGCTCTGCTCTGACCCTTTGCTCACTGCTCCGGCAGTCTCGCTCTGCTCTGACCCTTTGCTCACTGCTCCGGCAGTCTCGCTCTGCTCTGACCCTTTGATCACTGCTCTGGCAGTCTCGCTCTGCTCTGACCCTTTGCTCACTGCTCCGGCAGTCTCGCTCTGCTCTGACTCCTTTGCTCACTGCTTCGGCAGTCTCGCTCTGCTCTGACTCCTTGCTCACTGCTCCGGCAGTCTCGCTCTGCTCTGACCCTTTGCTCACCGCTCCAGGCGGCCTTGTCCTGCTCTACTCTCGCTCACCGCTACTGGCGGTCTCGTCTTGCTCTGCTCTTGCTCGCCGCTCCGGGCGGTCTCACTCTGCTGTGTTTGTCCGCTGCATCTGCGGTTCTGTTCCTGAGTCCCAGTCTGAACTGGGTCCTATCCACTCTGTGCTCCAACCTGTCATACCAGCCAGTACCTCCCTGCCTGCATACCAGTCGTGCTCGCCAGCATCCACCCGTCTGTACTCCAGCCGTGTCTGCCTATACCCACCAGTCTGTGTGCCAGCCTAACCTGCCTGTTCCAGTATTCCCCTGTGTGGGTCAACGGCCGTGTCCGGGGTCTGACCTGGAGTAGCACCTGGTCCCTCTGCCCGGTTCCTCCCTGGTGCACTGGCGTCGTATGCCGTCGTGCAACCTTGGTCGGATCGGGCAGATACTTAGTTACGCCCCTCCAGGCACTCTCCGGTTCATGGCACAGTGGAATCACTACATACACACGCACACGCCACTCAGCCCGGGCGTGTGCATTACAGCATGCTCAGGCCATGGTTCCCGTTGAGCCCCATGGCCTTCGCTCTCTGAGATGTTTTCCAGCGAATACGTGCTTCTAGAAGAAACTTTTTTGTTTTTTTGCTACCAGCTGAGTTTCAGGCGTATTACGCACCCGTCCAGATGGATCTATCAGCACTCGTTCCTGCGGATCCACCACGGTACTATAGGGATCCAAGACTGAGTCGTGCATTTGTGGAGCAATGCATGCTACACTTCAAGTTCTACCCTCTTTGTTTTCCCACCGATCGGGTTAAGGTGGGATTCATGATGTCTTACCTAATGGGTGATGCCTTGAAATGGATTACCCCCCTATGGGACGCACAGGATCCTATCGTCCTGGACATAATGGCCTTCCTGGTGGCCTTTCTAATGGTCTTCGATGACCCTAATCCAGAGGCTCCTGCTGAAGCTTCACTTCCCAATAACCCGGAGCAGCCCCGTTGGGTAATGTGTGTGGGTAGCGCACTAGTCCTCCTGCCCGAAGAGACTACTGCCCACCTAGAATACACAGGATGACTACGCTCTCCGGAATACTCCTCCCAACCTCAAGAGGCAGTCCAGATGTGCTAGGCCTAGAGGCAAGCCGTCACGCCAGGGTCTGTCCTCCCAAAGACCTCCTGACCCCAACCTGGAGGTCCCTGCTGAAGCTTCACTTCCCTGTATCCCGGAGCAGCCCCGATGGGTAATGTGCGTGGGTAGCGCACCAGTTCTCCTGCCCGAAGAGACTTCTGCCCACCTAGAATCCACACAGGAGGACTTCCTGCACCCGGTATCTGATGCTTCACCCACTTTAACCGGTGAGCCTATCCAAGGGTACTCCGAAGCAGTGATTACCTCCGAGTCTGTGCATCTCTACTACCTGGCGGAGGACCCCCTGTTGCCTCCTGAATCCTCCGGGATACCACCTGATGTCAAATGGAGAGAGACTTCCCTACACCCGGTACCCGATACTTCGTCCGCTCCGTCCTGTGAGCCTGACAATGGGTACCTCAAAGCGGTAGTTAACCTCGAGTCTCTACACCCCTCCGACCAGGCGGAGGACCTCCAGTTGTCTCCAGAACCCTTCGGGGTGCTACCTGGTAGCGAATGGACTGAGACTCTCCTATACTCGGTACCTGTTACCTCGGCCGCTTCTTCCAGTGAGTCCGACCTAGTGTACTCCGAAGCAGAGGTTATCGCCGAGTCTCTACACCCCTCCAACCAGGCGGAGGACCTCCAGTTGTCTCCTGAACACTTCGGGGTGCTACCTGATAACGAATGGACAGGGACTCTCCTATACTCGGTACCTGATACCTTTGCCGCTTCTTCCAGCGAGTCCAACCTAGTGTACTCCGAAGCAGAGGTTACCCCCGAGTCTCTGCACCCCGCCAACCCGGCGGAGGACTTCCAGTTGTCTCCTGAACCCTCTGGGGTGCTACCTGATAATAAGTGGAGAGAGACTTCCTTGTGTGCTGTTCCTGGTACTCCACCCTTTTCGTCTGTTGCTGAGGATGGCTGGATAGGAGGTAGCATCCTAGCTAACCAGATGAGACCAGTTTTTCCTGTGGACAGTGGAAGTGATCTCCTTGAAGTGAAGGATTGGCCCTCGAATTCCCTGCAGAACATTCTGGCAGGCCTGAAGAAGAGGGGGCGTAAGGGGGGGGGTACTGTAACATACCTGGCGGTGTCCTTGCATAGTGGTCCATCTCCCACTGTGCAAGAGCGCGCACTTGATCTCCAGTCCAGTCTGCTAGCCTGGCTTCCCTCCATGCTGTCTGCTTGCCTCTGTTTCTGCTGCTTAAGGGTGGCGCCCGATCACTTCCTGTTTCTTGTACCTGCTGCAGACACACCCCTGATGCGTCCTCAGCCTATTGCTGTCTGTCACCTGGTATTTAACCCAGCTCCTCCCAAGAAACCCTGCCTGAGCATTGTGTTCTGTCAGTTGGCGTCTTGTCACTGATGTGCCAGGTCCTGTCTATGTTTCCTGCCTTGTGGTATCAGTTCCCGTGTCTGAACTGTGTCCTATCTGAACTATCTTCTAGCCTGTTGTCTTCTGCCTATCCTGGAGGCTGTATTTCCAGGCCAGTGTGAACTCGCTCCTAGCCTGTTCTTTCCGTCTTCTAGGGGCCGCATACCTAGACCCGTTCCTGTATCTTGCCTGTTCCTGTGTGAACACGCTCCTAGCCTGTTCGTTCCGCCTTCTAGGGGCCGCATACCTAGACCCGCTCCTGTATCTTGCTGCTGTGTCTGTTCTTGTCTGAATACTCTCCTAGCCTGTTTCCTGTTTTTCTCTATGTCCGTACCTTCCCTTTTTCTGCAGAGTCTGAACTCGTACCTAACTCCTGCTCGTTGTCACTGTACTTCCGTTTGTGAGTTTGTGGTCCACTCGCTACTTCACTGCAAGTACCCTGTGGGTATCTGGTTCTGCCTTTCCCTTCCTGTCTGTTCCGTGTGTACAGAGCCCTGTCCCCCCTGCTCTGCCTTGCTCACTGCTCCGGCAGTCTTGCTCCGCTCTGACCCTTTGCTCACTGCTCCGGCAGTCTCGCTCCGCTCTGACCCTTTGCTCACTGCTCCGGCAGTCTCGCTCCGCTCTGACCCTTTGCTCACTGCTCCGGCAGTCTCGCTCCGCTCTGACCCTTTGCTCACTGCTCCGGCAGTCTCGCTCTGCTCTGACCCTTTGCTCACTGCTCCGGCAGTCTCGCTCTGCTCTGACCCTTTGCTCACTGCTCCGGCAGTCTCGCTCTGCTCTGACTCCTTTGCTCACTGCTCCGGCAGTCTCGCTCTGCTCTGACTCCTTGCTCACTGCTCCGGCAGTCTCGCTCTGCTCTGACCCTTTGCTCATCGCTCCAGGCAGCCTTGTCCTGCTCTACTCTCGCTCACCGCTACTGGCGGTCTCGTCTTGCTCTGCTCTTGCTCGCCGCTCCGGGCGGTCTCACTCTGCTGTGTTTGTCCGCTGCATCTGCGGTTCTGTTCCTGAGTCCCAGTCTGAACTGGGTCCTATCCACTCTGTGCTCCAACCTGTCATACCAGCCAGTACCTCCCTGCCTGCATACCCTGCATACCAGTCGTGCTCGCCAGCATCCACCCGTCTGTACTCCAGCCGTGTCAGCCTATACCCACCAGTCTGTGTGCCAGCCTAACCTGCCTGTTCCAGTATTCCCCTGTGTGGGTCAACGGCCGTGTCCGGGGTCTGACCTGGAGTAGCATCTGGTCCCCCTGCCCGGTTCCTCCCTGGTGCACTGGCGTCGTATGCCGTCGTGCGACCTTGGTCGGATCGGGCAGATACTTAGTTACGCCCCTCCAGGCACTCTCCGGTTCATGGCACAGTGGAATCACTACATACACACGCACACGCCACTCAGCCCGGGTGTGTGCATTACAGATACCTTTAAAGTGGAATCATTAAAAACAATAATAAAATTACTTTTCGCCCACTGTTATATGGTAGTCCTGGATCTTAGAGACGCATATTACCATGTTCCCATTAATAAAGATTATCAGAAGTATTTAAGGGTGGCCATTGAAATAAGAGGGGTTGTTAAACACTTCCAGTATACCGCCCTTCCCTTTGGGTTGGCTATAGCCCCGAGAGTTTTTACCAAACTAGTGTCAGAAGTTATGGCCCATTTAAGAGAAAAAGACATCTTAATATTCCCTTACCTGGATGATTTCCTGATAGTGAGGAACTCCTTTGTACAATGTGAAGCCCACCTTCAAGTGACAATCTCTGTCCTAGAAGGCCTGGGTTGGTTTCTAAATCTGGAAAAATCTAGGTTGACCCCACAAAAGCCTCAACAATTTCTGGGGGTCATTTTAGATTTAGAAAGACAGTTATGGCATTTATCAGAAGAAAAGATTGCAAAAATCTAGGGCCTAGTAAAACATTGTATGGATAGACCCACTATGTCACTCCGTAAAGCCATGTCATTATTAGGGACCCTGACCTCGAGTTTTACCGTGGTGCGTTGGTCCCAATTTCACTCAAGGGCTCTTTAATGGGATATATTATATAACGACTCAATTCTAGATGGACATCTAGACCAGCAGTTTACCTTGGCCCCTCGCTCCTTACAATCCTTTCGTTGGTGGTTGGTGTACACTAATCCTTCTAGGGGAGTCCCTTGGGAAAGTAAACCTACTGCAGTCTTCACTACGGATGCAAGTGCTACAGGTTGGGGAGCTCATTTTGAAGGTAACTTAATTCAGGGGACCTGGTCAGAGAATGAGGTACAGTTTTCCTCGAATGTTAAGGAACTTTTGGCGGTTGATCATGCGCTCAGTGGGTTCCTTGTATATTTGCAGGGCCAGGATGTCTGTATACTCTCGGACAATCAAGTCACAGTAGCTTATATAAATCATCAAGGGGGAACCCGTTCAAAAGACTTAATGACAGTAGCAGTCTTCTTCAGAAAGCAAAAGATCATTTTCTCTCCCTTTCTGCTGTGCATCTAAGAGGAAAAGAGAACGTCAGAGAAGGAGAATGGTCCTTGAACCCTCAGATATTCTCCAATATTGTTGCAATGTGGGGTCTTCCAACAGTGGACTTGTTCGCGACAAGATACAATCGGAAGGTGGCAGCGTTTTGTTCTCTAAACCCCAGAGAAAGGCCCCTGACAGTGGACGCCTTCATGATTCCCTGGGAGTTTCCTTTGGCATATGCATTCCCTCCTATGGTCCTGCTTCCGTCAGTCATAAGGAAGATCAGGGCAGACAAAGCAAGAATGATCTTCATATGCCCCTTTTGGCCCAAGAGGCCATGGTTCTCTTGTCTCCGGAGAATGTCAATATCAGACCCCTGGGTTCTTCTGGAGATTCCGGACCTTCTCACTCAGGGTCCGGTTCCCCATCCTCCAGCCTCAAATCTCCATTTAACGGCATGGAATTTGAAAGGGCACTGTTAACCAGCAAAGGGTTTTCCACAAATGTAGTAAACACTCTCCTATGTAGCAGAAAACCCGTTACTACCCACATCTACGCTAGAACTTGGAGGAAGTTCCTGTCCTTTTCAAAATTCAAACCAGAGGATGGGGTTCCTATTGGGAAGATACTAGAATTTCTACAGCGGGGTTTAGATCAGGGCCTTACCACTAGTACATTGAAAGTACAAGTTTTGGCTTTAGGAGCCTTATTTTCTTTCGATATAGCGGCTAATTATTGGATAGCACGGTTTATAAAAGCCTCTCTTAGGTGTAGACCTATTATTAAATCCAGATCCTCTCCCTGGGATTTAAACCTGGTCTTAAATGCCTTGACTAACCCTCCCTTCGACCCCTAGATTCAGCCTCCCATAAAATTATTCTTCTCAAGACAGCACTGTTAGTTGCCCTGACTTCAGCCAGAAGAGTGAGTGACATACAGGTGATTTCTATATCCCCACCATTTACTCGAATTCTGAATGATAGAATTGTATTAAGGCCTGACCCAGCTTTTCTTCCAAAGGTAGTCTCACGATTTCATAGGACTCAAGAGATAAATCTTCCAACTTTTTGTTTTCCCCATAAAAATCAGAAAGAGGAGAAACTACACATATTGGATGTTAGGAGGTGCGTACTTAAATATCTGGAGGTCTCACAGAGTTTTAGGAAAGATAGTTCCCTATTTATATGCCATCAGGGGCTAGGAAAGGTTGTAAAGCTTCAAAAGCTACAATTGCGAGGTGGATTATAGAAGCCATCTCCCTCACCTACTCTTCGGGAGATAAGGAAGTACCGGAGGGGTTGAGGGCACACTCCACCAGAGCAGTAGCAACCTCCTGGGCCGAGAAGACGGGGGTTTCCATCGAAGACATACAGTTAGGTCCATATATATTTGGACAGAGACAACATTTTTCTAATTTTGGTTCTAGACATTACCACAATGAATTTTAAACAACAATTCAGATGCAGTTGAAGTTCAGACTTTCAGCTTTCATTTGAGGGTATCCACATTAAAATTGGATGAAGGGTTTAGGAGTTTCATACCCTCAAATGAAAGCTGAAAGTCTGAACTTCAACTGCATCTGAATTGTTTTGTTTAAAATTCATTGTGGTAATGTCTAGAACCAAAATTAGAAAAATGTTGTCTCTGTCCAAATATATATGGACCTAACTGTATGTAAGGCTGCCACCTGGTCTTCTCCCTCCACCTTCTATAGGCATTATAGGTTAGATTTGGGTGATTCCTCTGACCTCACCTTTGGGAGAAGGGTGCTTCAGGCTGTGGTCCCTCCCTAATTTCCTTTCATCTCTGTAATTCTCTTGTGGTGCTGTCATGGAAGTACGAATAAAGCCATAGTTACTTATCGGTAACGGGATTTTTCGGAGTCCATGACAGCACCCTTATATTCCCTCCCTACACTGGTGTTTTGCACCCCCGTAGAGTTATTTTCCTTTTTTGCACCCTCGGGGGAAGTTAGTTAAAGTCATTGGCTTAAAATGAATATTGTGTTTTTTTGTCTTGTTATAATTAACCTTGGCGGTCCTCTCATGCTCTGTTAACCTAAACTGAGGCGGGAGAGAGGTTTCACCCTTTTTAACCTGTAGGTTTTCTGTCCTTGATGGGCGGATCCTCTCTCGTGGTGCTGTCATGTTCTCCGAAAAATCCCGTTACCGGTAAGTAACTAAGGCTTTTCCTTGCAAAAATATTTGATGCGTAAAACAGTAAGCACACTATTTTTTATTATCAAATTTTTAATGGCAAAGTTTCAATGGGTAAAATATTAAATGGCGCATTTTCCATACCGAAAAAAATAAAGAGCTGATCTCTGTATTTTCCTGTGGACTATAGCTTTTCCAATCCTCAAGATAAAATAGTTTTTGGGTATCTTAAGTCTCAAATTTCTTGGACTTCTAATTCAGAATCAGGACCAGAATATGACTCTGAGGTTTGAGACAGGAACATCTAGAGAAATGATTGAAAATTATTGGCTTAGAAAGGGACACGGAAAAATAATTGGGAATCTGCCAAGATGTTGGATTGTGCAGCTTGCAAACTTGATTGACCTGCCTCATATCCCAGAGATCAGCAAATTTTTTAAAGGTAAATTGAATTTACCTCGAATTTTGCAAAAAAAAATCAAGATTTCTTTTGTGATTTGCTTCATGCGAATCCAGCAAAATGGTGGGTAAGTTTTCAAGGGCCGAAAAAGGGTTTCAAAAATTGTCACTTTTCCTGTTTTTGCTGCTTCCCATTGTCTGGTCCTCCTCTCCCCATCCCTTTTTCTTTTATCCGGCATGCAACAACCCCTTGGATCATCGTCACTCTGCGACTGGGCTGCCAGTGCCTTGTGTGGCTCTGACGTCAATGAGGTGCTGACTAAGCCTGGTGCAGAGTGAGGATGGCCAAAACGAACGTCATGGATTTGTAGAAAGAAGAGGCGGAACAGTCAGTGGTCTGTGGTGGCTGCGGGACAAATGAGCGGTGAAGTTAGTCTCAAATTTTTGCATAATGAACTTTCTTGACAAATTTGCTGAGTTCGAATTTTGGAAGATTTGGTCATCATCAGAACCATATTGGAAGTCAAACTTTGTGGAGTAAGATTGTGAATAGAAGTCCTTAAGTGGATATGTCTTGAGGAAAAACAGACCTTTTCTCTAGACCGAAACTAAGGTAGACGCTTGCATTTTTTATCAGCCTTTTCTTAAACTGAGAAATTGCTTTTTTAAAGAAATTCTTTGTGTCCTTTCAAATCAGAAGAAAGTCTGTGATTGACTGTTGGTTTCCGTGCTGTAAAAAGAGGTACAAGAGGATACTGTCAGCATAGAATAAAAATGGAGGCTTTTTGTAATATACTCCATTGCATTATTTAGCTTCCTTCTACAATGTTTCCAACATCATGCTGAAAGTGCTATTTTAGCTGCCTAGTTCCTGCTCTTTCACAAGCTTGAACTGCCTTTGTGCACTGTTCAGAAACACTTTCTTATCTGAGCATGGGGAGAGGAACAGAAAAGCTCACAAAGAGAGAATGTTTGAGTATAGATCCTTGCTTGATCTGAAGATCACAGCAGCTTGGAAAAGAGCCGTTATACCAGCACATGGTATTGGAGATATAAGGAAACAAACTAAGGTAATGGAGTATTTTACAAGGATTCTTGATTTTGTAAAGTTTGATGAATAATTAAGTTAAGAAGAAAAGTTTAGTTACTCTTGAGCAATTTTCCAAACCTCCAACACACATACCGTACTTATAAATAAATAGTATGTACATTAGAACATCATGAATAAGCAAAATGTTATTGTAAATTCCAAACTACACAACTCCAAAACATGTAAAACTCCTAAAAATAGGTTGACAAATAGCAAGTTACCCATAATAAGAATAGACATTTAAATCGTAAATATGGCCCCAATATAAAAAAAAAAAACAAGGAATTAAAAACACTCATGGCCACTGTGCAATGTTCAATTCCTTATACCTACAAAACAGCAATTGAGTATATCCATAAGTTAACATAAAGTAGCAGCATAAGATTCAATGTGCAGTTCAATGGGCTAATGATACATAATAAATTAAGCTGTTATTCACCTGCTCTTGCTCCACACATTTACCATCTGTTGCCGCCACCTCTCTCTGATCTTATATGCATTGTGTTATTATGGTAAAGCGGTGTGGTCCTCTGATATCACTACAGTAGGAAAGTTAAGGCCTACTCAAGCAACTCCTTACGGCTCAAGTATTTAGGTAGTGTGTACGCGCCACTACCACATGTGTCCTAGTATTTTGTCACCTAACTATCCCAGATGTGCTGCAGCTGGGCTTTCCTGCAGCAATATAGTGTGCCTCCTGACAAAGTTTCCTCTAGTACATCTAAGTGTCCCACTGCCACCTACTCTTTACTATCATGAGTGCTTATTGCACATTTGCCTCTGCTGCAACCAGGTGTTTGACTGTTGTTTATTCTCTGTGGTTTTCAATTGTCTATACTCGGGTCTGCTGATCTTGGGTGCTCTTTGCACATTCGGCCCTGTATCTAGGGAACAGACAATATTTTCCCCTGTTATTCGAAAGTGCTTTCCACATATTCGACCCTGCCATTCCAAGGTGCCTTCCTGTATTACCTGCTTTGCTGATCATCATCATATTATCCAGCATTCCATATCTACTAATTCATGTGCCATTCAGCATATCCAGACCTATTGTTCCTTGCTGTGACACATGCAATCTGGCTTGTTCAAGTATGCTGCAGCAACCCTTCTAGTCCATGCTGTTCACACTGAACTATGGCTTTGCGAATCCACATTACCAAGCAAGCCCTTAACATATGTGATATCCAAAAAGCAGCATGAGTAAAGAAAATGTATAGAATCCTCCATAAGGACCCAAGTGTGCAGTCAGATTGGTGCTGTTCTAGAAATGAGCATTTTGCAATGCTTTCTTTATGTATCCAAATGGCCTCTTCAGAGAGAATTAGGACCATCTGATATCCACAGATATGTGGTTAGTTTGCCAAGATTTTTCAGAACCACCTCCCTGCCAAGTTCCTTCAAAACTTTTGTGCAAATGTACCTAGAAGAACTGATGCTTTCATGCTTTCATGCTAAGGGTGGTCTTACCAAATTTTGATTTAAATTTCTCTTTTATCTAATGGTCCTCACTTTTCCATGTGCTATGTGCCATTTGGTTTGACCAGGTCTTCTGCATTAAAACATACAGTCCGTTCTGCTCACCCTGACCTAGGGCTTAACGAATTCACCTCAACAGGTGAGCCATTCTACTCTTTAGTTCCACTAAATAAGAACAATATACAAAAAATTAAGAAATGTAATTCATGTCCTAATCAACACTTATTCCTAAGCCATTGATATGGCCGCACTTTTACTTTCCTAATGCCTACTCATTAAAGTGCATTTAAGGGTTAGGGAATGTATGAGACAGACACCACCTAATAGGCCCTTTTATGAATCTTGTATGAATATTTCACTAGAAAAAAGATTGGTGACAGTAGCACTAAAACATGGACCTAGGAAGTAGGTTGATTTAATAGAGAAGCAAAAAAAATTAAAGAGCATTTGCAGGTGTCCTAACAGCATAATCTATAAGTACCTGTTTTGACGCTAATGGTGCCAGCTGTCTTTAGCTGTTTATAATTGAATTTTACTACAGTTTCTATAGAAATGTTCTAGAATGTATAATAATTAATTATAATTAATAATATTTCAAGGCACTGTTATTGGAAACAAACAATAAATTGAGTTTTATTCTTGGCAGATGACTGTATCGGGAGCTCAGAGGAACATCTGATGTTTTCAGATTTTATAACAGATAATCATATCACACCAGATGCACATGAAGAGCATTTCATTATCCCATATATACCTCGAGCCCGTCACAGCAAAAATCTATTCTCTGATCCTTTTCAACAGATCCTATCCTCTGATTTATCAGAGAATGTTAAACAAAATAAAATTAACAAAGGAGATCTTGAACATCAAAGAACTCACAAAGGGGAGAACCTATTTTCATGTTTAGATTGTGGGAAATGTTTTAGAGTGAAATCATCACTTGTTGCACATCAGAAAAGTCACAGCAGGGGGAAGGAATATTTCTGTCCAGAATGTGGAAAATGTTTTACTCACAAACCATATCTTAGGAAGCATCAAAGAACTCACACAAAGGAGAAGCCATTTTCATGTTCTGAATGTGGGAAATCTTATAAGTTCAAATACGTTTTAATTGCACATCAGAAAACTCACACAGGAGAGAAGCCGTATTCATGCACAGAATGTGGAAAAAAATTTGCATTAAAACCCCCACTTGTCAGACATCTGAGCATGCACACAGGGGAGAAACCATATTCATGCTCAGAATGTGGGAAAAGTTTTAACAGGAAATACAATTTTGTTACACATCGTAGAATTCACACAGGAGAGAAGCCATTTTCTTGTGAAGAATGTGGGAAATGTTTTACATTGAAGTGCTATCTTGATGCACATCAGAAAAGTCACACAGGGGAGAAGCCATTTTCGTGTGCAGAATGTGAAAAGTGTTTTACAGAGAAAGCTGTCCTCATTAAACATCAAAGAAGTCACAAAGGAGAGAAGCCATTTTCATGTTCAGAATGTGGGAAATGTTTTACAGTGAAATCAAGTCTTATTGTACATCTGAGAATTCACAGAGGGGAGAAGCCATTTTCATGTTCTGAGTGTATGAAAAGTTTTACGGAGAAATCTCAACTTGTTAGACATCAGAGAATTCACACAGGGGAAAAACCATATTCATGTTCAGAATGTGGGAAATGTTTTAATGTTAAATCAACACTCGCTACACATCAGAAAATTCACACAGCGAAAAAAGATTTTTATGTACAGAATGTGGGAAATGTTTTATGGGGAAATATAAACTCATTGCACATCAGAAAATTCACATAAGGGAGAGGCAATTTTTATGTTAGGAGTGATGGAAATGTTTTACACAGAAATAAAATTTTCTTAAACATCAAAGTACTCACACAGTGACGTAGCCGTTTTCTAACAAAATCATGTATTTTCAAATTTTACAAGAAAATAAGTCATCATTTACTGTCAAAGTTAAGTCACATCTACAAATGAAAAGAAAAGTAATTTCAACATTAACAAACTTCTTCATCAGGAAAAACCACAAAAATTTTGTCATGATGTTTGTTAACGTTGAAACACGTTGTCAGGTATTTCCTGTTTTCATCTATTGGTATCTTCGCAGTGAACCCCATTTCTCTATTGTTTCTTTTCAAATCAGCTTGCAGCTGCCAACATTTTCAAGCTGTGTGAGTTGTTGTGTTTCACACATCTCCATCAAGTGAGCAATTCCTAACACCCTGATCCCCGTTATACATCAGATAAACCCTATTGCGCTATTGTTTCCAGCTTTTCTTCACTTACATTTACTAATAAATATCTAGGAATGGGGTGCGCTGAGCTGACAGTATGTTGATCAAGCGCTCAGCCGTCCAATCGAATGCTGGGGCGTGCTAAGCTGTCCGTGTCTGGAGTGACAGTTTTCCGTCCAATCAGGATCAGGGTGTGCCGGGGCTTCATCCATGTGTCTCTTGTCCAGAGTAATTACCTGACTACTTAACCAGCTCTCTGTCTTTGATTGCTGCCAATTGTAGCTTTGCTCATGAGGTGTTTGCTTGCTCTGTGCTCCTTGTCTGGTATTCTGATCTTTGCTGCGACCTTGGATTTGTCTTGACCATTGGTTTGCCTAGCCCTTTTGTTGTAATCAGCTACCTTCTTGGAATTCTGACCTTGGACTGTTTCCTAACTACACCTTTGTCTCACCCCTCTGTTTATGACTTACTCTATTAGCTTTTTGACCTCGGACCTTTTGGCTACCCAGCATCACAGCTTTTGTGTGAGTAGTGTCTAGCGTGTGTATAAAATATTTTACATTTACCATATTTTGCGGACTGTAAGACAAGACACACCCCAAATTTTGGGGAGGAAATTAGGAAAAAAAAATTAAAATAAAATGGTGGTGCATCTTATAGTCCAATTTTACAGTATTGGGGGTGGGAGGGGGTGCAGCTGTGGTGGAGTAGGGTCACATGAGGCAGGGTTGCTGCTGCATTAGGTCTTGTACATCTTGCCTCGTGTTTCCATTGCACTCTGGTTGTCCCTTCGTCCCCAGCGTGAATGAATTCACTCTATTATGCTGTACTTGTGAATGAATAGTAGCACCATTGTGGCTTTTCTTGTGATTTAGTACATATTTAAATGTCTTAAAATTATTGTTCTGAATAGTTTACTTTGATCAACACTTGGAATCAAAAGGGAAACTTTCCCTTTTTAGGTTGGATTGCATTAGATTATTGGTTTACCTATATGACTACCATTCATTTATATTCTGTCATCCCTCAGTTGAAATTAATGGATGTGACAATACAGCCTAAAATCTTAATTAGCCAGACTATTAGATTTGTTAAGTCAAGAGAAATACACTATTGTGTTGTGTTGACTTATAAATGTATTTGTATTTCTCTTGCTGAACAAAAAGGTCATAGTATTTGTATGACCCTGAATGCTGAATTCTATTCGTTAGGAAACAATCATGTTTACTATGCTAATGACAAATTGTACTAAGTCCCCTGAAAGTTAAATTAAAACAGCCCCTGTGATGCCAACTATGTAAATAGATTATCTCAAACAATA
The DNA here is from genome assembly GCF_046119375.1 of Phyllobates terribilis. Taxonomy (NCBI): domain Eukaryota; kingdom Metazoa; phylum Chordata; class Amphibia; order Anura; family Dendrobatidae; genus Phyllobates; species Phyllobates terribilis. The sequence continues at coordinate 78,989,334 of NW_027362765.1, forward strand.
ATAGCTGAGCCATCTGAGTAATGCCCAGCACCTTTACCTTTGACATGTGACTAATGACCCTTGACCTGTGGATGTGTTCTTAAAAATGACATGTGCTTCTGTAGCAGAGAGACTTGGGACAGAATCAAGGAGCATCTGAAAGACTTTACAAGGAGAATGAGAGACATCATTCAGGACAGCAAATGGATTGCATGGCATTACCAAAAGAGACACAAATTTGAATTCTATATGCTTCTAGTCTAAGCGTATCGGCCCTGACTGGAAAGATACAGATCTGCTCCATTTGACCATCAGAGAAACCATGGATACATTTTGGGGAGACCAGGAGAGGACGAACAAGTCACCTGGCCCCATGGATATGTTGTTTGGGGTTGCCAGGAGTTTGGGGTTGCCACCGGTCGCCTGCAACCCACGGAGACATTCGGAGAAGCCATATTGGGACCCACCGGTCATCTGGCCCCATGGAAACTCTCGGAGAGGCCAGGTTGGGAGCCTCGGATCTCCTGGCCCTGCACCTTGATGGACTGCTAGCTTCCTAAGCTTGCTGCTACCTCCTCTCTGTGGGACCCCGCCAGAAGCGGGGTGGCTACTGGTTGAGGTAGTCGGCCCTTGAAGTCTCCAAAGTCGCAGCTGTTCTATCCTAGGCGGGCGGAGAAAGAAGTGTGAGCCTGTGTAATGTTGTACCATCTTGGGTATTTGCTGGGACTGTTCTGTGTGTTTATTGTCCGCTTCGTGGTTCAATAAAGTATTGCCACGCTGTTTTACCTTCACCCTGTGTTGTCTGAGTAGCGTTACACCCACAGAAGACCCTGGGTCTTCCCAATGGACATTTGCCTTTTTTCAACAGCACTATGTAAGATATTATCTCTTGACTGTTTATATACAAAATGCCTACCATCTCTACTTTAAAAAGCTTGTCCCGTGAAAACAAGTTATCACTTACCGTACATCTTGTTGATTGATGGGAGTCCGACTGCTGGGACCCATCATGATTGGGAGGAGGGAGAGGAGTCACCTCCTAACATAAACCTGAGTCAGATCCCTGCACTCCCTATGGCCCCTAGACTGGTCATACCCCCTTGCGTGATCACATGCCCAAGCCCCCGCTGGCCCTGAACTTACCCTGTCTTGTGTGTAGGCCAGCGAGACAGTAGTCACACTACTACCATAAGACAACACGAGGAAGGTAAGCCAAATAGGAGGGAAAAACACAACAAATAGCACCCCTCAACTTCTCCAACAGGAAACTGCTGCTGCAATAGTAATGAACACGACAGCTTATCCAGAGATAGGCTCCTTCAAAGAGGTCAGTATAGAGGATCTATAACCGCCAAGGGATGGAGCTGGGAGTAGGTTTATATAGCGGAAGGGAGTGGTCACAAGGTGCTTCAGCTGAGTTCTAAAGCTACAACTTCACAGCCAAAAGGGAAAGGGTCCTTAACCCCTTCAGTACTGAATGATAGTGAATCCACTCTAATTCAAGGTATTAGACAAATGGTCTCCAAGGAGGACCTTCGATCAATTAAGCATTGTGACCTTTTGAATTCAGATCCTCCAGGGGTCACACAAGGATGCTACCCACTAATGAAACTAAATGCATCAATAAAACATGTATATCTATATTAAAAACCTATTAGCTCATATCTGACAAGGTAAGAAAATCCACAGACTTTAGAATGTTAGGACAATGAGTAATATAAAGTGAGCAATGTAGCACAGATGGATGGAGGTTTCGATCAGGTGAGTGGTGATACGGCATTCATTCAACATGACACATAAGTTAAATAATGTCAACTTTCTTCCTAATGGGCTCAATCTTCTTAATGTCCGGTGGACAAATCTACTGTAAGGTAGGGTATATCCCATAGAGCAGCAATTATAGTCCAGACTCAGAGGTGTTCAGGCCGGTAACGCTCACTCAGTAGTTAGTAACTTGTGCGTTCTACACAGGATTTCAGGGAGGCAAGTCGAAATGACGTCACTATGATGCTAAGGTTCAGAGCATGGAGCAATATTCCTTTCTATGCATTTTGGAAAACATGGCTTCATTTTTTCATGGATGGCTATGGTCCATGCACTGATGTCTTATATAGCAAGACTCCTTTATCTCTCCACAAGCTAGTACTTATTCATTTAAAGGCAAATGGCTCAATTTCGTCATTTAGGCCCTTTGGTGCCAAGGTATCCATTTCAAATATCCATTTGCTTTCAATACGTGACGTTTGTTTTAAGTAATCTCCTCGACCCCAATCTCTCTTTACAATTTGTATATCCAAAAATACTGAACCATCAACTTGTCCTTCATGTTTGGTTGCAGTGGCTGGACAAATGATGACCCTCAAATTTATTGCTTATATTACGAATATGTTCACCAACCCCTTTACATAGTTGTCATTTTATTCTCCCTACATAATATTTATTGCAGGGACATTTTATTCTATATATAACTCCCTTGGACCTAATGTAATATACTCATTAATATTGAAACTAATGTTTCCCTCAGTTAGTGAATTCCCTAATAGGGGTTCTCAAAGTTCTAAACGTAGATGAAGAGAACCAAATAAAACGAGTGAAAAATTGACTTTGTCATTTTTAAATGAGGAAAATGGTCCAATTTCACATACTTGTAAGTGATAATAGTATGTGAACCTTTACTGTTAGCAGATCATTTGAAGGGAAAATTAGAGTCTGTATTTTTCAGTTAATGAGATGGCAATCAGGTGCACGTAGGTGACCTATTTTCTTTAAAGAATAAGGATCTATCAAAGTGTGATCTTCACAATAGATGTTTATGAAAGTTTGTCATGGGTATCATGGCACAAGGAGATTTCTGAGTACCTCAGAAGAAGAGTTGTTGATGCAAATCAGGCTGGAAATGCTTACATAACCATCCACAGTCAGACAGATTGGAAGGATATATGAATATGGAGGATATCGAGGACAAGTATTACCCTCCCCAGGAGTGGTCGACCAACAAAGATCACTCCCAAGAGCGAGGCATATAATAGTTTGCGAGGTCACAAATGAAACCAAGGTTACTTATAAGCAACAAAAGGCCCCTCTCACATTAGTTAATTTTCATGAGTCCAATATAAGGAGGTGATTGAACAACAATGGTGTGCATGGCAGGATAGCAAGAAGAGAGCCACTGCTCTCCAAAAAGAACATTGCTGCCAATCTGAAATTTGGTAAAGATCACTTGGATAAGCCAGAAGAGTTGTCCAAGTGATCTTTAGAGCAATGTTTTATGGATGGATAAGTGATCTTAGAACAATGTTTTATGGATGGATGAGACCAAAACTAAACTTTTTGTTTTTAATAAGAAGAGTTATGTTTGGAGAAAGAAAAGCACTTCATTACAGCATATACACCTCACACCATCTGTCAAACACGGTGCTGGTTGAATCATGGTTTGGGCCTATTCTGCTGCATGTAGGCCAGGAAGGCTTCCATCCTTGATGGAAAAAATAATTACAAATTATACCAGAAAATTCTAAAGGGAGATGTTGTGACAGCTATCCATAAACTGAATCTCGAGCAAAAGTGGGTCATACAGCAAGACAATGACCCAAAGCCACAAGTATTATTACAAAAGAATGATTAAAGAAGAATAAAGATAAGGTTTTGGAATGGCAAAGTCAAAGCCCTAGCCTTAATACTAAAAAAAATGTTGTGGAAGGACCTGAAGCAAGCAGCTCATGGGAGGAATTCCTACAAGCCGATGTGTAGGATTAATCAACAATTACCTGAATCGTTTAGATGCAGTTATAGCTGCACAAAGGAAGTCACACCAGTTACTGTATGCAAAGCTTTACACACTTTCATCACTCACAGACGTGTGATATTGGATCATTTTTCGAATTTGAAAAATGACAGTCTAATATTTTTGACTAATTAGTTGGATTTCTTTCTCTTTATCAACTTTTAGGGCATGTAAAAATCTGATGTAGTTTTAGGTCAAATGTATGCAGAATTATGGAAAATTCTGAAGGATTCACAAATTTTCAAGCACCACTGTAAGTAGCCTTGGAAGCTGCTATTTTTCATCACCTTCTCAATTAGCCATTAAAAGATATCAAGTCAACTACTTAGGATTCCCATTTTTTATTATTCTTTTTCTACTGGCTAAATTTTTACATTATCTGTACTCAGTGGGTTATCACTGTGTTATCTGTGTTGTTATCTGTGTTATCTGGCAGTCTGTTCCACAAGTCAGGGTTTGCTGAATACCAGGTAAATGTTACTTGGTTGATTGCATAATGGTATGGACTTGTGATTTAGGGGTTGGCGCCTTACTTGCAATGATATGAAATCTTAATACTTTAGCATATAAGACATTTTGTATAATTATATGCTTCCAACTTTGTAGGAGCAGCTTGTAGATGGCCCTTTTCAGCTCTAGAGTGACTGTGCCCAGTGCAAAAAGCAAGGTCAGCATGGGCTGCAAGGTGGCTCAGTGGTTAGCACTGTTGCTTTGCAGCAATGGGGTCCTGGGTTCAAATCCAACCAAGGGCAACATCTGGGTGCTCTGGTTTCCTCCCACACTCCAAAGACATACTGATAGTGAATTTAGAATGTGAGCCCCAATGGGGACAGTGATGATAATGTCTGTAAAGCGCTGTGGAATATATAAGCTTTATCAAAGTCCATAATGGCATGGTTGAGCAAACTTGATGTGGTAGAACTTCAATGGGTGCACAGACCCCTGACCAGAGTTGTTTTCAATTAATGGAATGACAATCAGGTGTATGTAGGTGACCTATTTTATTTAAAGAATAAGGATCTATCAAAGTCTGATCTTCACAATATATGTTTATGGAAGTTTATCATGGCACAAAGGAGATTTCTGAGGACCACAGAAGAAGAGTTGTTGATGCTCATCAGGCAGGAAAAGGTTATAAAATCATCCCTAAAGATTGTATATCCTGATCAGACCCCACAAACCCCATTGAACACTTTTAGGATGTGGATATTGTGAGCCCAGGACCTCTCATCCAACATCAGTGCCTGAGCTAACAAATGCTTTTCTGCTTCGTGGCCAAAAAGTCTCACAGACACCTCCATAATCTTGTAGAAAGCCTTCCCAGTAGAATAATAACTGTAAATTCTTCAGAGGGGCCGACTCCATATTAACATCTATGGTTGTAGAATGGGGGGTCAGAAAATCTCCTGTAGGTGGAATCAAGAAGTGTCGACAACAACAAATATTCATATTTTGATTTTCTCTCAATTGACTCAAAATGCATTTGGACAGTAGATTAATCAGTTTTGTATGATGTGCTATGTAGAGGGTGAGTATCAGGGGTGCACATATCATTGGTGCAAAAATTTATTAGATTATAGTTTATTTAGAAGGGACCGGAAACAGGGGAAAGGCGGAGGAGTCGGCTTATATGTAAAGTCATGTCTAAAACCCAGACTAAGGGAAGATATAGGAGAGGGAGAAGAGGGGGTCGAGTCCATGTGGGTAGAGATAGAGGGGGCAAAAAATAATAATAAAATATTACTGGAGGTCTGCTATAAGCCATCAAATATAACAGAGGAGAATGAGAATCTGCTATTAGGACAAATAGACAAAGTAGCAAAACATAATGAAGTGATTGTAATGGGGGATTTCAACTACCCGGATATTGACTGGGAAACAGAAACCTGTAGATCTCAGAAAGGAAAAAGGTTCTTGACAAATATTAAGGATAATTATCTCTCCCAACTAGTGCAGGAACCAACGAGAGGGAAGGCAGTGTTAGACTTAATATTGACTAATAGGCCTGATAGAATAACTGAGGTACAGATAGGGGGGCACCTAGGTAATAGCGACCATAATATTATCGACTTCAAAATGCCCTTCAGTAGGGTTATCAATAAGGGAACAACAAAAACATTAAACTTTAGGAGGGCGAAGTTTGATCAGCTGATAGAAAACCTTCAACTTATTGACTGTGACAAAGTTCTTAATCAAAGGAATACGAATAGTAAATGGGAAACCTTCAAAAGAATTCTGAATACTCAGTGCGAGAGGTATATACCGTATGGGAATAAAAGGGCCAGAAATAAGAGGAAACCAATATGGTTGAACAAGAACGCAAAAGGGGCGTTAAATAGCAAAAAAGAGGCATTCAAGAGATTAAAACAGGAAAACAGTAAGGAGGCACTAATGTGTTACAAGGAAAAAACGAGAACCTGTAAAAAACATAAAAATAGCGAAGGAGGAAACAGAGAAACGTATTGCTAGGGAAAGTAGATCAAATCCCAAACTGTTCTTTACGTATATAAATAGTAAAAGGATTAAATCGGATAATATTGGACCGATAAAAAGTGAGGAAGGCAAAATCATAGAGAAAGATGAGGATAAAGCTAATCTATTAAATATTTTTTTTTTGACAACTTTCACAAAGGAAATAGAACAGGAGAAATGAGAAGTGACAAGCTTAATCCTCCACTAAGTATGACAAATCTAACCCAAGTTGAGGTACAGAAACGCCTCAGTAACATTAAAATAAACAAATCACCAGGACCTGATGGCATACACCCACGGGTACTAAGGGAACTAAGTAATGTGATAGACAGACCGTTATATCTTATATTTAAGGACTCTGTTGAGACTGGGTCTGTGCCACTTGATTGGCGACAGGCGAATGTAGTGCCAATATTCAAAAAGGGAGCGAAAAGTGACGCCGGAAACTATCGGCCGGTGAGTCTGACGTCCGTTGTGGGCAAAATTTTTGAAAGCTTCATTAAAGAGGCAATTACGGAGCATCTTGATGCTAATAATCTTTTAATCCCGAACCAACATGGATTCATGAGGAATCGCTCCTGCCAAACAAACCTGATTGACTTCTATGAGGAGGTTAGCTCTCGAGTAGATCAGGGGGAACCAGTGGATGTCGTGTATCTCGACTTCTCAAAAGCGTTCGATAGCGTGCCACATAATAGGTTGGTATACAAAATGAGAATGATGGGGCTGGGGGAAAATGTCTGCAAGTGGGTAGCTAACTGGCTAAAGGATAGAAGGCAGAGGGTGGTTATAAATGGAATATACTCAGATTGGGTAAGCGTCACTAGTGGGGTACCACAGGGGTCTGTACTAGGCCCAATGTTATTTAACATCTTTATTAACGACATAGTCAACGGGATAAATAGTAAAATATCAATATTTGCAGATGACACAAAGTTATGTAAAACAATTAATACAAAAGAGGACAGTGCAGACCTACAGAGGGATTTGGATAAGCTGGGTAGGTGGAGCATTAAATGGCAAATGAGGTTTAACGAGGAGAAATGTAAGGTCATACATATGGGAAGGAAAAATGGAAGTCACCAGTACTCACTGAATGGGAAATCATTGGGGAATTCAGAGATGGAGAAGGACTTGGGCATCTTGATTGATAGCAAGCTAAATTGGAGTGCCCAAAGTCAGGCCGCTGCTGTAAGGGCAAACAGGGTAATGGGATGTATCAGAAGAGGTATAGCTGCAAAGGATGAGAACATTGTTCTTCCACTGTACAAAGCACTGGTCAGACCACACTTGGAATACTGTGCTCAGTTATGGGCCCCAATATATAGAAAGGATATAAATGAGCTTGAAAAGGTACAAAGGAGGGCAGCAAAATTAATAAAGGGAATGGAGGGACTGCAATACCCAGAGAGGTTGGCAAAACTAGGACTATTCAGCCTAGAAAAGAGAAGGTTGAGGGGGGACATAATAAATATGTACAAATATGTTAGGGGACAGTATAGAGATCTTGCCCGGGATTTGTTCAAAAGGAGGGATATTACGGTAACAAGAGGGCATTCACTAAGACTGGAAGAGAAAAGGTTTCAGCACCAGCATAGGAAGGGGTTCTTTACGGTAAGAGCAGTGAGAATATGGAATTCACTGAGTGAGGAGACGGTAATGTCAGATTCACTACACCAGTTCAAGCGGGGACTGGATGCATTTCTAGATACCAGGCAGATTTCAGCATATACTTAAAAATAAAATAAAATAGTAGGTTGATACAGGGATTTATTCTGACTGCTGGTTTCAGAGTCAGGAGGGAATTTTTCCTCAGGTGAAGATTGGCTAAATCATTTGGGGTTTTTGCCCTCCTCTGGATCAACTTTAGCAATTACAGAACTAACAGGTCGAACTTGATGGACCCAAGTCTTTATTTGGCTTTACAAACTATGTTACTATTATATGGGGTGGGGATGACATCCTGCATGGGGCATTATATGGGGGGGAGGAAGTGACATCCTGCATGGGGCATTATATCGGGGGGGAAGTGACATCCTGCATGGCCCTGGGGCATTATATGGGGGGGGGGATGACTTCCTGCATGGGGCATTATATGGGGGGGAATGACATCCTGCAATGAGCATGATATGGGGGGGGGGGAGAATGGCATCCTGCAATGGGCATTATATGGGGGGGGGAATGACATCCTGCATGGGGCATTATATGGGGGGGTGACATCCTGCATGGGGCATTATATGGAAGGGGAGTGACATCCTGCATAGGGCATTATATGGGAAGGGGGAGTGACATCCTGCATGGGGCATTATATGGGGGGGAGAGGTGACATCCTGCATGGGACATTATATGGGGTGAGAGGTGACATCCTGCATAGGGCATTATATGGGGGGGAGAGGTGACATCCTGCATGGGGCATTATTTGGGGGGTAGAGGTGACATCCTGCATAGGGCATTATATGGGGGAGAGTGATACCCGGCATGGGGCATTATATGGAGGGGGGTGACATCCTGCATGGGGCATTATATGGGGGGGCAGACTGCATGGGGCATTATGTGGGGAAACACAGCCTGCATGGGGCATTATATGGGGGCCAGTATCCTGTATGGAGCATTATATAGGGGCCATTATTCTGTATGGAGCATTATATGGGGGCCATTATTCTGTATAGAACAATATATGGGGCCCATAATACTGTATGGAGGACCATGTGGTGCCCATAATACTGTATGGAGGACTATAATGTCCAGTCTGCACTGTGCGCAGCGAGGATTCGTCGATTTCTGAGCTATTGTAGAATTTACTATAGATATCGCTAATGTAATTTACACACAGAACTTTTACACAGTGCCCGATAGTCACCACGCAAAAAAATGGAAGTAACAAAAATGTGTTAAAATAAATATTTTATTTTAAACATGATAAAAATAATTAAAATAGGAAAAGGTACCAATGTAAAGGAAGACAAAATGGAACCTTTTTATATTCAGAGACAAAAAGGTGAAACTATAAAGCTTTTTACACACAAAATGTGTTTCACTTGTCAGCTGCCATAAATTTAATACTTCAAAATTGATTCATATATTCAAAAAATGAACTTGATTAACACCAAGTAGGTATATACTGAAGATAATACAGTACTCAGTCCATCAAAGGTACAAGAAAATTTCAACATGGCATTTCATCTTGATTATTCTGACACTAAACAGCCCAGATATGCTTAACACTGAATTATTGTCAAAACTATGTCAGAGCTTAATACAGCAAGAGGTATGGCCAAAGTAATACATCAGATGATAATAGTGCTGTAGGTCCTAAAAGACACATAGATCCAGCACATAATTACCTCTATAAATAGTAACATTAAATAAACACTTCTTGCTTAATAGTAACTCTGACACTGTCACCGAAGAAGCTACGGCGAAACGTGCACGTCGGGGCAGGAAGCAGGAGCCTTTATGTTATTGTGGACCACTTGCTATAGGTGAATATAACTATTTAAGAGCTTTATCCCTTATGTCAATTAGAGATTATAGCTGATACCTACCATTATTAGTCAGTGTCAGAGTTACTATTTCTCTCAACCATCTCAAAGGGGCATGGTCTGATGCCAGTTTAAACTTCCGGCCTAGTAGGTAGTATCTCAGTGTATCTACGGCCAAACACTCTTTTTCTACTATCGCATAGTTTTTATCGCAGGAAGAGAGCTTCCGGCTCACATAGAGAATGGGATGTTCTTCCCCATTTATCTCTTGAGAGAGTACGGGTCCTAAGCCAACTTCTGAACAGTCTGTCAGAAGCAAAAATTCTTTCTCAAAGTCAGGTGCTACCAGGATTGGCTGCTTACACATAGCTAGCTTCAACCTCTGGAATGCCGTCTGTTTCCTCTGTCCATTTCACCATCATTAATCTGATGCCTTTTAGGAGGTCCGTAAGTGGCACAGCCATCATGGCAAAATTTTGGATAAACCTCCGGTAATAACCCACAATTCCCAGGCACGCTCTCACTCGCTTATTGGTTGCGGCCAGTTCTGGATTGCCTCCACTTTATTGACTTGTGGCTTTATTTCACCTCTCCTGACGACATAACCCAAGTACTTGACTTCTTCCTTTCCAAAGGCACACTTTTTTTGATTTATAGTAAATCCCACCTTCCTCAGAGCATCCAGAATTGCCTGTACCTAAGATAGATGACTAGCCCAGTCTGGGCTAAAGACCACAATACCGTCAATGTAGGCTGCGGCATACTTCTTATTTAAGGCTAGGATCCGATCCATAGCCCTCTGGAGGGTGTCTGAGGCCCCCTGCAGTCTGAAATGCATTCGAGTGTATTGGAAACACCCATCAAGTGTCGAGAAAGCCGTATTCTCCTTGACCGTCTGGGACATGGGGATCTGCCAGTAGCCCTTCGTCAGGTCAAGGGTGGTGATATACCTCGCTGGTCCAAGCCTCTCGATGAGTTCGTCGACGCGGGGCATCGGGTATGCGTCACATTTGGACAACTCATTCAGCAGGTGGTAGTCATTACAAAACCTCCACTCCCTGTTGGGTTTTGGCACGAGGGCGATGGGACTCAACCATCCACTCTTTGACTCCTCTATCACACCGAGGTCTAACATCCTTTTCACCTCGGTTGAGATCACCTCACTGCGTGCTTCAGGAATCCTGTAGGGTTTCAGGTTTACCCTTATATGCGGCTCTGTTAGCACGTCATGCTCTACCTGTATATGCCCCGGCAACTCTGAGAACAGGTCACGATTCCGCTGTAACAGTTCTTGACACTGTTGCTTCTGGGCCGGCGATAGAGTCTCCGCTATTGTGACATCTTCCACTTTGCCTCTGGGAGTGGCTCCCAGGCAAGGAGCTCTGACAGGTTCTCGCCATCGCTTAAGCAGGTTCACATGGTACACCTGATGCGGCTTTCTTCGGCCAGGTTGGTGGACTCTGTAGTTCAGTTCACCGAATTTCTCCACCACCTCATACGGGCCTTGCCACTTGGCCAGGAACTTACTTTCGATGGTGGGGATGAGAACCAGAACGCGATCCCCAGGCTGGAACTGTCTCAGCCTTGCCGACCGGTTACACACCCTCGCCTGGGGTTCCTGCGCCTGGAAGAGATGTTCCTTCATGATGGGCATCACTTTCACCATTCTCTCCCGCAACATGTTCGATGACGCTCCGGTGGGGCGTGACCTCGGCCTCCCAGGTTTCCTTGGCAATGTCTAGGAGACCTCTTGGATGCCGGCCATACAGGAGCTCAAACGGAGAGAAGCCAGTAGAGGCTTGAGGGACTTCTCTGATCGAGAAAAGCAGAAATGGAAGCAGGTAGTCCCAGTCTCACCCATCCTTTTCAACGACCTTACTGAGCATCGCTTTCAAGGTTTTGGTAAAGCGTTCCACCAGGCCGTCCGTCTGTGGATGGTAAACTAAGGTCCGTATCTGGGCAATCTGAAGGACTCTACGGAGCTCCTTTATCACTTTGCTCATGAAGGGAGTTCCTTGTTCTGTCAAAATCTCTTTTGGCTGACCTGTCCGAGCTAAAATATGAACCAGTTCCCGGGCTATACTCTTACTGGACGAGTTCCTTAAGGGTACCGCTTCGGGGTACCGGGTCGCATAATCCATGACCACCAGGATGCATTGGTGGCCCCGGGACAATTTGACTAAGGGACCCACGAGGTCCATGGCAATCCTCTCAAAGGGAACCTCTATCACCGGTAGTGGAACTAAGGGACTACGGAAGTGGCAGGAGGGCGCAGTTATCTGGCAGGTGGGGCAGGACCTACAATAGTTTTAAGATCTCCCGGTAACATCCTGGCCAATAGGACCTCCTCATTATTCTTTCTTGGGTTTTCTCAACCCCCAGGTGTCCCCCCAGAGCATGTGAGTGGGTCATATCTAATACCCTCCATCGGTATGTCCCGAGAACTAACAGCTGTTCCACTATCTCCTCACCTCTTAGTTTAGTCACCCAGTATAATAGCTCCCCCTGAACTGCAAAGCGGTGGGTACCTGGTGTCTGCCCCCAGCTCTTGAGCAACCCCATTACAGACAGTAACATTGTCCCATGCCCCCTACAAGGTCAAGTCCCGAACTTGAGCAGACCCAAAGTTCTCTCCGGAACCCTCTAACACAGGAAGGTCGGCCTTCTCGGTCACAGTCTCATCCTCGTCGCTAGCAAGGACACACAGTGGGGACTCATCCACTTGTCGCCTGGGGTATTTCCCTAGGGACCTGGCTTTTGACCCCATGACTCAGTCCGGTTTCCTTACCCCACAAGTCCCAGAACAAGGAAAAATCGTCCCCCAATATGATGGGATGTATCAGGCCCTTGACCACCCTGACCTCGTGGGATTGGGCACCACAGTCTGTTCCCACATTCACCCTGGCCACCGGGAAGTTCTTGGCGTCCCCATGTATGCAGTGGATGCCCACAGTGTTTTTAGGGATCAGCTGGTGGGGAAGGGTGGCATTGATTAAGGTAACCAGACTCCCAGAGTCTAACAGTCCAATCACCTTTACTACATTAATGGACACGGCACACGCCTGTGGCCCCTCGCCGGGTTGACAGTCCACACTGCAGGCTGGATAAGCATAATATGAACATCATCTGCCTAGGCTGCAGTCCATTGGCTCAGGGGACATATGACACCGGGTGACTACGTGTCCAGGGTTGTGACACTGCCAACATACCACATCCCTCACAGCAGTCTTTGCCGGACCCTCAGTGGGTTTGGGATGACCCCAGTTTGTGACTCTAGACCCCTTAAGTGGTGAGCCCGCCCCTCTTTGGGTACCCCAGTACAGGAATTTACTATGTCCAGGTTCCCGAGAGATTTTTCGACCACTTGGTACCTCTCTACCAGGTCCACGAGGTTGTTCGCGAGGTCTGCATTGGCTTGGGTAGGGAATGGATGAATCTGTCCATCACCACACGCTCAACCATCTGGGCAGGAGAGGAAGACTCTGGCTGCAGCCACTTCTGGACTAGATGTAGCAAGGCAAACATCTGTGAGCGTCGAGGTTTGTCGCCAGCGTACGCCCAGTGGTGGACCCTTTGCGCTCTGACAGACATAGTCACTCCTGAGCGTGCCAATATCTCGGTTTTTAATTTGGCGTATTCCTTTACGTCTTGTAAAGTCAGATTATAATAGGCCTTCTGTGGCTCCCCAGTCAAATATGGCGCCAGAACCTCCCCCCACTGCTACAGAGGCAATCTCTCCTGTTCCGCCACCCTTTCAAAAACAGTCAGGAATGCCTCAACGTCATCCCCTGGGGTAATCTTCTGTAACACTCTCCTTACTGTCTTCCTGACATGTGAGTCATCAACTGGACTTGTCGGAGCTGTTGCTGTGCGATGGACCGCCTCTGCAAGTAACTCGATCAGCTGCTGCTGTTGATGATGCTGCTCCTGTTGTTTCTGGAGCTGGATCTGTTGCATCAGCAGTTTAGTGGTCTCTTGTTGCTGCTGTAGCTGCTCTTGGTGCTGCTGCTGCACGCTCTGCAGGCTCTGCAGGTGCTGCTGCTACATGCTCGGCTGTCTCTGCACCAGGTGCTTGATTAGCTCTTCCATGCTGCCGGACGTTTCCTGCTGGTTGACAGCCTTTAGCCAGGACATCCACTGTTCTCTGTGGCAGGTACAAGTGTTCCTGGAATCTTGCACGCACTCTCACACCAACTGTGGTAAGACGACTCACTCGGCTGTTTCCAGAAATAGACTCATGACACGGTTTCCTCTGCAGGTTTATTGTAGCTGCATAAGCACTGCAGATTCAGTAAAGTAAACACGGCCTTTCCGGTGTAACGGCAAAACAAAAACATAAAGTATAGCACAGTCCATAAGTGAGCGGGTTCTGCCCGCTCTCGGTATCACAAGCCGTTCAGGCAAAGTCCTTTTGTGGAGCTCTCTAGCTTCCACACACAGCCTGGAGACTTGACTTTCCAGATCACACCAGAGAAAAAAAAACAGTGTCTGAGCATTTAAGCTTGCTCAGCCACACCCTGAGGGGAGGTAGGGTGAATGACTTCCCACCCTATCTCTATGCCATTCACACAAATCCACTCACTTCACAATGGTGATTACACCCCCAACATATAACATGCTGGTGAAAAGTTGTAGGTTCAGTTCACACAGGCAAGCAGCCGTAGTGACACATACCTCCCTTCGTATATAACACCAGTGACTCTGTCACAAGTGTTTACTCACTTGCATCCCTGCAGGTTTATATTCATCTGCTGTGCGGCTCCTGAGATTCCAGAGTGTGCTAAGTTCTTGGTGTGTACATGCCTTCGAGCTTACTGCCTCAATGCCTGAGGTCTGTGTGCCTACCTGGGGCTTAGAGGATCCACCTCACCTGGTGAACCTCGACAGATACGAACAGGTTATTCCCGACTGCTGATCTGTCTGATCGGCATTGAGTGTAGGACTTCAGTATATCTTTCAAGTAGCAGAGGCCTAAGTTGTTCATAGCTTTAAAGGTCACAAATTTTAAAAGTTGTTCTCCATTTCATCGGTATACAGTGCAGTGTGGAGACGATTGGTATTATTAGGGCATAACGAGGCTACCGCTTATTAAGCTACCTGCAGGGTTTTGGACTAACTGAAGGTAGTATATTGCTTTGTCTGTGAAGCCTAGAGTTAAAACATCACAGTAGTCCTAGGTTATGAAGGTGTGTACCTGTGCTAATAGATGTTTAAGTGGAATTAGATGTTTAATTTAGGCAATGTTTCATGATGAATAATTCTGAGTTTTGAAGGGCTGTGTTTCACAGATATTGAAGTGTTTAATTTGAAGGTTATCATTTTGCTCTTAAGCGCTGTCCTGCAGCCAAAGGAACTTCCATTTTATCCAGGTTCTGTCTTATCAAGCTAGCATTTATCCATTCCTGTAATTCAGCTAGTTAAGGAAGAATTTATAACTGGGGATGAGTCACTGAGTCCTGGTTGAATGTCAGGTAACTTGGGCATAATTGGCACAACAGTGTTATGCCAGACCGTATCTGTGGATTATTTTGTCTAATGGTAGAATGTGTCCATGGATAGAAAGAAAAACAAACAAATCAATTTTGGGACAAATCAAGCCAGACATGTCACTAATGTCACTAGAAGTAAGGATCATCAAGCTATGACTTGCCTACTTTGGACATATCATACGAAGAGAGCAATCACTGGAGAAGGACATTATGGTCCTGTCCTTCAAACCCCACATCCAAGCTCTCGCCACTTCCTGTCGCCTCCAGCTCAAAAATATTTCCAGAATCCTTCAATCTACTAAACTGCTTGTGCATGCCCTCATCATCTCCCGCCTCAACTACTGCAACATCCTCCTCTGTGGCCTACCTGCTAACACTCTCGCACCCCTCCAGTCCATCCTCAACTCTGCTGCGCGACTGGTTCATCTCTCGCCTTGCTACTCCTTTGCTACCCCCCTTTGCAAATCCTTTCACTGGCTCCCAATTGCTCAGCGTATCCAGTTCAAACTACTAACACTGACCTACAAAGCCATCCATAACCTTTCTCCTCTGTACATCTCTGAACTAATCTCCCGATATACTGTATTCCCTTACGTAATCTCCTCCAACACCTCCTTCTCTCCTCCACACTTATTCGTTCCACACCCAATCGCCTCCAAGAATTCTCCCGAATATCCCCATCCTCTGGAATTCTGTGCTTCAACACGTCTGATTAGCCTCCACATTTGGACCCTTCAGACGGAACCTGAAAACCCATCTCTTCAAACAAGCTTACAGCCTGCTATGACCTTGCTTGCTGCCACCTCAACAACACCGGAGGTGCTGCAACCCCCCCCCCAACCTACTGTCTCCTTTCCCATCATCTTGTAGAATGTAAGCCCACAAGGGCAGGGTCCTCTTCCTCCTGTACCAGTCTATCATTGTTAGTTTGTTTACTGTAAGTGATAACTGTATTTGGTATGTAACCCCTTCTTATGTACAGCACCATGGAATCAATGGTGCTATATAAATAAATAATAATTATGGTCGGAAGAATAGAAGGAACAAAGTGAACAGGAAGACCAGCAACTTGCTTCCTTGAAACTGCCAAGATAACGTTGGAGAAGACCCTGGTGGACCTATCTAGGCTTACACAAGATCGATATTCCTACAGTGCGTTCATCCATCAAGTAGTCATGGCTCGGGAGCGAGCCGAAGGTTGTAAAAAAAAAAAAAAGGATGTGTCCAATATTTTTGTTTATATAGTGTGTATATATAGATCGAAATGCACGCGCCCTGCGTAAGTGACATAGTTATTCACATGGTCCCAATCTGTACATGTCGTACACTCACAGCTCCTTTATGTATATCATAAGCGCATAGTCCTGCTCCATATACCTTGTACATATATGCCTCCGTTTCGTACACATGCATTGTACACACGGCTCCGCTCAGTACACATTGTACAAACGTGGCTCTGCAACATCCCCACTGTAAACTCCTCCTGACCCCACACATAAACTTCCCCTCATCCAGCACCATGACAACCAGCACAGCAGAGTCCTGCATCCACTGAGGCCCCTGATCATGTGACCCCTGACTCCTCCCCTCCTGTGACATCACCACAGGTCCTGTGCGCACAGAACAGCCATATATCCAGTGTGCAGCTCTGCAGGTGGAGGTATGTGGAGATTCCCCATTACTGGGCGCAGGTCACATTAACCCCTTCACTGCCAGACAATTTTGTTTTTGCCCTTTCGTTTTTTTCTCCTGTTCTTCCAAAAGCCATATCTTGTTTATTTTCCTATCGACATCGCCATATTATTATTATTATTTATTATTATAGCGCCATTTATTTCATGGCGCTTTACATGTGAAAAGGGGTATACATACACAAACAATTACAATAATCTTGAACAAAACGTGACAGTGACTGGTACAGGAGGAGCGAGGACCCTGCCCGCGAGGGCTCACAATCTACAAAGGATGGGTGAGGATACAGTAGGTGAGGGTAGAGCTGGTCGTGGAGCGGTGGTTACTGCAGGTTGTAGGCTTGTTGGAAGAGGAGGGTCTTCAGGTTCCTTTTGATGGTTTCCATGGTAGGCGAGAGTCTGATGTGTTGGGGTACAGAGTTCCAGAGTAGGGGGGATGCACGGGAGAAATCTTATATGCGATTGTGGGAAGAGGGGAGTAGAGAAGGAGATCTTGTGAGGATCGAAGGTTGTGTGCAGGTATGTAACGGGAGACTAGATCACAAATATATGGAGAGTTCAGATATACGTCACTCCGGATTGATTTTGGTGCACGGAAAGGGTACCACTCCTTACTTAATACGAATATATAATCCGGCACTCGAAGTAGTATGAAATATAATTTTAATCAAATATTTAAAGTTCTTTCAGAGATTCATAAGAAATGCAATCCACAAACTGTGACGTTTCGGTCGTCCAACTGCGACCTTCATAAGACACTAATGCATATACAAAGACAAGAAATGCATAGGTATAAGATTTACAAAAAATGAATGAAAGTTGGCCAAAAATACATTATGCAGGAATAGACAGGTAATACATCCTTCAATGAAACATATGGAGGATACTATCTGTTGTAATCACCATGTAAAAATTAAATAAACAAGATCAGCGCATTTCCTCTATATGGCATATTGGTCCTTTCCACTGTGCGCTTTTTCTCCAGGTCTCTCACCTCAATAGCAATCCGGTAAGTTATACCTGTAACGGGTCTGGGAGGCGGAACCTCTGGGCTACAATACAAGGGGGCGGTCCTTGTAAGGGAGCGGGTGGCGACCAGGCAGGCAGTCACAGGAGGTGACCTGGACAGTCTCTGAGTGAACGGGACAGTCTCTGAGTGAACGGGCTGGAGGTCGCGGCAAGTGACCGGGGCAGTCTCTAGGTATAGGGTTGGTACGACCTGTGGCGGCTGAAGATAGACGAGAGCTCCCAGGTGAGCAGGCGAGAGTCTCTGGATGAACGGGTGGTCACAGCATGTGACGGCGGAGCCTCCAGGAAGACCAGCGGACAGGCGACAGATGAGCGCTCCCAGGTGAGCGGGCAGAAGTCTCTGGACAGGCGGGTGGTCACAGCACGTGACGGCAGAGCCTCCGGGTAGGCAAACAGACAGGTAGCAGATGAGCGCTCCCAGGTGAGCGGGCAGGAGTCACTGGACAGGCAGATGGTCACAGCACGTGACGGCGGAGCCTCCAGGTAGGCTAGCAGGCAGATAGCAGATGTGCGCTCCCAGGTGAGCGGGCAAGCTGGTCCATAGACAGACTGACAGGAGTTGGTAGGCAGACCGTCGGACCTCAGGCAGGCAGGCAGGTAGCTGATGTGCGCTCCCAGGTGAGCGGGCAAGAGTCTCTGGAATAGCTGGTGGTCACAGCACGTGACAGCGAAGCCTCCGGGCAGGCAAGCAGGCAGGTAGCGGAGAAGCGCTCCCAGGTGAGCGGGCAGGCTGGTCCTTAGACAGACTGACAGGAGTAGTAAGGCAGACCGTCGGACCTCAGACTAGCAGACAGGTAGCAAGTAATCAGGCAGGAATCTGACAGGTAACTGACAGGTAACTGGCAACGGGACCTGAGGGCTGAAGCACAGGTGAGACACAGGTGCAAACAACATTGCTCGGGCACCTCCATTTTGGAGGAGGTGCCTTATATATGATGAAGTCCTCCGGCCATTGGCCGGGGACTCCTTAGGACGACGCGCGCGGCCCCTTTAAGAGGAGGGGAGCGCGCGCGCGCGCGCCCTAAGCACAGGGGCCGGGAAGGAGCGCGCGCTGAGAGCAGAGCGGGAGGAGGACGCCGGGAAGGAGCGCGCGCTGACAGCAGAGCGGGAGAGGGACGCCGGGCACGGGGCAGAGCGGTGAGGGGAGCAGCGTCCCTGCCTAGCAGAGGGCAGGGCCGCCGGCACTACAGTACCCCCCCCTTTAGGCCCCCCCTTTTTTAGGCCAGACAGAAATTTAGCTAGGATGAGAGGGGCATGGATGTTCTCCCGGGGCTCCCACGTTCTCTCCTCAGGACCAAACCCCTTCCAATCTACCAGAAAAAAGGTCTTTCCTCTTACCCTTTTGGTGGCAAGAATGTTCTCTACCTCAAACTCGTCCTCAGCGGAAACCGGAGCAGGAGGCGTACCTGTAGACTTGGAAAAAGAGTTAAGTACCACAGGTTTGAGGAGAGATACATGGAAGGAGTTAGGGATCCGTAAGTTGGCCGGGAGTTTCAATTTATAGGCCACCGGGTTGATCTGACTGGTGACCTCCAGAGGTCCGATGAACCGAGGCCCTAACTTGTAAGAAGGTATCTTGAGTCGAACATATTTAGATGAGAGCCAGACCTTATCTCCTGGACGAAATTGAGGAGGATCCAGGCGTTTTTTGTCAGCGTGTCTTTTCATCCGTTCGGACGACTGAAGGAGTGCGGATCGGGTACTCTCCCAAATGGAGGGAAATTTGCTAACGAGAGATTCCGCAGCCGGGTTGTCCACCGAGGTGGAGACAGGAAAAGGAATCCGAGGATGCTGACCAAAGACTACAAAAAACGGGGATTTGGAGGAGGATTCGCTCTCGTGATTATTGTAAGAGAACTCGGCCCATGGTAGGAGATCCACCCAGTCAGAATGGTGGGCATTAACGAAGTGCCGGAGGTAACTGGTCAGGTTCTGATTGATCCGCTCCACTTGACCATTGGACTGTGGGTGGTAAGCGGAAGAGAAGTCCAGGGTGACGTCTAGTAGTTTACAAGTGGCTCTCCAGAAGCGTGAGGTGAACTGTACCCCACGATCCGACACGATGTGGAGGGGCAGGCCATGAAGACGGAAGATGTGACGAATAAAGTCTCTAGCTAGCTCGGGTGCAGACGGGAGGCCTGGTAGGGGAACGAAATGAGCCATCTTGGAGAAGCGGTCAGCGACCACCCAAATGACCGTACAACCGGCAGAGAGTGGGAGGTCAGTTATGAAGTCCATTGCAATATGCTGCCAGGGGGCAGCAGGTACTGGGAGCGTAAGGAGGCGACCGGCTGGCAGATGTCTCGGAACCTTGTTGCGGGCGCAGGACACACAGGCAGAAACAAAGTCTATTACATCCTTGTGCAGGGTAGGCCACCAGTAGTGACGGGAAATAAGCTGGAGGGTCTTCTTCTGACCAGCGTGGCCAGCCAGTTTAGACGAGTGACCCCAGTGAAGGATCTTCTCCCGATCAGGTACTGATACGAACGTCTTTCCGGGAGGGAGACGATTTAGACTCACGGGAGCCACCTGCATTACTATGGCGGGATCGATGATGTGTTTCGGATCTTCCTCGAGATCAGATACCAGAAAGGATCGAGACAAGGCGTCCGCCTTGACGTTTTTGTCAGCCGGGCGAAAATGAAGGACAAAATCAAAACGAGCAAAAAACAAGGACCACCGGGCTTGGCGCGGGTTAAGTCTCTGGGCATGCTGGAGGTAAGCCAAGTTCTTGTGGTCAGTGTAAATTATTACCGGGTGAAGAGCCCCCTCAAGCAGGTAACGCCACTCCTCCAATGCCAGTTTGATGGCCAATAACTCTCGATCTCCTATGGAATAATTGCGCTCTGAGGATGAGAAGAGTTTAGAGAAGAAGCCGCAAGTTACCATCCTCCCGGAAGAAGATTTTTGAGTAAGTACCGCTCCAGCTCCAGAGGAGGAGGCGTCCACTTCCAGGAAGAACTGCTTGTTGCCGTCCGGGCGATGCAGCACCGGGGCGGAAGAGAAGGCCTGTTTTAAGGAAAGAAAGGCTTCTTCTGCTTCGGGCGGCCACTGTTTGGGATTAGTACCCTTACGGGTGAGCGCGGAAATTGGGGCAGTCCGGGAAGAGAAGTGTGGTATGAAGAGGCGGCAGTAGTTGGCGAAGCCCAGGAACCGCTGAATGGCTTTCAACCCCTCCGGTCGGGGCCATTTCTCGATGGCAGACAGTTTCTCTGGATCCATTCGTAGGCCGGTCTGAGAAATAATGTAGCCCAAAAACGGAAGCGAGGTCTGCTCAAAGAGGCACTTCTCGTATTTAGCGAAGAGGTGATTCTGCCTGAGCCTGAGCAGGACCTGACGAACGTCCCTCCGGTGAGTCTGGAGATCCGGAGAGAAGACCAAGATGTCGTCCAGGTACACCACTACGCAGGAGTAGAGAAGGTCCCGGAAGATGTCATTGACCAACTCTTGAAAGACGGCAGGAGCGTTACAGAGACCAAAGGGCATTACCAGGTATTCATAGTGGCCGTCCCGGGTGTTGAATGCCGTCTTCCATTCATCCCCCTGACGGATACGAACCAGGTTGTACGCCCCACGGAGGTCTAGTTTGGTGAAGATTCTAGCCCCCCTCAGACGATCAAATAATTCTGGAATGAGCGGAAGGGGGTACTTATTCTTCACCGTGATCTGGTTTAGGCCTCTATAGTCTATACAGGGACGGAGAGAGCCGTCCTTCTTTTTGACGAAAAAGAAGCCTGCTCCTGCCGGGGAGGTAGATTTCCGGATGAATCCCCTGGCCAGATTCTCCTCAATATATTCGGACATCGACCAGGTCTCAGCAGCGGATAAAGGATAAATACGCCCACGGGGAGGAGTAGTACCGGGTAACAGGTCGATGGGACAGTCGTATGGTCTATGAGGGGGTAATGTCTCTGCCTCCTTTTTATTAAAGACATCAGCATAAGACCAATAAGGAATCGGAAGTCCAGGTAGATTAGCTGGGGTAGGAGAGGGACGGACGGGATGGACGGGAACCAGGCAGGTCTTATGACAGTCTTGTCCCCAGCGAAGGACTTCTCCGGTTTGCCAGTCAAGCACGGGTGCATGTTTCTGGAGCCAAGGCAGACCTAGCAAGAGGGCGTGAGAGAGTCCAGGCAGAACATGAAAGGAGATACTTTCAGAATGCAGCATTCCCACCTGCAGAGTAATGGATTCGGTGAGGAGTTGGATGGGGCGTGGTAAGAGCCCCCCATGCACGGCAGCCACAGACAAGGGTACAGCCAGAGGTTTGGTGGGGATGCGGTATTTCTCTACCAGGGACTGTGAAATAAGATTCCCGGCTGCTCCAGAGTCCAGTTGGGCTAGTTCGAAATAACGGTTCTCCCCGTAGACGATTGAAACTGACAACAGCAGGGATGGAGAGGATTTATTCTTGTCTAGGTGGACCTCTCTGAGCGAACCTAGACACAGGCGTTTCCCGACCTCTCCGGGCAGGCACGGATCCGGTGCTCCTTACTGCCACAGTAGAAGCAGGTCCCCTCGGCACGGCGTAAGTTCTGACGGGTCTTGACCATCTTGGTCTGGTCGACCTGCATAGGCTCAGGAGGGTGTACCTGGTTAGAGACAGAAGGAGTGACGGGTTTCTGAAAAGTAGGAGCTAGACGTAGTAACCTCCTCTCACGGGTGACCTCTCTGGCACGCTCCTGGAACCGTAGGTCAATCCGGGTGGCAAGAGTTATTAAGTCATCGAGAGTGGTAGGAATGTCCCGACCGGCAAGTTCATCTTTAATACGGCCGGACAGACCCTCCCAGAAGACGGAAACCAGAGCGTCGTTATCCCAGGCCAGCTCCGAGGCAAGGGTACGGAACCGTATGGCATATTGGCCCACGGTGAGGCTTTCCTGACGGAGGCGTAGCAATGATGATGCGGATGAGGTCTTCCGTCCGGGTTCGTCGAAGACTTTCCGGAAAGCCGTGAGAAAAGCAGGCAAGTTGGACACCAGGGGGTCTCCTCTCTCCCATAGAGGATTTAGCCAGGCCAGAGCCTCCCCGGTGAGATGGGACATGATGAATGCAATTTTGGCTCGGTCGGAGTTAAACTGGTGGGACAATAGTTCAAAGTGCAGGGTGCACTGATTTATGAAGCCCCGAGCCTGGACGGAGTCGCCTCCGAAGCGAGGAGGTGCAGAAAGCCGGGGTCCGGGGTAGGATACCATGGTATTAGTGGGCAGCGGAGCTGCCAGATTGCGAGACATGGCACTGGCGGAGGTTGTCGGTGGAGCAGTCAGAGTGTCCAGGCGAGTATTGACATTCCGCAGGTGACCCAGGATGGACTCCTGTTGGGACCTTTGACGGGACAGTTCATGACACAGGTCCGAGAGCGAGGGAGCTTGGGTGCCACCCGGTTCCATGGCCCGAGCAAACTGTAACGGGTCTGGGAGGCGGAACCTCTGGGCTACAATACAAGGGGGCGGTCCTTGTAAGGGAGCGGGTGGCGACCAGGCAGGCAGTCACAGGAGGTGACCTGGACAGTCTCTGAGTGAACGGGACAGTTCTGAGTGAACGGGACAGTCTCTGAGTGAACGGGCTGGAGGTCGCGGCAAGTGACCGGGGCAGTCTCTAGGTATAGGGTTGGTACGACCTGTGGCGGCTGAAGATAGACGAGAGCTCCCAGGTGAGCAGGCGAGAGTCTCTGGATGAACGGGTGGTCACAGCATGTGACGGCGGAGCCTCCAGGAAGACCAGCGGACAGGCGACAGATGAGCGCTCCCAGGTGAGCGGGCAGAAGTCTCTGGACAGGCGGGTGGTCACAGCACGTGACGGCAGAGCCTCCGGGTAGGCAAACAGACAGGTAGCAGATGAGCGCTCCCAGGTGAGCGGGCAGGAGTCACTGGACAGGCAGATGGTCACAGCACGTGACGGCGGAGCCTCCAGGTAGGCTAGCAGGCAGATAGCAGATGTGCGCTCCCAGGTGAGCGGGCAAGCTGGTCCATAGACAGACTGACAGGAGTTGGTAGGCAGACCGTCGGACCTCAGGCAGGCAGGCAGGTAGCTGATGTGCGCTCCCAGGTGAGCGGGCAAGAGTCTCTGGAATAGCTGGTGGTCACAGCACGTGACAGCGAAGCCTCCGGGCAGGCAAGCAGGCAGGTAGCGGAGAAGCGCTCCCAGGTGAGCGGGCAGGCTGGTCCTTAGACAGACTGACAGGAGTAGTAAGGCAGACCGTCGGACCTCAGACTAGCAGACAGGTAGCAAGTAATCAGGCAGGAATCTGACAGGTAACTGGCAGGTAACTGGCAACGGGACCTGAGGGCTGAAGCACAGGTGAGACACAGGTGCAAACAACATTGCTCGGGCACCTCCATTTTGGAGGAGGTGCCTTATATATGATGAAGTCCTCCGGCCATTGGCCGGGGACTCCTTAGGACGACGCGCGCGGCCCCTTTAAGAGGAGGGGAGCGCGCGCGCGCGCCCTAAGCACAGGGGCCGGGAAGGAGCGCGCGCTGAGAGCAGAGCGGGAGGAGGACGCCGGGAAGGAGCGCGCGCTGACAGCAGAGCGGGAGAGGGACGCCGGGCACGGGGCAGAGCGGTGAGGGGAGCAGCGTCCCTGCCTAGCAGAGGGCAGGGACGCCGGCACTACAATACCCTTCATATATCTCATTCATCTTCTGTATCCCTTATTGTTATTACTGCTCTATACTATAGTTTCTTCTCATCTGGCTTACAGTAATGTTATCCTTTAGATCCATATACATGGTCCTACACTTTTTCCTTCACATTTTTTCTCCCCCCCCCCCCCCCTTTTTTTTTTTTTTTTCTTTCCGGATTTTTCTTTAAGAATGCATTCTATTTTTTCTATTTTATGGGTCCCTTAACATTTTGACCACCTGTCTCTTTATGAGATTCCTGTTCAGATATACTATATTCTGTTTGATGAGGCTTGATTTTTTCACTGCATGACCCCTTCTCCCATTGATCTTGTTTATTTTATTTTTACATGGTGATTACAACAGATAGTATCCTCCATATGTTTCATTGAAGGATGTATTACCTATCTAATCCTGCATAATGTATTTTTTGCCAACTTTCATTCATTTTTTGTAAATCTTATACCTATGCATTTCTTGTCTTTTGTATATGCATTAGTGTCTGATGAAGGTCGCAGTTGGATGACCGAAACGTCACAGTTTGAGGATTGCATTTCTTATGAATCTCTGAAAGAACTCTAAATATTTGATTAAAATTATATTTCATACTACTTCGAGTGCCAGATTATATACAAATATATGGAGGAGACAGGTTGTGGATGGCTTTGTATGCCATGGTTAGGGTTTTGAACTGGAGTCTCTGGGCAATGGGGAGCCAGTGAAGGGATTGACAGAGAGGAGAGGCCGGGAATAGCGGGGGGACAGGTGGATTAGTCGAGCAGCAGAGTTTAGGATAGGTTGGAGGGGTGCGAGAGTGTTAGAAGGGAGGCCACAGAGCAGGAGGTGGCAGTAGTCGAGGCAGGAGATGATGAGGGCATGCACTAGTGTTTTTGCAGATTCATGGTTGAAGAATGTGCGGATCTGGGAGATATTTTTGAGTTGGAGTCGGCAGGAAGTGGAAAGGGCTTGGATATGTGATTTGAAGGAGAGATCAGAGTCCAGGGTTACC
The DNA here is from genome assembly GCF_046119375.1 of Phyllobates terribilis. Lineage (NCBI taxonomy): Eukaryota > Metazoa > Chordata > Amphibia > Anura > Dendrobatidae > Phyllobates > Phyllobates terribilis. The sequence goes on from NW_027362765.1 coordinate 79,014,892, forward strand.
CCAAGGCAGCGAGCTTGCGGGACTGGGGAGAGTGAACAGCCACTGACATTGATGGATAGGTCAGGTGGGGGGATGAATGAGATGGTGGAAAGATGATGAATTCATTTTTATCCATGTTAGGTTTTAGAAATCTAGCAGAAAAGAAGGATGAAATAGCAGACAGACATTGTGGGATTTTGGTTAGTAGGGAGGAGATATCGGGTCCGAAGAGGTAGATCTGTGTGTCATCAGCATAGAGGTGATACTGAAAGCCGTGAGACACTATGAGCTGTCCCAGGCCAAAGATGTAGATGGAGAATAGCAGGGGTCTTAGAACTGAACCTTGGGGGACACCTTCAGATAGGGGATGAGATGAGGAGGTGGTGTGTGAGTGGGAGACACTGAATGTCCTGTCTGTTAGGAATGAAGAGATCCAAGATAGAGCCAAGTCTGTGATGTCAAGAGATGAGAGAGTCTGTAGCAAGAGGAATTGGTCCACTGTGTCGAAGGCAGATGACAGGTCTAGGAGGAGGAGGACAGAGTAGTGTTGCTTGGATTTGGCAGTTAGTAGGTCGCTGGTGACTTTAGTCAGGGAAGTTTCAGTAGAATGGTGCAGTTGGAAGCTAGATTGGAGGCTGTCAAAGAGAGAGCAGGATGAGAGGTGGGAGGACAGTTCAAAGTGGACATGTTGTTCGAGTAGTTTTGAGGCATAAAGAAGAAGTGATATGGGGCGATAGCTAGTCAGAGAGGATGGGTCAAGGGAGGGCTTTTTGAGGTTGGGTGTGATCGAGGCATGTTTGAAGCATGATGGGAAGACACCAGTTGTTAGTAACAGATTGGTGGGTTAGGGTTGGGATGAAGATAGTGGTAAGGTTGGGGATGAGGCGGGACGGGATTGGGTCAAGTTCACAGGTGGTGAGGTGTGATTTGGAGAGTAAAGAGGAAAGTTGATCTTCCGTAATGGTGGAGAAGCTGGTTTTGGAGGAGGAGGATTGAGTAGGTGTGAGGAGGGGCTGGGGGTACTTTAGGCAAAAACTTTGTCTGATGATATCAATCTTAAGCTTGAAGAATGAGGTAAAGTCTTCGGCTGAGAGGAGAGGGAGGAGGCGCTGGGGGGTGGAGGACAGAATTGAAGGTGTTGAATAGCTGTTTAGGGTTGTGAGACAGAGAGGATATAAGAGATGAGAAGTACGTTTGTTTTGTGGCAGTGAGTGTGGACTTGAAGGTAGTAAGGGACTGTTTGAATACGATGAAGTGCTCATTGGAGTGGGACCTTTTCCCATCTACGCTCAGCAACCCTGGAGGCCCGTCACGTTCTTTGGTTAGGCTGGTGTGCCAGGGTTGCCTGTTGATTGTGGGAGCTTTGGTATCTGTGAGGGGGGAGACTGAATTGAGAGCTGCAGCTGTTGTGGCGTTATATAAAGCAGCAGCAACATCTGCGTCATGTAAGGAACAGATGTTTGTAAGAGGGAGGAGGGATTCAGAGAGTGAGTGTAGGTCAGGATGTTTAAGATTTCTGCGAGGGTATGCAAGTTTGTGGGTTGGGGATTGTGGCCCTGGAGAGGAGAGGGTAGAGAATATAAGTCGGTTGTGGTCAGAAAGAGGGAGGGGTGAGTTAGAGAGGTTAAGGCCCCGTCACACTTAGCGACGCTGCAACGATCCCGACAACGATACGACCTGTCAGGGATCGTTGCTGCGTCGCTATGTGGTCGCTGGTGAGCTGTCAAACAGGCAGGCTCACCAACGATCAGGGGAGCAGCGACATCATGGAAAGAATCTTTCCACGATGTCCTGCTCCTGGTTACCAGCCTGCTGAAGCAGGAGCAGGCTGGTAACCATGATAAACATCGGGTTACTAGGGGCACACGCACACCTAGTAACCCGTTGTTTATCATGGTTACCACTCTGCTACGGTGAGCGGGAGGTTACCGCTCACTTTAGCAGGCTCGTAACATTGATAAACAACGGGTTACTAGGTGCGCGTGTGCCCCTAGTAACCCGATGTTTATCACGGTTACCAGCCTGATCGCTGCTCCCGCTGGTCACACACAGCGATGTGTGCAGACCAGTGGGAGGGCAACGACCAAAAAATGGTCTAGGACACTTTGCAGCGATCAGTGACCTCACAGCAAAGTGTCACACATAGCGACATCGCTGGTGAGGTCGCTGTTGCATCACCAAAACCATGACACAGCAGCGATCTTGCTAGCGATCTCGCTATGTGAGACGGGGGCTTTAGATAGGGAACAGAGGCAGGTGAAGATGAGGTCCAGAGTGTGGCCATCTTTGTGAGTGGCTGCGGAAGACCATTGAGTAAGGCTGAAGGAGAAAGTGAGGGATAGAAGCTTAGAGGCAGCTAAGAGAGACGTGTCAATGGGGATGTTGAAGTCGCCCATGATGATAGTGGGTATGTCAGCGGAAAGGAAATTAAGTATCAGGTGGTGAAATGGTCTAGGAAGGTGGTGGCTGGTCCTGAGAGGCGGTAAATGACAGCCAGTTGGAGGGGGTTAGTAGAAAGTGGAGGACTATGGGGGTGAGAGTGAAAACAAAGACGCACATTGTTTACATTGTCCAAGTTTCCAGTTATCTTCAGGTTAAATTCAGGTATAATCCATATTTCTCACACTTAAGCATGGACACTTAAGGCAATGCACTGCAGACACGTCTATAGCAGACTCCTTGCTCACAGTATATGGGCCACAGAATGCATTCAAGTGTGAACCAGATAGGAGTGGTCTGTGCTCATCTTGATCAGCTGATTAAGGCTAAGCCAGATGCAGGGTATTCAAGGGACAAGTAAACAAAGTCATAAATAAGAGTGGGGGGTAGTAATAGTTAGTTGAAAAACATACCATGTGTATATAGGAGCAGAGGAAGGAAGAAATCAGTATGGGAAAGTTGGGTCACGTACAATGTGTATATAGGAGAAGAGCAAGGAAGAAATCAGCATGGGAAAGTTGGGTCACTTAACTGTATGAGGAATGGATAAACAGAGATGCTGATTAGAGTGCAATGATGGCAGATGACTAAAGTACAGTGTGTATGCATCATATTAATCAGGTATAATTCATATTTCTCACACTTAAGCATGGACACTTAAGGCGATGGACTGCAGACACGTCTATAGCAGCATTCTTGCTCACGATATATGTGCTACAGAATGAGGGCTTGTTTTCTTTTGCGGGAGTAGTTGTATTTTTTCCTGACTCCATTCATTTTACTGTAAAATGTACTGAATAAAGAAAATTACAACTGTGGTGAAATAGTGAAAAATATAAAATTCCGCCATTGGGTTTTGTTTTCATGACGCTCATTATTCGGTAAAAATGACCTGGAAACCCGGTTTTGCAGGTCAGTACGGTTATGGCAATACCAAACTTGCATTTTTTTAAGTGGTGAAAACACCCCCCAGAAGTTTATAAAAAAAAAAAAAAAAAAACATTTGTTATGTGTCACCATTTTCCGAAACCCGTCACATTTTTACTTTTCCATCAGTTGAGCTGTGTTAGTGTTCGGTTTTTGCGTGGTGACTGAGCTGATGCTTTCACTGATACCATTTTGGGGTCCATAAAATATTTTGATCGCTTTTTATTGTATTTTTTTAGGAATGTTTGGTGAATGGAAAACTGCTATTCTGGTGTTTTGTTGTTTTTTTTTTGTTACAGTGTTTACCGATCGGATAAATTAATTTTAGATTTCAATAGATTGGACTTTTACTATACCAAATATGTCTTCATTTTTTATTTCTTTATTTTCAATGGGGAAAAATGAGGTGATTCAAATTTTTAGGTTTTCTTTTGTTTAAAACTATTTTTACTTGACTTTTTAGTCCCCTTCGCAGACTTGAACCTACAATTGTGTCATCCCTTATACTGCAATACAAAGGCGTGTGAAATGTCAATCCAGCAAGAGTGCACTGCCCCTCAGGAAGCCAGGAGGCAGGGGAGTGGTATGCTTCTGCTGAAAAAAGATGACACAACCCCTTTAAGTAATTTTGCTCATTTGGAATGAATAGTTATCTTCTGAGGTGCCCACTGGGGTGTTCACAACCACTAGAGTTAAATTGTACCTCAATTTTAAGCATGTTTACCCAGTTTGTGGGTCCACTTAAGTGTTTCACCTCCCCTTGTATGAATCCCCTTGCTACTCCTCTAATCAATCTGTTAAGGTCTGGACAAAATACTAACATTTTTGGATTTTATTTGTGCCATTCTAGGGTACATATAACTTATTGATTATCTATTTAACTTTCTAGATTTAATGTCTCCACATTCCAACTTTTTTTTTCTGATGAGGTAAGAAGAGACTGCTCACACTGCTGTCCTTTTTGTCTATCTGATTTAATACTGGAGATACCAGGTCTGCTGTGGTAAGAAGAGGCTGCTCACACTGCTGTCTTCTCTGTCTATCTGATCTAATACTGGAGATACTTGGACTATTGAGGTAAGAAGAGGCTGTTCACTGTGTTGTCCACTGTGTCTTTCTGAATGCTGAGCGGCTGATTTGACCTGAGCTTGCATTGTATAGATTGGTCTCAGTATCTGGGCTTCATTTTGCACATGATCAGTGACACCTGTCTTATTAACACTCTAGGGCAGGTTTCTTTCAGTATAACATGATGGAAACTATATTAATTCTATAATTTTTACCTCCTTCCCCATTTTACAAAAGCCGTAACTTTTTATTTTTGTATTTTTACATAAATATAGTGTCTGAATGCTGTTTTTTTGTAATTATATGATCACCCATGAATCTTTATGATTTTACATCAGCTCATCTTCTTACCATTCAGATCCCTACAATATCGGATCCTCTCAGTGGAGATCTTCTATATAAGAGAATTTTCCTGATTGACCCATCAAGGATGGCTAGGGACAGGGACAAGATGGTGGAGAGAATATTACATCTCACCCTAGAGATCCTCTTCTGGCTTACTGGAGAGGTGAGAGATTCTGATGACGTCACATTACATCATTCTTATCTATGGGAATAACAGATGGACAGAACTGGAGAGGTGAGGACTCTGGAAATGTCTGTAGTGAGATTTATTAATGTGTCTCTCCATAACCAGGATTACATAGTAGTGAAGAAGACCTCTAGTGACCGCTGTCATGACTCTGTGTCTGAGGAATGGGGAAGACCCCTAAGCCCAAACATGGGGCCTCCACCTCACCCCCTGATACATGAGGACATCAATGACCAGAAGATCCTAGAACTCACCTACAAGATGATTGAGCTGCTGACTGGAGAGGTGACACTGCTGGGAATGCTGGGACATTATACAGTAACACTATGAAGGGATCGGGGTGATGACAGTATCGTTGTATGTGTCAGGTTCCTATAAGGTGTCAGGATGTCACCATCTATTTCTCCATGGAGGAGTGGGAGTATTTAGAAGGACACAAAGATCTGTACAAGGACGTCATGATGGAGATTCCTCAGACCCTCACATCACCAGGTAATAGACATGACTAAATACACACAACCTATAATTATCTGTATATATAGAATTATTTCAGTCCCTGTATGTTTTTCCTCCAGTTCTACCCAGTAAGAGGACAACACCAGGGAGATGTCCCCATCCTCTTCTTCCACAGAACTGTAAGCAAGAAGATCCCAATGTCCCTCAGGATCATCAGGTAGATGGAGAGAAAGGTCCTGTGTTCTGTCTTGTCTTATCCACTAGTATTATACACTGAACGGACAATTTATTAGAGACTCCTTCACTTGGATTGGAGCTACGCTCTATGGAAATTAGACCTATCACCCCAGAGTGCAGAAGAAACTCAAGTGATTAGTTTTCTATGGATCAGTTTACATTTGAATCCACAGTTTTATAGAAAAATGAGGCAATCTGAAAGACTTTGACCGAGACAGGGTCATCAGTGCTAGAGTAGCCAGGGACAGTATTTTAAAAACTCTTGACCTTTTGGGTTTTTCTATACATTGGCATCAAGAGTTTAGAATATTGTAATCTAGGAAAAACCTTCAATATAAGTGGATTGTGTGGAAATAACTCATCTATGGAAGGGGTAAGAGAAGGAAATCTGATGTCAAGAATAAACAGACGGGGCACAGTGACTGCAGCCATATACATGGGTGACCAACAAAAATGTCCAAATTCAAAAATCATTGCTTCTTAGCTCAGATGGGATATAGCAGCAGACCACCAGTTTGAGAGCAATTGCTGTCTAAGGCAAACAAAAAAGGCGACTCCAGTGGGTAAAATGGTGGAAAAATTGGATTATTCAGCAGTGGAAAACATCTGGTCTGATGAATCTGGATTTCTGTGACACCATTCTGATGGGAGGGTCAGAATTTAGCCCCAACATTATGTATCAGTTTCACCCGTTTTATCAGGCTGGTGTAGGTGGAGTAATGAGGTGGTGAATGTTTCTGGGTACATTCTAGGTCCTCTAATACAGTGGATGAATGTTTGAACACTAGGGGGCTTACCTAAGCATTGTGGTCAGTCATATTCCTCCATTTATGGCAGCTGTTTACACTATGACAGAAGGACTATGTGCAGCGAACGTAAGGGCCTAGGGTACTCGGTAGCCGGGCCGGCAGTCTTCCAGTGGCCCAGCTCCGTGGCCCTGGCCGAGCAGATGAAGGGAGTATTTACAGGAGATTCGTAGTCTTTATGTGACACCACCTGTGGTGCCTGGTCAGGGATGACCAGCGCTGCTGTGTGGACCCTGGGGGATAGATGGTATAGCACCTGGGATGAAATACTTCCGACGGGTGAAGCGGGCCCGCAGGGATTGAGAAAGCTTATATGAAGGATGGCGGCGGGGGAAACAGGGTGCAGAGAGCAGGGCGGCAGCAGTGATGATAGTCGCGGTGGTAGCACAGCTGCGGGGAGGCGCAGAAGAAGACAGACACGAGGAATGCAGTCCGGTTACCTTTACTGCAGAGAAAGCTGTGGAGTCGGGGGCACTGGTCACTAGGTCTAGGAGGGTCCGATCAGCCTGGAAGCAATCGGAGTCCACCTTGTCAGGTGGGTTTGGAGGCCTGCCTGCTGCGCTTCTCCGTTGCGGGCCCCGATGCCTGTGGGCTATCATGCGGTCCCTTTTCTTCACTCCTGCCCTAAGCTCCGTACTAGCAGGCGGTGCGAACCTATAATGGGTACTGACATCTTGGGTGCAGTTCCGGGCTCTAGTTATACCACTGTGCTGCCAGGCCTCTGCTTGTGGCCAGGAAACTTGCAGTCTCCTGTCCTCCAGATCTGATTGCCAGGACGTGCAATGCCCGTACAACCCAGGACTCTGTCGTCCTCTGCTCCACTGCCTGGGGTGAGCTCTTCACGTGCTCTGCTCCCCAGAACTTTCTCCTTCTCTCTCTGCTGCTTTCTCCCCCTCTCCTTTCCCTCTCACACTCACTGACTAACTCCTCCCTCCAGCCGGAAAAGGCTGCTCCCCAGAATAGGATGTAGAGCTCCCCCTTCAGGTCAGGGATCGGAAAATATATGTGTGCATGTGGGGTTTACCTGACGTGGGGAGCGCCTCCTGCTTCCAAACGTAATATCATCTCCGGTGAAGGAGGCAACACTACTGTGGCAACCGGCCCATGGGGAGCTCCGCTATGCTCCATGTCACATGGGTCGTATAGTGATGGGTTGGTTCCAGGAACATGACAACGAGTTTTTCTTGTCTCCTTGGTCTTCATAGTCCCCAGATCATAATCCTATGGAGCATCTCTGGGACGAGGAAAAATAGGAAGAATGGGCTGATCAGAAACTACCTGGCATAACAATTTCAACATCTAGTAGACTTTATGACGTGGTAAATTGCTGTGATTTAGAAGGCCAAAGGAGATCAAACTAGATGGGTGTCACCTAGGGTACTTTCACATTGCTCTTTTTTCCATGTTCATGGAACCCATCGGGGTTTGTGTCCAAACCCCCCACAAACGGGACTTGGATGTATGCGCTGACGGGGCCATAGACTATAATGGTGCTGGCAGAGTGAATGTGCGCTCTGCTGTGAATCATTTTCAGGCTTATATGTTTACTGGAGGCGGACACCCAGACGCAGTCTACTAATCTGACTGCTGATAATACTCAGTTTCTTCCTGAATCAATCACAAATTTGCAATCACAAATTCTCTGGTCTTATTATCTTAATTGAATTTGCTTGCAAGGAAAAAACACAAAAGAGAATGAAGCAAAAATCAAATCATTGATCATTTCACACAAAACTCCAAAAATGGGCCAGACAAAAGTATTGGCACCCTCAGCCTAATACTTGGTTGCACAACCTTTAGCCAAAATAACCGCTTCTGGTAACCATCAATGAGTTTCTTACAATGCTCTGCTGGAATTGTAGACCATTCTTCTTTGGCAAACTGCTCCAGGTCCCTGATATTTGAAGGGTGCCTTCTCCAAACTGCCATTTTGAGATCTCTCCACAGGTGTTCTATGGGATTCAGGTCTGGACTCATTGCTGGCCACCTTAGAAGTCTCCAGTGCTTTCTCTCAAACCATTTTATAGTGCTTTTGGAAGTGTGTTTTGGGTCATTGTCCTGCTGGAAGACCCACGACCTCTGAGGGAGACCCAGCTTTCTCACACTGGGCCCTACATTTTGCTGCAAAATTTGTTGGTAGTCTTCAGACTTCATAATGCCATGCACACAGTCAAGCAGTCCAGTGCCAGAGGCAGCAAAGCAACCCCAAAACATCAGGGAACCTCCGCCATGTTTGACTGTAGGGACCGTGTTCTTTTCTTTGAATGCCTCTTTTTTTTTCCTGTACACTCTATGTTGATGCTTTTTCCCAAAAAGCTCTACTTTTGTCTCATCTGACCAGAGAACATTCTTACAAAACGTTTTAGTCTTTCTCAGGTAAGTTTTGGCAAACTCCAGCCTGGCTTTTTTATGTCTCGGGGTAAGAAGTGGGGTCTTCCTGGGTATCCTACCATACAGTCCCTTTTCATTCAGACGCCGACGGATAGTACGGGTTGACACTGTTGTTCCCTCGGACTGCAGGGCAGCTTGAACTTGTTTGGATGTTAGTCGAGGTTCTTTATCCACCATCTGCACAATCTTGCGTTGAAATCTCTCGTCAATTTTTCTTTTCCGTCCACATCTAGGGAGGTTAGCCACAGTGCCATGGGCTTTAAACTTCTTGATGACACTGCGCACGGAAGACACCGGAACATTCAGGTCTTTGGAGATGGACTTGTAGCCTTGAGATTGCTCATGCTTCCTCACAATTTGGTTTCTCAAGTCCTCAGACAGTTCTTTGGTCTTCTTTCTTTTCTCCATGCTCAATGTGGTACACACAAGGACACGGGACAGAGGTTGAGTCAACTTTAATCCATGTTAACTGGCTGCAAGTGTGATTTAGTTATTGCCAACACCTGTTAGGTGCCACAGGTAAGTTACAGGTGCTGTTAATTACACGAATTAGAGAAGCATCACATGACTTTTCAAACAGTGCCAATACTTTTGTCCACCCCCTTTTTTAGTTTTGGTGTGGAATTATATCCAATTTGGCTTTAGGACAATTCTTTTTGTGTTTTTTCATTGAAGACAAATTAAATGAAGATAATAATAGCAAAAAATTTGTGATTGCAATCATTTTCAGGAAGAAACTGAGTATTATCTGACAGAATTGCAGGGGTGCCAATACTTTTGGCCACCACTGTATATCTGAATCCTGTTTTGTGGGGGGGTTCGGACGCAAGCCCCGACGGGACCCATGAACGTGAAGATAAGCGCAATATTAAAGTACCCTAATAAGTTGTCCATTCAATATATGTTTTATACTTGGTGGAGATGACAGGATAAAGCTGATCATAGACATTAGATGTTGTCTGGATCTTCTCACAATTTTCTGGTTATGGAGATTGCTGGTTAGAATTAGGAGCCGACAGGTTGGATTTAAGCAGGAGACCTTTCATCTGGCATTTCAGTTTTGGTTGTTACATTAAAATATGATCTTTTGTAAAAATAATTTCACGTGACTTCTCCATCTGTCTTTGACTTTTTACAATATTTGTTTCAGGGTGAAGATCTGCCCCATATTAATACTACAGACACATATGTGAGGGGTGATGAGTGGTGTAAAGAGGAGATTCCTACAGATAACCGCACAGGTGAGTGGTGACCACTAAATTCAACAATTATTTTGTTGAATTTTAGGGTCTGTACAGAGTTGTTTTTCTTACGTAAATTTTACTAGCAGAATGATTTGACACATAAATAAAAAACACACTTTTTACACTTCTCATTGATATTGCAACTCCAAGAAGGAAAAGTTGTGGAATTATGGAAATCACAGGATGAATAGACATATTAATGATATGCACATGATATAAAAATGGAAACACCATTTTTAAAACATCTCGATTTATTTACTTTAAAGCATGAGCATGTTTAAGCCACACAGGCAGCTTACAGATGTATGAGCAACTGGTCCTAGTCCTGGGACTATGGTGTGAGGTGTCATGATATATGATAGCTGGACCCCTGTAGTCTTTGTTGCAGATACATTAACAGCTCGGCGATACATTGATTTGTTTGTGAAACAAGCAGTATGACCATTTTTCCAAAGTGTCCCAGAAGCCATTTTTCAGCACAACAGCACCAGGCGGCATGTTGTTCATACTAATCCAAGGAACCTGCATCACCTAAATGTGCTACCATGGCTGGAGCATCTTAGGACTTATCTTCCATTGAGCACATCTGGTAAATCATTGATCGGCAATTGGAAAAGGTAGTTGCCAGCAGCAGATCTTAATGATTTGTCCAAGCGACAGAACATTCCTCAGACTACCATTAATAACTTCATTGCATGCCAATGTGCGATGGCACTCATGTTTGATACTGAATAAATTGGAGTTGCTTTTGAAAATTTTGTTTCATCATTTCGATATCATTAACATTTTTCCACAACTTCTTCTTAGTGTTGCAATTTAAAATGTTTAGGAGTGTGTTAACACATTTTAATGGCAAAGTTTCACTTTTTTCAAACACAGAAAAAAATACAGGTCTGATTTACATTTTTTACCTTTGGACTATAGCTTTAACTAATCCACATGATAATAGTTTTCTTCTGAATCTTTTAACATCCAAAAATTTTTGACCTGGAATTCAGCATGAGTATTAGGAGAGGGCTGTGAGGTAACAGAGGGACTTCTGGAGAAAGGATTGAGAATCAATGGCTTAGAAATGGACACTTGAAAAATTGGGAATCAGTAATGATGCTTGAATGTGCACATTGGTGCAGATCTAATTGACTTGACTCAAAAATGCTTGAGAAAGGTGAAGGACCCCCGATACGTCACCCAGTTACAGGCGTTTTCTCCCTGACAGTGTCTCTGAATGACCCAGACTGGAACTAAGTTTTCGGACCCTTCCACAGCTAGTTATTTTGGACTCTTTTCACCGTGGTGAAAGTGGTGAAATTTCGACCATTAAACAGCAAGATGGATGTATACTTCTATATATGATAAAGAGAAACTATGAAATAAAAATGATTGCGATATAGTTGATTTTTGTTATACATATTTTGTAGAACACACAGAAACAAATTTTCTCAGTCTCCCATAGTAGCAAAACCAAACGTTGAAAATAGTTCTCCAAAATATGATCGACTCATTCACTTTGGAATGAGGATGATAGACCAGAGATAAATCTGACCAAATCTCCAATGCTCCACAGAGTCCATTCCAAAATGTTGATGCAAGCTGTACAAAACAATACACAATTGTAATCCATGGACAGACAGGCAGCTGTAGGAACACCGGGGATAAGAACAAAGTGATCCATCTGTTATTATCCAAATATCTACAATAAGTTTTGGATCAATCTGTTATAAAGTCCATAAGGTTCATGGAGAATCAGGAATAAGCAAGGTAGCATCAGACTGGCGGGTTTTTGGTTCATGCACACATAGAGCATGTCCAAATGACTTTCCAAACTTCTCGACCTAATGTTGAGAAATGTTAAGAAATAAAATCCTATGTCTTGTGCACACCTGGATATCAGCCAACTTGGTTGGGAAAGGCCAGGTGATGCAATTTTCCCAGCTTTATAAAAACCCAGCCTCCTCTAATCTTGTGCCAAAAAAAACAGCAGCCATGGGTTCTTCTAAGCAGCTGCCTAGCACTCCAAAAATGAAAATGGTGGAGGCCCACAAAGCAGGAGAAGGCCATAAGAAAAAAGCAAAGTGTTTTCAAGTTGCCCTTTCCTCAATTCGGAATGTAATGGCAGTTGACAGGAACAGTGGAGGTCAAGATCAGGTCTGAAAGACCAAGCAAAATTTCAGTTAGAGCTGCTCATAGGAATGCTAGAGAGGCAAATCAGAACCCCTGCTTAACTGCAAAAGACCTTCAGAAAGATTTAGCAGGCTTTGGAGTTGTGGTACATTGTTCTACTCTTCAGAGACACCTGCACAAATATCGCCTTCATGGAAAAGTCATCAAAAGAAAACCTCTCCTGCGTCCTTACCATAAAATTCAGCATCACAAGTATGGAAAAGAACATCTAAACAGGCTTAATGCATTTTGGAAACAAGTCCTGTGGACCAATGAGGTTACAATAGAACTCTTTAGCCAAAAAGATCAAAGTATGTGTGGAGAAAAAAGGGCACAGAATGTCAGGAAAATAACATCTCCACAACCATTAAGCATGGAGGTAGATCAATCATGCTTTGGGGTTGTGTTGCAGCCAATGGCATAGGGAATATTTCACTGGTAGAGGGAAGAATGGATTCAATGAAATTGCAACAAATTCTTGATGCAAACATAACACCATCTGTAAAAAAGCTGAAGTTGAAAAGAGGATGGCTTCTACAAATGGATAATTATCCTAAACACACGTCAAAATCCACAATACACTACCCCAAAAGGCGCAAGCAGAAGGTTTTACAATGGCCCTCACAGTCCCCTGATCTGAACAATATTGAAAATCTGTAGCTAGACATCAAAATAGCAGTAAATGTAAGACGACCCAGGAATCTCACAGAACTGGAAGAATTTTCCAAGGAAGAATGGATGAAAATCCCTCAAACAAGCATTGAAAGACTCTTGGCTGGTTACAAAAAAGCGTTTGCAAGCTGTGATTCTTTCAAAAGGGGGTGCTACTAGGTACTAACCACGCAAGATGCCCAAACTTTTGCATCTGCCCATTTTTATTTTTTTTATTTTTGAAATGTAAAAGATGAAAAAAATAAAATAAAATACAAAGGAAATGTGTCATATTTAACTTTAGGCCTTTTAGAGGTCATTTCATCTTCAACTTACTTAACTGTTCACAATAACAGTAATTTTGACCAGGGGTGCCCAAATTTTTATATGCCACTGTACAGTATATATGTTGTTTCAATATCAAAGACAAGGAGAAAAAAACTCCGCCTTTTCTGTCTCCACATAAGGCGATTGGAGGTGTAGCTGATAGGTAAGATGCTGTGAGATTTTGTTTTCTTTACCTCCATATCCAAAATGCGGAGCAGACAGGACCAGCGCAGGCTCAACATCTGTAGACTTGAATGTAGAACCACAGTGAAGGTGCAATTGAAAAACCGGATACAGAAATAATACTTGATGGTACAATACTGTCGCTTTCTCTGAAGTCGCTGACGTCCGTTGCTGCTGGTCAGAAATTGATGACTTTGCTAGCCCAGCAAGTGATTCCTGTCTCACAGCAACACTGGCTGTAAAATGGCTGCCAAGAGCAAGAGACCGACCAACTGCAGTGCAAAGCCACGCCCAGTTTGAACCACCTTAATTGGAACAAACGAGAGAGTGGTAAATTAATACTGACTAGCAGATAGCAACATAGAAATAATACATTTAGCAGATAACAAATTCAGAACTCATTTTAGAACATATGAAGAACAAACATTTGAACAGCAATTATTTCTGGGGGAATAGCACACTCCCTGTCTGAAATTCCATAAGTAATTTCGCTGTTGAGCTAATGTCCTTTGAATATAGTCCAAAAACTGTAATGATAAAGGCATATTAGCATGCAAGAATAAACACTTAAACATATCGTCTCGTTTTCCATCTTTTCCTAGCCTGCATTGCCTTTTCTCGCTCCGCCTTGGTCAGGACTCACGCCTGGTTGGTCATGATCAGGGACAGGCTGGAGAGGTCCTGGGAAGGCATGATTTGATCCTGGATCAGGTCACTGGTGATGATCCGGATGGTCTCAGGCTTGTGACTCCGTGACGTGGCCGACGCGGCTTTACAACGTCCATCCCAGAGCACACAAGTCTTAAAAGAGTCCTATGATTACCCACCCCAAGTCCAGTCTCTGAGTGTATGAAGCGTAGTCAGGAACATTACACTGTTGATGCACCTTGTGTACCCTTAAATTGTCTGCCAAGCAGGACTAGAATCTTGGCATCCATATCCATAAGGGGAATAACGCTGGCTAGGTGTCTTAAGTGTGGTTGGTGAAATGCAGCTCCCGGGATACGGATCTCATCCCTATGGTCAGATATTTGATCACATTCAATCAGCGTTGGTAAGGGTATTTCCTTGTCTCCATTGATGGGAGAAGCAAAGAATCCTTCTGCCCTTCTGCCACTAGTCTATATGCGGCCGGGTGTTCAGAGTGTAAGGTATTTCTGCTTCCTTGATTCCAAAAGCTTCAAAGAATTTAGGTTGAGCTAGGGATTCATTGCTCTGTTCATCAATGAGAGCATACATTTTCATTGCCTTTTCTGGTTGTCCTTCTGGGTAAACCCTGATTAGGCATATCTTGGCACCGCATTTGGTGCCGTGGCCCTCCCCACTTACCTGCAAGCATGAGCAGGAATCAGCTGTAGAAGAGTCTGCGTGAATCTGTGGCTCCCCGCCATGACTTGGAGTTGAACTAGTGGTGACTGTGGCCAGTGCATCGCTGGTAGGTGGGGTTGGATGCATAGCTGAGGCGTGTCTGTCGCTACAACACTCCTCACACTTAATGGCAGATTTACAGTCCCTGGCCATATGCTCCAATGAGGCGCAGCGTCTGAAACATAACCCAAGCTCACTGAGGATGTTCTTATGCTCCTGCATGGGTTTGGACCTAAATCCTCTGCTCTCGTTCAGTGAGTGTGGATTTTTATGAATAGGACATTCACAATTGAAAGACTTGTCTCCCGACGAGGTAGAGTAAGGTTTACCGATAGGCTCTGCAGGTGGTGGAAGGTTAATCTTTCTAACTCTGACACTGTTGTTAAAGTCTCTGCGTTTATGTGTGACGCTTTCATACCTTGATGATGATGATGCTGCTGGAGCTGCAGTGTTAAACTCCAGGAAATCGAGGCTGGGGTCGGTCATCATCTGGGCCTGTTCGTCGACGAACCTGCAGAAATGGATAAATGGAGGAAAAGTGACATTGCGTGCTCTTTTGTAGCTTGAGACCCGTGCTGCCCACTTCTCTTGCAAGCTGTGTGGCAGCTTTGTGACGATTGAGTTCACTCCATGGGCAGCGTCCAGATAACACAGTCCAGACAAAGGAGGGTCTCTTTTTGCGAGTTCCAATTCCATGAGCAGATCACTTAAGTCCAGAAGCTTGTGGACTTCTTTAAGATTGATCTTTGGGATGGTCTCCAGTTTCTTGAATAAGGCCCTTTCAATGGCTTCAGCACTGCCAAAGGTTCGTTCAAGTCCCTGCCAGGCAGCAGCGAGATCTGCTGCTGATACGACTTGTAGAGCCTGGGTCCAACCATTTGATCATGAGCTCAAGCTACTGCTCCGCAGATAGGTTGAGGTCGGCAATGGCAACCTTGAAGGTTGCTTTCAAGACTCTGTAGTTCTCGGCGCGGTTGTCAAATTTCGAGAGACTGGTGTTGATTGGCTCCCTGCTCACCATGAACCTGGCAAACTCAGACATGTCTTATTTTTCACTCCTTGTTGCTGTATCAATTTGTGGTGCTCCTTGGACATATAAGCTGTCTGGCGTAAAGGGGTGAGATGTTCCCGGATAGAATGATGTTGCTGCAGGGTTGAGCTGTGGTTTAGCCTCTGGAAGTTCTGATGACTGCTGATTGAGTTGTGGAAACATTCCAGAAAGTACCTTGTGGTCATCTTCCTGTATTAACTGTCCTTGAGAGGGTACTTAGGAGTGTTGGTTTTGAGTTTGGGCAGGTGCTTTGGGTGACACTTGCTCTGCAGGTAGAGCTGACTTTGAAGTTTTAGCATTGTCAGCTTGAACAGTGCTGAAAATTTGGGGCGCTTCAGAGGACTGTTTCAGCATATAGTCACTGGTAGTCAAATGGGTCTTCTTCTTCCCGTGGTGGTAGGCAACCAGGATCAAGACTATGACTTAATGCTTGTTCAAGTACTTTTACCTTGGCGGGTGCGATTTCTTCTTCCATCTCTGTCTGAAGAATCTTTATCCAAGCCTCTTTTTCTGGTCTCTTGGCTTCTGCCTCCTTTTTTGTGAAGGAACGTCTTATTTTGGATTCCTCTGCGTTTATGCGGGTTTCTAGCATTCTATCATTCAGGGCTGAACTTCTTGAGCAAGACGATCTGTATGACTGAGCAGAATGTTTAGATGAATTTGACCTATGCAATCTGGTTTCTTGCAAATGTATAATATGGAGTTCTGCTTTATCCTTAACACCCTGCACCATTGTGTCTCTTTCTCTGGCTATTAATTCTGCTTTGCTTAACTCAGACAAGGCTTGGTCGATATTAGAGTCTTTTAGAAAGGTTGCATACTTTGCAGACAGTCTCTTGTATCTTTTGTGAGCTGTGTTCAGCCATCTAATAGCGTCTTGTAAACTCACTGCATCACTTTTGTGGTGTTGAAAACCCGACCGGAGGGAGGCGACTCATTCCCGTAGACCTTCTCATGTTTTGTGGCATGGTAATTTTCAATGACTTTTAGCGTCGGTTTGAGAGAGCGCATTGGTCATGCGATTTTTGTCTGCCGCAAGTGTGAGCTCTGCTTCCTGTCTTCATAATGTTCAGAATCAGCTTGCACTTGTATTTCGGTGCCAGAAAATTGTGAGGGATGTTTTTCGGCCATTTTGATTTTTTTTGCAGTGATGATCGGCTCCCACGTTCCCAGTTGCGTGCACGGGAACCGTGACGCGCGGCTTTACAATACATATTGCGCAAGCGTGAGTGACCACATACAGTGTGCAAGCGCAGGACCACAGCATGCCTATTCATGTGACTTCGGCACAAACCGGGGACAATTCAAATTGAGTGGGCAGTGACAAGCCGGACTGGATAAAGAAAGGAACACCCCTATGACTAAATGAGCAAGTAAGATATAAGGATATAAAATGGATTTTACAAAAGATTACAGCACTAATTTTAATGCAAAAAGCGTGTTAGTGATACTTATTGCATCACTAACAACAACCTGGGGGCAGTTTACATGCTCCAACTGACATGACCGGTTCTCCTTAAGTCAATTTCTGACTGTTGTCTTTCCCCATAAGGTGATTGGATGTGTAGCTGATATGTTATATGCTGTGAGATTTTGTTTTCTTTACCTCCGTATCCAAAATCCAGAGCAGACAGGACCATCGCAGGCTCAACGTCTGTAGACTTGAATGTAGAACCACAGCGAGGATGCAATTCAAGACTTGGTTTATTGAAAACCGGATACAGGTTATAATGATATTTGATGGTACAATACTGTCGCTTTCTCTGAAGCTGCTGACGTCGGTTGCTGCTGGTTAGAAATTGATGACTTTGCTAGCCCAGTAAGTGGTTCCTGTCTCAGAGCAGCACAGGCTATAAAATGGCTGCTAAGAGCAAGAGACCCACCAACTGCCATGCGAAGCCACGCCCAGTTTGAATCAACTTAATTGGAATGAACGAGAGTGAGTGGTGAATTAATACTGACCAGCAGATGGCGACGTAGTGATAATACATTTAGCAGATAACAAATTCAGAACTCATTTTATAACATATGCAAAACAAACATCTGAACAGCAATTATTTACAGATAAATTTACAATTTATCTGTAAATTAGAAACTAGCAGCATAAAGGTCAGTGCGCAGTATAATGGGATACATGATACATAAATAAAATCCAGAAACTATATTGTTACTTGTCCATCTTAGCAGAAGCGCCTGACCATGAGTTTTCTCTGTGTTGTGACTGTCTCTCTGTCTCTGCTCTTATTTATGTCAGGTTATTATGTTAATCCAGCATGCACCACTGACATCTTCTTCGTAGTCATTATAAGGCCCACTCAGATGGCTTCTCGCAGCTTGAGTACTCAGGTAGTGTGCTCACACCACTAACACATATCTGCTGCATTAACCGCTCCAATCCGTGCTGTGCACCCTCATCTGTAGCTCAGCAGATCCACCTCACCAAGTGAGCCCCTAACAAATGTGATATCCAAAAAGCACCATGGGTGATCAAATTCTATATCACCCTCTAAAAGGACCCAAGTTTGCGGTCAGGGCAGCACTGTTGTGGAAATTGGTATTTTACAATACTTCCATATTCTGTTTTGATCACATATAAAGGAATATAAAAGACTTGTTCTCCATTGTGGTATACCACTCTTTAGTCTTGCTAAATAGGAAAAAATATACAGACCTTTTTTAAATAATCCATGTACTAATCAAGGCTTTAACTTGCTCCAAAGTCACTAGTATTTGGGTATGACAATACTTCTTCCCTGTGTCTCCTCTGTTTTAAAGTGTATACGTATATGAAAGGCAGGGTGCACCACTAAATACAAGAATCACAGATAGGGTGCTGCATCATGTATAGCATCAACAATGCACAGAGAGAGATGGGAAAGGCAACACATTAATGATGAGCACACCCGGATCCTAATAAAAGTATGTATTTTTTATTATTAAACACCATAGTAGACACACATGAAAAACATTTAAAAAAACAAAATGATGCCAAAAATTATACCCCATAGGTCCACAATAGACCAGGCTAGCGCTATATTACTAATCTACTAATTCCCAAATAGGTAATACAGGTAATGAGTGTCCCAGAACCCCCTCATATAAGGTCACATGTGCAATATCATCAAATAATATCCTTATATAATACCAAATAATTGAAAGGAAACCTTTTAAAATAGATAGAGCAACCACCAATATCATAAGAGGATAGAAAACATAAGGTTCTGTGTGATCTAAAATGCATAGGATATAATATCAAATATAGGAAAGAGAGGTGCATGGTACTTGTATGTAAAAAAGAAAAAAGAGGGGATAAGTCCCCAATGGTTAGAGTCAAGGCTGAAGCCATGTGGACAACATGGCTGCTGAGGACTCACAAGCACCTATGGAGATAGGGAATAACCAAAAGGAAGCGCCATGAGTAACAGGGGTGTTGTTAAGGGGAATGAAGCTGTATTCTACAGCGATACGCTTGGGGCATCTCTTACCAACACCCCTGTTACTCATGGCAGCGCTTCCTTTTGTTCTAAAGTACATGTAATGGTAAGGGAGTGCGTGAGAAAGACAGACACCACCTAAAAGCACTGACTTACAAGCCCTTGCAAGAGTCTCTGCTAAATATTTCACTAAAACTTGGACATTTGGGTCCAACAGAGAAATTAAGCAATTAAAGAACACATGTCCTAACAACATAAACTATAAGTCCTTGTTTTGACACTAATGTTGCCACCACTGTCTTGGTAAGTTGATATTTCAATTTTACTTCAATTAGTATAGAAACATTATAGAATGTATAATAATGTATTATAACGAGTAATGAAATTTTAAGGCACTGTTGGAAAAAATAATTCAGTTTTATTCTTGGCAGATGACTGTGCTAGGAGCTCAGAAGGACATCTGATATTCTCAGTTTTTAAAGCAGAAGATCATGGTATCCCACCAAATACAGATGAAGAGCATACCATTATTCCAAATATACCTTCAGCCTTTCAAAGCAAAAAGCTATCTGATACTTTTCAAAAGGTCTTACCCACTAATTTATCACTGGCTGTTAATCAAAATGAAAATAATGAAAAATATGTTGAACACCAAAAAACTCTCAAAGGAAAGAAGCTATTTTCATGTTCAGATTGTGGGAAATGTTTTACAGTGAAATCACATCTTGTTACACATCAGAGAAGTCACACGGGGGAGAAGCCATTTCCATGTTCACATTGTGGAAAATGTTTTTCAGTGAAATCAACTCTTCTAACACATCAGAGAAGTCACACAGGGGAGAAGCCATTTTCATGTTCAGTTTGTGGGAAACGTTTTACAGTTAAATCAAATCTTGTTACACATGAAAGAAATCACACAGGGGAGAAGCCATTTTCATGTTCCGAATGTGGAAAAAGTTTTAAAGTGAAATCATCTCTTGTCATACATCAGAGAAATCACACAGGGGAAAAGCCATTTTCATGTTCTGAATGTGGGAAATCTTTTATAATGAAATCACATCTTGTTACACATAAGACAACACACACAGGGGAAAAACCATTTACATGTCCTGAATGTGGAAAATGTTTTACACGGAAGTATCAACTCATTCAACATCAGAGAAGTCACACAGGGGAGAAACCATATTCATGTTCAGAATGTGGTAAATGTTACAGCATGAAATCAAGACTTGATAGACATCAAAAAATTCACACAGGAGAAAAGCCATTTTCATGTACAGAATGTGGGAAATGTTTTACATTGAAATTTTATCTTGATACTCATCAGAGAACACACACAGGAGAGAAGCCATATTCATGTGCAGAATGTGGAAAGTGTTTTTCAGAGAGATCTCACCTTGTTAATCATCAAAAAAGTCACACCGGAGAGAAACCATTTTCATGTTCAGAGTGTGGGAAATGTTTTACAGGGAAATCAAGTCTTGTTACACATCAGAGAAATCACACAGGGGAGCAACCATATTCATGTTTAGAA
This sequence comes from Phyllobates terribilis, assembly GCF_046119375.1. Taxonomy (NCBI): domain Eukaryota; kingdom Metazoa; phylum Chordata; class Amphibia; order Anura; family Dendrobatidae; genus Phyllobates; species Phyllobates terribilis. The sequence goes on from NW_027362765.1 coordinate 79,035,679, forward strand.
TGTGGGAAATGTTATAGTGTTAAATCAAAACTTGCTAGACATCAGAGAAGTCACACAGGGGAGAAGCCATTTTTATGTTCTGAATGTGGGAAATGTTTTAGAGGGAAATCAAGTCTTGTTATACATCAGAGAAATCACACAGGGGAGAAACCATATTCATGTTTACAATGTGGAAAATGTTATAGTGTTCGATCAAAACTTGCTAGACATCAGAGAATTCACACAGGGGAGAAGCCATTTTTATGTTCTGAATGTGGTAAATGTTTTACACGGAAAGCAAATCTTCTTCAACATCAAAGTACTCACACAGGGGAGTAGTAGATAGAGTAGAGGGCTGTCCTCCCTGGAAGCTGTTACTTAAAGAAGTTGTCCACTACTTTGACACTGATGCCCTATCCAAGTGGGCACTCCCGCCGACCAGCTGTTATCGGTGCCGGTGGCAGCTGCCGCCGGCCGGAAGTTCTTACCTGCGGTGCTTGGCCGTCAAATTGTAGTGGCCGCCCCTTGTAACTGCACATCCGCCTCCCATTCAATTGAATGAGGTGGATGTGCAGTAACAAGCGGCGGCCACTACAACTTGACGGCCGAGCACCGCAGGTAAGGACTTCCGGATAACAGCTGATCGGCGGGGGTGCCACAAGCGGGACACTGGCCGATCATACATTGATGCCCTATCCTAAGGATAGGGCATCAATGTCAACGTAGTGGACAACCCCTTTAAGACTGGCTGGAAAGCAGAATAACATCATACAGAGATGGAGCTGAAGTGTAGAATCCTCTGAATTATTTATCTCAATGTCACATATCTGTGATTAACACAGTTACTGATGCAGACAACCACCCGAAATGTAACTTGTCTCAGCTACTTGGTAGGTGTCCTACTAAACAGATGAGAAAAGTAAAGAAATGGATGGTTGCTTCAGAAAGTGTGCTGATCATGTATAGCAATGTCCTTCCACGCTTCTCAGGTCAGGTTGAGACGCTCTGGCCATTCTCTTTAAAAAAAAATGTACAATTAATATAAAACATTTTATTTTAAATTCTTGTATTTGGATCTATATGTCTTTATTGTTTAGATATTAAAATATTGCCTTGGAATATACAGTAGTGTACAAAATAATAGCAGTGTGTTCAAAAACATGAGTTAAGCGCACAATCTTTATACTAAATTTTATTTCCATACATAATTCAAAACATGAAGAGAAATGTATATAATTTTATAAGGCCAGTTGATGAGTTCTTTGGCAAATTGTATCTGCTTCAGTACATGTCTTTTTTTCAACAGTGGGACTTTACGGGGACTTCTTGCTAAGAGATTAGCTTCACACAGGCGTCTTCTAACTGTCACAATACTCACAGGTAACTTGAGACTGTCTTTAATCATCCTGGAGCTGATCATTGGCTGAGCCTTTGCCATTCTGGCTATTCTTCGATCCATTTGAATGGTAGTCTTCCGTTTTCTTCCATGTCTCTCTGGTTTTGCTTTCCATTTTAAAGCATTGGAGATCATTTTAGCTGAACGGCCTATAATTGTATGCACTTCTTTATAAGTTTTACCCTCTCCAATCAACTATTTAATCAAAGTACGCGGTTCTTCTGAACAATGTCTCAAACGACCCATATTTCTCAGGCTTTCAAGGAGAAATGCATGTACAACATGTGCTGGCTTCACCCTTAAATAAGGGCCACCTGATTCACACCTGTTTCGTCACAGAATGATTGACCTCACTAATTGAACTCCACACTGCTATTATTTTGAACACATACCCTTTCAATTAATTATTGCCTGAACAAGGCTTGGGATTTTATGTTTATGGTTTTGTTTTGGTACTATACAACTAATGGAAATAAACACTATTCCGGGTGTGAGATAAAAAAAAAAACCTGTGGCTTCGTGTTCCAAGCAGCTAACCAAGAGAGTGAACCCCTATAATTGGTGTTTGAATGAGGGCCAGATGTCTCAAAGAGCTCAGGTGATTACAGTTTAACCCCTTTATGACGTGGTATGTAATAGTGTGCCCCACGTCATAACTCCCTGTTTGGTGCGGGCTCCGGCATTGAGGCCGCACTAAACCGGGCACATGTCAGCTGATCTATACAGCTGACATGTGCCCACAACAGCCGCGGGTGGAATTATGATCCACCCTCAGCTGTTAACTAGTTAAATTCCACTGTCAATCACTGACAGCAGCATTTAACTTGCGCAAACCGGATGTGCGTCACTTACCCCGGCCATCAGTGACCCCCCACATGATCACGGGTCACCGATGGGTTGGCATGACAACCTGGGGTCTGCATCAGATTGCTATGAGCGCAGCCCAGTGGTCGGCGCTCATAGCAAGGGAGCAAATCTGCTACGTACAGGCGATCTGCTCATCGCCTGTATATAGCAGAGGCGATCGGACAAGTGCTGCTTGTAGTGGTTTTTTTGGTCGCCGCAACTTTGCAATAAAATGCAATAATTGGTGATCAAAACATCAGATCTACCCCAAAATAGTATCAATAAAAAGTCAGCTCGGCGCTCAAAAAATAAGCCCTCACTTAGCCCCAGATCACGAAAAATGGAGACACTATGGGTCTCGGAAAATGGCGCCATTTTTTTTTTTTTTTTTAGCAAACTTTGGATTTTTTTTTCACCACTTAAATAAAAAAGAACCTATACATGTTTGGTGTCTACGAACTCGTAATGACCTGGAGAATCATACTGGCAGGTCAGTTTTAGCATTCAGTGAACGTGGTAAAAACAAAAAATAAAAAACAACTCGTCCCTCAAAAAATAAGTCCCCACACGGCCATAATAACCGAAAAGTAAAAAAAGTTATGGCCCTGGGAACAAGGGGCGCAAAAAACGAAGAAGCAAAAAAGGAAAATGCTCCGGTCATGAAGGGGTTAAAGATTGAATGTCCAGTGTAAAGGCAGCTACAGCATTAAAAACACAGTCTGAAAGCATGGAGGAGATTGATAAGCATCTGGTCTAGGCTAATATGCAGCCGCAACAGAGGGCCCAACAAGAAACCAACAAACTCCTGATTCAGCAGTTGCATCAGCAGCCGATGGCTCTCTTGGCAGAAAATGTTCAGGTCAGGGCGGTGTCAACTTCTGCCAACCAAAGTGACGGTATCCATGTGAAGCGAACAGTATAAGAGGCCTTCCAGAAAATAGCTTTGGAAGACGATGTCGAGGCTTTCCTGACTGTTTTTAAGAGAGTGGCAGACATGGAGAAACTGCCCCCAAAGCAATGGGCAGAGGTTCTAACTCCATACCTTACTGGGGAACTGCAGAAAACATACTACGACCTTGCCTAGCAGGATCCCAAAGAGTATTGCAAGATGAAGGTGTAGATTATGCCACTTCTGGGTGTAACTCTGGCTGTCAGGGCACAACAGGTGCACCTCTGGTATTACTAAAGGGACAAGCCTACCCAGTCTCAGATGTTTGACCTGTTACACCTGGTGCAAAAATGGCTGTCGCCTGAGACCTGCTCTATGGCACAGATGGTGGAAAGAATGGTAGTGGACCGATTTATCCACTCGCTACCCAAAGCTGGGTTGCCCAAGGAGATCCACAGAAACCAGATAACCTTGTGAACCTTTTGGAAACATAATTAGGTGTGAAGACCTCCTCCTTGAGCAATCAAGGAAGCCTGAGGTCACTTTCCTGGGATATGCAAAAGATAGGGATATGCAAAAGAAGGGACCCAAGACCACGACTGAGGGGCACCCAAAGACCCTGGAGGGGTCGGGTCAGAGCCGGGTTCAAGGCGTACCATTGTTTGTTGGAGGTGTCGTGCCCTGGATCATATATCAGCCCATTGTCCGTTGGTCTCAAAACCAATGCACTGCAGCATTGGCCGGCGCTACTACTACTTCACCTTTCCTGCCTGTAGTTCTGTTCCTCATTTTGGCGAGGGGCTTCTGGTGACTGTGAACGGTATATACATAAACTTTAATTGGTAAATATTAAAAAGGGGAGCTTTTTACCAGAGGGATGAAAATTATGACATCAATAAGGATAAGTACTTTACAAACACTTTTTATTTAAATGTCTTACTTGTCTTTTTAATTAGATGTTCCTGTGGTTATATATGTCCCTTGTGATGCAGTCATTATGAATTGTTGGCCAGTTCTCTGGTTTAGATATTCCCTTGGGAGATTACAAAATCATTTTTGAACTACTTCAGATCTGGATAAAAACCGAGAATATAGATATAATAAGCCTGTATCTGTAGGTATGCTCATTGTAGTAAACCCTGTCTAGGCCATTGGGCAAGTGCAATAGCTCCATATCTATTACCAAGGGCAAGAGCAATAGCTCTATATCTATTACCGAGGATCTGTGCAGGAGTATAAGGTGAACATTGCCTTTACAAAGGTAAATTCTTTGATTTTTTTTATACCTACTGTATATTGGTTGAGGGACATTAAATTCCCTTCAGATGCATTTCTAGGTCATTGGGACTGTGCAATAGACCTTCTAAGGGATCTTTAAGGAACATTATTTTGATCTGGTCATTCAATAATGTTCACAATACCTACTGTTTATTTCTACTTTATGAGGTGTATGTGACCCGGATTGACATATGGAGAGCATTTGTTATGATTATATGCATTGTTGTATCATAAATACCGTTTTTTGATTTTTCATCTAAACTATTCTTTGTCACATGTATTTATCTACTGCTAACTAACATCTATGCCCCCCCCCCTTTATAGGGTAATTTAGGAACACTGAGGGCTAACCGATGTTGAGCGGGGGCGCCATATCGACTCTTAGAATGCCAACCTCCGCGGCAAGGTAGGGTGAACATTACCCCCCTTGTGGCTCTCATGTGTGTCTATATATGTGCTTGTTTTTTTCACAGTGGTGATATTCCAGGATTTAACAGGGTCAGTGAGGGTGAGCCGACGTCGAGCGGGGGCGACAATTCGTTACCCTAGGATGCCAACCTCCGCGGTAAGGTAGGGAAACCTTTAGACCTTGACTAGGGTCAATACCCCTATCCACCCATCTTCCTTGACTAAACCTCTGCTAAAAAGCCTCCCCTTTTTAATATTTACCAATTAAAGTTTATGTATATAGTAGGAGGGTCTTTCTTTTAAATGGTTTATAAGTTTTTGGGACCTGAATAGGCATTCATATTTCTGAGTTTTTTTGACTGTGAATGATATCCTAGTGATTGGACTACTAGACACCCTCAACTTAATATTTGGTTTCACTACCTTTGGAATAAATAACTGCAGTCAAGTAAGTGCAATCATTTGCTTCCTATAACCATCAACAAGCTTCTTACACCTTTCAATTGGAATTTTGGACCACTCTTCTTTTGCAAACTGCTCCAATTGGAAGCGTTTGATTGCAGTTATTTGTCCGGCCTATTTTTGGGGTGTTGTGTGAAATTATGTCCAATTTGCCTTTTTTTCTCTTTTTTTTTTGTGGTGTTCCAATACACACAAAGGAAATAAACATGTGTATAACAAAACATGTGTAATTGCAGTAATTTTCTGGGAGAAATACTTTCTTTTCTAGAACAATATCAAGGGTGCTAACACTTTGACTCTGTATGTTCTTGAAGCATTTTGTGTGAATAAAACATTCACGGTTTGTGAAGCTGGATTTCCTTCATTTTATCATTATGTCTGTTATGTGTTTTTCACTGGCACTTTTTAAGGGTGTGACAGAGACTGCCATATACCTCACCCCCTTAAAATAGTGTTTGTAAAGGAGTGTGTTCTTATATATGATTTTATTGCATTTTTGTGATATGTGAAACTGCATAGAGTTTTATAGGTACTAACGTATGCGGTGTTCTTAATGGATCGTGATTAATGTACAATGCTATTTGTGTATAAGATATAGGGAAAGTATAGGATACAGTTTAATGCTTAGGTTAAAGATAGCTAGTGACTTTAGATAGGTGAGGACATAAGGTATAGTGTAAGGCTAATTCTTAGATTTAGGAAAAGGAAATATGTAGAGGCTGGCATATTAGGTATAGGAACTGGAGCACAAGGTTAGATACCTTTAATATGTTTGGGACCAGCCCAGCATGGGAGGGACTTTGTCATATAAAAGACGGAGAACTTCCTGGTTAGATTAGATTGAGAGATAGATAAGTCTTAGTAAGAGTTCAAGGCCAGAGGGCTGGAGGGCACGAGAAGTACACACTGTTCTGGCAGTATGAGAACGTCAGCAATGATCTTCAGCGGACATTCCTGTAATGTCCAGGGCCTACGGCACGAACTAGGCACTGGGAAGCGTGCCTTATTCACTTCCAACAAGTGGAAGCTGGACATGGAAATGCGTGAGGGAGATGGGACCGGTCTTGTTAATACTGCAGAGCCGGATAGAGTATCCTGGGGGCTGGTGGAACTAGTAAGCAAAGGGATAGCTCAGACTGAACAAACAGAGAACATGGAAACATACTATGCTGTATCATCAATTAAACTCGGATTGTTAAGTAAAGTTGGACTGTGAAGAAGCGAGTGTCCCCTAATTTGTGTGCGGCTGTTACTGGACCAAAGGACGTGGTGCAGTGGGGGCCTCCTGGATGAATGTGAGTACATTGCATTGTACACAGCGTGACACTAAGGAACTAGGACACTGTTTATTTGTGGGGTGCCAGGGCATGGGAACTCAGCCCCTCGACCATGACTACCGCCCCGCGCACCTTACACTGTCTCCATTATTCTCTTTTTTAACACATTTTTTCACTTGTATAGCTCACTTTTATTTTGTGTCCTATGATCTCTGTGGCCAAATTATAATTGTACCATTTAAGTCTAATATCTGTGAATTCACTTCTTTATATGTTAAAAAGGAAGATCTGCACCAAACAATTATGCTTCATACTATGCTCTGCACTTCACTGTTTCGGATATGGGACCCCTGTCTTCTCTGAACGCCGCTCCCATTAACGGCCTTTTGGAGTGCAGGATGTGTTTCACGCGTGTTCGTTTTAATTTTTTACTGTTTCGCCTTTTCCAGCTCTGCTTGGATCCAAGATGCGTTCCATGACTGCCCGCCTTTTCATTATATTACTTCCGCTCTCATCCCCTATCATCCATTTCCATTATGCTGGAGCAGATGTTGCGTTTCATGACTGCCTGCCTTCTTATAACATCACTTCCGGCTACTGCAGTTATTCATGGTCAGGCTGTATTCTACGGCCGATTACTTTTTCTGTCATTTCCAGCAACAATTCTTTATTGTCACAGTTTCAACATTGTCTTAACCATAGAACTTCTTGACTCGCATGTGCTGCTGCAACATATTCTGCTTCTGTTGACGACAGCGTTACTATTGATTGTTTTTTACTAGTCCAACTAATTGGTCCACCTGAGAGAAAAGATAGCCACTGGTAGATTTTCTGTCAGTTGGATCTCCAGCCCAATCTGCATCAATGTATCCAGTTAAAATGCATTTACCACTTCTAGGTAGTTTCATTTTAACATTGCTGGTTCTTTTCACATAACGTATTACTCTCTTCACAGCATTCCAATGCGCTTTATTTGGCTTGGATACTTTTCTACTCAGAATTCCTACTGCTGCTGCAATGTCTGGCCTTGTAACAGTCGCTAGATACAGTAATTTTCCTATCGCCATTCTGTACTCTTCATTATTTGGTAACACATTTTTCTCACTACTCATCTCTTTAACATAATTAGCTTCCATTGGAGACTTTGCTGGTTTTGAATCCTTCAATCCAAATGTTTCGGTTATGTCTTGAATCATGTGATTTTGATTAAGTAGGAAACTTCCATCTTCTTCTCTTTCTATCTGTATTCCTAAGTACTGTTTCACATTTCCCAAGTCTTTGATCTCGAAATGTTGATTCAGGATTTTTAGTATGTCCTCTTTATCCCTTTCTTTTTCAAAACAAACAAAAATGTCATCAACATATGTGAGTACATACAGTAGATCCATCTGTCTTTTAGTCTTTCTGTGTACAGGCAAGGATCAGTTTTGCTTCTTTTAAATTTTTCATTTGTGAGCACCTCCGTGATTTTATCACTCCACGCTTTAGCAGCTTGTTTTAAGCCGTATATACTTTTCTGTACCGTATTTTTTGGACTATAAGACGCACTTTTTTCCTCCAAAACTTTGGAGGAAAATGGGGGGTGCGTCTTATAGTCCGAATGTTGGGGGGTGTGTATATATATATATATATATATATATATATATACAGTACAGACCAAAAGTCTGGACACACCTTCATATTTAAAGATTTTTCTGCATTTTCATGACTTTGAAAATTGTACATTCACACTGAAGGCTTCAAAACTATGAATTAACACATGTGGAATTATACACTTAACAAAAAAGTGTGAAACAACTCAAAATATGTCTTATATTCTAGGTTCTTCAAAGTAGCCACCTTTTGCTTTGATGACTGCTTTGCACACTCTTGGCATTCTCTTGATGAGCTTCAAGAGGTAGTCACCGGAAATGGTTTTCACTTCACAGGTGTGCCCTGTCAGGTTTAATAAGTGGGATTTCTTGCCTTATAAATGGGGTTGGGACCATCAGTTGTGTTGTGCAGAAGTCAGGTGGATACACAGTTGATAGTCCTACTGAATAGAATGTTAGAATTTTGTATTATGGCAAGAAAAAAGCAGCTAAGTAAAGAAAAACGAGTGGCCATCATTACTTTAAGAAATGAAGGTCAGTCAGTCCGAAAAATTGGAAAAACTTGGAAAGTGTCCCCAAGTGCAGTTGCAAAAATGATCAAGCGCTACAAAGAAACTGGCTCACATGAGGACCGCCCCAGGAAAGGAAGACCAAGATTCACCTCTGCTTCTGAGGATAAGTTTATCCGAGTCACCAGCATCAGAAATCGCAGGTTAACAGCAGCTCAGATTAGAGACCAGATCAATGCCACACAGAGTTCTAGCAGCAGACACATTTCTTCAACAACTGTTAAGAGGAGACTTTGTGCAGTAGGCCTTCATGGTAAAATAGCTGCTAGGAAACCACTGCTAAGGACAGGCAACAAGCAGAAGAGACTTGTTTGGGCTAAAGAACACAAGGAATGGACATTAGACCAGTGGAAATCTGTGCTTTGGTCTGATGAGTCCAAATTTTAGATTTTTGGCTCCAACCACCGTGTCTTTGTGCGACGCAGAAAATGGACGGATGGACTGTACATGCCTGGTTCCCACCGTGAAGCATGGAGGAGGAGGTGTGATGGTGTGGGGGTGCTTTGCTGGTGACACTGTTGGGGATTTATTCAAAATTGAAGGCATACTGAACCAGCATGGCTACCACAGCATCTTACAGTGGCATGCTATTCCATCCGGTTTGCGTTTAGTTGGACCATCATTTATTTTTCAACAGGACAATGACCCCAAACACACCTCCAGGCTGTGTAAGGGCTATTTGACCAAGAAGGAGAGTGATGGGGTGCTACGCCAGATGACCTGGCCTCCACAGTCACCAGACCTGAACCCAATCGAGATAGTTTGGGGTGAGCTGGACCGCTGAGTGAAGGCAAAAGGGCCAACAAGTGCTAAGCATCTCTGGGAACTCCTTCAAGATTGTTGGAAGACCATTTCCGGTAACTACCTCTTGAAGCTCATCAAGAGAATGCCAAGAGTGTGCAAAGCAGTCATCAAAGCAAAAGGTGGCTACTTTGAAGAACCTAGAATATAAGACATATTTTCAGTTGTTTCACACTTTTTTGTTAAGTATATAATTCCACATGTGTTAATTCATAGTTTTGATGCCTTCAGTGTGAATGTACAATTTTCATAGTCAAGAAAATACAGAAAAATCTTTAAATGAGAAGGTGTGTCCAAACTTTTGGTCTGTACTGTATGTGTATATATATATATAATATTATATATATATATATATATATATATGGGGTGTGGGGGGAGCGGTAGCGGTGGAGGAGCGGGGCACAGGAGGCAGCAGCCGCCCGCTGCAGCCTACACTGTCCCCGCTGCTAAAGAAAATGAACATTCACTGCTCCCCACGCCCATGGGGCGTGGGGAGCACTGAATATTCATGCTCCTTAATAGCGACACACAGTGTAGCCGCGCTGCGGCTCCTGCTGCTGCCAGAATAGCCTGTGCCCGCTGTTAAAGGGCATGAATATTCAACCTCTCTCCACGCCCATGGGCATGGGGAGGGGGGTGAATATTCATGCCCTTTAATGAGCAGGCACACGAGATAGCTGGCAGCAGCAGGAGCCGCAGCGCGGCTCCGCTGTGTGCCGGCTATGAAGGAGAGTGAAGTCACTGCTCCCCGCGCACACAGACCCGGCGTGGGGAGCAGTGACTTCTGGCAGCTGATCTCTCCTTGTGAGCCGCGCATGGCAGTGACGCCATGCGTGGCTCACATGGAGAGATCAGAGCAGGCAGACAGGATGCAGCGCTGGAGGAGAGAAGAGAGGTGAGTAGGAGTGTTTATTTTTTTTTATGTGCAGCATGATGGGGATTAGGGGGACCATGCATACTAGGATAGGGATTAGGGGTGCCATGCATACCAGGATAGGGATTAGGGGTGCCATGCATACCAGGATAGGGATTAGGGGTGCCATGCATACCAGGATAGGGATGAGGGGTGCCATGCATACCAGGATAGGGATGAGGGGTGTCATGCATATCAGGATAGGGATGAGGAGTACCATGCATACCAGGATAGGGATTAGGGGTGCCATGCATACCAGGATAGGGATGAGGGGGACCATGCATACCAGGATAGGGATTAGGGGTGCCATGCATACCAGGATAGGGATTAGGGGTGCCATGCATGCCAGGATAGGGATTAGGGGTGCCATGCATACCAGGATAGGGATTAGGGGTGCCATGCATACCAGGATAGGGATGAGGGGTGCCATGCATACCAGGACAGGGATGAGGGGCGCCATGCATACCAGGACATGGATGAGGGGTGCCATGCATACCAGGATGGGGATGAGGGATGCCATGCATACCAGGATAGGGATGAGGGGTGCCATGCATACCAGGATGGAGGGGTGCCATGCATACCAGGATGGAGGGGTGCCATGCATACCAGGATGGAGGGGTTCCAAGCATACCAGAATGGAGGGATGCCAGGCATACCAGGATGGGGATGGGGACCACGTATAAAAGGAAGGGAGGGGGCATATATACCAGGATGGGGGATATTGTCAGAAGTGGGGGACATTACCCCTATACCAGTGTCAGCAGAAGACCCCCTCCCCCTTAAAAGTGCATCATGACCACATTTTATGCTTAAATTTTATTTTTTTTTTCCTCCTCTAAAACCTAGGTGCGTCTTATGGTCCGGTGCGTCTTATAGTCCAAAAAATACGGTAATTTGCAAACCATGTTTGGGTTACTTTCATCTTTGAATCCTGGAGGTTGATCCATGTAAATATCTTCTTTTAAACTTCCATTTAAAAATGCTGTCTTTACATCCAGATGTTTCAGTTCCATTTGTTTCATTGCTGCAACTGCAAACAAAGTTCTTATAGTAGTATGTTGGACAACTGGAGAAAATGTTTCATCATAGTCTTCTCCATATTTTTGAGAATAACCTTTAGCTTCGAGTCTTGCTCGGTATCGTTCAGCTGTGCCATCTGTTCGGTACTTTACTTTAAAAACCCATTTACATCCTATAGCTTTTCTCTCTTCTGGTAATTCTGTTAGTGTCCATGCTTTTGAGTCATGCATGGATTTTATTTCTATTTCTGTTGCCTCTATCCATTTATTGGCTTCTTCTTCAGGAAGTCGAGATATGTCTTCCCAAGAGGTAGGCTCATAAATTTTACTTGTACTTGCCTTGTATGAAAGGCGTATTGGTGGTTTTCCTTTGTTTTCTCTTATTGAACGTCTTGGTCCTGTGTCTGTTTGTAGTTGTTTCTCTTCACTTTCAGTATTCTGTTTTTTATTAATTTCAACTTCTTTTTCATCAGATATTCCTTCAGCTATATCATTGCTGTTTTTCTCATTTTTTGTTTCCAGTGAAATCATAGTGATTTCATTTTGATCCTCAATCAATGTCACACTGTTACTCACCATAACTCTGTTTTGGGATCTAGGATTCTATATACTTTGCAATTTTCACTATATCCAACAAATATTCCTTCCATGGACCTATTTTGACGTTTGGAACATTTTTCTGTTGGAATGAATACAAAAACTTTACAACCAAAAACTCTTAAATGATTTACACTTGGTTTCATACCTTGCCACAGTTCATATGTTTTTTTTTTCAGTTTTCTAGAAAATAGTTGGTTCTGTAGATATGTAGCTGTCATTGCTGCTTCACCCCAATATTTCTCTGATAGTTTGGAATCTGTCAGCATACACCTTATCATTTCAGTCAGAGTTCTGTTTTTTCTTTCTGCTACTCCATTTTGTTCAGGTGTGTAAGGAACAGTCTTTTGATGCTCTATACCATTTTTCCTTAAATAGTTTTCTATTTGGTGTCCTGTGAATTCACCTCCATTATCACTTCTAATGACAATTGGTTTCCTCTTAAATTTGTTATTCGACTTTGTCACGTAGTCTACTAGTTTATTGAAAACTTCGCTTTTGTTCTTGATCAAGTATGTGACTGTGTATCTTGAGTAGTCATCTATAAAAGTCACCATATATCTATTGCCTCCTGATGTAGTCACTTTCATGGGTCCACATATGTCAGTATGCACCAAATCAAGTGGTCTTGTGCTTTTTGTTTCACTTTCTTTAGGAATAGATATCCTTGTGGCTTTTGATTTTATACAACATTCACATCTACGGTAATTGAGCAGTCAGATATCAATAGATCCTTTGTCAATTATTTCCTTTGTAGCTCCATTATACTTTCAGGATGTCTGTGTCATAGACATCTATGCCACATGTGAATACAATTCTTGTGATCATGTGTACACAACTTCATCTGTTCCTTTAATGTGTCTAGATGATATAATTGTTCATCTGCCTTGACATTGGTTATTACCTTGTTTGCTGCTAGGATTGTACACTCATCATCTTTGAATTTTACAGTAAGTCCTTTAGCTGTTAGACGTTTTATAGATAACAATCCTCCTTCTAACACATCCTGTACAAGTATTCTTGAATCATGCCCAAACTTGTTAGAACAGTTTAGCATTCCTTGTCCAACACCTTCTTCAGTTATTTTGCTTCCATCTGCAAGATAAATGGCTTCCTTCTTATTTAAATTAAGTTCAGTAAAGAAATTTTTATTACTTGTCATGTCACTTGTTGCTCCTGAGTTAATAAACCAACCCAACGATGATTTCTTATCAGTCACTTTAAATGTGCCATTCCAATTATTTTCACATGAATCATAAATTGTGTTTTTTTACCTTCTGTGTATTCTCTTTATGATGTAATTTCTGTTGTTCTGCTTTCCATATAGTACAGTCTTTCTTTAAATGTTCTTTTTTCTTACATCTGAAACATTCTCTTGTCTCTTTATTATAGGGTCTTTTTGATTCTGTAGCTTTAAGAGCATTTCCATTATCTTTTTCAGTAGAAGAATCATTTGTTTGTTCTTTCCTTCTTTGATATTCATCTATGAGTCTGGTCTTCACAAACTCTAATGTAATGTCTGTTTCAGGTCTTGTATCTAGTGCATTTATCAAAGCAGTATATGAATCCGGTAAACTACACAATAATATTGCTGCTACAAGGCTTTCCTTAATATCTTCACCAATTGATCTCAGCTGTGATATCACTTCCATAATAGAGAATATATGCTTCTGCATGTCATTGTCTGCACTTAGTCTCATACTGTAAAACTTTCTTAGCAAAAATAACTTGTGATTTAAGCTGGGTCTTTCATTTAGCTTTCTTAGTGCTTCCCACATTCCCTTTGCTGTATCCTCATTCCTTATGTGGATTAATTGAGCATCATCCACTAATAGGCTGATGGTAGCTCTTGCTTGTCTATTTTTCTTATCCCATGTCTGATTATCCAAATCAGGTCTATCTGTAGTGATTACTTCCTATAAATCATCTTTAGACAATAACATTTCTACTTTAAACTTCCATAATTGATAATTCTCATTATTCAGCTTAGCTACTGTGAGTTTTAGCTCTGTGCTACTTGTCATCTTTAACTTGTCTTACTTGTTTGGAGAGAATTGTACTGAAGAATTCTTCTGCATTCACCAGGGTCTTGCTGAGAGTTACGGTGTCCTGGGTGCCTGGGCCCATAACCTGTTGCACAGCTTCTGGATCCCCACAGTTGCGGTAGAAACTTCACAGAGCAGATTACATGGGATAACAAGCTTTTACTTCTCAGAACATGAGGTAAAGGAAAAAATGTACAGTCACTCAGTACTGCACCAGGAAGTAAGAACAAAACAGAAAATACAAGAGAGACTTTTTTCTTTTTACAATACCATAAACAAGGAAACTTTACACAACACCGCAATCTACTGTCAGCATCAGCATAAGGTCCTCCTTCACACAAACAAAAAAGTCCACAACTATTGCATATACCAATACCAAGGCCATACAATGATGGTTTTCTCTTTTATAAAAATTAATATTGGAGTGTCGTATCATAACGCATCTCTCTATGCAAACTGTTTGAATGTGGATTCGAACTTGGGTTCCTTTATGTGTGCATCTTCCCTGTTTCTCCCATTCTCCAATCATACCATACTTCCTTTCTATACATCCTTTCTAAACATTGGCCAGTTCTGCTCACCCATAAAGATCTCCAACACCAACTCACCAGACAACCTTTGGTGACCAGGCTGGCAGAGATCACGGACACTCTGGGACATGTTCTCTAAGAGTCATTACGTAACTCCTAGCAGACACCATCTTTTTGGGAGCAAGGGCCCCTCATGGGGTTGCTTTCAAATATATTCCAAAAGAGATCGACTTTTCGAATTCTAAAAATGATAAAACCTTCAAAATAGTCCATCACATCACTTTTGAGACAGAGGCGGTCGTCTATCACGTCAGTTGCCCGTGCAGACTTACTTATATAGGCATGACTGCTAGACCTTTCAAAATTTGTATTCAAGAACACATGGAAGACATCAAAAACGTGGCTACATGTTCAGACCCTCACCTCCTAAAAACTATGCTCAAACACTTTTTTGAGGTTCATCAATGTAACCCCAGAAGTTTTGTAGCACGAGGCATTGATCACATTTATATTGACATCAGAGGGGGCAATTTAAAGCAGAAACATCTGCAAAAAGAAACACGCTGGATAATTTTATTGGATACTGTAGCTCCTAAAGGGTTGAACGAAAGTGTCATTTTCAAGTCTTTTCTGTTTTTGCGCTTCTTTTAATTGGTGGGTCTATTTTTGTGTGTTTTTATTGCTTTGCATCTCTAATTTTGTTCTGTTCATTTATCCATAGATATCAATTTGTCTACTTTGATATTGCATGTTTTCATGAAGCATGGAATCTGCTGCCCATTTAATTGGTGCCTTCCTTGTTATCAGTGATATTCTTGGGACCCGGACAACTGCTTCTGGGACTGTTTACGGCTCAACTCGCCGTTAACTTATTATGTCTTGTCTTTTTCTCATTATATGTTATTACCATCATGTTGCATATTATTATTCCATTTTGATCTATCTGCTGTTGAAGGATTACTGTGGACTGAGTTATTTCCTGTTTAATGGCTACTATACATTACACAAATGCTATTATTGCGTTGATGCCTTACCATTTTTTGTAACATGCATTTCCTTGGAATTGGCTCCACCCCCTGTGGTGATGCGGCTGGGTGTGGTTGCCGTGGGTGGGTGAAAGCTGGCCACTCTCCCCCGGCATGTACGGCGCTGGATACCTGCATCGTCTGCCCTAATCCATGCATCACTTCATGATCTCTGTCATGGCACAGACGCACCCTGCACATGCCCTGCTGGTGCCGCGGGCGACGTTGTGTTGCCATGGTGATAGAGGGGATCACGCACGTCCTCCCTCCCATTATGCATGGTGCCCTCCGGCCCACCCCGTCTCCAGGGCGGAGTAACATCGTGGGCAGCGCACCGATTTGACGCCCATCATCCACTTCCACTATAATAGTACCCACATTTTAACTGTAAGGCACACCTCCTGATGAAGCCACGCAGGCGAAACGCGCGTTGAGGTGCTTCCATATTCCCTCCTGTGTCTCGCACGCCAGCCTACCATGTCTTAAGGTAATTGCTATACATCTTGATTGATTTACAGGCATGGTTGAACGCCTGATGGTTTAAACGAGACCATTGGTAACTTTTGAGGATTTTTATGATTATTGTGTCACCTTGGGGGCACTTATAACCATGTGGTTGCACTAACCTGTCCCCTGGGCATTAATACCTTGACCTGTATATGTTTGTCAGCTCTGTTGGTTCTGCCTGCCTATATAACTGTATAGCTCTGTATATATCATTCCTTGTATAGAAGCATTCCTTGTGCATGTGCTTCTCCAGCATATATTATTTATGTGTGCATCTACTTCTCTTACATAGGTCTCATTTTTGCTAGCAGCTACACTACCGTTCAAAAGTTTGGAGTCACCCAGACAATTTTGTTTTTTCCATGAAAACTCATACTTTTATTTATCAAATGAGTTGCAAAATGAATAGAAAATATAGTCCAGACATTGACAAGGTTAGAAATAATGGTTTTTATTTGAAAGAATATTTTTTTCCTTCAAATTTTGCTTTTGTCAAAGAATGCCCCCTTTGCAGCAATTCCAGCATTGCAGACCTTTGGCATTCTAGCTGTTAATTTGCTGAGGTAATCTTGAGAAATTTCCCCCCATGCTTCCTGAAGCACCTCCCACAAGTTGGATTGGCTTGATGGGCACTTTTTGTGGACCATACGGTCAAGCTGCTCCCACAACAGCTCAATGGGGTTGAGATCTGGTGACTGCGCTGGCCACTCCATTACAGATACAATACCAGCTGCCTGCTTCTTCCCTAAATAGTTCATGCATAGTTTGGAGGTGTGCTTTGGGTCATTGTCCTGTTGTAGTATGAAATCGGCTCCAATCAAGCGCTGTCCACAGGGTATGGCATGGCGTTGCAAAATGGAGTGATGGAGTGATAGCCTTCCTTATTCAAAATCTCATTTACCTTGTACAAATCTCCCACTTTACCAGCACCAAAGCAACCCCAGACCATCACATTACCTCCACCATGCTTGACAGATGGCGTCAGGCACTCTTCCAGCATCTTTTTAGTTGTTCTGCATCTCACAAATGTTCTTCTGTGTGATCCAAACACCTCAAACTTTAATTTGTCTGTCCATAAAACTTTTTTCCAATCTTCCTCTGTCCAATGTCTGTGTTCTTTTGCCCATATTAATCTTTTCTTTTTATTAGACAGTCTCAGATATGGCTTTTTCTTTGCCACTTTGCCCTGATGTCAATCATCCCAGAGTCGTCTCTTCACTGTAGATGTTGACACTGAAGTTTTGCCTGTACTATTTAATGAAGCTGCCAGTTGAGGAGCTGTGAGGCGTCGATTTCTCAAACTAGAGACTCTAATGTACTTGTCTTGTTGCTCAGTTGTGCAGCGGGGCCTCCCACTTATTTTTCTACTCTGGTTAGAGCCTGTTTGTGCTCTCCTCTGAAGGGAGTAGTACACATCGTTGTAGGAAATCTTCAGTTTCTTGGCAATTTCTCGCATGGAATAGCCTTCATTTCTAAGATCAAGAAAAGACTGTCGAGTTTCACATGAAAGTTCTCTTTTTCTGGCCATTTTGAGAGTTTCATAGAACAAACAAATGTAATGCTCCAGATTCTCAACTAGCTCAAAGGAAGGTCAATTTTATAGCTTCTCAAATCAGCCAAACCGTTTTCAGCTGGGCTAACATACTTGTGCTAGGGTTGTCTAGGGTTTTCTAAACATCCATTAGCCTTCTTACACAGTTAGCAAACACAATGTACCATTAAAACATTGGAGTGTTGGTTGTTGGAAATGGGCCTCTATATACAGTACAGACCAAAAGTTTGGACACACCTTCTCATTTAAAGGATTTTCTGTATTATCATGACTTTGAAAATTGTACATTCACACTGAAGGCATCAAAACTATGAATTAACACATGTGGAATTATATACTTAACAAAAAATTGTGAAACAACTGAAAATATGTCTTATATTCTAGTTTCTTCAAAGTAGCCACCTTTTGCTTCGATGACTGCTTTGCACACTCTTGGCATTCTCTTGATGAGCTTCAAGAGGTAGTCTACGGAAATGGTTTTCACTTCACAGGTGTGCCCTGTCAGGTTTAATAAGTGGGATTTCTTGCGTTATAAATGGGGTTCGGAACCATCAGTTGTGTTGTGCAGAAGTCTGGTGGATACACAGCTGATAGACCTACTGAATAGACTGTTAGAATTTGTATTATGGCAAGAAAAAAGCAGCTAAGTAAAGAAAAATGAGTGGCCATCATTACTTTAAGAAATGAAGGTCAGTCAGTGCGAAAAATTGGGAAAACTTTGAAAGTGTCCCCAAGTGCAGTTGCAAAAACCATCAAGCGCTACAAAGAAACTGGCTCACATGAGGACTGCACCAGGAAAGGAAGACCAAGAGTCACCTCTGCTTCTGAGGATAAGTTTATCCGAGTCACCAGCCTCAGAAATCGCAGGTTAACAGCAGCTCAGATTAGAGACCAGATCAATGCCACACAGAGTTCTAGCAGCAGACACATCTATTCAACAACTGTTAAGAGGAGACTTTGTGCAGCAGGCCTTCATGGTAAAATAGCTGCTAGGAAACCACTGCTAAGGACAGGCAACAAGCAGAAGAGACTTGTTTGGGCTAAAGAACACAAGGAATGGACATTAGACCAGTGGAAATCTGTGCTTTGGTCTGATGACACCAAATTTGAGATCTTTGGTTCCAACCACCGTGTCTTTGTGCGACGCAGAAAAGGTGAACGGATGGACTCTATATGCCTGGTTCCCACCGTGAAGCATGGAGGAGGAGATGTGATGGTGTAGGGGTGCTTTGCTGGTGACACTGTTGGGGATTTATTCAAAATTGAAGGCATACTGAACCAGCATGGCTACTACAGCATCTTGCAGCGGCATGCTATTCCATCCGGTTTGCGTTTAGTTGGACCATCATTTATTTTTCAACAAGACAATGACCCCAAACACACCTCCAGGCTGTGTAAGGGCTTTTCGGCCAAGAAGGAGAGTAATGGGGTGCTACGCCAGATGACCTGGCCTCCACAGTCACCAGACCTGAACCCAATTGAGATGGTTTGGGGTGTGCTGGACCGCAGAGTGAAGGCAAAAGGGCCAACAAGTGCTAAGCCTCTCTGGGAACTCCTTCAAGATTGTTGGAAGACCATTTCCGGTGACTACCTCTTGAAGCTCATCAAGAGAATGCCAAGAGTGTGCAAAGCAGTCATCAAAGCAAAAGGTGGCTACTTTGAAGAACCTAGAATATAAGACATATTTTCAGTTGTTTCACACTTTTTTGTTAAGTATATAATTCCACATGTGTTAATTCATAGTTTTGATGCCTTCAGTGTGAATGTACAATTTCCATAGTCAAGAAAATACTGAAAAATCTTCAAATGAGAAGGTGTGTCCAAACTTTTGGTCTGTACTGTACCTATGTAGATATTGCAATAAAAACAAGATGTTTGCAGCTAGAATAGTCATTTACCACATTAACAATGTATAGAGTGTATTTCTGATTCATTTAATGTTAGCTTCATTGAAAAAAAATTTGCTTTTCTTTCAAAAATAATGAAATTTCTAAATGACCCCAAACTTTTGAACGGTAGTATATTTGAACTGTTATATTCACTAGCTTTCCATGGGACTTTATCCTGGGAGCCCAGATTGTTGAGATTGGTTGTTTCTTGTTTAGGGTTTTGTTCCATCTCCCGCAATTTTTTAGCCGTACTTTTCACTGACTTCCATTAATTAATTGTACTTTATATAACTTTGCAATTTTGTCAATAAATATTAACTATTTTTTCTATCGCCTTGGTCTTAATGGGATTCTTTCACCGTACTATACATATAGGATATACAGGTGCATCTCACTAAATTAGAATATCATCAAAAAGTTAAATTATTTCAGTTCTTCAATACAAAAAGTGAAACTCATATTATATAGAGTCATTACAAACAGAGTGATCTATTTCAAGTGTTTATTTCTGTTAATGTTGATGATTATGGCTTGCAGCCAATGAAAACACAAAAGTCATTATCTCAGTAAATTAGAATAATTAACAAAAAACACCTGTTTTGTGTTGTGTTCACTATTTTCATGTGTTTTAACTTATGACTGTTATTATTTCACATGGAAATTAGCCATTATGTATACACTGAGAAAGAAGCATTTCTATCGGTACTATATGAGGTTATTTACTATATTAACCCCTTCACAACCAATGATGTATATTTACATCATCGGCCGTGTCCCTAACTTTGATGTGGGCTCCGGCGCTGAGCCCACATTTTTCTTTGCACTTTCCCTGATTTAATCAGCCATCAAGTGTCTCTTAACAGCTGCGGGTGGATCCGAGATTCACCCGCGGCTGTTAACAAGTTCAATTCAGCTGTCAATCACTGACAGTGACATTTAACGTGCGTTGGCTGGAAGCCCGTCACAAATCCTGCCCATCAGCGTTCATTGCAGATCATGATTTTTGCTATACATAGCTGGGCTAAAACCCTGCTATGTGTAGCACAAGTGATCGGATGATCACAGCTTCATGTCTCCTAAGGGGACTATTGAATAAAGTAAATAGTGAAAAAAAAAAAGTTTTAAAAAATACTAGAAAAATACAAAAGTTTAAATCAGTCCCCTTTTGCCCCATTAAAAATAAAACCATGAAGAAAAAATGTAAAAAATATGCACATTTGGTATCACTGTGTTTAAAAATGTCTGATCTATGAAAATATAAAATAAATAAATCCGATCGGTAAACGGCATAGCGAGAAAAAAATCAAGACACCAGAATTTCATTTTTTTGGTCGGTTGTAGTAAAACAGGCGATCCAAACATCATATCTACCCCAAAATGGTATCAATAAAAATGTAAGCTCAGGCGCAACAAATAAGCCCTCACCAAGCCCCAGATCCCGAAAAATTTGAATGTAACGGGTCTTGGAAGATGTTGACAAACGCAAAAAAACTTTTTTTCATACAAATTTCAGAATTTTTTTTACCACTTAAATAAAAAATAAACTATACTTGTTTGGAGTCTGCATACTCATACTGACCTGAGGAATCATAATGGCAGGTCCGTTTTACCACATAGTGAACATGGTAAATAATAATAATAATAATAATAAAAATAAAAAAAAAGCATTGTGGAATTGCACTTTTTTTTTGCAATTTCATCGCAATTGGAATTTTTTTTTCTGCTTTCCAGTACACTATATGGTAAAATCAATGGGGTCATTCAAAATTACAACTCATCCTGCAAAAAATAAGCCGTCATTTGGCCATATTGATGGAAAAATAAAAAAGTTATGGCTCTGGTCAGAAGGGGAAGAAACCAAATGAAAAATGGATAATTGCCTGGGGGTGAGGGGGTTATTGTCACTGTTTTTTCCATCCAATATCTTTGGTCTCTCCTACATGATGGTGTGACACATTGATGTATTGTTTACTATTATTTGTATTTTTTATTCCATAAAACTTGCAAACATTTTTCAGTACAGCTACCGTTAGTTACACTGGCCCTGAGACTAGCTGACACTTTCTGTAGGTTTTCTTATGAATAGGTTAAAAAAAAACAGAATGAATGTTAAAATCCACATAGGCGCGTGCACAGATTTGCATGAGCGGCGATGACGCCGCTATTGCTACCTGTCAGACATAACGAGATCGCTAGCGGGATCGCTATTGCGTCACGAAAACCGTGACGCATCAACGATCTCGCTAGCGATCTTGTTATGTGTGACGGGGCCTTTACAGGCCTCACTGAGAAACGATGTAAGTTGGGAATAACAAGGTCATAAATCATGGAAACTGTTAAATTCCTTGAAAACTGGTTCTGCACAGCTTTTCCTGTCTGCAAATTGAGATTCTGAGTTGGCTTTTATCCTAAGTCATATTGCAAGGCTTGTTAAAGGTTTGATTGTGACTTGTAGGATTGCTGCTTCCAATAGGTGGCGCTATAGAGTACAAGTCCTCTTTTTCTCTGAAGAGGCAATCTGCATATTCTATAACAAAGAAACTTAACACAAAGACACCTACAGTAGATATAAGATACAACGTTGTGTTATTGCTTTTATGAATAAAAGCTAATGCTAAAATACAAAAATATCAAGGATATATAGGTATATTTAATTGTCTAAAATAATAATCAAATCACAGTATAAATATTTACTATAACAATCCTCCTTTTTTCAAAAAACAAGAATATTAAAATAGGGTTCAAAGGGGATGGGACAATGATTGGCATAATCGGTATAGGTAAATGAGAATAATAATAGAGAGATGGAAAATAATAATAATGGCGTACATGGAAAAAGATCCGATCCTGCTCAGATTGGAACATAGCTGATACAAAAGTGAGAAATGTTAGTGGTGAGTGCAGTATCCCAGTGTTCCTTTACAGTGTCCGAACTTCTGCTGAATGGTAGGAGCTCTGTACTGTAATGTGAGGAGGCGCCACCACTTTCTGTGTCATCATTACCTCAGAGGTAGTGATGGGCAGTCCGGCTCTTTTTGGTGATCTGGCTCTTCTGGCTCCGCTCACTAAAAAGAGCCGGCTCTTTCAGATCCTAAATGGATCCCTATTAAATATGTGTTCACCATAAGTGAACACATGTTTAAGATGATGATGATGCTGCCGAAACTCCACCCACCCACGGCTGAAACTCCGCCCACTCGCAAGCAGCCAATTAAATTGAAGAATGGGCGTAGTTTGGTTCAGGTGGGCGGAGTTACGTCCGAGAAACGCAAGAATTTTATGCCCGAGCTATTAAAGGGGTATTCCCATCTCCAAGATCCTATCCCAATATGTAGTAGGTGTAATAATAATAATATTAGCAAATACCTTCAATTAGAAATGTAGTATAGCATTTTGTAGTATACCTTAGGTATCCATGGTTACATCCACTGATAAAGTAACAGTTAGCTAGCTGCTAGTGGTCGTAACAGTGGATACCTAAGGTCCTGTGATGCCTGCCCATGAGGAAAGAGAGATAGCGAATCAAAAATACTATACTACATTTCTAATTAGAGGTATTTGCTAATTTTATTATTACAGCTACTACATACTGGGATAGGATCTTGGAGATCGAAATACCCCTTTAAGAGAAGTTAGTGGCTCTCACTGGGGTGCCGGCTCCCATCAGTCACAGCAGGGAGCCAGCTCTTTGTGTCGGATTGTTCGCGACCGACACATCACTACTCACAGGAGCAGCTCCATGCTGGACACGACCATATATCTACTGTGCGGCTGTGCAGGAGGAGGTTTGTGGAGATCCCCCTTTTCATTTCTCCTCGGTAGTACTCCTCCCTCAGTAATTAACTTTCCTCACTTGTCATGTGTATGTGGGGAAGTGACGCTGAGGAGCTGAGGCTTATGGGTTAATGGCTGCTCTGTTCATGTTTTCAGGTCCTACATGCCCCACAAGTCCTGCCTTTATTATAACCTGAGATCTTGCTTGGACTTATAGTACTACACCCAGCGAGGCCCTGATAGCTTACTTATTGCTATAAGATCTATCCTGGCGAGATGCAGCCTTTCTCCTCACATTCTCTCCTAATTTGTATGACGACTGCAAACAACAATCTACTCCCACTACTGCCATGTTAGCTTACTCGCTAATTATCCATCCTGAAAGTCACCCATTGCCCTCAATCAATCTGCGTTATTATTATTTATTATTATAGCGCCATTTATTCCATTGCGCTTTACATGTGAAAAGGGGTATACATAGCAAACAACAAGTACAATAATCATGTACAATACAAGTCAGTGACTGGTACAGGAGGAGCGAGGACCCTGCCCGTGAGGGCTCACAGTCTACAAGGGATGGGTGAGGATACAGTAGGTGAGGGTAGGGCTGGTCGTGCAGCGGTTTGGTGGAGCGAGGGTTACTGCAGGTTGTAGGCTTGTCGGAAGAGGTGGGTCTTCAGGTTATTTTTGAAGGCTTACAGAGTAGGCGAGAGTCTGATATGTTGGGGTAGAGAGTTCCAGAGTAGGGGGGATGCACGGTCTAAAAAAAATTACCCTTACTGAGTACTACATTTTTAATCTTGATTTTTTTTAGTATTTCTTAAAGCCCTAAAGTTGCCATTTGAAATTACTTTAGTATTGTGCCACGTCTGTGATCTGCTTTTTTTCAACAACATTAAACAACTGAATGAACATCCTCCGAGCCCGGTGATTCCATAATTTTTGCCAGGGTTTGTATATGCGGCATCAGATGAAGCCGGTCGAATTTCGAGTTCATAAACATTACCGTTTCCACCATCAATCCTCACTGCAATTGCTTGATATACAGTACAGACCAAAAGTTTGGACACACCTTCTCATTTAAAGATTTTTCTGTATTTTCATGACTTTGAAAATTGTACATTCACACTGAAGGCATCAAAACTATGAATTAACACATGTGGAATTATATACTTAACAAAAAAGTGTGAAACAACTGAAAATATGTCTTATATTCTAGGTTCTTCAAAGTAGCCACCTTTTGCTTTGATGACTGCTTTGCACACTCTTGGCATTCTCTTGATGAACTTCAAGAGGTAGTCACCGGACATGGTCTTCCAACAATCTTGAAGGAGTTCCCAGAGATGCTTAGCACTTGTTGGCCCTTTTGCCTTCATTCTGCGGTCCAGCTCACCCCAAACCATCTCGATTGGGTTCAGGTCTGGTGACTGTGGAGGCCAGGTCATCTAGCGTAGCACCCCATCACTCTCCTTCTTGGTCAAATAGCCCCTACACAGCCTGGAGGTGTGATTGGGGTCATTGTCCTGTTGAAAAATAAATGATGGTCCAACTAAACGCAAACCGGATGGAATAGCATGCCGCTGCAAGATGCTGTGGTAGCCATGCTGGTTCAGTATGCCTTCAATTTTGAATAAATCCCCAACAGTGTCACCAGCAAAGCATCCCCACACCATAACACCTCTTCCTCCATGCTTCACGGTGGGAACCAGGCATGTGGAGTTCATCCGTTCACCTTTTCTGCGTCGCACAAAGACATGGTGGGTGGAACCAAAGATCTCAAATTTGGACTCATCAGACCAAAGCACAGATTTCCACTGGTCTAATGTCCATTCCTTGTGTTCTTTAGCCCAAACAAGTCTCTTCTGCTTGTTGCCTGTCCTTAGCAGTGGTTTCCTAGCAGCTATTTTACCATGAAGGCCTGCTGCACAAAGTCTCCTCTTAACAGTTGTTGTAGAGATGTGTCTGCTGCTAGAACTCTGTGTGGCATTGACCTGGTCTCTAATCTGAGCTGCTGTTAACCTGCGATTTCTGAGGCTGGTGACTCGGATAAATTTATCCTCAGAAGCAGAGGTGACTCTTGGTCTTCCTTTCCTGGGGCGGTCCTCATGTGAGCCAGTTTCTTTGTAGCGCTTGATGGTTTTTGCAACTGCACTTGAGGACACTTTCAAAGTTTGCCCAATTTTTCGGACTGACTGACCTTCATTTCTTAAAGTAATGATGGCCACTCGTTTTTCTTTACTTAGCTGCTTTTTTCTTGCCATAATGCAAATTCTAACAGTCTATTCAGTAGGACTATCAGTTGTGCATCCACCTGACTTCTGCACAACACAACTGATGGTCCCAACCCCATTTATAAGGCAAGAAATCCCACTTATTAAACCTGACAGGGCACACCTGTGAAGTGAAACCCATTTACGGTGACTACCTCTTGAAGCTCATCAAGAGAATGCCAAGAGTCTGCAAAGCAGTCATCGAAGCAAAAGGTGGCTACTTTGAAGAACCTAGAATATAAGACATAATTTCAGTTGTTTCACACTTTTTTTGTTAAGTATATAATTCCACATGTGTTAATTCATAGTTTTGATGCCTTCAGTGTGAATGTACAATTTTCAAAGTCATGAAAATACAGACAGATCTTTAAATGAGGTGTGTCCAAACTTTTGATCTGTACAGTATATCTCTAGTATTTTCTAATGAATCAATTCTGAAATATCTTGTCAGTGTCGTAATAGCCGTGACACTTTCTGTTACATTTGTGGTGAGTACACTCTGAAAAATTAGAAAAGAAACATAAGTCCATTTATCAAGAAAGCATATGCTCTATATTTGGGTTGTGCAATTGGGGACCAAGATAAGTCCTGGGCACTTCATATATGTTGCACTTCTTGCTCTGCCAATCTAAGACTCTGGATAACGGGATCGCGATCTTCAATGCCGTTTGCTGTCCCAATGGTATGGAGGGAGCAGAGGGATCATGTTAGTGTTTGTTACTTCTGTATTACAAATGTGTCTGGGTTTTCAGCAAAGACTAAGAAATTCATAGACTATCCTAACATTTCATCAGCCATGCGACCAGTACCACATGATGATAGTCTCCCAGTTCCAAAGCCACCAAGTATGGACTCTCAAGGAAGATGACGACGAAGCAACAATAGAGGTCGGCAGAAAAGGAGACTTCTGCTGATACAGACTTTGAACCACCAACATCCAGTGAGCCACATCTTCTGTGTCAAGCTGATCTGAATGACCTGGTGAGGGATTTGAACTTATCAAAGAGCCAGGCAGAAGTACTGGGATCAAGGCTGCAAGGATGGAATCTGTTGTCACCAGATTGTATTTCGTAGTCGTGAAGAAGATCTTACAAAATTCTTCAGTCGGGTTGATGATTTAGCTTTTTGCCATGACATCACGGGTTTGTTTAGTGTGCTAGGATGTGAACATGACCCAACAGAATGGTGACTGTGTATTGACTCGTCCATCAGAAGTCTGAAGGCAGTTTTATTACACAACGGCAATATATATCATTCTATACCATTCGGATATGCAATGCATATAAAAGACTTATGAAGCACATGCAGTTACTGTTGAACCACATTCATTACTGCAATTATAACTGGAATATATGTGGAGATTTGAAGGTAGTGGCAATTCTCCTTGGAATGCAGCTTGGCTATACCAAGTACTGCTGCTTTCTCTGTGAATGGGACAGTCGTGTGAGAGAACAACACTTTGTCAGAAAAGACTGGCCACTACGTGCAAAACTGGTTGCTGGGCAAAAAATTATAAAACATGATGCGCTTGTAGATCATTCATTCATACTGCTCCTTTACTTGTACTTGTGTGTCGCCCCTGTCGCAGCATTACTAGCAGACACAACCGCACAGCACGCGGCCATGTCTGGTGCACAGATGCTGGGGGGGCGGCCCGGGCCCCGATGGCGAGTGGGCTCCCCGGATGGCCAAGGCCATGTCTGTGACACACATGCCGGTGGCCCTGCACAGCCACATGAGGAGCTGGGTGGGAAACATGCCGGGGGCAGGTGAGCGAGGCTTGTTGCCAGCTTCCCCAATCCCCATATTAAAAATATTTCTAATGTGCGTGTGTGTGTCCATGTATCATATGAATGTCTGTGTATGTCAGTGTGTATGACTGTGTGTATATATATATATGTCTGAGTTATATGTGTTTTTACGAATTTGTGTTCAAATATGTATGTATGTGCACGCACTTGTGTATGTTTGTGTATCTGTGGGTCTGCGTATTGTATGTGTGCATGTCTGCATGTGCGTGCATGTCTGCATGTGCACGCATGTCTGCGTACCGTGTGTGTGTGCATGTCTGCGTACTGTGTGTGTGCATGACTGCTGTAAGGTGGTGGTGTTCACACCGTGCAGTAACTGAGGCAGTGACCCAAGCAAGTCCAACATAAACAGCTTTTATGCAGCAACTCACATGTAAACAGAAAGTCCTCCGGTTCGCAGCCGGGTTAACATAAGTCCATAAACAACGGTTGCCGTGGGCAACGGCTGAACCGGGCCACTCAGAGCCTGACGGGTGCAGAGCCTTTCCAGGCGTGGGTTCAGCTACACCCAGGCCCGTCGAGCTTTCCTGCTATGCTCCTAGCAGGTCCCAACCCTGAACAACACTAACCCTCAATGCAGGGTTTTCAAAGGACCTGTGGCAAGAGCCACTGGAAAACCCGGGTTGGAGGGAGGAGGCTGCCCCACTGCCTTCCTGTAGCCTCCCCCAAGAAATGAAGGCCCGGTCGGGTTTTACTTAATCTGCCTTAGCCAGATAGCCTGACCAGGTCAATGCTCACCTTCATTCTTGCATTGCAGCCGCAGCTGTGTCTGTGCCTGCAGCGCACTCCAACGGGTTTAATAGGTCTCTGTACACATTCTGGGGGATATATAACGTCCCTCGTATACGATCCCAGTCACTGCCTCACATATCCCCCCCTCTGTTCAAACTTGTGGGGTAGAACTTTTGTCACTATACAGGGTGCCCGGGACAGGGCATCCACGTTTGCCTGCGACTTCCCAGCGCGATGTTCTACAGAGAAACTGAAATTTTGCATTGACTGAAACCACCCTGTGACTCACGCATTCCTCTCCTTGGCGTTCCTCATCCATACCAAGGGTGAGTGGTCCATCACCAAGCGGAACTGACGCCCGAGAAAATAATAACGTAGCGATTCCAAGGCCCACTTAATAGCCAAACACTCCTTCTCTACCACGCTATAGTTTTTTCTCCACCGGGGTAAGCTTTCTACTCAAGTAGGTAACCGGGTGCTCTTCACCATTCACTTTTTGTGACAATGTTAGGGTGAACACTTTGGTATGTTAACTAGTTGCCTGCTCCTGGCCTAATGGATATGATCAAGCGCATGCAAGAAAGAATAACATCAGACACACACACACAGTTGGATGTAAGCTCTCCTTGATCAGCTATGGCTCAGCTCCAAGTCTCTTTATTCAACCCCAACATAGACTTATATAAACACTGTATGTGAGCTCGGTTAGCCCAGAATGTGAATAACCAGATGTATTGATTGGTTAGTCCATGTGGGCGTGGTCCATGAGGTCATCAGGGGGCGTAGTCCATGAGGTCGTCAGAGGGCATAGTCCATGAGGTCATCAGGGGGCGTAGTCCATGAGGTCATCAGGGGGCGTGATCCATGAGGTCATCAGGGGCGCAGTCCATGAGGTCATCAGGGGGCATAGTCCATGAGATCATCAAGGTGGGTTGGTCCATGAGGTCATCAAGGGGCGTAGTCCATGAGGTCATCAAGGTGGGTTAGTCCTTCTATAGAATGCAGCTTCCTCCCAGAACAGAACATGGCGTGATGAAACAGGAAATGCCAGCCCTCTATTGATCTAAACAACCTTAAGTAAGGTGAAATAATATACTTTGTGGATCTTTTCTCTCAATCTCCTATGTCTTGAGGTTAATTAAGTATTTGAGCCTATAGCTCTCCTCAACAACAAAACCGCCCCTAGGCCTACCTCCGAGGCATCTGTCTGTACAATGAAGGTTTCCTTGAAGTTGGGGCTAATGAGGACCGACTGTCCACACAGGGCCTACTTCATGGACTGAAATGCTCCTGCCTGAGGGTTCCACCGAACCATTACCGATTTTTTTTCCTTTCAAGAGATCTCCACTGAGACTCTTTTGACTGGGGCTCACAAAAACCTGGAGCCGGGCCTGCAAGATGGAAACCACAAGGAGTAATGCAGGGCGTAGAAGAAAAACAAGGAATCATTGGGTGCTACTGGAAAAAAAAAAGACGGCTCATGGGTAGAGGTACGGTTACTTTATTGAGGCTATGCGTATCAGCACTGTACAGGTGCCTTTGTGGCACCCCAGGAGTCCGGTTGCCACAGGGGCATTGCCTCCCTCACAAGGAGGTGAGGCCATGCCTGGAAGCAAGGAGGGGTCCCCTAATCAGGTTTTACTAAGCATGCAACACTTTCCTGGCTCCAGACCAGCAAGGGGAGCTCCTCCCCTTAGCAACTGGGATCTGGAGACGGGGTTAGTGAGTGTGAGGAGAGCAGACAGGAGTTGAAGCCAGGACGTCGATGAGGAAAGACCTAGGGAGTGGAGCTGCACGGCAGTTCACCCTAGAGGAAAGCGCAGAAGAACCGGACGCCGGAGTCCGAGGTTGTGGGGCACCGAAAGCCCAGCAGCAGAAACCGGAGGGCAGGAGACTGCTGGTCTCCTGGCCCCATCAGATGCCCGGAGGCTCAGCAGCACATAGGGCCCAGCACCGCCACGTGGGAGTGAGACCCCAGGAAGGCCAGAGCTGTCTGCCATACGGGTGAGCACAAAAATGTTTTACTCAGGGACGAGGGCCACAGCACAGCTATACGCAGCAGGGCCAAAGAGGTAGCACAAAGGGAAGGCCTACAACTCCACCTGGCGAGGTGGATCCCCCAACTTGCTTCCAGGCCGCCCGGACCTCTACTACCAGCTAGTACCCGTGCCCCGGTCTGCCTAACCACCGCAAGAAAAGGTAATAGGAAACCGCCATTAAGTTGTGGACTGATTATTAACTGTGCCATCCTCTGCACTACACCGTACAGCAACATCTATAAAATAACTACTTCCTGCCCTGGAGCTGAGCTCTGCCTGTGGAGAGCTGAACCAACTCTGCTGCGTCACCATCAGCTCCTGAGGATCTGCATCGCAACGGCGGCCCCATATAGCCGCATACCACAGGTGGCGTCACAAACTGTATATAAAAACTATAAACCCCCTGTAAATATCCCCTTTTATTGACGGCCGTGGGTCACGGACCGGGTCACCGCCACTGTGACATCTCCCCTAGTAACGACCGGCCCGGCACCGAGTACCCCACGGCCCAGGGGGAATGTCACCTTCATCAGGCCATATGAATGAAGAGGTGCAGACACATGTACTAGTATAGCCTGCTATACTAGCATTAAGAACATTCAGTTTGAAAAGCGCAAGTTTGAGCATGCCCTGATGAACTGAAATTTTTTTTAACCATCAAGAATTTTTTCAAATAAAAGGTTGTTTCTTAATTGAAATTCACCCCGGAATTGTTGCTGGATACACTCATTGAAACCATATCTTGCCTTGTTGCCAACTCAAGCTTCACATCCCTGCACTAGCGGTGGAACAGCAGATTTTTCGGGTGAGCTGGATAAATACCTTTTTTCTATTTTGCAGACACATAGACTGTATACACAGATGACCCTGTGTCCGCACTTCTGCTTCCCGGTAGGAGCTCTGTATTGTGTGATGTGAGGAGGCTTGGCCTCTTCCTGTGTAATCACCATCTCACACGAGCTGTTCCAGTCTAGACACGACCATATCCAGTGTGCGGATCTGCAGGAGGAGGTTTGTGGAGATTCTCCATTACGTTTCCCCTCGGTTGTTCTCCTCACCTCAGTAGTAAGTAACCTTCCTCACTGAATGTGACTTCTACATGTGTCGTGTGTATGTAGGGACGTGACGCGGAGGAGCTGAGGCTTCTGGGCTAATGGCTGATCTGTTCATGTTTTCAGGGACATATAGGCACCACACACGTCTCCTTACGGGACTTATAGTACACTTAGCGAGCAGCTGATTGCTTACATATTACTATAAGATTTATCCTGCCGAGAAGCAGCTTTTCTCCTCACGTTCTCTCATAATTTGTATGGGACTGCAAACAACAATCTGCTCCCGCCGCTGCCATGTTAGCTTACTTAGGAATCATCCATCTCGAAAGTCATTTACAGCCCTTAATTATCAATCTGCACTCCATTTGTTGGTGGGAGAGGGGAGGAAAGCAATAATTTCCATAATGAATTTTGTGTTTTTCTCTATCTGTATCTAATTACAATGAGGGTTTCCTTATTGCAAGTTTCTCCTTATTGAATTGAGCCACATGGTCACACATGAACGTAGTCGCTCCATTCATTGTCTATGAGACTGATGGAGATTGCCGAGAACAACGCTTTGAGGGAAAAGTTGAGTATGGGAAACATTAATATAGGATGGGGCCCAAGATGAAGGACATTATTATAGGATGGGGCCCAGGATGAAGGACATTATTACAGGATGGGGCCCAGGATTGGGGACATTATTATAGGAAGGGGCCCGGGATGAGGGACATTATTACAGGATGGGGCCCAGGATTGGGGACATTATTATAGGAAGGGGCCCAGGATGCGGGACATTATTAAAGAAAACAGCCAGGATGAGCGACATCATTAAATAAAGGGGCCAGGTTGGAGCTATTGTTTCAGAAAGAGACCCAGAATAGGGGACATTATAACAGGAATGGGCCTTGGATGGGGGACATTATTAAATAAAGGGCTTAAGATGGGGGACATTATATGAGGAAAGATCCCAGGATGGGGTACATTATTAATGTCCCAGTTCCTGGCCCTTTTATTTATTACAGGAAGGGGCCAGAACGAGTTACGTTATTAAATAAAAGGATCAGGATGGGGGACATTGTTACAGGAAGGGGTTCATGATGGGGAACATCATTACAGAAAGGGGCAAGAACAAGGGACATTATTACAGGAAGGGGCCTGGTATTGGGGACATTATCACAGGAAGGGGCCAGTATGGATGACATAATTACATGAGGGGCAAACACACGTCTTCATAGGATTTAGAACACTACAAGGACTCATACATCTAACCACCCTGCAGGTGGGGGTCCAAATCCAAATTTTTCAGTGGCATTCATCGGATTCTAGTTACGCCATGAAATGAGGAACTATGCAAAGGGCCATGAAATGAGGCTGTGTGTGGGGGGGGGGACAGCAAAAGAGGGGCTGTGTGGGGGACAGAAAAGTAAAAGAGGGGCTGTGGTAACCATACTATATATGGGGCTGTGGAGGACATAACACTGGGACCTATGGTGACCATACTGGATAGGGGCCTGTGATAGATATCATATTGTGTGGGGTGCTGTGTGGCCATAATACTGGTGTCACATTATAGCTGGCCGAGCACGTTTTGAAAAGGAAAAAAAAAAAGAAAAAAAAAAGGGAACTGTCAGTTTGTTTTTTTCTTTGTGTGTTTTTGGGCGTGCACCTTTTTTCTTTTCCTTTCTCCCTTGGGTATGGGTTCAGTTGCAGAGCGACTGCACAGGCTGTCTCTGGAGGTGAATGACCTCCGTGGTCATGTACGGCAGCAGCATCTGCAGTAACAGTTCGCCAATATGGGGGGTCTCTGCAGGTAGGCCTGTCCAGCCTGAAAGGTTCCTTCCGGACAGGTTTTCAGGAGGTAGGGACAATTTTTTTGTATTTAAAGAGGCATGTAAATTGTATTTTAATCTATGTCCCTACTCCTCCGGTAATGAGAAGCAACGGGTTGGTATTGTGATCTCTCTATTGCAGAGAGATCCTCAGTCATGAGCGTTTTCTTTACCTCAGGACTCGGTTTGTCTCCAATCTGTGGAGGGGTTTTTCAGAGCTCTGGCCCTCATCTATGATGACCTTGACTGAGTCGCCTTGGCTGAGACTAGGCTACGTCGCCTTCAGCAGGGGATTTGGTCAGTGGAAATGTACAGTTCTGAACTCCGTAGATGGGCAACGGATTCCAAATGGAATGACTCAGCCCTTAAAAGTCAATTTTGTGAGGAGCTTACTGAAAGGTTGAACGATGCCTTGTGGCTGTACATGAAACTCCTCAGGCCTTGAGGACTGCCATGTCTTTGGCCATACGTCTTGATAGACGCCTTCGGGATAGACAAGTACGACCACCTTCTCCGGAGCCTCCTTGCCAGGGTTGTGTACCTCTGCCAGGGGAGCGGTCTTGGGGTGAACCAGTACTGGGGGAGGTGGAGGAACCCATGCAGTTAGGGGGTGTCTCTACATCATACATCTCACCGGAGATTCGTAAGAAAAAAGGCATATTTTTTTTTGTGGGAAAAAAGGACACTTTGTTGGGACCTGTCCTTCAGTTCCTAAACAAAAGGAGACTCGATTAACTCTCGGTAGTCTGGAGTGGATAAACAAGTGGTGCATTTGTGGCCAAACTGCAGTTCCCGCTTTGTCCTGACAGCAGAGGTGGTGATAGAGAGCAAAACAGAAAAAAAATTCTGTGTTTGTTGACAGTGACGCCAGAGTCAGCATGGTTGATGCTGAGTTTGTGAAAACTCATGGTCTCACTTGCTGTGCTTTAGCAGAGCCTATTCCCATCTTTGCCATTGACTCGGCTCCACTTGCACAGAAAGCATTTACTCAGATTGTACATAATGTAAAACTGAGGGTGGGGTCAGTTTATTGTGAAATCATCTCTTGCTATGTTCTGGACAATCTTCCTACTCCGATTGTCTTGAGTATACCTTGGCTTGTTAAACATAATCCGTTGGTGGATTGACAAACCGGGGAGATTATTGAATGGGGAGATTACTGCCATGAGAACTGTCTAGATATTTCCATTGCTACTGTCTCTACGGAAATATTACCTTCTTTTCTGTCTGGTTTTGAGGACGTTTTGTCTGAGAAGGGGTGTCAGGATTTGCCTCCTCATTGTTCTTATGACTGTCCTATTAACCTGACCCCCGGAGCTAAACTACCGAACTCCAGACTGTATAATCTTTCTGGCCCTGAGAGACAAGCCATGAAGGATTTAATTGTGGAAAGTCTGGAGAAGGAACATATCAGACCCTCATCTTCGCCCGTGGCAGCAGGGTTCTTCGTTGTGAAGAAAAAATATGGCGGTTGTGGGAGCTAAGGTATTCTCCAAGTTGGATTTAAGGGGAGCCTACAATCTGGTTAGAATCAGAGAAGGGGACGAATGGAAGACAGCGTTCAATACCCCAAAAGGACATTTCGAGAGTCTGGTTATGCCTTTTGGTTTGACCAATGCACCTGCGGTATTCCAGCATTTCATAAATTATATTTTCCATCATTTAGTGGGGAGGTTTGTGGTGGTCTATCTGGACGATATTTTGGTTTATTCACCTGATTTTGAGACTCATCGGGGGCATGTTAAGCAGGTGCTTCAGATATTAAGGGATAACAAACTTTATGCCAAACTAGAAAAATATGTTTTCGCTGTTCAGGATGTGCAGTTTTTGGGGTACTTGTCATCTTCAGGTTTTCAGATGGATCCGGAGAAGATCCGTGAAGTTCTTGACTGGGAACGTCCCAAGAACCTGAAGGCTCTACAAAGTTTTCTGGGCTTTACTAATTTTTACAGGAAATTCATCCAAAATTACTCTGTTTTAGTGAAACCCCTTACTGACATGACTAAGAAGGGGTCTAATTTTTCCAAATGGTCGGATGCTTCTGTGGCACCCCAGGGGTCTGGTTTTCCACAGTAATGTAATGTTATGTCTGAGAGCAGGTGGGAGGTCCTTTGGTCAGGGATCCTGTGCATGCCACACCTCCTGCCCAGTCTTGGGAGGGGAAGAACTTCCCCTGTATAAACCCTGGGCTGAGGCAGAGTTGGTCAGTCAAGGAGAGTAGAGACAGAGAAGCAGCATAGGAAGAAACAGCAGAAGCTCATTGGGAGCAATATTACTACGAGTCAGGGGCTGGCAGCTGCAGAGCTCGCCCTGACTGAGAAGCTTTCTTACCGGACCCGGCGTCCGAGGCTGTGGGGACTAACTCTTACCCAGCAGCAGAAGCCGACCGGCAGGGGATTTCAGGTCCTCAGGCCCAGAAACCCGAAGGCACGGTCACACGCGTGGGACCAGCACCGCCATCGTGGAGCGGAAGCCATTAGAAGGCCCCGAGTCACCGGCCATACGGGTGAGCACCACACGGTACACTCAGGGACGTGGGCTACTTATATCCGCTTCTAGCAAGGTAGCCAGAAGAGTACAGTCAGTTTGGGAGGCCTACAACTCCGCCTGGCCAGGGGAGATCCCATCTGCTCAAGGACTGACCAGGCCCCGTTCACTAGCAAGTACTCCGGGAGGGTCTATCGTTGTTACCAGTAAAGACCCTGAATTACACCGCACCGTCTCTGAGTGGTTCCTGCTACCCCCATCATCCACAACTGCTGCCCTGAGGCCATACCCCTCCCGTTGGGGGTTATACCATCTACGCTGCACCATCCATCCACCGGCCTCAGCGGACTGTCCTGCAGCGGCAGCTCCATAGCTGCATTCAACGGGTGGCGTAGTCGTCCTGCATCTACCGCTGTTACATCGCCGCTCAGTTTGACTCCCTGGGCACGGACCGGGTCACCGCCACGAGACTACAACCCTCAAGAGATCCGGCTCTGGGTAAGCTCCCGCGTGCGCAACGCAGCGCGACACAGGCCCAGGGGCGCGTCACTTCCCTCCAGGCTTTTTTTTCCTTAAAGAATCATTCTGCCACTGCACCTATACTCAGTCAACCCGATGTTTCTCAACCCTTTATTGTGGAGGTCGATGCTTCGGATGTCGGGGTTGGGGCTGTGTTGTCTCAGGGTTCGTCCCTTTGTAAATGGCATCCATGCACCGCCTTTTCTAAAAAAATTGTCTTCAGGTGAGAGAAATTATGACGTGGGTAATAGGGAACTTTTGGTGATCAAATTGGCATTCGAGGAATGGCGACATTGGTTGGAGGGGGCTGGCCATCCTATTACTGTTATTACTGACCATAAGAACCTGTCTAATCTCCTGACAGCTAAACGTGTCAACCCTAGGCAAGCCAGATGGTCCCTGTTTTTTACTAGGTTCAATTTTGTTGTCACTTTTCGTCCAGGGGTCAAAAATGTCAAGGCTGATGCTTTCTCCCGGAGCTTCCCTGGTGGTGGTGGCCATGAGAACCCTGCCCCGATATTGCAGAAAGGGGTAGTCATTTCGGCCGCTTTATCCTGAACTGAAGGGTGAGGTGTTGGAGGCTCAGGGGGAAGCCCCTGGCTCCTGCCCTTCAGGAAAGTTATTTGTACCATCTGATCTACGCCGCAAAGTAATCAAGGAACATCATAACTCTGTGCTTGCTGGGCATCTAGGTGGTAAGGCAACCGAGGACCTCCTCTCTCGTCGTTTTTGGTGGCCGGGGTTGCATCGGGATGTAGCTGCTTGTAGTATTTGCACGCGTTCTAAGTTTCCTCATACCCGTCCGTCTGGTACTCTTCTTCCGCTACCTATCCCTAGTAGGCCATGGACACACTTGTCCATGGATTTTATTACGGACCTACCGGTTTCTGCAGGCAAAACGGTGGTTTTGGTCGTAGTAGATAGGTTCAGTAAAATGGTTCACTTTGTCGCATTACCTGCACTTCCCAATGCCAAGACACTTGCTCAGGTGTTCATAAACGAGATTGTGAAACTTCACGGGGTTCCCTCCTATGTAGTGTCTGATCGGGGGATCCAGTTTGTTTCCAAGTTCTGGAAGGCATTCTGTTCTCTACTGGGGGTGCAGCTGTCCTTTTCCTCTGCCTTCCACCTCAGTCGAATGGTCAGACCGAATGTGTCAATCAGAACTTGGAGACATACCTCAGGTGTTTCGTCTCTGAAAATTAGGAGGATTGGGCATTCTACTTACCGCTGGCAGAATTTGCCATCAATAATCATCGTCAAGAATCCACTGGCAGGTCACCGTTCTTCGGTGCATACGGTTATCATCCACAGTTTGGTACCTTCAGTGGGGGAGGAGCTTCAGGAGTTCCTGAGGAGGAACAGTTTGCTTCGTCTCTCTTCTTGGTATGGCAGGGTGTGTAATTTAAAGACCATGGGAGACGGGTGTAAACGTATGGCTGACAGAAAACGCTTGCCAGGTCCAGATCTGAATGTGAATGACTTTGTGTGGTTGTCTACCAGGAATATAAGATTGAAAGTTCCTTCTTGAAAGCTGGGACCTAGGTTTATTGGTCCCTATAAAATAACCGCCGTCATTAACCCAGCAACGTTTCGTCTTGAACTTCCTCAGGCCCTTAAGGTCCACAAGGTGTTCCACAGGTCGTTACTCAAAAGGTATGTGGAACCTCTTGAGCCCTCACCTCTACCAACACCCCCAGTAATGGTTGATGGTAATCTGGAGTTCCAGATTTCGAGGATTGTAGATCCTTGTCTCCAACGTCATTCTCTACAATACTTTGTGCACTGGAAAGGCTATGGTCCAGAGGAGTGGATGTGGGTTTCAGCGTTAGAGGTGAACGCTCCCAGATTGGTTTGCTCATTCCACACCTCTTTTCCTGAGAAATCCGGTCCTGAGGAAGGGGGGGGTACTGTCACAGGTGTGTCAGAGGTGACAGACAGTCGCCCTTTAGTGGGTTGCAGGAGATCTCTACGTTTGGCCTTGCAGACAGCTTCCTAGATAAGAGGCTGTCTTTAGGACCGAGCGGCTACCTCTCTCTTGCTAATAAGCTCTCTGGCCTGGGTGTATATATACCTGGTGTGTCTGAGAGGGAGTCGCCGGCTATATCCATTTCTACTTGTGAAACTTAGCAGGAGCAGTACTTCGTCCTCTCTGGAGCTTGAGGCCGTGTGCTTATTTGGAGTTCATCTAAAGCTAAGCCATTTCCCCTGTTTTGTCCACCCTTGTTGTCTATAGAGTTTACTGGAGGTTGACTAGTGTTCATCTCCTTCCATCCCTAGCCACAGCCATATGCCAGGGAGAGTAGGGCGAGGCACGCGTGCAGCAATTGCTGAGGAGGCAATATAGGGACAGTAGTTGAGGCAGCGTGACGCTAGACCAGACTAGGAGGTCTCCACTTCACCCCTTTCCCTAGTGTCTGGGCTCCCTTTCCCTTTTCCCTCTGTGTTGCACTAAGTCTTTCCCAAACCTGGCGTGACACCACCTCCATGGAGTGTACAGCTTATTGTGGTCGTATGGACCGATACTTTAGTCTCTGC
Source organism: Phyllobates terribilis (assembly GCF_046119375.1). NCBI lineage: Eukaryota > Metazoa > Chordata > Amphibia > Anura > Dendrobatidae > Phyllobates > Phyllobates terribilis. The sequence continues at coordinate 79,074,292 of NW_027362765.1, forward strand.
TTGGGAATTCGGCAGTTCTTCAGGGTTACGTTTGGTGTCTGTGCTGCCTCCCAGATAATTAATGCCTTCCTTGCTCGGGCTGAGAGTTTTGATGGGAAGCCCTCTCTTGGCAGGTTTGTTGTGATACCATGTCCTTTCCATTTGATGATAATGAATGTGATGGTGCTCCGGGGGATCATCTGAGATTGGAATATTTTTTTACAACCCAACTCTGACTTGTACTTCTCAACAACTTTGTCCAGGACTTGTTTGTAGATCTCATTGGTCTTCATGGTGTTGTTTGATTAGTGGTGCCTCTTGCTTAAAGGGAATTTGTCACCCCCTGGTAGTTATCAGACCTCTAATATGGGCATACAGGTTATAGAAATGTAAATCTATACATACCTGTATGGCCCATATTAGAGGTTTGCTTGCTTTGAAATTGTTTTTTATTAATTCAGTTTTGACCTGCTTCCCGTCCAGGGAACGCTAAGAAATCCCCGCCTATCTACTTAATTTCCATATTCCTTCCCTCCCCTGCAAGTCACAGGGCCCTGTGACGTGCACTCTTCTCATCCACATCCCGCGCATGCGCAAAGCGCCTATAACGCAAGGCGCACTTTTTTTGCTCCCGGCCCCATTATTCCCTGCAGTGGTCTAGTGCGCAGTCGCCGGGGGAGTCACTGCGAGCTAAAAAAGAGGTGAATACATATGTACATGCCAATTTTTATTTTCTCCCATAAATTAAATTTTTGCTTATATTTTTCTCAGTTCACTTCACCAACTTAGACTATTTAGTGGTGATGCAGCACACACAAATCGGATTACAAAAATATTTAAACATAGGTTGTAATGTAACAAAATAGGTAAAAATCCAAGGGGGTGAATACTTTTGCAAGCCACTGTACATTGGGGGCTTGTTGTGGATATCATACCATATGGGCAGCTCTGATGACCATCATATTGTGTAGGGGGACAGTGTGAGGAGTGGTTACAGTTTGAAGAGGGCAGCGTGGTGGGCAATATGACGGCATAGTGTGAAGAAGGGGTCATAGAATGGAGAGGGGACAGTGTGAAATGGGGGCACAGTATGGAGAGAGGTTAGCATGGCGAGGGAGCAGTGTGGAGATATAGAAAGTGTAATGGAAAATTAGAGAGGGGACTGCCATGGCATAGGCTGTCGTTCATAAAGGTGGACGGTGTGGCTATTATAGCTGATAATGGTAGACAGTGTGGTGGTTATAGCTCATTAAGAGGGACAGTGTGGCTGGTGTAGCTCATAAGGGCGGACAGTGTGGAGGCCATATATTATAGAAGGCGTTCTTAAGGCACAGTATAGACAGATACAGTTATATGAAAAAGTTTGGGCACCCCTATTAATCTTAAGCTTAATGTTTTATAAAAATTGGTGTTTTTGCAACAGCTATTTCAGTTTGATATATGTAATAACTGTTGAACACAGTAATGTTTCTGCCTTGAAATGAGGTTTATTGTACTAACAGAAAATGTGCAATCTGCATTCAAACAAAATTTGACAGGTGCATAAGTATGGGCCCCCTTATCATTTTCTTGTTTTAAATACTCCTACCTACTTTTTACTGACTTACTAAAGCACTTTTTTTGGTTTTGTAACCTCATTGAGCTTTGAACTTCATAGCCAGGTGTATGCAATCATGAGAAAAGCTACTGAAAGTGGCCATTTATAAGTTGTTCTCCTGTTTGAATCTCCTCTGAAGAGTGGCATCATGGGCTCTTCAAAACAACTGTCAAATGATCTGAAAACAAAGATTATTCAACATAGTTGTTCAGGTGAAGGATACAAAAAGCTGTCTCAGAGATTTAACCTGTCAGTTTCCACTGTGAGGAACATAGTAAGGAAATGGAAGAACACAGGGACAGTTCTTGTTAAGGCCAGAAGTGGCAGGCCAAGAAAAAAATCAGAAAGGCAGAGAAGAAGAATGGTGAGATCAGTCAAGGACAATCCTCAGACCACCTCCAGAGAGCTGCAGCATCAACTTGCTGCAGATGGTGTCACTGTGCATCGGTCAACTATACCAGGGTTCCCCAACTCCAGTCCTCAAGGCCCACCAACAGGTCATGTTTTCAGGATTTCCTTAGTATTGCACAGGTGATGGAATTATTGCCTGTGCAGGTGATGCAATTATCACCTGTGTAATACTAAGGAAATCCTGAAAACATGACCTGTTGGTGGGCCTTGAGGACTGGAGTTGGGGAACCCTGAACTATACAACACACTTTGCACAAGGAGAAGCTGTATGGGAGAGTGATGCGAAAGAAGCCGTTTCTGCAAGCACGCCACAAACAGAGTCGGCTGAGGTATGCAAAAGCACATTTGGAGAAGCCAATTTCTTTCTGGAAGAAGGTACTGTGGACTGATGAAACCAAGATTGAGTTGTTTGGTCATATAAAAAGGCGTTATGCATGGCGGCAAAAAAACACAGCATTCCAAGAAAAACACTTGCTACCCACAGTAAAATTTGGTGGAGGTTCCATCATGCTTTGGGGCTGTGTGACTAATGCTGGCACCGGGAATCTTGTTAAAGTTGAGGGACGCATGGATTCCACTCAGTATCAGCAGATTCTTGACAATAATGTTCAAGAATCAGTGATAAAGTTGAAGTTACGCAGGGGATGGATCTTTCAGCAAGACAATGATCCAAAACACCGTTCCAAATCTACTCAGGCATTCATGCAGAGGAACAATTACAATGTTCTGGAATGGCCATCCCAGTCCCCAGACCTGAATATCATTGAACATCTGTAGGATCATTTGAAGAGGGCTGTCCATGCTCGGCGACCATCAAACTTAACTGAACTGGAATTGTTTTGTATAGGGGAATGGTCAAAAATACCTTCATCCAGGATCCAGGAACTCATTAAAAGCTACAGGAAGCGTCTAGAGGCTGTTATTTTTGCAAAAGGAGGATCTACTAAATATTAATGTCACTTTTCTGGTGAGGTGCCCATACTTATGCACCTGTCAAATTTTGTTTGAATGCAGATTGCACATTTTCTGTTAGTACAATAAACCTCATTTCAAGGCAGAAACATTACTGTGTTCAACAGTTATTACATATATCAAACTGAAATAGCTGTTGCAAAAACACCAATTTTTATAAAACATTAAGCTTAAGATTAATAGGGATGCCCAAACTTTTTCATATAACTGTATTTTTATGCAGAGGACGTTTTAATAACACTCTTATTTTTAAGGGCACCTTGTTGGGATGTGCTGCAGAAGACTGGAGAAGAGGGAGGTCTACAGGGACGAGCTGTGGATGTGAAAAGTCATTGTGGCATCTAAACAGGATGGAGATGAAAAGAAATAGACGACTTCAGAGAAAAAGTCACCTATAAAGTACCTAGATGAAATTTATTTGTGATACTGATTGCAAGTCATCAGTAATGTGGTTCTTCTATGGTCAGCAGTCTGATGATGGCTTGTAATAACAACTCCTAGTACCATTTTACCATTGTTAAGGATATAGTGGAAGTTGTAGGGTTGTAGGTTCATGCGATACAATTGTTTATGGCCTTACTTGACATTACAATAGCTTGTTGAACTTGCTTGATTCTTGTATTCAAGTACTTCTTGTTCTGTTGATATATTCATGTTCATATGGTGGTTCTGGTAACGTTTTCATCTACTGATAATGGTTTTGGTGATGTGGTCATGTACTGATGGTGGGTCTGTTGATGTATTCATGTACTGATGGTGGTTCTAGTGATGCATTCATGTACTATTGGTGGTTCTGGTGATGTATTCATGTACTGATGGTGGGTCTGGTGATGTATTTATTTACTGATGATGTGTTTGTTGCCATATTCATGTCCTATTGATGGCTCTAGTGCTCAAATTATGTACTGATGATGATATTGGTTTCGTATTCATGTACTGATGATGGTTCTGTTGATGAATATATCACCAGAATCATCATGACTACATTAATACATCACCAAAGCCATCAAAAGTACATGAATTCAGCACAAGAACAACCATCACTACATGAATATGTCACAAAAATCGGAATATGTCATCAGAACCATCATCAGTACGTGAATACATCACGAGAACCACCATCAGTTTTGTGAAAGCTGTATTTGTTGCTGTATTTGTTGCACGATGGACGCAGAAATCATCAAACGTATCCCTTTATCTATGATGGAGGTCTGTTCATTTTCAATTAGGGTATCTGCCAAGTGCTGGACACCTTAATTGAGACCAACGGCCCTCATTATAATTAAGCTATATTAGTTTCCATGACTATCCTTGGTTTTGACATTCAAAATATGGGATGTTAAGTCACATCCCTAAAATACACCTCTTTTTTTTACTTTTGCTGGCATTTTTTGGTGAAAAAGGAACAATTCTAATGGAAAGGTGCATCAGAGCTTGTTACCTAACTCATCAGGGGGTAAGTGGGAGGTGCGTAAGAGTCCTGTTACTTAGTCTCTGATTGATCTGCTTTGGGGTGGCGGGGTGCCATTGGCCTCATCTGCCTAGAGCACTAAAATACTTTGTCCCAGCCCTGGCTGTGCAGCTCAATTTGCGCAAATCCAGCTAAATGTGACAGGCTGCCATTTTGCGGCATTCTAAAGGGCCAAAAAGAGGTTAAAAAAGTTTAAAACATAATAATCACCTTGCCCTCAGCTTTCTTTTCTTTTCTGGTGCAATGAATGACATGTCTTCACTGAGCCATTTTTGGTGTCTTCTTATCTCTGCCACTGGGCGCCAGAAGAGGCCAAAGATTGTCCAGTGAAGGCTGCACCACTGTCCATACTGAAGGGGGGTTGTGCTGTGGGACAGTATAATTTTTTTCACTTTTTTTAACATATCTTTATTATGTTTGGGCTCTACAGAAACCTCAGAACATAACAATGTACTTTAGATTTGCATAAAAAAAAATTCTATAGTAATTTCCTGGCCAAATTCGAGAGAACAGATCTGCTCATCACTTTTTTTACATTGGATTCTTTATGATTTTCCATCTTCTTCCCATTCAGTTCCCTACAATATTGGATCCTGTCAGTGGAGATCTACTATAAAAGAGAATTTTCCTGATTGACCTGTTAACAATGGATAGGGCGGAGAAGATATTACACCTCACCCTAGAGATCCTCTTCCGGCTTACTGGAGAGGTGAGAGATTCTGATGACGTCACATTACATCATTCTTATCTATGGGAATAACAGATGGACAGAACTGGAGAGGTGAGGACTCTGGAAATGTCTGTAGTGAGATTTATTAATGTGTCTCTCCATAACCAGGATTACACGGTAGTGAAGAAGACCTCTAGTGAGCGCTGTCAGGACCCTGTGTCTGAGGGATGGGGAAGAGCCCTGAACCCAATCACGGGACCTCCACCTCTCCCCCTGATACATGAGGACATCATTGACCAGAAGATCCTAGAACTCACCTACAAGATGATTGAGCTGCTGACTGGAGAGGTGACACTGCTGGGAATGCTGGGATAGAGTAACGCTATGAAGGGATTGGGGGGATGACAGTATCATTGTATGTGACAGGTTCCTATAAGGTGTCAGGATGTCACCGTCTATTTCTCCTTGGAGGAGTGGGAGTATTTAGAAGAACACAAAGATCTGTACGAGGACATCATGATGGAGGTTCCCCAGCCCCTCACATCACCAGGTAATAGACAGGACTAAATACACACAGTCTATAATTATCTATAGGTAAAGAATGAATTCAATCCCTCTATATGTTTCCTCCAGTTCTATCCAGTAAGAGGACAACACCAGAGAGATGTCCCCATCCTCTTCTTCCACAGGACTGTAAACTAGAAAATCCCAATGTTCATCAGGATCATCAGGTAGATGGAGAGAAAGTGTCATGAGATCTCCACTATGATGTGTAGAAGGATTTGAAGGTCTTGTGTTCAGTCTTGTTTTATCCACCAGTATGATAGAATTAAAGCTGATCATAGACATTAGATATCTGTATCTTCTCACAATTTTCTTGCAAGATTTGTGAGGGTACGATGCTTGGTACCTCCACAAATCAGCTGTTGGCGAGTCTCATAGCTTCCAGCAATACACTGGTTATAGAGCTGGAAGACCCAACTCCATACACCGTGTAGTGGCCGTACTCGAGTACAGCAGCAAAAATCAGATTTAGGCTATGTGCCCACGATGCAGAAATGCTCAGGCTTTTTTCCTGAGCGTTTCTGCATCTCCCTGGCAGAAAAAAACGCATGCGGATTGTACATGCGTTTTCCTGCCAGGGACATGCGGATGTGAAGCGTTCTTCACTTGCATTTCCGCATGCGGGTTGACAAGCGCTTTCCAAGCGATTTTAGCATCTCTTGGAAAGTGCTTGACAACTCGGTCACACTATATAAATCCATGCAACCGGCATGGATTTATATAGTGTGACCCGAGAGAATGTCAAAAAATAAAAAATAAACCTATGCTTACCTTCCGATGGCCCCCACAGTCTTGCTGCGCTCCTGTGCTGGCTGCCGGCAGATCGCGGTACACTGTACTGAAGGACCTGCCGTCACATGACTGTGACGTCACCGCAGGTCCTTCAGTCCTGCGCGATCTGCAGGCAAGCACAGGGAAGGAGTCCGGGGGCCGTCGGAAGGTAAGTATAACCTTTATTTTTTATTTTATTCTTTTTTTTACAGCTTTTAGGGTACCCGGGTCTGGAGGAGCGTCTCCTGTCCTCCACACGCAAGTACAGATGCCGTCTTGCGGAATTGGTGCGTTCTAATGCAAGTCCATGGCGGCGAAATAATTGGTAGTGCTGCGTTTTTTTCCGCAATGATAATCCGCAGCGGAAATTTCCGCAGCATGTGCACATGCGGATTATCATTGGGGAACATGGCAGACCTTCTACCATGCGTTTTTTAAGCGTTTCTGCAGCGTTTTTGCCGCTGCGGAAACGGTTAAAAAAACGCATAGTGGGCACACAGCCTTACTTAAATTTGGAAAAATGAGATTAAAAATGCTGAGTGTGAATTAAGCCTGAAACCACATGAACACCGGGGTATGGCACAGATCCCAAAACAAGGAAAATGGGAAACAATTGTATAGGTAGCTGGTGGTAATACAGTCAATTTAGGACTCTTGTGACCGCTTACTAAATATCATTTGAAGTATTGGTGATGTAAAGTCCTGAATGAAGTTTATGGAAAAAAGAAATCTCTGAGCAGTGTAAGAAATAAGATTTAGTAGTGTATACTATAGCAGGATAGCAACTATAGCAAATCTCATTTAGCAGAGAAGACTAAATACAGTATCTTTTGCTAAAGAATTGCAATGTATATATATTGCAGGTAAACAGTATGCAACAGCGGAGACACAGGCAGAACAACAGTATATTTATTTTATTTAACAACTAATATAAATTGTAAAACATGTATTATAATGGTAACAATTTCTTTACAACATTTGACAGTAAAATAAGCAGTAAGTCACATAACAGAATGAAGGATCAGAATACCCTAGAATTCAGGGGCTGGTAGTTTAAAATGATCTATTGGAGGGAAGGGGAAGTATATTAACTATAGTGGGCAAGGGGCAGTCTGTTAAAGCTTTGGCAATACTCTGTTCCTATCACAACTCGCTGCCCGTTTCCCCCGTAACTCTCTATCCACTTTCGCTATGCCGCTCTAGTGTCTGCTGGTTCCCGTCTAACTACTGTCTTTCCCTCTATCCATGCCCGGTACCATATGTCCCTGTCAGAGGTAATGGCCCGTCTCGCGTGTCCTTCCTGGTTGCCGACCCGCCCGTGATTCTGCGATCTGACACCTTCAGAGCTTCTGCAACGTCCTGTTACTGGCGCACATGTGTTTTGCCAAGTTTTTGACACTAAGGTTCGGATACGGCTTTAAAGAAGGCAACCCTTTGCGATATAACGCAATTTTATTTATAATAGTTGATATAAAAGGTAAAATACATAATTAAAGGAATAGTATGATATGATGATATTGCAAACACTTTTGTATATGTTATAATACAAAGTTTAAGTACATGTATATATACTCACTTCATCACCAAGGAGCTTTTAAACATCATCCGTCTGGAACATCAGAGAAGCAATTTCACCAAGACAGAGAGACCCCTGGAAGTCTTCACAACACTGCATGGACAGGTACATACAACACTACACATCAGTGCAGGTATAACTTATGGCTTCTATCTGTATCATGATTCCAGCGACTTTTATAAGGCTTAGACAATGGAAGCATAAAACTGGTTAATGTTTATAAGTATGAGTCGTCGATAATACAGAATTGGCCAGGTTCTGTAATCTCGAGAAGTTTACCTATAAACATTGTTTTAGACAATAGATCTGTGTATTTCTTATGGAACATAATGGTAAGTGTACACACATTATCTGAATCAGTATTTTGGTTACAATAACACTATTTGTCAAAGCAAATATCACAATAGTCACTTGTGTACAAATCAGGATAATGAATCTTTGAAACACACAACTTCATAGAACAATTAAGGCTGCGTTCACACATTGCGTATTTTCGCGCGCTTTTTTGCGTGCGCTTTTTGAAAATACGCAATGTGCTTTGTGTCTACCAGCAAAGTGAATGGGAAATTCACTTTGCCGTTCAGACACTGTGTAATTTTACGCAGCGGGAAAGCGCAGCTGCGTAAAAAATTGGCATGTCAATTCTTTACGCAGCTGCGTCCCGCGCTTTCTCTCTATTGTGCCCATTATAAGCGATGGAATTACGCAGCGGTGTTCACACACTGCGTAATTCCATCGCTTTTTTACGGAGGCGCAGGATGGATACTCACCTACCCGATGTCAGGGGAGAGGCGTCCGGTCCGGTCCGCTCCAATCCCGCGCTTCCAGCATCTGCCGGTGAGCCGATCAGCTGTTAGCTAACCGGCTTGTAACCGGCCGGTCAGCTGATTACAAGCCGGTCACGTGACAGTCAGCTGATCGCTTCACGGCAGATGCTGCAAGCGCTGGACGGAGCAGACGCGTCTCTCATGCATCGGGTAGGTGAGTATCCATAGTCTGTACATACACTGCTAAGGACACACACATGACACATAGACACATAGGACACATAGACACACACGACACAGACAGTACACATGTCACCCTTCATTTTCACACTGCGTTTTTTGCTGCGCTTTTTTACGCAGTGTGTGAATGGAGGTGCTTTTTTTACCTGCTTCAAAAAACGCAGGTAAAAAAAGCAGGAAAATACGCAGCGTAAAAAAACGCAGGGAAATACGCAATGTGTGAACGCAGCCTAACATTGTCTTACTGCATTGACACATAGCAAACACTTTGCGGATAGCATGCATCAAGGACAGTTCATGTGAAAGAACTAGTTTCTCAGTATCAGAGTATATCAATGATATTGCACTGCAGTATATTGCAATATATTCCACACTTGGTCTAATGACCACAACTTTATCAAAGTATATAAACAATATGTTACAATATGTAGGCTATAAGATATCCATATTTATAAGATATCCATATCCTGAATACCCTTTAAGGCCAAGCCTGACCTTGAGGTTATAAGACCAAAATGCTCAGGTGGCATTTGCAAGCCTATAGCAGTCCTGATTTTCTTTACAACTCCTTTGAAGTGACTTTCATTGTCACTTTGAATCTGTATTGGGATACAGTACAATACCATTGTTTCCAAAGTCTTAATAGTATTGTTAGCATTGGCCATTTTACAGGTACAAATCAACGTAAACCCAGAATATGCATCCACAGCCATGCATACACATCCTCCATCATGTAGAGGAGGGCCAATGTAGTCCATTTTCCAAATTTGCCCAGGAAGTTTTCCTCCAGCTTTCTGGCCTCTCACCACATGAGTTATTGGTCTCTGTTTTGAATGTTGACACTTCATGATGGTTTCCTTTATCAAATCTAACCTGATGGGCACCCCTCTGGTCTGTGCCCATTGAGTCAGTCCGAGCAGTTCCTCGTGGTGTCAGTCTTTTTACTGGATTCAGTGACTGATATTTTGGACTGTTCGTCTGCTACTGGGTTGAAGAATCTTTCCAGGGTATCTGAAGCACAAATAGCATCAACATGAATCACAGTCACTTTAATTATTTATACAATGGCCCAGATATCTTGCCACAACTCTTTTCCCCATACTTCTTTGCTTTGTATACTTGTAGTCTGATTGCCCACTGCGTTCCACACATGGTTGTTACCTTGGTACCTAGCTGACCCTTCTGTAAACCACGCTTGTTTCCTCTGCTCAGGAATCAATTGTTCGAAAGGGTATCTCCAGCTCCTGAAGTCCCAGAGGGACTTTGCTTAACTTCTCATGCAATGTGGAGATTCCACTAACTCCTGGTTTTGCTCTGTCCTGAATTGCCTCAATTTGCTTTCCTCCTAATTCTGTAGTTATAACCTTGCACTCACTGAATTGTTTTGGATTTCCATTAATCAAACTGGCCTCGGCCCCTGTATCTACCAACATTTGTGGGCCGTGGCCAGCATGTCAATCACTTTTATCTGTCTCCCTCCATCGATCTCCATTTTAGATGAAGACATCTTATTAGGAGAAAATGATGCCCCCTTCTGTTGGGCTTTGAATTTCTATATCAAGGATTTAACTTCAGCATAAAGATCCTCAAACCCCGGTGCTGTGGGCTTTGCTGGCGACGAGGAGGGAGTGGGCCCTCTCTCTCCCCGTGTCCTGCCCGGCCCCTGCTGTGGGGATTCAGAATATTTTACTGTAACCTTTCTATAGTGTGAAACCCCTGACTTTTTATTAAGTCCTCTCTTTTGATACAATTTCCACATCTCGTCAGTACCAATCCCGTCTATTTTATCCCTGTGGACACCATCCTTTATCAAGGCCATAAACATATCTTTCCGGGTAATACGGGATCTAGGATTGTAGTTACTTTTGACATTGTCACGCTGCTCTTCGGAGGGAAAATTACCCCAATCTCCCAGATCCCCTAACTGTCTAATTGCCTCCAATGTATTGGCGATAGTTTTCCCAGTCTGATTTATCATTATTGTCATCATGATATGCTTATAGGCTGGAGGGGCATTTCTAATGATACGATTTCTAACAGATACGCTCACAGCAACTTGCATATAATCATCATAAGAGCTTGCCTAAATAGCATTTTTCATGACCTCCTCCTTCAACCTCTGAGTACAATCTTTCAATGTAAACCATGGTTTATCATTGGGCGGCCAGTCCGTCTCGGATGGGTATTTATGCTGCAATGCCATGGCCACAACATCAAGCATACTACACACCACATGCGGCTGCTGAATTGTCAAGGTATGGAAGGCCTCCTTCACTACAGGTTCATGACTGAGATGGACAAATTTTGGGCCATCCACTGCGTTCACCTGCACTCCATGAGCCCCCATCTCCCATAATCTGACAGCCCAAGCTACCAAAGATTCATTTGGCTTTTGAGAAAAACGATCATGAAGGTCATTAAGCTCCTGCTGACTGTAATCCTCTACTGCATTATTATTCTGTTTACCTGTAGATGTCTCTACAATCCATCTCCCATATATAGGTTGAACTTTCACTGGGTTAAGAGGAGGATCAATTTCTCTCTTTCTATTGAAATATTCATCCTCAGTCTCTGGATCGGTGATGTTTTCGGAGTCTGTTGAATCCCACTGATCAGGGCTCCACTCTATCCCTGCTTTGGTTAGGGCCAAAGCTACTTTCTTTTTATTAACCTTCCCTCGCCTCCTTTTGTATTTATACTGCGCTACACATAAAGCAGCCTTTTCTGCAACATGCTGATATCCATCACATCTGTCCATTAATAACTTATTCTGACACTATGCTATAACCAATGCATTCTGGGCCTCACACAACTGTCTTTCCAATTCCTGAACTTTTTGTTAATATACGTATTCTTTCCTCATGCTGTTTTCTATATGCAACCAGCAGAATCCATCCATGCCTACCAACATCGCTCAACTCTTTACCTTTTTCTACTTTCACTTTCTGCAAGCATGAAACCACATCATCAGGTTCAGCATCATTCAAACATTTGTCCCATGGTTCACTCAAACCAACACTATGGGACCATTTGGTTGCCAAAATATTATAGGGAGTCTGTTCCCAATCTGGAATCTCAATAGACTCACTTAGACCTACCTTTCTCTTAAAGAAAGGCATGTTTTACGCAATATCACTCTATCACACCTTATTACACAGAGTCCTTATAAATTCCAGATGATTGTAATTCTTAACAAAAAAGAACTTCTGAGCCTTCTGCGTATCCTGCCGACTATGCCAAATGTTTACATGTCTGAGAACAGTGCCGCCGCAACCTGTTCCCGTGCTGTCGACTGACGTCATTCGGGTGAGGAACCTTAACTGGCGTCATTCGGGTCATCAGGGCTTGACCGTCGACGTCTGGGCTGGGAACCTTGACTGGTGTCACTCAGGTCTTCGGGCTTGACCGTCGACGTCTGGGTTGGGAACCTTGACTGGTGTCGCTCGGGTCTTCGGGCTTGACCTTCGACGTTTGGGTTGGGAACCTTGACTGGCGTCTCTCTGGCCTTCGGGCTTGACCTTCGAAGTCTGGGTTGGGAACCTTGACTGGCGTCGCTCTGGTCTTTGGGGCTTGACCGTTGACGTCTGGGTTGGGAACCTTGACTGGCGTCGCTCGGGTCTTCGGGGCTTGACCGTCGACGTCTGGGCTGGGCAGATATTCCTGACAGGAGCTCCGGACGCTGCTGTTGCTCCTCCCGTCTCTCTCTGGCGTCAGAATCACCTCAGAACTTGCACAAGTGCTGTTTTCCTCCTCAACTCATTTCCCTTACAAAGCTGTCCCCAGAGTCCTGATCAATCTCCTCCCCTCTACCACGCCTCTTCTGGTTACACAGTGGCTTGTCTTCTTACATATCCATAAATATCGTATACTACATAGTGGCTCCGTATGGAATCTGATTTTGTTTTGTTGGGCGCACCTAGACTTGAGTGGGCAAGTCTCATCTGGCAGGGAAGAAAAAAGTGCATGTTGCAATTTTTTTTTCGCAGATTCAGTCCATCAAAAGAAATCACTCATATGAACAGCCTCATTGAATAACATTGGTCCGAGTGGTCTGTTTTTTTTACGAGCGGCACTCGAACCAAAAATATAGTCGTGTGAACTTGGCGTAAGAATGTGAGGCAGGTATACCGCTTCCAGCTTCTTTCCTGCATCCTCAGCTTAAAATGCTGCTCAATTGTAACTGATTTTTATGCAATTTTTTGATACATATACACAGTATATAAGATAGACACTGCAAAAAAGCTGCCAATCAGTGGGGGTCTGGACCCTGAGATCCGCAACAAACACCGCTCTGATGTGCACAGCTCTTGTATGTAGAACCCATGATTCCCTTGATTGTCTCCAGTATTTGCATGTTCTACAGATGCGCAAATCGTTTTGAGGTGAATCAAAATTCACCAGAATTATATTTTTCGCAATTCAACTTGCGCAATACTAACAAAAAGGTGTCAGGCTGCTATTTTGTTGCATTAAAAATGGCCAAGAATGGGTTACAAAAAGCTTAAAAAGAAATAATATTCACCCAGGCCTCACCTGTATTTTTGGTTCAAGACTGGTATTGTCTTCACTGGATCATCTTTGGTGCCTTCTGACATCCGCCATTTTTGGAAATGTTTTAGCTGCTGGAAGCCACCAAACATGGCCTAGTGAAGCATGTACCACTGACTTAAGCAACCAAAGAAAACAATTGGACTGGAGTGGGGCTACGCGGTAAGATAGGTTGAGTATAATTTTTTTCACGTTTTTATATATGTTGTTGATGCTCTGGGGTTGGAAAAGACTTCAGAACATAATAATATAGTTTTGATTTGCATAGAAAAAAAATAGTATCAAAATTGAATTTCCTGGCCAAACTCGAGAGAAGGGATCAACTAATCATTAGTATTTTAACATGGGATCTTTTTGATGTTACGTCGTCATCTTCTCCCCATTCAGGTCCCTACAATATCTCATCCTCTTAGTGGAGATCTTCTGTATAAGAGAATTTTCCTGATTGACCCATCAAAGATGAATAGGGACAGGGACAAGATGGCGGAGAGGGTATTACACCTCACCCTAGAGATCCTCTTCCGGCTTACTGGAGAGGTGAGAGATTCTGATGACGTCACATTGCATCATTCTTATCTATGGGAATAACAGATGGACAGAACAGGAGAGGTGAGGACTCTGGAAATGTCTGTAGTGAGATTTATTAATGTGTCTCTCCATAACCAGGATTACACAGTAGTGAAGAAGACCCCTAGTGAGCGCTGTCAGGACCCTGTGTCTGAGGGATGGGGAAGACCCCTGAGCCCAAACATGGGGCCTCCACCTCACCCCCTGATACATGAGGGCATCAATGACCAGAAGATCCTAGAACTCGCCTACAAGATGATTGAGCTGCTGACTGGAGAGGTGACACTGCTGGGAATGCTGGGATAGAGTAACGCTATGAAGAGATCGAGGGTATGACAGTATCATTGTATGTGTCAGGTTCCTATAAGGTGCCAGGATGTCACAGTCTATTTCTCTATGGAGGAGTGGGAGTATTTAGAAGGACAAAAAGATCTGTACAAGGACGTCATGATGGATATTCCCCGGCACCTCACATCTCCAGGTGACTGACGGGACTAAATGCACATGGCCTATAATTATCTATATGTAAAGAATGATTTCAGTCCCTTTTTGTGTTTTCTTTAGTTCTATCCAGAAAGAGGACAACACCAGAGAGATGTCCCCCTCCTCTTCTTCCACAGGAATGTAGACAAGAAAATCCCAATGTTCCCCAGGATCATCAGGTAAATGGGGAGAATGTGTCATGAAATCTCCCCTATGATGTGTAGAAGGCTGTGAAGGTCTTGTGTTCACTCTTTTTATACATCAGTATTATACACAGTTTATTAGAGACACCTGTACTTTTCCAGTTGGAGCTTCATTGTATGGAAATTGGATGTGTACAACATAAATCAAGTGATTTATCAACCTGCATGGATTCGTTTCTGTGTGAATCCACATTACAATACAATAATAAAGCAATCTGAGACTTCAAACAAAATAGGATAGTCAGTGCCAGAGTAGCCAGGGCCAGTAAATTAAAAACTGCCTTTTTGAGGTTTTTATGTACAATGGTGTCAAGAGTATGCCAAGATAACACATCCAATGAAACAGGATCCTGTTGATGTAAACAGCTTATGTATGAAAGAGGTCCAAAGAGGAGGTGAGGAATCACTCTGATGAAAAAGGGTACACAGTGATCGCAGCAAAATATGCTGGTAACCAACAAAGCTGTCAAAACACGCATCTTGTCATTGCTTAGCACAGATCGGCTGAAACAGCGGACAACCATTTTGGATTTATCACTGTCTAAGGGTAACAGAAATGTGACTCCAGTGGGTAAAGGAGTGCAAAAATTGGACGTTGCCTGGTCATATGAAGCTAGATGATTGTGACACCGTGTTTATGGGACGGTCAGATTTTGGCCCCAATATCAATTCAACCCTTTTTGTCAGGCTGGTGGAGGTGGAGTAATGGTGTGGGGAATGTTTCCTGGGAACACCCTGGTCATGTGATACCTGTAGTTGGATTAAGCGTCTTGGCTAACCGAGTTCCTCTCATCATGGCAGTTGTTTACCCTCAAGGGGTGGGGAACTGTTTTTCTGCCGATGGCCATTTGGATATTTATACCATCCTTCGGGGGGGCCGCACAAATTATGCGCTAACTTCGTCTTTTTATTTTATGATCTATTCTGTTCTTCTAAATCATTTCACAAGACTTCTCCATTTATCTGTCACTTTTACAATCTTTGTTTCAGGGTAAAGATCTGCCCCATATTAATACTACAGAGACATATGTGAGGGATGATGAGCGGTGTAAAGAGGAGATTCCTACAGATAACTACACAGGTGAGTAGTGACCACTAAATGCAGAGAAGTCACAGATTTTGTTTGACTCTATTGATTGGTTGCTACAATTTTGTGTTGAAAATTAGAGTTTGTTCATACAGCGTTTTTGATGAGGATTTTACGAGCAGAAAGATTTGACATGTAATCAAAAAGCACACTATTTTTATTAACACAGTTTAGCAGAAAAATTTTAATAGGTAAAATTGAAATGGTGCTTTATCAAACACAAAGAAAGGGTTTGTCCTTTTTTTTTTCTCTGGACAATAGCTTTACCTAAACATAAAATAGTTTTTCTCTGAATCTCGTGATATCCAAAATTTGTTTGACCTCTAATTGAGCATCAGGACCAGCACAGCGCTCTGAGGTAACAGAAGGACTTCGAGAGAAATTATTGAGATTTGTGTCGAATTTTACAAACAAAATCCAAATTCATCAAAATGGAGTAGTAGTTTTGTGCCACACATATCATTTTGCATATAGCCCCAAAAGATTTATTTTGGTCTCATCTGACCTGAGCACCTTCTTCCACATGCTAGCTGTGTTCCCTACGTGACATGTGGATGAAGGTGCTCTGGTCAGATGTGACCAAAGTAGAACTTTTTGGGCTAAATGCAAAACACTGTGTGGCGGAAAACTAACACTGCACAACATCTTGAAAACATCATCCCCATCCCCACGATCAAACATGGTGCCAACTTTAAGCTGTGAGGATGCTTTTCTTCATCGGGGGCAGGGAAGTGGGTCAGAGTTGATGGGAAGATGGATGGCGTTAAATCCAGATCAATCCTGGAGGAAAATCTGTTAGAGGTTGCAAAAGACTTGAGATTGGTGCGTAGGTATCATCTTCCAGCAGAACAGCGACTGTAAACATCCTGCCAGAGCAACAAAGGATGGTTTAGATTAGTGTTTCCCAAACTCCAGTCCTCAGGGCCCCCCACAGATCATGTTTTCAGGATCTCCTTAGTATTGCTCAGCTATGAGAGCCTGTGGAAATTTCTGATGCCTTGATAATAATTCCACCACCTGTGAAATACTAAGGAGATCCTGAAAACATGATCTGTTGGGGGCCCTGAAAATTGGAGTTTGGGAAACACTGGTTTAGATCAAAGCATATTCATGTGTGTGAATGGCCAAGTCAAAGTCCAGACCTAAATCTTTTTGAGAATCTGTGGCAAGACTTGCAAATTGCTTTTCACACATGCTGCCAACCAATCTCACTGAGCTACAGCTAGTTTGCAAAGAAGAATGGGCAAAAAAATCAGCTTCTAGATGTGCAAAGCTGGTAGAGACATACCCCAAAGGACCTGCAGCAGTAATCAGGGCTGAGGAGTCGGTAAGCCAAACCTCCGACTCCTCAATTTCCATGACACCAACTCCGACTTCGACTCCCTCATACATGGCTCATGTTTAAGTGATAAACTTACTGTAGCACAGATTCATCTCAGCTAAAAGTCTAGACCCTTAGATCAGGAATAGGACAGACATTTATAGGACATTTCATAACTTTCCCAAATTCTTATGAAAAAAATATTCCCCACAAACTACATTGAACTACTGGACCCAATTTATTAGACATTTTAGGAGTTAGAGTCCGTCCATTTTATACCTACTCCGACTCCACTAAAATGGACACCGACTCCTACTCCACGACTCCGACTCCACAGCCCTGGCAGTAATTACAGTGAAAGGTGATCCTACAATATATTGACTCAGGGGTTGAATACAAATGCTCATCACAATTTTCAGATTTATATTTTTTTAAATATTTAGAAAACCATGTGTCATTTTTCTTTACACCTCGCAAATCCTTGCTACTTTGTGTTGCTATATCACATAAAATCCCAATAAAATACATTTAAATTTTGTGGGAGTAACGTGAAATATTGTGGAAAAATTCACGGGGTATACTTTCAAGACACTGCTATTGTTTTATTCTTGACAGGTGACTGTACCAGGCGCTCAGAGGAACATCTGATATCTCCAGAATTTAGAGATATTGATTATGGTATCACACCAGATACATATGAAGAGCATGCCATTGAACCAGTTATACATCCAACCCTTCACAGCAAATATCGTTCCTCTGATCATTTTCAACAGATGCGATCTTCTGATTTATCACAGAATGTTAAGCAAAATAAAATTAACAGAATAGATATTGCACATCAAAGAACTAACAAAGGAAAGAAGAAATTTTCATGTTTAGATTGTGGGAAATGCTTTACAAAGAAATCAACTCTTGTTACACATAAGAGAAGTCACAATGAGAAAAGGGAATTTTTATGTCCAAAATGTGGGAAATGTTTTACTCACAAATCATATCTTCTTAAACATCAAACAACTCACACAGAAGAGAAGTCATTTTCATGTTCTGAATGTGAGAAATGTTTTACAGAGAAATCTCAACTTGTTGAACATCAAAGAATTCACACAGGGAAGAAGCCATATTCATGTGCAGAGTGCGGCAAATGTTTTATAGAGAAATCACTCCTTGCTGAACATCAGAAAAACCACACAGGACAGAAATCATTTCCATGTTCAGAATGTGAGAAATGTTTTACAGCGAAATCAAGTCTTACTATGCATCAGAGAATTCACACAGGGGAAAAACCATATTCATGTTCAGAATGTGAGAAATGTTT
Organism: Phyllobates terribilis; assembly: GCF_046119375.1. NCBI lineage: Eukaryota > Metazoa > Chordata > Amphibia > Anura > Dendrobatidae > Phyllobates > Phyllobates terribilis. The sequence continues at coordinate 79,092,834 of NW_027362765.1, forward strand.
TACAGCGAAATCAAGTCTTATTATACATCAGAGAATTCACACAGGGGAAAAACCATATCCATGTTCTGAATGTGAGAAATGTTTTACAGACAAATCTCAACTTGTCAAACATCAGAGAAATCACACAGGCGAGAAGCCATATTCATGTGCAGAGTGCGGGAAATGTTTTACAGAGAAATTTCTTCTTGCTAAACATCATAAAAAACACACAGGAGAGAAACTATTTTCATGTTCAGAATGTGGGAAATCTTTTACTGCGAACGCAAGTCTTATTATACATCAGAGAATTCACACAGGGGAGAAGCCATTTTCATGTTCTGAATGTGGGAAATGTTTTATAGCGAAATCTGCACTTGTTAAACATCAGAAAAGTCACACAGGTGAAAAACCATATTCATGTTCAGAATGTGGGAAATGTTATATCAATAAATCAAAACTTGCTATACATCAGAGAGGTCACACTGAAGAGAAGCCATTTTCATGTACAGAATGTAGGAAATGTTTTAAAGAAAAACACCTTCTTGTTATACATCAAAGAATACACACAGGAGAAAAGCCTTATTCATGTTCAGAATGTGGAAAATGTTATGCCATTAAATCCAGACTTACTAGACATGAGAGAAGTCACTCCAGGGAGAAACCATTTTCATGTACAGAGTGTGGGAAAAGTTTTACAGAAAAAAGCTTTCTTGTTACACATCAGATAATTCACATAGGAGTGAAGCCATATTCATGTTCAGAATGTGAGAAATGCTATACCATTAAATCAAGACTGGTTAGACATCAGATGATTCACATAGGAGAGAAACCGTTTTCATGTACAAAATGTGGTAAATCTTTTACAGAGAAATCTCAATTAGCTAGCCATTACATAAATCACTCAGGGGAGAAATCATTTTCATGTTCAGAATCTGGAAAATGTGTTGCAGGGAATACCAACCTTGTCACACATGAGAGAAATCACACAGGGGAACAATCATATTCCTGTGCAGAATGCAGGAAATGTTTTAAAAGGAAATACGATTTTGTCATACATCAGAGAATTCACACAGGAGACAGGCCATATTCATGTGCAGAATGTGGGAAAAGTTATATAGACAAATATACCCTTGCTAAACATGAGAAAAGACACACAGGAGAGAAACCATTTTCATGTTCAGAATGTGGGAAATGTTTTACAGCGAAATCAAGACTTGTTATACATGAGAGAATTCACACAGGGGAGAAGCCATTTTCATGTTCTGAATGTGGGAAATGTTTTAGAGAGAAATCTGGACTGGTTAAACATCAGAAAAGTCACACAGGAGATAAACCATATTCGTGTTCAGAATGTGGGAAGTGTTTTAGGAAAAAATCTAATCTTGTAATACATCAGACAATTCACACAGAAGTGAAGCCATATTCATGTTCAGAATGTGAAAAAAGTTATAGCAGTAAATCAAGACTTGTTAGACATCAGCAGACTCACAAAGGGGAGAAGCCATATTCATGTTCAGAATGTGGGAAATGTTTTAAAGAGAAATCTCACTTAGTTAGTCATCACAGAATTCACACAGGGGAGAAACCATTTTCGTGTTCAGAATGTGGGAAATGTTTTACACATAAAAACAATCTTGTTGTACATATGAGAATTCACACAGGGGAAAAGCCGTATGCCTGTACAGAATGTGGGAAATGTTTTAAAAGGAAATACTTATGTGTTATACATCAGAGAATTCACACAGGTGAGAAGCCATATTCATGTACAGAATGTGGGAAACATTTTACAGACCAATATCATCTTGCCACACATCAGAAATACCACACTGGAGAGAAGCCATTTTCATGTTCTGAATGTGGGAAATGTTTTACAGAGAAATCTGAACTAGTTAGACATAAGAAAAGTCACACAGAGAAGAAATAATTTTTATGTACAGAATCTGGAAAATGTTTTACAGAGAAATATCAACTTTTTAAACATCACAAAATTGACGCAAGGGAGAAGTCCTTTTTATGTTCTGAATATGGGAAATGTTTTCCACAGAAATTAAAACTTCTTAAACATCAAAGAACTGACACAGGGAAGTAGCCTTTTTTATTTTAATTTCTGATATTTTAAATTGTACAAAAAAAGTAATTTGCAGTGAAATTAAATTCACATATCTGTAAAAGAAAATAAGATAGTTTAGTGCTCTAAATTATGATTAGGAAATTTATACAATTAATAATAAGCATCTGTTATTGAAAAGGAAAGCGTTCAAATAACAAACCTATATATCAATCATGTATATAAAATAGTCTACAATTTTATGTTATATAACTGCATTTTAAAGTTGTTGGGTGCCTCCACTACTTTAGCTGACAATGGCCACGGAGAGACACTGCTATTAATGATCAATATAGGGCGCAGACAGACAACCGTATAACACTGACGAAGATTGCATCGCAATGCTCGGACTGGGCATATGGCTCTCCTAACCCAAGCATTACAGCTGCATAGAAATACATGAAGCTGTCACGCTCAGGTCAGGAGAGCCGATGGCCAGTCCGAGCAGTGCAATGTGATCGTTGTCCGTGCTATATGGCCGTCTATCTGTTCCCTTACTGAGACATCCATCTCGGCCAGTCCGAGCAGTGCGATGTGATCGTTGTCCGTGTTATATTGCCGTCTATCTGTGCCCTTACTGAGACATCCATCTGAAACATAAGTTGTTTCAGCTAATTAGCAAGATGTCCTAATAATCAGATGAGAACAATAGAGAATTGGACTATTGTTTTGACAACTGTCCTGATCACGTAAAGCAGTGTCTCCCCATGCCTGATGTCAGGTGAGGAAAAAAAGTGGTATTGGACAACCTATAAAACTTTTTGCCATTTATTATTAAACATTTGATTTTAAAAACTATGTTTGCAGATTATGTGTGATATTAATGGTGGAAAAAGTTCTGAAATTATTCTTCTTGTTTTCTTTTTTACATTAAAATAAACCTGGCATTTCAACAAGGGTGTGTAGATATTTTTATATCCAATATCCACACTGAGATCTTCTGACATCACATATGTAATGTCATTACACCCTGTAATTACATACAATGCTTTTGATCTATTCTAGTTATGGAGGAATAATGCCGATAGCTGGGATAGATTCAGAGCAGCTCACGCATGCTGCAGCTCTCCTCCGTCCTGTCATTCATAATGTAATGACATGACAGTGTAGAAAACCAAGTGAAATAGAATAAGGGTCTTATATTCAGGACACAAAAGATTTACTGACTAAGATAGAGGATATCCATCTTGAATCTGGTACAATTCTCGCATCCATTAACATGGAGTCATTGTACCGTAGCATACCGCACAAAAAAGGTACCCAAGCAGCTGAGTATTATCTAAGTACAAGAGGTACATATTTAACAGCACATAAGTTCGTATTGGAAGTACTGAAATTTGTACTTAGTCATAACTATTTTCTCTTTAATGGCAGTTTCTTCCACTAGCTCAGGGACACGGCGATGGGGAGTCCCTGTGGCCCCATGTATGCTAACCTGCTCCTGGGCTGGTGGGAAGACACTGTTGTGTTCCAGGACGGGGATGTCAAATGGTGCCCCCGGATAAAATTCTGGGTGGGGACAGGATCACTCTCCTGAACATTATGATAGCGAAGGGTGCGGAGGGCTATCTAAAAAACTCAATTTTCCAAAAGCCGACTGCATCAAATAGTCTCCTTAGGTGGGAGAGTTATCCCCCAAGCCTCAAGAGTGGAATCCCTAAGGGACAATTCTTGAGGCTGAGAATAAATTGTTCTTCCCTGGGAGAATTTTATATGCAGGCGAATAACCTGAAATGAAGGTTCCGAAATAGAGGATACCCTTCACAAGTTGTTAAGATGGCTATAGACGTGCATTGGGATGCAATCGCACGGAGTTGCTTACCCTTGGAATTAAGAATACATGTAAAGAAATTACTGGAACTTATGATGACCAAAATAGCAAAATAATGAACATCTTCCGTAAATATTGGGACATTTTACAAGCAGATCCAGATCTATCGGATCAGATTTCCCCAACACCATTAGTCACTTTCAGGAGAGGCAAGTCCGTGTGAGACTATGTGGTACATAATCATTTTAATGCCCCAAAACCCAGAGGGACCTGGTTAGATCAGAGGCAAGTGGGTACCTTTAAATGCGGCACCTGCAGTTTTTGCAAGTATATGAACACGTCAAAAATCTTTTCTAGCGCTATTACTGGCAGAGCATATACCAATAGGGACTTTGCCAATTGTAAAACTGCAGGTGTCGTACATGTTTGTATATGCACCTGCTCCAAAAACTATGTGGGTAAAACAAAAAGACAGTTCAGGGTAAGAATAGGCGAGCACATTGGCGACATCAACCACAAAAGGGATACTCCCTTAGCACGCCATATGGTTGATGTACATCAGGGGTATTTGGGGTCGTCCTTGTTTGGAGTTATTGAAACTATTCCCCAGTCAAAACGACTGGGTGATTGAGACAAAAATTCTCCAGAGGGAAAGGCGCTGGATTTTTCTGCTTGAGTCTATGAGTCGTGAGGGGTTGAATGAGCAACTCAGCTTTACTAGCTATATTTAAGGGTGTAAACATCTCTTCTCTGTACAGTGAATGATGTCTAATTACATTGGTCTCTAAGGGGCCACGCCATTATTATCTGACCCTTTATTTTTAGGGTCATATTTATTCTATTCTATGTAACATCCTTACATATTCTGTTAGGGCAGTGGTTCTCAACTCCAGTCCTCAAGACCCACCAACAGATCATGTTTTCAGGATTTCTTTAGTATTGCACAGGTAATAATTCCATCACCTGTGTAATACTAAGGAAATCCTGAAAAGATGATCTGTTGGTGGGTCTTGAGGACTGGAGTTGAGAACCACTGTGTTAGGGGGTGCTGTATTATGGTTCTTCTCCCCCTCCCTCCCTAATCACTTGTTATGTCATTTGGGTTACATGTTCCCATGACCCTTGACGACTTTATATACTTTTTTGTACTGCCCTTTAACGCATCATCCTTTTGGCAGACTTGTGCCGCCTGATGGAGAGCCCCAGTGTTCGCTTGTACTCTGTGAGCACTCAATGGAACGAATTTTGTGTTCCAATTTGACATAATTTCCGGTGACACGGCAATTTACACTTATAATAATAATAAATAATATTTTTTATTGATATAGCGCCAACATATTCTGCAGCACTTTACAATTAAGCGAGGATATGTACAGACAATAAATTCAATACAAGGTAAGACGGTTTAAACAGTTACATTAGATGTGAGGTCCCTGCTCGCAAGCTTACAATCTACAAGGAAATGGGGGCACAATAGGTGAAAAGTGCTTGTTATTTCAGATCTAGCAATTATAATAAATAGGGATTTTCATATAAAGCTGCATGATCCGGTCATCAGCGCGTATGTTTAAGTGCAATACTCAAGTATCGAGTGCAGTTATCTTGTGCATGGAGGGTGTGGAGACAGATGAACAGTAGGGAACAGATTCTGAATAATATTTAGAAGGAGGGGACAGGGGAAAGTTAGTTTACTGAGTAGTTGAGGTGGTAGGCTTGTTTAAAGAGATAGGTTTTTAAAGCGCACTTGAAGACGTGGGGGCTAGGCATCAGTCGGATCGCCTGGGGTAGTGTATTCCAGAGAACTGGCGCAGCACAAGAGAAGTCTTGGAGACGGAGGTGCGAGGTTCGAATTATGGGTGATGTTGGTCTTAGGTCATGCGTAGAACGGAGGGGGAGGGCACGTGTAGGGCGATAGACAGAGATGAGAGAGGAGATATAAGGCGGTGCACAACTGTGGAGAGCTTTGTGGGTGAGAGCGATGAGTTTATATTGGAACCTGTAGCGAATGGGCAACCAGTGTAATGACTGGCACAAGATGGAGGCATCGGTGAAGCGGCTGGACAGAAATACGACTCTGGCTGCCGCATTCAGGACGGACTGGAGAGGAGAAAGTTTGGTAAGAATGAAGTATGAAGCGCATTTTGCGTTCCATCGTCTAGAGATGTCTCTTTCGGTGACGCGGTTATCTGGTGGAACGCATTTGCGCTCCACCATTGAGAGATGGTACATCCGGGGACCTGTATATGTATCTGGTGCACATTGGCGTGGCATCGAACAGGCGGCCTCAACATATCCCGGAACTGGAATACTTCCAGTACCTGTGTGGCAGGATGGGCTTAAAAGAGTTTTAGCCTATGTCATACATGCAGCAATCTATTATGATGTTTTCAGTCTTTGTAGCAAGAGCTGGATTGGAGCTCTGCTTTCTACTCAAATAGATCCCCTGATGAACCCCTTGTGCAACTCACAAGAGAAGAAACGCGTCGTGATGGGTAACTCAACTTTAAAATAAGTAGATGACTGGTCTACTCTACTGCATTAATTTATAAATATACTGGCTGGTAATATGTGCTATGGCTTAAAGGGCATTGACAACATGGGCAAATTTATTCTCCATTAGTTTTTTTGATTATATGAGATACATGCATGTCTATTAGACATTGTATATATAGCTTACATCTGTAGGTGTTAATTTATTTTTTAGTGACTTTATCGTGTCCCTAAGGCTATGTGCCCACAATGCAGAAATGCTCCGGATATTTCCTGAGCGTTTCTGCATCTCCCTGGCAGAAAAAAACGCATGCGGATTGTACATGCGGATTGTACATGCGGATTGTACATGCGGATTGTACATGCGTTTTCCTGCCAGGGACATGCGGATGTGAAGCGTTCTTCACATGCATTTCCGCATGTGGGTTGACAAGCGCTTTCCAAGAGATTTTAACATAACTTGGAAAGTGCTTGACAACTTGGTCACACTATATAAATCCATGCGACCGGCATGGATTTTATATAGTGTGACAAAGTTAGCTTGGGAATAGGCAGCCTACTCCGCAGGGCTCCCGTCGACTCTAATGATAATTTTACTCCTGAGGGCATTCTCTGCTGGATTGGAGCCTTAGCACAAATACCCACATGACTATAGGTGCTGTGTTCTTACACTATCCCTCCAGGAAAACGAAACTGACACTGGGGTTACTGGTACTTCATCAACACACTCCTCATCTATATACAACCCTATCCTGCAGTATATTACTCTTTTCATCTATACATTGCTCCGTCCTACATGATATTACTCCTCATCTATACACAGTTCCATCCTGCAGTATATTACTCCTCATCTATACACAGCTCCATCCTGCATTATATTACTCCTCATCTATACACAGCTCCGTCCTGCAGTATATTACTCCTCATCTATACACAGCTCCGTCCTGCAGTATATTACTCCTCATCTATACACAGCTCCGTCCTGCAGTATATTACTCCTCATCTATACACAGCTCCATCCTGCATTATATTACTCCTCATCTATACACAGCTCCATCCTGCATTATATTACTCCTCATCTATACACAGCTCCATCCTGCAGTATATTACTCCTCATCTATACACAGCTCCGTCCTGCATTATATTACTCCTCATCTATACACAGCTCGGTCCTGCAGCTCCTCACTCCTCTCATCTATACACAGCTCCATCCTGCAGCTCCTCACTCCTCTCATCTATACAGAGCGCCATCCTGCAGCTCCTCACTCCTCTCATCTATACAGAGCGCCATCCTGCAGCTCCTCACTCCTCTCATCTATACACAGCTCCATCCTGCAGATCCTCACTCCTCTCATCTATACACAGCTCCATCCTGCAGATCCTCACTCCTCTCATCTATACACAGCTCCATCCTGCAGCTCCTCACTCCTCTCATCTATACAGAGCGCCATCCTGCAGCTCCTCACTCCTCTCATCTATACACAGCTCCATCCTGCAGATCCTCACTCCTCTCATCTATACACAGCTCCATCCTGCAGCTCCTCACTCCTCTCATCTATACACAGCTCCATCCTGCAGCTCCTCACTCCTCGCATCTATACACAGCTCCATCCTGCAGCTCCTCACTCCTCTCATCTATACAGAGCGCCATACTGCAGCTCCTCACTCCTCTCATCTATACACAGCTCCATCCTGCAGATCCTCACTCCTCTCATCTATACACAGCTCGGTCCTGCAGCTCCTCACTCCTCTCATCTATACATAGCTCCATCCTGCAGCTCCTCACTCCTCGCATCTATACACAGCTCCATCCTGCAGATCCTCACTCCTCTCATCTATACAGAGCGCCATCATGCAGCTCCTCACTCCTCTCATCTATACATAGCTCCATCCTGCAGCTCCTCACTCCTCTCATCTATACACAGCTCCATCCTGCAGTATATTACTCCTCATCAAAACACAGCTCCGTCCTGCATTATATTACTCCTCATCTATACACAGCTCCATCCTGCAGCTCCTCAATCCTCGCATCTATACACAGCTCCGTCCTGCAGCTCCTCACTCCTCTCATCTATACACAGCTCCATCCTGCAGTATATTACTCCTCATCTATACACAGTTCCGTCCTGCATTATATTACTCCTCATCTATACACAGCTCCATCCTACATGATATTACTCCTCATCTATACACAGCTCGGTCCTGCAGCTCCTCACTCCTCTCATCTATACACAGCTCCATCCTGCAGCTCCTCACTCCTCGCATCTATACACAGCTCCATCCTGCAGCTCCTCACTCCTCTCATCTATACAGAGCGCCATCCTGCAGCTCCTCACTCCTCTCATCTATACATAGCACCATCCTGCAGCTCCTCACTCCTCTCATCTATACACAGCTCCATTCTGCAGTATATTACTCCTCATCAAAACACAGCTCCGTCCTGCATTATATTACTCCTCATCTATACACAGCTCCATCCTGCAGCTCCTCACTCCTCGCATCTATACACAGCTCCGTCCTGCAGCTCCTCACTCCTCTCATCTATACACAGCTCCATCCTGCAGTATATTACTCCTCATCTATACACAGCTCCATCCTGCATTATATTACTCCTCATCTATACACAGCTCCGTCCTGCAGTATATTACTTCTCATCTATACACAGCTCGGTCCTGCAGCTCCTCACTCCTCTCATCTATACACAGCTCCATCCTGCAGCTCCTCACTCCTCGCATCTATACACAGCTCCATCCTGCAGCTCCTCACTCCTCTCATCTATACAGAGCGCCATCCTGCAGCTCCTCATTCCTCTCATCTATACATAGCTCCATCCTGCAGCTCCTCACTCCTCTCATCTATACACAGCTCCATCCTGCAGTATATTACTCCTCATCTATACACAGCTCCATCCTGCAGCTCCTCAATCCTCGCATCTATACACAGCTCGGTCCTGCAGCTCCTCACTCCTCTCATCTATACACAGCTCCATCCTGCAGCTCCTCACTCCTCGCATCTATACACAGCTCCATCCTGCAGCTCCTCACTCCTCTCATCTATACACAGCTCCGTCCTGCATTATATTACTCCTCATCTATACACAGCTCCATCCTGCAGCTCCTCACTCCTCTCATCTATACACAGCTCCAACCTGCAGTATATTACTCCTCATCTATACACAGCTCCGTCCTGCAGTATATTACTCCTCATCTATACACAGCTCCGTCCTGCATTATATTACTCCTCATCTATACACAGCTCCATCCTGCAGCTCCTCACTCCTCGCATCTATACACAGCTCCGTCCTGCAGCTCCTCACTCCTCTCATCTATACACAGCTCCGTCCTGCAGTATATTACTCCTCATCTATACACAGCTCGGTCCTGCAGCTCCTCTCTCCTCTCATCTATACACAGCTCCATCCTGCAGCTCCTCACTCCTCGCATCTATACACAGCTCCATCCTGCAGTATATTACTCCTCTCATCTATACACAGCTCCATCCTGCAGCTCCTCACTCCTCTCATCTATACACAGCTCCATCCTGCAGTATATTACTCCTCTCATCCATACACAGCTCCGTCCTGCAGCTCCTCACTCCTCTCATCTATACACAGCTCCATCCTGCAGTATATTACTCCTCATCTATACACAACTCCGTCCTGCATTATATTACTCCTCATCTATACACAGCTCCATCCTGCAGTATATTACTCCTCATCTATACACAGCTCCGTCCTGCATTATATTACTCCTCATCTATACACAGCTCCATCCTGCAGTATATTACTCCTCATCTATACACAGCTCCGTCCTGCAGTATATTACTCTTCATCTATACACAGCTCCATCCTGCAGCTCCTCACTCCTCTCATCTATACACAGCTCCATCCTCACTCCGCTTATCTATACACAGCTCCATCCTGCAGCTCCTCACTCTTCTCATCTATACACAGCTCCGTCCTGCAGCTCCTCACTACTCGCATCTATACAAAGCTCCGTCCTACAGTATATTACTCCTCATCTATACACAGCTCCGTTCTGCAGCTCCTCACTCCTCTCATCTATACACAGCTCCATCCTCACTCCTCTCATCTATACACAGCTCCATCCTCACTCCTCTTATCTATACACAGCTCCATCCTGCAGCTCCTCACTCCTTGCATCTATACACAGCTCCATCCTGCAGTATATTACTCCTCTCATCTATACACAGCTCCATCCTGCAGCTCCTCACTCCTCTCATCTATCCACAGCTCCATCCTGCAGTATATTACTCCTCTCATCCATACACAGCTCCGTCCTGCAGCTCCTCACTCCTCTCATCTATACACAGCTTCATCCTGCAGTATATTATTCCTCTCATCTATACACAGCTCCATCCTGCAGCTCCTCACTCCTCTCATCTATACACAGCTCTATCCTGCAGCATATTATTCCTCTCATCTATACACAGCCCCATCCTGCAGCTCCTCACTCCTCTCATCTATACATAGCTCCATCCTGCAGTATAATACTCCTCTCATCTATAAGCAGCTCCATCCTGCAGCTCCTCACTCCTCTCATCTACACACAGCTTCGTCCTGCAGCACCTCACTCCTCTCATCTATACGCAGCTCCAACCTGCAGCTCCTCACTCCTCTCATCTATACGCAGCTCCATCCTGCAGCTCCTCACTCCTCTCATCTATACGCAGCTCCATCCTGCAGCTCCTCACTCCTCTGGTCTATGCACAGCTCGGTCCTGAAGCTCCTCACTCCTCTCATCTACATGCAGCTTCGTCCTGCAGCACCTCACTCCTCTCATCTATACACAGCTCCATCCTGCAGCACCTCACTCCTCTCATCTATATGCAGCTCCATCCTGCAGCACCTCACTCCTCTCATCTATAAGCAGCACCATCCTGCAGCTCCTCACTCCTCTCATCTACACACAGCTTCATCCTGCAGCACCTCGCTCCTCTCATCTATACACAGCTCCATCCTGCAGCACCTCACTCCTCTCATCTATACGCAGCTCCATCCTGCAGCTCCTCACTCCTCTGGTCTATGCACAGCTCCGTCCTGCAGCTCTTAACTCCTCTGGTCTATGCACATCTTCGGCCTGCAGCACCTCACTCCTCTCATCTATACGCAGCTCCATTCTGCAGCTCCTCACTCCTCTGATCTACACACAGCTTCGTCCTGCAGCACCTCGCTCCACTCATCTATACACAGCTCCATCCTGCAGCACCTCACTCCTCTCATCTATACGCAGCTCCATCCTGCAGCTCCTCACTCCTCTGGTCTATGCACAGCTCCGTCCTGCAGCTCCTCACTCCTCCCATTCATACACAGCTCCGTCCTGCAGTCTATTACTCCTCTCATCTATACACAGCTCCATCCTGCAGCTCCTCACTCCTCTCACATACACACAGCTCCATCCTGCAGCTCCTCACTCCTCTCACCTATACACAGCTCCATCATGCAGCTACTCACTCCTCTCATCTATACACAGCTCCATCATGCAGCTACTCACTCCTCTCATCTATACACAGCTCCATCCTCACTCCTCCCATCCATACACAGCTCCATCCTCACTCCTCTTATCTATACACAGCTCCATCCTGCAGCTCCTCACTCCTCGCATCTATACACAGCTCCATCCTGCAGTATATTACTCCTCTCATCTATACACAGCTCCATCCTGCAGCTCCTCACTCCTCTCATCTATACACAGCTCCATCCTGCAGTATATTACTCCTCTCATCCATACACAGCTCCGTCCTGCAGCTCCTCACTCCTCTCATCTATACACAGCTCCATCCTGCAGTATATTATTCCTCTCATCTATACACAGCTCCATCCTGCAGCTCCTCACTCCTCTCATCTATACACAGCTCCATCCTGCAGCATATTACTCCTCTCATCTATACACAGCCCTATCCTGCAGCTCCTCACTCCTCTCATCTATACATAGCTCCATCCTGCAGTATATTACTCCTCTCATCTATAAGTAGCTTCATCCTGCAGCTCCTCACTCCTCTCATCTACACACAGCTTCGTCCTGCAGCACCTCACTCCTCTCATCTATACGCAGCTCCAACCTGCAGCTCCTCACTCCTCTCATCTATACGCAGCTCCATCCTGCAGCTCCTCACTCCTCTCATCTATACGCAGCTCCATCCTGCAGCTCCTCACTCCTCTCATCTATATAAAACTCCATCCTGCAGCACCTCACTCCTCTCATCTATACGCAGCTCCATCCTGCAGCTCCTCACTCCTCTGGTCTATACACAGCTCCATCCTGCAGCACCTCACTCCTCTCATCTATACGCAGCTCCATCCTGCAGCTCCTCACTCCTCTGGTCTATGCACAGCTCCGTCCTGCAGCTCCTCACTCCTCTGGTCTACTTGCAGCTTCGTCCTGCAGCACCTCACTCCTCTCATCTATATGCAGCTCCATCCTGCAGCACCTCACTCCTCTCATCTATACGCAGCTCCATCCTGCAGCTCCTCACTCCTCTCATCTACACACAGCTTCGTCCTGCAGCACCTCGCTCCTCTCATCTATACACAGCTCCATCCTGCAGCACCTCACTCCTCTCATCTATACGCAGCTCCGTCCTGCAGCTCCTCACTCCTCTCATCTATACACAGCTCCATCCTGCAGTATATTACTCCTCATCTATACACAGCTCCGTCCTGCATTATATTACTCCTCATCTATACACAGCTCCATCCTGCAGTATATTACTCCTCATCTATACACAGCTCCGTCCTGCATTATATTACTCCTCATCTATACACAGCTCCATTCTGCAGTATATTACTCCTCATCTATACACAGCTCCGTCCTGAAGTATATTACTCCTCATCTATACACAGCTCCATCCTGCAGCTCCTCACTCCTCTCATCTATACACAGCTCCATCCTCACTCCGCTTATCTATACACAGCTCCATCCTGCAGCTCCTCACTCCTCTCATCTATACACAGCTCCGTCCTGCAGCTCCTCACTACTCGCATCTATACAAAGCTCCGTCCTACAGTATATTACTCCTCATCTATACACAGCTCCGTTCTGCAGCTCCTCACTCCTCTCATCTATACACAGCTCCATCCTCACTCCTCTCATCTATACACAGCTCCATCCTCACTCCTCTTATCTATACACAGCTCCATCCTGCAGCTCCTCACTCCTTGCATCTATACACAGCTCCATCCTGCAGTATATTACTCCTCTCATCTATACACAGCTCCATCCTGCAGCTCCTCACTCCGCTCATCTATCCACAGCTCCATCCTGCAGTATATTACTCCTCTCATCCATACACAGCTCCGTCCTGCAGCTCCTCACTCCTCTCATCTATACACAGCTTCATCCTGCAGTATATTATTCCTCTCATCTATACACAGCTCCATCCTGCAGCTCCTCACTCCTCTCATCTATACATAGCTCCATCCTGCAGTATAATACTCCTCTCATCTATAAGCAGCTCCATCCTGCAGCTCCTCACTCCTCTCATCTACACACAGCTTCGTCCTGCAGCACCTCACTCCTCTCATCTATACGCAGCTCCAACCTGCAGCTCCTCACTCCTCTCATCTATACGCAGCTCCATCCTGCAGCTCCTCACTCCTCTCATCTATACGCAGCTCCATCCTGCAGCTCCTCACTCCTCTGGTCTATGCATAGCTCGGTCCTGAAGCTCCTCACTCCTCTCATCTACATGCAGCTTCGTCCTGCAGCACCTCACTCCTCTCATCTATACACAGCTCCATCCTGCAGCACCTCACTCCTCTCATCTATATGCAGCTCCATCCTGCAGCACCTCACTCCTCTCATCTATAAGCAACTCCATCCTGCAGCTCCTCACTCCTCTCATCTACACACAGCTTCATCCTGCAGCACCTCGCTCCTCTCATCTATACACAGCTCCATCCTGCAGCACCTCCCTCCTCTCATCTATACAAAGCTCCATCCTGCAGCTCCTCACTCCTCTGGTCTATGCACAGCTCCGTCCTGCAGCTCCTAACTCCTCTGGTCTATGCACAGCTTCGGCCTGCAGCACCTCACTCCTCTCATCTATACGCAGCTCCATTTTGCAGCTCCTCACTCCTCTGATCTACACACAGCTTCGTCCTGCAGCACCTCGCTCCTCTCATCTATACACAGCTCCATCCTGCAGCACCTCACTCCTCTCATCTATACGCAGCTCCATCCTGCAGCTCCTCACTCCTCTGGTCTATGCACAGCTCCGTCCTGCAGCTCCTCACTCCTCCCATTCATACACAGCTCCGTCCTGCAGTCTATTACTCCTCTCATCTATACACAGCTCCATCCTGCAGCTCCTCACTCCTCTCACATATACACAGCTCCATCCTGCAGCTCCTCACTCCTCTCACCTATACACAGCTCCATCATGCAGCTACTCACTCCTCTCATCTATACACAGCTCCATCATGCAGCTACTCACTCCTCTCATCTATACACAGCTCCATCCTCACTCCTCCCATCCATACACAGCTCCATCCTCACTCCTCTTATCTATACACAGCTCCATCCTGCAGCTCCTCACTCCTCGCATCTATACACAGCTCCATCCTGCAGTATATTACTCCTCTCATCTATACACAGCTCCATCCTGCAGCTCCTCACTCCTCTCATCTATACACAGCTCCATCCTGCAGTATATTACTCCTCTCATCCATACACAGCTCCGTCCTGCAGCTCCTCACTCCTCTCATCTATACACAGCTCCATCCTGCAGTATATTATTCCTCTCATCTATACACAGCTCCATCCTGCAGCTCCTCACTCCTCTCATCTATACACAGCTCCATCCTGCAGCATATTACTCCTCTCATCTATACACAGCCCTATCCTGCAGCTCCTCACTCCTCTCATCTATACATAGCTCCATCCTGCAGTATATTACTCCTCTCATCTATAAGTAGCTTCATCCTGCAGCTCCTCACTCCTCTCATCTACACACAGCTTCGTCCTGCAGCACCTCACTCCTCTCATCTATACGCAGCTCCAACCTGCAGCTCCTCACTCCTCTCATCTATACGCAGCTCCATCCTGCAGCTCCTCACTCCTCTCATCTATACGCAGCTGCATCCTGCAGCTCCTCACTCCTCTCATCTATATACAGCTCCATCCTGCAGCACCTCACTCCTCTCATCTATACGCAGCTCCATCCTGCAGCTCCTCACTCCTCTGGTCTATGCACAGCTCCATCCTGCAGCACCTCACTCCTCTCATCTATACGCAGCTCCATCCTGCAGCTCCTCACTCCTCTGGTCTATGCACAGCTCCGTCCTGCAGCTCCTAACTCCTCTGGTCTACTTGCAGCTTCGTCCTGCAGCACCTCACTCCTCTCATCTCTATGCAGCTCCATCCTGCAGCACCTCACTCCTCTCATCTATACGCAGCTCCATCCTGCAGCTCCTCACTCCTCTCATCTACACACAGCTTCGTCCTGCAGCACCTCGCTCCTCTCATCTATACACAGCTCCATCCTGCAGCACCTCACTCCTCTCATCTATACGCAGCTCCATCCTGCAGCTCCTCACTCCTCTGGTCTATGCACAGCTCCGTCCTGCAGCTCCTAACTCCTCTGGTCTATGCACAGCTCCGTCCTGCAGCTCCTAACTCCTCTGGTCTATGCACAGCTCCGTCCTGCAGCTCCTCATTCCTCTCATCTACATGCAGCTTCGGCCTGCAGCACCTCGCTCCTCTCATCTATACGCAGCTCCATTCTGCAGCTCCTCACTCCTCTCCAGGAGTGGATTAAGAGTAGCAAGGGCCCCGGGCAGTTTAGAAGGCGCGGCCCCCCCCCCCCCACCTGATTTATCACGTGACATGTCACATGATCCCCTGTGATAGATCATGTGATAGTTCACGGGAAATTAATTTGCCACAATATTAATTGTGCTGCCTCATCTGAGAGCAGCACAATATTGGGGCAGATACCCTGATTCCAGCGATGTGTCACTTTTTCAGCTGCTTGTTGTCATTTTGAGAAAATCACCGTTTTATCTGCTGCAGATCTAGCAGCTCTCTGAATGCTGCGCTCTGTATAGCCCCACCCACACCACTGATTGGCAGCTTTCTGCCCATGCTCAGTGTACACAGAAATCTACTGATCAGTGATGGGGGTGGGGTCCTACAGAACTTACTAGTCATCTAGTGATAATTACCTTCTGACAAATCAATGATTTTATCAAAACAACACTAAGCAGCCCAGTAAGTGACACATTACTGGAATCAGTGCCTCTAACCCTACATTATGCTGCTCTCAGATTAGGTGGCAAAAACCTGATGACAGATTCCCTTTAAAGGAGCTGTAAACACAAAAAGGTTTGCATTAAAAAAAATACAAGCCATTTGTGAAATTAACTTTTTTTCATTGTTAATTCACATTAGACTGTATCTTCAACACTTTTGTCAGCAGGTCTTATTACAGACTCTGAATAGGGCAGCTCTCTCCCTCTCCCTCAGCAGAAAGTCACAGCATGGTGAAAAAACGGGATCTTTTATGATTTTCTCATAATAAATAAAAAAGGACATGCAAGTCCTCCAAACTATTTTCCGTTTCTCTATAGGGGAGGTCCTAAATCTTTCTTGTTCTTTAGTTGATCACATGTCAAAAAGGCAAAGCATTTACTATGAACTCGCCTAAAAAAATATGCACTTGGAGAGTAATATCATCATCTGCATGTAAATATTCCTTGACTCTAAGGACTCGCTCACACTGTCGTATAACACGGCTGAATGCTATGTGATGTTTTATCGGATAGGACTCGGTCCTATGTTATACTATGGGACAGTGCAGATCTGCGATTATTGGCATGAGAAAATAATCTCATTCGATATTCGGACCATGTGCACCCATACAAGTCTATGGGTGCACGTAAAACATTAGACTGCACTCGGATGTCATCCAAGTGCAGTCCGATGAACACTCACAGAGACTATGGAGAAAGTAAGTTCTCCATCTTCTCCATATCTGTGCTGCGAGAGAATCAGATCACACTCAGTTGAAGCTCTGAGTTTGAGTCGAGTGTCATTAGCATAATTGGCCCTATTCTCTTGCATGAGAGAATATATGGCTTAGTGAGTGGACCCTAAAACTGAATAGTAGTGACGGACAGGCACCTCTCAAGCGGGATCCATGTAGCTCTCAGATGTCATGTAGGTAGGGCTTCATTCCATGGGGTAGGGCTTAATTTCAAGGTATATAAAAAAAATGGACTTCAAATAAAAATTAAATGAACACAAAAAGCACTAATTGAATTATTTTTTTCGTATTTATGTTTGCAACCCCTTTAAAAACCCTTTGAGGACCAAGGCACATACAGTGCCTACAAGTAGTATTCAACCCCCTGCAGATTTAGCTGGTTGACACATGCGGAATTAACTTGGCATTGTGACATTTGTACTGTAGATCAGCCTGGAAGTGGGAAATGCACTGCAGCAAATTTTGTTTTTGGTTTTTTTTTTTTTTGTTTTTTTTTTAAACGTTAAAAGTTCATTCAGAGTGTCATTTATTATTCAACCCCTCAAACCACAAGTGTGATGAACCCGTAGCCGCCATCTTGGTAATGATAAATCATATCCAGGGATGGCCACACTTCAGCAGCCCCCACCCTTGGGACCTTCTGTTAAAACGTCAACTAGATAGTTTCCCCCATCCAGGCTCCTGTGAGATAAGAAGCCCCAGGGCCTACTTAACACTTGAATGCTAGGAGCTTCAAAGACTTTGAGAGGAAACACAGCTAGCAGGGGGGGTGCTTCGTCCATCTGTAACTGACCATTTGTCCCATAGGACTAGTTTCTTTGTCTGTCACAAGCATGGAGGCATAAGATATAGAAACATGAATAGTACACGCATGTTGCGTGGGATGGGCCAATAAAAAATATCACGGCGTCCCGGAGCCATTGCGCACACAAGCCTCCGCGGTAGACGTTGGTACGTGCTCTGGAAGCCAAGATATAGCGCTGAGCCATTCCTGAGGACCGTATGGTATCATAATTGATATCAAAAGGTCGGTTACGGCGGCCCGAATCCATGGGAACCCCTGGGGGTATCCTGAGACCATCCCAGAAGAAGTTATTGGGTTCCTTAGAATTTGGGCTTCTGATCGAAGTTAGACCTGAGGGTGGAGACTGAGCCAGCTGACCTCACCAGCAGTGGGCGGGACGGGGCAGGTAAGATAGCAGGACAGACAAGAGATCCCTCAGTCTTGACCCAAGAGTGGGGTGCTGAACATCTGAGCACCAGCTGAGGCCACCAAGGGGAGGAGCAGTTTGACCATGCGGTGGTAGGCCTCAGCCTGTAACAAAGAACCGTGCCTGCGACCGCAGAATCCTCTCCCTGCGTCACAAGAAAATCAAGAAACCGGTAACTGATATGCTGTGGTGATTCTGTGTGTTGTATTCCATTGTTGTATAGTTTAGCCTGACCTTATACCTGTGTATATTTAGTTGTATATCGTGTATCTAGTGTATTATTATAATCAATTACCTCAAGTAATTGTGGGCCTGCCTTTTATTCTGCATAACGAACGCACGTCCGTGTGAGCTCGGCTCAAGCCAAAAACGCTACCCAGGGTTGGTTCCTGACCCGATATAGGCCCATTCACGGACTGGGCGTATATCTAAAATAGGGACTGGTGGCAGCATACCAACTGGGGATTGGGGAAGGCTGGTAGTGACGGTCGGAGGTTCAGATATATATATTCCTGGCGCGGCCAAGGAAGATATATATACCGCCCTCACTACAGAGGGCCCCGATACCCAGTAGGTTACAGGACAGTCTCTCTGGCGACCGCTTATCCTAGGTGCAGTTCCTTGACTGACCTGAGGCTAAGAGGGCGCTAGCGAGTTGTGCTGTGTAGTGACGTTACGGTTTAGTGACGTTGAAGGGATAACACTCTACCGTGTTCCCTACGCTAGTTGCAGCTACCTGGCACTACTTTCTCTAGGTGCAGTACCTTGACTGACCTGAGAGGTAAAGGGGCGCCAGAGAGCTGCACCCACCGGCCGTCTTTCATCACATTGGTGGCAGAGCGGTGGGATTGCAGAATAATAGTGTTGTGGGACCCCTACTCCCAGGCACTAAAGACTGCCAGTGGTAACTTCTACTGCTGGAGTCTTAAGGTTAGCCCAACGTTAGACGGTCAGGCTAAAAGTATAACAAGGTGTGTGCAAACTCAGGGTTGCAGCGGTGTCGGTTACCAAGATGGCAGACGGCACCAGGAGCAAGACCCTGCAAGAGGCTAATGCTACGGTCCGTGTGGCAGGAGGGGAGGACATTGTTACTCATGGCGAGGAGGAGTCCAGCCCGGGCACCTCAGGGAGCCAGTCCCCAGTATACGGTCCCGCAGTGGGCTGCCCACCACCAAACCAGCCCAGCCTGTCCAGATCACAAGCCCTTTTACAAGCGGCTATGGCAAGTCTCATGGCGATGCCGTCTACAAAACCCTCCTGGCAGCATCAGAGAAGGCAGCGGAGGAGGAGCGTGCAGAGCGGGCTGCGGAGCGGGCTGCGAAGCGTGAAGCTGCAGAGCGCCGGGAGGCTGCGGAGCGTGAAGCTGCAGAGCGCCGGGAGGCTGCGGAGCGTGAAGCTGCAGAGCGAGCTGCGGAGCGCCAGCACCGACTGGACCTGGCCCAGCGGGGGCTTCCGCTAGAGCAACCAACCCATCAGGAGACCAAGTCGTCCAAAGTCCGAGCTGAGGACTTCCCTCTACTGGAGAAGGATGGGGACCTGGACTCCTTTCTGGTGGCATTTGAACGGACCTGTCTTCAGCACCATCTGGCCCGGGATCAGTGGGCCAGATACCTGACCCCCCGTTTGAGGGGTAAGTCCCTGGATGCCTTGGGGGACTTACCTGCCGGGGTGGTACAGAACTACGACTGCATCAAGCGGGCCCTGATCCGGCAGTACAACCTCACTCCCGAGTCGTACCGCCAGAAGTTTCGGAGCCTGCTGCGTGGCCCCAAGGACACCTGGACCGATCATATGCGGGCGCTGTTGAGAGCCGCAGAGCACTGGACCTCGGGTCTAGCGCTTACTACCCGCCAGGAGGTCCAGGAACTGTTCGTCACGGAGCAGTGCTTGTGGAACTGCCCAGAGGACCTCCGACAGTTCCTCCGTGACCGAAAACCAACAGGGGCTTCTGCTACAGCCGCCCTGGCAGACTAGTATGCCAATAACAGGGCGCCTGAGCTGAAGAAGTCTGCCAGCAGCACCTGGAGAGGGGGTAAGCCCAATCATGCCCCTGTTTCCCCGGCCCCTAGAACACAAGGGTTGTATCCCCCTGTTGCCCTCTCCAGGCAAGGACCAGACGTAAGACGTTGTCATCTATGCAACAAACAAGGACACTTTAGGGCTGAGTGTCCCCAGCGCCAAAAGACCCCATCCCAGTCCCAGAGAGCGCCCAATGTTTTGTGTGTGGGGGGGGGGGTGGTGGTAGGTCCCTGGACAACATCCAACCCGTCACCATAGGCCGTTCTGCGGTCATGGGACTGCGGGACACTGGCGCTGAACGAACACTGGTACGGCCTGAGGTGGTGTCCCCCCAGGACTTGGTACCAGGAAAGACTCTTTCCGTCTCCGGGGTTTGAGGCGTGGAGCCGGCACTTCCCGTTGCCATGGTGTATTTGGACTGGGGTGCCGGGAGGGGGATGCGGGAGGTGGGAGTAACGCCAAATATTCCCGCAAATGTTTTATTAGGGACCGACTTGGGGTGTCTAGTATCGCAGTATGTACCCTCTGAACCCCCAAGTTCGGCCCCCCAAGAGTGTATTGATTTGTCTGCTGCTAATGCCAACCATGTTGTATGTAGTGTGCGTCCTGCTGAGGAGGAGGGAGTGAAACCTGAGGGTAACACCTGCACAGACACAACACAAACAGGGTTAGTGAAAGCAGGTGGGGAGTGTGGGGATGCCCGCAGAGGTGCTCAGCTGGCGTGCCGTGACCTCTTGTCCTCCGGTCAGGGAGGGGGCGGGCAGGATTCTGTAGAGGGAAGCTCAGGGATGGAGAGGGGGGCAGCTACCGGCAGTGTAGGGCTCCCAGGGGTATCCAGGCTGCTGAGTATAGGCCCACTGCAGGGGGAGGAACAGGCCATGGGGGGTGGGGGTGTCCCAAGAGAGGAGCCGCCAGGTAAGACCCCAGGGCAGGAGTTCCCCACATCCGAGATGTCCAAAGGCCTAGGAAGCCTGCCTGATCGGGCGGCTTGGTCAGAAACAGAGGGGAAGCGGGCACCCACGGTCACAGCGGTCATAGCCGCTGTCACCAGGAGTGGGAGCGCCGGAGCCCAAGGAGCCTTGCAGAGGTCCGACGGCTTCCCCACTTCTGACCAAGTGTCTGCCGGGTCAGACAGCGGCCAGGTGACATGCCCGGAGGGGCTGACGGAGGATGTGGCAGTTTCGTCGATTCTGGCCACATCAAGTCAGGAATTTCAGGCTGCGTTGGAAGCAGACGACAGCCTGAAAGCTCTCAAGGAACAGGCGGCACAGCCTCCCATGGAGTCAGACTGCGAGCGTGTGGTCTGGGACCAGGGACGGCTGTACCGGGTAACGGTCCAGCAGGGTTCACCGGAGGCGTGGCCCAGGGACCGACAGTTAGTGGTACCCTATCCGTTCAGGGCGGAATTGTTGCGGATCGCACACGAGATTCCGATGGCCGGACACCTAGGGATCGCTAAAACCAAGGCCAGGATAGCTCAGCATTTCTACTGGCCTGGGATGGGAGCCGCGGTGGGTGCCTACTGCCGTTCGTGTGACACCTGTCAGAGGGTGGGGAAGGCGGGGCCGCTCCCCAAAGCCCCACTGGTAACTCTGCCAATCATCGAAGAGCCTTTCTCGAGGGTCGCTGTGGATCTTATTGGACCTCTGTCCACTCCCAGCCACTCCGGGAAATGCTTCATACTCACGGTAGTGGACTATGCCACCCGGAAGCGGTAGCTTTGTCGTCCATTCGGGCCGACAAGGTGGCTACCGCCTTACTGGAGATCTTCTCCAGAGTGGGTTTCCCCCAAGAAATGCTCACCGACCGAGGGACCCAGTTCATGTCGCGACTGATGGAGTCCCTCTGTAAGCAAATGCAGGTGCAACATCTGGTGGCCAGCCCGTATCACCCACAGACTAATGGCCTGTGTGAGCGGTTCAATGGCACCTTAAAGCAGATGCTTAAGATGTTGGTCGACTCCCACGGGAGAGACTGGGAGCGTTACCTCCCACACCTCCTATTTGCTTACCGGGAGGTTCCGCAGGCCTCAACGGGGTTCTCCCTCTTTGAGCTCCTGTACGGGCGACGGGTACGGGGCCCCCTGGCTCTGGTGAAGGAAGCATGGGAAGGGGATTTGGCCACCCTCGAGGTGTCGGTCATCGAGTATGTCGTGCGCCACCGGGACAGGATGATGGCCTTGGCAAAGCTGGTGCAGGACAATATGGCCCAGGCCCAGGCCGACCAGAAGCGGTGGTACGACCAGAATGCTTGTGAGAGGACCTACCAGGTGGGTCAAAAGGTGTGGGTACTGGTCCCCGTACCACAGAACAAGCTTCAGGCAGCCTGGGAAGGTCCCTACTTCGTGCACCAGAAACTCAACGCCATCACCTATCTGGTCACCCTGGATCACGCCCGTGGAAGGAGGAAGGCCTTCCACGTGAACATGATGAAGGCTCATCATGAGCGGGAAGCGACTGCCCACCCAGTGTGCAACCTTCCCGAGGAAGGAGAGGTAGAAACCCTCCTGGATCTGTTCACCCAAGCCAAGGCGGGTGGGTCCATCGAGGATGTGGGGGTTGGCCACCAGCTCACGGAGGACCAACGGTCCCAGCTGGGGACCACCCTGCACCCCTTCCGGGGGCTGTTCAGCAGCCTGCCCGGAAGGACTGAGATGGCTGTCCACGACGTGGACACTGGCGATCACCCGCCGATCCGGCGTTCAGCATATCGGGTCTCTTTCGAGGTGCAGGGAAACATGCGCCAAGAGATAGACGAGATGCTGAAGCTGGGGGTGATCCAGGCATCCAGCAGCGCGTGGGCCTCGCTTGTAGTCCTCGTTCCAAAAAAGGACCGAACTACACGGTTCTGCGTGGACTACCGGGGGCTCAACGCTGTAACGGCCACCGATGCGTTCCCCATACCACGCATCGATGACCTGCTCGATCGGATGGCCGGGGCTAAGTACCTGACCATCATGGATCTGAGCCGGGGGTACTGGCAGATTCCTCTGACCCCCGCGGCAAGGGAACGCTCTGCCTTTATCACCCCTTTTGGACTGTACGAGTCCACAGTGATGCCCTTCGGCATGAAGAATGCCCCTGCCACTTTTCAGCGGATGGTCAATACGCTGCTTGAGGGACTTGAAGGGTACGCGGCTGCGTACTTGGACGATATTGCAGTCTTCAGTCCCACTTGGGAGGATCACCTAGAGCACCTGCGGCAGGTGCTCGGTCGGATCCACCGGGCAGGCTTGACCATCAAGCCGGAAAAGTGCCAGCTGGGCATGAGTGAGGTCCTCTACCTGGGTCACCGGGTAGGCGGGGGGGTTCTGAAGCCAGAACCTGGGAAAGTGGATGCCATCGCATCCTGGCCCACTCCTAGGACCAAAAAGCAGGTGATGTCCTTCTTGGGGACCGCCGGGTACTATAGGAGGTTCGTCCCACACTATAGCACCCTGGCCAAGCCCCTGACGGACCTCACCAAGAAGAAGCTGCCCGTCGCAGTCGACTGGACAGTCGCCTGCGAGACAGCTTTCGGGGCACTCAAGGCCGCCCTAAGTAGCTCCCCTGTACTGCAAGCTGCCGACTTCGACCGGCCGTTTGTGGTACAGACCGACGCCAGTGACTTTGGCCTCGGTGCTGTGCTAAGTCAGGTCAACACGACAGGCCAGGAACATCCTGTCTTGTACCTGAGCAGGAAGCTACTGCCCCGGGAGGTGGCTTACTCCACGGTGGAAAAAGAATGCCTGGCAATTGTATGGGCCCTGCAGCGTCTGCAGCCCTACTTGTACGGGAGCCATTTCACCATGGAGACGGACCACAACCCCCTCAGCTGGTTACACACGGTCTCTGGGTCGAATGGCAGGTTGCTACGCTGGAGCCTCGCTCTCCAGCAGTACCACTTCTCCATTCGCCACAGAAGAGGCCGTGACCACGGTAACGCTGACGGGTTATCCCGGCAAGGGGAGGGTGCAGAAGGACGCATGGGGGAACACAGGAATGTGCTACCCCCTCGCGCCCTCGTATAGGGGGAGGTGTGATGAACCCGTAGCCGCCATCTTGGTAATGATAAATCATATCCAGGGATGGCCACACTTCAGCAGCCCCCACCCTTGGGACCTTCTGTTAAAACGTCAACTAGATAGTTTCCCCCATCCAGGCTCCTGTGAGATAAGAAGCCCCAGGGCCTACTTAACACTTGAATGCTAGGAGCTTCAAAGACTTCGAGAGGAAACACAGCCAGCAGGGGGGGGTGCTTCGTCCATCTGTAACTGACCATTTGTCCCATAGCACTAGTTTCTTTGTCTGTCACAAGCATGGAGGCATAAGATATAGAAACATGAATAGTACACGCATGTTGTGTGGAATGGGCCAATAAAAAAATATCACGGCGTCCCGGAGCCATTGCGCACACAAGCCTCCGCGGTAGACGTTGGTACGTGCTCTGGAAGCCAAGATATAGCGCTGAGCCACTCCTGAGGACCGTATGGTATCATAATTGATATCAAAAGGTCGGTTACGGTGGCCCGAATCCATGGGAACCCCTGGGGGTATCCTGAGACCATCCCAGAAGAAGTTATTGGGTTCCTTAGAATTTGGGCTTCTGATCGAAGTTAGACCTGAGGGTGGAGACTGAGCCAGCTGACCTCACCAGCAGTGGGCGGGACGGGGCAGGTAAGATAGCAGGACAGATAAGAGATAAGTCAGTCTTGACCCAAGAGTGGTGTGCTGAACATCTGAGCACCAGCTGAGGCCACCAAGGGGAGGAGCAGTTTGACCATGCGGTGGTAGGCCTCAGCCTGTAACAAAGAACCGTGCCTGAGACCGCAGAATCCTCTCCCTGCGTCACAAGAAAATCAAGAAACCGGTAACTGATATGCTGTGGTGATTCTGTGTGTTGTATTCCATTGTTGTATAGTTTAGCCTGACCTTATACCTGTGTATATTTAGTTGTATATCGTGTATCTAGTGTATTATTATAATCAATTACCTCAAGTAATTGTGGGCCTGCCTTTTATTCTGCATAACGAACGCACGTCCGTGTGAGCTCGGCTCAAGCCAAAAACGCTACCCAGGGTTGGTTCCTGACCCGATATAGGCCCATTCACGGACTGGGCGTATATCTAAAATAGGGACTGGTGGCAGCATACCAACTGGGGATTGGGGAAGGCTGGTAGTGACGGTCGGAGGTTCAGATATATATATTCCTGGCGCGGCCAAGGAAGATATATATACCGCCCTCACTACAGAGGGCCCCGATACCCAGTAGGTTACAGGACAGTCTCTCTGGCGACCGCTTATCCTAGGTGCAGTTCCTTGACTGACCTGAGGCTAAGAGGGCGCTAGCGAGTTGTGCTGTGTAGTGACGTTACGGTTTAGTGACGTTGAAGGGATAACACTCTACCGTGTTCCCTGCGCTGGTTGCAGCTACCTGGCACTACTTTCTCTAGGTGCAGTACCTTGACTGACCTGAGAGGTAAAGGGGTGCCAGAGAGCTGCACCCACCGGCCGGCTTTCATCACAACAAGAATTCTGTTTGGTCCCCCTAAAGTATTAAGAAGTAGTTCAGGCACCAAGAATAATGAGCTTCACATGTGTGGATTAAAGATCTTTTTTGCCAGCCTTTTCTGACTATTTAAGACCCTCCCCAGACTTGTGAACAGCACTCAGACATGGTCAACATGGGAAAGACAAAGGAGCATTCCAAGGCCATCAGAGACAAGATCGTGGAGGGTCACAAGGCTGGCAAGGGGTACAAAACCCTTTCCAAGGAGTTGGGCCTACCAGTCTCCACTGTTGGGAGCATCATCCGTAAGTGGAAGGCTTATGGAACTACTGTTAGCCTTCCACGGCCAGGACAGCCTTTGAAAGTGTCCTCCCGTGCCGAGGCCAGGCTTGTCCGAAGAGTCAAGGCTAACCCAAGGACAACAAGGAAGGAGCTCCGGGAAGATCTCATGGCAGTGGGGACATTGGTTTCAGTCAATACCATAAGTAACGTACTCCACCGCAATGGTCTCCGTTCCAGACGAGCCCGTAAGGTACCTTCACTTTCAAAGCGTCATGTCAAGGCTCGTCTACAGTTTGCTCATGATCACTTGGAGGACTCTGAGACAGACTGGTTCAAGGTTCTATGGTCTGATGAGACCAAGATCGAGATCTTTGGTGCCAACCACACACGTGACGTTTGGAGACTGGATGGCACTGCATACGACCCCAAGAATACCATCCCTACAGTCAAGCATGGTGGTGGCAGCATCATGCTGTGGGGCTGTTTCTCTGCCAAGGGGCCTGGCCATCCGGTCCGCATCCATGGGAAGATGGATAGCACGGCCTACCTGAAGATTTTGGCCAAGAACCTCCGCTCCTCCATCAAGGATCTTAAGATGGGTCGTAATTTCATCTTCCAACAAGACAACGACCCAAAGCACACAGCCAAGAAAACCAAGGCCTGGTTCAAGAGGGAAAAAGTCAAGGTGTTGGAGTGGCCTAGTCAGTCTCCTGACCTTAACCCAATTGAAAACTTGTGGAAGGAGCTCAAGAATAAAGTCCACATGAGACACCCAAAGAACCTAGATAACTTGGAGAAGATCTGCATGGAGGAGTGGGCCAAGATAACTCCACAGACCTGTGCCGGCCTGATCAGGTCTTATAAAAGACGATTATTAGCTGTAATTGCAAACAAGGGTTATTCCACAAAATATTAAACATAGGGGTTGAATAATAATTGACCCACACTTTTATGTTTAAAATTTAATAAAATTCAACTGAGCAACATAACTTTTTGGTTTGTAAGATTTATGCTTCTGTTCATAAAACCTACTCTCGTTTGCAGTTTGAAGGCTCTAACTTATTTGCATCTTATCAAACCAGCTAAATCTGCAGGGGGTTGAATACTACTTGTAGGCACTGTATATGTCCCATAGTTTTAAACTGGAAAAAAATTTGATTGAATAAAATTTAAGGTCCTCGAAGGTTTAAGTAGGTCATAAATTCATATGAATACTTGCTCATACAATTTCACATGCCAAAAGATGAAGAAGAACAGAATCAAAAATATGACATTAAGTGGAGCACTTACAGGTATTCAAGGTGAAAGAGACCAGCAAAGGCATCGTCTCGAATGACAGTAAATGAGTTAGAATTCAGCAAGCTGCAAATGAAGACAGCAGGTTATAAGCGAACCAGACTT
Source organism: Phyllobates terribilis (assembly GCF_046119375.1). Taxonomy (NCBI): domain Eukaryota; kingdom Metazoa; phylum Chordata; class Amphibia; order Anura; family Dendrobatidae; genus Phyllobates; species Phyllobates terribilis. The sequence goes on from NW_027362765.1 coordinate 79,120,585, forward strand.
CATGGTGCTCAGAATTAGTCAAGCAGAATTTATTGACTGCTCTTGCAAAGCACTGAGACTCCCGCTGTGTATAGATGGCGCCATGGAGCCTCCCGCTGTGTATAGATGGTGCCGTGCGGCCTCCCGCTGTGTATAGATGGCGCCGTGCGGCCTCCCGCTGTGTATAGATGGCTACGTGCGGCTTCCTGCTGAGTATACGTGTATAGATGGCTACGTGCGGCCTCCTGCTGAGTATAGATGCCGCACGGCGCTCCCCCCAGAGACAGCAGGAGGCCGCACAGCGCCATCTATACTCAGCGGGAGACCGCACGTAGCCATCTATACACAGCAGGAGGCCGCACGGCGCCCCCCCCAGAGACAGCAGGAGGCCGCACAGCGCCATCTATACTCAGCGGGAGGCCGCACATAGCCATCTATACACAGCGGGAGGCCGCACGGCACCCCCCCCCAGAGACAGCAGGAGGCCGCACAGCGCAATCTATACTCAGCGGGAGGCCGCACGTAGCCATCTATACACAGCGGGAGGCCGCACGGTGCCCCCCCCAGAGACAGCAGGAGGCCGCACAGCGCAATCTATACTCAGCGGGAGGCCGCACGTAGCCATCTATACACAGCGGGAGGCCGCACGGCGCCCCCCCCAGAGACAGCAGGAGGCCGCACAGCGCCATCTATACTCAGCGGGAGGCCGCACGTAGCCATCTATACACAGCGGGGAGCCACACGGCGCCATCTCTACACAGCAGGGGGCCGCACGGCGCCATCAATACACGGCGGGGGGCCGCACGGCGCCATCTATACATAGCAGGGGGCCGCACATAGCCATCTATACACAGCGGGGGGCCACACGTAGCCATCTATACACAGCGGGGGGCTGCACGTAGCCATCTGTACACAGCGGGGGGGCGCACGGCGCCCCCCCAGATACAGCAGGAGGCCGCACGGCACCAACTATACTCAGCAGGAGGCCGCACGCAGTCACGCACACACACAAACATATACAGACATATACATACACGCATAAACACATTTGAAACACAAATACATATAAACAGACATGACACAATGATATCTGCCCACACACACACACATACAAACAGACATCACACACAAACAGACATCACACAATGACATCTGCCTACACACACACACAAACAGACATCACACAATGACATCTGTCCACACACACACACAAACAGACATCACACAATGACATCTGCCCACACACACACACACACATACAAACAGACATCACACAATGACATCTGCCCACACACACACACAAACAGACATCACACAATGACATCTGCCCCCACACACACAGACATCACACAATGACATCTGCCCCCCCCCACACACACACAAACAGACATCACACAATGACATCTGCCCACACACACACACAAACAGACATCACACAATGACATCTGCCTACACACACACACAGATATCACACAAACAGACATCACACAATGACATCTGCCCACACACACACACATCACACAATGACATCTGCCCACACACACAAACAGACATCACACAATGACATCTGCCCACACACACAGACATCACACAATGACATCTACCCCCCCACACACACAAACAGACATCACACAATGACATCTGCCTACACACACATATACACATCACACAATGACATCTGCCCACACACACACACATCACACAATGACATCTGCCCACACACACACACACAGACATACACACACAAACAGACATCACACAATGACATCTGCCCACACACACACATATATACACACACACACACACACACACACACTCACCATCCCCCGGCTCGGCTCCAGTCCTCCTGGCTCCTGCTCCTCTCCCGTGGTAAGTAGCAGTGCAGGCCGGGCGCGCACTGCGTGACGTCACAGCTAGGAGACACGGCCGCGCACAGGGCCGTGTCTCCTAGCAGTGACGCGGCCGGGCCTGCACAGGGAAGTTAACTGCTGCAGTGCTGGCCCGGCCGATGAAGAAGTAGCGGCTGCTGCTGCTGGGGGAGCCACTGCTACCGGTATGTGCCACGGCGGCCCGCACATATAATGAGGGCGATCCGGCATTATACACCCCGCCTGGAGCCGTGGGCCCTCTGCAGGCTCGGGGCCCCGGGCGGTCGCCCGGATTGCCCTCATTATAATCCGCCTATGCTCCTCTCATCTACACACAGCTTCGTCCTGCAGCACCTCGCTCCTCTCATCTATACACAGCTCCATCCTGCAGCACCTCACTCCTCATCTATACGCAGCTCCATCCTGCAGCTCCTCACTCCTCTGGTCTATGCACAGCTCCGTCCTGCAGCTCTTCACTCCTCCCATTCATACACAGCTCCGTCCTGCAGTCTATTACTCCTCTCATCTATACACAGCTCCATCCTGCAGCTCCTCACTCCTCTCACATATACACAGCTCCATCCTGCAGCTCCTCACTCCTCTCACCTATACACAGCTCCATCCTACAGCTTCTCACTCCTCTCACCTACACACAGCTCCATCATGCAGCTACTCACTCCTCTCATCTATACACAGCTCCATCCTCACTTCTTTTATCTATACACAGCTCCATCCTCACTCCTCCCATCCATACACAGCTCTGTCCTGCAGTCTATTACTCCTATCATCTATATGTGGTGCCCCTGCGGGTTCAGTCGCCACAGAGGTACTGAATCTCACCCAGAGGTGTGGTACCCCACTCTCAGGTAAGGAGGGAGTACTGCCCGGGACACACCAACCTGCATCCAACACTACACCATTCCAGACAAGCAGGCGGGGCAAGATGCACTGGCTTATGCTGAGCCCTGTCCCTGGTTGGAAGTGGGGGGAACAATGTAGTGGGTGTGGGTGGAGGAAGAAGATCAGGGGAGCACTTGAGAAGAAATATAAAAAGGGGAACCATCTTGGAAGAGTGAGTTCAGTCTGAGAGGAGAGAGTGGGAGCAGGAGCTCTGTAGGAGCTCTGCTCAGAGGAGAGGGCCTAGATTAAGAGGCCCAGGAGGACAATCTGGAAGAGGACGGGAGCAGAGGGAAGGCTCCAGAAGTGAGGGGATCCCAGGGGAACGGCGAGTGCGGAAGCCACCCGTGCGCCCGAATCTACAGGAACGTGGAGGGATCAGGCCACAAAGGGGACCGGCCCCTAACTAGTGGAGAACTACAAAGCTCAGCTAGAAACCGGAGGCTATTGTACTTTCAGGTTGCAGCTGCTCACAACTGAAACTACATTGCTAAAAAGGTAGCCACATAGGATTCAGGGGACTGCACGTTGCCCGCCAAAATCCAAGGTTACCGGCTTGGGACACTGGTTGCGAGGCGCAGGGCAGGAGGGTGAGAGCCAGTGCAGGAAGACGACCGAGGAAGGCACACAGAATGGGGTCCTGTTAGGTATTCCTGAAACACCTGGGAGATTGCTGAACCCCTGCCTTGGTAAACACAGGACGGCGTGGGAGGTTACCCTGTCACTGGGAACCTGGAGTCTGACAACTTTGAGTAAACCTGAAGACTGCAACCCACTGTGTCCTAGAATTATTGCTGCGCCATCACCAGCCCTGCACTATACCGCACAGCAACATCTACCTCATAGCATCACTACATCCTGCCCGGGAGCTTAGTTCTGCCTGTGGAGAGCTGAACCAACTCAGCTGCGTCACCACCAGCTCCAAGGGATCTGCACCGCAACGGCAGCCCCCTATAGCCGCATACCACAGGTGGCATCACGAACATTATACTGTATATAAAAACTTTATTCCTTTTATTTTATTACCCTTTTATTGACCACCCTGGGTCACGGACCGGGTCACTGCCACTGTGACATCCCCCAGCATCGACCGGCCCGGCTACCAAGTACCCCACGGCCCAGCTCCGTCCTGCAGCTCCTCACTCCTCTCATCTATACATAGCTCCATCCTGCAGCTCCTCACTCCTCTCATCCATACATAGCTCCGTCCTCACTCCTCTCATCTATACACAGCTCCATCCTGCAGCTCCTCACTCCTCTCATCTATACACAGCTCCATCCTGCAGCTCCTCCCTCCTGTCTATACACAGCTCCGTCCTGCAGCTCCTCATTCCTCTCATCTATACACAGCTCCGTCTTGCAGCTCCTCACTCCTCTCATCTATACACAGCTCCGTCTTGCAGCTCCTCACTCCTTTCATCTATACACAGCTCCGTCTTGCAGCTCCTCACTCCTCGCATCTATACACAGCTCCGTCTTGCAGCTCCTCACTCCTCGCATCTATACACAGCTCCGTCTTGCAGCTCCTCACTCCTCGCATCTATACACAGCTCCGTCTTGCAGCTCCTCACACCTCGCATCTATACACAGCTCCATCTTGCAGTCTATTACCTATTACTCCTCTCATCTATACACAGCTCCATCCTGCAGCTCCTCACTCCTCTCATCTATACATAGCTCCATCCTGCAGCTCCTCACTCCTCTCATCTATACAGAGCGCCATCCTGCAGCTCCTCACTCCTCTCATCTATACATAGCTCCATCCTGCAGCTGCTCACTCCTCTCATCTATACAGAGCTCCATCCTGCAGCTCCTCACTCCTCTCATCTATACATAGCTCCATCCTGCAGCTCCTCACTCCTCTCATCTATAAAGAGCGCCATCCTGCAGCTCCTCACTCCTCTCATCTATACATAGCTCCATCCTGCAGCTCCTCACTCCTCTCATCTATACAGAGCGCCATCCTGCAGCTCCTGACTCCTCTCATCTGTACATAGCTCCATCCTGCAGCTCCTCACTCCTCTCATCTATACAGAGCGCCATCCTGCAGCTCCTCACTCCTCTCATCTATACATAGCTCCATCCTGCAGCTGCTCACTCCTCTCATCTATACAGAGCGCCATCCTGCAGCTCCTCACTCCTCTCATCTATACAGAGCGCCATCCTGCAGCTCCTCACTCCTCTCATCTATACATAGCTCCATCCTGCAGCTCCTCACTCCTCTCATCTATACAGAGCGCCATCCTGCAGCTCCTCACTCCTCTCATCTATACAGAGCGCCATCCTGCAGCTCCTCACTCCTCTCATCTATACACAGCGCCATCCTGCAGCTCCTCACTCCTCTCATCTATACACAGCTCCTTCCTGCAGCTCCCCCCCCCTCTCGTCTACACACAGCTCCATCCTGCAGCTCCTCACTCCTCTCATCCATACATAGCTCCGTCCTCACTCCTCTCATCTATACACAGCTCCATCCTGCAGCTCCTCACTCCTCTCATCTATACACAGCTCCATCCTGCAGCTCCTCCCTCCTGTCTATACACAGCTCCGTCCTGCAGCTCCTCATTCCTCTCATCTATACACAGCTCCGTCTTGCAGCTCCTCACTCCTCTCATCTATACACAGCTCCTTCTTGCAGCTCCTCACTCCTCTCATCTATACACAGCTCCGTCTTGCAGCTCCTCACTCCTCGCATCTATACACAGCTCCGTCTTGCAGCTCCTCACTCCTCGCATCTATACACAGCTCCGTCTTGCAGCTCCTCACTCTTCGCATCTATACACAGCTCCGTCTTGCAGCTCCTCACACCTCACATCTATACACAGCTCCATCTTGCAGTCTATTACCTATTACTCCTCTCATCTATACACAGCTCCATCCTGCAGATCCTCACTCCTCTCATCTATACATAGCTCCATCCTGCAGCTGCTCACTCCTCTCATCTATACAGAGCTCCATCCTGCAGCTGCTCACTCCTCTCATCTATACATAGCTCCATCCTGCAGCTCCTCACTCCTCTCATCTATACAGAGCGCCATCCTGCAGCTCCTCACTCCTCTCATCTATACATAGCTCCATCCTGCAGCTCCTCACTCCTCTCATCTATACAGAGCGCCATCCTGCAGCTCCTCACTCCTCTCATCTGTACATAGCTCCATCCTGCAGCTCCTCACTCCTCATCTATACAGAGCGCCATCCTGCAGCTCCTCACTCCTCTCATCTATACATAGCTCCATCCTGCAGCTGCTCACTCCTCTCATCTATACAGAGCGCCATCCTGCAGCTCCTCACTCCTCTCATCTATACAGAGCGCCATCCTGCAGCTCCTCACTCCTCTCATCTATACAGAGCGCCATCCTGCAGCTCCTCACTCCTCTCATCTATACATAGCTCCATCCTGCAGCTCCTCACTCCTCTCATCTATACAGAGCGCCATCCTGCAGCTCCTCACTCCTCTCATCTATACATAGCGCCATCCTGCAGCTCCTCACTCCTCTCATCTATACAGAGCGCCATCCTGCAGCTCCTCACTCCTCTCATCTATACAGAGCGCCATCCTGCAGCTCCTCACTCCTCTCATCTATACATAGCTCCATCCTGCAGCTCCTCACTCCTCTCATCTATACAGAGCGCCATCCTGCAGCTCCTCACTCCTCTCATCTGTACATAGCTCCATCCTGCAGCTCCTCACTCCTCTCATCTATACAGAGCGCCATCCTGCAGCTCCTCACTCCTCTCATCTATACATAGCTCCATCCTGCAGCTGATCACTCCTCTCATCTATACAGAGCGCCATCCTGCAGCTCCTCACTCCTCTCATCTATACAGAGCGCCATCCTGCAGCTCCTCACTCCTCTCATCTATACATAGCTCCATCCTGCAGCTCCTCACTCCTCTCATCTATACAGAGCGCCATCCTGCAGCTCCTCACTCCTCTCATCTATACAGAGCGCCATCCTGCAGCTCCTCACTCCTCTCATCTATACATAGCTCCATCCTGCAGCTCCTCACTCCTCATCTATACAGAGCGCCATCCTGCAGCTCCTCACTCCTCTCATCTATACACAGCTCCTTCCTGCAGCTCCTCCCCCCTCTCGTCTACACACAGCTCCATCCTGCAGCTCCTCACTCCTCTCATCCATACATAGCTCCGTCCTCACTCCTCTCATCTATACACAGCTCCATCCTGCAGCTCCTCACTCCTCTCATCTATACACAGCTCCATCCTGCAGCTCCTCCCTCCTGTCTATACACAGCTCCGTCCTGCAGCTCCTCATTCCTCTCATCTATACACAGCTCCGTCTTGCAGCTCCTCACTCCTCTCATCTATACACAGCTCCTTCTTGCAGCTCCTCACTCCTCTCATCTATACACAGCTCCGTCTTGCAGCTCCTCACTCCTCGCATCTATACACAGCTCCGTCTTGCAGCTCCTCACTCCTCGCATCTATACACAGCTCCGTCTTGCAGCTCCTCACTCTTCGCATCTATACACAGCTCCGTCTTGCAGCTCCTCACACCTCGCATCTATACACAGCTCCATCTTGCAGTCTATTACCTATTACTCCTCTCATCTATACACAGCTCCATCCTGCAGCTCCTCACTCCTCTCATCTATACATAGCTCCATCCTGCAGCTCCTCACTCCTCTCATCTATACAGAGCGCCATCCTGCAGCTCCTCACTCCTCTCATCTATACATAGCTCCATCCTGCAGCTGCTCACTCCTCTCATCTATACAGAGCTCCATCCTGCAGCTCCTCACTCCTCTCATCTATACATAGCTCCATCCTGCAGCTCCTCACTCCTCTCATCTATACAGAGCGCCATCCTGCAGCTCCTCACTCCTCTCATCTATACATAGCTCCATCCTGCAGCTCCTCACTCCTCTCATCTATACAGAGCGCCATCCTGCAGCTCCTCACTCCTCTCATCTATACATAGCTCCATCCTGCAGCTCCTCACTCCTCTCATCTATACAGAGCGCCATCCTGCAGCTCCTCACTCCTCTCATGTATACATAGCTCCATCCTGCAGCTCCTCACTCCTCTCATCTATACAGAGCTCCATCCTGCAGCTGCTCACTCCTCTCATCTATACATAGCTCCATCCTGCAGCTCCTCACTCCTCTCATCTATACAGAGCGCCATCCTGCAGCTCCTCACTCCTCTCATCTATACATAGCTCCATCCTGCAGCTGCTCACTCCTCTCATCTATACAGAGCGCCATCCTGCAGCTCCTCACTCCTCTCATCTATACAGAGCGCCATCCTGCAGCTCCTCACTCCTTTCATCTATACAGAGCGCCATCCTGCAGCTCCTCACTCCTCTCATCTATACATAGCTCCATCCTGCAGCTCCTCACTCCTCTCATCTATACATAGCTCCATCCTGCAGCTCCTCACTCCTCTCATCCATACATAGCTCCATCCTGCAGCTCCTCACTCCTCTCATCTATACAGAGCTCCATCCTGCAGCTCCTCACTCCTCTCATCTATACATAGCTCCATCCTGCAGCTCCTCACTCCTCTCATCTATACAGAGCGCCATCCTGCAGCTCCTCTCATCTATACAGAGCGCCATCCTGCAGCTCCTCACTCCTCTCATCTATACAGAGCTCCATCCTGCAGCTCCTCACTCCTCTCATCTATACAGAGCGCCATCCTGCAGCTCCTCACTCCTCTCATCTATACAGAGCGCCATCCTGCAGCTCCTCACATCTATACATAGCTCCATCCTGCAGCTGCTCACTCCTCTCATCTATACAGAGCGCCATCCTGCAGCTCCTCACTCCTCTCATCTATACACAGCTCCTTCCTGCAGCTCCTCCCCCCTCTCATCTATACATAGCTCCATCCTGCAGCTGCTCACTCCTCTCATCTATACAGAGCGCCATCCTGCAGCTCCTCACTCCTCTCATCTATACAGAGCGCCATCCTGCAGCTCCTCACTCCTCTCATCTATACATAGCTCCATCCTGCAGCTGCTCACTCCTCTCATCTATACAGAGCTCCATCCTGCAGCTCCTCACTCCTCTCATCTATACATAGCTCCATCCTGCAGCTCCTCACTCCTCTCATCTATACACAGCTCCATCCTGCAGCTCCTCACTCCTCTCATCTATACAGAGCGCCATCCTGCAGCTCCTCACTCTTCTCATCTATACACAGCTCCTTCCTGCAGCTCCTCACTCCTCTCATCTATACACAGCTCCATCCTGCAGCTCCTCACTCCTCTCATCTATACAGAGCGCCATCCTGCAGCTCCTCACTCCTCTCATCTATACACAGCTCCTTCCTGCAGCTCCTCCCCCCTCTTGTCTACACACAGCTCCTCACTCCTCTTAGTTACCAGCACACACACTGCTGCTTCCTGGTGTGGGCTTTGAGCTGTGGGTGCTCAGCCACTTCCTGTGATGTAATTTCCTCACAGAGGAAGTTGAGTTCTAGACAGGACCATGCATCCAGTGTGCGGCGGCTGTGCAGGAGGAGGTATGTGGCGATTCCCCATTACATTTCCTCACAGAAGGTGACTTAAGGCCACAGTCCCACTATCAGTATTCGGACAGTATTTTTTCTCAGGAGTGGGAGCAAAAACCAGGTGAGGAACAATCAGAGAAAAGGTATAATAGAAACAAGTCACCAATTCTGCATTTATCACCCACTCCTGGTTTTGGCTCCCACTCCTGAGAAAAATACTGACAGGAGGCCGTAGCCTTATACGAGTATCTGTGAGAACAAGACGCCGAGGAGCTGAGGCAGCTGTGTGGATGTATATATTTTTTTTGTTTTTATTTCAATTATTTAGCGCCATTAACTCCACAGCGCTTTACAGACATCATCTCTGTCCCTATTGGGGCTCACAAGCTACATTCCCTATCATTATGTCTTTGGAGCGTGGGAGCAAAACTGAAGAAAAGTATTCAGTGTGTATGAGAAGATTGCAATAGAAACAATAGATTTTATTTAGTTGATTAAAAAAAAAAACCACACACCAAAAAATCCCGTGTATTAAAATAACTTGCTGTCTTATTAGAAGACAATAAAGGCTCCCAAAGTGATATGATGGCCTCGACAAGCCCTGATATGCCACTAATTAAATCCTGCCTAGCGTGGAGGTTGGCACCCCCACTAAGCGACGGCTGTCCCTGTCAGGTGATCTAAACAGGGTAATAAGGCGACTGCCTGGTGTAATACAAAGTTGCTCCTATTTCTAATCAAAGTATACAGGAGATATTGATAGACATTTTGACAAAAAGAAAATTGATAGAATTATCTTGTATCATATTAAAAGCTGCCAGCCATCCTGCAGCAGCTTTCATCATGCAGCTCCATTTTTTATGAATCTCTAATACCTGCATCGGCCTCCTGATGAACCAGACACAGTTGGGGAAACGCGTTGAGGCGCTAATAGGATACAAGATAAAAAACCAAGCAATGTGAACTGAGGTCTAAGATGGTACACATGCAAGAAATAAGAGCTGGTCAGTATATATGTAGCTTACCACGGGCTTAGGTGGTCTGATTTTGGGATCCGGTTCTATTTGTCTACCCTTTTATATGCATTACTTCAACTCTGATATACAGTAAGGTTTTTAATATAGACAGTGTAGGACCGTCCCAATTAGGGTCACCGGTGGGACGGCTTGTATACTTTTTTTGATCAAAAATAGTTCACTAAGTACCCTTTATTTATTATGCAACTTTGCTTTACATTTATATATAATGATGGTAGGGTATGAGATATATTTTTGTCTTTTGTAGGTTTTGCTTCTTTTTGCTAGTGTGAACATTCTCCTATTTCTTGCATGTCTACCATCTTAGACCTCAGTTCACATTGCTTGGTTTTTTGTCTTGTTTGCATTCTGTGCAATTTAAGGGTGTGGCATCCCCTTTGTTGAGCTGATTAGTATATATGTAGCTTACCACGGGCCTAGGTGGTCTGGAGTTGGGACCCGGTCCTATTTGTCTACCCTTTTATATGCATTACTTCAACTCTGATATACAGTAAGGTTTTTAATATAGACAGTGTAGGACCGTCCCAATTAGGGTCACCGGTGGGACGGCTTGTATACTTTTTTTGATCAAAAATAGTTCACTAAGTACCCTATATTTCATATGCAACTTTGCTTTACATTTATATATAATGATGGTAGGGTATGTGATATATTTTTTGTCTTTTGTTGGTTTTGTATCTTTTTGCTAGTGTAAACATGCTCTTATTTCTTGCATGTGTACCATCTTAGACCTCAGTTCACATTGCTTGGTTTTTTGTCTTGTTTGCATTCTGTGCAATTTAAGGGTGTGGCATCCCCTTTGTTGAGCTGATTAGTATATATGTAGCTTACCACGGGCCTAGGTGGTCTGGAGTTGGGACCCGGTCCTATTTGTCTACCCTTTTATATGCATTACTTCAACTCTGATATACAGTAAGGTTTTTAATATAGACAGTGTAGGACCGTCCCAGTTAGGGTCACCGGTGGGACGGCTTGTATACTTTTTTTGATCAAAAATAGTTCACTAAGTACCCTATATTTCATATGCAACTTTGCTTTACATTTATATATAATGATGGTAGGGTATGTGATATATTTTTTGTCTTTTGTAGGTTTTGTATCTTTTTGCTAGTGTGAACATTCTCCTATTTCTTGCATGTGTACCATCTTAGACCTCAGTTCACATTGCTTGGTTTTTTATCTTGTATCCTATTAGCGCCTCAACGCGTTTCCCCAACTGTGTCTGGTTCATCAGGAGGCCGATGCAGGTATTAGAGATTCATAAAAAATGGAGCTGCATGATGAAAGCTGCTGCAGGATGGCTGGCAGCTTTTAATATGATACAAGATAATTCTATCAATTTTCTTTTTGTCAAAATGTCTATCAATATCTCCTGTATACTTTGATTAGAAATAGGAGCAACTTTGTATTACACCAGGCAGTCGCCTTATTACCCTGTTTAGATCACCTGACAGGGATTAACAGGGAGAGACAGGGACAGCCGTCGCTGAGTGGGGGCGCCAAATACGCAATTTTAGGGTGCCAACCTCCACGTTAGGCAGGATTTATTTAGTGGCATATCAGGGCTTGTCGAGGCCATCATATCACTTTGGGAGCCTTTATTGTCTTCTAATAAGACAGCAAGTTATTTTAATACACAGGATTTTTTGGTGTGTGTGTTTTTTTTTTTTTTTTTTTTTTAATCAACTAAATAAAATCTATTGTTTTAGAGGGAACACATGAGCGTGGGAGCAAATCCACAAAACTTGGGGAGAGCATACAGACTTCTTGCAGACGTCGTCCTTGGATGGATTTGAACGCAGGACCCCAGTGCTGCAAGGCTGCAGTGCTAACCACAGAGCCACCGTGCTGCCTTATGTTTTCAGACTCCTACAGACAGCATGCACACGTCCTGCCTTTATTACAGCCTGATAGCTTCCTGGGACTTGTAGTACTCCACAATGTGAACCATTGTCTACATATTACAATAACATTTATATTGGCGAGCTGCAGCTTTTCTCCTCAAGTTTTTTCAGAATTTGTATGATGTTATAGCAACATACAATCTGCTCCTGCTGCTGCCACGTCAGCTATTCATCCATCCTAAAATTCACTTACTGTCCTCATTTATCAATCTGCATTTATTAATTTATTGGTGGGAAAAAAAGCCATTCTCCCATTGCATTTTACTGTAGCTGCGCGATCATACATGAACTCTATTCATTGTCTACGGCAGTGGTCCCCAACCTTTTTTGCACCAGGGACCGGCTTGAAGCAAGATCATTTTTCCATGGCCCAGCAAGGAGGGGGTGGGGTGGGCGGGGCTTTGGTCATATGGGGGCGGGGTAATGGAGGGATTTGGAGTTTAGTGCATACTTATCATATAGTGTAGACCAGGTCCCCGCGAGGAGCTATGCCAGGAGCCCCACATAATGTGCTGTGCCAGGAGCCGCATCACTGAGGCCCCATCACGCCCTGCAGCAGGACAGGGCAGCTGTCCTGACAGCTGCTGTTCAGCTGCATTTACTTCATCCCAGGGGCGGACACAGACTGTAGTGGGCCCCTGTGCAAGAAATTTTTGGGGGCCCCCCCCGCCCTTCATAAGGCAACAAAGTTATGTAAACATAACCCCCCCATGTGCATCTCTCACCCCCCTCCGTGCATCTCTCACCCCCCTCCGTGCATCTCTCACCCCCCTCCGTGCATCTCTCACCCCCCTCCGTGCATCTCTCACCCCCCTCCGTGCATCTCTCACCCCCCTCCGTGCATCTCTCACCCCCCTCCGTGCATCTCTCACCCCCCTCCGTGCATCTCTCACCCCCCTCCGTGCATCTCTCACCCCCCTCCGTGCATCTCTCACCCCCCTCCGTGCATCTCTCACCCCCCTCCGTGCATCTCTCACCCCCCTCCGTGCATCTCTCACCCCCCTCCGTGCATCTCTCACCCCCCTCCGTGCATCTCTCACCCCCCTCCGTGCATCTCTCACCCCCCTCCGTGCATCTCTCACCCCCCTCCGTGCATCTCTCACCCCCCTCCGTGCATCTCTCACCCCCCTCCGTGCATCTCTCACCCCCCTCCGTGCATCTCTCACCCCCCTCCGTGCATCTCTCACCCCCCTCCGTGCATCTCTCACCCCCCTCCGTGCATCTCTCACCCCCCTCCGTGCATCTCTCACCCCCCTCCGTGCATCTCTCACCCCCCTCCGTGCATCTCTCACCCCCCTCCGTGCATCTCTCACCCCCCTCCGTGCATCTCTCACCCCCCTCCGTGCATCTCTCACCCCCCTCCGTGCATCTCTCACCCCCCTCCGTGCATCTCTCACCCCCCTCCGTGCATCTCTCACCCCCCTCCGTGCATCTCTCACCCCCCTCCGTGCATCTCTCACCCCCCTCCGTGCATCTCTCACCCCCCTCCGTGCATCTCTCACCCCCCTCCGTGCATCTCTCACCCCCCTCCGTGCATCTCTCACCCCCCTCCGTGCATCTCTCACCCCCCTCCGTGCATCTCTCACCCCCCTCCGTGCATCTCTCACCCCCCTCCGTGCATCTCTCACCCCCCTCCGTGCATCTCTCACCCCCCTCCGTGCATCTCTCACCCCCCTCCGTGCATCTCTCACCCCCCTCCGTGCATCTCTCACCCCCCTCCGTGCATCTCTCACCCCCCTCCGTGCATCTCTCACCCCCCTCCGTGCATCTCTCACCCCCCTCCGTGCATCTCTCACCCCCCTCCGTGCATCTCTCACCCCCCTCCGTGCATCTCTCACCCCCCTCCGTGCATCTCTCACCCCCCTCCGTGCATCTCTCACCCCCCTCCGTGCATCTCTCACCCCCCTCCGTGCATCTCTCACCCCCCTCCGTGCATCTCTCACCCCCCTCCGTGCATCTCTCACCCCCCTCCGTGCATCTCTCACCCCCCTCCGTGCATCTCTCACCCCCCTCCGTGCATCTCTCACCCCCCTCCGTGCATCTCTCACCCCCCTCCGTGCATCTCTCACCCCCCTCCGTGCATCTCTCACCCCCCTCCGTGCATCTCTCACCCCCCTCCGTGCATCTCTCACCCCCCTCCGTGCATCTCTCACCCCCCTCCGTGCATCTCTCACCCCCCTCCGTGCATCTCTCACCCCCCTCCGTGCATCTCTCACCCCCCTCCGTGCATCTCTCACCCCCCTCCGTGCATCTCTCACCCCCCTCCGTGCATCTCTCACCCCCCTCCGTGCATCTCTCACCCCCCTCCGTGCATCTCTCACCCCCCTCCGTGCATCTCTCACCCCCCTCCGTGCATCTCTCACCCCCCTCCGTGCATCTCTCACCCCCCTCCGTGCATCTCTCACCCCCCTCCGTGCATCTCTCACCCCCCTCCGTGCATCTCTCACCCCCCTCCGTGCATCTCTCACCCCCCTCCGTGCATCTCTCACCCCCCTCCGTGCATCTCTCACCCCCCTCCGTGCATCTCTCACCCCCCTCCGTGCATCTCTCACCCCCCTCCGTGCATCTCTCACCCCCCTCCGTGCATCTCTCACCCCCCTCCGTGCATCTCTCACCCCCCTCCGTGCATCTCTCACCCCCCTCCGTGCATCTCTCACCCCCCTCCGTGCATCTCTCACCCCCCTCCGTGCATCTCTCACCCCCCTCCGTGCATCTCTCACCCCCCTCCGTGCATCTCTCACCCCCCTCCGTGCATCTCTCACCCCCCTCCGTGCATCTCTCACCCCCCTCCGTGCATCTCTCACCCCCCTCCGTGCATCTCTCACCCCCCTCCGTGCATCTCTCACCCCCCTCCGTGCATCTCTCACCCCCCTCCGTGCATCTCTCACCCCCCTCCGTGCATCTCTCACCCCCCTCCGTGCATCTCTCACCCCCCTCCGTGCATCTCTCACCCCCCTCCGTGCATCTCTCACCCCCCTCCGTGCATCTCTCACCCCCCTCCGTGCATCTCTCACCCCCCTCCGTGCATCTCTCACCCCCCTCCGTGCATCTCTCACCCCCCTCCGTGCATCTCTCATCCCCCTCCGTGCATCTCTCATCCCCCTCCGTGCATCTCTCATCCCCCTCCGTGCATCTCTCATCCCCCTCCGTGCATCTCTCATCCCCCTCCGTGCATCTCTCATCCCCCTCCGTGCATCTCTCATCCCCCTCCGTGCATCTCTCATCCCCCTCCGTGCATCTCTCATCCCCCTCCGTGCATCTCTCATCCCCCTCCGTGCATCTCTCATCCCCCTCCGTGCATCTCTCATCCCCCTCCGTGCATCTCTCATCCCCCTCCGTGCATCTCTCATCCCCCTCCGTGCATCTCTCATCCCCCTCCGTGCATCTCTCATCCCCCTCCGTGCATCTCTCATCCCCCTCCGTGCATCTCTCATCCCCCTCCGTGCATCTCTCATCCCCCTCCGTGCATCTCTCATCCCCCTCCGTGCATCTCTCATCCCCCTCCGTGCATCTCTCATCCCCCTCCGTGCATCTCTCATCCCCCTCCGTGCATCTCTCATCCCCCTCCGTGCATCTCTCATCCCCCTCCGTGCATCTCTCATCCCCCTCCGTGCATCTCTCATCCCCCTCCGTGCATCTCTCATCCCCCTCCGTGCATCTCTCATCCCCCTCCGTGCATCTCTCATCCCCCTCCGTGCATCTCTCATCCCCCTCCGTGCATCTCTCATCCCCCTCCGTGCATCTCTCATCCCCCTCCGTGCATCTCTCATCCCCCTCCGTGCATCTCTCATCCCCCTCCGTGCATCTCTCATCCCCCTCCGTGCATCTCTCATCCCCCTCCGTGCATCTCTCATCCCCCTCCGTGCATCTCTCATCCCCCTCCGTGCATCTCTCATCCCCCTCCGTGCATCTCTCATCCCCCTCCGTGCATCTCTCATCCCCCTCCGTGCATCTCTCATCCCCCTCCGTGCATCTCTCATCCCCCTCCGTGCATCTCTCATCCCCCTCCGTGCATCTCTCATCCCCCTCCGTGCATCTCTCATCCCCCTCCGTGCATCTCTCATCCCCCTCCGTGCATCTCTCATCCCCCTCCGTGCATCTCTCATCCCCCTCCGTGCATCTCTCATCCCCCCCGTGCATCTCTCATCCCCCCCCGTGCATCTCTCATTCCCCCCCCGTGCATCTCTCATCCCCCCCCGTGCATCTCTCATCCCCCCCCCGTGCATCTCTCATCCCCCCCCCGTGCATCTCTCATCCCCCCCCCGTGCATCTCTCATCCCCCCCCCGTGCATCTCTCATCCCCCCCCCGTGCATCTCTCATCCCCCCCCCGTGCATCTCTCATCCCCCCCCCGTGCATCTCTCATCCCCCCCCGTGCATCTCTCATCCCCCCCCCGTGCATCTCTCATCCCCCCCCCGTGCATCTCTCATCCCCCCCCCGTGCATCTCTCATCCCCCCCCCCGTGCATCTCTCATCCCCCCCCCGTGCATCTCTCATCCCCCCCCCGTGCATCTCTCATCCCCCCCCCGTGCATCTCTCATCCCCCCCCCGTGCATCTCTCATCCCCCCCCGTGCATCTCTCATCCCCCCCCCGTGCATCTCTCATCCCCCCCCCCGTGCATCTCTCATCCCCCCCCCGTGCATCTCTCATCCCCCCCCCCGTGCATCTCTCATCCCCCCCCCCCGTGCATCTCTCATCTCTCCCCTCCCCCCCATGTGCATCTCTCATCTCTCCCCTCCCCCCCATGTGCATCTCTCATCTCTCCCCTCCCCCCCATGTGCATCTCTCATCTCTCCCCTCCCCCCCATGTGCATCTCTCATCTCTCCCCTCCCCCCCATGTGCATCTCTCATCTCTCCCCTCCCCCCCATGTGCATCTCTCATCTCTCCCCTCCCCCCCATGTGCATCTCTCATCTCTCCCCTCCCCCCCATGTGCATCTCTCATCTCTCCCCTCCCCCCCATGTGCATCTCTCATCTCTCCCCTCCCCCCCCATGTGCATCTCTCATCTCTCCCCTCCCCCCCATGTGCATCTCTCATCTCTCCCCTCCCCCCCATGTGCATCTCTCATCTCTCCCCTCCCCCCCATGTGCATCTCCCATTCCCCCCACTCCTAGTTAATTGTATTTAAAAAAAAAATAAAACTTGTTATACTTACCCCCATGCGATCCCTGCAGAATCCTGCCGCTCGTCCAAATCGCTGACACCAGGTTCTCCTGACTTCCGGCCATGTGACGGCGCCGTCACATGACCGGAAGTCAGGGGAATCATGAAGGTGCTGCCGCAGCAGCGCAGCGCTAAGATGTCCCGGACCCGGCGCTTAGCATGCGGCCGGGGGCCCCATGAGGAGAGAGACGCACAAGAGGGGGGCTCCGAGGGGGCTCCTGCCGGGCCCCATACTGGAGTCAGGGCAGTCATGCCCTGATGGCGGCCCTGCTGGAGGCTGGAGGGGCCCCCTCTCCCCGCGGACCGGCTGAAAAACCCCAACGGCCTGGTCCTGGTCCGCGGACCGGCGGTTGGGGACCTCTGGTCTACGGGACTGACAGGGATCGCCAAGAACAGCACTTCGTGAGAAAGTCCCTTAAGGTTGTCTAAAGATTAGCTGTTGTTTTTTTTTATGCAATATTGATAATTGTGACAAAATGGAAGAAGTATAAGGATTCTCCACTACACAGACAACCCCTTCTAAAACCCTATGTTTTCCCCTTGTAAAATAATAACACTTATACTCGCCACCAGTGCTGGTGCTGTTCCAGCAGTGTCAACACTGGTCCTCCTGGGGATCGCTTGACATTTTTATGTCACGCAATCCCTGAGGGCAATCTGCGCTGACTTCACTTTTCTTGCCTTTGGACAAATCACATACATCCAGAAAAAATGGCAGCTGCTGCTCTCTCACTTCCTCCAGATGTATGTGATTCATCTCTATTTTCTGATTAAGAATGTGAGACACGTTTCCCGCTTTCAACACCTTCCCATGAGGCTCAGCTTCCAATATTGGTAACATTTAGGGTAGGTGCACATGACCGTAAATTCTCTCATTAACCCCTTCAGGACCCAGACTATTTTGACCCTAAAGACCTTGGCATTTTTGTCAATTCTGACCAGTGTCCCTTTACAAAGTAAAAACTCTGGAACACTTCAACGGATCCTAGCAATTCTGAGAATGTTTTTTCGTGACATATTGGGCTTCATGTTAGTATTAAATATAGGTCGATAATATTTGCGTTTATTTGTGAAAAAATCAAAAATATGGGAAAAATTTTGAAACTTTCGCAATTTTCAAATTTTTAATTTTTATTCTAAACCAGAGAGTGATGTGACTCAAAATAGTTAATAAATAACATTTCCCACATGTCTACTTTACATCAGCACAATTTTGGAAAAAAAAAAAATTTTGGTTGGAAGTTTGAAGGGTTCAAAGTTCATCAGCAATTTATCTTTTTTCTAGCAAAATTTACAAAACCATTTTTTTTAGTGACCACATCACATTTGAAGTCCCTTTGAGGGGTGTACATGACTGAAAACACCCAAAAGTGACACCATTCCAAAAACTGCACCCCTCAAGCTACTCAAAACTACATTCAAGAAGATTATTAACCCTTCAGGTGCATCACAGGAACTAAAGCAACATGGAAGAAAAAAATGAACATTTTAATTTTTCTAACAAAAATTTTCTTTTAGCCTAAATTTTTTAATTTTCACATGGGTAACATGATAAAATGCATCCTAAAATTTGTTGGTCAATTTCTCCTGAGTACACTGATACCTCATATGTGGTCATAAACCACTGTTTGGGCACACGGCAGGGCTCAGAAGGGAAGGAGCGCCATTTTACTTTTTGAATGGAAAATTAGCTCCAAAAGTCAAATTGCGCTCCTTCTCTTCTGAGCCCTGCCATGCGCCCAAACAGTGGTTTATGACTACATATGAGGTATCAGTGTACTCAGGAGAAATTGACCAACAAATTTTAGGATGCATTTTATTCTGTTACCCATGTGAAAATTAAAAAATTTAGGCTAAAAGAAAATTTTTGTGAAAAATAAAGTACTTTTTTGTTTTCACAGATCAATTTGTGAAGCACCTGGGGGTTCCAAGTGCTCACTATGCATCTAGATAGGTGCCTTGGGGGGTCTAGTTTCCAAAATGGGGGTCACTTGTGGGGGAGCTCCACTGTTTAGGCACATTACAGGCTCTCCAAACGCAACATGGTGTCCGCTAACAATTTGAGCCGATTTTCCATTCAGTTTGTTAGCGGACACTATGTTGCGTTTGGAGAGCCCCTGTGTGCCCAAACATTGGATCTCCCCCACAAGTGACCCCATTTTGGAAACTAGACCCCCCAAGGCACCTATCTAGATGCATAGTGAGCACTTGGAACCCCCAGGTCCTTCAAAAATTAATCCATAAAAATAAGTGTTTTTTTTTCCACTTTTTCATTTTTATGAATCAATTTGTGAAGCACCTGGGGGTTCCAAGTGCTCACTATGCATCTATATAGGTGCCTTGGGGGGTCTACTTTCCAAAATGGGGTCACTTGTTGGGGAGCTCCAATGTTTGGTCACACAGGGACTCTCCAAACGCAACATGGTTCCAATTTGTTAGCGGACACCATTGTGTAGTGTATGTCAGGTTGGTGTGCGGTGTGGTATATTGTAGTGTATACACCACACACACACACACACACACACACACACACACACACACACACACACACACACACACACACACACACACACACACACACACACACACACACACACACAACCTCACATACACTACAACACACACACCAACCTGACATAGCCTCCTCAGCTGAGTACGCCCTAGACTGGGATGAGTGGGACGGGCGGGACATTTTGTGTGCTGCGTGCGTGTGTAAAAAAATAAATAAATAAAAAAAATAAAAAATAAAAAAAAATTGAAACTTTATTATAGTGTGTGTGTGTGCTTGGTGTAACCTTCTGCAGTCACGTGTGGGGGCTGTCTGGCGTAGGGGGCGCATGAGGGGGTGGTCAGGTGTAGGAGGGGGCTGAGGAGATGGAGGAGCCAGCAGCAGCAGCAAGGGGGGTGATCACTGGGGCAGGAGCCAGCAGCAGCAGCAAGGGGGGTGATCACTGGGGCAGGAGCCAGCAGCAGCAGCAAGGGGGGTGATCACTGGGGCAGGAGCCGGCAGCAGCAAGGGGGGTGATCACTGGGGCAGGAGCCGGCAGCAGCAAGGGGGGTGATCACTGGGGCAGGAGCCGGCAGCAGCAAGGGGGGTGATCACTGGGGCAGGAGCCGGCAGCAGCAAGGGGGGTGATCACTGGGGCAGGAGCCGGCAGCAGCAAGGGGGGTAGGAGGCCGGCAGCATCAGGGGGGTGATTACTGGGGCAGAAAGGGGAGCAGGAGCCAGCAGCAGGGGGGTGATCACTGGGTTTGCGGGGGGGGGGGTGAACACTGGGGGGAGGGGGTGATTATTGGGAGGTGGGGGGTGATATCACTGGGACTGGGGGATGGTGGGTTTGATCACAGGAGCAGGGCATTTACACTGAGCCTGCTGCTGCCTGTGATCACAGTCCACCGGCTGTCAGAAGGAGAGCAGCAGCCGGTGGATGAAGACGTGGGAGAGGGAGCGGAGGTCGGGGTGCAGGTATGAAAGTGGAGGTGGGGTGGAGGGGGGGTCAGGGGGGAGTGGGGGCAATACTACCTGATGCGGATCAGCGGCGGCAGACGCGATCCACGGGGTCAGCAGCAGAGAGTCCACGGGGGGCAGCAGCAGAGGGTCCACAGGGGGCAGCAGTAGAGGGTCCACAACGGCACCACATGATCCATGGACGGGTAGGAGCTGGGCAGTTGCGGCCATCATTTAAAACTCCCTCCACATCTGATTGGGGCTAGTATCCATGCGACGCTAGCCCCCCAATCAGATCTGGGGGGAGGGGGGGACAGAGGTGACACTCCCCCCAGCCAATGGCTGATGCTGTAAGCATCAGGCCATGCCCAGATTTAAATATTACACCAATTTTCATTGGTGAAATATTTAATTCATTCCGATTGGCTGTTTCATTTTCACTTTTAGTGAAACTGCCAATCGGAGGGGTCCCAGGCACGGGGGGGTTAATCCACCCCCGGTGGGGTCGACTTCAGGATGTCCAGTTGCAGTAGCAACTGTGACACCTGAGCGACCCCGCTCGCAGGCGCTGCAGGGGCGCGATCCCTCCATGTCACAGACGGTGTGACACGGGTCGGGAACGAACTGTTTTCCATGTCACAGACGGTGTGACACGGGTCGGGAAGGGGTTAAAGAGAATCCGGTCGATTATGCAAATCGTACTCTGATCAGTGTGTGATCATAGTGTGATCTGATTTTCTTGGATTAGTAGAAGATGGAGAGAAAAAAACCTCTTCTTCATCATTCTTTCAGTTCGTGGAAATTGGACTGTGCTCATATGACATCCGAGTATAGTCCAATGTTTTCCACCGACTCATTGACTTACAAGGCCAAGTGCGACCTGAACTTAACATTGGTCTGAGTGCGATCCGATGTTTTGTCAGGCCGAAAATACGCTTGTCTGCAGCTGCCCATAAGCTGGATTCTTATACCCAAATCCAATCCATTCTCAATAAAATTTCACCAAGATTTGAAGATCTCTAGGATTTTACATATACCTGGTTGAAAACTAATTGATCAGGAGTTTTATGTCATGACCTCAAACATGGAGGTGCTGCCTTGACAACACATTAGTCTCATGTTCGCCAGAATTCCAACAATTTTTGCCATTCAACTCACACAAATCCAGCAAAATAGTGGAGAGCTGACATTTTGCTGCATTCAAAAGTGCCAAGAAGAGGTTGAGAAATAGTTTGAAAAAAATAATACTCACCTGGCCCTCATCTGTATTTTTTGATCCAATAACTGGTTTGGTCTTCACTGGTCCATGTTTGTCATTTTCAGACACCAGCCATTTTTGAAAGTGCCAAAGATGGCCAAGTGAATGCCACACCGAAGAAAATGATTAATCTGAAGCAAGTCTGCACTGTGTAAACGGTGAGGGCCAGGAAAGGATAATTTTTTTCCATATGTTTATTATGCTCTCGGGTCTGAAGACACTACACAGCATAATAATGTACATTCGATTTGCATAAAAAATTATGTGCAAATTCTGACCAGAACAAATCTGCTCATTGCCACGTGAATTACCTTATAATTTTACATGGGCTCATATTCTTTCCATTCAGGTCCGTACAATATCGGATCCTCTCAGTGGAGATCTTCTATATAACAGAATTTTCCTGTTTGACCCATAAAGGATGGATAGGGACAGGGACAAGATGGCGGAGAGGATATTACACCTCACCCTAGAGATCCTCTTCCGGCTTACTGGAGAGGTGAGAGATTCTGATGACGTCACATTACATCATTCTTATCTATGGGAATAACAGATGGACAGAACTGGAGAGGTGAGGACTCTGGAAATGTCTGTAGTGAGATTTATTAATGTGTCTCTCCATAACCAGGATTACACAGTAGTGAAGAAGACCTCTAGTGAGCGCTGTCAGGCCCCTATGTCTGAGGGATGGGGAAGACCCCTGAGCCCAATCACGGGGCCTCCACCTCACCTCCTAATACATGAGGACATCAATGACCAGGAGATCCTAGAACTCACCTACAAGATGATTGAGCTGCTGACAGGAGAGGTGACACTGCTGGGAATGCTGGGACATTATACAGTAACGCTATGAAGGGATCGGGGGATGACGGTATCATTGTATGTGTCAGGTTCCTATAAGGTGTCAGGATGTTACCGTCTATTTCTCCATGGAGGAGTGGGAGTGTTTAGAGGGACACAAAGATCTGTACAAGGACGTCATGATGGAGGTTCCCCAGCCTCTCACATCACCAGGTAATAGACAGGACTAAATACACACGGCCTATACTTATCTGTATGTAAAGAATGAATTCAGTCCCTGTATCTGTTTCCTACAGTTCTATCCAGTGAGAGGACAACACCAGGGAGATGTCCCAGTCCTCTTCTACCACAGGACTGTAAACAAGAAGATCCCAATGTTCCTCAGGATCATCAGGTAGATGGAGAGAAGGTATCATGAAATCTTCCATATGATGTGTAGAAGCTGTGAAGGTCTTGTGTTCAGTCTGGTTTTAACAAACAGTTTTATACACTGAATGGCCAATTTACTAGAGACTTCAGCCCTCTTCTCTGTATGGAAATTACATCTGTGACCATGGCGTGCAGCCTAAATCAAGTGATCAGTTTTTTTGTGGATTAATTTCTGTGTAAATCCACATTAGAATAGAAAAATCAAGCAATCTGAGAGACTTCGAACAAGACAGGATTAACAGTGCTAGAGTAGCCAGGGACACTATTTTGAAAAGCTTCAAAGCTTTGCGGTTTTTCATACAATGGCATCAAGAGTATAACGAGAATGT
Source organism: Phyllobates terribilis (assembly GCF_046119375.1). Lineage (NCBI taxonomy): Eukaryota > Metazoa > Chordata > Amphibia > Anura > Dendrobatidae > Phyllobates > Phyllobates terribilis. The sequence continues at coordinate 79,144,179 of NW_027362765.1, forward strand.
TGTGATCATAGAAAATCATCCAATAAAGGAGGATCTTGTGATTGTAAATACTTCACCTATGAAAGAGGTCCAGGGAAAAGGTGAAGAATCATTCAGATGAAAAGTGGGTGCGCAGTGATAGCAGCCAAATGTGCTGGTGACCAACAAAGGCATCCAAAGACACCGCTCCTCATTCCTTTAGCACAGATGTTTACGTTATAATGCCAAATGACCAATTTGAGAGTCATTGCTGTTTAATGGTATCAGAAAGATGACTACAATGGTGAAATAATGCAACAAGTGAATCTAATACCAATGGGAAAACATTGCCTGGTTAGATTAATCTAAATTTCTATGGTATCATGCTGATGGGAGATTCAGAACTTGGCCCCAACATCATGTATAAATTAATCCCTTTTTGTCAGACTGGTGGACATCAACTGATGGTGTGGGGAATGATTCTTGGGAACACATTTGGTCCTCTGATACGCAAGCGTTTTGGGTAACCAGGTTCCTCCTGTTGAGGCAATTGTTTATCCTATAGCAGAAGGATGATAAACTGTGCCACAAGGGTCTTTTAGTCATGGATTTCAACATAGAATCTCTCTGATGAGGAAGAACGGGTTAATCAGAACATGTCAGTAGCTTCATCTAATTATCCAGGTCAATATTCCTACATAACAATTTCAACACCTAGTTTCCTCCATGACATGACGAATTGCTCCAATTCTGAAGGCCAAAGGAGATCCAAATACATAGGAGTTTTTAACAAAGTGGCCATTCAGTGTATGTTTTATACTTGTGTACATGGCAGAATTAAAGCAATAGATAGAGGGGGTCGATTTATCAACACTGTCGTTTTGTATGTGACACTTCTTGAAAGGTGCGTTGGAAAAAGATTCACTGAATTCACTAAGACACATGGATTTGGTCATCTTTTAGCTGCCATGCGTCCAAAATCTACTGCAGACAAAGTTGGTAGAGCTGATGTAAAGACTCTAAATGTTGGGAATTTTTTTGTGCTATTAGTAATTGCAGCAAATTTTGCAACGTTTCACACAGTATGATCCTGGATTTCATATGCAACATGATACTCTTAGTCCACCTGATTAGGGGACTCCTTAATGTTGTCTGGATCTTCTTACAATTTTCTGGTTATGGAGATTGCTGGTTAGAATTAGGAGCCAACAGGTTGGATTTATAGAGAAGACCTGCAGCTATTTTATCCTTTCTTGACCGCATGACTCTCCGTTTTTATGATTTCAACTTTTTCCTCCCCTTCCTCCAAGAGCCATAACTTTTTTTTATTTTTCCATCGCCCTGTGTGAGGGCTTTTTTTTTTTTTTTTTTTTTTTTTTTTTTTTTTATAGAAAGTTGTAGCTTTGAATGGCAACAATCATTTTACCAATTCCGCAATTGTTTTTTGGATACGATCACAGCTATACCAAACTTGAATAGCTTTTTTTTTTTTTAATTTAAGTAGCAAAAAAAATTAAAAATTAATAAAAAAAATCACTAGTGTTGCCATTTTTCAAGAATTTTATTTTTAAAAATCATGGTCCCCTATGAATGTGAACTAAAGGCTGTCTTTTATAGGAGTACCGTTGTGACAACTGATTGACGCCCTACGAGGAAGCTGAAGGGTGTAAGGAACGTTGAGCCCCCCGGTTAACATGATTTGAATGCTGCTGTTAGAGATTTACCGCGGCATTTAAGAAGTTAACAATAGTGGGCTCCACTTGTTGCCGTCAGATACAGATAATAGGTGAATAACAAAGTCATCATCTTCTAGTAAAGATGTAGGCTCAGATCCTGAGCCCGCATCAAAGACAGGGACCCAACACTGGATCTAACAGTAGGTCCAATGTCTAGAAAGGGTTAATAACTACTGAGGTCATGTCATTTTTGGTTGTCATTTTAATTTAGGATTTTTTTTTCTGTTCTTCAAAATAATTTCTTGTGACTTTCACAATATTTATTTCAGGGTAAAGATCTGACCCATATTAATACTAGAGAGACATATGTGAGAGATGATGAGCGGTGTAAAGAGGAGATTCCTACAGATAACCGCACAGGTGAGTGGTGATCACTAAATGCTGAGAAGTCACAGGTTGGTACAAAATTTCTTTGACCTCCGATTGAGCAGAAGGACCGAAGGAGGGCTCTGAGATAACCGAGGGACTTCTAGAGAAATGATTAAGATTCAGTAGCTTAGAAATTAAAAGAATTGGGAATTTGTGAAGATGTTGGATTGTGCAGTCTGCAGCAGAGTGACCTGCCTCGTATCCAAGAGATCAGCAAATTTGTTTAAGGTGAATTTAGTTCACCTCAAATTTTACAAAAAAAAAAAATAGATTGTCCTGAATCCAAATTTTTAACAATTCTTTACTTGCAAATTCAGGAAAATGTTAGTCACCATTTTGTTGAATTGTACAGGGCTAGGAAAGGGTTTAAATAAAAGATATTCACCACACTTCTCATCTGTCCTGGTGTTGCTGCAGCTCATTGTCGGGTCCTCTACTCAGTTTGGCCACTTTTTCTATCCTCTGGCGTGTGACATCCACTTGGGCCATCTTCATTCTACTCCTGGTTTTCCAGTGATAAATAGGTCTCTGATGTGATGACATGTGCTGCCCAAGGCACTGACTTAGCTGGCGCAAAGTGGAGATAGCAGAAGAGGACATCACTCGCTTGTGGAAAAAAGAGGCCACATGGGGTGGAAGACCAGTGAGTATCGAATTTTTTATTTTTATTTTTTTTTTTCTATAGACTCTCCATTTATTATGCTCTGGGTTCTATTAAGACCCCAGAGCATAAGACAAATCCAATTTTCATCGAATAACTTACATGCAAATTGAATTTCCTGGCCAAGTTCGTTCGAACAAACTGATGAAATCGAATATCGACAGATTCGGCCAGCAGAACCAAACTGGGACTCAAAAGTTGTGGAGTAAATTTGTGAAAAGGAGTCTTTGGGCTCGTGCAAATGGCTGTAATTTTATTCCGAGTGTGATCAGACAAAACACATTTTATTCTATGGGGCCGTGCACATGTCAATTTTTTTCCTCGCATACTACTTTAAGGTCTATGCTGAAAGTGCTGTTTCGTCTGCTTAGTTCATGCTTTTTCACAAGCTGCTCTGAACTGCAAAAATCTTTACTGCGTGCAGTAAACAGTGTCTATTGGTGCATTGAGGAGGAGGGTAACCGAGAAACTCACACGGGAAGGGGGGAGTATTTTAGAATAGATTCTTTCTAGATCTGTAGTTCATAGCAGCTTGTAATGGAGCATGGACTAGGCAGATAAACCAGCACTATCAGCATGGTTTTGAAGACAGAAGAAAGCAGATGAAGGCTCATCAATAATTAACAAAAAATATTTAGTTATTCTTTAAAAGTTTTACAAATCACAAACAAACATACTCATAAATAAGTGAGAACATCATGAATAAGAAAAAGGTGGATTGTAAATAGCAAACCATACAATACAAGAAAAATTAATACCACATTTTTCGGGCTATAAGACACACTTTTAAAACACTGCACTTCTGGGTTTACTTCGGTGCACAAGTAGGACCCCAATCCTTTAAACAGTGTAAGAAAGACAAAGACTTGGCCCTCGCTTCTTCACATAGACTGAATTATTTTATTCATAGAAATTCCAGATTGTTCATAGAAATTCCAGATTTAATAAAGACGTTTCGGTCAGTAAGACCTTCTACAGTCATCTGGGAGTTGATTTCACTGCAGCATGCAGCACTGAAAAGGTGTCTGCAGTATCCACTGCTCAGACAAGTGGCCATTTCTATGAACAATAAAATAATTCAGTCTATGTGAAGAAGCGAGTGCCAAGTCTTTCTTACACCATATATATATACTGTGGCTGTGGATGGTGGTGGGTGTAGGGTGAGCGGCAGTGGCTGAGGAGCGGGGCACAGGAGGCAGGAGCCACCTGCTGCAGCCTACACTGTCCGCTGCTAAAGAAAATAAATATTCACTGCTCCCCACGCCCATGGGCATGGGGAGCAGAGAATATTAATTTTCCTTCATAGCGCGCACAGTGTAGCCGCAGCGCGGCTCCTGCTGCGGCTCAGCGGTCACGTGTGCCCACTATTAAAGAGCATGAATATTCGCTACTCTCCAGTCCCATGCATACCATGATGAGTGGGCTATGCATACCAGGATGAGGGTTGCCATGAATACCAGGATGGGGATCAGGGGGTGCCATGCATACCAGGATGGGGATCAGGGGGGTGCCATGCATACCAGGATGGGGATCAGGGGGGTGCCATGCATACCAGGATGGGGATCAGGGGGTGCCATGCATACCAGGATGGGGATCAGGGGGTGCCATGCATACCAGGATGGGGATCAGCGGGTGCCATGCATACCAGGATGGGGATCAGGGGGTGCCATGCATACCAGGATGAGGGGTGCCATGCACACCAGGATTGGGGATGAGGAGTGCCATGCATACCAGGATTGGAGATGAGGAGTGCCATGCATACCAGGATTGGGGGTGAGGGGTGCCATGCGTACCAGGATTGGGGGTGAGGGGTGCCATGCGTACCAGGATGGGGGGTGAGGGGTGCCATGCATACCAGGATGGGGGATGAGGGGGGCATTCATACCAGGATGGGGATGGAGGCCACGTATAACAGGAAGAAGGGGGCCATATATACCAGGATGGGGGAAATTAATATAATTGGGGGAAATTACCCCTATAACTGTGTCAGCAGCAGACAGAGCATCATGACCACCTTTTTTGCTTACATTTTTTGTTTTCTATTTATCTGCTCTAAAACCTAGGTGCGTTTTATGGTGCGGTGCATCTTGTAGTCCGAAAAATATGGTAACTCCTAAAATTAACAAAACAGTCACTCCATGGGTATACTGTGGCTGACCAATAGTAAGTTACCCATAAGGTTAGACTTGTACTGTACTTACAACCAAAATTCCCAAAAAGTTGGGACGCTGTGTAAAATGTAAAGAAACCACAATGCATTGATCTGTAAATCTCTTATCGCCATATTATATTCACAACCGAACATAGGACACAGATCAGAAGGTGAACGTTGGACATTTTTCTGTTTAATTTGAAAAAATGTATTTATTGAGAAATGAATGGCACAAACACATCTCAAAATTTGGACCAGGGCCATGCCTACCATTGTGTAGTGTTCCCTTTTCTTTTTACAACAGTCTGTAAACGTCTGACAAATGAGGAGACAATTGCTGGAGTTCTGGGAAAGGAATGTTTCTCATTCTTGTCTGATGTAGGATTACTAGATGCTCAACTGTCCTGGCTCTTATTTGGCAACTTTTTCATTTTGTATTGGTGAAAGGTCTGGACTGCCGGCAGCCGGTTCATCACCTGAACTCTTCCTCTGCGAGGCCATACTGTTATGATGGATGCAGTTTGTGGTTTAGCAGTGTCTTGCTGAAATATACACGGCCTTCTCTGAAACAGACATTGTCTGGATGGAGCATATGTGGTTCTAACACCTCTATATAATGCTCAGCAGTGATAGCACCTTTCCAAATGTCTAAACTGCACCTGTCATAGGCACTAATGTAACCCCGTACCATCAGAGATGCAGAACTGTGCGCTGATAACAAGCCCTCTCCTCTTGAGTCCACAGGACAAGGCGTCCATGGTTGCCATAAAGAATTTCACATTTTGATTCATCCGACCACGGAACAGTTTTCCATGTTGCCTCAGTCCATTTTAAATAAAATTTGGTCTATATATGACATCAGTGTTTCTGCTTTGTGATGATATATGACTTCTTCTTACATGATGCAGCTTTAACTTTCTTTTGTGGATTGCACGGTGAACTGTGTTCACAGACAATTATTTCTGGAAATATTCCTTAGCCCATGCAGGCATTTATACGACCAAATCTTACATGTATTAACACAGAACCAGCTGAGGGCCCATAGAGCACGAGCATTTAATAATGACAGTCAGCCTTATCCCTTTTGAATATGGATTTCTCCAGAATCTCTTGACATTATGTGCTGTCGATGGTGAAATATTCAAAGTATTTGCAATTTTACATTAATGAACAGTTTTCTCAATTGTTCTACAATTTTTAGATCCAGTTGTTCACAGATCGGTGATCTCTCACCATCTTTGCTTCTGAGAGACTCTGCCTCTCTAACATTCTCTTTTTATACACAGCCATGTGACTTTGTTAAAAATCGACCCTCTAACTGTTTTTTTGCTTGCGCCACTTACTTTTCAGCCTTATATTAGTCCTGTCCCAACTTTTTTGAGGTGTGATGCCGCCATCAATTTCTAATGAGTTAGACTTTTTTTCATTTCAGTTGAAAAAAATTGACTTTCAACTTTTGATCTGTAAACTATCTTCTGTTGTGAATAAAATATGACTATTGGAGATTTCCAAATTATTGCATTCTGGTTTTCTTTACATTTTACAGTGTTCCAATTTTGGAATTGGGGTTGTAATATATATGGTTCCAATATCAAAAACAAGGAGTAAAAAGGAAATAAGACACGACCAATGTGCGATGTGCAATACATTACGCCTACAAAATAGCATTTGAGCATATCCAGAAATTAGAAAGTAGCAGCATAAAGTTTAATGTGCAGTACAATTAACTAATGATGCATCATACAATCCCAAAATTATGTTGTTTGTCAACTGCTCTTGCTCCATTGCTTATCCGAGTGTCTTCCTTCTGTTGTTGCCAGCTCTCTTTAGTCATATGTATGTTGGGTTTTTATGGTAACCTGGCATGCATGTTTGACATCTTCGCCGTAGGCCTCTTAAGGCAAGCTCTAGCGATTGCTCATCGCTTGAGTATTCAGATAGTGTGTGCATGCTACTACCACATAGGTTCTAGTACTTTGTTACCTAACTAACCCAGCTCTAAAAAAGCTGGGTCCTGCTGCAGCAGTATAGTGTGCCTTCTTACAAACTCCCCTCTATTACATCTAAGTATCTCATTGTCAACTTGGCTTTACTATCCCAAATGCTGACCACACATCCGGCTCTGCTATAGCAAGGTGTCTGTCATTTCTGCTTTTCTATTCTGGGTTTGCTTTCCACACACTCGACTATGTTATTCCATTTTGCCTTACTGCTGACACAGCTCTGCTGTTCCAGGTTGCTGTCCACGCACTCGGATCTCCATCTAGCTACCAGCCAACATATTCACCTCTGCTATTCCAAGGTGCCTGTACCACCTGCTCTGCTGATCATTGTACTATCTAGAACTCCAGCCCCACTGATCCACATGCCATCCTGTATATTCAGCTTTACTGTTCCCCACTGTGACACATGTTGTCTGGCTTCTCCATGTCTGCTGCATTAATACCTTCAATCCTTGCTGCTTACTATGACCCTCGGCGTTGCGAATCCACGTCACCAAATAAGCCCCTAACGCATGTAATATCCATAAAGCAGCAGAGGTAAACCAACTGTGCGTCACGCTCAAAAAGGACCCATTTGTGCAGTCAGATCTGCCCTAATGTAGAAATAGTCATTCAACAATGCTTCTGTATTTAGTTGACATCACGTATAGAGAAGTATAAAGGACTTGTCCTCCATTTGGAATACACTCTTTAGCCAATAAAAAGCCACTAAATATTAAAAATATGTTACGAGTCTCGGCTGAATATTTCACTGGAAAAGATTGGTGACCATGACACTAAAACATGGGTCTGCGGAGAAGCTGGCTTCAACAGAGGAGTAAAAACAGTCAAAAAGCACATCTTGATGTGCTAATCACATAATCTATAAGTACTTGTTTTGATGCTACTGTTGCCACCACTGTCTTAAGATGTTGGTAATTGAAATTTGCTACAAATTTTAAAGGAACGTTATAGAATGTATTATAATTAATATAATTTTAGGGCAGTGTTATTGGAAAACTAATAATACATTCAGTTTTATTCTTGGCAGATTACTGTACCAGGAGCTCAGAGGAACATCTGATGTTTTCAGATTTTATAGCAGATGATCGTGATATCAAACCAGATATGCATGAAGAGTATGCCATTAACCCAGATATACCACCAGCCCTTCAAAGCAAAAGTCTATTATCTGATCCTTTTCAAAAGATCTTAACCTCTGATTTATCACAGACTGCTATGCAAAAAAAAAATAGCACACGAGATGTTGAGCTTCAAAGATCTCACAAAGAGGAGAAGCTATTTTCATGTTCAGTATGTAGTAAATGTTTTACAAGGAAATCATCTTTTGTTATACATGAGAAAAGTCATACAAGGAAAAATGAATTTGTATGTTCAAAATGTGGTAAATGTTTTACCCACAAATCATATCTCGTTAAACATCTAAGAACTCACTCCGAGGTGAAGCCATTTTCATGTTCTGAATGCGGGAAATGTTTTAAGCAGAAATGTGTTTTAGTCATACATCAGAAAACTCATACAGGAGAGAAGCCGTATTCATGTTCAGAATGTGGGAAATGTTTTCCATTGAAACACCATCTTGTGACGCATCTGAGAATGCACACAGGGGAGAAGCCATATTCATGTTCAGAATGTGGAAAAAGTTTTTCACAAAAATCGCAACTTGTTGAACATCAGAGAATTCACACAGGCGAGAAACCATATTTTTGTACAGAATGTGGGAAAAGTTTTACAAAGAAATCTCATCTTGCTAAACATCAGAGAATTCACACAGGGGAGAAGCCATATTCATGTTCAGAATGTGGAAAATGTTATAGCAATAAATCAAGACTTGCTCTACATCAGATAAGTCACACAGGGGAGAAGCCATTTTCATGTACAGAACGTGGGAAAACCTTTACAAAGAAATCTAAAATTGTTAAACATCAGAGAATTCACACAGAAGAGAAGACATATCCCTGTTCAGAATGTGGAAAATGTTATAGCGATAAATCAAGATTTACTATACATCAGAAAAGTCACACAGGGGAAAAGCCATTTTCATGTACAGAATGTGGGAACAGTTTTATAGAGAAATGTCATCTTGTTTCACATCAGAAAAGTCACACAGGGGAGCGGCCATACTTCTGTGCAGAATGTGGCAAATGTTTTACAGGGAAATCTAAACTTGTTGCACATCAGAGAACTCACACAGGGGAGAAACCATTTTCATGTTCAAAATGTGGGAAATGTTTTACTGAAAAAAAATATCTTGTTACACATGAAAGAAGTCACACAGGGAAGCGACCATACTCCTGTACAGAATGTGGGAAATGTTTTACAGGAAAATACTCTTTTGATTCACATAAGAGAATTCACACAGGGGAGAAGCCATTTTCATGTGCAGAATGTGGGAAATGTTTTACAATGAAACGCTATCTTGATACACATGAGAGAACTCACACAGGGGAGAAGCCATTTTCATGTGCAGAATGTGGAAAGTGTTTTTCAGAGAAGTGTCACCTTGTTAATCATCAGAAAAGCCACACAGGAGAGAAACCATTTGCATGTTCAGAATGTGGGAAATGTTTTGCTGTGAAATCAGTTTTTGTTGTACATCAGAGAATTCACACAGGTGAGAAACCATTTGCATGTTCTGAATGTGGGAAATGTTTTATAGAGAAATGTCAACTTAACAAACATCTGAGAAGTCACACAGGGGAGAAACCATATTCATGTTCAGAATGTGGGAAATGTTATAGCGTTAAATCAAGACTTGCGAGACATCAAAGAAATCACACAGGCGAAAAACCATTTCTATGTCCAGAATGTGGGAAATGTTTTACAGAGAAATATAGACTTAAGCAACATCAGAGAACACACGCACAAGAGAAACCATTTTTGTGTTCCGAGTAAAAGGAATCTTGCACAGAAATCGAATTATCTTAAACATCTAAGTACTCACACACCAAAGTAGTCATTTTCTTTTAAATCATTTTATTGACAAATTGTACAATAAAAAGTCATAATTTACAATCAGTTAAGTCAAGTATGTACAAGAGAAAAGGAAAGTAATTTGGAGCACTTAATGATGATTAGGAAATGTGTACAATTACTAATAAATATCTGTTATTGTAAAGCAAATTGAATCCAAATAAAAACATTTATCAATCATGTTTGTAAAATACTTTACGTTCATATATATCTGCATTTTAAAGTTGTTGAAAGCCAAGGATACTTTATTCGACAATGAGAGAGACGCTTTTATACATGATCACCCCAGTGGCTGAGGTAACCATCCGCAGCTCAAACGGTCTCAGCTAATTAGCAGGGTATCCTATTAATTAGATGAGTCGGATAGTGGCTTCGGCAAGTGTCCCGATCACGTACAGCACTGTTTCCACACGCCTGATGCAAGTTTAGGAAGAAGAGTGTCGGACAACCCTTTTAAAAATTTTTTACGAATTCTTATTAAAGATTTGATTTTAAAACTTACATTTTTTTGTTTGGATCTATTTGTCTTTGGTCTTTTTATGTTTAAATATTACCTTGGAATATATGGAGTTAAAGGATCTGTCCAGTGAAGACAAGAACCTATCCGCAGGATAGCTGATAATTTGGGTGGATGGGTGTCCGACTACTGGGCCCACACCGATCGGCAAAACAGGGAACTTTTACCACTGAATAAAATGGCAGTTCTTCCAAAAAAGCCGAGCTCAGCCTCATGAGGAATGAGTGGCGCAGCAGGTTGAGCATGCGCGCTGCCGCTCCACGTTACCTGAGATAAAAGTTCCCATTCTGTTGATCGGCAGAATATGTATATAACTAATGAATGGAGAATTACATACTTACAATGTACTGTTGAAAAAAAAAACACTAACCAAGAATGAAATAACCTCAAGGGACCAATTACTGCAAAAAATACCATAACGAGAGAAAACTCCTGCTAAAAACACCTTTATTTCATCACTATTAAAACCATTTTTATAGTACCATTTTATAAAACACAATAGAAGCTGTCCAGGAAATAGTATAATCAAAAGGCTCCACTGACAAATAACCAGTATGAGCACATTGAACAAATAAGTAGGGCATCAATAGGTATATCCAGATCAGGGGCAAGTTTGGCCAGGGGGCAGAGGGGAAAATGTCAATTGGGCCGCTCCCCCAGCAGCTATACAGGGCCACTCTGCAGTGCCTTTAAATGTGTTGATGTGCCAGCCTGGCTGCATCACAGTGCAACAGATATGGCCATGCAGTACGCTACTGTCTGCTATAGTGAAATTACGCAGCACACCCTGCACTGCCACCTTCCCGCCTGAGAGGAGCTTCAATTGAGCATATGGGCCAGAAGGGAGACATGGAGGTGAGAACTGCATTGTCGGCTTTCCTGATCCTTGGAAGTAAAAACATCCCCAATATACGTGAATATCTGTGTGTATACATGTTTGTGTATATCTCTGTAGGTGTGTGCATATGTATGTGTGTATGTCTATATATCTGTATATTTACAGTATGTGTGTGTTGTAGGAAAGCAGGAGGTAAGGTCCTGGATGGTAGATATGTGTTGGTAATGTAAGCTGTACCAATAACGGTAGGTTACTGAGAGGGTTTAATGTGACTGGATTTTGGGTCCGGTTTTTTTGAGTAATCAAAAGAACCTGGCTGAGAAAAGTCGATCCTATTATCCAGTCCGGGGTTAGCTCAGCAGTGTAGAGTGTGTTGAGAATGGACAAAGGCAGAGCTTCTGGTTAGTCTGCTCTACAAAGTGAGGTATGCTGGAATCAAACAGGTGTTTGGTGAACATGTTTAATACAAGTGAGCTGCTGCTGGGAATACCGAGGGCTAGATGGTTTATTTTAGCCTTTTTTTTCTCTTTTACTAGCTCTCCCTCAACCTGCTGACTTTATATCCTGAGTTATGCTCCTCTGTGTAAGGTGCGCAGGGCGGTAGTCATGGGCGAGGTGCTGCTGTTCTCCAACACCCTGGCACCCCACAAATAAAAGATAATGTCCTGTCTGTTGTGTGAATTGGATAATACTCACTGTTTGTCCTGGGGACTCCGTTTTCTCCACGATCCCGGTCCCGGATTCAGCCACACCGCTCACACCAGACACTTTTTCAACAATCCAACTTTACTAAAAACATTCAGTTCAGTTTTAGTCACGGATACAGCACAGTGTGTTGCAGTGGTAACAGTTCCTGCTGCCTGCGTTATCCCTCTCTCTGCTGGCACTTCTTGCCCCTCGGATGTCCCACCCCCAGCTCCACAGCCTCCTGCAACTCTCATCTGATATCTGCCTGTGAATCCCCATCTGTTTTCCCCCTTGAGGACTAAAGAAAGGCTGGCTCCTCCATACCTTTTCCATGCCGTAGGCCTCGGACGTTAAGGGATGATTCACTGAAATTGGTCGCTGCCTTTCTCATGTTGTTGCTTTCATCTCCTTTCGTTTTCTTGGTATCCTGCGTGACTTTCAGCCCACTGGCCCTGAGCTCCTGCTGTAGTACGTCTTATCCTTCTCTAAACAGTACTATCTCCAACTTTATCTATATCTCTATCTGCCTAAAATAGGGGCTGTTCTCATCTATGTTTAACCCTTCCCTTACTATAACTGTCTACTTCCTCATCTACAGTGCCCTCCACTGACTGAACTGAAGCCGGCAATCACGTGATATAGGACGCGATACCGAGGCTTCATGCGCCGACAGGTCAACATGCGGCACGGCACACACGTGATTAAGTCAAGTTTTCTCATTGACTACTCAAACACATATAATGTACTGACATCCCTACCCAAACCACGCCCCCTGAGGAAGTCAAACATGAAACATGCTTTGGGGTGGAGGGACGTTTGACTCCACTGGCATCTGCATCTTGGCTGATTTGTTTAAGGTACTACTAACCTATTGTATCTAAACAAAAGTGGCCAGCCATTGTATTATAATTATGGACCCTAGTGACACGACATAGTGTCAGGCACTGGATCCATGATGCCTACTCGCAATAACTAGAAAAAAAAGGAGAGCCTTGGAGTATTTACGGCAAAAATGGACATAATTTTATTTAAATATGAAAAGTTCAAGACAGAGTAAAATACACATAAATTCACATTAGGCAGGGAAGGAAAATGACGTGTGCCAAACCTCAGGGACATCCAAGGGACAGTAATATATAGTATACTAATAGTTGCCGCCCAAAATTTAGGCGGATATATGCAGGTGAGCGTCAATAATATGATCACAAATTACAGTTTTGCATAAGGAAAAATGAGATACTAGAACCTAAAAGCGTCGGTCAAATACGGGAAAATGTCCCACCATATATAAGGGGTGATTAAAGTGCATGCCAGTACGTATTCATATAATCAATCTTCAAGGGGGAACCCAATTAAGACCCGCAGCTAAACAGAAAGGAGAAGTACCCCATTACTGATGCTAAAACAGTGTGAACAACAGTCTCCACATTGATGTAACTCACCAAAGTGTAGAAGAAAGATCAAGATAGTCCCAAGGAGTCTCTGGACAGTGTGCCAAGGATAGTACCGTGCCTCGACGCGCGTTTCGTTATCTTTATCAAGGGACGTTTGACTCCACTGGCATCTGCATCTTGGCAGATTTGTTTAAGGTACTACTAACCTATTGTATCTATATACCTTCTATTTTCTTGAGCCTCTTGGCACAAGCCTTATATGTAATGCATTTTACAATGCACTTTTTTTACTATGAGAGTTAGAGGCTGCATGTTCAATCTGGGATTCCTGTGGTAACCTTTACTGCCATTCGGCGTGCATTTGCTTATTTGTATACATACTCTTTAGCTGCCCACTTTTTTATAGTGTATAATCCCTCTGTTACCTACCTGAGGTACTTATTTACTTATTATTGTGGCAGCCCCATATCATGTCTTTTTGTCCCTCGCAGTCTGAAGTGCTTTTTTATCCCATTTTTTTTTTTTTTATATTTTTTGTATATTTCTTTTTGTGTAATAAAATTTGACATTTTAAAGATTTTTCTGCCATTGTTTGATCTGTGGTGATATAATTAGATCTGTAACCAAACCTATTGATTTTCATATATCTATATGCACAGCAATACCCTATAATGGTACCTAAGGACAACATTTTGGTTGATTATAACTGTCTGCAAAACCTGTGAAAATAAGAATAAAATAAAAAAATCCTTATACTCACCTGTCTGAAGATCAAATAAGTGTCCCACACTGTAATCCATCTGACCTCACACGCTGAGGAGCAGAGGAGAATGACTCGCTGCAGCCAGTGGGCCCCGGACCGGCGCTGAGCTCACCGAGTGGTGTCCTGTCACTCAGTGAACTCAGCACAGTTCATGGGCCCGCTCCCTGCAGCGACTCATTCTCCTCAGTCGCCTCAAGCCACCGCAGACGCTGATGCAGAATTGTCGGTCAGATGGATTACAGCGTGGGACAGCATGTTGGACAGGTGAGCATTATGGTTGCTTTTTATTTTTTTTTCAGGGGACAATGGCTTCAAAGAATTAGGTATAAAGGTGAATATAATGTTTTTTATTTTATTCTTATTTTACACTTGCTGGACACAGAGGGGGCAAAATATAACTCTCAACATTGTCCCTTGCTCGCGCTGATCGCAACTCTGGCAGGGGACAATGATGACAGATGCCTGCAGCACCCGGCGCTTGGGAACAGCACGAACTGTACCGCTGATTCCCAGGTGCTGATATGTGTCAAACGGATGACACACGGACGTCATCCGTGTTCACGTGTGTGGGACATTTTGCGGCCCGTGCTGCGGGTAAAAAACAGACATATCAGCGTGTTTTGCCCACGGACACACGGTCCGTGAAAACACACTGACGTGCACAGAACCATTCATTTGAATGGGTTTACGTGTGTCAGTGTCTCCAGTATGTGTGGAAACGGACGTGTGAAAGACCCCTTACTGTCAGCCAAGCTTAATCTCAATACCTTACCAGCTTTCAATTTATTTTGGGAAGATTCACTCAAATTGACTGGTAGTTTTAATTCAATCTGAAATGAATGACCCAAAAGTATAATAAATGGAGGTCTAGAAAGAGGCTAAAAATAATAAAATATTATACTCACCCTTCCTAGGCCCACCTCTCGTCTGTCCTGCCACTGCAGCTTCATATAAAGTCCTCTGCTTCAGATCTGTGATCGGTATCTTTCGGCTTCCAGCACTGACTAGACCTTATGTGGAACGTAACTCATGTCAATGGCATACATTTACCCATGCGGAATCAAATTGGAATTTTTTGGTAAATTCGCTACACATTTGATTTGTGAAGGAACCTGGCTTACCACTCAAGGAGACAGATGTGTGTTGGTGAAGATCTTGCTTCTAGACCACTTTTAACTGATATTTACAGGCCTTTACAATAGATACATATTTCTTCCCTTACCTACACACTCCTGGTAGAAGTGTGCATGCCGAAGAGGCGAGGGAGAGTAAAGTTGATGTGGAGACATCTCAGGAATTGAGACCCTGGTGCCACTGTGGCCTCGGACTCCTCAGGTCATAGATCCCTGAGGGAGCGGTGATGTTGTGTCTCCAACACCCTTTGTATCTGCCCAGAGGAGGGTCTCTGCTCCTACTAACAAGGTGGGTGAAGCCTTTTGCCAGAAGCAACAAGAAAACATCTGCTCGTCACCTGACTGCCATCTTGTGACACGCAATGATCCTGCAGAACTGGAGCCAATGGCTGGTGATACCAGACAAGGACTTCTACCGAAGAAACATCTGCCTCTCATCACTATCTGTCACGGAAGTGGTCCACACAGGAGGTGTTAAGTGCTCTGTGCCATTCTTTGCTGGGGTTTTGCTAACTCCTTGTATTGCTCCGAAGATACATTGGTGCTGTCCACCATTTTGTGATTGACCACGAGATTTTAGGTGCCCTTCCTCCATCTACAAGAACCCTTACCACAGTAGTCAAAGTTCTCCAAACGTTACAAGAAATACTCCTCCCGGTGCAAAAGAGCATAGCTCTAATTTTTCTATGCCAGCAGCTTATTTTCATCTGTAGAACCTGTCTACACTGTATATAAGATCATTGGCCTAATGTTTATTAATGCTGTGGAGTAGAAATCACATTCCTCATGATTCTAACTACTGCAGAACTCTGCTGCCACCTATTGACCTCTCACTATACTACAACTACTATGACTTCATTCCTTGTTACTATGATTGTTTGAATAACATCTTATGAACGAGTTGTGACATACTCCAAACCTGCTGTTACAGGTAGTAAAGTAAAAAAAAACACATAGCAATACCAAACAAATGAGATGGACTATGCGCTGGTATACGTACAAAATGGAAGAGCACGTTCACACTGTGGCCTTTTCACAGGCAAAACCCAAGACTGAGACAACCATGCATGAGAAGCTATACAGATGAAATACTAAGCTCAGAAAGGTGGGTGAGGGTGCCCTAGTTTGTGCGAAGGACAAGAGATTACAGCAAAACCAAAGAAATGAGCTGGACTATGCCCAGGTATACATGCAAAGTGTAAAAAAACAAAACAAAATGAGAAAACCCAAGAAAAAACAAAATGAGCAAATAGCAGGATATTGAAAAGTGTAGGGAATTTAATAATAAAGCTAATTACGAAAGTGGTTAGGGCTTAAAGATTATATGTATTTACAAAACGCTTTATAGATGTGATGCTGAGTCACTTCTCACAGACAAGCTGTGAGTCAGGATACTCAAGGAGTCCGAGGTCAAGAGCCAGGAGGGTACGTGATAAACAGAGGGAAAAGAAAAAGGCGTAGTCTGGTAACAGTCCAAGGTTAGAATACCAGGAAGATAGTGGATCAGAGCAAAGGGGCTAGGCAAATGGATGGTCAGAACGAGGTCCAAAGTCTGGCAGCAATAGATCTACAAGCAAAGCACAAGGCACGGAGAGACAAACCACACAACTGAAGCTACGAATGATGGCTATCTGGGACTGCCAGCCAAGTTAAGTAGTTGAGTAATCATTAGGAACAGGGAACACCTGACGGAAGTTCAGCACCTCCCAGTCTCAGATTGAATGTCCGCGCTGTCAATCAAAACGCAGACAGTTTTTATATCCTTTTTAAATTCCCTTTGAAAGCTTTTTTCCTACTTTATATGGAAACCTAAACCTCCAAGACTCCCCTGTAAACTCCTTCTTTCCCTCCCAAAACAATATGGAGGCCTTGGCCTCCCTGATATTCAATCCTACTATAAATCCATTCACTTAAGCAGAAAGATGAGCCTGCTGTAACGTGGAGCGGGGCGGTACCATGGGCGAGGTAACTCGTCTCTTACGCCCCGGCATGTTACATGAAGGTGGGGGACCTGGCTGGGTGCGTGGACTCGTGCTGTGGGGGCGCAATGCCCTTGCAGGCTGCATGTAACCGGTGACATTGGTTTGCCAGGACCAGGTGCTAGACAGTTCAATTTTTACTCAATGATACCTGATAAAACATTATATACAGTAGATAGTTGGCACATATCTTGATGAACATTTCTTTCACAATACGGATCATTTTGTGCACACAGATTCCTTCCTCTTTTCTCCTTTGTCCTCTATCTTCACCACTCCTCTTAACTTCACCACAGCCCAGCTCAGCAGTACAGTCCAGTTTGTAAGAGTCCTATGCTCAACCCGTGTAGAAATACTCCTCCGTCATCTCATTGATACATTTGTATGCCTCCTTCTATTCATATGCCATTATTTGTCATCATTTCATTTGATGGTTCTACTTGCTATTCCATGCCAATATCCAGATAACTTTGTATTTTCATACTAGGAATAGATACATTCCTCGCTAATACTTTTTGGTCCAATGTGTTAACGGCATTGTCCACTACTAAGACAACCCCTTCTTGATGTAAATGTTTGGAGCCGATAAAATAAAGCTTATACTCACCTCCCGTGCCGAAGGTGGAGCCAGTGACGCCAGAACTGATTGGGCGCCAGGCTCACGTGTCATAACAACCGCATGAGAACTCCGGAAACGCGAGTGCCGACACAGCTGGAATGGCGCCAGCACGGGAGGGGAGTGTAAGCTTTATTTTGTCGGGGCCAAGCATGGGGTATGATAAGGCGGTCTCCAAGTAGTGGACAACTTCTTTACGTTTTCTATCTTCCCTTTACCATCTCCACTTTTTTTGCAATCCAAAAATTGCTTTATTTGCCATTCCTGAAGAAGAATGGACACATTGCATGCATATATTTTCGAGAGAAACTTTATTCTTGGCTCATAAAAATGACAGCAATGCATTGGATGACTTACAAAACATTGTCATCAACTTTTTTGAAGTATTAAATAGGTTGACACTTTACAACAATGGACTATATCTACATAGGGGATGCCTAACTTTTGGTAAAAAAAAACTTTTTTTTCACAAAGCATGGGATTTATGGTTAGCTACTAACATTATTTTTTTCGAACAGGGGTACTGAGTTATTCGTATCAACATCTACCGTAGATACTTTCCTTGACAAACAAATGCGAAACCGCATTTTTTATTATTTTAGCAGGTTTGTAATTGTTTTTTTTTTAACATTGCTGCATTGTAAATTTACATGTGCAGGATCCTTATTCTTAATACTTTGGCCCTGATTAATAATTTGCATTTTTTTATATAACTTTCCTTTTTCTTTGTATTGTGGTATTAGTTGCCACATTAATCAAAAAGGCGCACACGAATCATGAATTTGGTGTAAAGTCAAAAATGGACTTTTCTCCTGTCTTGAACTGTTCTTGCGACTTTTGGCACTAAAAGTCGCAAGATTTGTGCCAAACTTTTTGGCATACTCAAAAATAAATCATGGGAAAAACTGGAGTGAAATTGCACCAAGTATTGCAACTTTTCAAAAAGTCGCAATTGGCTAAACATCTGGAATCACTAAACTCTGCCCACAACGTGGAAAAAAAAAACAAAAAAAACGACGAGCACATATAAAATAGACTTAAAAAAGGCTAAAATACAATAATGAATTGGGTGCAAACAAAAAAAGGACACAAAGCACAAAAGACGCAAAAGCCATTATGAATTGGGGCCTTTGTATATTGTTCTGTGCCTTCAGTAATTAACATGGTATATTAACCATATGCGTACATATTTTTCTCTTGCCAATTTTTGTGCTGCAAATAAATTATCTAAAAGAAAGGAAACATTTCTACTTCCCTGTGTGACTTTTCTGATGTTTAAGAAGATATGATTTGTAGGTAAAACACTTCCCACAATCGGAACATGAAAGTGTTTTTCCTGCGTGAGCTCTTTGATGAGCAAATAAAGATGAGTTTTGTGCAAAACACTTTCCACATACAGAACATGAAAATGGTTTCTCTCCTGTGTGAATTCGCTGATGTGCAACTAGAACTGAATTCTGGTTAAAACATTTCCCACATTCTGAGCAGGAAAATGGTTTCTCCCCTGTATGGATTCTCAGATGAGTAACAAGTTTAGATTTATCGCCAAAACGTTTCCCACACTCAGAACATGAATACGGCTTCTCCCCTGTGTGAATTCTCCGATGTTTAACTACGGACGATTTCTGATTAAAACATTTCCCACATTCTGAACAAGCAAACGGTTTGTCCCCTATATGAGTTCTCTGATGTCTAGCAAGATGTGATTTCTCTGCAAAACATTTCCCACATTCTGGACATGAAAATGGTTTCTGCCCTGTGTGAGATCTTTTATGAGCATAGAAAGATGCATTTTGGCGAAAACACTTTCCACATTCAGAACATGAAAATGGCTTCTCCCCTGTGTGAATTCTGTAATGAGTAACTAAAGCTGATTTCTGGGTAAAACATTTCCCACACACTGAACATGGAAATGGCTTCTCCCCCATATGAATTCTCTGATGCTGAACAAGATTTAATTTCCCTGTAAAAAATTTCCCGCATTCTGAACATGAAAATGGTTTCTCACTTTCGTGAATTATCTGATGTTCAGCTAGGTCAGATTTCTGAGAAAAATGTTTCCCACATATGGAACATAAAAATGGATTCTCTGTGTGAATTTTAAGATGTCTAAATAAAACTGATTTCTTCTTAAAACATTTCCCACATTCTGGACATAAAAACGGTTTCTCCTCTGTGCGAGGTCTTTGATGTTCAAAATCCCTTCTGCTTTCTTCATTTTGAGTAACAGTCGGCGATAAAGCACAAAATGAAAGATCTTTGCTGCAAAGGGATGAAAGTATTTCTGGAACACTGGCATGATATTCATATGTATCCGGTATTATACCATGATCTTCTACTTTAAATACTGAAATGAATTGATGTTCCTCTGAACTTCTGGTAGCATCGTCTGCCAGGAATAAAAAAATAGTTTTATTATTGTTCAATAACATACAGTATGTTGTAATATTTCCATATAAAAAAACAACTGTTTTAATATTCCCAAAAAATGCTACACATAATTGTACAAGTCAGTGAATGAATATAATCAGTGACTTCTCTGTGGTCACTACTCACCTGTGCAGTTATCTGTAGGAATCTCCTCTTTACACGGCTCATCATCCATCACGTAGGTCTTTATAGTATTAATATGGGTCAGATCTTCACCCTGAAACAAAGATGATACAAGTAACCGACAGATGGAAAAAACGTTTGAAATGATTTTGAAAACCAGAAAAGATCATTACCATTATTTTTGGACTATAAGGCTATGTGCCCACGATGCAGAAATGAAGCAGAAAATTTCTGCAGCGTTTCTGCATCTCCCTGGCAGAAAAAAATGCATGCAGATTGTACTTGCGTTTTTCCTGCAGAATACACGCGTATTCACATGCGTATTCACATGCATTTCACATTCCGCAGCGGAAACGCATGAAAAACGCATCGTGGGCACGCAGCCTAAGATGCACTTTTTAGCGAGAAAAAAACCCTGCTAAAAAGTGCCTGTGTGTTATAGTCCAGAGACAGCAAGTGTTTATTTTAATAGAGAATTTTTTGTGCGTGTGTGTGTTTTTTTTTTTTATTACTGGGTTAGTATTGGGGGTCTGATAGACACCTCTCCATCACTAACAAAAGGGCTTGATAACAGCTGTGTTTTTTGACAAATCATAGCTGACATCAACCCCAAACCCCATTACCTCAATTGCCACCACACCAGGTCAATTGGGAAGAGCGCCAGAATTACAGAATCTCATGTGATGCGCCACTTCTGGGGTGGCTGAGGGCTGGTAATTTTAAGCTGGGAAGGAGCTAATAGCCATGTGCCTTCCCAGCCTGATAAAATCAGCTCACAGCTGTCTGCTTTACCTTTGCTGGTTATCAAAAATTGGGGGGTACCCCACATCATTATTTTCATTTGTTTATTTATTAGTTTAATACATGTACAGTAAGCTACATACGCACAGCACTAGTCATATATCTCACGGATATCTATCATCTATTTATCCCATACCCCATCTATATATCTACATGTTTGCACACCTTCAACAAATAAACATCTGACATTTCTGTTCTGCATTCTATTCCGGTACATGTCACATGGCTAGCACACAGATGGCACACGGATGCTGCCAGACGCAACATTGATAACACCGGTATTGCTTTTCCAGTACCAGTAAAATCAGGACGTGTACATTCTTTGGCCGGGCTAACACTGACATCCTCTTCCCCCAAGTCCGGTGTCAGTGGAGCTTAAATGGAAAGTGCAGCGCAAACTGTGGGGGCTGCTGCATTGAGGGGACACAGCACAGGAGTTGTCGTAATGCAGACTTGCAGTTTCGTTTAATCTGCTTTGTGTCACAAGCTGTATATAATATGGATCAGTGGCATATCGCCAATGGAGGCTGGCCACGCGACTGCTATGGGGCCCGTGAGCTGGGGGAACCCTGCACCAGTGCAGTCACTACGCCTCCCCCACTGCCCATCATCGCACGTTCAACTGTGTTGGCATCCTGGATGCGATACAGTTGCATGAAATTTCTGAATTCTCATGCATGCGCTGCTTTTTTTTCCTTACAGATTTGAAGCAGTTTCAAATCTACAGCATGTAAAACTTTTCAGCGTTTTTAGAGTTTTTCACCCATCATAATGAATGGGAAAAAAACATAAATAAAAAGCTCATAAAAAATGTGAGTATTTTACGCAGCGTTTTTAATACCAAGAGACACGATTTTGGTGCAGAAATGTCTGCAGCAAATACTTAACGTGTGCACGTACCCTTACACTTCCATTCATACGCTACAATTTTAAATGCAAAACAGCCTAAAACTGTTTTATAAAGTTAGTGTTACTTCACACTTCTCTTACTCAGAAGGTCATTATGGAAGTTTAAATACTATGAAATATTATCATTTTTTTTTAAATGTACACTGTGTTCCAAATTATTAAGCAAATAATATTTTCTCAGATTTTCCCAAATTATCTATATGAATTGCAGTCATTGTAATTTTCCAGTCAAATAACTATTAGAGTACAATTGAAAGGTTTTTGTACAAACTGCCTATGATAACAGTATATTTTTAAAAACATAAAAAACTCAAACTGCACTCAAAATGCATGTTCCAAATTATTATGCACAGCAGAGTTTTCAACCTTTTCATTTTAATAAAGAACAAAAAAATGGTCATTTTTGAAATTATAAGCATTAGCAGATTATTACAAACTGAAATCAAACAGTATTCAACTCAAAACTTTATTCTAGGTGATGTTACATTTGCACATAGGACCCCTTGTTCGAAAGGATCTTCTGAACTCTCTCATCCATTGAATTTGTCAGGTTTTGGATGGTTTTTGCTTTAATTGTTTTGCATGAGGACAGAATACCCTCCCAGAGCTGTTGCTTAGATGTGAACTGCCTCCCGCCATCATAGACACTCCTTTTGATGATGCTCCAGAGGTTCTCAATGGGGTTGAGGTCAGTGGAGCACCATAAGTTTGTCCCCTTTTATGCCCATAGCAGCCAGAGATGCAGATGTGTTATGTGCAGCATGAGACGGGGCATTATCATGCATGAAAATGATCTTGCTGCGGAATGCACGGTTCTTCTTCTTGAACCATGGAAGGAAGTGCTGTTTGAGAAACTCAACATACATTATGGAGTTCATCTTTACCCTTTCAGGGATCCTAAAAGGGCCGACAATCTCTCTCCCCATGATTCCAGCCCAAAACATTACTCCACCTCCTCCTTGTTAGCGCCATAGCCGTGTTTGCATGGGGTGTCCATCAACCAGCCATCCTCCACTCCATCCATCTGGACCATCGAGATCATTTCATGCATGATAATGCCCCGTCTCATGCTGCACATAACACATCTGCATCTCTGGCTGCTATGGGCATAAAAGGGGACAAACTTATGGTGTGACACCCATGCTCCCCTGACCTCAACCCCATTGAGAACCTCTGGAGCATCATCAAAAGGAGTGTCTATGATGGCGGGAGGCAGTTCACATCTAAGCAACAGCTCTGGGAGGGTATTCTGTCCTCATGCAAAACAATTAAAGCAGAAACCATCCAAAACCTGACAAATTCAATGGACGAGAGAGTTCAGAAGATCCTTTCGAACAAGGGGTCCTATGTGCAAATGTAACATCACCTAAAATAGAGTTTTGAGTTGAAAACTGTTTGATTTCAGCTTGTAATAACCTGCTAATGCTTATAATTTCAAAAATGACCATTATTTTGTTCTTTATTAAAATGAAAAGGTTGAAAACTCTGCTGTGCATAATAATTTGGAACATGCATTTTGAGTGCAGTTTGAGTTTTTTATTTTTTAAAAAATATACTGTTATCATAGGCAGTTTGTACAAAAACCTTTCAATTGTACTCTAATAGTTATTTGACTGGAAAATTACAATGACTGCAATTCATATAGGTAATTTGGGAAAATCTGAGAAAATATTATTTGCATAATAATTTGGAACACAGTGTATGTGGACAGGGTGCTCCTTCTTACAGAAGAAGTTTCCAACTACATACAAAGAACAAGCAGGGTTGATGGCATAGCCAGGGAGAGGCATGTTTGATAAATATTAGGTTTAAGATCCCATCAAAGAAAGGTCACCTTCTCGTGGTTGATGGGCATACATGAATTAGCCAATTTATGCACTAAGTACCTTCATTTTTATAAGCATCTATAATATAATCCTGGGAGCGTACCTCTGTCCAAAGCCTCTATAGACTGCGCAAGCGCAACGCGCCTGCGCAGTCTGGACCCCACAGAGGAACACATCCACATCCTAAACGAGGATGAGGATTGTGGCCCAGAAGATCGCGGTATGCGTAAGCAATGAACGCATACCGTGATCTCTGGCACAACAACTTACCTATCCGGGATTGCCGCGGGGTCTCTTCGGGCCGGGGGACGGGAGATGAATCTGCCGTCGGAAACGGCGCATGCGCATAACGCATTTCCGGTGCCGTTTTATTGAAGACACACATGCAGTGTGTCTTCAACAAAATGGTGCTGGAAAGCGCAGACTGCAATCCCACAGCAGCACATGACAGAATGGGGGCGCAGGATGGCAGCAGCACATGACAGAATGGGGGCGCAGGATGGTGGTAGCACATGACAGAATGGGGGCGCAGGATGGGGGTAGAACATGACAGAATGGGGGTGCAGGATGGGGGTAGCAGATGACAGAATGGATAAAACAAGACTGAACACAAGACCTTCACAGCTTCTACACATCATAGGGAAGATCTCATGACACTTTCTCTCCATCTACCTGATGATCCTGAGGAACATTGGGATCTTCTTGTTTACAGTTCTGTGGAAGAAGAGGACAGGGACATCTCTCTGGTGTTGTCTTCTTACTGGATAGATCTGGAGGAAAGGCATAAAGGGACTGAATTCATTCTTTACATACAGATAGTTATAGGCCGTGTGTATTTAGTCCTGTCTATTACCTGGGGATGTGAGGGGCTGGGGAACCTCCATTATGACGTCCTTGTACAGATCTTTGTGTCCTTCTAAATACTCCCACTCCTCCAGGGTGAAGTAGATGGTGACATCCTGACACCTTATAGGAACCTGACACATACAATGATACCGTCATCCCCCGATCCCTTCATAGCGTTACTGTATAATGTCCCAGCATTCCCAGCAGTGTCACCTCTCCAGTCAGCAGCTCAATCATCTTGTAGGTGAGTTCTAGGATCTTCTGGTCATTGATGTCCTCATGTATTAGGAGGTGAGGTGGAGGCCCCGTGATTGGGCTCAGGGGTCTTCCCCATCCCTCCGATATAGGGGCCTGACAGCGCTCCCTAGAGGTCTTCTTCACTACTGTGTAATCCTGGTTATGGAGAGACACATTAATAAATCTCACTACAGACATTTCCAGAGTCCTCACCTCTCCAGTTCTGTCCATCTGTTATTCCCATAGATAAGAATGATGTAATGTGACGTCATCAGAATCTCTCACCTCTCCAGTAAGCCGGAAGAGGATCTCTAGGGTGAGGTGTAATATCCTCTCCGCCATCTTGTCCCTGTCCTTAATCATTCTTGATGGGTCAATCAGGAAAATTGTCTTATATAGAAGATCTCCACTGAGAGGATCCGATATTGTAGGGACCTGAGTGGGGAGAAGATGACGATTAGTGTTGAGCGAGTATGTTCTATTAACCCTTTCGCCGAGTATGCTCGGGCCGAGCTCCGAGTATTTACAGCTGCTCGGTAATAAGGTTAAATCACTCCCGTGTGCATGATTTGCAACTGTTTGACAGCTTTATTACATGTGAGGAATGTGTATTTCTTACACTTTCCTCACATGTAATAAAGCTGTCAAACAGTTGCAAATCATGCACACGGGAGCGATTCAACCATATCACCGAGCAGCTGTAAATACTCGGTGCTCGCCCGAGCATACTCGGAACAGAACATACTCGCTCAACACTAATGATGAATAATCTCTGTGGAGCATCACATCACAAACACACTGTCATCACCACTTCAACCAATATTGTCGGATTAAGTCTTTTATATGAACACGACCTAACTGGCCAAGCAAAGTGAATGTGATTCCATGAAAACTTGTGGTTATTATGCGTCTAAAGATTTTGTTGAACTTTGCAATTTTGGTGCAATTTTCAATATATCCTTCTGTGGGTGGCCTGAAAAAAAATGAGGAAAAAAATGCGAAGAAAAAAAAAATACATTTGTTTAAAATTGTCTGTGTTCTAATTATTTTCCTTATTTTTTAGTAATTTTACAGGAAGAAAAAAATATCTGACTTTTCTATATATCAGTATTCTATGATAAAATAAATGTACTGGTATATACAGTAGAGATGTAGATCTATGTACCAGTTCCTTGTATCTGAAAATGAAAAGCATACAGTGCACATTCAAGTATAGAAAATGTTCCAATACTTACAATAGTGCAGCCTGTGGCTCATAGCTATTGCTGCTGCCTCCAATGCTACAGGTTGGGAGCTTGAATCTCAGGATAGACCAAACATCAAGAAAAGAGAAGAATAAGTTAATAAAATGAATGTAAGTTTGTGCAGAGCAGAGTGATGATGGCCTTGTCCTAGAGTTAAAGGATTGTCCGGTCTGACTTTTAAATCCCACAAGTGCACACACTGTGCGCTGTGAGGATTCGACGGTTACTGAGCCAGGAACATCGGTGATGTATGCCATATGCATATTCCCAGGCAGGAAGCCATCTAGTGGGCTCAGTCTTGCTCGAAACAAGTGTATTGAGCGAGCCTGAGCCCACTAGATGGCCATGCCTACTGGACGGCTTCTGTCCGGGAGTATGTATATCGCATACATCACAGCATGTGTGACTGCAGACTTTTCATATTAGACCGGACAACCCCTTGAAGGGAAGCGGAGTAATTACTGAGCAATGAACTAAGAAGTAACACATGCAGTTACTGGACAAGACATTGCCGACATAGTGATTGAAAATAGGGACGTTCCCACTGACCTCTCAGGACAGTGGGGCATCTCTGCCAAATCAGGACTGTCCCACTGGACCCGGCGCAGTTGGGAACTGTGTCTATGACCCATTCAAGATGGGCCAGCAGAGTCCAATTCCCAGGTTCCTGAACGCCAATAATGCGGGTCAGACCCAAAGAGATCAATACGTTTTCCCCTATATTTTGGATAGTGCTTTAGCCCATTAGTGATGGAGCCAATTTTGACCATAATGACCAAGCCAAATTGTTCAATTCTGACCACTGTCACTTTATGAGGTAATACTCTGGAACGGATCCCACTGATTCTGAGACAGTTTTTTCGTGACATATTGTACTTCATGATAGTAGTAAAATTTCTTCAATATGACTTGCATTTATTTGTGAAAAGAAACAGAAAAAATGTTGATAATTTAGCAATTTTCAAACTTTGAATTCTTACACCCTTAAATCAGAGAGATATGTCACACAAAATAGTTAATAAATAACATTTCCCACATGTCTACTTTACATCAGCACAAATTTTTTTTTGTTAAGAAGTTATAAGCGTTAAAAGTTGACCAGCGATTTCTCATTTTTCCAACAAAATTTACAAAACCATTTTTTTAAGGGACCGCATCACATTTGAACTGACTTTGAGGGGTCTATATGACAGAAAATACCCAAACGTGACACGATTCTAAAAACTGCACCCCTCAAGGTGCTCAAAACCATATTTAATAAGTTTATTAACCCTTCAGGTGCTTCACAGGAACTGAAGCAATGTGGAAGGAAAAAATGAACATTTAACTTTTTTTACAAAAATTTTAAATTTTTTCTTTTTATTTTCACAAGGATAACAAGAGAAAATCAACCTCAAAATCAAAATATGTTGTGAAATTTCTCCTGAGTTCACCGATACCCCATAGGTTAAGTAAAACCACTGTTTGGGCGCACGGCAGGGCTCAGAAGGGAAGAAGCACCATTTGACTGTTTGAACGCAAAACTGTCTGGAATCAAGAGCGGACGCCATATCGCATCCTTTAGAGCCCCTGATGTGCCTATACAGTGGAAACCCCCTGCAAATGACCCCATTTTGGAAACTACGCCCCTCAAGGACTTTATCCAGGGGTATAGTTAGCATTTTGAACCCACAGGTACAACACAGAATTTGATAACATTAGGTCATCATATTGATAAAGTTCATTTTTTTCCCAAAAATCTTGCTTCGGCCCCAAATTTCTCACTTTTGCAAGAGGTATCACGAAAAAGTAGACCCCACAGTGATACTCACTTTCTTACGAGCGCGGCGATACGCCACATGTAGTCAAAAAGTTCTGTTTGGACAAACGGCAGGGCTCGGAGCAGAAGGAGCAATATATGAATTTTGGAACACAAATTTGGATGAAAGATGGCGGGCACCATGTCTCATTTGCAGAATTCCCCCACAACTGACCCCATTTTGGAAACTACACCCCTCAAGGATTTTATCCAGGGGTATAATGAGGATTTTGAACCCAAAGGTACTACACGTTTGATAACATTAGGTCGTCATATTGAATACTTCGTTATTAGTGTTGAGTGTAAGTGCTCGCTACTCAAGTTTGCATTGGGTGCTCGGGTACGCACCGAGTATCACGGGTGCTCGAGTGACATGCTCGCGTCTCCGACCTGCATGTTTCGCGGCTGTTAGATAGCCAAAAAAACATGAGGAGATTGCCAATCCACGCATGTTTTTTCGGTGACTAACAACTGCGAAACATGCAGGACGGGGACTTGAGCATAGCACTCGAGGACCCGCAATATTCTGTGCATACTTGAGCACCCGATGCAAACTCGAGTAGCGAGCACTTGCGCTCAGCACTAGTCGCCATATTGCATCATTTTTTTAACTTTTGAAAAGAAAACAATCCTAACCCCAACCTCAACCCTAACTCCAACCATAAGTCTAACCCTACTCCAACCCTGACCCCCAACCGTAACCCTAACCCTACTCAAACATTGACCCCCAACCATAACCCTAATACAACCCTAACACGACCCTAATCCTAACACAACTCTAACCCTAAGCCTAACCCTAACACAACCCTAACTCCAACTGCTAAGAATGAAACAAATAATTTTTATTTTATACATTTTATATGACTAAGGGTATGACAATGGGGTATTTGATTAACTATTTATTGCCTTTTGAGCACTGTGACATCAAAGTGATCAAAAGGAACTAATAGAAAAAATTATCTGCTGTTGCCGGGTACCGGCATTTTTTTTAAGAAGACGACGCAGAGGGCGGGGGACGGAGGAAAAGGGCCCGTGGATGGCGGAGGTATGATGGGGGAGGGAGGGGAGCTCGGTGGCATCATTTTTCTCACCTCTGCCATATATGTCATGCCAGAAGAGAGAGAAATGAGTGTAACAGCGGCACACTTCTTTTTTTTT
Source organism: Phyllobates terribilis (assembly GCF_046119375.1). Taxonomy (NCBI): domain Eukaryota; kingdom Metazoa; phylum Chordata; class Amphibia; order Anura; family Dendrobatidae; genus Phyllobates; species Phyllobates terribilis. The sequence goes on from NW_027362765.1 coordinate 79,173,330, forward strand.
TACTTGATCGCCGTTATTCATTGAATAAAGGTGATCACGTGATCAGGCACCAGAAAAACCAGCCCTGATCATGTTCTTCAGGGTCTCAGCTACCCTCGGTAGCTGAAACACCAGAGATTTTCGGAGTCTGTGGGGCACCATAGGCTTATTCCCAATCGCCGTTTTAAAGCAGCAATGAGGGAATAAGGACCCTTAATGGATGCTGTTTTAATTCGTATCACAGTCGTTAAGGGGTTCAAGGGATTTTCCCACAAAGAATTGTTGTCATCTATCTCCATCATTCCCATTAACAGTGTATGGTACGACAGCGTTCATGTGCGACCACGCGGCTCAAGTCACTCGTGGGATGGAGACCCCGTTATATAAAGTACGATAAGAGTGTTATCCTCCACTTTACATGGCAAAAAATAATGCACCTTAATTGTAATGTAATATCTAAATTAAAAAATATTACCTGTATATAAATAAAAACAAAGGCAACATAAAGATTAGAAAGGTGAAAACTTAAAGTTAATGAATAAGTTCTATGCATCTCAGTATGGGGTATGTTGTCCGCACTGAAGGGGTTAATGCCGCCTGCGCCCATTAAGGGGGAATCTCCACATACCTCCACCTGCAGAGCCACACACTAGATATATGGCTGTTCTGTGCGCACAGGACCTGAGATGAGGTCACAGGAGGGGAGGAGTCAGGGGTCACATGATCAAGTGCCTTAGTGTGTGCAGGACTTGGGCTGAGCTGTTTGTCATGGTGTTGGATGAGGGGAAGTTTTTGTGTGGGGTCAGGAGGGATGTTGCGGAGTCGCGTGTCGACGACGTGGATGAAGCGTGTGTGATTACGTACAGTACAGACCAAAAGTTTGGACACACCTTCTCATTTAAAGATTTTTCTGTATTTTCATGACTGAAAATTGTACATTCACACTGAAGGCATCAAAACTATGAATTAACACATGTGGAATTATATACTTAACAAAAAAGTGTGAAACAACTGAAAATATGTCTTATATTCTAGGTTCTTCAAAGTAGCCACCTTTTGCTTTGATGACTGCTTTGCACACTCTTGGCATTCTCTTGATGAGCTTCAAGAGGTAGTCACCGGAAATGGTTTTCACTTCACAGGTGTGCCCTGTCAGGTTTAATAAGTGGGATTTCTTGCCTTATAAATGGGGTTGGGACCATCAGTTGTGCTGTGCAGAAGTCAGGTGGATACACAGCTGATAGTCCTACTGAATAGACTGTTAGAATTTGTATTATGGCAAGAAAAAAGCAAGACATATTATGGCAAGACATATTTTCAGTTGTTTCACACTTTTTTGTTAAGTATATAATTCCACATGTGTTAATTCATAGTTTTGATGCCTTCAGTGTGAATGTACAATTTTCATAGTCATGAAAATACAGAAAAATCTTTAAATAAGAAGGTGTGTCCAAACTTTTGGTCTGTACTGTATGACGTGTGTGTACGATGAGTACAAAGCGTGTGTGGGATATTTATAATTGCGTGTGACGTGTGTATTTGTGTGTTTATAACACGTATGGAACCGCACGTGTGGAGCTCATGTGAATTTTCTCAGTGTTCCATGTTGGAACCTTTTCTGTGAGGAGCCGCACTTAATCGGACATGATGTGTGGTTATGGGTCCATATGGCAGCCTGCAGTCATATATAGTAGCCATATACAACACAACTTTCGTCTTCCCTGACTGGAATCTGGATGCTTGTCTATTTTTTTCTGCCATCATCCACTGGTCCTGTGTTTCGTCACTTCCACACCAAACCATGTATAGGACTTATTACTGGGACAGGAAGGTCCTGATATTTTCTAGCAGAACAGTCTTGTGTTCCTGTGAATGTTCCTGTGTGTACATCCACTATCACAATACGCAATTTACACACACACACATAACCTGAGAGGATGAGCCTCGCTGATTTCTTCCAATGCTGAGGTAAAACGAAAGCTGAGCTCTGATTGTTTTTTCTTTTGGTAAAATTTAGGCTGAGATCTGATAGGGTGCCATGGTCAAGAAAGACAGTTTTGTTCTGCTCTGAGGAATCGGGCCCGATAAGCGTTATCTCATAATAACCCCATCCAGATGCATGGAATAGATATTCAGTAAGAGAAATCGCAGAAATCTGTCTTATATAAAAATTAGGAAAGGTTTTGAATCTTATATAGGGAAGTCAGACTGAGAGATGTTAGACATGCAGCAGCAATCGGGCAACATCCTGGTTCCAGATCAACAAGATTGATATTATGAAGTGGCCAGACCAATCCCGAGACCTCAATCCGATTGAGAATTTGTGGAGTGACATAAAAAATGGTGTTTTTGATACAAAACCTAAGAATGCAAAAGAACTGTGGAATGTAGTCCAGCCAGCATGGGTTGAATATCTGTTCGCAGGTGTCAGATGTTAGTTGAGTCTATGCTACACAGATGTAAAGCGTTATCAGAAATAAAGGTCATACAACTAAATATTAGCTCATATACCAATGGAGCAGGGGTTTCTCTGTCAATGGTCATTTGGATATTTATAACATCATTCCATTTGTGGACCGTACAAAATTATCTACTTGAAAATGATCCTTCTATAGTTGGTCAAAAAATTAACTCATCCCTAATGTGATGGCTGGAACTGCTTCTCTTTGGTGAGGTTGTGATGTTAGGTGGTATTGATGAGGCTGCTATTCGCAACTGCTTTTCCAGGTTTACCCTGATCTCGAGTGCAGTGGACTGTTTGCGGTGATACATTTTGCAAAGAATTATGATGAGTGTTCAATAAGTTAACTACACAAACATGTCCTGTCAGTGTTAGAGAGCTGAGCTTTTCTCTGCATGTTGAAACATGACAGAACATGCAACCGACACAGTAGAAGTTAAGTCTCATAAAAGCACTGGAAGTGACAGGATGGCAAGTGCAGTACAGTGCTGCTCTACAAAAAAAAGTGAGAGGTTCGGAGCTTCTTTCCATGATTAAACTCCTTACAAAGGAAGAAAAGAAGCCTAAAGAAGTTATTGAAAGCATGATGGTTGTATATGGCAATTATGTTCCTTCTTACTATCAAGTAAAGTTTTAGGCCAAGCAGTTTAAATGGGAGAGGAATCAATTGAAGATGACTCCCGCTCAGGGCGACCTAAGCCTTGATTTTGGAAGATCGTCAGGTCAAAGTGATTGTTATAGCTCATTAAATAGCCATTTCAGTTGGCATGGTTTTCAGTATCATTCATGATGTTTTGATGATGTCAAAGGTCAGTTTCCGGTGGGTGTCAGGAATGTGGATGCCTTAGCAAAAAATATTGGTGCCAGCAATTTAGCCAAGAAAATTTAGACATACGTAGAGAAAATCTAGAAGACTTTTATTCTTAAATTATAACGGGTAATGAAACATTGGTCCACCACCATGATCCTGACATCAAACAAGAGTCCATGCAATGAAAGCAACAGGGGTTCACCAACTTCAAAGAAATTTCTTGTCCAGCAATCAGCTGGAAAGATCATGGCAACAGTTTTTTGGGATACTGAAGGCGTTTTATTACTAGGATTCATGCCACACAAGACAACAATCACTGGAGACACCTATACTTCAACAATGAAGGCATTATACAAGGCAAGCAAAGAGAAACACCATGGGAAGTTATTGACAGGTGTGTTGCTGCTTCATGACAATACGCCAGCTCACAAGTCTTGCAAATCACAAGCTGCTATCAGTGAATGCATCTTCCTGGAGCTTAAACATCCATCTTACAGTCCAGAACTGGCTCCCAGTGATTACTTTCTATTTCGGAACCTGAAAAAATTTCTGCGTGGACATTGATTTTCTGATCATAATGCAGTCAGAGGCAGTATCAGGGTTCTTGCAGCAGCAAGAAGTCTTCTTCTACCTTCTTTTCTAAGGCCATCCGATCACTGGAGATGAAGTGGAATAAGTGTGTTGAAGTCAAGGGGGATTACATTGAAAAGTAGTAAGTTCAATTTTTATCAGAAATTTTTTTTTATGTTCAGGTAGATAAAATTGACCTTGTTCTGAACAAAGATTTATACTTCACTGAGCGTCTCCTCAAAGTGGGAAATTCATCACTGCTAATGTTACATTCATAGAATTCAAGCAGTAGGAGGTCTGAAGTATACATGACAAAGGAGACACTGAGACTGGTGTATATATCACATAGAAGACATTGAAACTGCTGTATATACTTCACATAGGAGACACTGAGACTGTTGTATACATGACATAAACGACACTGAGACTACTGTATATACCCCACATAGTTTGGAATATCTGTTCGCAGGTGTCAGATGTTAGTTGAGTCCATGCTGCACAGATGTAAAGCAGTTATCAGAAATAAAGGTTATACAACTAATATTAGCTCATATACCAAGACAGCTGTATATATATATCAAATAGAAGACACCAAAGCTGCTGTATACATCACATCAGATACACCGAGACTGGTGCATATACAGGTACATCTCACTAAATTGAAATATCATCAAAAAGTTAATTTATTTCAGTTCTTCAATACAAAAAGTGAAACTCATATATTATTTAGAGTCATTACAAACAGAGTGATCTATTTCAAGTATTTTATTTTTGTTAATGTTGATGATTTTGGCTTACAGCCAATGAAAACACAAAAGTCATTATCTCAGTAAATTAAACTAATTAACAAAACACACCTCCAAACTTCCTAAGCATTTAAAAAGGTCCTTAGACTGTTTCAGTAGACTCCACAATAATGGGGAAGACTGCTGACTTGACAGATGTCCAGAAGGCAGTTATTGACACACTCCACAAGGTCCCAGAGTTCCAATTTTCATTTGGAAATCAAGGTCCTATAGTCTGGAGGAAGAGTGGAGAGGCACACAATACAAGCTGCTTGAGGTCTAGTATGAAGTTTCCACAATCAGTGATGGTTTGGGGAGCCATGTCATCTGCTGGTGTAGGTCCACTGTGTTTTATCAAGACCAAAGTCAGCATTGCTGTCTACCAAGAAATTTTAGAATACTTCATGCTTCCCTCTGCCGACAAGCTGTTTGGAGATGGAAATTTCATTCTCCAGCAGGACTTGGCACCTGTCCACACTGCCAAAAGTACCAATACCTGGTTTAACAACAACAGTATCACTGTGCTTGATTGGCCAGCAAACTCGCCTGACCTTAACCCTATAGAGAATCTATGGGGTATTGTCAAGAGGAAGATGAGACACCAGACCCAACAATGAAGATGAGCTGAAGGCTGCTATGAAAGCAACCTGGGCTTTCATAACACCTCAGCAGTGCCACAGGCTGATCCGCATTGATGCAGTAATTGATGCAAAAGGAGCCCCGACCAAGTATTGAGTGCATTTACTGAACATACATTTCAGTAGGCCAACAGTTCGGATTTTAAAATTATTTTTCAAGCTGTTGTTATAAAGTATTCTAATTAACTGAGATAGTCACTTTTGTGTTTTCATTGGCTGTAAGCCATAATCATCAACTTTAACAGAAATAAACACTTGAAATAGATCACTCTGTTTGTCTCTATATATGAATTTCACTTTTTGGATTGAAGAACTGAAATAAATTAACTTTTTGATGATATTCTAATTTAGTGAGATGCATCTGTACATCACATAGAAGACATTGGGACTGGTGTATATACATCACATAGGAGACACTGGGTCTGCTGCATATATATCACATAGGAGACAGCCACCAGGACTGCTGTATACATCACATAAGTAACACTGGGGTTAGTGCATATACATCATATAGGAGACTCTGAGACTGCTGTATACATCACATAGGAGAAATGGACTTCTGTATACATCACATAGAATACACTGGGACTGATGTATACATCACATAGGAGAAACTGGGGCTGCTGCGTATACATCACATCGGACACACTGGGTCTGGTCCATATACATCACGTAGGAGACATTGAGACTGCTTTACACAGCACATAGGAGACAACGGGACTGCTATATACATTACAAAAGAAACACTGGGGCTGGTGCATATACATCACATACGAGACACTGAGGTTGGTGCATATACATTACATGGGAGACACTGTAGCTAGTGCATATATATAACATGGGAGACACTGGGGCTGGTCCATATACATGATATAGGAGACACAAACTGGTGCATATACGTGACAAGGGAGACACTGGGGCTGGTGAATACACATCCCATAGGAGGCACTGGGGCTGCTGCATATACATCACAAAGGAGACACTGGGGCTGCTGCATATACATCACATAGGAGACACCCACCAGGACTGCTGATACATCACATAAGTAACACTGGGGTTGGTGCATATACATCACATAGGGAATACTGAGACTGCTATATACATCACATAGAACACACTGGGACTGGTGTATATACATCACATAGGACAAAATGGGGCTGGTGCATATACATCACAGATAAGACACTGGGTCTTGTCCATATACATCACATAGGAGACACTGAGACTGCTTTATACAGTGCATAGGAGACAACGGGACTGCTGTATACATCACAAAAGAAACATGGGCTGGTGCTCATACATCACATAGGAGACACTGAAGTTAGTGCATATACATGACATAGGAGACACTGAGGCTGGTGCGTATACATCACATAAGAGACAGAAGCTGGTGCATATACATGACATGGGAGACACTGGGGCTGCGGCATATACAGTGGTGTTGTAACGATACAACTTAAAATCTTAATTATGTGTTTTATTAGATATTGCTGGCTGTGCTTTATTAATGTTCTGCTTTCTGGTCAGTTTATGTACAGTTTAACTTTTAAAGTGTCCAGCATTCCACTAATCACATTAGTATCTAAGGCGCCTCTAACCATTGTTCAAAAATCATCTAGGCCCATTGTGTAAGTTTTGAAAGAAGATCCGGCGGAGCCTTCACCACAGGGAGTTTCACATATAGACCCAGCTGATGCGGTCGACCTGAGAAAGATACCTCCACTAATGCACACTTAGCTTTGGGGGGGAGGAGGGTGAAAGCAGTTCTGCCATTCAGTGGGCTGAGCCCAGAGAAGCAGAAGGGACATATGTTTTTTGTAGTAGTCAGACTTGGGACAGAGAATCAAAAAGACTTTACAAGTAGAATGAGAGACATCCTTCAGGAAAGTAGATGGATTGCATGGCATTACCCAAAGAGACATGGATTTGAATTCTACATGATTCTAGTCTAAGGGTATCGGCCCTGACTGGAAAGATTCGGATCTGCTCCATTGACCATCAGAGATACATGGATACATTTTGGGGGGACCAGGTTTGGGACGAAGAAGTCACCTGGCCCCATGGATATGTTGTTTGGGGTTGAGACTGTGTAATGTTGTACCATTTTGGGTATTTATTTGCTGGAATTGTTCTGTGTGTTTATTGTCCGCTTTGTGGTTCAATAAAGTATTGTCACGCTGACGCGCCCCCTGGGCCGTGGGAGTTCTCGGCAGTCGGGCCTCTGCGTATGCTGGTGGGGGATATCATGGTGGCTGGCCTGATCCGTGACCCAGGGCGGTCAGTAAAAAGGGGAATTTATAGGGGATTTGGAAAGTTCGTGATGCCACCTGTGGAATGCGGCAAAAGGGGTGTCGCCGCTGCGGAGCAGTCCTCTGGAGCGGGTGTTACGGCAGCAGGGATGGTGTGGCTCTCCACAGGTAGAGCTAGCTCCAGGGCAGCGTGGGGTGTAATGGAGGATGCTGGGGAGAGACGGCAGGACGGTCCCGGAGGAAAGACGGACACTCACACGGGGGTAAGCTTCAGTACCTTTACTGGTGATGGTGCAGGCACGGTCCAGGGTACTCCGGGTGAAGGGTGCACTTTTGGACTCTCCCCAGTGAGCTGGTATGGCGCCTCCTGATCCGTGGCTTTTCTCGCTAAGCTTCTGGCCTGCCTGGAACTAGGCCTAGCTTGGTTACTGTCTCTCTCTCCCTTGCACCTGCTGACCTGGTGGTAGGGCCTTCTCTTTGGAGATCACTCTCCCTGGAACGCTGGGACCTCCGTGACTCCTAGCCCTGGTACTGTAGTCAGCGTTTGCCAAACCTGGGACCTGTAGTCCTCCAGGGGTTCCGGTGGTCCCTACTGGGTGTAAAGAGTCCCTGTAGGCGCGTACCCGGTGTCCGGTATATATCTCGGGGTGAGCCTGGTATGCTCCTCTGCCCCCTTGCTACTTCTTCCTTCTCCTCTCACCTTCGGCCCACTCAAGGCCCTCACTAGGCCTTCACACGTGCTGTAAGCCTTGGCTCGCCTAAGCACAGCAGCCAGCGTGCTGCCTCTTCGCTGCTCTCTGAGCATCAGCACGCTCTCAGCTCACTCTGAGCTCTGTCCCTCTCTGTGTCTGAGCAGGAACTGAACTAACTAGCTGCCTAACTCCACCCTCCCTATATATATCCCTATCGGGGCTCCCTCTGGTGGTCTGAGGTGGTAGGGTGGAGGTGTGTGAATGTGTGAGGGCCTCTTGTGGAGAAGTCTATCCATGAACCCTTCTGGGTTCTGTGGCACCAATGCGCAGCAGGGCGCCACATTCCCCCCTAGTAAAACTCAGTACTCCTGGACTGAAGCATTTTGCAAAAACAGGTTTAACAATAACATATCTTCCCTTTATGGGAGGCACTTTTCTTGAACGTTACAGGTAACAACAATAACAAGTATAATAATCATAATAACATTAAAGTTACAGCAAGTCCCGTAACCTGGTGTCCATTTCACCGATGAAGGAACATGAGGGACCCGCCTGAAAACCCTCAACGTAGGCCCTGGGCGTGGCTACAGGGCATAGGTGATCCAGGTCCTGAACCATGTCTTCGGCCACGCCAAACGGGTTTTTGTTCCGTGGTCACTTAGGGGCACTCCAGGGAGTGCAACTATGTACATGACAGTTTTTGGGCTGCTCACAGTCCTCAGCCACCGAGTCCTTTATATATACCCTTACGGGTTGCTACATAAACACATATCTTTCAGTTTATACAATAAACATTATGCAATACCCTACTGGGTAACTATTTATACTGCAGGTATCTTTTTACTTACTCCTTATACCTGACAGGGGTCTGGCCTTTGGTGCTACGCGATGACCTACGTAGTACTGGGATGCGTGTAGTATGGATGCTTGCGCTATTTTCGACTCTATGTGTTGGTGGACTGCAAGACTGCCTTAACCTCTCTACGGGACAGGCAAGTACACTGGTTACTGGGCCTACTGGCTCTGCTTCTACCGGTGATCCTTCTTCCGGGGATTCTTCCTGAGCAGGCTCTTCTGGAGCACTTACAGGTCTTACTTGCAGTGGAGGGTCTTCTGGCTGTTGGTAGAAGTGTATCACAGGTATTATTACAGCACCACCTAGTTGAGGCCAATCTGCCGGGAAATCTCCTAAGTCAGTATGGAGTACTTCTTCTTTAGGCTCCTCCGGTACGGTGAGAGGCACTTCCTCCTGGGGCTTCAACAGACTTGGGCACAACTTCAGATGGTCTCTTGATACCGTTGCAGTTGTTTTTCCTCTGTCTTTGCTAATTAGACAGGTTTTCCTATTGTCGAATCTGGAATTCAACACAGTGTAAGGTTCTCTTTCCCACTGGTCGTCAAGTTTGTGGCTTCTCCTTTTTCGTTTTAGCACAACTTCTCCAGGTGTTAAGGGTTCTGCTGGTGCACTCTTGTTGTACTGTGCTTCCTGTTTGTCTCTTACCCTATTTAGACTGTCTTCGACACAGGCCTGTACTCTCCTGTACTGCTCCTGTCGCGTCGCGTCCCAATCTTCAGTGGACATATCTGCTTCTGGCTCTACCACTCCAAGCTCCAGGTCCATGGGCAACTTTCCGGGTCTTGCTCTCATGAGGTACGCTGGAGTGCAATTGGTGGAACTCACAGGTATGTGATTGTACAGATCTACCAGGTCAGGTAGTTTGTCTGGCCACTGATTTCTCTCCTCTAGCGGTAAGGTCTTCAACAGGTCGATGACTATGTTATTCATCTTTTCACATAACCCATTGGTTTGGGGGTGGTACGGTGTAGTCCGGATCTTCTTACACCAGTACAGATGGCAAAACTCTTTGAACAGCTCGGCTTCAAAGGCAGGGCCTTGATCCGTCAGCACCTTATCCGGGTATCCATGGGGCCTGCAGAAGTATGCTTGAAACGTCCTTGCTGCAGTTTCTGCCGTCAGATCCTTGACGGGGGGCTACCACCAGGAACCGGGAGTAGTGATCCACCATGGTCAGGGCATACGAGTAGCCTGACCTGCTGGGTGATAGCTTGACGTGATGCAGAGCGATGATCTCCAGAGGCTGGGTTGTCTTGATGGACTGCAGGGGTGCCTTCTGGCTGCTGTAGTCTTTTCTTCTGAGGCTACAGGGTCCACAATCCCGGCACCACCTCTCTATGGAACTCTGCATTCCAACCCCAATAAAACCGATTCTTCAGGAGGGTTTCCAGCTTCTTCCAGCCAAAGTGCCCTGCTTGATCGTGGTAGGCCTCCAACACCATCTGATGTCTGTCCTGGGCACTACGATCTGCCATACCATCTCATGGGTCCTAGGGTTGACATACCTTCGGCACAGCTTCTCTCTATAGATGAACAGCCGGCTTCTCTCATTCCACAGTTGCTTGGCTTGTGGAGACGCGTCCTTCTCCAGGGACGAACCTTCCTGTGTTATCAGTTCTTTGATACGGCTGACAACCGGGTCACTGTCCTGGGTCTCCTTCCAACTGTGGTGAGGCAAAGGGTTTAGTATCTTACCACGATACCTCCTGGAGGTGCAGTGCTCGTGGACGATCCCATTTCTGTGGAAGGCAGGTAGCTCAATCTCCTCCAGGTCATCCACTTCTTCTTCAGTATCCGACTGGTGCGGCATTCTGGATAGGGCATCGGCGTTGGCGTTCTTGTGAACTGATAGTTTGACAGCCGTGCCATCCAACGCTGTTCCATGGCTCCCAACTTAGCTGTCTCTAAATGAGTCAAGGGGTTGTTGTCAGTGTAAGCCGTGAATTTACTGGAGGCCAAGTAGTGCTTGAATCGTTCAGTGATGGCCCAGACCAAGGCCAGGAACTCCAACTTAAATGAGCTATAGTTTTCCGGATTTCTCTCAGTCGGACGAAGCTTCCTGCTAGCATAGGCGATCACCTTCTCCTTGCCATACTGCTTCTGACTCAATACAGCTCCTAGTCCCTAGTTGCTGGCATCAGTGTACAGCAGGAACGGTTGGCTGTAGTCAGGGTAGGCCAGGATTTCTTCGCCAGTCAGGATCTCTTTCATCACTGCAAAGGACTCAGCCTGTTCTTTACCCCACTGGAAGGGGGGGTTCTTGCCTCTGTGGGACTGTCCTACCAGGAGATCTTGCAAAGGTGCTGCCTTCTTGGTGTAGTCCTTTACAAACCTCCGGTAATACCCGACCAGTCCCAGGAACTGACGTACCTCCTTGAGACTCTTCGGTTCCGGCCATTTCTGGATGGCGGTGACCTTCTCCGGGTCTGGTGCTACTCCTTCTGGTCTGACGATGTGCTCCAGGTACTGAACCTTCTTTTTGAGCAGGTGACACTTGGAAGGCTTCAATTTCATCCCATACCGGGACAAGGACTCAAATACCTCCGCCAGGTGCTTCAAATGGTCGTCATACGTCTTGGAGTACACTATCACGTCATCCAGGTATAGCAGCACGGTCTCGAAGTTACGGTGTCCCAAACAGCACTCCATCAATCTCTGGAACGTTCCCAGGGCATTGCAGAGTCCGAACGGCATACTGTTGAACTCGCAGAGTCCCATCGGGGTAGTGAAGGCCGTCTTCTCTTGGTCCTCCTCAGCAACTGCTTCTTGCCAGTACCCACTAGTGAGGTCAAGGGTAGAGAAGTAATTTGCAGACTTTAGTGCAGCCAGGGATTCCTCTATACGGGGCAAAGGGTATGCATCCTTGTGTGTTATGCGATTTACCTGTCTGTAATCTACACACATCCTCATGCTTCCATCCTTTTTCCTGACTAGGACCAGGGGAGCTGCCCAGGGGCTACAGCTATCTCTTATCACCCCTGCCTTCCTCATGTCATGCAACATTTCCTTCGCTTTCTGGTAGTGTGCTGGTGGTATGGGCCTGTAACGTTCTTTGATGGGTGGATGGCCACCTGTGGGTATATGGTGTTGTACCCCTTTAATCCTCCCGAAATCAAGTGGGTGTTTGCTGAATACTCCCTCATATTCCTGGACCACCCTGTGTACACCTTGTTTCTGATGGACAGGAGTGGCGTCAGTCCCAACATGGAGCTGTTGACACCAATCCCCCACATGGGTTTCCGAGTCGTTATCCTCCACTCTGTCTGGTGAGGTTAAGGACTCCACGGTGTGGATAGCGTTGTTATTTACAGTGTACAATCTGGCAACAGTGGCATATCGTGGTAATTTGACTTCATCCTCCCCACAATTTAGGAGACGTACGGGTACCCTCCCATTGCGTACATCAACCACCCCTCTGGCAGTTAAGAGTGTAGATCTGTGCTCTGAGCTAATGGGCTCCACCGCCTGGTAGTTCTGTCCCTTGAGACCTATTGCTGCCCTACACCAAATCAGCATTTCACTCATCGGGGGAATTACAATGGGTATCGGGTCTGTCACCCGTACATTACCAATTTCACCACCTGTTAGCTTTACCTGTTGCTGGTACATAAGGGCTTGGATCTCTTTCTGGAGCACCCTCCTCTGCCCTGGTTTGGCGGTGTCAGCAATCTGTTGGAGCAAAAACAACACTTCTCCCAAACAGTTACCAACAATATTTGTACCAAGTATCATATACAAGTCTGTATCACCAGGATTAGACTCCACTACAATCAGTCCTTGGTCCTTTAGTTCCACTCTCCCCACCTTCACTGTCACGTTCTTAACCCCTACTAGGTTAAGAGGAAGGCCGTTAGAGGCATACACGGAGAGGTTCGGGGCTGGCGGCTGGAGTTCATCTACGGACCAGTACCTTTTGTAGAGGACATCAGGTATGATGGTTACCTGAGATCCAGTGTCCAGCAGGGCAGGTGTCGCGATGCCATCCAGCACAATGGACAGGAAAGGTCTTCCTCCCACGAACCGATGGTACCAGCCTGATGGGCCTGCTTGATCTACTCCTGGGTGTCGGCCCTCGGCCCCAGGGTTTGCTCGTTTAAAGGACAGTTCCGCGCTGTGTGGCCTGCCTTCTGGCAGCGGTAGCAGATGAATTCACCTGGAGGGCGACGTTGGTCGTTGGTCCTGCTCTCCTCCTGGGACCTCAACCCCCGGATGAACTGTTCCGTCAGCATTTTATTTTCATTTTGTATGCTGGCTGGACTAACCTGTTTCAGGGCCCGCAGGGCTTCCTGTAAGCGCCGGGCGTAGTCCCGGACACTGTCCTCAGGTTTCTGGACACAGTGGTAGAACCTCATCCGGAGATCTGTCTCAGTGCGGTTTTCAAACACAGTTTGCAGTCTCTTAAAGATGATGGATACTGATTCCCCGTCTGCGGCTGGCCAGGTTTCAACTTCCCGCTCTGCGGCACCCATCAATTGTCCTAGTACAACAGCGGCTCTCTGTTTGCCAGTCGTAGAGTACATATCCAGCACACCGCATATTTTTCTCTTGAACCCGGACAGGGTGTCTGGTTTGCCGTTATACTGGGGGAGCCATTTCGCTCCAGGGATATACGGCAGGGCCATGGGTATCAACGGGGTCACAACCCCTGCTGGCGAAGCGGCCGCTCCGGCCTGTGCAGCGCCGGGCGCAAATTGGGCATCAGGAGCATTAACCGGTGCTCCGGCGGCTTGTTGGACATCGGCCATGATTGCGCCTCCCTAGTGAACCGGAGCCTACCTTCTTCACTTCTCATCCAGTAGGCTGCAGCTCCGCGGGCGACGGTCTTCTTCCAGGACCTTGCGTCCCTCGCGTCTGACGTCAGAGCGTCCTCTGGGCTCCTTCCAGGACCTGACGCTTCCTGGTTCGACGTCAGGGGTGGGGCGTGTCCTGGACTTCGCGGGCTTCCAGCGGTTACGCCTCTCCGATTCCCACGGTTACGCCCCTCTTCTTCCCGCGCGGTGACAGGAAAATGGCGGACAATGGCGGGAAATCTCGGGAATGGCGGGAAACCTTCACCACAGTGAGTATCACAGTCTTTTAAGGCGCACAGTACCCGGTGGCAACGGGCATGAAATCCTGTTCGTGACGCCAAGACATGACGCGCCCCCTGAGCCGTGGGAGTACTCGGCAGCCGGGCCTCTGCATATGCCGGTGGGGGATATCACGGTGGCTGGCCCGGTCTGTGACCCAGGGCGGTCAGTAAAAAGGGGAATTTATAGGGGATTTGGAAAGTTCGTGACGCCACCTGTGGAATGCGGCAAAAGGGGTGCCGCCGCTGCGGAGCAGTGCTCTGGAGCGGGTGTTGCGGCAGCAGGGATGGTGTGGCTCTCCACAGGTAGAGCTAGCTCCAGGGCAGCGTGGGGTGTAATGGAGGATGCTGGGGAGAGACGGCAGGACAGTCCCGGAGGAAAGACGGACACTCACACGGGGGTAAGCTTCAGTACCTTTACTGGTGATGGTGCAGGCACGGTCCAGGGTACTCCGGGCGAAGGGTGCACTTTTGGACTCTCCCCAGTGAGCGGGTATACGGCCTCCTGATCCGTGGCTTTTTTTCTCGCTAAGCTTCTGGCCTGCCTGGAACTAGGCCTAGCTTGGTTACTGTCTCTCTCTCCCTTGCACCTGCTGACCTGGTGGTAGGGCCTTCTCTTTGGAGATCACTCTCCCTGGACGCTGTGACCTCCGTGACTCCTAGCCCTGGTACTGTAGTCAGCATTTGGCAAACCTGGAACCTGTAGTCCTCCAGGGGTTCCGGTGGTCCCTACTGGGTGTAAAGAGTCCCTGTAGGCGTGGACCCGGTGTCCGGTATATATCTCGGGGTGAGCCTGGTATGCTCCTCTGCCCCCTTGGTACTGATTCCTTCTCCTCTCGCCTTTGGCCCACTCAAGGCCCTCACTAGGCCTTCACACGTGCTGTAGGCCTTGGCTCGCCTAAGCACAGCAGCCAGCGTGCTGCCTCTTCGCTGCTCTCTGAGCATCAGCACGCTCTCAGCTCACTCTGAGCTCTGTCCCTCTCTGTGTCTGAGCAGCAACTGAACTAACTAGCTGCCTAACTCCACCCTCCCTATATATATCCCTATCGGGCTCCCTCTGGTGGTCTGAGGTGGTAGGGTGGAAGTGTGTGAATGTGTGAGGGCCTCTTGTGGAGAAGTCCATCCATGCACCCTTCTGGGTTCTGTGGCACCAATGCGCAGCAGGGCGCCACAACGCTGTTTTACCCTCACCCTGTGTTGTCTGAGTAGCATTACGCCCATGGAAGACCCCGGGTCTTCACAGGTGTGAAACCGTGTTTGCTCCATTCCTGATTTCTTATTAGTTTGCATGTTTGTCACACTTAAATGTTTTAGATCACAAATCAAAAATTTAAATATTAGACAAAGAGAACACAAGTAAACACAAAATGCAATTTTTAAATAAAGGTATTTATTATTAAGGGAAAAAGAAATCCAATATACAGGGCCCTGTGTGAAAAAGTGATTGCCCCCTAAACCTAATAACTGGTTGGGCCACTATTAGCAGCAACAACTGCAATCAAGCATTTGCGATAACTGGCAATGAGTCTTTTACAATGGTCTGGAGGAATTTTCGCCCACTCATCTTTGCAAAATTGCTGTAGTTGTGCCACATTGGAGGGTTTCCATGCATCAACCGCCTTTTTAAGGTCATGCCACAGCATCTCAATCAGATTAAGGTCAGGACTTTGACTAGGCCACTCCAAAGTCTTACTTTTGTTTTTCTTAAGCCATTCAGAGGTGGACTTGCTGGTGTGTTTTGGATCGTTGTCCTGCTGCATAACCCAAGTGCGCTTCAGCTTGAGGTCACAAACAGATGGCTTGACAGTCTCCTTCAGGATTTTTTTTGTAGACAGCAGAATGCATGGTTCCATTTACCACAGCAAGTCTTCCAAGTACCAAAGCAGCAAAACAGCCACAGACCATCACACTACCACCACCATATTTTACTGTTGGTATGATGTTCCTTTTCTGAAATGCTGTTTTATTTCTATGCCAAATATAGTGGAACATACACCTTTCAAAAAGTTCAACTTTTGTCTCGTCAGTCCACAGAGTATTCTCCCAAAAGTCTTGGCGATAAACAAGATGTTTTCTGGCAAAACTGAGACAAGCCTTTATGTTCCTTTTGTTCAGCAGTGGTTTTTGTCTTGGAACTCTGCCATACATGCCATTTTTGCCCAGTCTCTTAGTTAGTGAGGTCAATCATTCTGTGAAAAAACAGGTGTGAATCAGGTGGCCCTTATTTAGGGGGAGCCAGCGCATGTTGTACATGCATTTCTCCTTGAAAGCCTGAAAAATTTGGGTCGCTCGAGACATTGTTCAGAAGAACAGCATACTTTGATTAAAAAGTTAATTGGAGAGGGTAAAGCTTATAAAGAAGTACAATGATAGGTTGTTCAGCTAAAATGATCTCCAATGCTTTAAAATGAAAAGCAAAACCAGAGAGACGTTGAAGAAAACGGAAGAGTACCATTCAAATGGATCGAAGAATAGCCAGAATGGCAAAGGCTCAGCCAATGACCAGCTCCAGGATGATCAAAGACAGTCTCAAGTTACCTGTGAGTACTGTGACAGTTAGAAGACACCTGTGTGAAGCTAATCTCTTAGCAAGAAGTCCCTGCAAAGTCCAACTGTTAAAAAAAAGACATGTACTGAAGTGGATACAATTTTCCAAAGAACACGTCAACTGGCCTACAGAGAAATGGAGAAACATTTTGTGGACTGATGAAAGTAAAATTGTTCTATTTGGGTCCAAGGGCCACAGACAGTTCATCAGACGACCCCAAACTCTGCGTTCAAGCCACATTACACTCTGAAGACAGTGAAGCATGGTGGTGCTTTATGATATGGGCATATTTCTCTTACTGTGGTGCCTGCTCTATTTACCGCATACCAGGGATCATGGACCAGTTTGCATATATTAAAATACTTGAAGAGGTCATGTTGCCTTATGCTGAAAAGGATATGCCTTTGAAACGGGTGTTTAAACAAGACAATGACCCTAAACATACCAGTAAACTAGCAAAATCTTGGTTCCAGTCCAACAAAATTGAGGTTATGGAGTGGCCAGCCCAATCACCGGACCTTAATCCAATAGATTACTTATGGAGAGACATCAAAAATGCAGTTTCTGAGGCAAAGCCAACAAACGCCAAAAAATTGTGGGATACAGTCAAAGCATCCTGGGCTGGAATAACAGTTTATAGGTGCCAGAAAATGGTTGACTCTATGCAACATAGATGTGAAGCAGTTCTAAAAAACTGTGGGTATACAACTAAATATTAGGTCAGTGATTCACAGGAATGCTAAATCCTCAAAGGAAAGAGTACATATTGTGAGTTTGTAAAGACAAGTGCAGACACTGCTATTTTTTAGTACAGTCCAATGTTCATTTTTTGTTATTTTCTGTAAAGTAGTTAAAAATTACTGTATATACATTTCTCTTCGTGTTTTGAATTAGAAAACAGTGTGCAATGTTCCCAATGCATGGAAATAAAAACTAGTACAAAGATTTTGTGCTTAACTCATGTTATTGAACACACTGCTATTATTTTGAACACTACTGTATCAAGACTGTTGTATACCTCACATAGGATATACTGGAACTGTTGTATACATCACATAGGAGACACAGGGGTTGGTGTATATACATCACATAGGAGACACTGGGGCTGGTGTATATACATCACATAGGAGACACTAGGACTGGTGCATATGACGCGCCCCCTGGGCCTGTGCTGTGCAGGGGATACCCGGAGCCGGGCCTTCTGTAAGATGCTGGGGGTTGTAGTCTCCGTGTGGCGGCGACCCGGTCCGTGCCCAGGGTGGTCAAACCAGTGGCAGTCTATTGGTATTGTAATTGTCCGACTACGCCACCCGTGGATTGCGGTCAGTGGGGACCGCCGCTGCGCTGCAGACCGCTGAGGCTGATGTTATATGCGCAGCCAGGAATGGGATGACTCCCCACGGGAGAAGTATTGCCTCAGGGCAGCTAGAGTGAATGTTGGGAGTGATGGTGTGAGCGTCCCAGTACTGATGGTGCTGGTGCGGCGATGAAACACAGAGACTTGTAATTGCCGTTTCCAATGCTTTACTCACAGTTGTTATTCTGGTCACTTGTGCACATGAGGGACCGCCTGAGCCGTGCAGCGTTCACCAAGCAAGGGACTCGACCAACTCCCAGGCAATTCCAGAGCGTGGCACAGGGCTCCCTTCCTTTCCTTTCTCTGGCCGTCCCCACCAGTGACCCACCTTTGTCCAGCTCCCTCGGACCTTCTGTTGGCGAAACCTATCTCCGGTTTCCCTGACCCTATGTGGTATGCTTTGCTGGTGGATAAAAAAGAAGCAAGACAAAAATATATCTCATACCCTACCATAATTATATATAAATGTAAAGCAAAGTTGCATAATAAATATAGGGTACTTAGTAAACTATTTTTGATCAAAAAAAGTATACAAGCCGTCCCACCAGCGGCAAGGTGACCCTAAATTGGGACGGTACCTATACTGCCTATATTAAAAACCTTACTGTATATCAAAGTTGAAGTAATGCATATAAAAGGGTAGACAAATAGGACCGGGTCCCAACTCCAGACCACCTAGGCCCGTGGTAAGCTACATATATACCAATCAGCTCAACAAAGGGCATGCCACACCCTTATATTGCACAGAATGCAAACAAGTCAATGTTTCTTGTATGTCTGCCATCTTAGACCTCAGTTCACATTGTCTGGTTTTTTGACTTGTTTGCATTCTGTGCAATTTAAGGGTGTGGCATGCCCTTTGTTGAGCTGATTGGTATATATGTAGCTTACCACGGGCCTAGGTGGTCTGGAGTTGGGACCCGGTCCTATTTGTCTACCCTTTTATATGCATTACTTCAACTTTGATATACAGTAAGGTTTTTAATATAGGCAGTATAGGTACCGTCCCAATTTAGGGTCACCTTGCCGCTGGTGGGACGGCTTGTATACTTTTTTTGATCAAAAATAGTTTACTAAGTACCCTATATTTATTATGCAACTTTGCTTTACATTTATATATAATTATGGTAGGGTATGAGATATATTTTTGTCTTGCTTCTTTTTTGCTAGTGTGAACATGCCTCTGTTTCTTGTATGTCTGCCATCTTAGACCTCAGTTCACATTGTCTGGTTTTTTGACTTGTTTGCATTCTGTGCAATTTAAGGGTGTGGCATGCCCTTTGTTGAGCTGATTGGTATATATGTAGCTTACCACAGGCCTAGGTGGTCTGGAGTTGGGACCCGGTCCTATTTGTCTACCCTTTTATATGCATTACTTCAACTTTGATATACAGTAAGGTTTTTAATATAGGCAGTATAGGTACCGTCCCAATTTAGGGTCACCTTGCCGCTGGTGGGACGGCTTGTATACTTTTTTTGATCAAAAATAGTTTACTAAGTACCCTATATTTATTATGCAACTTTGCTTTACATTTATATATAATTATGGTAGGGTATGAGATATATTTTTGTCTTGCTTCTTTTTTGCTAGTGTGAACATGCCTCTGTTTCTTGTATGTCTGCCATCTTAGACCTCAGTTCACATTGTCTGGTTTTTTGACTTGTTTGCATTCTGTGCAATTTAAGGGTGTGGCATGCCCTTTGTTGAGCTGATTGGTATATATGTAGCTTACCACGGGCCTAGGTGGTCTGGAGTTGGGACCCGGTCCTATTTGTCTACCCTTTTATATGCATTACTTCAACTTTGATATACAGTAAGGTTTTTAATATAGGCAGTATAGGTACCGTCCCAATTTAGGGTCACCTTGCCGCTGGTGGGACGGCTTGTATACTTTTTTTGATCAAAAATAGTTTACTAAGTACCCTATATTTATTATGCAACTTTGCTTTACATTTATATATAATTATGGTAGGGTATGAGATATATTTTTGTCTTGCTTCTTTTTTGCTAGTGTGAACATGCCTCTGTTTCTTGTATGTCTGCCATCTTAGACCTCAGTTCACATTGTCTGGTTTTTTGACTTGTTTGCATTCTGTGCAATTTAAGGGTGTGGCATGCCCTTTGTTGAGCTGATTGGTATATATGTAGCTTACCACAGGCCTAGGTGGTCTGGAGTTGGGACCCGGTCCTATTTGTCTACCCTTTTATATGCATTACTTCAACTTTGATATACAGTAAGGTTTTTAATATAGGCAGTATAGGTACCGTCCCAATTTAGGGTCACCTTGCCGCTGGTGGGACGGCTTGTATACTTTTTTTGATCAAAAATAGTTTACTAAGTACCCTATATTTATTATGCAACTTTGCTTTACATTTATATATAATTATGGTAGGGTATGAGATATATTTTTGTCTTGCTTCTTTTTTGCTAGTGTGAACATGCCTCTGTTTCTTGTATGTCTGCCATCTTAGACCTCAGTTCACATTGTCTGGTTTTTTTGCTGGTGGATGTAGTGAGGGGTCGCACCAAGATGTGGTAACAACCTCCGGTCTTTGGCTGAGGAATTTGTTGCCTCCACCAATTTGGGTTCCGGTACCCTGTTCTGCCAACCCTTCACCCTATATCTCCTGGGCATATGGGGTTCCTTCTGTCCTCGTGTCTCTGGGCCTTTCTCTGTGTTCCTTGCTTCCTTTCTCCTCTGTTCCAGTTCCTTTCTTACTTTCCTTTCCGTTCCTTCTCCTCTCTCTTTCTGCTGTTTCTGGCCTCCACTCCAGGCCTGCCTCTGGAGCTGGGCCCAGACTGAGCCACAGCTCCCTGTCAGCCCTCTCTGGCTGAACTCCTGACTGAACTGAACCCTGTTCTAAGATGGTGCCCACCTTTTATACCTCCCTCTATGTGTGAGCCCAGGTGACTAGCAACCAATGGGCTCCTACCTATGCCCAGAAACCCTCCCCTATCTGCTCCTACACCACTGGGTTTTCCTCCCCCCGCCCCACTCCAGCCAGGGACAGATGCTGTCGTGCCTGCACTTCTGTCTAGTGGGAGCACCGTTGAGCTGTCCCTCGGAAATGGGGTGTGTGTGGTGCATGCAGTTTACTGAGCCCTAGTCCACACTCCATCCTTACCCGGGAGTGGAATACCACACCTCTGGTTCGAGGTGCAATACCCCTGTAGCAGCCGAGCCCTCGGGGTGCTACACATATACATCTCATGTTGTACAATGCGACTGACTATTGACAATAAAAAAGGAAATATTTCATCTTTCTTCTCTGCTAGATTCCTAAAACTTAATATGGATAAAACTGAATTCATCATTTTTCCACCATCTCGCTCAATCCCCCCACCAGACCTATCTATCAAAGTCAATGGCTGTCCACTCTCCCCAGTCCTGCAAGCTCGCTGCCTCGGTGTAACCCTTGACAATGATCTCTCCTTCAAACCTTATATCCAAGTCCTTTCCACGTCAACTCAAAAATATTTCCCGGATCCGCACATTCCTCAACCATGCATCTGCAAAAAACACTAGTGCACGCCCTCATCCTCTCTCGCCTCGACTACTGCAACCTCCTGCTCTGTGGCCTCCCTTCTAACACTCTCGCACTCCTGCAATCTATCCTAAACTCTGCTGCCCGACTAATCCACCTGTCCCCCTCTATTCCCCGTTCTCTCCTCTGTCAATCCCTTCACTGGCTACACATTACCCAGTTCAAAACCCTAACCATGGCATATAAAGCCATCCACAACCTGTCTCCTCCATACATCTGTGACCTAGTCTCCCAGTACATACCTGCATGCAACCTCTGATCCTCACAAGATCTCCTGCTCTACTCCACTCTTATCTCCTCTTCCCACAATCGCATACAAGATTTCTCCCGTGCATCCCCCCTACTCTGGAACACTCTACCCCAACACATCAGACTCTCGCGTACCGTGGAAACCTTCAAAAGGAACCTGAAGACCCACCTCTTCCGACAAGCCTACAGCCTGCAGTAACCCTCGCTCCACCATACCGCTGCACGACCAGCTCTACCCTCACCTACTGTATCCTCACCCATCCCTTGTAGACTGTGAGCCCTCGCGGGCAGTGTCCTCTCTCCTTCTGTACCAGTCACTGACTCATTTTTGTTCAAATTATTGTACTTGTTGTTTGCTATGTATACACCTTTTAAAGATGTAAAGGGCCATGGAATTAATGACGCTATAATAATAAATAATAATAATGAAAAAGAAAAAAGAGGAAACTCAAAGTGGAGGGAAAAAGAAAAGGAAACCAAAACAAGTAAAGAAAAGAGAGGAAAAAAAAGAGAAAATAAAGAGAAATAAAATGAAAAAAAAGGGGTATTTCCACAGGGGACTAAAAAAAGTGATGATAATTACCCTGTGGGAAGGACTAGGGTGCAGTAGTGAGTGTTGGCTCTGACTGTTCAGCATCCTGATCTAAGCAGCGTTTTCCTCCAGCATCACATGATCCGGCCCCTCTTTCTGACATGTCAGAGGGGTGCACAGTGATGTGATATCGCTGGCTGAGTCTGGGGATGTTGGAGGCCTGGGGATGTGGGAGGGCATTGGGGAAGCACTGATTTCAGCTGCTGCACCTTTAGGTAAATGATGACACTATTTAATATCCCCGTCTCCTAAGTCACACTAAACCCCTGATGAAGAAGCTTACTCGAAATGTGCGTTAGGGGTGTCCTCTCTGTACTGCGCTAGTGTGGCACCCCAGAGGGTCTGGTTTCCACAGTGGTAGTAATGCCATGTCTGAGAGCAAACAGGGGTTTCCTGGTCAGGAACCTAATACATGCAACACATCCTGGCTCCAGGCCATAAAGGGGAGGATCCTGCCCTTTATAACTGGATCTGGAGGCGGGGTTAGCAGAGTCTAGTGTCAGGAGTCGAGTTGTGGACACCAAGGAGTAAGGAGCTGAGGACTGGAGCTGGAGATAGCTCGTCCTGGCCAGAGTCTACAGAGAACCGGACACCGGAGTCCGAGGCTGTGGGGATTGCAAACCCAGCAGCAGATACCGCAGGGCAGGAGATTGCAGGTCTCCTGGCCCCATCAGAAGCCCGGAGGCTCAGCAACACAAAGGGACCAGTACCGCCACAGAGGAGCGAGGAATCCACAAGGCCCGAGTTGCCAGCCATACGGGTGAGCACAGCACGTTACACTCAGGGACGTGGGCTACAACACAGCTATAAGCAGGAGAGCCAAAGAGCATAGGAAGAACAGCAGGCCTACAACTCCACCTGGCCAGGAGGACTCTATGCTTGCTCCCAGACCGACCGGACCCTTATTACTAGTCAGTACTCCCGTTGGGGCCTGTATAATTGCCACCAGTAAAAGCCCTGGGACTTTACCACGTTGATTCCATGTGATTACTGACTACCTGCACTATAACCACCAACATCCACACACGCTGCCCTGAAGCTACACTCTTCCTGTGGGGAGTTACACTACCTTAGCTGCTATACCACCAGCTTCAGAGGACTGTTCCGCAGCGGCGGTTCCTATTGACCGCATTCCACAGGTGGCGTAGTCGGACATTAACACTTATACCCAAATACTACCCCTTTGGTTTGACCACCTGGGTCACGGACCGGGTCACAGCCACTGTGACTACAACCCCCAGCATCTACCGACCTGGCTCCGGGTACCCCATGGCCCAGGGGGCGCGTCAACTTTGGCGTAGTCGGCAGGATTTCGTGCCCGTTGCCACCGGGTACTGTGCGCCTTCACGAACTGTGTCGCATACTGTGGTGAAGTTTTCCCGCCAATTGCCGCTGTTTCCCGCCATTGTCCACCATTTTCGGGTCGCCGCGCGGGAAGAAGAGGAGCATAACCGCTGGAAGCGCGTGAAGCCCAAGCCCCGACTCACGCACTGACGCAGCGCCAGGTCCTGGAAGGAGCCCCAGCGAGCGCTGACGTCAGACGGCGGCCTACGGAAGAAAAGTGAAAGAAGGTAGGCCACGGTTCACTAGGGGGGAAGAAGACGCCCAATATGGAGGGAACTTCAGCCGCAGGCGCGGCCGCTGCCACGGTAATGCCATTCTCCATGCCATATATACCGGGGGCGGCGTGGTTGCCCCAGTACTCAGGAGAGTCACACACCCTGAGTGACTTTAAAGAAAGACTGAGCAGCTTATTTAAAAGTGTATCCCCTGTCCGAGGAGCAGAATGTGAGCATCCTCATAGGCCAGTTGATTGGTGCAGCCCAGAGAGAAGTAAAGTCCTGGTCAACCAGGGACAAAGGGACTGTGAAAGAGATACTGGCTCGCCTAAAGGACACTTTTGACACCCACACTACAGCTGAGATAAAAATGAAGTTTTACGGGTGCAAACAACGGGCGCAGGACAGTGTACGGGACTATGCTTTAAACCTGCAGGAGGCGCTAAGGGCCATCAAACAGGTAGACCCCGACAGTGTGCATGATGAGAACAGACTGTTAACTGAGCAGTTCATTGAGGGGCTCCTGTCCAGCGCTCACCAGACACAGCTGCGCATAATGGCTCTGCAAAATCCCGATCTGGACTTTGCTCAATTTAAGGACAGGGCCATCCGGGTGCTGCGTGAACCAACACCAGGAGGCGCCATATCTCACCGGCGCCCAGCTATCACATACCACCAGGAGGTGGCACCCTTTTCCCCAGAGCCTGTAGGAGCTGATGCACAGACTCTGGACAATGCCCCGTCTACAGACCTGCACCTTCAGGTCCAAGAGCTGACTAAAAGTGTAGCTGCGCTAACCAAAACTGTGCAGTCCTTGCAGGTGTCTCCCAAAGGGAAGATCCAGCTGGCTTCCAGTCTGGAGGACGTCCCGTGGCGACAACAGAGGAGGATTCCACCCACCAGAGGGAGGAACAGTGACCGCTACGACCAGGATGGACAACCCATCTGCCGCCGCTGTCACAAGCCAGGACATTATGCAAGGTACTGTAATTTAAACGAGCAAAACCTGGGGCAGAGGGCCAACCCCCAGGCATAAGATCACCAGGCCCACACAGCTGGCGAGACAAGTATGTGGGGGGACGGCCGGTCCTACCTGTTATGCTTGATGGCATCCCAATGAGCGCGTTGCTGGACACTGGATCCCAGGTGACCACTATCCCCTACATTCTTTACCAGCGATACTGGACTGACTCAAACATTACCCGCCGTCCAGATGAACATTTAAGCATTTACACCAGCAATGGTCAGCCTGTACCTCAAGTGGGGTATAAAGAAGTGACCATCAAGGTTGGCAAAGTGGAATTGCCGGCACAAGGAATGATAATTGTTGACATTGATCGCCGAGAAAGTCATCCCATGATAACCTTAGGCACTAATGTCATTGAAAATTGTCTTTCAGAAATAATTGTCTTGTTACAGCAGGTTGCGGAAACCGCCATTTCCAGTCAGCAGCGGGTTCTGCAAAGAGAGATCAGAGCCCTGATGAGACGACAACAGGTAGAACTGTCTGGTAGTGAATTGGCAGTGTCAGGATGAGTGACCCATTCCCTATTGCCATGCCCCCAAGAAGTGAAATGCTGATATGGTGCCGGGCAGCAATTGGTCTCAGGGGTAGAGATTACCAAGCCCTGGTAGAGCCCGTCTACTCTGACAGTAGGCCCACCATTTTGACAGCCAGGGGGGTGGTTGATGTTCGCCATGGGAGGGTGCCCGTCCGCATCCTGAATATTGGGGAAAAAGAAGTCCATTTGCCCCGGTATGCTACCCTGGCCAAACTATTCACCGTCAGCCACAATTCTATAAAGACAGTGGAACCTTTGCCTCCATCCAAACAGGCAGAGGATAATGGCTCCAAGGGACAGATGGAGGACTGGTTTCAGAAGCTGCATGTGGGCACTGACTCCACCCCTCAGCACCAAAAACATGGAGTATACCGGGTGGTCCAGGAGTATGAAAGGGTCTTCAGCAAACACCCGCTCGATTTCGGGCAGGTGAAAAGGGTTCAACACCATATCCCCACGGGAGACCATCCACCCATTAAAGAGCAGTACCGGCCTGTACCCCCTGCACACTAGCAAAACGCCAAAGGGATGTTACGAGAGATGAAGGAGGCTGGGGTAATAAGAGACAGTTGTAGCCCCTGGGCAGCTCCATTAGTTCTCATAAGGAAAAAAGATGGCACAATGAGAATGTGTGTAGACTACAGGCAAATTAACCGCATCACACACAGAGATGCATACCCACTACCCAGGATTGAGGAGTCACTAGTTGCATTAAAATCTGCTAATTATTTCTCTACTTTGGATCTCACTAGTGGGTATTGGCAGGTTCCTGTGGCAGAGGCGGATAAAGGAAAGACCGCATTCACAACCCGATGGGCCTCAGCGAGTTCAACTGCATGCCATTCGGGCTCTGCAACGCCCCAGGAACCTTCCAGCGGTTGATAGAGTGCTGTCTAGGACATAAGAACTTCGAGACAGTCCTGCTGTACCAGGATGATGTCATAGTATACTCCAAGTCCTATGAAGATCACCTGAAGCACCTGGCAGAGGTGTTTGAAGCCCTAGCTGGTTTTGGCCTAAAGGTGAAGCCGTCAAAATGCCACCTGTTGAAGCCCAAGGTACAGTACCTAGGTCATGTGGTAACCGCTGAAGGTGTAGCACCAGACCCTGACAAGATCACAGTAATCAAGGACTGGCCAAGACCCTCCACTATCAAGGAAGTGCGGCAATTCCTTGGGTTGGTGGGCTATTACTGAAGATTTATCCAAGGCTTCACCAAGATGGCGGCACCCATGCAGGACCTCCTAGTAGGCCAGTCCAGGAAGGCCAAAAACCCGAAGCCTCCATTCAAATGGGATAAGCTGGAAGATGAATCCTTCAGCAGGCTGAAGATGGCTCTCACTGGAGACGAGATCCTGGCCTACCCTGACTATGGACAACCTTTCATACTCCATACAGACGCGAGCAACGTGGGGCTAGAAGCGGTGCTGTCCCAGATACAGCAAGGCAGAGAATGAGTAATTGCCTATGCCAGCAGGAAGCTCCGGCCCACAGAAAGGAACCCTGATAACTACAGCTCCTTCAAGCTGGAGTTCCTCGCCGTAGTCTGGGCTGTGACAGAGCGCTTCAAGCATTATCTCGCCTCCTCCAAATTCACCGTCTTCACGGACAACAACCCGCTGACACACCTGGACACTGCAAAACTTGGTGCCCTGGAACAAAGATGGGTGGCCCGACTGTCTAATTATGAATTCACCATCAAGTACCGGGCTTGGCACAAGAATGCAAACGCAGTTGCGCTGTCCAGAATGCCTAACTTGCCAGATGGGGGAGAAGACCCGGAGGAGCTGGAAGAGATAGAGATCCCCGCTTTCCACCACCATGTGATAACTCAGTGCTCCCATTGTGTAAAGAACAGGTGCTCTGCCAACAGGTAGGCCACGTTCAATCCATTGCCCCACCATGGATGGGCAGAAACACAAGATAGTGACCCGGCTATCCGCCTAGTCAAAGAGTTGCTGACACGAGCTGACGCGCACCCTGATCCAGATGCTCCTGAGGAGACCAAGCAGCTGTGGAAAGAAAAAGGCAAGCTGTTCATCTATGAAGGGAAGCTGTGTCGAAGAGCCATCAACTCCCGGACACATGAGCTGGTCTGGCAAGTGGTAGTCCCGAGGCGGGATGCGTCAATGATCTTGGAAGCGCACCATGATTGAGCAGGACACTTCGGATGGAAGAAGCTGGAAGTCCTGCTACGTGAACGGTTCTATTGGGCTGGCATGAGGAAAGCAGTCGAGAGGTGGTGTCGAGAATGCGGACCATGCAACCTGAGAAGAAAAGACCGTGACAGCCAGAGGGCTCCCCTGCAGCCCATCATCACCAAACCGCCACTCGAACTGGTAGCCTTGGACCACGTGAAGCTAGCCCCAAGCAGGTCAGGCTATGTCTATGCCCTCACCATCATAGACCACTACTCCCGGTTCCTGGTAGTAGTGCCAGTAAAGGACCAGACGGCTCAGACAGCAGCCAGAGCTTTCCAGCAGCACTTCTGCCGCCCCCATGGTTACCCAGAACGTGTGCTAACTGACCAAGGTCCAGCCTTCGAAGCGGAGGTGTTCCAGGAATTCTGCAACCTGTACGGCTGCAAGAAAATCAGGACAACGCCTTATCACCCCCAGACCAACGGGTTGTGCTAGAAGATGAACCAGGTGGTGATAGACCTGTTGAAGACATTGCCCCTGGAAGAACGCAGCCTGTGGCCAGAGAAGTTGCCAGACCTGGTGGACCTATACAACCACATCCCAGTGAATTCCACCAACTGCACACCTGCTTACCTGATGCGAGCCAGACCTGTTAAGCTGCCCATTGACCTGGATATGGGAGTCCTAACACCAGAGGCCGTCTCACCAGATGCAGAATGGGATACTGAGCGGCAGCAGCAATACCGCAAGGTACAGGAAAGTGTTGAAAGAAGTTTGTCTCAAGCAAGACAAAGACAAGAGAAGACTTTCAATCAACACACGCCTGCTGTCCCCTTGTCACCTGGAGAGCAAGTCCTAAAGAGGAAAAGGCGACTCCACAAGTTGGATGACCAGTGGGAGGAAGAGCCGTACACCATTCTACCCTCCAGCCATGATAACACCAAGGTGTGCCTCATTAGTAAGGATGGAGGGGAAACATCAACAACAGTTTCCAGAAACCACCTGAAGAAATGTCCCGAGCAGCTGCAGCATCCTAAAGAAGACCAAGATAGCCCTCAACCCGCAGAGGAAGTGGAAGAAATGGTCAGCACGGTACTCGGAGAATTTCCCTGGTCATGGACACAAGTGAATAATGCAATAGTTGTGCCAGTCCTTACATTTCTCCAACCAGCCCCGCAGGAAGCTGCAGAAGTCCCAGTAGAGTTGGAAAAACAGTTGGCCCCGGAGGCAGAAGTTTCCCCATCAGCAGACCAGGAGAATCTACCCTCTGCTAGTAGCGAACCTGTCGTACCCGCGGTGAGCCAAAGAATCCGTAGGAAGTTGCCCAACCTACCAGTGTCACCTCAAAGTACCTGTAGCGCTGTTCACGCTGAACCCACCACACCAGGGGTAGATACAGGGGACCAGGGTAGAGCAGTGACAAGTAGTGAACTACGTAGATCTACCAGAATTACCAGAGGTCAGATCCCTGCTTGTTGGAGAATTTAACATGTACAGTATAAATGTATAATTGCCAGTGTTGACATGTTTTATGTGTGCACTTAACCTGTTTTTCCCAGTTACCCGAAAGGGTTCAAAGACTTTTTAGGTTATGGACAGTGAGTAACGAAGAACTTACCCTGTAAATAGTTGCACTTGTTAAAGTGCCCCCTTTTGTGACAGACCACAGAACAAAAACCCGTGCAGGTGGCTGAAGACGTGGTCCAACATCAGGATCATCAATGCCCTGCAGCCACCCCAGGGCCTCTGTGGAGGGTTTTGGACGGGTCCCTCAAATTACACCTCGTTTCAGTGAAATGGACACCTGGTTACGGACTATACTGTGACCTATAAAGACTGTAATACTTGTAAATATTCCTAATGTACCTTGTTTATTGTTACCTGTTGTATTCCTTGATAAATATTCTCAGTCCCGGAGTACTGAAATTTACTAGGGGGGAATGTGGCACCCCAGAGGGTCTGGTTGCCACAGTGGTAGTAATGCCATGTCTGAGAGCAAACTGGGGTTTGCTGGTCAGGAACCTAATACATGCAACACATCCTGGCTCCAGGCCAGAAAGGGGAGGATCCTGCCCTTTATAACTGGATCTGGAGGCGGGGTTAGCAGAGTCTAGTGTCAGGAGTCAAGTTGTGGACACCAAGGAGTAAGGAGCTGAGGACTGGAGCTGGAGATAGCTCGTCCTGGCCAGAGTCTACAGAGAACCGGACACCGGAGTCCGAGGCTGTGGGGATTGCAAACCCAGCAGCAGATACCACAGGGCAGGAGATTTCAGGTCTCCTGGCCCCATCAGAAGCCCGGAGGCTCAGCAGCACAAAGGGACCAGTACCGCCACAGAGGAGCGAGGAATCCACAAGGCCCGAGTTGCCACCCATATGGGTGAGCACAGCACGTTACACTCAGGGATGTGGGCTACAATACAGCTATAAGCAGAGAAGCCAAAAGAGTATAGTAAGAACGGCAGGCCTACAACTCCACCTGGCCAGGAGGACTCTATGCTTGCTCCCAGACCGACCAGACGCTTATTACTAGTCAGTACTCCCGTTGGGGCCTGTATGATTGCCACCAGTAAAAGCCCTGGGACTTTACCACATTGATTCCGTGTGATTACTGACTACCTGCACTATAACCACCAACATCCACACACGCTGCCCTGAAGCTACACTCTTCCTGTGGGGAGTTACACTACCTTAGCTGCTATACCACCAGCTTCAGAGGACTGTTCCGCAGCGGCGGTTCCTATTGACCGCATTCCACAGGTGGCGTAGTCGGACATTAACACTTATACCCAAATACTACCCCTTTGGTTTGACCACCTGGGTCACGGACTGGGTCACAGCCACTGTGACTACAACCCCCAGCATCTACCGACCCGGCTCCGGGTACCCCATGGCCCAGGGGGCGCGTCACTAGCAAACATTGGTAAAACTTACTAACCTGTTGTACAATACTATGGCTGTTATTGTTTTTACATACAGTCATGGCTGAAAGTGTCGGCATGCTTGAAATTGTTCCAGAAAATTAAGTATTTCTCCAAAACAATTATTGTAATTACACATGTTTTGTTATATACATGTTTATTTCCTGTGTGTATTGGAACAATACAAAAAAACAGATAAAAAGGCAAATTGGACATAATTTCACGCAAAATCCCTAAAATGGGCAGTACAAAATTGTTGACACCCTCAACTTAATATTTGGTCGCACACCCTTTGGAATAAATAACTGCAATCAATCGCTTCCTCTAACCATCAACAAGATTCTTACACCTCTCAGCTGGAATTTTGGACCACTCTTCTTTTGCAAACTGCTCCAGGTCTCTCATATTTGAAGGGGTCTTCTCCCCACAGTAATTTAAAGATCTCTCCACAGGTGTTCAATGGGATTTAGATCCGGACTCATTGCTGGCCACATCAGAACTCTCCATACTCATCCATCAGACACCAGATAGAGAAGTGTGATCCGTAACTGCACAGAACACGTTTCCTCCAGAGTCCAGTGGTGGCGGCTTTACACCACTCAACCTGATGCTCGTGTATGCAGCTGGTTGGCTATTGAAACCCATCCCATGAAGTTTACGGCACACATTTTGTGCTGCTATGTGGTCTGCAACTTTGTGAATGTTGTTCCTAAATGCATATACTCTTAAAGCATATATCTCACAGGTGATGGTGGAATATTTAGGAGGGAAGAAATTAGACGAACTGACTTGGTACAATGGTGGCTCTTATTACAGGACCACTCTCGAATTCAGTATAATATGAAACAATATTCCGTGGAAGAAGCCAAAGTAGGTGAAACCTAGGTTTGGGCTTGATGATCGTCGATTTACACTAATTTTTTTAATTCATGATCATGTTCGGTCTCTACTTCTGTGAGTATATGAAATACAAGTCTGTTTCTACCCAACGCAGTTGGGTGGTCTTCACAGTCTTTTGTACCTTAGTAAGTGCAACTGCTGGAGGTGTGTAAGGATTTAAAGAACTAGACCTAAATCATTAACAATACTGAATTGAAGCCTGAAGCTAATCTGAACTGGAACTTATTGTTTAGCCTGATCTCCAAACCATTACCATCTTTGGGCGATAAGAAATATTTAACCTTTTGTCATTAGGAGAAAAATCTAACCAAGGAGTCAAAGTGTTGACTGCCGGATAACGACATGATTTTTCATCCTTCTTACACCGATTTAGCATCTTATTCTATAATACTTAACATACAACTTAACATCACAAAAAAGTAAATTCCAAAATTTCTGCAGCAGCTGCATACTGAAAATGTACCACTAGGTGGCAGCATTGTACAAAAAAGGGAACTTTTTTTAAAAAAAATACCTGATATCTGTTTCCCTGAATGCTGAGATCTATGCAGTATAACTTTAGTTACAGCTTCTAGCAGGATTGTCACCCAACTTTTCCAGAATCCTGACCGGTTATGTAATAGATTTATCATTCAGGTGGTACAGTTTTTTAAAAAGCCCGGTATGTCGATAGGATGCAGCCCACATACTGATGTAAGGCCTGGTCACATTGTTGTTTTGGTCTCTGGTGGAATGCTGCAGAGTGACACACAGCACTGTAGCTGATAGACAGCGGCACACCCTTGGCACGCTGCGAGACCTCAGCAATAGAGTCATTTGTTTGTTTTCTTGGGTAATGTGAGTATTGGACTCCACAATCCAGGCTACATCTATCAGCTGAAAGATGGTTGGATTTGAAGACCTTTCTACCGATAGAAGTCAAGGATATTGTATTCATGTTCTAGAGTATCTAACCCTCCATCTCCGTAATAAAGCTGCCCATAATCTGCAGAAAATCATCTGTGTGCTACAAGAAGTGATAATGGGCTCAACCCTCACACAACACTTGTGATTTGCTCCTTATTTGCAACGTCTTATAATAGTGATCATTATAATGTTTGGTTAATTGCTGATTAGCATAATCCTGGCAAGTGTTTTTAGCTGGGACCTGGAACTGATTTTTTTCAATGGTTTAAAAGGACTCATCACCAGGTCAAAAGTGGCCAGTGCTTTTATTTCATCCCTGATTATTCTGATTTTCTGAGTTACATTTTAAATTCCAGAGCTGCACTCACTATTCTGCTGGTGCAGTCAGTGTACATATATTCCATTACTTATCCTGTACTGATCCTGAGTTACATCCTGTATTATACCCCAGAGCTGCACTCACTATTCTGCTGGTGGAGTCACTGTGTACATACATTACATTACTTATCCTGTACTGATCCTGAGTTACATCCTGTATTATACCCCAGAGCTGCACTCACTATTCTGCTGGTGGAGTCACTGTACATACATTACATTACTTATCCTGTACTGATCCTGAGTTACATCCTGTATTATACTCCAGAGCTGCACTCACTATTCTGCTGGTGCAGTCACTGTGTACATACATTACATTACTTATCCTGTACTGATCCTGAGTTACATCCTGTATTATACACCAGAGCAGCATTCACTATTCTACTGGTGCAGTCACTGTGTACATACATTACATTACTTATCCTGTACTGATCCTGAGTTACATCCTGTATTATACTCCAGAGCTGCACTCACTATTCTGCAGGTGGAGTCACTGTGTACATACATTACATTACTTATCCTGTACTGATCCTGAGTTACATCCTGTATTATACCCCAGAGCTGCACTCACTATTCTGCTGGTGCAGGCACTGTGTACATACATTACATTACTTATCCTGTACTGATCCGGAGTAACATCCTGTATTATACTCCGGAGCTGCACTCACTATTCTGCTGGTGGGGTCACTGTGTACATACATTACATTACTTATCCTGTATTGATCCTGAGTTACATCCTGTATTATACTCCAGAGCTGCACTCACTATTCTGCTGGTGCAGTCAGTGTACATATATTACATTACTTATCCTGTACTGATCCTGAGTTACATCCTGTATTATACTCCAGAGCTGCACTCACTATTCTGCTGGACGAGTCACTATGTACATACATTACATTACTTATCCTGTACTGATCTTGAGTTACATCCTGTATTATACTCCAGAGCTGCACTCACTATTCTGCTGGTGGAGTCACTGTGTACATACATTACATTACTTATCCTGTACTGATCCTGAGTTACATCCTGTATTATACTCCAGAGCTGCACTCACTATTCTGCTGGTGCAGTCACTGTGTACATACATTACATTACTTATCCTGTACTGATCTTGAGTTACATCCTGTCTTATACTCCAGAGCTGCACTCACTATTCTGCTGGTGGAGTCACTGTGTACATACATTACATTACTTATCCTGTACTGATCCTGAGTTACATCCTGTATTATACTCCAGAGCTGCACTCACTATTCTGCTGGTGCAGTCACTGTGTACATATATTACATTACTTATCCTGTACTGATCCTGAGTTACATCCTGTATTATACTCCAGAGCTGCACTCACTATTCTGCTGGTGCAGTCACTGTGTACATACATTACATTACTTATCCTGTACTGATCCTGAGTTACATCCTGTATTATACTCCAGAGCTGCACTCACTATTCTGCTGGTGGAGTCACTGTGTACATACAT
This sequence comes from Phyllobates terribilis, assembly GCF_046119375.1. Lineage (NCBI taxonomy): Eukaryota > Metazoa > Chordata > Amphibia > Anura > Dendrobatidae > Phyllobates > Phyllobates terribilis. Next base: position 79,207,568 of record NW_027362765.1, read on the forward strand.
TACATTACTTATCCTGTACTGATCCTGAGTTACATCCTGTATTATACTCCAGAGCTGCACTCACTATTCTGCTGGTGCAGTCACTGTGTACATATATTACATTACTTATCCTGTACTGATCCTGAGTTACATCCTGTATTATACTCCAGAGCTGCACTCACTATTCTGCTGGTGCAGTCACTGTGTACATACATTACATTACTTATCCTGTACTGATCCTGAGTTACATCCTGTATTATACTCCAGAGCTGCACTCACTATTCTGCTGGTGGAGTCACTGTGTACATACATTATATTACTTATCCTGTACTGATCCTGAGTTACATCCTGTATTATACTCCAGAGCTGCACTCACTATTCTGCTGGTGCAGTCACTGTGTACATATATTACATTACTTATCCTGTACTGATCCTGAGTTACATCCTGTATTATACTCCAGAGCTGCACTCACTATTCTGCTGGTGCAGTCAATGTGTACATACATTACATTACTTATCCTGTACTGATCCTGAGTTACATCCTGTATTATACTCCAGAGCTGCACTCACTATTCTGCTGGTGCAGTCACTGTGTACATACATTACATTACTTATCCTGTACTGATCCTGAGTTACATCCTGTATTATACTCCAGAGCTGCACTCACTATTCTGCTGGTGCAGTCACTGTGTACATGCATTACATTACTTATCCTGTACTGATCCTGAGTTACATCCTGTATTATACTCCAGAGCTACACTCACTATTCTGCTGGTACAGTCACTGTGTACATACATTACATTACTTATAGTGTACTGATCCTGAGTTACATCCTGTAGGTCTTTTATTATAAAAATGAAAAACATAACAATAATAATAACAGAAACATAACAAAATTAATAACCAGAAAATAAACAATGTAATGAACTGGTCCAGTCGCTCCCTCTCTCCTCACACACATATTATACATATATACACAATGATAACTACCTACACCAGGACATCTGGTCCGGTTACCTAACAAAAAATAACAATATAATAAACAATAACCGACAAATTATATACAATAAATACTAACTATACAAATATATACAAGACAAAACAAAACCCCCCACACTCGAGCCCACCAGTCCCTCCCCGGCACTGACCTGAGAGCTAGTCCTGCGCCTCATGCCTCAGTCCATGTCCAACGTCCATAGGACAGATCAGGCAGTGCCAGTTTTTCACCCAAATAACCAGTGTCCCACAAGATGAACCCACCTCCCCTCTTTTCCCTCCACCCAACCTAACACCTACACCCAAACCCATATATACAATATATACAGAAACAAACAATACAATAACCACAACTGACAAAGCCCAAGTTCGGTGCCTGCAGCCCTACATCACTGTCTACTGATCAATAAAACAAAAATCTATGGTGTCAGCAGCAGCCCACCACCAGGAGAGGAGATGACCAGACTAGGGCACACTAAAAGAAAAGCCCCTCCAGAGGAGAGCGGCCCTCCGTGTACCCAGTCTCTCATACTCCAGAGAACGCACCTTCACCAGGTCACCGAGTATGGTCCTAAACACATCGTCCACTGGGAGGATTTTCCGCTGCGTCGATACTAAGCACCGTGCGTTCCACGTGTGATACCTAACCACTGCGCTAACTAGAAATAAGGTGCAGCGGTCCCGACCACCCAGGTCCCCGAATGCTCCATAGGCCCATTCCGCATAAGAGAGACCGGCCAGCCGGGGCCACCTCCGGGGCCAGCCAATGGAGGTGCCCACCCTGTTGTACACCTCTGTGTTAAAGGGACAACGAAGCAGGAAGTGGTCCATGCTTTCAAGCATGGTACCACAATGCTCCCGAGGACAGTTCCTGTCCTCAGAGCTCCTACACTTCAGATTGTCCCTCACACACAGTTTCCCATGGAAGCAGCGCCAAGCCAAGTCCCAAACCTTCGAGGGGATCCTGATAGAATTCAAAAGATGCAGACCCACCCCAAGATCCCGACTTGGGCAATCCCTGAGCGCCAGAGGCCTCTGAAAATGGGTCAACAGAACCCTTTTGTCAAGGAACTTCCTTGGCAGAGTCCTGACCTCCCACATTCCCAGACCCCACCGGCGAATTACCTTCAGAACCACGGTAGCGTAAGCCGGGAGATGTCCATGCGGTGTGCGTCGATCCTTCACTTGCCCTCCTGTCTCCCATTCCTGGAAGAAAGGCTGAAACCATCCCTTACAGGAGAATACCCACGGAGGAGCCCTCTCTTTCCAGAGGTTTGCAATATTGATCTTAATGAAGGTATTCACAAGGAATACCACAGGGTTGACCATACCCAACCCTCCTAGTCTTCTCGTACGGTAAGTAACCTCCCTCTCCCAGGTTCAGTCTATTCCCCCATAACAGTTGAAAGAACAAACTGTAGACCCGAGTCCAGAGAGGCTCTGGCAAGATGCACACACTGCCCAGATAGATCAGCAAAGGGAGCAGGTAAGTTTTGATCAGGTTTACCCTTTCCCTTAGGGTCAAAGACCAACCCTTCCATTGGTTCACCTTCTGAGTGGCGATCTCTAGCCTGCTGTCCCAATTTTGTTTGGGGTAATCCCCCTGGCCAAATTCGATGCCAAGAACTTTTGCAGAGACTTTGGGTTCTGGAAGGGTGTCCGGGAGATCAAAAACAGGATCTCCTCCTCCCAGCCAGAGACTCTCACACTTATCCCGGTTGATCTTAGACCCGGATGCCTCCGAGTAGCGATTTACCTCTGACATCAGCCATTCTGCCTCCCCATCAGAGGAAACAAAAACGGTGACGTCATCGGCATACGCCACCACTCTCAGAGTGACTTCCGGTGCTGCCCGGTCCATCCCGATCCCAGCCAATGGTCCACGCTCCACCCTCCTAAGAATTGGGTCAATCGCAAACACGTACAGTAGCGGGCTCAAGGGACAACCCTGGCGAACACCACACCCAACCTCAAAAGAGCTGCCAATCCAACCGTTCACAAGAGGGAAACTCTCTGCCCCAGCGTACAAGGTCTTAAGCCAATCAACGAACCCCCCCGGCAGGCCATACCTCAGAAGGACAGACCAGAGGTACTCATGATTAACCCGATCAAACGCTTTTGCCTGGTCCAATGACAGCATGTACCCCTTCCAGTGACCAGCCCTACCCTGCTCCACCGCCTCTCGGACACAGAGTACAGCACTAATTGTACTGCGGCCCGGAACAGAGCAATGCTGGGCCCCCGAAAGGAGCTGGGGTGCAAATTTCACCAGCCGATTAAACAGCACCTTTGCCAAAACCTTCCTGTCTGCATTGAGAAGCGCTATGGGACGCCAATTCTCAATGCAAGATGGGTCCTTACCCTTTGACAAGATGATCAGGGCAGACCTCCTCATTGACTTTGGCAGAGTGCCCGAGGAAAGACACTCATTGAATACCTCAGTCAAGAGGGGAACCAAGGCGTCCTTAAAGGTCTTATAGAATTCAGATGTTAAGTCATCTGGACCGGGAGATGTCTTTAGGGCAAGCCCTTCAATCGCCAACTTAACTTCCTCTTCCCTGATCATCTCTGTCAAAACACCAAGAGAGGGGTCTACCCCTGGTTCGGGGACGGCTTCAACCAGAAAAACCGACATCTCATCCCAATCCAGATCCCTCTTCCCCAAGAGGTGCGAGTAGAAGGATCTGACGACCTCCAGGATCCCTGATCTGGATCTTTTCAGGGACCCCGCAGTGTCAACCAGTCCTGTAACAACTTTACTATTCACTGACATCTTGCAGTTTCTGTAAGGGTCGGGCGAGCGGTACTTCCCGTAATCCCTCTCAAAAACCAAAGATGCGTGTCTATCATACTGACACCTCATTAGCAAAGATTTCACTCTGGAGATCTCCTCGCGGCTACCTCCAGTTGAGACAAGATGCTCGAGTTTCCTCCTCAGGCCCTGATACAGGCGGTACCTGTCCAGGCTCCTGAGGCTCGAGAGCTGGCGCAAGAATCTCGCCACCCTTTTCTTAAACATCTCCCACCACTCTGACTTACTACTACAAAGATCCAGTAAGGGTACCTGGCTCTGAAGAAAATCCTCAAAGGACTGTCTTATCTCCGCATCTTCCAAGAGAGACGAATTGAGCCTCCAAAAGCCTCTTCCCATCCGGGGGGTCTCTGTAACATTCAGGGAAAACAAAATCAAACAGTGATCGGAGAACTCCACTTCAACAACAGATACTGCTGAAGAGACGGCTTCCTCCTTTAAATAAAACCTGTCTATCCTGGACCTACAGTTACCTCTATGATAGGTGAACCCCTCGTGGCCTGCGGTGTGCCGGATGTGGACATCCACCAGGCGAGCCTCACTAGCTATACTATTAAGGGCGACGCTATCATAAGTCAGCTTGTCTCTGGAACCTCCTCTATCCCGGGGCCTCGTGACAGTGTTGAAGTCCCCTCCAAAGACGACCTGCCGACTCGTAAAAAGGTAGGGCTTGATCCTCATAAAGAGACACTTCCGGTCCCACTTAGATTGGGGACCATAAATGTTAATGAACCGAAGCTCCTGTCCCTTCATGAGGACATCTAATATCAGGCACCTCCCCATTTCTAACTCAATAACCCGTCGGCATTCTACCGGTGCGGTAAAAAGGACCGCCACTCCGCTATACGGCTCGGCCGCAAGAGACCAATAGGAGGGCCCGAGTCTCCACTCCCTCTTAGCTATACTGCCATATTTGGCAGCCTGGTCTCTTGCAAAAAGAAAATGTCAGCTTCAACCCGGCTGAGAAAATCAAAGGCCGCAAATCTAGCCATATTTGACTTAATGCTGGCGACATTAATGGACGCCAGCATCAACGGAGTGGGTACCGCCATCATTGGTGATTAAGTTAGACGGCTTTCCTCTTCCCACTCCCCTTATCCTCTGCCTCAGACGAGGAATCCTTCCCCCTCTTTAATGACATAGAGGTGTCCATTTCAGCATTTTTCCTTCTTTTCTCGTCCTCGTCTCCGGACTCTGGGCCAGTCCCTCCCTCCAAGGACCTTGCATCCCCAGGAGAAGGAGACTCGGCACCCCCTGTAAGCTCCGCTGAAGCCGGAACCTCACCCTCAGCCTCCTCCTCAGAGGAAGAGATGTTATCAAGGGCCTGGAACCGGTTAGAAAGACCAACCAGAGGGGAGTCGGTTTTACCTTCCTTAGGTACCTTGGTCAGAGCGGGAGAAGATGTTTTATCTCCCTTCTTTTTCTTCTTTTTGGTGCCGAGCTTACGCTTGTTCTCTAGCCACCGCTTATTATCCTCATCCATACTTTCATAATGGGAGGATTCTGAGGCAGAGGCAGTTTCCTCCCTGTGGATCCTCCTGACCTCCTCATCCAACTCATCATCCCTCGGGGCCTCAGCAGCAAGACTGGCATCCAGGACAGGGGCCGCCCCGGTAGTCTGGGGCTCGCCCCGCTCCCTCTCCTGTCTGCGCTTGTCTAGACGCCTCAGCTGGGCAGGCATCTTTTTATTGCTTTTCTTCCCTGGCCCCTCAGCTCCCCCACCCCTGCTAGTCCCCTCCCCAGCAGAATCGGCCTCACGGCTTTCTCCCACCGGGGTCTCGACTGCATTAGCGAAGGAGCGAGGACAACGGCTGAATGGGTGACCTAACTCACCACACAGGTGGCACCTAATCTCCACACAAGAGGCAGCAAGATGGCCGACACCCCCACACAACGCGCATTTCTGCACAGTGCAGTTTGCACTGAAGTGTGTGGGGTCGCCGCACCTGTGACAGAGCTTCGGTTGCCCCTGGTAGAAGACCAGGATACGATCCCTACCCAGGAAGGCAGACGATGGAATGTGGGCAACCGTACCACCTGAACGCTTAAGTTTTACCATAAACGTCCAGGCCCCTGACCAGATACCAAACTCGTCGCGCTTTTTCTTTGGCATCTCCTCCACCTCTCCATACCGACCAAGCCACGTCATGATGTCATAGCAAGAAAGCGACTCATTACGAGTCATCACGGTCACTTTCTTGATCTGGTTTTGGCGAGACACTGCCTGAACGGCAAAGTCTCGCCAGCCGGGCTCATTTTTTGCCAACTCATAATTCGCCCAGAAGAGCTCAAGCCCCTCCGGCCGAACAAAGCTGACATCAAACTCAGGCGTGGAATAGGGATGTATCAAGGCGTAGATGTCAATCGCCTTGAAGCCCATCCTCAGCAGGAGCTCCACAACTTTAGACCTTGGAGGACATGCATCACTGCCCCTCCACCGAAGACGGACCACATTCCTACGCACACTGCCTGGCCCGGCTGTTGGGAGGGACCACACTGTATCCCCCCCTTTTTGCTCTCGGAAGGCCCCGCCTCTCTATCCAGAAGGATAGAACAACCTCTCGACCCTCTACCATTAGTGATCTCTCCCCCTTCTTTAGAGCCTCCAGAAGGCGCCGTTGCAACATGCCATCCCCAAAGCCCGGAGACGAGGAGGATGCCCTATTTGCCCCGGAGGTGACACTGGCATAACTCTGGACAGGTGTTGCCACCCCCGGGGGGGCAACCGGACCTGTGACCACATCAGCCCCAACAGCATCACCATTACCCACCTCCATCTCACCCTCCACCAAACCAGCAACCACACCACTAGACAATGAATTAGCCTCATTCACCCCCACCACCACATTCATTCCTGCTGGACCAGTAACAATGGTGGATGACATTTTGACCTCCGCATCAGGCACAAGGGGCTCAGTCACCTCCATAGAACTGGAGGCGACCTCACCCCCGGTCTTATGTGTGCCCTCCACATCATTGGTCGGTAATTTCCGCTGTTTGGCATTCGGTATAATGTGCCGCTGATCTTTAGCTGCTGTTAGGCGCCGCTGATCTTTAGCATCAGGATCTTCCGGACCAGCAACGCCAACACAAAATAGCACTTTCGTGGGAGGACCGGAACGCTCAGCCCCAACAGCCCCCTCACACTGCCGCCACTTCTCAACTAAGTGATCAGCGGCAACAGCATTCAGAGGTGCCGAGGCTACCGGAGCTGCCCCCGACACCGGGCCGCTCCCTCTCCCACTGAGGAGCACACTACAGCATCGTGGCCTGATGGAACGCCCGCCGCCGGGCCGCCCTCACTGTCCAGCCTCTCGGCTGATGCACCTCCTGCTGCGTCCCCGCTACTACAAGCAGAAACGGAGCTCTGCGCCTCACTACCGCGCTCTGTAATCTCCCCGCGCCTTTGCACCGGATCCACAGCAGAACCCGGGCTGGGCTGGGCAACGGGGCTTATACAGCGAGCTGAGCCTGCCGCCGACTCAGGGGGTACAGGTAGGGGAGCATATACGTATCTTACCGCTTCCTGCAGCTTTGGCTTGGTCTTCTTTGCCTTTTTGTGGCCCCCAGGTGCCTCTTCTGGTAGATCGTCACCAAGATGGAAGTTTTGGAGGCACACTGGGGACTCCAGAAGCTTAATCTCCGCCATTAGCGCCACTCCCTGGCCGCTGCTGTCACTGTCCTCCCCAGAGCCAGCAGAACGGCGACCGGATGTCACTATCGCCTGTCCTGCAGGGAGCTCGCTGCACGTGGCCTGCGGGTGACTTTGCAGGCTGCCCGGTGGGGCTTCCTGCTGGTCATCATCACTCTCATCATCCACCTGGCTCTCAGGCTGCAGCCCCATCTGCCTTTGCTCTCTGGTATCAGCCATTTCTCTGTAGCGGTCTTCATTTATTAGTTTTTCTTTGAATGGACCACTCTGCTCTCTGATGGTGGCTTTCCTTATTTCCAGCAGGTGAATCTCACTGGTCAGCCTCTTTACTTCAGCCTGGAGCTTGGCCTTCCTTGGTTTGGAGGCCCCCGCAGCTTTTGCGCTTGTGCAGCGCAGCTCCTCCCGGAGCATCCTGATGAGCTTACTGGCATCTTCATACTCACGGAGATCATGACCCGGGAGGCATAGGTGGACACAGACTCCCGGGGTCCCTGCAGCGCCCACCCCCCCTCAGGGAGGTCGGCCTCACCTCCATGAGCACTCAGCTTTCCTCCGGAAGGAGCGCCATCATGCACGCCGCTATCAGGCTTTTCCTCCATGCTGGAAGCCTTGCGGCTTCTAGGGGTCTCCACAATCCCGGGGGGAGTAGGAGCCACATTGCTGCGACTCCTGGTGCAGCATCTCACCCCTGAGTCCTCTGATGTGCAGGCCGGTTGCTGGTTTCTTCTGCCCCCCGCCGGCCTGGTTCGGGAAGCAGAAGCCTGGGACTTGGCTCCTTCACTCATCCCAGAAACCCGCTCTCTCTCTGGGAAAGAGAGAGAGCTGGTCCCCAGGTGGAGAGGTGTTGGTTTCTCAGAGATCAGGAGCTCACAGCAGGATCTGCAGCCACCACACCCGTAATCAGCACACTGACTAGCAGCTGATCAGAGCTGCACCCAGTATGCTGCTGGTGCAGTCACTGTGCACATACATTACATTACTTATCCTGTACTGATCCTGAGTTACATCCTGTATTATACTCCAGAGCTGCACTCACTATTCTTCTGGTGCAGTCACTGTGTACATACATTACATTACTTATCCTGTACTGATCCTGAGTTACATCCTGTATTATACTCCAGAGCTGCACTCACTATTCTGCTGGTGCAGTCACTGTGTACATACATTACATTACATTACTGATCCTGTACTGATCCTGAGTTACATCCTGTATTATACCCCAGAGCTGCACTCACTATTCTGCTGGTGGAGTCACTGTGTACATACATTACATTACTTATCCTGTACTGATCCTGAGTTACATCCTGTATTATACTCCAGAGCTGCACTCACTATTCTGCTGGTGTAGTCACTGTGTACATTCATTACATTACTTATCCTGTACTGATCCTGATATATATCCTGTATTATACTCCACAGCTGCACTCACTATTCTGCTGGTGCAGTCACTGTGTACATACATTACATTACTGATCCTGCACTGGTCCTGAGTTGCATCCTGTATTATACTCCAGAGCTGCACTCACTATTCTGCTGGTGGAGTCACTGTGTACATACATTACTTATCCTGTACTGATCCTGAGTTACATCCTGCATTGTACTCCAGAGCTGCACTCACTATTCTGCTGGTGCAGTCACTGTGTACATACATTACATTACTTATTCTGTACTGATCCTGAGTTATATCCTGTATTATACTCCACAGCTGCACTCACTATTCTGCTGGTGGAGTCACTGTGTACATACATTACATTAGTTATTCTGTACTGATCCTGAGCTATATCCTGTATTATACTCCAGAGCTGCACTGACTATTCTGCTGGTGGAGTCACTGTGTACAGACATTACATTACTTATCCTGTACTGATCCTGAGTTATATCCTGTATTATACTCCAGAGCTGAACTCACTATTCTGCTGGTGGAGTTACTGTGTATGTAACATCCCTGGCTGCGTGCTTGCATAGTGCACCACCTCCCTCTAGGCAAGAACGCAATCTTACATGTCAGTCCAGCCTACAAACCTTGCTCCAGTTCATGCTATGTGCATGTATCTTGACTGACTGTTTAGGGCGGCGGCCCGGTTACTTCCTAATTCTTATAGCTGCTGTGGGCGCACCCCTAATGCATCTCCAGCCTATTGCTGTGAGTAACTGGATATTTAAACCCCCTCCACCCAGTAGGAGGTGCCTGAGCAACACCTTCACTCAGTTAGTCTTTGCTACTGAATTGCCAGGTCCTGTCCTGTTTCTTGTCTGTTTCCGCCATTCTGGGGGCTGCATTCCCAGGCCTGTTACTTGTGACTTCTAGTCTGTTTCCGCCACTCTGGGGGCTGTATACCCAGGCTCGTTCTTGTATCTCATTGCAGTAGCAGTTCCTGTCTGAACTGTATCCTAGCCTGTTACCTGTTTGTCTCTATGTCCGTACCTTTCCTTTTCCTGCAGTATCTGAACCTGCACCTAACTCCAACTCGTTGTCTCTGTACTTCTGTTTGTGAGTTTTGTGTCCACTTGCTACTTCATGTGAAGTACCTTGTGTGTATCTGGTTCTGCTTGTCCCTTTTCCCACCCTCCGTATCTTCCTCCTGTGTTCTAGCCATCTTCCTGCATTTTCCTGTCTGTTCCATGTGAACAGTCTGTCCTCTCTGCCTTGTCCACCGCACCTGCGGTTTCGCTCCGCTCTGCCTTGCCCACCGCTCCGGCAGTTTCTCTCCGCTCTGACTTGCCCACCGCTTCGGCGGCTTCCCTCTGCTCTGCCTTACCCACCGCTCCGGCGGTTTCTCTCTGCTCTGACTTGCCCACCGCTCCGGCGACTTCCCTCTGCTCTGCCTTACCCACCACTCCGGCGGTTTCTCTCTGCTCTGCCTTACCCACCGCTCCGGCGGCTCCTCTCTGCTCTGACTTGCCCACCGCTCCGGCGGCTTCCCTCTGCTCTGCCTTACCCACCGCTCCGGCGGTTTCTCTCTGCTCTGCCTTGCTCACCGCACCAGCGGTTTCTCTCTGCTCTGACTTGCCCACCGCTCCGGCGGCATCTCTCTGCTCTGCCTTGCCCACCGCTCCCTCGGTTTCTCTCTGCTCTGCCTTGCTCACTTCACCAGTGGTTTCTCTCTGCTCTGCCTTGTCCACCACTCCGGTGGTTCCGCTCTGCTCTGCCTTGCCCACCGCACCTGCGGTTTTCACTCCGCTCTGCTTGCTCACCGCACCAGCAGTTCCTCTCTGCTCTGCCTTGTCCTCCGCTCCGGCGGTTTCACTTTACTCTGCTTGTCTACCGCATCTGCGTCTCTGTACCTGTCTCCCAGTCTGTACTGGACCCTATCCAGCCTGCGCTCCAACCTGCTAGTATCTCCATGTCTGCATACCAGCCGTGCTTGCCAGTGCCCACCTGTCTGCATACCAGCCGTGCTTGCCAGTGCCCACCTGTCTGCATACCAGCCGTGCTTGCCAGTACCCACCTGTCTGCATACCAGCCGTGCTTGCCTGTGCCCACCTGTCTGCATACCAGCCGTACTTACCAATACCCACCTGCCTGTATGCCAGTCTAACCTGCCTGCTCCTGCATTCCCCGGTGTGGGTCAACAACTGTGACCGGGGTCTGACCTGGAGTCGCACCTGGTCCCTCTGCTCGGTTCCTCCTTGGTCCACGGAGTCGACTAAGCCACCGTGCGACCTTGGTCGGATTGGGTTGATACTTAGTTACGCCCCTCCAGGCACTCCTCGGTTCATGGTACAGTGGGATCACTAATCACGCTCACGCCAGTCAGTCCGGGCGCGAGCGTAACAGTGTACATACATTACATTGCTTATCCTGTACTGATCCTGAGTTACATTCTGTATTATACTCCAGAGCTGCACTCACTATTCTGTTGGTGCAGTCACTGTGTACATACATTACTTATCCTGTACTGATCCTGTACTGATCCTGAGGTACATCCTGTATTATACTCCAGAGCTGCACTCACTATTCTACTGGTGCAGTCACTGTGTACATACATTACTTATCCTGTACTGATCCTGAGTTACATCCTGTATTATACCCCAGAGCTGCTCTCACTGTTCTGCTGGTGTAGTCACTGTGTACATACATTACTTTTCCTGTACTGCTCCTGAGTTACATCCTATATTATACTCCAGAGCTGCACTCACTATTCTCCTGGTGGAGTCACTGCGTACATACATTACATTACTTATCCTGTACTGATCCTGAGTTACATCCTGTATTATACTCCAGAGCTGCACTCACTATTCTGCTGGTGGAGTCACTGTGTACATACGTTACATTACTTATCATGTACTGATCCTGAGTTATATCCTGTATTATACTCCAGAGCTGTACTTACTATTCTGCTGGTGGAGTCATTGTGTACATACATTACATTACTTATCCTGTACTGATCCTGAGTTACATCCTGTATTATACTCCAGAGCTGCACTCACTATTCTGCTGGTGCAGTCACTATGTACATACATTACATTACTTATCCTGTACTGATCCTGAGTTACATTCTGTATTATACTCCAGAGCTGCACTCACTATTCTGCTGGTGCAGTCACTGTGTACATACATTACATTACTTATCCTGTACTGATCCTGAGTTACATCCTGTATTATACTCCAGAGCTGTACTTACTATTCTGCTGGTGGAGTCATTGTGTACATACATTACTGATCCCGAGTTATATCCTATATTACATTCCAGAGCTGCACTCAGTATTCTGCTAGAAGAGTCACTGTACTGATTCTGAGTAAAAGTCTGCAAGATAGTGAGCGCAGCTCTGAAGTCATTCTGGGTGATGTAGTTTCCCAACAGCTGAAGTTTTTAGCTGAGAGAATGCTGGGTAAAGTTCTTTATTTTGTCTGCTGTGTATTATAGAGCCTCGCTTCGCACTGTGCATTAATTTACATTATCACGTTATCCCACGCTTCACACGTTTTCCTTGGTCATGGTACCTGCGATAAAATCCGCTACCACTGAACTGATTTATGAGCTGCTCTCTCCGCTCTGAATCCCCCGCTGCTTTAATATCCAGTGGGGCTCAGTTTCGGTTACACAGGGCAGAAAGGTCACAATTCACCAATGAGCAGAAGCATCTGATGTACAGTTGCATAGAAGAGTCTATATACAGGAGCTTCTCACAATATTAGAATATCATCAAAAATGTAATTTATTTCAGTTCTTCAATACAAAAAGTGAAACTCCTATATTATATAGAATCATTACAAACAGAGTGATCTATTTCAAGTGTTTATTTCTGTTAATGTTGATGATTATGGCTTACAGCCAATGAAAACACAAAATTCATTATCTCAGTAAATTACAATAATTAACAAAAAACACCTGCAAAGGCTTCCTACGCATTTAAAAAGGTCCCTTAGTCTGTTTCAGTAGGCTCCACAATCATGGGGAAGACTGCTGACTTGACAGATGTCCAGAAGGCAGTCATTGACACACTCCACAAGGATGGTAAGCCACAAAAAGTCATTGCTAAAGAAGCCGGCTGTTCACAGAGTGCTGTATCCAAGTATATTAATAGAAAGTTGAGTGGAAGGAAAAAGTGTGGTAGGAAAAGGTGCACATGCAACCGGGATAACCGCAGCCTTGAAAGGATTGTTAAGAAAAGGCCATTCAAAAACTTGGGGGGGATTCAAAGGAGTGGACTGCTGCTGGAGTCATTGCTTCAAGAACCACCACACACAGATGTATCCAGGACATGGGCTACAAGTGTCGCATTCCTTGTGTCCAGCCACTCATGACCAATAGACAACGCCAGAAGCGTCTTACCTGGGCCAAGGAGAAAAAGACCTGGACTGTTGCTCAGTGGTCCAAGGCGTTGTTTTCAGATGAAAGTAAATTTTGCATTTCATTTGGAAATCAAGGTCCCAGAGTCTGGAGGAAGAGTGGATAGGACACAATCCAAGCTGCTTGAGGTCTAGTGTGAAGTTTCCACAATCAGTGATGGTTTTGGGAGCCATGTCATCTGCTGGTGTAGGTCCACTGTGTTTTATCAAGACCAAAGTCAGCTCAGCCGTCTACCAGGAAATTTTAGAGCACTTCATGCTTCCCTCTGCCGACAAGCTTTTTGGAGATGGAAATTTCATTCTCCAGCAGAACTTGGCACCGGTCCACACTGCCAAAAGTACCAATACCTGGTTTACAAGCAACAGTATCACTGTGCTAGATTGTCCAGCAAACTGCCTGACCTTAACCCCATAGAGAATATATGTGGTATTGTCAAGAGGAAGATGAGACACCAGAGCCAACAATGCAGACGAGCTGAAGGTTGCTATCAAAGCAACCTGGGCTTCCATAACACCTCAGCAGTGCCACAGGCTGATCGCCTCCATGCCACGCCGCATTGATGCAGTAATTGATGCAAAAGGAGCCCCGACCAAGTATTGAGTGCATTTACTGAACATACATTGCAGTAGGCCAGATAAAAGCTGGAGGTGTTTGTACTGACATTCAGCTCTGCTGTACAGTACACAGTAGGTGCAGAGATCACAGAGGAGAGGAGGGCTGTGTGTCATTATATGTTTCACAGGAAAAGGCCTGTTCTAAGCTTTTCTGGGGGTATATTCTTTTTTTTCCTTGAGGGATGTCTTCTGCTTATAATTGGTCAATGCTATACGAGGGGAAAAAGAAGACGCCCACAAAGAGGCATCTTTGTTAAAGCTTACTTGGTCTCTGCAGTTGAGAGAAAAAAATATGTTTTATTGAGCTCTGCAGCTGCTATTCCATTATGTGACCAGTTTAAAATACTTAAAACTGATGAAAAGTCATCTAAAAAGGGTTGTTCCACTACAATGATAATGATGACCTCAGGATAGGTCTGACACCACCCAGCAACCCACTGACCATCTGTTCTAAACGCCAGACGCGGCTGCATGGAACCGTCTGTGAAATCGAACAGCACTAATGATGAGTGGCCACTGCCTGGTACCAAAGATTTGCTTAATGTATGAGAACTGAGATTGTGGATTCTTTACTGTAAGAGCAGTGAGACTATGGATTATTTACTGTAAGAGCAGTGTGACTATGGATTCTTTACTGTACTTGCAGTCAGACTATGGATTCTTTACTGTACTTGCAGTCAGACTATGCAATTCTCTTCACATGTTGTGAATGTCGATTCACTAAACAAGTTCCAAGAAGGCCTGGATGCCTTTAAGATTAATATATTACAAGTTATGGGTACTAGATTCTGGAGATATGATGTTGATCCAATTCTAATGAAGTGTCTCGTGATATCACCAGTTCCTGATGAATTGATAAGTTGTATTCTCACAAACATGAAGTGTCTCTATGATGTCATTGGTTCACGATGTATTTATAGGCTGTATTCTCATGAATATGAGGTGCCTCTGTGATATCACTGATTGCTGATATATTAATAGGGTATATTCTGAATATGAAATGTCTTTATGATGTTACTGATTCCCTATGTATTTATAGGCTGTATTTTCATGTAAATGAAATGCCTCTATGATGTCACTGATTCCTGATATATAGGCTGTATTCTCATGAATATGAAGTGTCTCTATGATTTCACTGATTCCCAATGTATTTATAGACTATATTTTCATGAATATGAAGTGTCTCTATGATGTCACTGATTCCCGATGTATTTATAGGCCGTATTCTCATTAATATAAAGTGTCTCTATGATGTCACTGATTCCCGATGTATTTATAGGCTGTATTCTCATTAATATTAAGTTTCTCTATGATGTCACCGATTCCCGATATAATTATAGGCTGTATTCTCACGAATATGAAGTGTCTGTGATGTCACTGGTTCTCGATATATTTATAGGTTCTATATCTCTATGATGTCAATGGTTCCCGATATATTTATAGGTTCTATATCTCTATGTCACTGGTTCCGATATATATATTTATAGGTACTATATCTCTATGATATCACTGATTCCCAATATATTTACAGGCTGTATTCTCATGAATATGAAGTGTTTCTATGATGTCACTGATTCCTGATGTATTTATAGGCTGTATTCTCATTAATATAAAGTGTCTCTATGATGTCACTGATTCCCGATGTATTTATAGGCTGTATTCTCATGAATATGAAGTGTCTCTATGATGTCACTGATTCCTGATGTATTTATAGGCTGTATTCTCATTAATATAAAGTGTCTCTATGATGTCACTGATTCCCGATGTATTTATAGGCTGTATTCTCATGAATATAAAGTGTCTCTATATTGTCACTGATTCCTGATGTATTTATAGGCTGTATTCTCATGAATCTGAAGTGTCTCTATGATGTCACTGATTCCTGATGTATTTATAGGCTGTATTCTCATGAATATGAAGTGTCTCTATGATGTCACTGATTCCTGATGTATTTATAGGCTGTATTCTGATGAATATGAAATGTCTCTATGATCTCATTGGTTTCCGATGCATTTATGGACTGCATTTTCTTGAATATGAAGTGTCTCTATGATGTCACTGATTCCTGATGTATTTATAGGCTGTATTCTCATGAATCTGAAGTGTCTCTATGATGTCACTGATTCCTGATGTATTTATAGGCTGTATTCTCATGAATATGAAGTGTCTCTATGATGTCACTGATTCCTGATGTATTTATAGGCTGTATTCTGATGAATATGAAATGTCTCTATGATCTCATTGGTTTCCGATGCATTTATGGACTGCATTTTCTTGAATATGAAGTGTCTCTATGATGTCACTGATTCCCGATATATTTATAGGCTGTATTCTGATGAATATGAAGTGTCTCTATGATGTAACTAGGTCCTAATGAATTGATAGGATGTATTTTCATGATTATAATGTGTTGAGATCATTGGTTCCTGTTTTTTCATGAATATTGGTTATTACTAGTGCATGGAGAGATCAGGTGTGGGTTTATTGTTTCTCGTCTGTACATCAGGATTAAATCCCCCTGCTCTATAGTTTCACATGCTCTGAGGATGGAAGTGAAGAATAACTATACTCATCAGTTGAGCATGGCTGCACCAGACACATGGGTGAATTGTTAACATATGTATCCTCAGTGCACAACATCTGCTACAATGGGAGACCAGACTGAACCTTAGACAGATTGCATCTGACATCTACCTGATGACACAGACAACCAGGTTTACAAGAGGAGGCACTATTTATTACTGATGAAGCTCATTCAACATTGATATAAGCTGTAAAATCTATAATTACCAGGCAAGGAGAGCAGCTAAGACTTTGGCTGGGACTTGACTTGGAACCTTCTCGCTGCCGCTGGATGACCTTTTACTAAGTCAGAAGTAATATGCATTATGTTCAGAGTAAACTCCACCAAATGAAACATCTCTCATCCAGAGGAAAATGATCCATGGGTATGAAATGTGATCGTCCTTTGTAAATTATACTCGGCTTCTCTCTTTTATGTGGGAACATCTTGCTCAGTAGCGCTGTTATTTCTTCTCTCTAGTTTTACTTACCACAGGGCTGTAGCGTATAGAAAGCTAAAACACATGCACCCTATGGAGGCTCGATTCAATCACTCGACTGTAAAATAAAGAAGCCTTTCTGCTCTGTAAGTCCTTGTGTGGTTAACGTTCCAAAATTAAAATCAGACCCGCACTAGTGCGGCCAAATCCTGGCAACCCCTTTATACCTGTACTAACACTCTGGCACTAGTCCTGACTCATCCCCCCTGCCTTGCCCTGAAACCTGGCATAAGTCTTGTCCCCTCCACTGAACATACTTCCTTCTGCTAATACTGCAACCTTAGTTTTGACCTCTAAATCCAACAAACTTGTTATCCAATCTCCTGCAAAGACCCTACACCTCTACTAACACCCTGACAAAAGTCCTGACCCATCCAACGAAGACTCCTTAATTCCCCTAACAATCCAGCACTAATTCTGACCCATCCACCTAAAACCTTCCATCACTCCTCCAAACAAAATAAAAAAAACACCCTGACATCTCTTTCCATGTCTGACTCCTTGTTCCACAGTCCTAACAATAACACTGACTCCTCCTAGTATATTGACAACATATTTCCTGCATCCTAGGAACAGCTGTTTGCTCTCAGCACAATGCCAGAACACTAGTTATTTCCACTTTGCTGATCCATCCTCCAAACCTCCCGATTCCTCTACCCAAATCCATCCTCTAAGCATCCTGCCACTACCTCTGACTCCTTCTTCTTAAATTTCCACCAACATTCCAAAACTTCACTCTGGTGTCTACTGCCAAAACAAAGCCATGACCTCTCCTTACAACCCCAACCAACTCTTCACATCCATATCAAGTCAACTGTCCCAATTTCCACCATGTCTCTCTGAACTTCTATTCTTTTCAATGTTTCATTCTTCTAACTTAGGATCAATCTTGGTTCTCAATCCTATATCAGTTCTATACAGTACTTCTCCACCCTGCTACCAGTGTTCACTGTTATAATCATGAACACAATACACATTCAAAGGCTTTCACAATTTGAATCATGGTCTCCAATTCAGAGCTAACCTCTGGATGTCTTATCTAATTCTCCTAATGGTTATAGGATGAAATCAAGAAGTGCTTACTCTAAAAACCCAAGAATTAGAAAAATGCATTACTCTTCAATTTTTGACAGGCAGGTTGATCGTGTGCCCTTTGTTGGTGAAATCTATCTTTTTTGTGGTTTTGAGTGCACATGTTGGGCCTGACTAAGTCTATGCACATATTTTCATCAAGTCAATGATCACAGTGGAAAATGAAGGAATGCCGTGTTAGTGTTTGTAATAATCACAAAAAAACCACTCATTTTAAAAGACTTTAACAATATGAAGTCTCCAATTCAAGCCAAACATCTGACCTAATTCTCCTAATAAGCATAGGGTGAAATAAAAAAAGAGCATGATCTAGAAGACTGAGATTTGGAAAAATGTCATAATTTTACATATTTTGTCAGGCAATGTGCAGGTTGATCTTGCTCCTACTTTGTTGGTGGAATCTTCATAGCTTTTTGTAAAGGTCTCTGTGCTTCTGAGTGCACATGTTGGGCCTGACTAAGTTTATGCACATATTTCAATCAAGGCGAAGACCACAGTGGAAAACGAAAACAGCAGCCAAATCAATTCCGAGTGAAGTTCATAATACAAGAGTCTTGCTGGGACCCCTTCCTGGCTTGTGGCCCCATACTAAAAGGGCTAAGAGCTCCATCTGATCCACTTGGTCCAGCAACTTTTGTGGACAGCTGCCATGTCTTAACCCTCTCCCCATGTAGAAACCCGACTCTCCATTCTCACTTGTTTCTTTAAGTGGGTTTATGATTAAAATTTAGTTCTTTTTTTCCATAAAGTATCATGATTAATCATGTGATCTCCTGCGGTTTCTTTTCATCTCAACCTTCACTGAGCTATAAAAAAGTCCCCGGCAACATAAGAGAAGGAAAAAATGATGGGATGGTTTTGGCACGCAGGGGAAAATATAGGATTTTATTACACAATCTGGGATTTCTTGCTTTTTCATGCCAAAATGTGAAGCAGAATTCTGAATTCCTCTCTGTGACTCGTCTGTAATATAACCTCTGAAAGGTAAATTTTGGGTTAAAGCAGAGGCTGGAGAGAACATTATTTGTGAAGTTTTGCTTGTGGATTCTATAAATTGGAACAAGCAACTACGGTACGTTGGAGAAATATGGTCTAGCTGAGGTCTTGTGTATATATACTAAATGAAGAAGCCCTGGGGTGCCGATACCTGTGGTAGCCTCTAGATTACAAGACATCAATGTAATGTACATACGTTGCTACGCTCCAGCGTTGTCTTCCTTCGCCTCAGCGTGGTCTTCCTTCGCCTCAGCGTGGTCTTCCTTCGCCTGTGCTCAGTTGTGTTGGGGCTCGTTGGGTGATAAAGTGATGCTTGCGAAGAACTTGCATTTTAGCTAAATCTGAAATTCCCAGGCCTCTGCTGCAGGTATTCTAATCCTGAATTGGTTGCGCTTTTCCTAAAAATATACTTCAGCCTTCAGCTTTGACCCATTCTGTCACTGACAATGTGAGTTGGATTTTGTAATGCGTATTCTCAGCTCTGTATTATTCCTAGCTCCTGCACCTGGCTTGTTCTTGCCTGGTATCTGTAGTGTCTTTCCTAGTCCCTTCTTCTGGCTTGCTCTGGACTTAGGTCCTCCTTAGACCCTTAGCCTGATATCTGTAGTTCATCTTCTGGTTCAGACTTCCTGCTTGCTCTGGACCATGATCTTATGTTCTCTGAAGGTTTGTCACACCCTGGCAGCCCTCCTTCTTCCCAAATAGATAACTGTCCTAATCTATTCAACTATTTAGTTACCCTGTGACTAGAGTTGGTGCCGTTAGCTTGGCATGTCCCATTCCATCGGCATCGACAGTGGTCTGTGTTCACAGAAGAGGGAGTACTGCTTCTTACCTGCCAATGTCTGAGGCTCTTCTTTTCATTAGGTGGCCTGGCGCAACGTCATCATTGCAGTGTGATGCACATGTGGCGTCGCACTAGGCTGGCTAATCAAAAGAAGAGCCACGGATACCCTCATGTAAGAGGCGTTACTCCCTCTCCCATCCAGCAGTCACAGACCACAGTCGTGGCCAATGGAATGGGACATTCTAGGCAGTGGCCTTAGAATTTTTCTTGACCCAAGTCCTCCCTTGGGTGACAGAGATTGCCTCAGACTCTGCACCCCAGTCTAACCTCTGCCAAGTCAACCGAAGTTCTCAAAGCTACATATTAGGTGAGCAAGCGTAACAACCAATATGTACAGAGCTCTTTCCATATTTCCAGAACCCTACTAATATTGGGGTTCCTTGCTGATATCTGCCACGTGTCTTCTGGTAAGATACTCGGTTTGTTTCGAGACTTATGGTCCATACAGATCGCTACTCATGGTCACTGCTCCAAGTCTTTATGAACAAACAGTACAAAAAGAGGTATGAATAGATGTTATTTATGACATATAGCTGAATGTGGTAGAAAAACCCAATATAGATGGAGCGATAGAAGAAGTGGCCTGAGTTGTCCCTTAGTACTGCTCATTTATCTTTAAGATAAAACTATTCTACGAGTTTTCTGAATGTTTCCGTTTAGGCATCTCCATCAGTGCCAGTCAGAACTACAGTAGAGAACCCCTGTCTTTGAGATTCTGACATATTGTTCAGTAATGACTGTTTGATGCAATGCTTTAGTTCCCCACTAAGAGGGCGCTCTTTTATTGCTCTGTGAGTATAGTTTTATTTCTCTTGGACAGTGAAGTGACCGCAGGACCAAGATGACTCTTGGCTCCAACTGCACCCTGTGAGGGCCCAGCACTTATAATATCTATACAACACAGTACATGACATACTTTTCTCTTTATATATAGGATGTCCATCCCTTTGCTGGAGATGCTGGATCAGTTGTTGGCCAACAGATGCTTGAGTCATTCGTGAAGAAAATTAAGAACATGTATTACACCCACAATATATTGTGCTGCTCCCTGTGACCTGACCAATCCCTATAATGCTCCACATAGGGCGGAGGCCGCTTTTCTAACTGCTCCACCTTCTGAATTAATTGACCTCGAAGTGTTCATAGTTATCTCCTTGTTTTCCCGAATACAATGCAAGAAGGGCATCAAAGACTAGTAGGCCGGCAGAAAATTAGAAAACAGCTTGTGAAAGGATGCAAATCTTCATAACTGTGCAGATACATCTGTATCTATCGAATGCTGGGGGACTACACCTATGGGCACTGTAGGTACTTGGGACTGTTGGCCTTTGAGGTGACCCTTGGAGCATGGTGGTGTCTTATGCATCTTCTTGTGTAGAAGTAACATACATTTTCTGTCCATGCCTAGTACATTCCACTGCTTGTAAAGAGTTAATTTCCAGCTTTATGCATACGAGCTGTGATTTACAGGTGGCCCTTATCGCAACACACAGGCGGGGAGCTCTGCACACTACCTGGCCTCGTGCCACAACCCCCCCTCAACAGTAGCGACCTCCACCCTTGTAACTTAAAAATCCGCTTGTGAGAGGATGCAAATCTTCATTACAATGCTGGGGGACTACACCTATGGGCACTGTAGGTATTTGGGACTGTTGGCCTTTGAAGGGACCTTTGAAGCATGGTGGTGTCTTATGCATCTTTTTGTGTAGTAGTAACATACGCATCCTGTCCATGCCCAGTACATCCCACTGCATGTAAAGAGTTAATTTTCAGTTCTATGCATATGAGCTGTGATTTACAGGCGGCCCCCCATTATAATAAAGTCGGGACGCTTGGCAGACTACATGGCCTCGTGCCACAACCCCCCCTCAACAGTAGCCACCTCCCCCTTGTAACTTAAAAATCCACCAGTAGCACCTGTTACTCCATATACACCAGGGGTCCACTGACTTTTGCATCGCTGGTTAATTGCTTCCCAGATTTATAGAGGGATAAAGTATTCTTCATGTTACAGGTAACAGCTTGCCTCCTAACGATGCAGGTCCATTTCCACTGCCATTTTCCCCCTGGTTTGGACTGAATGACGGTCAGTGCCTTGCTTCCCCCTCCTTCCCTGGAATTGGCAGGAACCATTGAGCGAGGCAGTCTGCACCTCATCTGGATCCGCTTACTCAATCAAGTCCAGATGTTGCAGATCGAGTGACCTCTTTGTTTTATTTCTGTTTGGATCTGCCATGTCGCATCCGTTTAAAATCTCGCCTCCCTTACCCCCGTCACACCGTCGACCCCAAACCTCACAGTCACTTAGCATAGAGAGGAGGGGGGGTGATGCTTACAAATCCTATTACTACTTCCAGCCAGGAGCCAACGGCGGCTCCCGAAATAAACGTATGGCGGTATAAAAAGGCGCCTCTGGGACACCCGAGTCTGTAGTCAGCATAGATATGTCCATTCAATGAATGCAAGCAGAGATCTTAAAAAATATGGAATTCAAAGTTTGTTAGAAAGTTGCATAACTTTTCATGATATGATGATGAAGCTTCAGTTTCATGTCAGAGCTCCGCCGCATGTCGTGTGGTACCTGCGCAGCCAGGAAGTGTTCTCTGCGTAATCCAGTGTTAGGTAATGAGGACACCTGCAAATTATTACGCAACATTACATAGAAATGGTGAAAAAGTGGCTGAGCGGGATGTTTCCTGGCGGCTAATGAGCAGCTGAATGAGAAGCAGGAGCAGATGTGATGATTGTGGATGATGCATACATGGAATGTGTTACACTTAGGTCTCCTCCAGCTGTACAGGGGCTGCTGCGCTCTCTTGTCCTGTCTTCTGAGAGGGAGAGGACAGAAACTCTAGCACCACTTTTTGAAGTAACAATCCAAAAAGTCCATATTGACCCTTTAATGAGCCTTGCCACATGACTTGGGATAAAAAACAAACCAGACACATGTTCCTGGGTGTTTTCCCCTCATTAGTGCAATGCAACAAATTACCAGCTGTGTATTCAGTATGCTATGTCAACTGCTGTTCTGGTAATGGCAGAACATGCTGGGCATTGCAGTTCCTCAGTAATTGGTAACCCAAACTTCACATCAGCATTACTTGCACTCTGTGAAAAGGTCCAAGGACGTCCAGAAGCTAAAATCTACTATAGCCGTGCGAGTTTACACCTGTACCAACACGTTCCCCTAAAGGGACCCTGCACCTGCAGTCTGAAAAGCGTTCAGTCTATTGTTCCCTGTTATCAGCTACTTCAGACCAGGGAGAGGCTGAAAGTGTGAAATGATGTGTACATTCAGCCTCTGGGTCCCATTAAGGTTATTCACGCCTTCCTGGCGTCTGATCCGCGCCTCCGCTGACAATACCCAGATTATCTGAACTATGGGTTGATAATAGCTGGAGATCTGTTACAGTGGTAGCTGCTTTCAGGTGCATTTTCCAAGTGACACCTGCTGGAAAATATCGATACATGTCTGAACAGCGCCGGCTGCCTCCTCCGCTGCCAGGATCAGGTTGCTGGATGGCGTCATGGTGCAGCCAGCATTGTGTATAGTATATAAACTACGGGGTTATTAAAGGAGAACTCCTGCATTGACATCAAGCTGCATCATCAATGCCTGCACTCCGCATGAAAAAGTGAGGAAGTCAAGACAGGTCACTCATTGTGACATCTCACAAGTTTTATCAGAACCACGCAAATGACTAATATGAAGGGGCAGAAAAGCTGAGAGGGCACTTGTAGCCTCTTCTAGGGAGAGCATGTGGTGTATGGATCCATAGAAAGTTGGTAGACTTTATATCTATAACTTCATTGCCTTCTCCACTATCCAAACTTTTAAAGACTTTATGAAGATCTGTGTTACGCTGTCACCACTTCTCCTCAAACAACCCAGGGTACCTCCCTATTCATCCTCTCCACAGTGCTGCACCACCATACATCTCCTCATCACGGTCTAAACCCAAAACATGTTCTCCAGTGCTGCACAGCCCTACATCTCCTCCCTCATTGCTGTCTACAACCCTACCCGTCTTCTCCACAGTGCTGCACCATGCTGCATCTTTTCCTCATCACTGTCTACCACCCTAAACATGCTGCAAACACCATACATCTCTTCTTCATCTGTGTACCACCATACCTGTCCACTCCACAGTGCGGCACTGCCTTAAATCTCCTCCTACATCCCTGCGTACCTCCTTACCCCGTCCTCTCCACAATAATTTTTATGGCTATAGTGCCAACATATTCCGTAGCACTTTCCATTTTAGAGGGGACTTGTACAGACAATATCAGATATTACAGAGTAACACATAATTTACCAGATACAAAGAGGAGTGAGGTTCCTGCTCGCAAGCTACAATTTATGAGGAAATAGGGGAGACACAAAAGGTAAATAGTGCTTGTCATGTATGGTCCAGCCATCAATATAATACATCTTCTCCTCATCTCTGTCTACCACCCTACCTGTCCTCTCCACAGTGCTGCACCACCCTACATCTCTTCCTCATCTGTGTCTACCACATACCCGTCCTCTCCACAGTGCAGAACAGCCCTTCGTTTTCTCCTCATCTTTGTCTACCACCCTACCTGTTGTCTCCACTTCCCTACATCTCCTCCTCATCTCTATCACCTACCCGTCCTCCCCACAGTGCTGCACCGCCCTACATATCCTCATCTGTCTACCACCTACCTGTCCTATCCACAGTGCTGCATTGCTCTACATATCCTCATCACTGTTCACCACCATACTTGTCCTCTCCAGTGCTGCACCTCCCTACATCTCCTCCTCATTTCTATCACGTACCCATCCTCTCCACAGTGCTGCACCGCCCTACATCTCCTCATCTGTCTACCACCTACCTGTCCTATCCACAGTGCTGCACTGCTCTACATCTCCTCATTACTGTTTACCACCATACTTGTCCTCTCCAGTGCTGCACAGTCCTACATCATCTACCACATCACGATGTACCTTCCTACCCATCTTCTCCACAGTGCTTCACCACCCTAGTGTGTCTACCACCACACTCGTCCTCTCCACAGTACTGCCCCACCCTACATCTCTTTCCACATCTCTACCGCCCTATTCAACTTCTCCACAGTGCTGTACCACCCTACATCTCCTGCTCATCTGTCAACCACCCTACTCATGCGATCTGTTCTTGTAATACGTAAGACTAACTGCTTCCATAATCCGATGCTCCCACTCCTGTCTCCATGACTTCTCTTGAGCTGTACCAGTTCTTTGGACTTTGCTACACTGGACATATCAGTTAAATTCCCAATATATCCACAGTTTTTAACATGTTTTTTCAGCAGGCTCATCACATGTACTCTCTGAAATGTAAAGTGTTGCAGAATATGTTATACAGTCATGGCCGAAAGTGTTGGCACTCTTGAATATTTTCCAGAAAATGAAGTATTTGCCCCAGAAAATTATTGCAATTACACATGTTTTGTTATACACATGTTTATTTCCTTTGTGTGTATTGAAACACAAAAAAAAACTGAGAAAAAGGGCAAATTGGACATAATGTCACACAAAACCCCCCAAAAGGCGTGAAAAATTGTTGGTACCTTTCCAAAATTGTGGGTAAACAACTTTGTTTCAAGCATATGATGCTCATTCAAACTCACCTGTAGCGAGTAACAGGTGTGGGCAATATGAAAATCACACCTGAAACCAGATAAAAAGAGAAGATGACTCAATCTTTGCATTGTGTGTCTGTTGTGTGCCACACTAAGCATGGAGAACAGAAAAAGGAGAAGACAACAGTCCGAGGACTTTAGAACCAAAATTGTTGAACAAGATCAACAATCTCAAGGTTACACATCCATCTCCAGAGACCTTGATGTTCCTTTGTTCATGGTGTGCAACATAATCAAGAAGTTTACAACCCATGGCACTGTAGCTAATCTATCTGGACGTGGTGGGCAGAGAAAAATTGATGAAAGATTGCAACACAAGATAGTTCGGATGGTGGATAAGTAGCCCCAATCAAGTTACAAAGAAATTCAAGCTGTCCTGCAGGCTCAGAGTGCATCAGTGTCAGCGCGAACTATCCGTCCACATTTGAATGAAATTAAACGCTATGGCAGGAGACCCAGGAGGACCCCACTGCTGACAGAGACATAAAAAAGCTAGACTGCAGTTTGCCAAAATGTACGAGAGTAAGCCAAAATCCTTCTGGGAAAGAGCCTTATGGACTGATGAAACCAAGATAGAGCTTTTTGTTAAAGTACATCATTCTACTGTTTTCCCGAAAACAGAATGAGGCCTACAAAGAAAAGAACACAGTACCTACAGTTAAATATGGTGGAAGTTCAAAGATGTTTTTGGGTTGCTTTGCTGCCTCTAGATGCAAGCCATCATGAAACCTGAAGATTACCAAAAAATTTTGGGTCGCAATGTAGTGCCCAGTGACAGAAACCTGTGTTTTTGGCCAAGGTCATGGGTCTTTCAGCAGGACAATGACCCCAAACATACTTCAAGGACCCAGAAATGGATGGAAACAAAGCGCTGGAGAGTTTTGAAGTCCGGATCTAAAACTGTGGAGATATCTTAAAATTGCGGTTGGGTGAAGACATACAGTACAGACCAAAAGTTTGGACACACCTTCTCATTTAAAGATTTTTCTGTATTTTCATCACTTTGAAAATTGTACATTCACATTGAAGGCATCAAAACTATGAATTAACACATGTGGAATTATATACTTAACAAAAAAGTGTGAAACAACTGAAAATATGTCTTATATTCTAGGTTCTTCGAAGTAGCCACCTTTTGCTCTGATGACTGCTTTACACACTCTTGGCATTCTCTTGATGAGCTTCAAGAGGTAGTCACTGGAAATGGTTTTCACTTCACAGGTGTGCTCTGTCAGGTTTAATAAGTGGGATTTCTTGCCTTATAAATGGGGTTGGGACCATCAGTTGTGTTGTGCAGAAGTCTGGTGGATACACAGCTGATAGTCCTACTGAATAGACTTTTAGAATTTGTATTATGGCAAGAAAAAAGCAGCTAAGTAAAGAAAAACGAGTGGCCATTATTACTTTAAGAAATGAAGGTCAGTCAGTCCGAAAAATTGGGAAAACTTTGAAAGTGTCCCCAAGTGCAGTTGCAAAAACCATCAAGTGCTACAAAGAAACTGGCTCACATGAGGACCGCCTCAGGAAAGGAAGACCAAGAGTCACCTCTGCTTCTGAGGATAAGTTTATCCGAGTCACCAGCCTCAGAAATCGCAGGTTAACAGCAGCTCAGATTAGAGACCAGGTCAATGCCACACAGAGTTCTAGCAGCAGACACATCTCTACAACAACTGTTAAGAGGAGACTTTGTGCAGCAGGCCTTCATGGTAAAATAGCTGCTAGGAAACCACTGCTAAGGACAGGCAACAAGCAGAAGAGACTTGTTTGGGCTAAAGAACACAAGGAATGGACATTAGACCAGTGGAAATCTGAGCTTTGGTCTGATGAGTCCAAATTTGAGATCTTTGGTTCCAACCACCGTGTCTTTGTGCGACGCAGAAAAGGTGAACGGATGGACTCTACATGTCTGGTTCCCACCGTGAAGCATGGAGGAGGAGGTGTGATGGTGTCGGGGGTGCTTTGCTGGTGACACTGTTGGGGATTTATTCAAAATTGTAGGCATACTGAACCAGCATGGCTACCACAGCATCTGGCAGCGGCTCGCTATTCCATCCGGTTTGCGTTTAGTTGGACCATCATTTATTTTTCAACAGGACAATGACCCCAAACACACCTCCAGGCTGTGTAAGGGCTATTTGACCAAGAAGGAGAGTGATTGAGTGCTACGCCAGATGACCTGGCCTCCACAGTCACCAGACCTGAACCCAATCGAGATGGTTTGGGGTGAGCTGGACCGCAGAGTGAAGGCAAAAGGGCCAACAAGTGCTAAGCATCTCTGGGAACTCCTTCAAGATTGTTGGAAGACCATTTCCGGTGACTACCTCTAGAAGCTCATCAAGAGAATGCCAAGAGTGTGAAAAGCAGTCATCAAAGCAAAAGGTGGCTACTTTGAAGAACCTAGAATATAAGACATATTTTCAGTTGTTTCACACTTTTTTGTTAAGTATATAATTCCACATGTGTTAATTCATAGTTTTGATGCCTTCAGTGTGAATGTACAATTTTCATAGTCATGAAAATACAGAAAAATCTTTAAATGAGAAGATGTGTCCAAACTTTTGGTCTGTACTGTATATACAAGAGACCTGGAGCAGTTTGCAAAAGAAGAGTGGTCCAAAATTCCAGCTGAGAGGTGTCAGAAGCTTGTTGAGGGTTATAGGAAGCGATTGATTGCAGTTATTTATTCCAAAAGGGCGTGAAACCAAATATTAAGTTGAGGGTGTCATAAATTTTGTCCGGCCCATTTTTGGACTTCTGTATGAAATTATGTCCAATTTGCCTTTTGTTCTCTTTTTTTTAATGTTGTTCCAATACACAAAGGAAATAAACATGTGTATAACAAGACGTGTAATTGCGATCATTTTCTAGGAGAAATACTTCATTTTCTGAAACAATTTCAATTTCACTACTTTCGGCCATGACTGTATATATTGAGCAAGCAGCTTGGGAGCAGAAGGCTGTACAGGTAGCGAGGGTCCTCCTGCTAGATATATCCCCTCTACATTCAGGCTCCTCATCCTTGTGACAGGCATTAACCCCCCTGTGAATACATTTCACTCAGGTCTGCGGTGTAAACACTTTGTAGGGGGAGGGGTAATGGCCGTAACATTTCATGTTGAGCCCCAGCACTATAAACATTTCACGGGTTCATATAATCCTCTAGATTTGGAGCAATGGCCCCCGAGGAATTTAATGCTTCTGGTAAGAGTAATTGAAGAATATTAAAAACAGGTTGGAATTTTGGGGCCCCCCACTTTTTCCCTCTTGGGAAGCCGACAGCCGGGGCAGTATCTTCAAACGAACCTGATCCCCTACTGACACGATCAATGAGATCAGTTACAAGAGCAAGTCCACATATCACCACGCGTTTCACGTCTTTAGTAATAACGCATGGATGTAACAATTGTTTCTGAAAGGTCTCATGCACTACACAGCTGAAGGTTTGTTACAATGTATCCAGCAGTGACCTGTATACATCAGGGTGCTCTTATTCACATTGTCGTCAGCTGACACATGGTAAGGTTTTAAAGGAGTTGTCCACTACTTTCACATTGATGCCCTCTCCGTAGGATAGTGCATCAATGTATGATCGGCCGGGGTCCCACATGCGGCACTCCCGCTGATCAGCTGTTATCGGGTGTCGGCCGCCGGCCAGAAGTTCTTACCTGCGATGCTTGGCCGTCCATCTGTAGTGGCCGCCACACAATACTACACATCCGCCTCCCTTTGAATTGAATAGGAGCCGGATGTGCAGTAACAAGCGCCGGCCACTACAACTTGACGGCCAAGCACCGCAGGGAAGCACTTCCGGCCGGTGGCCGCTGCCACCGATAACAGCTGATTGGCGGGGGTGCCATGTGCGGGACCCTGACCGATCATACATTGATGCCCTATCCTATGGATAGGACATCAATGTGAAAATAGTGGACAACTCCTTTAATCCTAGACACAGGTTAGGACCGTCTCGTTTGGGTACACCTTGTCATGGTGGGACAGCTTTTATACTTTTTTGATCAAAATCGCATTAGCGGAGTACCCTATGTTATTCACATGTACTATTACTATGTACTTATTTACTTGATGTAGGGTATATGCTCATTTTGTTTTCGTTGCTTGGGTTTTATTTGGGAAATGACCACAGTGTGAACATGCTCCTACACTTTGCACTTATACCAGCTTATAGTCCAGCTCATATACATCATGTATCAGCATGCTCATGGACTCACCCACCTTTATTTCACAGATAGTACCTGGGTCCCCTTAATGTCAAGAGATGGAAATACCCCAGTGAGCTCTTCCAGCAGTTTAACCCCCATAGATGCCATGGACCATAGCAATACAATCACAGGGGTGCTGACCGGTTACCAAGTTGTTTTTTTCGTCCCCTCCCCCCCCCATACAGTAAACTTCTTTTGAAAAATAATCTCAAAAATTGCAGGTTTTTGTTTTTCTTTCTTTCATTATTCTCTTCCCTCAAAAATTTAATAAAGGATAAAAACAAAGTGAAAAATTGCTTGGCTGTTAAGGAGTTAACAAGAAATTAGCGAATCTTCCGAAATTCGAATTTGCTTGAATTTGGCCGCCATATTTGATGCAAATCAAATGTCCCCAACTGGCGTTGAAAAAAAGTAAATTATTGATCGGAGGTCTCCCGACCCCAGAGAGGGGGGGGGACCTTATATAGTCTTTACGTTATGGCCTAGTCATAAGAATGAAGAGGAGGCCAGAGCTGGAGCAGCTCCTGAAGGCTAGGGGGCGGCAAGAATGGGCGAGAAGACAGGTCAGCATGGTAGTTTATTCGCTTTTAACCCCTTCCTGGGCCCTGTAAATTTTGCAAAATTTGGGGAAATTTTAAGCGAATTTTGAATGATTTCGAATTGATTCGCTCATCCTTAGGAATTAACCCATTGACATCCTCAGTGAGGCTGAAGGTTCATACAACCTCCCTGGTGTTGGAGGTGAGAGGAGAAGTCACCCAGGACCCTGTGTATGGGAGTGCGAGGGTTAGGGATCCAGCGGATGGGGAGTGGAGTAACTAATGTGATGCAAATGTCCGTAGGTGTATTCTTCCCTGCCAGGAATGCATTAGTAAGACCCCCCACAGACCCCGAATAAAGAGCTGCACCCGGGTTCTGTATCATCCAGCCGTTTAGTAATTTGCAAGATCTCTGACTTTGAGTGCCCTCGATGATAGTGTCACCTGTGATTGGCTGCAGCAGTCACGTCACTGTGGCTGAATACAACCACCACCTCTGCCCCTTGATGGCTGCAGTTCACAGACATGAAAAACCTAGACAAAACCTTGATGGATTCAACAGGTGTGGATTCTTTCAGCGCAGGCCTGATGGCGGCCAGCAGGAGGCGCCATCCACCCATCATGTCTGGCATGCCATCCACCCATCACGCCTGTAGCAGGATGATGCTTCTTGTACTGACACCTGCTGTGAATTACTCCATGATCCCGTCTCCTCCTTGTACGGCGGCGGGATCCCGCTGATGTGTTTACAGGAGAAGTGCTGACACTTCACGTCTCATCCACAACACAGGGACAGGAATGCTGGGAGCTGTAGTCCTGGGAAGGACGCAGACTATGTACTAACAAATCGCAGGCGCCATCCATCCGGTGTGAGGAAGGCGGTCGGATCATTACACAGAATGGACGAGGCTACTGTGTCTTTAAGAGAGAAAAATCAAATCTAATGGATCAAATCAAATGGAAACTTTCCTGGGAGGCCGAGTCCCCTCCATTTCTAATACTACTTGCATTGCCTGGACAATCCTCTGTGAGCAGAACAGTCTGGACTCTTGCCTGATACTGTAGCAAACCTCCAGCTGTGAGAAGTATTAGGACAGGAGATGAAAGGTGAATGTACAGCTGTGTCAGTGACCCCCGGGTCATCAGGTCGAGGTGATGAGCATTGTCCGCTGTTACAGTAACTGATTGCTGGAGGCCGCCCATCGGCCTCATGTACCGCAGCCTCCACCTCAGCCTCCGTCTCTTCATGGTGCTGCTCATCGCTCCCCTCGTGCTCAGGTGTTATTTTTTGGATCCTGCCCTTCCATAGTAGAAAAGAAGCTGAAAGAGAGAGAGCGGCTTAGAGGGGCCCCACTGTGTACTAAACGGGGGTCTCCAACATGTACTAAATGGAGGGTTCCACCACGGAGGGCTCCAGCAAATACTACACCACATGGAGGGCTCCACCTCATATGCCACAGGGAGTTCTACCACATACATCATAGTGGGCTCCACCTCATATGCCACAGGGGGCTCCACCACAAACACCATGGGAGGCTCCACCACATACATCATAGTGGGCTCCACCTCATATGCAACGGGGGGCTCCACCACAAACACCACGGGGGCTCCACCACGGGGGGCTCCACCACATACACCACGGGGGGGCTCCACCACAAACACCATGGGAGGCTCCACCACATACATCATAGTGGGCTCCACCTCATATGCCACGGGGGGCTCCACCACAAACACCACGGGGGGCTCCACCACGGGGGGCTCCACCACATACACCACGGGGGGGCTCCACCACATATACCACGGGGGGCTCCACCACATACACCACGGGGGGCTCCACCACATACACCACGGGGGGGCTCCACCACATACACCACGGGGGGGCTCCACCACATACACCACGGGGGGGCTCCACCACATACACCACGGGGGGGCTCCACCACATACACCACGGGGGGGCTCCACCACATACACCACGGGGGGGCTCCACCACATACACCACGGGGGGGCTCCACCACATACACCACGGGGGGGCTCCACCACATACACCACGGGGGGGCTCCACCACATATACAACGGGGGGGCTCCACCACATATACAACGGGGGGGCTCCACCACAAACACCACGGGGGGCTCCACGACATACACCACGGGGGGGCTCCACCACATACACCACGGGGGGGCTCCACCACAAACACCACGGGAGGCTCCACCACAAACACCACGGGAGGCTCCACCACATACATCATAGTGGGCTCCACCTCATATGCCACGGGGGGCTCCACCACAAACACCACGGGGGGCTCCACCACATACACCACGGGGGGGCTCCACCACATACACCACGGGGGGCTCCACCACATATACAAAGGGGGGGGCTCCACCACATATACAACAGGGGGGCTCCACCACATATACAACGGGGGGGCTCCACCACAAACACCACGGGGGGCTCCACCACATACATCATAGTGGGCTCCACCACAAACACCACGGGGGGCTCCACCACATACACAACAGGGGGGCTCCACCACATACACAACGGGGGGGCTCCACCACATACACAACGGGGGGGGGCTCCACCACATACACAACGGGGGGGGCTCCACCACATACACAACGGGGGGGGGCTCCACCACATACACAACGGGGGGGGCTCCACCACATACACAACGGGGGGGGCTCCACCACATACACCACGGGGGGGGGCTCCACCACATACACCACGGGGGGGGCTCCACCACATACACCACGGGGGGGGGGCTCCACCACATACACCACGGGGGGGGCTCCACCACATATACAAACGGGGGGGCTCCACCACATATACAACGGGGGGGCTCCACCACATATACAACGGGGGGGCTCCACCACATACACCATGGGAGGCTCCACCACATATTACAGTTGTGGCCAAAAGTTTTGAGACTGACACACATTTTGGTTTTCACATTTTGCTACTTTACGTTTTTTTTTTAGCTTTTAGTCGGATGTTTTTCTGGTTACTGAAGGTCAATTTAAAGTTTATGGAAAGAACTGAATATTTCCAACGCTGCCCCTTATTTCTCCAGCCTTCTGCCCTTCGCCCTGGCTGCCGAATATTGGCTTCTGGGCTAGATCCTGACTGATGATCGCCCATTCTTGTCTCATCAGTGTTGCGTTTTGTGCCCTGACCACAGGTTCTCATTGGGGTTAAGATCCGGGGAGTTTCTTGGTCAACATTAGACCCAAAATATAAATGCTTTGTTCTACGAGCCACTTATTTATCCCTTTTGCCTTGTGACATGGTCTCCATAATCCTGGAAAAAGCATCATTACCAAATTGTTCCTAGATCATTAGGAGAAGTTGCTCTTGGGGGATGTTTAGATCCCATTCTTTATTAATGGCCGTGTTGTTAGGGAAAATTGTAAGTGAGAAGTAACCCCACACGAGTGGTCTCAGGATGCTTTACTGTTGCCAGGAGCTAGACTAATAGTAGCGCTTGCTTTTTCTTCTCCGGGCAATCATTCTTTCAGATGTCCCAAACAGTCTGAAGGGGACTTGATCAGAGAAAATAACTTTACCCCCGTCCAGTCCCTGTTCCTCCTGCAGAACGTCAGTCTGTCCTCTCCAAGAAAAACATCAAGAAGTGGCTTCTTTGTTGCCCTTCCTGACACTAAGCCGCCTCCAAAATCCTTCACCTCACTGTTCGTTCAGATGCACTGACACCCCCTGCTGCCATTTCTGAGCAAGCTCTGCACTGGTTAAACTGAACCCGCAGCTGAATCCTCTTTATCAGACTGTCCTAGCACTTGATGGACTTTCTTGGGCGTCCTAACACCTTCTTCACAACAAGTGATAAATGGTTGATTTAGGGGCAATCTTACAAGCAGCAATGTCCTTGCCTGTAAAGCCCTTCTGATGCAAAGCAATGATGACTGCACGTGTTTTCTTGGCGGTAACCATGGTTAACAGAAGAAGACAATAATATTAAACACTAGCCCCCTTCTAAAGCTACCAGTCGACTCTTATAATTCAATCAGCAGGACAGAGTGATATCAGCTGCCTTGTCCTTGTTAACGCTTTCTCCTGAGCTCACAAGAAGATCACTGATATGATATAAACAGTTCATTTTTCGGATGAAATGAAGTGAAAATGCTTTTCTATGTCATGAAATGAATTTTTCATGGCCAGGACTGATTGCAATTCATCTCTTCGCTCTTCATAACAACCTAGGGTTAATGCATAAAAACTGAAGCAGCAAACTTTGTGAAAACCAAAATTTATGTCAAGTCTAAAAACGTTTGCACTCCTGGGGGCTCCACCACACGGTGCACCCCAGGGAGCTCCACCACACGCTGATCCCCAGGGGGATCCACGACACGCTGATCCCCAGGGGGCTCCAACACACGCTGCACCCCACCCCAGGAGGCTCCAACACACGCTGATCCCCAGGGGGCTCCAACACACGCTGCACCCCACAGGGGGCTCCACCACACGTTGCACCCCAGTGGGCGCCACCACATGCTGCACCCCAGGGGGCTCCACGACACGCTGATCCTCAGTGGGCTCCACAACATGCTGCAACCCAGGGGGCTCCACCACACGCTGCACCCCAGGGGGCTTCACAACACACGCTGCAACCCAGGGGGCTCCACCACACGCTGCACCCCAGGGGGCTCCACCACACGCTGCACCCCAGGGGGCTCCACCACACGCTGCACCCTAGGGAGCTCCACTACGTGCTGCACCCCAGATGGCACCACCACACGGTGCACCCCATCACGCTCCACTGCGTGCTGCACCCCAGGTGGCTCCACCATGTGCTGCATCCCAGAGGGCTCCACCACAAGCTGCACCCCAGGGGGATCCACCACACGCTGCACCCCAGGGAGCTCCACCACACGCTGCACCCCACCAGGGAGCTCCACCACACGCTGCACCCCAGGGCGCTCCACCATACGCTACACCCCAGGGTGCTCCACTACGTGCTGCACCCCAGATGGCTCCACCACACGGTGCACCTCATCGCGCTCCACTACGTGCTGCACCCCAGGTGGCTCCACCACACGCTGCACCCCAGGGCGCTCCACTACGTGCTGCACCACACGGTGCACCCCATCGCGCTCCACTACGTGCTGCACCCCAGGTGGCTTCACCACATGCTGCACCCCAGGTGGCTCCACCACATGCTGCACCCCAGGGGGCTCCACCACAGGCTGCACCAGCATCCAAACATTAGAATACCTGTGGAGCAGCCTCAGCTAAAGTGATAATAATCTTCTCCCTCCTTCAGGTTCAGAGATCGCAGATTGTCCTCAAACCCTCCTCCTGTTAGGTCCTGCAGAGGAGAGGACACGGTCAGTATATCCAGACCCTCCCCTGTCCATGGGATCAGTACTAAAAAGCGACATATCAGCAAATAACAACTTTCTAAAACACTTTATTTTTTATATTTTGGTAATACAGGCTTTGGCGCAGGTGATGGTCTAGACTGGATATAATTGTTACAAACCCTCAGCTGTGAGAGATAAAAAAGTCAAGACTCAAGAATAAGTACACTCACTGATAGCAAGCAGAGATCTTGAAAGAGGAGCAGACATGGGTATTTTCTGTTTTCTTTGCACCATGTGGAGTTTTTTGCACTCATTGCGCTTGCTCTGGGGTTGTCGTGGTAGCATCAACCAATCAGAAGAACACGTTGACAGGAATGGAGGTCACATGATGTAAAGTCTAAAAACTGCTACCATGGCGACCCCAGAGCAAGCATAATACAGAAGGGTAAATAAATAAACAAGGTGAATATTAGAAGGCGCCCTCCTCCTGCTGCCGCGCGGAGCAGCGGGTTTTCTTCATCCCAGCACGTTCCTTCAAGTCATTAATACATCAAAGGTAACACCTGCAGCCTCGCTGCCACAGCTCCTGAATCCCAGCTTTATTCTCTTCTTTATAGGGTCTGGAAAGAATCTGGTGAAAGGCAGTGAGATCCTAACGACCAGCCGGAGTTAACCCTTCATAAGCGAGCGGCAGAATGGCGATCCTGTGGCGACCTATGGGAGAGATCTAAGTGCTACGGCCATTGGGTCATCATAGTTCTGGGTGTAACCATGGAGACGCATAATTCTACATAGGAGCTGTATACACAAAACGGTAGTTCATTTTGCACTGGACCAATAACAAAACGTGGTAACTCCAACACATCCCGGACACTGGCTGGTATACTGCAGCCAATGCTGGTGTCCGAGGTCGCCCCCTGCAGGTGAGTGCCGTTTCGCACTCTTTTTTTGATCCATATACATGAATGTGACCACATGAGAAGAGCGTGCAGGGAGCGTGGCCGCAGCGTAAGATGTGGGGGGCTGTCTATAAATAGCCGGGTGGGGTTCAGGGCGGACCCCCGGTCTAATGTGGCTTCGGAGCAGCAGATCCGCGGGTCTTTTGTTGTGTTTACGACTTTTCAGATTTGCCGCCTGTGAAGTATTTCTATAGCATTGGGGCGGCCGCTTCCCGACCACATCTGAGGAGGCGGCCATAACTGCTGGGTCTGGGGTCTATAATCAGACCCTCCAGCACCTCCAAGGGTTAACCCCTTGCCTCTCTCTCATCTTGAATGTTGGAGGAGCCCCCGGCACAGTCAGCCATGAGGAAAGGCAGCAACTTGTAGTCCAGATGGGAGCTGCTAGAGGTCACGGCTCCTGAGCTATTACCTCGCTGGTGTCAGCCACTCCACACATTGTGATACAGGCGGTCATTACAGGACTTTCCTCAGGATCACTCACCAGTTTGACACAGATGATAAATGGGGATTTGGCTTCGGAGAAGTGCAGGATCGGGATCCGGGGCTTTGGGTGCTTCTGGAAGAAATGAAGAAGAATTACATGTGCCACCATGTCAGGGGCTCCGGCTGAGCTGCACTGTCTACTGGAGCCAGAAAATCACCTCATGCCTCTTCTAAGGTTAATGCTTTCTCTCTCATCCATGCTTTACACTGCAGCTGTCCTCCATTAGAACACAGCTATGTTCAGTGACTCAGTCTGAGATACAAATCCCATTTGTCTGTTCTATATTGCTTTACACTGCATCACTACTCTAGTATAACATATATAGACAGTGACTCCAGATTGCTTATTGGAGTATAAAGAAGTTTGGAATCCACCTACTACCTCATCAGAGGCTCAGACGACTGCTTTTTCTCTCCTCCATGCTTTTCGCTGCAGCTGTTCTCCGTTAGGACATATCTATGATCAGTTTCAGCTGCATTGTCTAATGGAGTTTGAGGTACGTCTCATTATAGGTATCAGACTTCTGTCTGTTCTATATTGCCCCCATACTTTACACTGTCTCTCTGCTCCAGTAAGCAATGACTCCAGCTTAGATACATTGTCTATTGGAGCCCGAGATAGAAATGCATCCCATCTCTTCTTCCTATTCAGTACTGCCTCCATGCTTTATACTGCATCTCTGATCCACTAAACTGCAGCTATGAACAGTGACATTGTCTGGTGCAGCCTTGCAAATACCAGTTTCATCACAGGGCTGAGATCTCTTCCTGCTGTATACGGCCCCATACTTTATACTGCATCACTGCTCAAGCCACAACTATGCACCGTGACTTCAGGTTAGCTTCATTGTCTACTGGAGCTTGAGGAAATCTGAAATCCACCTCCCATCTCATCAGCGGCTCAGGCTACTGAATTATGATTCTCCTATGCTTTACACTGCAGCTGTCCTCCATCAGTACTCAACCATGATCAGTCATTCCAGTAGCTATATTACCTATCGCTGTGGGAGATACCTTAAATCCACCCTGTCTCATCACAAGGCTCAGACGTTTGACTGTTCTATACTGTAGCTATGCTTTACACTGCATCACTGCTCCATTAAGCTACAGCTATGGACAGTACAATCACTGTCACATGGCTTACTGGAGCAGAAAGGCAATATAAAGCATGAAGAAGTCTGAGCTAGTCAGTGTAGCTAAACTGCAATCACTGACAGAGGACAGCTGCAGTGTAAAGCATGGAAAGAGAGATAAAAGAGTAGCCTGAGTCTTTGATGAGATGGGTGGATTTCACAGTACCCTAGGCTCCAACAGACAATCCACTTAAGCTGGGGTCATAGATCATAGCTGTACCCTGATAGAGGAGAGCTGCAGTGTAAAGCATGGTGCAGCACAGGCAGCAGTCTGACCCCATGTTGTGCTTTGCTGTCTCCGTGCTCTATTCACCCTCTCAGGGTGATGTCATTAGTCTTCTCCATGATACAATCCAGATCTCGCTGCTCACATGGAAGGGCAGGGGACGAGCGCTGACAATAAGGGGGTGCGGACAATGATGGCGAGATCTGACAATGGGAGCGAGCGCGGATAATGGAGGACAAGAACGAACAATGGAGGGCTAGCGCTGACAATGGAGGCGTGGACAATGGGGGGCGAAAGCTGACAATAAGGGGGTGCTGACAATGGGGGGTGAGCGCTGACAATAAAGGGGCGTGGCCAATGGTGGCGAGCGCTGTTAATGGGGCTGCTGCTTCCAAACAGCATCACGAATCTCAACTGTGTGGACCACTTTAGTTTTAAAGTGAAATTAGATGCTGGGAGTTGTAGTATTGCTACAAAGTTTCCCGTCTCTCACCTCAGATTCTTCAAATGTGTAGAAACCTTTGGAAATTTTTTTGGCATCAACATCACAAAAAGCAACAACCTAAAGACACAAAATCACCAAAATCATTAGCGTATAGAAAAAGAAATCATCAAAGTACCTCCTCCTAATCAGCAGCTGGCACTGACACTATCAAATGTGGAGGAATAGTGAGTGCAGCTCTGGAGTATAATACAGGATGTAACTCAGGATCAGTACAGGATAAGTAATGTAATGTATGTACACACTGACTCCACCAGCAGAATAGTGAGTGCAGCTCTGGAGTATAATACAGGATGTAACTCAGGATCAGTACAGGATAAATAATGTAATGTATGTACACAGTGACTGCACCAGCAGAATAGTGAGTACAGCTCTGGAGTATAATACAGGATGTAACTCAGGATCAGTACAAGATAAGTAATGTAATGTATGTACACAGTGACTCCACCAGCAGAATAGTGAGTGCAGCTATGGGGTATAATACAGGATGTAACTCAGGATCAGAACAGGATAAGTAATACAATGTATGTACACAGTGACTGCACCAGCAGAATAGTGAGTACAGCTCTGGAGTATAATACAGGATGTAACTCAGGATCAGTACAGGATAAGTAATGTAATGTATGTACACAGTGACTCCACCAGCAGAATAGTGAGTGCAGTTCTGGAGTATAATACAGGATGTAACTCAGGATCAGTACAGGATAAGTAATGTAATGTATGTACACAGTGACTGCACCAGCAGAATAGTGAGTGCAGCTCTGGAGTATAATACAGGATATAACTCAGGATCAGTACAGGATAAGTAATGTAATGTATGTACACAGTGACTGCACCAGCAGAATAGTGAGTGCAGCTCTGGAGTATAATACAGAATGTAACTCAGGATCAGTACAGGATAAGTAATGTATGTACACAGTGACTGCACCAGCAGAATAGTGAGTGCAGCTCTGGAGTATAATACAGGATGTAACTCAGGATCAGTACAGGATAAATAATGTAATGTATGTACACACTGACTCCACCAGCAGAATAGTGAGTGCAGCTCTGGAGTATAATACAGGATGTAACTCAGGATCAGTACAGGATAAATAATGTAATGTATGTACACAGTGACTGCACCAGCAGAATAGTGAGTACAGCTCTGGAGTATAATACAGGATGTAACTCAGGATCAGTACAAGATAAGTAATGTAATGTATGTACACAGTGACTCCACCAGCAGAATAGTGAGTGCAGTTCTGGAGTATAATACAGGATGTAACTCAGGATCAGTACAGGATAAGTAATGTAATGTATGTACACAGTGACTGCACCAGCAGAATAGTGAGTGCAGCTCTGGAGTATAATACAGGATATAACTCAGGATCAGTACAGGATAAGTAATGTAATGTATGTACACAGTGACTGCACCAGCAGAATAGTGAGTGCAGCTCTGGAGTATAATACAGAATGTAACTCAGGATCAGTACAGGATAAGTAATGTATGTACACAGTGACTGCACCAGCAGAATAGTGAGTGCAGCTCTGGAGTATAATACAGGATGTAACTCAGGATCAGTACAGGATAAATAATGTAATGTATGTACACACTGACTGCACCAGCAGAATAGTGAGTGCAGCTCTGGAGTATAATACAGGATGTAACTCAGGATCAGTACAGGATAAATAATGTAATGTATGTACACAGTGACTGCACCAGCAGAATAGTGAGTACAGCTCTGGAGTATAATACAGGATGTAACTCAGGATCAGTACAAGATAAGTAATGTAATGTATGTACACAGTGACTCCACCAGCAGAATAGTGAGTGCAGTTCTGGAGTATAATACAGGATGTAACTCAGGATCAGTACAGGATAAGTAATGTAATGTATGTACACAGTGACTGCACCAGCAGAATAGTGAGTGCAGCTCTGGAGTATAATACAGGATATAACTCAGGATCAGTACAGGATAAGTAATGTAATGTATGTACACAGTGACTGCACCAGCAGAATAGTGAGTGCAGCTCTGGAGTATAATACAGAATGTAACTCAGGATCAGTACAGGATAAGTAATGTATGTACACAGTGACTGAACCAGCAGAATAGTGAGTGCAGCTCTGGAGTATAATACAGGATGTAACTCAGGATCAGTACAGGATAAGTAATGTAATGTATGTACACAGTGACTGCACCAGCAGAATAGTGAGTGCAGCTCTGGAGTATAATACAGAATGTAACTCAGGATCAGTACAGGATAAGTAATGTATGTACACAGTGACTGCACCAGCAGAATAGTGAGTGCAGCTCTGGAGTATAATACAGGATGTAACTCAGGATCAGTACAGGATAAGTAATGTAATGTATGTACACAGTGACTGCACCAGCAGAATAGTGAGTGCAGCTCTGGAGTATAATACAGGATGTAACTCAGGATCAGTACAGGATAAGTAATGTAATGTATGTACACAGTGACTGCCACCAGCAGAATAGTGAGTGCAGCTCTGGAGTATAATACAGGATGTAACTCAGGATAAGTACAGGATAAGTAATGTAATGTATGTACACAGTGACTGCACCAGCAGAATAGTGAGTGCAGCTCTGGAGTATAATACAGGATGTAACTCAGGATCAGTAC
Organism: Phyllobates terribilis; assembly: GCF_046119375.1. Classification (NCBI taxonomy): domain Eukaryota; kingdom Metazoa; phylum Chordata; class Amphibia; order Anura; family Dendrobatidae; genus Phyllobates; species Phyllobates terribilis. Next base: position 79,249,056 of record NW_027362765.1, read on the forward strand.
AGGATAAGTAATGTAATGTATGTACACAGTGACTCCACCAGCAGAATAGTGAGTGCAGCTCTGGAGTATAATACAGGATGTAACTCAGGCTCAGTACAGGATAAGTAATGTAATGTATGTACACAGTGACTCCACCAGCAGAATAGTGAGTGCAGCTCTAGAGTATAATAGAGGATGTAACTCAGGATCAGTACAGGATAAGTAATGTAATGTATGTACACAGTGACTGCACCAGCAGAATAGTGAGTGCACCTCTGGAGTATAATACAGGATGTAACTCAGGATCAGTACAGGATAAGTAATGTAATGTATGTACACAGTGACTGCACCAGCAGAATAGTGAGTGCAGCTCTGGAGTATAATACAGAATGTAACTCAGGATCAGTACAGGATAAGTAATGTATGTACACAGTGACTGCACCAGCAGAATAGTGAGTGCAGCTCTGGAGTATAATACAGGATATAACTCAGGATCAGTACAGGATAAGTAATGTAATGTATGTACACAGTGACTGCACCAGCAGAATAGTGAGTGCAGCTCTGGAGTATAATACAGAATGTAACTCAGGATCAGTACAGGATAAGTAATGTATGTACACAGTGACTGCACCAGCAGAATAGTGAGTGCAGCTCTGGAGTATAATACAGGATGTAACTCAGGATCAGTACAGGATAAGTAATGTAATGCATGTACACAGTGACTGCACCAGCAGAATAGTGAGTGCAGCTCTGGAGTATAATACAGGATGTAACTCAGGATCAGTACAGGATAAGTAATGTAATGTATGTACACAGTGACTGCCACCAGCAGAATAGTGAGTGCAGCTCTGGAGTATAATACAGGATGTAACTCAGGATAAGTACAGGATAAGTAATGTAATGTATGTACACAGTGACTGCACCAGCAGAATAGTGAGTGCAGCTCTGGAGTATAATACAGGATGTAACTCAGGATCAGTACAGGATAAGTAATGTAATGTATGTACACAGTGACTCCACCAGCAGAATAGTGAGTGCAGCTCTGGAGTATAATACAGGATGTAACTCAGGCTCAGTACAGGATAAGTAATGTAATGTATGTACACAGTGACTCCACCAGCAGAATAGTGAGTGCAGCTCTAGAGTATAATAGAGGATGTAACTCAGGATCAGTACAGGATAAGTAATGTAATGTATGTACACAGTGACTGCACCAGCAGAATAGTGAGTGCACCTCTGGAGTATAATACAGGATGTAACTCAGGATCAGTACAGGATAAGTAATGTAATGTATGTACACAGTGACTGCACCAGCAGAATAGTGAGTGCAGCTCTGGAGTATAATACAGGATGTAACTCAGGATCAGTACAGGATAAGTAATGTAATGTATGTACACAGTGACTGCACCAGCAGAATAGTGAGTGCAGCTCTGGAGTATAATACAGGATGTAACTCTGGATCAGTACAGGATAAGTAATGTAATGTATATACACAGTGACTGCACCAGCAGAATAGTGAGTGCAGCTCTGGAGTATAATACAGGATGTAACTCAGGATCAGTACAGGATAAGTAATGTAATGTATGTACACAGTGACTGCACCAGCAGAATAGTGAGTGCAGCTCTGGAGTATAATACAGGATGTAACTCTGGATCAGTACAGGATAAGTAATGTAATGTATATACACAGTGACTGCACCAGCAGAATAGTGAGTGCAGCTCTGGAGTATAATACAGGATGTAACTCAGGATCAGTACAGGATAAGTAATGTAATGTATGTACACAGTGACTGCACCAGCAGAATAGTGAGTGCAGCTCTGGAGTATAATACAGGATGTAACTCAGGATCAGTACAGGATAAGTAATGTAATGTATGTACACAGTGACTGCACCAGCAGAATAGTGAGTGCAGCTCTGGAGTATAATACAGGATGTAACTCAGGATCAGTACAGGATAAGTAATGTAATGTATGTACACAGTGACTCCACCAGCAGAATAGTGAGTGCAGCTCTGGAGTATAATACAGGATGTAACTCAGGATCAGTACAGGATAAGTAATGTAATGTATGTACACAGTGACTGCACCAGCAGAATAGTGAGTGCAGCTCTGGATATAATACAGGATGTAACTCAGGATCAGTACAGGATAAGTAATGTAATGTATGTACACAGTGACTCCACCAGCAGAATAGTGAGTGCAGCTCTGGAGTATAATACAGGATGTAACTCAGGATCAGTACAGGATAAGTAATGTAATGTATGTACACAGTGACTGCACCAGCAGAATAGTGAGTGCAGCTCTGGGGTATAATACAGGATGTAACTCAGGATCAGTACAGGATAAGTAATGTATATACACAGTGACTGCACCAGCAGAATAGTGAGTGCACCTCTGGAGTATAATACAGGATGTAACTCAGGATCAGTACAGGATAAGTAATGTATGTACACAGTGACTGCACCAGCAGAATAGTGAGTGCAGCTCTGGAGTATAATACAGGATGTAACTCAGGATCAGTACAGGATAAGTAATGTAATGTATGTACACAGTGACTGCACCAGCAGAATAGTGAGTGCAGCTCTGGAGTATAATACAGGATGTAACTCAGGATCAGTACAAGGTAAGTAATGTAATGTATGTACACAGTGACTCCACCAGCAGAATAGTGAGTGCAGCTCTGGAGTATAATACAGGATGTAACTCAGGATCAGTACAGGGTAAGTAATGTAATGTATGTACACAGTGACTCCACCAGCAGAATAGTGAGTGCAGCTCTGGAGTATAATACAGGATGTAACTCAGGATCAGTACAGGATAAGTAATGTGTGTACACAGTGACTGCACCAGCAGAATAGTGAGTGCAGCTCTTGGGTATAATACAGGATGTAACTCAGGATCAGTACAGGATAAGTAATGTAATGTATGTACACAGTGACTGCACCAGCAGAATAGTGAGTGCAGCTCTGGAGTATAATACAGGATGTAACTCAGGATCAGAACAGGATAAGTAATGTAATGTATGTACACAGTGACTGCACCAGCAGAATAGTGAGTGCAGCTCTGGGGTATAATACAGGATATAACTCAGGATCAGTACAGGATAAGTAATGTATGTACACAGTGACTGCATCAGCAGAATAGTGAGTGCAGCTCTGGGGTATAATACAGGATATAACTCAGGATCAGTACAGGATAAGTAATGTATGTACACAGTGACTGCACCAGCAGAATAGTGAGTGCAGCTCTTGGGTATAATACAGGATGTAACTCAGGATCAGTACAGGGTAAGTAATGTAATGTATGTACACGGTGACTGCACCAGCAGAATAGTGAGTGCAGCTCTGGAGTATAATACAGGATGTAACTCAGGATCAGTACAGGGTAAGTAATGTAATGTATGTACACAGTGACTCCACCAGCAGAATAGTGAGTGCAGCTCTGGAGTATAATACAGGATGTAACTCAGGATCAGTACAGGATAAGTAATGTAATGTATGTACACAGTGACTGTACCAGCAGAATAGTGAGTGCAGCTCTGGGGTATAATACAGGATGTAACTCAGGATCAGAACAGGATAAGTAATGTAATGTATGTACACAGTGACTGCACCAGCAGAATAGTGAGTGCAGCTCTGGAGTATAATACAGGATGTAACTCAGGATCAGAACAGGATAAGTAATGTATGTACACAGTGACTGCACCAGCAGAATAGTGAGTGCAGCTCTGGGGTATAATACAGGATATAACTCAGGATCAGTACAGGATAAGTAATGTATGTACACAGTGACTGCACCAGCAGAATAGTGAGTGCAGCTCTTGGGTATAATACAGGATGTAACTCAGGATCAGTACAGGATAAGTAATGTAATGTATGTACACAGTGACTGCACCAGCAGAATAGTGAGTGCAGCTCTGGAGTATAATACAGGATGTAACTCAGGATCAGAACAGGATAAGTAATGTAATGTATGTACACAGTGACTGCACCAGCGGAATAGTGAGTGCAGCTCTGGAGTATAATACAGGATGTAACTCAGGATCAGTACAGGATAAGTAATGTAATGTATGTACACAGTGACTCCACCAGCAGAATAGTGAGTGCAGCTCTGGAGTATAATACAGGATGTAACTCAGGATCAGTACAGGATAAATAATGTAATGTATGTACACAGTGACTACACCAGCAGAATAGTGAGTGCAGCTCTGGAGTATAATACAGGATGTAACTCAGGATCAGTACAGGATAAGTAATGTAATGTATGTACACAGTGACTGCACCAGCAGAATAGTGAGTGCAGCTCTGGAGTATAATACAGGATGTAACTCAGGATCAGTACAGAATAAGTAATGTATGTACACAGTGACTGCACCAGCAGAATAGTGAGTGCAGCTCTGGAGTATAATACAGGATGTAACTCAGAATCAGTACAGGATAAGTAATATAATGTATGTACACAGTGACTCCACCAGCAGAATAGTGAGTGCAGCTCTGGTGTATAATACAGGATGTAACTCAGGATCAGTACAGGATCAGTAATGTAATGTATGTACACAGTGACTCCACCAGCAGAATAGTGAGTGCAGCTCTGGAGTATAATACAGGATGTAACTCAGGATCAGTACAGGATAAGTAATGTAATGTATGTACACAGTGACTACACCAGCAGAATAGTGAGTGCAGCTCTGGAGTATAATACAGGATGTAACTCAGGATCAGTACAGGATAAGTAATATAATGTATGTACACAGAGACTCCACCAGCAGAATAGTGAGTGCAGCTCTGGTGTATAATACAGGATGTAACTCAGGATCAGTACAGGATCAGTAATGTAATGTATGTACACAGTGACTCCACCAGCAGAATAGTGAGTGCAGCTCTGGAGTATAATACAGGATGTAACTCAGGATCAGTACAGGATAAGTAATGTAATGTATGTACACAGTGACTCCACCAGCAGAATAGTGCGTGCAGCTCTGGAGTATAATACAGGATGTAACTCAGGATCAGTACAGGATAAGTAATGTAATGTATGTACACAGTGACTGCACCAGCAGAATAGTGAGTGCAGCTCTGGAGTATAATACAGGATGTAACTCGGGATCAGTACAGGATAAGTAATGTAATGTATGTATATAGTGACTGCACAAGCAGATTAGTGAGTGCAGCTCTGGGGTATAATACAGGATGTAACTCAGGATCAGTACAGGATAAGTAATGTATGTACACAGTGACTGCACCAGCAGAATAGTGAGTGCAGCTCTGGAGTATAATACAGGATGTTACTCAGGATCAGTACAGGATAAGTAATGTAATGTATGTACACAGTGACTGCACCAGCAGAATAGTGAGTGCAGCTCTGGAGTATAATACAGGATGTAACTCAGGATCAGTACAGGATAAGTAATGTAATGTATGTACACAGTGACTACACCAGCAGAATAGTGAGTGCAGCTCTGGAGTATAATACAGGATGTAACTCAGGATCAGTACAGGATAAGTAATGTAATGTATGTACACAGTGACTCCACCAGCAGAATAGTGAGTGCTGCTCTGGAGTATAATACAGGATGTAACTCAGGATCAGTACAGGATAAGTAATGTAATGTATGTACACAGTGACTCCACCAGCAGAATAGTGAGTGCAGCTCTGGAGTATAATACAGGATGTAACTCAGGATCAGTACAGGATAAGTAATGTAATGTATGTACACAGTGACGGCAATAGAAGAATAGTGAGTGCAGCTCTGGAGTATAATACAAGATGTAACTCAGGATCAGTACAGGATAAGTAATGTAATGTATGTACACAGTGACTGCACCACCAGAATAGTGAGTGCTGCTCTGGAGTATAATATAGGATGTAACTCAGGATCAGTACAGGATAAGTAATGTAATGTATGTACACAGCAACTGCACCAGCAGAATAGTGAGTGCAGCTCTGGAGTATAATACAGGAGGTAACTCAGGATCAGTACAGGATAAGTAATGCAATGTATGTACACAGTGACTCCACCGGCAGAATAGTGAGTGCAGCTCTGGAGTATAATACAGGATGTAACTCAGGATCAGTACAGGATAAGTAATGTAATGTATGTACACAGTGACTCCACCAGCAGAATAGTGAGTGCAGCTCTGGGGTATAATACAGGATGTAACTCAGGATCAGTACAGGATAAGTAATGTAATGTATGTACACAGTGACTGCACCAGCAGAATAGTGAGTGCAGCTCTGGAGTATAATACAGGATGTAACTCAGGATCAGTACAGGATAAGTAATGTAATGTATGTACACAGTGACTACACCAGCAGAATAGTGAGTGCAGCTCTGGAGTATAATACAGGATGTAACTCAGGATCAGTATAGGATAAGTAATGTAATGTATGTACAGTGACTGCACCAGCAGAATAGTGAGTGCAGCTCTTGGGTATAATACAGGATGTAACTCAGGATCAGTACAGGATAAGTAATGTAATGTATGTACACAGTGACTGCACCAGCAGAATAGTGAGTGCAGCTCTGGAGTATAATACAGGATGTAACTCAGGATCAGTACAGGATAAGTAATGTAATGTATGTACACAGTGACTGCACCAGCGGAATAGTGAGTGCAGCTCTGGAGTATAATACAGGATATAACTCAGGATCAGTATAGGATAAGTAATGTAATGTATGTACAGTGACTGCACCAGCAGAATAGTGAGTGCAGCTCTTGGGTATAATACAGGATGTAACTCAGGATCAGTACAGGATAAGTAATGTAATGTATGTACACAGTGACTCCACCAGCAGAATAGTGAGTGCAGCTCTGGAGTATAATACAGGATGTAACTCAGGATCAGAACAGGATAAGTAATGTAATGTATGTACACAGTGACTGCACCAGCGGAATAGTGAGTGCAGCTCTGGAGTATAATACAGGATGTAACTCAGGATCAGTACAGGATAAGTAATGTAATGTATGTACACAGTGACTCCACCAGTAGAATAGTGAGTGCAGCTCTGGAGTATAATACAGGATGTAACTCAGGATCAGTACAGGATAAGTAATGTAATGTATGTACACAGTGACTCCACCAGCAGAATAGTGAGTGCAGCTCTGGAGTATAATACAGGATGTAACTCAGGATCAGTACAGGATAAGTAATGTAATGTATGTACACAGTGACTCCACCAGCAGAATAGTGAGTGCAGCTCTGGAGTATAATGCAGGATGTAACTCAGGATCAGTACAGGATAAGTAATGTAATGTATGTACACAGTGACTCCACCAGCAGAATAGTGAGTGCAGCTCTGGGGTATAATACAGGATATAACTCAGGATCAGTACAGGATAAGTAATGTAATGTATGTACACATTGACTGCACCAGCAGAATAGTGAGTGCAGCTCTGGAGTATAATAGAGGATGTAACTCAGGATCAGTACAGGATAAGTAATGTAATGTATGTGCACAGTAACTGCACCAGCAGAATAGTGAGTGCAGCTCTGGAGTATAATACAGGATGTAACTCAGGATCAGTACAGGATAAGTAATGTATGTACACAGTGACTGCACCAGCAGAATAGTGAGTGCAGCTCTGGAGTATAATACAGGATGTAACTCAGGATCAGTAATGTAATGTATGTATACAGTGACTCCACCAGCAGAATAGTGAGTGCAGCTCTGGAGTATAATACAGGATGTAACTCAGGATCAGTAATGTAATGTATGTATACAGTGACTCCACCAGCAGAATAGTGAGTGCAGCTCTGGAGTATAATACAGGATGTAACTCAGGATCAGTACAGGATAAGTAATGTAATGCATGTACACAGTGACTCCACCAGCAGAATAGTGAGTGCAGCTCTGGAGTATAATAGAGGATGTAACTCAGGATCAGTACAGGATAAGTAATGTAATGTATGTACACAGTGACTCCACCAGCAGAATAGTGAGTGCAGCTCTAGAGTATAATAGAGGATGTAACTCAGGATCAGTACAGGATAAGTAATGTAATGTATGTACACAGTGACTGCACCAGCAGAATAGTGAGTGCAGCTCTGGAGTATAATACAGGATGTAACTCAGGATCAGTACAGGATAAGTAATGTAATGTATGTACACAGTGACTGCACAAGCAGAATAATGAGTGCAGCTCTGGAGTATAATACAGGATGTAACTCAGGATCAGTACAGGATAAGTAATGTAATGTATGTACACAATGACTCCACCAGCAGAATAGTGAGTGCAGCTCTGGAGTATAATACAGGATGTAACTCAGGATCAGTACAGGATAAGTAATGTAATGTATGTACACAGTGACTGCACCAGCAGAATAGTGAGTGCAGCTCTGGAGTATAATACAGGATGTAACTCAGGATCAGTACAGGATAAGTAATGTAATGTATGTACACAGTGACTCCACCGGCAGAATAGTGAGTGCAGCTCTGGAGTATAATACAGGATGTAACTCAGGATCAGGACAGGATAATTAATGTAATGTATGTACACAGTGACTGCACCAGCAGAATAGTGAGTGCTGCTCTGGAGTATAATACAGGATGTAACTCAGGATCAGTACAGGATAAGTAATGTAATGTATGCACACAGTGACTGCACCAGCAGAATAGTGAGTGCAGCTCTGGAGTATAATACAGGATGTAACTCAGGATCAGTACAGGAGAAGTAATGTAAGGTATGTACACAGTGACTCCACCAGCAGAATAGTGAGTGTAGCTCTGGAGTATAATACAGGATATAACTCAGGATCAGTACAGGATAAGTAATGTAATGTATGTACACAGTGACTCCACCAGCAGAATAGTGAGTGCAGCTCTGTACATTTAGAATAAATCCCTAGTGCTGTCTCCTTTGTATAATGGGCGACACTCAGCCTTCTGGTGACCTGTACAGAAGCCCAGCGTTGAGATGCTGTCACCTATTAACTTGTCACCACTCCATAAACCCAGCAGATCTGTCATGCATCACGTTCAATGTTTAGATATTTGTCTGAGGTCAAGTTGCAAAGTGACCCAAAAATCTCCTGACAAGCAATAAAACCGAGCCGTGCTGTAAATCAGAACTAGTGACAGCAGCACAGCAATAAGGAACTACAGTAATGAAAAAGGTCCCCCTCCTCTAGTTTAGAAAAAGAAAAAAGTCATTGATGACTTTCTGATTATGAAAAATGTGGGTGACAACTAGTATAACCATAAAATAAACACAGCGACTGACGTTCACCGAGGCCAGATTCTTGAAATGTAAATTATACATCTTCTCCACCTGCCGATTATTCAGGAAGAGATGTGTACACAAGTCCTGTATTATACTCTGGAGCTGTATTCAACGTTCTACATTACATTACTTATCCTGAGTTACATCCTGTATTCTACTCCAGAGCTGCACTCACTATTCTGCTGGTGCAGTCACTGTTTACATACATTACATTACTTATCCTGTACTGATCCTGAGTTACATCCTGTATTATACTCCAGAGCTGCACTCACTATTCTGCTGGTGGAGTCACTGAGTACATACATTACATTACTTATCCTGTACTGATTCTGAGTTACATCCTGCATTATACTCCAGAGCTGCACTCACTATTCTGCTGGTGCAGTCACTGTGTACATACATTACATTACTTATCCTGTACTGATCCTGAGTTACATCCTGTATTATACCCCAGAGCTGCACTCACTATTCTGCTGGTGCAGTCACTGTGTACATACATTACATTACTTATCCTGTACTGATTCTGAGTTGCATCCTGTATTATACCCCAGAGCTGCACTCACTATTCTGCTGGTGCAGTCACTGTGTACACACATTACATTACTTATCCAGTACTGATCCTGAGTTGCATCCTGTATTATACTCCAGAGCTGCACTCACTATTCTGCTGGTGCAGTCACTGTGTACATACATTACATTACTTATCCTGTACTGATCCTGAGTTACATCCTGTATTATACTCCAGAGCTGCACTCACTATTCTGCTTGTACAGTCACTGTGTACATACATTACATTACTTATCCTGTACTGATCCTGAGTTACATCCTGTATTATACTCCAGAGCTGCACTCACTATTCTGCTGGTGCAGTCACTGTGTACATACATTACATTACTTATCCTGTACTGATCCTGAGTTACATCCTGTATTATACCCCAGAGCTGCACTCACTATTCTGCTGGTACAGTCACTGTGTACATACATTACATTACTTATCCTGTACTGATTCTGAGTTACATCCTGTATTATACCCCAGAGCTGCACTCACTATTCTGCTGGTGGAGTCACTGTGTACATACATTACATTACTTATCCTGTACTGATCCTGAGTTACATCCTGTATTATACTCCAGAGCTGCACTCACCATTCTGCTGGTGGAGTCACTGTGTACATACATTACATTACTTATCCTGTACAGATCCTGAGTTACATCCTGTATTATACTCCAGAGCTGCACTCACTATTCTGCTGGTGCAGTCACTGTGTACATACATTACATTACCTATCATATACTGATCCAGAGTTACATCCTGTATTATACTCCAGAGCTGCACTCACTATTCTGCTGGTGCAGTCACTGTGTACATACATTACATTACTTATCCTGTACTGATCCTGAGTTACATCCTGTATTATACCGCAGAGCTGCACTCACTATTCTGCTGGTACAGTCACTGTGTACATACATTACATTACTTATCCTGTACTGATCCTGAGTTACATCCTGTATTATACCCCAGAGCTGCACTCACTATTCTGCTGGTGCAGTCACTGTGTACATACATTACATTACTTATCCTGTACTGATCCTGAGTTACATCCTGTATTATACCCCAGAGCTGCACTCACTGTTCTGCTGGTGGAGTCACTGTGTACATACATTACATTACTTATCCTGTACTGATCCTGAGTTACGTCCTGTATTATACCCCAGAGCAGCACTCACTATTCTGCTGGTGGAGTCACTGTGTACATACATTACATTACTTATCCTGTACAGATCCTGAGTTACATCCTGTATTATACTCCAGAGCTGCACTCACTATTCTGCTGGTGCAGTCACTGTGTACATACATTACATTACCTATCATATACTGATCCTGAGTTACATCCTGTATTATACCCCAGAGCTGCACTCACTATTCTGCTGGTGCTGTCACTGTGCACATACATTACATTACTTATCCTGTACTGATCCTGAGTTACATCCTGTATTATACCCCAGAGCTGCACTCACTATTCTGCTGGTGCAGTCACTGTGTACATACATTACATTACTTATCCTGTACTGATCCTGAGTTACATCCTGTATTATACTCCAGAGCTGCACTCACTATTCTGCTGGTGCAGTCACTGTGTACATACATTACATTCCTATCCTATACTGATCCTGAGTTACATCCTGTATTATACTCCAGAGCTGCACTCACTATTCTGCTGGTGGAGTCACTGTGTACTTACATTCCATTACTTATCCTGTACTGATCCTGAGTTACGTCCTGTATTATACTCCAGAGCTGCACTCACTATTCTGCTGGTGCAGTCACTGTGTACATACATTCCATTACTTATCCTGTACTGATCCCGAGTTACATCCTGTATTATACTCCAGAGCTGCACTCACTATTCTGCTGGTGGAGTCACTGTGTACATACATTACATTACTTTTCCTGTACTGATCCCGAGTTACATCCTGTATTATACTCCAGAGCTGCACTCACTATTCTGCTGGTGCAGTCACTGTGTAAATACATTACATTACTTATCCTGTACTGATCCTGAGTTACATCCTGTATTATACTCCAGAGCTGCACTCACTATTCTGCTGGTGGAGTCACTGTGTACATACATTACATTACTGATCCTGAGTTACATCCTGTATTATACTCCAGAGCTGCACTCACTATTCTGCTGGTGGAGTCACTGTGTACATACATTACATTACTGATCCTGAGTTACATCCTGTATTATACTCCAGAGCTGCACTCACTATTCTGCTGGTGGAGTCACTGTGTACATACATTCCATTACTTTTCCTGCACTGATCAGGAGTTTATCCTGTATTATACTCCAGAGCTGCACTCACTATTCTGCTGGTGCAGTCACTGTGTACATACATTACATTACTTATCCTGTACTGATCCTGAGTTACATCCTGTATTATACTCCAGAGCTGCACTCCCTATTCTGCTGGTGCAGTTACTGTGTACATACATTACATTACTTATCCTGTACTGATCCTGAGTTACATCCTGTATTATACTCCAGAGCTGCACTCCCTATTCTGCTGGTGCAGTCACTGTGTACATACATTACATTACTTATCCTGTACTGATCCTGAGTTACATCCTGTATTATTCTCCAGAGCTGCACTCACTATTCTGCTGGTGCAGTCACTGAGTACATACATTACATTACTGATCCTGTACTGATCCTGAGTTACATCCTGTATTATACTCCAGAGCTGCACTCACTATTCTGCTGGTGGAGTCACTGTGTACATACATTACATTACTTATCCTGTACTGATCCTGAGTTACATCTTGTATTATACTCCAGAGCTGCACTCACTATTCTGCTGGTGCAGTCACTGTGTACATACATTACATTACTTATCCTGTACTGATCCTGAGTTACATCCTGTATTATACTCCAGAGCTGCACTCACTACTCTACTGGTGGAGTCACTGTGTACATACATTACATTACTTATCCTGTACTGATCCTGAGTTACATCCTGTATTATACTCCAGAGCAGCACTCACTATTCTGCTGGTGCAGTCACTGTGTACATACATTACATTACTTATCCTGTACTGATCCTGAGTTACATCCTGTATTATACTCCGGAGCTGCACTCACTATTCTGCTGGTGCAGTCACTGTGTACATACATTACTTATCCTGTACTGATCCTGAGTTACATCCTGTATTATACTCCAGAGCTGCACTCACTATTCTGCTGGTGCAGTCACTGTGTACATACATTACATTACTTATCCTGTACTGATCCTGAGTTACATCCTGTATTATACTCCGGAGCTGCACTCACTATTCTGCTGGTGCAGTCACTGTGTACATACATTACATTACTTATCCTGTACTGATCCTGAGTTACATCCTGTATTATACTCCGGAGCTGCACTCACTATTCTGCTGGTGCAGTCACTGTGTACATACATTACATTCCTATCCTATACTGATCCTGAGTTACATCCTGTATTATACTCCAGAGCTGCACTCACTATTCTGCTGGTGGAGTCACTGTGTACATACATTACATTACTGATCCTGAGTTACATCCTGTATTATACTCCAGAGCTGCACTCACTATTCTGCTGGTGGAGTCACTGTGTACATACATTCCATTACTTTTCCTGCACTGATCAGGAGTTTATCCTGTATTATACTCCAGAGCTGCACTCACTATTCTGCTGGTGCAGTCACTGTGTACATACATTACATTACTTATCCTGTACTGATCCTGAGTTACATCCTGTATTATACTCCAGAGCTGCACTCCCTATTCTGCTGGTGCAGTTACTGTGTACATACATTACATTACTTATCCTGTACTGATCCTGAGTTACATCCTGTATTATACTCCAGAGCTGCACTCCCTATTCTGCTGGTGCAGTCACTGTGTACATACATTACATTACTTATCCTGTACTGATCCTGAGTTACATCCTGTATTATTCTCCAGAGCTGCACTCACTATTCTGCTGGTGCAGTCACTGAGTACATACATTACATTACTGATCCTGTACTGATCCTGAGTTACATCCTGTATTATACTCCAGAGCTGCACTCACTATTCTGCTGGTGGAGTCACTGTGTACATACATTACATTACTTATCCTGTACTGATCCTGAGTTACATCTTGTATTATACTCCAGAGCTGCACTCACTATTCTGCTGGTGCAGTCACTGTGTACATACATTACATTACTTATCCTGTACTGATCCTGAGTTACATCCTGTATTATTCTCCAGAGCTGCACTCACTATTCTGCTGGTGCAGTCACTGTGTACATACATTACATTACTTATCCTGTACTGATCCTGAGTTACGTCCTGTATTATACTCCAGAGCTGCACTCACTATTCTGCTGGTGCAGTCACTGTGTACATACATTCCATTACTTATCCTGTACTGATCCCGAGTTACATCCTGTATTATACTCCAGAGCTGCACTCACTATTCTGCTGGTGGAGTCACTGTGTACATACATTACATTACTTTTCCTGTACTGATCCCGAGTTACATCCTGTATTATACTCCAGAGCTGCACTCACTATTCTGCTGGTGCAGTCACTGTGTAAATACATTACATTACTTATCCTGTACTGATCCTGAGTTACATCCTGTATTATACTCCAGAGCTGCACTCACTATTCTGCTGGTGCAGTCACTGTGTACATACATTACATTACTTATCCTGTACTGATCCTGAGTTACATCCTGTATTATACTCCAGAGCTGCACTCACTACTCTACTGGTGGAGTCACTGTGTACATACATTACATTACTTATCCTGTACTGATCCTGAGTTACATCCTGTATTATACTCCAGAGCAGCACTCACTATTCTGCTGGTGCAGTCACTGTGTACATACATTACATTACTTATCCTGTACTGATCCTGAGTTACATCCTGTATTATACTCCGGAGCTGCACTCACTATTCTGCTGGTGCAGTCACTGTGTACATACATTACTTATCCTGTACTGATCCTGAGTTACATCCTGTATTATACTCCAGAGCTGCACTCACTATTCTGCTGGTGCAGTCACTGTGTACATACATTACATTACTGATCCTGAGTTACATCCTGTATTATACTCCAGAGCTGCACTCACTATTCTGCTGGTGCAGTCACTGTGTACATACATTACATTACTTATCCTGTACTGATCCTGAGTTACATCCTGTATTATACTCCGGAGCTGCACTCACTATTCTGCTGGTGCAGTCACTGTGTACATACATTACATTACTTATCCTGTACTGATCCTGAGTTACATCCTGTATTATACTCCGGAGCTGCACTCACTATTCTGCTGGTGCAGTCACTGTGTACATACATTACATTCCTATCCTATACTGATCCTGAGTTACATCCTGTATTATACTCCAGAGCTGCACTCACTATTCTGCTGGTGGAGTCACTGTGTACATACATTACATTACTGATCCTGAGTTACATCCTGTATTATACTCCAGAGCTGCACTCACTATTCTGCTGGTGGAGTCACTGTGTACATACATTCCATTACTTTTCCTGCACTGATCAGGAGTTTATCCTGTATTATACTCCAGAGCTGCACTCACTATTCTGCTGGTGCAGTCACTGTGTACATACATTACATTACTTATCCTGTACTGATCCTGAGTTACATCCTGTATTATACTCCAGAGCTGCACTCCCTATTCTGCTGGTGCAGTTACTGTGTACATACATTACATTACTTATCCTGTACTGATCCTGAGTTACATCCTGTATTATACTCCAGAGCTGCACTCCCTATTCTGCTGGTGCAGTCACTGTGTACATACATTACATTACTTATCCTGTACTGATCCTGAGTTACATCCTGTATTATTCTCCAGAGCTGCACTCACTATTCTGCTGGTGCAGTCACTGAGTACATACATTACATTACTGATCCTGTACTGATCCTGAGTTACATCCTGTATTATACTCCAGAGCTGCACTCACTATTCTGCTGGTGGAGTCACTGTGTACATACATTACATTACTTATCCTGTACTGATCCTGAGTTACATCTTGTATTATACTCCAGAGCTGCACTCACTATTCTGCTGGTGCAGTCACTGTGTACATACATTACATTACTTATCCTGTACTGATCCTGAGTTACATCCTGTATTATTCTCCAGAGCTGCACTCACTATTCTGCTGGTGCAGTCACTGTGTACATACATTACATTACTTATCCTGTACTGATCCTGAGTTACATCCTGTATTATACTCCAGAGCTGCACTCACTATTCTGCTGGTGCAGTCACTGAGCACATACATTACATTACTGATCCTGTACTGATCCTGAGTTACATCCTGTATTATACTCCAGAGCTGCACTCACTATTCTGCTGGTGCAGTCACTGTGTGCATACATTACATTACTTATCCTGTACTGATCCTGAGTTACATCCTGTATTATACTCCAGAGCTGCACTCACTATTCTGCTGGTGCAGTCACTGTGTACATACATTACATTACTTATCCTGTACTGATCCTGAGTTACATCCTGTATTATACTCCAGAGCTGCACTCACTACTCTACTGGTGGAGTCACTGTGTACATACATTACATTACTTATCCTGTACTGATCCTGAGTTACATCCTGTATTATACTCCAGAGCAGCACTCACTATTCTGCTGGTGCAGTCACTGTGTACATACATTACATTACTTATCCTGTACTGATCCTGAGTTACATCCTGTATTATACTCCGGAGCTGCACTCACTATTCTGCTGGTGCAGTCACTGTGTACATACATTACTTATCCTGTACTGATCCTGAGTTACATCCTGTATTATACTCCAGAGCTGCACTCACTATTCTGCTGGTGCAGTCACTGTGTACATACATTACATTACTGATCCTGAGTTACATCCTGTATTATACTCCAGAGCTGCACTCACTATTCTGCTGGTGCAGTCACTGTGTACATACATTACATTACTTATCCTGTACTGATCCTGAGTTACATCCTGTATTATACTCCGGAGCTGCACTCACTATTCTGCTGGTGCAGTCACTGTGTACATACATTACATTACTTATCCTGTACTGATCCTGAGTTACATCCTGTATTATACTCCGGAGCTGCACTCACTATTCTGCTGGTGCAGTCACTGTGTACATACATTACATTCCTATCCTATACTGATCCTGAGTTACATCCTGTATTATACTCCAGAGCTGCACTCACTATTCTGCTGGTGGAGTCACTGTGTACATACATTACATTACTGATCCTGAGTTACATCCTGTATTATACTCCAGAGCTGCACTCACTATTCTGCTGGTGGAGTCACTGTGTACATACATTCCATTACTTTTCCTGCACTGATCAGGAGTTTATCCTGTATTATACTCCAGAGCTGCACTCACTATTCTGCTGGTGCAGTCACTGTGTACATACATTACATTACTTATCCTGTACTGATCCTGAGTTACATCCTGTATTATACTCCAGAGCTGCACTCCCTATTCTGCTGGTGCAGTTACTGTGTACATACATTACATTACTTATCCTGTACTGATCCTGAGTTACATCCTGTATTATACTCCAGAGCTGCACTCCCTATTCTGCTGGTGCAGTCACTGTGTACATACATTACATTACTTATCCTGTACTGATCCTGAGTTACATCCTGTATTATTCTCCAGAGCTGCACTCACTATTCTGCTGGTGCAGTCACTGAGTACATACATTACATTACTGATCCTGTACTGATCCTGAGTTACATCCTGTATTATACTCCAGAGCTGCACTCACTATTCTGCTGGTGGAGTCACTGTGTACATACATTACATTACTTATCCTGTACTGATCCTGAGTTACATCTTGTATTATACTCCAGAGCTGCACTCACTATTCTGCTGGTGCAGTCACTGTGTACATACATTACATTACTTATCCTGTACTGATCCTGAGTTACATCCTGTATTATTCTCCAGAGCTGCACTCACTATTCTGCTGGTGCAGTCACTGTGTACATACATTACATTACTTATCCTGTACTGATCCTGAGTTACATCCTGTATTATACTCCAGAGCTGCACTCACTATTCTGCTGGTGCAGTCACTGAGCACATACATTACATTACTGATCCTGTACTGATCCTGAGTTACATCCTGTATTATACTCCAGAGCTGCACTCACTATTCTGCTGGTGCAGTCACTGTGTGCATACATTACATTACTTATCCTGTACTGATCCTGAGTTACATCCTGTATTATACTCCAGAGCTGCACTCACTATTCTGCTGGTGCAGTCACTGTGTACATACATTACATTACTTATCCTGTACTGATCCTGAGTTACATCCTGTATTATACTCCAGAGCTGCACTCACTATTCTGCTGGTGCAGTCACTGTGTACATACATTACATTACTTATCCTGCACTGATCCTGAGTTACATCCTGTATTATACCCCAGAGCTGCACTCACTATTCTGCTGGTGCAGTCACTGTGTACATACATTACATTACTTATCCTGTACTGATCCTGAGTTACATCCTGTATTATACTGCAGAGCTGCACTCACTATTCTGCTGGTGCAGTCAGTGTGTACATACATTACATTACTTATCCTGTACTGATCCTGAGTTACATCCTGTATTATACTCCAGAGCTGCACTCACTATTCTGCTGGTGGAGTCACTGTGTACATACATTACATTACTTATCCTGTACTGATCCAGAGTTACATCCTGTATTATACTCCAGAGCTGCACTCACTATTCTGCTGGTGCAGTCACTGTGTACATACATTACATTACTTATCCTGTACTGATCCTGAGTTACATCCTGTATTATGCTCCAGAGCTGCACTCACTATTCCGCTGGTGGAGTCACTGTGTACATACATTACATTACTTATCCTGTACTGATCCTGAGTTACATCCTGTATTATACCCCAGAGCTACACTCACTATTCTGCTGGTGGAGTCACTGTGTACATACATTACATTACTTATCCTGTACTGATCCTGAGTTACATCCTGTATTATACCCCAGAGCTGCACTCACTATTCTGCTGGTGCAGTCAGTGTGTACATACATTACATTACTTATCCTGTACTGATCCTGAGTTACATCCTGTATTATACTCCAGAGCTGCACTCACTATTCTGCTGGTGCAGTCATTGTGTACATACATTACATTACTTATCCTGTACTGATCCTGAGTTACATCCTGTATTATACCCCAGAACTGCACTCACTATTCTGCTGGTGCAGTCAGTGTGTACATACATTACATTACTTATCCTGTACTGATCCTGAGTTACATCCTGTATTATACTCCAGAGCTGCACTCACTATTCTGCTGGTGCAGTCAGTGTGTACATACATTACATTACTTATCATGTACTGATCCGGAGTTACATCCTGTATTATACTCCAGAGCTGAACTCACTATTCTGCTGGTGCAGTCACTGTGTACATACATTACATTACTTATCCTGTACTGATCCGGAGTTACATCCTGTATTATACTCCAGAGCTGCACTCACTATTCTGCTGGTACAGTCACTGTGTACATACATTACATTACTTATCCTGTACTGATCCTGAGTTACATCCTGTATTGTACTCCAGAGCTGCACTCACTATTCTGCTGGTGGAGTCACTGTGTACATACATTACATTACTTATCCTGTACTGATCCTGAGTTACATCCTGTATTATACTCCAGAGCTGCACTCACTATTCTGCTGGTGCAGTCACTGTGTACATACATTACATTACTTATCCTGTACTGATCCTGAGTTACATCCTGTATTATACTCCAGAGCTGCACTCACTATTCTGCTGGTGCAGTCACTGTGTACATACATTACATTACTTATCCTGTACTGATCCTGAGTTACATCCTGTAGATCTTTTATTATAAAAATGAAAAACATAACAATGATAACAGAAACATAACAAAATGAATAACCAGAAAATGAACAATGTAATGAACTGGTCCAGCCGCTCCCTCTCTCCTCACACACATATTATACATATATACACAATAATAACTACCTACACCATGACATCTGGTCCGGTTACCAAACAAATAATAACAATATAATAAACAATAACCGACAAATTATATACATACTAATATATACCTTTTTTTTTTTTAAATAACTAAAATAAAATAAATACTAACTATACAAATATATACAAGACAAAACAAAACCCCCCACACTCGAGCCCACCAGTCCCTCCCCGGCACTGACCTGAGAGCTGGTCCCGCGCCTCATGCCTCAGTCCATGTCCAACGTCCATAGGCCAGATCAGGCAGTGCCAGTTTTTCACCCAAATAACCAGTGTCCCACAAGATGAACCCACCTCCCCCCTTTTCCCTCCACCCAACCTAACAGCTACACCCAAACCCATATATACAATATATACAGAAACAAACAATACAATAACCACAACTGACAAAGCCCAAGTTCGGCGCCTGCAGCCCTACATCACTGTCTACTGATCAATAAAACAAAAATCTATGGTGTCAGCAGCAGCCCATCACCAGGAGAGGAGATGACCAGACTAGGGCACACTAAAAGAAAAGCCCCTCCAGAGGAGAGCGGCCCTCCGTGTACCCAGTCTCTCATACTCCAGAGAACGCACCTTCACCAGGTCACCGAGTATGGTCCTAAACACATCGTCCACTGGGAGGATTTTCCGCTGCGTCGATACTAAGCACCGTGCATTCCACGTGTGATACCTAACCACTGCGCTAACTAGAAATAAGGTGCAGCGGTCCCGACCACCCAGGTCCCCGAATGCTCCATAGGCCCATTCCGCATAAGAGAGACCGGCCAGCCGGGGCCAGCCAATGGAGGCGCCCACCCTGTTGTACACCTCTGTGTTAAAGGGACAACGAAGCAGGAAGTGGTCCATGCTTTCAAGCATGGTACCACAATGCTCCCGAGGACAGTTCCTGTCCTCAGAGCTCCTACACTTCAGATTGTCCCTCACACACAGTTTCCCATGGAAGCAGCGCCAAGCCAAGTCCCAAACCTTCGAGGGGATCCTGATAGAATTCAAAAGATGCAGACCCACCCCAAGATCCCGACTTTGGCAATCCCTGAGCGCCAGAGGCCTCTGAAAATGGGTCAACAGAACCCTTTTGTCAAGGAGCTTCCTTGGCAGAGCCCTGACCTCCCACATTCCCAGACCCCACCGGCGAATTACCTTCAGAACCACGGTAGCGTAAGCCGGGAGATGTCCATGCGGTGTGCGGAGATCCTTCACTTGCCCTCCTGTCTCCCATTCCTGGAAGAAAGGCTGAAACCATCCCTTACAGGAGAATACCCACGGAGGAGCCCTCTCTTTCCAGAGGTTTGCAATATTGATCTTAATGAAGGTATTCACAAGGAATACCACAGGGTTGACCATACCCAACCCTCCTAGTCTCCTCGTACGGTAAGTAACCTCCCTCTTGACCAGGTTCAGTCTATTCCCCCATAACAGTTGAAAGAACAAACTGTAGACCCGAGTCCAGAGAGGCTCTGGCAAGATGCACACACTGCCCAGATAGATCAGCAAAGGGAGCAGGTAAGTTTTGATCAGGTTTACCCTTTCCCTTAGGGTCAAAGACCAACCCTTCCATTGGTTCACCTTCTGAGTGGCGATCTCTAGCCTGCTGTCCCAATTTTGTTTGGGGTAATCCCCCTGGCCAAATTCGATGCCAAGAACTTTTGCAGAGACTTTGGGTTCTGGAAGGGTGTCCGGGAGATCAAAACCAGGATCTCCTCCTCCCAGCCAGAGACTCTCACACTTATCCCGGTTGATCTTAGACCCGGATGCCTCCGAGTAGCGATTTACCTCTGACATCAGCCATTCTGCCTCCCCATCAGAGGAAACAAAAACGGTGACGTCATCGGCATACGCCACCACTCTCAGAGTGGCTTCCGGTGCTGCCCAGTCCATCCCGATCCCAGCCAACGGTCCACGCTCCACCCTCCTAAGAAGTGGGTCAATCGCAAACACGTACAGTAGCGGGCTCAAGGGACAACCCTGGCGAACACCACACCCAACCTCAAAAGAGCTGCCAATCCAACCGTTCACACGCGGGAAACTCTCTGCCCCAGAGTACAAGGTCTTAAGCCAATCAACAAACCCCCCCGGCAGGCCATACCTCAGAAGGACAGACCAGAGGTACTCATGATTAACCCGATCAAACGCTTTTGCCTGGTCCAATGACAGCATGTACCCCTTCCAGTGGCCAGCCCTACCCTGCTCCACCGCCTCTCGGACACAGAGTACAGCACTAATTGTACTGCGGCCCGGAACAGAGCAATGCTGGGCCCCCGAAAGGAGCTGGGGTGCAAATTTCACCAGCCGATTAAACAGCACCTTTGCCAAAACCTTCCTGTCTGCATTTAGAAGCGCTATGGGACGCCAATTCTCAATGCAAGATGGGTCCTTACCCTTTGACAAGATGATCAGGGCAGACCTCCTCATTGACTTTGGCAGAGTGCCCGAGGAAAGACACTCATTGAATACCTCAGTCAAGAGGGGAACCAAGGTGTCCTTAAAGGTCTTATAGAATTCAGATGTTAAGCCATCTGGACCGGGAGATTTCTTTAGGGCAAGCTCTTCAATCGCCAACTTAACTTCCTCTTCCCTGATCATCTCTGTCAAAACGCCAAGAGAGGGGTCTACCCCTGGTTCGGGGACGGCTTCAGCCAGAAAAGCCGACATCTCATCCCAATCCAGATCCCTCTTCCCCAAGAGGTGCGAGTAGAAGGATCTGACGACCTCCCGGATCCCTGATCTGGATCTTTTCAGGGACCCCGCAGTGTCAACCAGTCCTGTAACAACTTTACTATTCACTGACATCTTGCAGTTTCTATAAGGGTCGGGCGAGCGGTACTTCCCGTAATCCCTCTCAAAAACCAAAGATGCGTGTCTATCATACTGACACCTCATTAGCAAAGATTTCACTCTGGAGATCTCCTCGCGGCTACCTCCAGTTGAGACAAGATGCTCGAGTTTCCTCCTCAGGCCCTGATACAGGCGGTACCTGTCCAGGCTCCTGAGGCTCGAGAGCTGGCGGAAGAATCTCGCCACCCTTTTCTTAAACATCTCCCACCACTCTGACATACTACTACAAAGATCCAGTAAGGGTACCTGGCTCTGAAGAAAATCCTCAAAGGACTGTCTTATCTCCGCTTCTTCCAAGAGAGACGAATTGAGCCTCCAAAAGCCTCTTCCCATCCGGGGGCTCTCTGTAACATTCAGGGAAAACAAAATCAAACAGTGATCGGAGAACTCCACCTCAACAACAGATACTGCTGAAGAGACGGCTTCCTCCTTTAAATAAAACTTGTCTATCCTGGACCTACAGTTACCTCTATGATAGGTGAACCCCTCGTGGCCTGCGGTGTGCTGGATGTGGACATCCACCAGGCGAGCCTCACTAGCTATACTATTAAGGGCGACGCTATCATAAGTCAGCTTGTCTCTGGAACCTCCTCTATGCCGGGGCCTCGTGACAGTGTTGAAGTCCCCTCCAAAGACGACCTGCCGACTCGTAAAAAGGTAGGGCTTGATCCTCATAAAGAGACACTTCCGGTCCCATTTAGATTGGGGACCATAGATGTTAATGAGCCGAAGCTCTTGTCGCTTCATGAGGACATCTAATATCAGGCACCTCCCCATTTCTAACTCAATAACCCGTCGGCATTCTACCGGTGCGGTAAAAAGGACCGCCACTCCGCTATACGGCTCGGCCGCAAGAGACCAATAGGATGGCCCGAGTCTCCACTCCCTGTTAGCTATAAACACCTCTGCCATATTTGGCAGCCTGGTCTCTTGCAAAAAGAAAATGTCAGCTTCAACCCGGCTGAGAAAATCAAAGGCCGCAAATCTAGCCATATTTGACTTAATGCTGGCGACATTAATGGACGCCAGCGTCAACGGAGTGGGTACCGCCATCATTGGTGATTCAGTTAGATGGCTTTCTTCTTCCCACTCCCCTTATCCTCTGCCTCAGAGGAGGAATCCTTCCCCCTCTTTAATGACACAGAGGTGTCCATTCCCACATTTTTCCTTCTTTTTTCGTCCTCGTCTCCGGACTCTGGGCCAGTCCCTCCCCCCAAGGACCTTGCATCCCCAGGAGAAGGAGACTCGGCGCCCCCTGTAAGCTCCGCTGAAGCCGGAAACTCTCACCCTCAGCGTCCTCCTCAGAGGAAGAGATGTTATCAAGGGCTTGGAACCGGTTAGAAAGACCAACTAGAGGGGAGTCGGTTTAACCTTCCTTAGGTACCTTGGTCAGAGCGGGAGAAGATGTTTTATCTCCCTTCTTTCTCTTCTTTTTGGTGCCGAGCTTACGCTTGTGCTCTAGCCACCGCTTATTATCCTCATCCATACTTTCATAATGGGAGGATTCTGAAGCAGAGGCAGTTTCCTCCCTGTGGATCCTCCTGACCTCCTCATCCAACTCATCATCCCTCGGGGCCTCAGCAGCAAGACTGGCATCCAGGACAGGGGCTGCCCCGGTAGTCTGGGGCTCGCCCCGCTCACTCTCCTGTCTGCGCTTGTCTAGACGCCTCAGCTGGGCAGGCGTCTTTTTATTGCTTTTCTTCCCTGGCCCCTCAGCTCCCCCACCCCTGCTAGTCCCCTCTCCAGCAGAATCGGCCTCACGGCTTACTCCCACCGGGGTCTCGACTGCATTAGCAAAGGAGCGAGGACAACGGCTGAATGGGTGGCCTAACTCACCACACAGGTGGCACCTAATCTCCACACAAGAGGCGGCAAGATGGCCGACACCCCCACACAACGCGCATTTCTGCACGGTGCAGTTTGCACTGAAGTGTGTGGGGTCGCTGCACCTGTGACAGAGCTTTGGTTGCCCCTGGTAGAAGACCAGGATACGATCCCTACCCAGGAAGGCAGACGATGGAATGTGGGCAACCGTACCACCTGAACGCTTAAGTTTTACCATAAACGTCCAGGCCCCTGACCAGATACCAAACTCGTCGCGGTTTTTCTTTGGCATCTCCACCACCTCTCCATACCGACCAAGCCACGTCATGATGTCATAGCAAGAAAGCGACTCGTTACGAGTCATCACGGTCACTTTCTTGATCTGGTTTTGGCGAGACACTGCCTGAACGGCAAAGTCTCACCAGCCGGGCTCATTTTTTGCCAACTCATAATTCGCCCAGAAGAGCTGAAGCCCCTCCGATCGAACAAAGCTGACATCAAACTCAGGCGTGGAATAGGGATGTATCAAGGCGTAGATGTCAATCGCCTTGAAGCCCATCCTCAGCAGGAGCTCCACAACTTTAGACCTTGGAGGACATGCATCACTGCCCCTCCACTAAAGAAGGACCACATTCCTACGCACACTGCCTGGCCCGGCTGTTGGGAGGGACCACACTGTATCTCCCCCTTTTTGCTCTCTGAAGGCCCCGAGGCCATGCCTCTCTATCCAGAAGGATAGATCAACCTCTCGACCCTCTACCATTAGTGATCTCTCCCCCTTCTTTAGAGCCTCCAGAAGGTGCCGTTGCAACATGCCGTCCCCAAAGCCCGGAGACGAGGAGGATGCCCTATTTGCCCCGGAGGTGACACTGGCATAACTCTGGACAGGTGTTGCCACCCCCGGGGGGGCAACCGGACCAGTGACCACATCAGCCCCAACAGTATCACCATTACCCACCTCCATCTCACCCTCCACCAAACCAGCAACCACACCACTAGACAATGAATTATCCTCATTCACCTCTACCACCACATTCATTCCTGCTGGACCAGTAACAATGGTGGATGACCTTTTGACCTCCGCATCAGGCACAAGGGGCTCAGTCACCTCCATAGAGCTGGAGGCGACCTCACCCCCGGTCTTATGTGTGCCCTCCACATCATCGGTCGGTAATTTCCGCTGTTTGGCATTTGGTATAATGTGCCGCTGATCTCTAGCTGCAGTTAGGCGCCGCTGATCTTTAGCATCAGGATCTTCCGGACCAGCGACGCCAACACAAAATAGCACTTTCGTGGGAGGACCGGAACGCTCAGCCCCAACTGCCCCCTCACACTGCCGCCGCTTCTCAACTAAGTGATCAGCGGCAACAGCATTCAGAGGCGCCGAGGCTACCGGAGCTGCCTCCGACACCGGGCTGCTCCCCCCTCCCACTGAGGAGCGCACCACAGCATCGTGGCCTGAAGGAACGCCCGCCGCCCGGCCGCCCTCACTGTCCAGCCTCTCGGCTGATGCACCTCCTGCTACGTCCCCACTACTACAAGCAGAGACGGAGCTCTGCGCCTCACTACCGCGCTCTGTAATCTCCCTGCGCCTTTGCACCGGATCCACAGCAGAACCCGGGCTGGGCTGGGTAACGGGGTTTATACAGCGAGCTGAGCCTGCCGCCAACTCAGGGGGTACAGGGAGGGGGGCATATACGTATCTTACCGCTTCCTGCAGCTTTGGCTTGGTCTTCTTTGCCTTTTTGTGGCCCCCAGGTGCCTCTTCTGGTAGATCGTCACCAAGATGGAAGTTTTGGAGGCACACTGGGGACTCCAGGAGCTTTATCTCCGCCATTAGCGCCCCTCCCTGGCCGCTGCTGTCACTGTCCTCCCCAGAGCCGGCAGAACTGCGACCGGATGTCACTGTCGCCTGTCCTGCAGGGAGCTCGCTGCACGTGGCCTGCGGGTGACTTTGCAGGCTGCCAGGTGGGGCTTGCTGCTGGTCATCATCACTCTCATCATCCACCTGGCTCTCAGGCTGCAGCCCTATCTGCCTTTGCTCTCTGGTATCAGCCATTTCTCTGTAGCGGTCTTCATTTATAAGTTTTTCTTTGAAAGGACCACTCTGCTCCCTGATGGTGGCTTTCCTAAGTTCCAGGCGTTGAATTTCACTGCTCAGTCTTTTTACCTCGGCTTGGAGTTTTGCCTTCCTTGGTTTGGAGGCCCCCGCAGCTTTGGCGCTTGTGCAGCGCAGCTCCTCCCGGAGCCTCCTGATGAGCTTACTGGCATCTTCATACTCACGGAGGCGGATCATGACCCGGGAGGCATAGGTGGACACAGACTCCCGGGGTCCCTGCAGCGCCCCTTCCCCCTCAGGGAGGTCGGCCTCACCTCCGTGAGCACTCAGCTTTCCTCCGGAAGGAGCGCCATCTTGCACGCCACTGTCAGGCTTTTCCTCCATGCTGGAAGCCTTGCGGCTTCTGGGGGTCTCCACAATCCCGGGGGGAGTAGGAGCCACATTGCTGCGACTCCTGGTGCAGCGTCTCACCCCCGAGTCCTCTGATGTGCAGGCCGGTTGCTGGTTTCTTCTGCCCCCCGCCGGCCTGGTTCGGGAAGCAGAAGCCTGGGACTTGGCTCCATCACTCATCCCAGAAACCCGCTCCCTCCCTGGGAAAGAGAGAAAGCAGGTCCCCAGGTGGAGAGGTGTTGGTTTCTCAGAGATCAGGAGCTCACAGCAGGATCTGCAGCCACCACACCCGCAATCACCACACTGACTAGCAGCTGATCAGAGCTGCACCCAGTATGCTGCTGGTGGAGTCACTGTGTACATACATTACATTGCTTATCCTGTACTGATCCTGAGTTACATCCTGTATTATACTCCAGAGCTGCACTCACTATTCTGCTGGTGCAGTCACTGTGTACATACATTACATTACTTATCCTGTACTGATCCTGAGTTACATCCTGTATTATATTCCAGAGCTGCACTCACTATTCTGCTGGTGGAGTCACTGTGTACATACATTACATTACTTATCCTGTACTGATCCTGAGTTACATCCTGTATTATACTCCAGAGCTGCACTCACTATTCTGCTGGTGGAGTCACTGTGTACATACATTACATTACTTCTCCTGTACTGATCCTGAGTTACATCCTGTATTATACTCCAGAGCTGCACTCACTATTCTGCTGGTGCAGTCACTGTGTACATATATTACATTACTTATCCTGTACTGATCCTGAGTTACCTCCTGTATTATACTCCAGAGCTGCACTCACTATTCTGCTGGTGCAGTCACTATGTACATACATTACATTACTTATCCTGTACTAATCCTGAGTTACATCCTGTATTATACTCCAGAGCTGCACTCCCTATTCTGCTGGTGAAGTCACTGTGTACATACATTACATTACTTATCCTGTACTGATCCTGAGTTACATCCTGTATTATACTCCAGAGCTGCACTCCCTATTCTGCTGGTGCAGTCACTATGTACATACATTACATTACTTATCCTGTACTGATCCTGAGTTACATCCTGTATTATACTCCAGAGCTGCACTCACTATTCTGCTGGTGGAGTCACTGTGTACATACATTACATTACTTATCCTGTACTGATCCTGAGTTACATCCTGTATTATACTCCAGAGCTGCACTCACTATTCTGCTGGTGCAGTCACTATGTACATACATTACATTACTTATCCTGTACTAATCCTGAGTTACATCCTGTATTATACTCCAGAGCTGCACTCCCTATTCTGCTGGTGCAGTCACTATGTACATACATTACATTACTTATCCTGTACTGATCCTGAGTTACATCCTGTATTATACTCCAGAGCTGCACTCACTATTCTGCTGGTGGAGTCACTGTGTACATACATTACATTACTTATCCTGTACTGATCCTGAGTTACATCCTGTATTATACTCCAGAGCTGCACTCCCTATTCTGCTGGTGAAGTCACTGTGTACATACATTACATTACTTATCCTGTACTGATCCTGAGTTACATCCTGTATTATACTCCAGAGCTGCACTCACTATTCTGCTGGTGGAGTCACTGTGTACATACATTACATTACTTATCCTGTACTGATCCTGAGTTACATCCTGTATTATACTCCAGAGCTGCACTCCCTATTCTGCTGGTGAAGTCACTGTAATATACACCATTCATGAATAGGTAGTAAGTATCACCATATATGTGTATAAATCCACAATTTCGGTATATATTCAATTTATTACTACCCTATTATGGACAACGTACGACTCCATCGCCAAAACTTATACATAAGCAACCAGAAAAAAAGAAGACGACAAAAGGAGTCCACATTACTATAGAAAAGTATATCACTATTTATTGATAATAAAAGATCAGACATATAGAAAAATTCAGTGCAGCAACACTAATAGGCATTAAAATCCACAAACTCTCTCCGCATGTAAAGCCAATACACGACGCAAAGTATAGATATCCCACTATATCATGTCCATACCGTCGCCACACATTGAAAAAAACATGTAGTTTCGAAATGGAACATGTATATCTATGGAAATGCGAAATGCCCTCACCGTCCCGTTAGACATATATATGTGTTTCACATCACCTGCATCACATCAAATGACCCAATGATTATCCAGAGTATCCGATCAATATTTGCAGAGTGTAGCCTGTATACAACCCCGTATGGATATATATAATCACCTCATCATCCAACTCATATTGGGCATATATATCCCATCACCTATATCTTATAGGGGATATACAGAGCAATTTAATGTCATCATCAGATACATACCAGTATCTCAGTTTATGCACACCGTATGCCGAGGGCAGACAAATTTGTCCGGGTCCTTGTAGCAGCAGCACACGCAGAGTAGGGGCGCCCCTGCACACGCAGAGTAGGGGCGCCCCTGCACACGCAGAGTAGGGGCGCCCCAGCACACGCAGAGTAGGGGCGCCCCTGCACACGCAGAGTAGGGGCGCCCCAGCACACGCAGAGTAGGGGCGCCCCTGCACACGCAGAGTAGGGGCGCCCCTGCACACGCAGAGTAGGGGCGCCCCAGCACACGCAGAGTAGGGGCGCCCCTACTCTGCGTGTGCTGCTGCTACAAGGACCCGGACAAATTTGTCTGCCCTCGGCATACGGTGTGCATAAACTGAGATACTGGTATGTATCTGATGATGACATTAAATTGCTCTGTATATCCCCTATAAGATATAGGTGATGGGATATATATGCCCAATATGAGTTGGATGATGAGGTGATTATATATATCCATACGGGGTTGTATACAGGCTACACTCTGCAAATATTGATCGGATACTCTGGATAATCATTGGGTCATTTGATGTGATGCAGGTGATGTGAAACACATATATATGTCTAACGGGACGGTGAGGGCATTTCACATTTCCATAGATATACATGTTCCATTTCGAAACTACATGTTTTTTTCAATGTGTGGCGACGGTATGGACATGATATAGTGGGATATCTATACTTTGCGTCGTGTATTGGCTTTACATGCGGAGAGGGTTTGTGGATTTTAATGCCTATTAGTGTTGCTGCACTGAATTTTTCTATATGTCTGATCTTTTATTATCAATAAATAGTGATATACTTTTCTATAGTAATGTGGACTCCTTTTGTCGTCTTCTTTTCTTCTGGTGCAGTCACTGTGTACATACATTACATTACTGATCCTGCACTGATCCTGAGTTACATCCTGTATTATACTCCAGAGCTGCACTCACTATTCTGCTGGTGCAGTCACTGTGTACATACATTACATTACTGATCCTGCACTGATCCTGAGTTACATCCTGTATTATACTCCAGAGCTGCACTCACTATTCTGCTGGTGCAGTCACTGTGTACATACATTACATTACTTATCCTGTACTGATCCTGAGTTACATCCTGTATTATACTCCAGAGCTGTACTCACTATTCTGCTGGTGGAGTCACTGTGTACATACATTACATTACTTATCCTGTACTGATCCTGAGTTACATCCTGTATTATACTCCAGAGCTGCACTCACTATTCTGCTGGTGGAGTCACTGTGTACATACATTACATTACTTATCCTGTACTGATCCTGAGTTACATCCTGTATTATATTCCAGAGCTGCACTCACTATTCTGCTGGTGGAGTCACTGTGTACATACATTACATTACTTATCCTGTACTGATCCTGAGTTACATCCTGTATTATACTCCACAGCTGCACTCACTATTCTGCTGGTGGAGTCACTGTGTACATACATTACATTACTTCTCCTGTACTGATCCTGAGTTACATCCTGTATTATACTCCAGACCTGCACTCACAATTCTGCTGGTGGAGTCACTGTGTACATACATTACATTACTTATCCTGTACTGATGCTGAGTTACATCCTGTATTATACTCCAGAGCTGCACTCACTATTCTGCTGGTGGAGTCACTGTGTACATACATTACATTCCTTATCCTGTACTGATGCTGAGTTACATCCTGTATTATACTCCAGAGCTGCACTCACTATTCTGCTGGTGCAGTCACTGTGTACATACATTACATTACTTATCCTGTACTGATCCTGAGTTACATCCTGTATTATACCCCAGAGCTGCACTCACTATTCTGCTGGTGCAGTCACTGTGTACATACATTACATTACTTATCCTGTACTGATCCTGAGTTACATCCTGTATTATACCCCAGAGCTGCACTCACTATTCTGCTGGTGCAGTCACTGTGTACATACATTACATTACTTATCCTGTACTGATCCTGAGTTACATCCTGTATTATACCCCAGAGCTGCACTTACTATTCTGCTGGTGCAGTCACTGTGTACATACATTACATTACTGATCCTGCACTGATCCTGAGTTACATCCTGTATTATACTCCAGAGCTGCACTCACTATTCTGCTGGTGCAGTCACTGTGTACATACATTACATTACTTATCCTGTACTGATCCTGAGTTACATCCTGTATTATACTCCAGAGCTGTACTCACTATTCTGCTGGTGGAGTCACTGTGTACATACATTACATTACTTATCCTGTACTGATCCTGAGTTACATCCTGTATTATACTCCAGAGCTGCACTCACTATTCTGCTGGTGGAGTCACTGTGTACATACATTACATTACTTATCCTGTACTGATCCTGAGTTACATCCTGTATTATATTCCAGAGCTGCACTCACTATTCTGCTGGTGGAGTCACTGTGTACATACATTACATTACTTATCCTGTACTGATCCTGAGTTACATCCTGTATTATACTCCAGAGCTGCACTCACTATTCTGCTGGTGGAGTCACTGTGTACATACATTACATTACTTCTCCTGTACTGATCCTGAGTTACATCCTGTATTATACTCCAGACCTGCACTCACAATTCTGCTGGTGGAGTCACTGTGTACATACATTACATTACTTCTCCTGTACTGATCCTGAGTTACATCCTGTATTATACTCCAGACCTGCACTCACAATTCTCCTGGTGCAGTCACTGTGTACATACATTACATTACTTATCTTGTACAGATCCTGAGTTACATCCTGTATTATACTCCAGAGCTGCACTCACTATTCTGCTGGTGCAGTCACTGTGTACATACATTACATTACTTATCCTGTACTGATGCTGAGTTACATCCTGTATTATACTCCAGAGCTGCACTCACTATTCTGCTGGTGGAGTCACTGTGTACATACATTACATTCCTTATCCTGTACTGATGCTGAGTTACATCCTGTATTATACTCCAGAGCTGCACTCACTATTCTGCTGGTGCAGTCACTGTGTACATACATTACATTACTTATCCTGTACTGATCCTGAGTTACATCCTGTATTATACCCCAGAGCTGCACTCACTATTCTGCTGGTGCAGTCACTGTGTACATACATTACATTACTTATCCTGTACTGATCCTGAGTTACATCCTGTATTATACTCCAGAGCTGCACTCACTATTCTGCTGGTGGAGTCACTGTGTACATACATTACATTACTTATCCTGTACTGATCCTGAGTTACATCCTGTATTATACTCCAGAGCTGCACTCACTATTCTGCTGGTGGAGTCACTGTGTACATACATTACATTACTTATCCTGTACTGATCCTGAGTTACATCCTGTATTATATTCCAGAGCTGCACTCACTATTCTGCTGGTGGAGTCACTGTGTACATACATTACATTACTTATCCTGTACTGATCCTGAGTTACATCCTGTATTATACTCCAGAGCTGCACTCACTATTCTGCTGGTGGAGTCACTGTGTACATACATTACATTACTTCTCCTGTACTGATCCTGAGTTACATCCTGTATTATACTCCAGACCTGCACTCACAATTCTGCTGGTGGAGTCACTGTGTACATACATTACTTACCCTGTACTTATCCTGAGTTACATCCTGTATTATACTCCAGAGCTGCACTCACTATTCTGCTGGTGCAGTCACTGTGTACATACATTACATTACTTATCCTGTACTGATCCTGAGTTACACCCTGTATTATACTCCAGAGCTGCACTCACTATTCTGCTGGTGGAGTCACTGTGTACATACATTACATTCCTTATCCTGTACTGATGCTGAGTTACATCCTGTATTATACTCCAGAGCTGCACTCACTATTCTGCTGGTGGAGTCACTGTGTACATACATTACATCAATTATCCTGTACTGATCCTGAGTTACATCCTGTATTATACTCCAGAGCTGCACTCACTATTCTGCTGGTGGAGTCACTGTGTACATACATTACATTCCTTATCCTGTACTGATGCTGAGTTACATCCTGTATTATACTCCAGAGCTGCACTCACTATTCTGTTGGTGCAGTCACTGTGTACATACATTACATCAATTATCCTGTACTGATCCTGAGTTACATCCTGTATTATACCCCAGAGCTGCACTCACTATTCTGCTGGTGCAGTCACTGTGTACATACATTACATTACTGATCCTGTACTGATCCTGAGTTACATCCTGCATTATACTCCAGAGCTGCACTCACTATTCTTCTGGTGGAGTCACTGTGTACATACATTACATTACTTATCCTGTACTGATCCTGAGTTACATCCTGTATTATACTCCAGAGCTGCACTCACTATTCTGCTGGTGCAGTCACTGTGTACATACATTACATTACTGATCCTGTACTGATCCTGAGTTACATCCTGTATTATACTCCAGAGCTGCACTCACTATTCTGCTGGTGCAGTCACTGTGTACATTAATTACATTACTGATCCTGTACTGATCCTGAGTTACATCCTGTATTATACTCCAGAGCTGCACTCACTATTCTGCTGGTGCAGTCACTGTGTACATACATTACATTACTTATCCTGTACTGATCCTGAGTTACATCCTGTATTATACTCCAGAGCTGCACTCACTATTCTGCTGGTGCAGTCACTGTGTACACACATTACATTACTTATCCTGTACTGATCCTGAGTTACATCCTGTATTATACCCCAGAGCTGCACTCACTATTCTGCTGGTGCGGTCACAGTGTACATACATTGCATTACTTATCCTGTACTGATCTTGAGTTATATCCTATATTATACTCCAGAGCTGCACTCACTATTCTGCTGGTGGAGTCACTGTGTATACACATTACATTACTTATCCTGTACTGATCCTGAGTTACATCCTGTATTATACCCCAGAGCTGCACTCACTATTCTGCTGGTGCAGTCACAGTGTACATACATTACATTGCTTATCCTGTACTGATCCTGAGTTACATCCTGTATTATACTCCAGAGCTGCACTCACTATTCTGCTGGTGCAGTCACTGTGTACATACATTACATTACTTATCCTGTACTGATCCTGAGTTACATCCTGTATTATACTCCAGAGCTGCACTCAATATTCTGCTGGTGCAGTCACTGTGTACATACATTACATTACTTATCCTGTACTGATCCTGAGTTACATCCTGTACTATACCCCAGAGCTGCACTCACTATTCTGCTGGTGCAGTCACAGTGTACATACATTACATTACTTATCCTGTACTGATCCTGAGTTACATCCTGTATTACACTCCAGAGCTGCACTCCCTATTCTGCTGGTGTAGTCACTGTGTACATACATTACATTACTTATCCTGTACTGATCCTGAGTTACATCCTGTATTATATCCAGAGCTGCACTCACTATTCTGCTGGTGTAGTCACTGTGTACATACATTACATTACTTATCCTGTACTGATCCTGAGTTACATCCTGTATTATACTCCAGAGCTGCACTCACTATTCTGCTGGTGGAGTCACTGTGTACATACATTACATTACTTATCCTGTACTGATCCTGAGTTACATCCTGTATTATACTCCAGAGCAGCACTCACTATTCTGCTGGTGCAGTCACTGTGTACATACATTACATTACTTATCCTGTACTGATCCTGAGTTACACCCTGTATTATACTCCAGAGCTGCACTCACTATTCTGCTGGTGCAGTCACTGTGTACACACATTACATTACTTATCCTGTACTGATCCTGAGTTAGATCCTGTATTATACTCCAGAGCTGCACTGACTATTCTGCTGGCGCAGTCACTGTGTACATACATTACATTACTTATCCTGTACTGATCCTGAGTTACATCCTGTATTGTACTCCAGAGCTGCACTCACTATTCTGCTGGTGCAGTCACTGTGTACATACATTACATTACTTATCCTGTACTGATCCTGAGTTACACCCTGTATTATACTCCAGAGCTGCACTCACTATTCTGCTGGTGCAGTCACTGTGTACACACATTACATTACTTATCCTGTACTGATCCTGAGTTAGATCCTGTATTATACCCCAGAGCTGCACTCACTATTCTGCTGGTGCAGTCACTGTGTACACACATTACATTACTTATCCTGTACTGATCCTGAGTTACATCCTGTATTATACTCCAGAGCTGCATTCACTATTCTGCTGGTGCAGTCACTGTGTACATACATTACATTACTTATCCTGTACTGATCCTGAGTTACATCCTGTATTATACTCCAGAGCTGCACGCACTATTCTGCTTGTGGAGTCACTGTGTACATACATTACTTATCCTGTACTGATCCTGAGTTACATCCTGTATTATACTCCAGAGCTGCACTCACTATTCTGCTGGTGCAGTCACTGTGTACACACATTACATTACTTATCCTGTACTGATCCTGAGTTACCTCCGGTATTATACTACGGAGCTGCACTCACTATTCTGCTGGTGCAGTCACTGTGTACATACATTACATTACTTATCCTGTACTGATCCTGAGTTACATCCTGTATTATACTCCAGAGCTGCACTCACTATTCTGCTGGTGCAGTCACTGTGTACATACATTACATTACTTATCCTGTACTGATCCTGAGTTACATCCTGTATTATACTCCAGAGCTGTACTCACTATTCTGCTGGTGGAGTCACTGTGTACATACATTACATTACTTATCCTGTACTGATCCTGAGTTACATCCTGTATTATACTCCAGAGCTGCACTCACTATTCTGTGTTATTGCTGCTGCTGTCCATGGCTGGGGAAGCCGGGCCCTCAGTCCCGCTGCCTGTAGAGAGGTCAGTCTGTCCCCCACCATGAGCCTGTATGCGGTGGGTGGTCTCTTGGACAGATGCACACTTATTACAATAATGGCAGTCGGAGTTGCAGGCTTCCTTCTGGCTGCTCTGCTCTGTGTATGGTGTATATTTGTTTTCTTCCAGTCAATGGGCCTTGTGTCTGGCAGAGAACCCGGAGCTAGTCATCGGGGCCACGTCACCACTGATCACCACCCTCCCGCCGTATCCATGTCTGCTACATGTTTATTTACTGTGTGACTGGCTACCTGCAGGGGATATCTGCCACCAGTGTGTGCACAGACAGTGTATATACAGTAACTCTACCATGTGTGATACCCACTGCTGGACTGGGTATCTCAGCCTATTATGTGTGATACAGTCTGCTGAGCTGTGTATCTAACCCTATCATGTGTGATACTGTCTGCTGAGCTATGTATCTAACCCTATCCTGTGTGATACTGTCTGCTGAGCTGTGTATCTAACCCTATCCTGTGTGATACAGTCTGCTGAGCTGTGTATCTAACCCTATCCTGTGTGATACTGTCTGCTGAGCTGTGTATCTAACCCTATCCTGTGTGATACTGTCTGCTGAGCCGTGTATCTAATCCTATCATGTGTGATACTGTCTGCTGAGCTGTGTATCTAATCCTATCATGTGTGATACTGTCTGCTGAGCTGTGTATCTAATCCTATCATGTGTGATACTGTCTGCTGAGCTGTGTATCTAACCCTATCATGTGTGATACTGTCTGCTGAGCCGTGTATCTAATCCTATCATGTGTGATACTGTCTGCTGAGCCGTGTATCTAACCATATCATGTGTGATACTGTCTGCTGAGCCGTGTATCTAATCCTATCATGTGTGATACTGTCTGCTGAGCTGTGTATCTAACCCTATCCTGTGTGATACTGTCTGCTGAGCTGTGTATCTAACCCTATCCTGAGTGATACAGTCTGCTGAGCTGTGTATCTAATCCTATCCTGTGTGATACTGTCTGCTGAGCTGTGTATCTAACCCTATCATGTGTGATACTGTCTGCTGAGCTGTGTATCTAATCCTATCCTGTGTGATACTGTCTGCTGAGCCGTGTATCTAATCCTATCATGTGTGATACTGTCTGCTGAGCTGTGTATCTAACCATATCATGTGTGATACTGTCTGCTGAGCCGTG
The DNA here is from genome assembly GCF_046119375.1 of Phyllobates terribilis. Lineage (NCBI taxonomy): Eukaryota > Metazoa > Chordata > Amphibia > Anura > Dendrobatidae > Phyllobates > Phyllobates terribilis. The sequence continues at coordinate 79,286,329 of NW_027362765.1, forward strand.
TATCTAATCCTATCCTGTGTGATACTGTCTGCTGAGCCGTGTATCTAATCCTATCATGTGTGATACTGTCTGCTGAGCTGTGTATCTAATCCTATCCTGAGTGATACAGTCTGCTGAGCTGTGTATCTAATCCTATCCTGAGTGATACAGTCTGCTGAGCTGTGTATCTAATCCTATCCTGAGTGATACAGTCTGCTGAGCTGTGTATCTAATCCTATCCTGTGTGATACTGTCTGCTGAGCTGTGTATCTAACCCTATCATGTGTGATACTGTCTGCTGAGCTGTGTATCTAACCCTATCATGTGTGATACTGTCTGCTGAGCTATGTATCTAATCCTATCCTGTGTGATACTGTGTGCTGAGCCGTGTATCTAACCCTATCCTGTGTGATACTGTCTGCTGAGCTGTGTATCTAATTTTATCATGTGTGATACTGTCTGCTGAGCTGTGTATCTAATCCTATCCTGTGTGATACTGTCTGCTGAGCTGTGTATCTAACCCTATCATGTGTGATACTGTCTGCTGAGCTGTGTATCTAACCCTATCATGTGTGATACTGTCTGCTGAGCTGTGTATCTAATCCTATCATGTGTGATACTGTCTGTTGAGCTGTGTATCTAATCCTATTATGTGTGATACTGTCTGCTGGGCTGTGTATCTAACCCTATCCTGTGTGATACTGTCTGCTGAGCTGTGTATCTAATCCTATCATGTGTGATACTGTCTGCTGAGCTGTGTATCTAACCCTATCCTGTGTGATACTGTCTGCTGAGCTGTGTATCTAACCCTATCATGTGTGATACTGTCTGCTGAGCTGTGTATCTAACCCTATCATGTGTGATACTGTCTGCTGGGCTGTGTATCTAACCCTATCCTGTGGATACTGTCTGCTGAGCTGTGTATCTAACCCTATCATGTGTGGTATGGTCGGCTGAGCTGTGTATCTAATCCTATCATGTGTGATACTGTCTGCCGAGCTGTGTATGTAATCCTATCATGTGTGATACTGTCTGCCGAGCTGTGTATCTAATCCTATCATGTGTGATACTGTCTGTTGAGCTGTGTATCTAATGCTGTATATTAAAGGGAGATACACTAGTACAGAGCGCATCATAAGACAGGATGATGGGAGGAGGGAGATTAAGCTGCAGAGGCCAGAGAGGAGTCTGGTGCCTTCTGGCTCATTATGCATAATGTTCTTTTAAAAGGCGATTACACATTGGATCGGCAGCAGCCGACCGGCTCGGGGTGGAGACAACTGACCAGCTCGGGGCAGGGGCAGCTCACCGGCTCGGGGTTAGGGCAGCCGACAGGCTCGGGATGGGGGCAGCTGACTGGCTCGGGGTTGGGGGCAGCTGACCGGCTCAATTCGGGGTTGGGCAGCTGACCGGCTCAATTCAGGGTTGGGGCAGCTGACCGGCTCAATTCAGGGTTGGGGCAGCTGACCGGCTCAATTCAGGGTTGGGGCAGCTGACCGGCTTAATTCGGGGTTGGGGCAGCTGACCGGCTCAATTCGGGGTTGGGGCAGCTGACCGGCTCAATTCGGGGTTGGGGCAGCTGACCGGCTCAATTCGGGGTTGGGGCAGCTGACCGGCTCAATTCGGGGTTGGGGCAGCTGACCGGCTCAATTCGGGGTTGGGGCAGCTGACCGGCTCAATTCGGGGTTGGGGCAGCTGACCGGCTCAATTCGGGGTTGGGGCAGCTGACCGGCTCAATTCGGGGTTGGGGCAGCTGACCGGCTCAATTCGGGGTTGGGGCAGCTGACCGGCTCAATTCGGGGTTGGGGCAGCTGACCGGCTCAATTCGGGGTTGGGGCAGCTGACCGGCTCAATTCGGGGTTGGGGCAGCTGACCGGCTCAATTCGGGGTTGGGGCAGCTGACCGGCTCAATTCGGGGTTGGGGCAGCTGACCGGCTCAATTCGGAGTTGGGGCAGCTGACCGGCTCGGGGTTAGGGCAGCTGTGATGGCATCGGGTCTGGGGTGATGCTCGGTGATACAGGACCAGGCACCATGTGCAGAACATCCGCTAATCCCGGCAGAGGATCCTCCGCGCCATCCGCTTCCCTTCTGCTTGCACTGGGGACTCATCCTCGGCTGCTGTAGTTGTGCAGCAGGTGTGCAGGACGCCTGTAAAACGCGCCGTTTGGACACCGTTGTCATGGCGACACGCCACTAACAGTCTGGAAGAGGAGTTTGGAGGGGGCCGCTGACGTAATGTAAGCTATTCCTCACCTGATGAGCGCGGACTCCAGCAGACCTGTTTCTATCATCAGCCTCATTTCATGGGAATATTCGCATTTTCGGATTTAATATCAGGACCGCGACGCGGAGCCAAAGCTGCACATGTCTGACCCGGCCGATCGAGCTGCACTGTGTATGGATTAACACTTTCAGTACTGCTACATGCTGCAGACAGCAATGGTGTACAACAACTCCCAGCGTGTACTGACAGTTCTGAAGATCACATTCCTGCCAATTACGAATGGCAGTGTGCTGATTGGACAGGTAGCATTATATAGATCCCTCAGCACAAAAATGTCAGCGTCGCATCATTTCACGGCTCGTGTCTGGCTTTAAAATTACGGTAATGGGGCTGACCTGCAATACCACACACAACCTGTGCACAAGTATGGCGCTGTATTTGGAAGGCAAGCTGGAAGTGAACCTTTTCCTGTCCTCTACATTTTTTTTTTAACGTTCATTACTGATCTCTGTCTGTTGTGATCTCCCGAAACAGGATGATGGAATACAATGAAAGGACATGGGATAAGAGGGGCAGGAGAGACAGAAAAGGGGATAAGAAGGACAGGAGAGACGGACATAGGAATAAGTGGCAGGAGAGACAGGACATGGGATAAGAGGGGCAGGAGAGACAGAAAAGGGGATAAGAAGGACAGGAGAGACAGGGACATAGGAATAAGTGGCAGGAGAGACAGGACATGGGATAAGAGGGTCAGGAGAGACAGAAAAGGGGATAAGAAGGGCAGGAGAGACAGGACATGGGAATGAGGGGCAGGAGAGACAGGACATGGGAATGAGGGGCAGGAGAGACAGGACATGGGAATGAGGGGCAGGAGAGACAGGACATGGGAATGAGGGGCAGGAGAGACAGGACATGGGAATGAGGGGCAGGAGAGACAGGACATGGGAATGAGGGGCAGGAGAGACAGGACATGGGAATGAGGGGCAGGAGAGACAGGACATGGGATAAGAGGGGCAGGAGAGACAGAAAAGGGGATAAGAAGGACAGGAGAGACAGGACATGGGAATAAGTGGCAGGAGAGACAGGACATGGGATAAGAGGGGCAGGAGAGACAGAAAAGGGGATAAGAAGGGCAGGAGAGACAGGACATGGGAATGAGTGTCAGGAGAGACAGGACATGGGATAAGAGGGGCAGGAGAGACAGAAAAGGGGATAAGAAGGGCAGAAGAGACAGGACATGGGAATGAGTGTCAGGAGAGACAGGACATGGGATAAGAGGGGCAGGAGAGACAGAAAAGGGGATAAGAAGGGCAGGAGAGACAGGACATGGGAATGAGGGGCAGGAGAGACAGGACATGGGATAAGAGGGGCAAGAGAGGCAGAAAAGGGGATAAGAAGGGCAGGAGAGACAGGACATGGGATAAGAGAGACAGAAGAAACAAGACATGGGATAAGAGGGACAAGAAAGACATGAGTAGGACAAAATGGGCAGGAGAAAAAGGACAAGAGATAAGAAAAGCAAGAGAGACAGAACATTGAATAAAAGTGGCAGGAGAAACAAGACATGGGATAAGAGAGGCAGGAGAGATAGGATATTGGTTAAGAAGGGAGGGACACACAGGACATGGATAGGTACCGGAAAGACAGGACATGGGTTAAGAGGGCAAGAGAGACAGGAACTGGGATAACAGAGACAGGAACTGGGATAAGAGAAGCAGGATCTGGAATTAGAGAAATGACCTTGGGAAAGAGAGGCAGGAGAGACAGGATATGGGATAAGAGAGGCAGGAGAAACAGGATATGGGATAAGAGAGGCAGGAGAAACAGGATATGGGATAAGAGAGGCAGGAGAGACAGGATATGGGATAAGAGAGGCAGGAGAGACAGGATATTGGATAAGAGAGGCAGGAGAGACAGGATATGGGATAAGAGAGGCAGCAGAAACTGGAAATGAGATAAGGAAGGCAGGAGAGACAGGATATGGGATAAGAGAGGCAGGAGAGACAGGATATGGGATAAGAGAGGCAGGAGAGACAGGATATTGGATAAGAGAGGCAGGAGAGACAGGATATGGGATAAGAGAGGCAGCAGAAACTGGAAATGAGATAAGGAAGGCAGGAGAGACAGGAACTGGGATAACAGAGACAGGAACTGGGATAAGAGAAGCAGGATCTGGAATTAGAGAATGACCTTGGGAAAGAGAGGCAGGAGAGACAGGAAATGGGATAAGAGAGGCAGGAGAAACAGGATATGGGATAAGAGAGGCAGGATAAACAGGATATGGGATAAGAGAGGCAGGAGAGACAGGATATGGGATAAGAGAGGCAGGAGAGACAGGATATGGGATAAGAGAGGCAGGAGAGACAGGATATGGGATAAGAGAGGCAGCAGAAACTGGAAATGAGATAAGGAAGGCAGGAGAGACAGGATATGGGATAAGAGAGGCAGGAGAGACAGGATATGGGATAAGAGAGGCAGGAGAGACAGGATATTGGATAAGAGAGGCAGGAGAGACAGGATATGGGATAAGAGAGGCAGCAGAAACTGGAAATGAGATAAGGAAGGCAGGAGAGACAGGATATGGGATAAGAGAGGCAGGAGAGACAGGATATGGGATAAGAGAGGCAGGAGAGACAGGATATTGGATAAGAGAGGCAAGAGAGACAGGATATGGGATAAGAGAGGCAGCAGAAACTGGAAATGAGATAAGGAAGGCAGGAGAGACAGGATATGGGATAAGAGAGGCAGGAGAGACAGGATATGGGATAAGAGGCAGGAGAGACAGGATATGGGATAAGAGAGGCAGCGAGAAACTGGAAATGAGATAAGGAAGGCAGGAGAGACAGAACATTGAATAAAAGTGGCAGGAGAAACAAGACATGGGATAAGAGAGGCAGGAGAGACGGGATATTGATTAAGAAGGGAGGGACATACAGGACATGGATAGGTACCGGAAAGACAGGACATGGGTTAAGAGGGCAAGAGAGACAGGAACTGGGATAACAGAGACAGGAACTGGGATAAGAGAAGCAGGATCTGGAATTAGAGAATGACCTTGGGAAAGAGAGGCAGGAGAGACATGACATAGGACAAGAAGGGCAGAAGAGACAGTACATGGGATAAGAGAGGCGGGAGAGACAGGACATGAGATAAGAAAGCAGAAGAGACAGATCCTTAAATAAAAGGGGCAGGAGAAACAAGACTTGGGATAGGAGAGGCAGGAGAGACAGGATATTGGTTAAGAAAGAAGGGATACGCAGGATATGGAAAATAGGTCAAGAAAGGCAGAACACAGGATAAAAAGACGGGAGAGACAGGACATGGGGGAAGAGAGGCGGCAGAGACTGGAACTGGGATAAGGGAGGCAGGAGTAAGAGAGCAAGAGAGACAGGACATAAAATTAGGGAGGCAGGAGAGACAGGACAACAGATAAGAAGGGCAGGAAAAACAGCACATGGGAAAAGAAAGGCAGGAAAGACAACATTGGACAAGAAGGACAGGACAGACGACATTGGACAAGAAGGGCAGGAGAAACGACATTGCATATGAGGGGCAGGAACCCTCAAAAGAGGCAATTACACTCAAGCATTTGGTTTCCATCTCTGTCCACAATGATGGGAGTTACACTCCTTCTGCTCGGAGGAGTCTGTTTAGCTTCAGTGTTTGAAATGTTAACAAGAACCCAAATCCACAACTAAATAGTGACCATCTGCAAGACGTCCTCCAGCTGCTCCTCTTGGATTTTCATAGATATGTGTCGGATATCTCCTACATCTAACTGATGCCATATCTATCCTTTGATCACTTCATGGCTCTGCCTGTTACTACACTTAGTCGGGACCTCCAAGTCAACTATGATGGATAGAAGAAGGGCCCCTTTCTCCAGGCCCCAGAGATTTAGTAACTGATCATAGGGTTTTGGGCCAGAGGTAAAAATACACCGGGCTGCGATTTTAATTATAACAGCGTTGAAAGGCGTCTGATGTCGCAGTCTCCGAGGTTTGCCAAAGAAAACGTTAGGAAAAGGTCAGCTAGAGGGAATGGCAAGATCTGTGCGGTGGTAATTGGAAGCAGACCGGCTCGGTGAGGGGGACAGGTTACACCTACATATCATCTCTGACCGACTCATGGTCTACGTATGGAGGCAGGGGCCTGAACCAGAGGAAAGGGGCAGCAAAGAAAAGCGCCAGAGCCAGGACGAGCAAGGGAGCGGGAAACCATAGGATAAAAGAGACAAGACAGACAAAATATGGGAAATGGGTAACAGAACTTAAAGAAAACAGGAGAGGTGGAGAGCACAGCATATGAGAGACAGGGGTGACAATGTTGGGATATGAGAGGCAGAAAAGTCAAAAGTGAGATTTGAGGGACAGGAGAGACAAAATGAAGAATGTGAAGTTCAAGAGAGACAATATTTTGGATATGAAGTGCCTGAGAGACAAAATGTTGGGTATACAGTGCAGTGGAGACAAAAAATGGGCAGAAGAGACAGAGCATGGCATTTGAAGACTAAGAGGGATAGGACATGATAAACTAAGGGTACAAGTGACAAGGCATGGGATACTAATGACAGGAGAGCCAGAAAATGGGGAGACAAAATATGGGATGTAAAGTGCAGAAGAGACAGAATGTGAGATATCAAGAATAGAGGATACATGACATGGTGTACACAGGGCAGGAGAGACCGATCATGGCACCGGGAGAACCAGGAGAAATAGGACACGGTAAACAAGTAGCAGAAGATACAGAACATGGAACAATTCTAGATGTAGATACAGGATAAGGGAATTAGGGAATCAGAGCCAGAATGTGGGATAAGTAGGGTAGGAGAGACAGGACTTGGGATACGAGGAGTAGGAGAGACAGGACTTGGGATACGAGGAGTAAGAGAGACAGGACTTGGGATACGAGGAGTAGGAGAGACAGGACTTGGGATACGAGGAGTAGGAGAGACAGGACTTGGGATACGAGGAATAAGAGAGGCACGACTTGGGATATGAGGGGCAGAAGAGACAGGAATTTGGATATGAAGAGCACTAGAGACCGGACTTGTATACAAGAGGCAGGCGAGACCGGACTTGGGACCCGAGGGGTAGGAGAGGCAGGACTTGGGATATGAGGGGCAGTAGACAGAATGTGTAACATAAGGGGCAGAAGAGACAGGACTTGGGATACAAGGGGCAGGCGAGACAGGACTGGTATACAAGAGGCAGAAGAGACAGGCCTTGGACATGAGGGGTAGGAGAGGCAGGACTTGGGATATGAGGGGCAAGAGAAACAGGACTAGGGATATGAGGAGCAGTAGAGAAAGGACTTGGGAATGAGGGGCAGGAGAAACAGGACTAGGGATATGAGGAGCAGTAGAGAAAGGACTTGGGATATGAGGGGCAGTAGAGACAGGACTTGTGACAGGAGGGGCAGTAGAGGCAGGGCTTGGATTATGAAGAAGTAGACAGGACTTGGATTATGAGGGGCAGAAGAAACAAGACTTGGGATATGGGGGGCAGTAGAGAAAGGACTTGGGTTATGAGGGGCAGTAGACAGGACTTGGATTATGAGGGGCAGTAGACAGGACTTGTGACATGAGGGGCAGTAGAGGCAGGGCTTGGATTATGAAGAAGTAGACAGGACTTGGGTTATGAGGGGCAGTAGACAGGACTTGGATTATGAGGGGCAGTAGACAGGACTTGGATTATGAGGGGCAGTAGACAGGACTTGGATTATGAGGGGCAGAAGAAACAAGACTTGGGATATGGGGGGCAGTAGAGAAAGGACTTGGGTTATGAGGGGCAGTAGACAGGACTTGGGTTATGAGGGGCGGTAGACAGGACTTGGGTTATGAGGGGCAGTAGAGGCAGGGCTTGGATTATGAAGAAGTAGACAGGACTTGAGTTATGAGGGGCAGTAGACAGGACTTGGATTATGAGGGGCAGTAGACAGGACTTGGATTATGAGGGGCAGAAGAAACAAGACTTGGGATATGGGGGGCAGTAGCGAAAGGACTTGGGTTATGAGGGGCAGTAGACAGGACTTGGATTATGAGGGGCAGTAGACAGGACTTGGATTATGAGGGGCAGTAGACAGGACTTGGATTATGAGGGGCAGAAGAAACAAGACTTGGGATATGGGGGGCAGTAGAGAAAGGACTTGGGTTATGAGGGGCAGTAGACAGGACTTGGATTATGAGGGGCAGTAGACAGGACTTGTGACATGAGGGGCAGTAGAGGCAGGGCTTGGATTATGAAGAAGTAGACAGGACTTGGGTTATGAGGGGCAGTAGACAGGACTTGGGTTATGAGGGGCAGTAGACAGGACTTGGGTTATGAGGGGCAGAAGAAACAAGACTTGGGATATGGGGGGCAGTAGAGAAAGGACTTGGGTTATGAGGGGCAGTAGACAGGACTTGGATTATGAGGGGCAGTAGACAGGACTTGGATTATGAGGGGCAGAAGAAACAAGACTTGGGATATGGGGGGCAGTAGAGGGGCAAAAAAAAAAAAGGCCTGAACTAGTCATATGGACATTCGGCCCACTTCATACCTGAGCTCGTACTGGATTTTCCCCCTGTGGGTGGTCCGCTGGACGAGGACATAATTACTTGCATATGGCCAATGTTGGAATTATTATTAAAAGAACACAAAGTGCGGATGAAATCCGTAATCTCCTCACATCTGCCCGACCCTGCTCTGAGTGCAGCCATCTTTCATCTCTAAGCCTCATATGTGTCAGGGTATCACTGCTGGCTCCCAGCTATTGTGCAAGCTGCAGAGTCCGCTCCCTGCAGCACAGAGCATTAGAGGAAAGGCGTGTGTGGATCTTGTAAAAGCAGCACAGAGTATTTCAGTAGAAAAGTATACTGATCTAGTGAGAGGTATCAGATTAAAGTCACATAATGAATGAAGCAGGGTCTGTGGCAGTACAGAGTATTTTCTGAGAAGAGTATGCTGATCTAGTGCGAGGTCCTGGATTACATAGTGGATGGAACATGTACAGGTGTATTTGGCAAAGCCTACAAAGTCTGTCTGGGTCATACATCATGGCCGCTGACAACCTGGGAAATGAGTGGACGGAAATCTCCCAGGAGACTGCTGTCCTGTCAGCGCTCTGCGCTCCTTTACCTGCGGGGCCAGGATGGAGAATATACGACGCAGCTGTCAGGACGTCTCACAGGCTGGGAATCCTAGAAGTCACCTGTCAGTAGCAGCACATGGCTATGAATGCTGGCTGTAGTAATGGAGGCCGTGTGTCCTGTGCTCCTCTGCATACACCTAGTAACATTACATCGGGCTAGCCCTGACACCAGCGCCGTACCTTGTCTCTGTTTCTGGGTGTCAGGCTCCGGTACAGCTTGCGCCCTTGTTTGCCGGCGTTCCAGATGGTGAATGATGGCCAGAGCCCGAGGACGCGCTCCTCCAGGAACTGCACACGATTCCTCCATATTGTGTCTCTAGAAATAGAAGCACACAAGTCAATATATGTGGAAAATACAGCGACCGGGGGGATACGTGTAGTATACAGTACTGGGATTGCGCTGTATACTGTACGGGTACTGTGTGAGTACTGTATACTGTACGGGTACTGTGTGAGTGTCGTATACTATACGGGTACAGTGTAAGTGCTGTATGCTGTACGTTTACTGTGTAAATGCTATATACTGTACGGGTACTGTGTGAGTGCTGTATACTGTACGGGTACTGTGTGAGTGCTGTATACTGTACGGGTACTGTGTGAGTGCTGTATACTATACAGGTACTGTGTGAGAGCTGCATACTGTACGGGTACTGTGTGAGAGCTGCATACTGTACGGGTACTGTGTGAGTGCTGTATACTGTATGGGTATTGTGTGAGTGCTGTATACTATACAGGTACTGTGTGAGTGCTATATACTGTACGGTTACCGTGTGAGTGCTGTATACTGTACGGTTACCGTGTGAGTGCTGTATACTGTACGGGTACCGTGTGAGTGCTGTATACTGTACAGGTACTGTGTGAGTGCTGTATACTGTACAGGTACTGTGTGAGTGCTGCATATTATACGGGTACTGTTTGAGTGCTGTATACTGTATGGTTACTGTGTGAGTGCTGTATACTGTACGGGTACCGTGTGAATGCTGTATACTGTACGGGTACTGTGTAAATGCTGTATATTATACAGGTACCGTGTGAGTGCTGTATACTGTACGGGTACCGTGTGAGTGCTGTGTACTGTAACGGTACTGTGTGAGTGCTGTATACTGTACGGGTACTGTGTAAATGCTGTAAAATTATATGGGTACAGTATGAGTGCTGTATACTGTACAGGTACTGTGTGAGTGCTGTATACTGTACGGTTACTGTGTGAGTGCTGCATATTATACAAGTACTGTGTGAGTGCTGTATGCTGTACAGGTACTGTGTGAGTGCTGTATACTGTACGGGTACTATGTAAATGCTGTATATTATATGGGTACTGTGTGAGTGCTGTATATTGTACAGGTACTATGTAAATGCTGTATATTATATGGGTACTGTGTGAGTGCTATATATATATGCTGTATATTATTTGGGTACTGTGTGCTGTATACTGACGGGTACTGTGTTTGTGCTATATACTGTATGTGCAGTATACTATTTGGGTCCTGTGTACTGTATATGTGCTGTATACTGACGAGTACTGTGTGAATGCTGAGTACTATACAGGCACTGTGCGAGTGCTATATACTATACAGGTACTGTGTATCTACACTGTATCTCAGCACTGTGTATCCGAGTATCACCTTCTGATCTCCTGATGTGTACAATCTTCCGTGATTACCGTGGCCCCAGGATCAGTGACAGCTCTCGTATGTGCACTGATGTGTATCCTGCACCGTCAGCGACTACCAGAAACTACAAGGAAACCTTCTCCCACATTCATAAAAACCATAATTCATAGAAAACACCACCCCGGGGGGAGCCTGGCTGCTGACTCAGTAGATAATAGCACGCAGTGATCATACTGACACGGTAATCACTGTGAGTAGATGTGACGGGTAAGAAATGCGACCACAAAATATATAATATGTGCTGCAGGACCGTACACAGCCTTAAGACGAGGGTGGCGCTGTTCCTTTCCGTAAGCCGCCATGTTTTTTCAGTCCTGCACAACTGCTTTAATTGACCTATGAATGAAATTCCCACAGTAGTCTGAGTTTTTGAGTCGTCCCCCCCCCCAGGACCCCGCTTAACAATAGACTTGGTTCATCCAAATCACAATGGGCCTCCATTGACAGGTAGCTGTGGTTTACCCACAATTACAGCAGGCTGATACATTTACTATACTATGGGGGGAGGGGTGCGTCTCCGGCCACAAATTTCACCTTGCAGCAAGTAATATGTGAGCTCCAGGCACATTCCCAGAATCCTCCTCTGCGGCATGTGCGGTGCCAGGAACATTCGCTCACTGCTATTCTTGCTGCCCCCCGAGGCTGGTACCTGTGATTCCAGCGCAGGGAAAGCTGGGGGAACAGGTTCCCATAGTCGAAGCCAGGACAGGTGCAGACCGAGGAGTATGAACTTGCCGCCTCGTACAGGTACGCCTCGCAGCGCTGCTTTATCACAGTGTGGGAACCTTCCGTTACGCTACCATAATGCCGCCATCCCACGCTGAAAACCGCAGGTACTGTGTCTATGGTCAAAGTGGTGCGAAGTCGCTGTTTTTTTGTAGTCGCGATGCCATGTTTTTGACGCAGAGTATGGAGGGAGTGATGATTCTTTTACATAAAGTTGTGCTCTGTGCAAATAAAAAGTGCTGCAATCCAGTGAACCTGGAACACAAATAAAACGGCACTCATTCCGAATTTCCAGCGTAAAGATGTGCTCTTCCTTACCTTCCATTTGGCTCGTATTCTTCCCAAATGATCAGCTATGAAAGTTTGAAAAATGGCGCCACACCGTTGGCCAACATTTATGCAAAAGGTGTCAGCATACATCAACTTGAATTGATACTCAACATAAAAAGGCGCCAATGCTGAGATGCAGCGCCCCATGGAATGATATTGTCAGTGCCAAGCAAGGAGGTTTACACGATGCTTTTAGAGGGTCAAAAATTTTCGATAGGTCATCATTCCATCCTGAAGGTCTGCAGCAGGTGATGTTATCGTTCCTCTTTTGAGATCTGCAGCAGGTGATGATGTCATCATTCCTCTTTGGAGGTCTGCAGCAGGTGATGATGTCATCATTCTTCTTTGGAGGTCTGCAGCAGGTGATGATGTCATCATTCTTCTTTGGAGATCTGCAGCAGGTGATGATGTCATCATTCCTTTTTGGAGATCTGCAGCAGGTGATGATGTCATCATTCCTCTTTGGAGGTCTGCAGCAGGTGATGATGTCATCATTCTTCTTTGGAGGTCTGCAGCAGGTGATGTCATCATTCTTCTTTGGAGATCTGCAGTAGGTGATGATGCCATCATTCCTTTTTGGAGATCTGCAGCAGGTGATGATGTCATCATTCCTCTTTGGAGGTCTGCAGCAGGTGATGATGTCATCATTCTTCTTTGGAGGTCTGCAGCAGGTGATGATGTCATCATTCCTTTTTGGAGATCTGCAGCAGGTGATGATGTCATCATTCCTCTTTGGAGGTCTGCAGCAGGTGATGATGTCATCATTCTTCTTTGGAGGTCTGCAGCAGGTGATGATGTCATCATTCTTCTTTGGAGATCTGCAGCAAGTGATGATGTCATCATTCCTTTTTGGAGATCTGCAGCAGGTGATGATGTCATCATTCTTCTTTGGAGGTCTGCAGCAGGTGATGTCATCATTCTTCTTTGGAGATCTGCAGTAGGTGATGATGCCATCATTCCTTTTTGGAGATCTGCAGCAGGTGATGATGTCATCATTCCTCTTTGGAGGTCTGCAGCAGGTGATGATGTCATCATTCTTCTTTGGAGATCTGCAGCAGGTGATGATGTCATCATTCCTTTTTGGAGATCTGCAGCAGGTGATGATGTCATCATTCCTCTTTGGAGGTCTGCAGCAGGTGATGATGTCATCATTCTTCTTTGGAGGTCTGCAGCAGGTGATGTCATCATTCTTCTTTGGAGATCTGCAGTAGGTGATGATGCCATCATTCCTTTTTGGAGATCTGCAGCAGGTGATGATGTCATCATTCCTCTTTGGAGGTCTGCAGCAGGTGATGATGTCATCATTCTTCTTTGGAGGTCTGCAGCAGGTGATGATGTCATCATTCTTTTTTGGAGGTCTGCAGCAGGTGATGATGTCATCATTCTTCTTTGGAGATCTGCAGCAGGTGATGATGTCATCGTTCCTCTTTGGAGATCTGCAGCAGGTGATGAAGCCTGTGTTCCTTTCTGTAGATGCAGTGTTGGCGATGACGTCATTATTCCATTCATGAGGTCTGGCGCAGGTGGTGATGTCATTGTTCCTCTCTGGAGGTCTGCAGGAGGTGATGATGTCATCGTTCAGCTCTAAAAGTCTACTGCTGGTGATGATGTCGTTTTGCTCTAGAGGTCTACATAAAGTCATGATGTCATTGTTCATCTATGAAAAACTACAACAGGTGACAATGTCATCATTTCTAGAGGTAAACAGCAGGTGATGATGTCATTGCTCATCTCTGGAGGTCTACAGCAGGTGATGATGTCATCGCTCATCTCTGGAGGTCTACAGCAGGTGATGTCATCGCTCATCTCTGGAGGTCTACAGGAGGTGATGTCATCGCTCATCTCTGGAGGTCTACAACAAGTGATGTCATCATTCCTCTCTGGAGGTCTACTGCAGGTGATGATGTCATCGTTCCTCTCTGGAGGTCTACTGCAGGTGATGAGGTCATCGTTCCTCTCTGGAGGTCTACTGCAGGTGATGAGGTCATCGTTCCTCTCTGGAGGTCTACTGCAGGTGATGATGTCATCGGTCCTCTCTGGAGGTCTACTGCAGGTGATGATGTCATCGCTCCTCTCTGGAAGTTTACTGCAGGTGATGATGTCATTGTTCCTCTCTGGAAGTTTACTGCAGGTGATGATGTCATCGTTCCTCTCTGGAGGTCTACTGCAGGTGAACATGTCATCGTTCCTCTCTGGAGGTCTACTGCAGGTGATCATGTCATCGTTCCTCTCTGGAGGTCTACTGCAGGTGATCACGTCATCGTTTCTCTCTGGAGGTCTACTGCAGGTGATCACGTCATCGTTCCTCTCTGGAGGTCTACTGCAGGTGATCATGTCATCGTTCCTCTCTGGAGGTCTACTGCAGGTGATCATGTCATCGTTCCTCTCTGGAGGTCTACTGCAGGTGATCATGTCATCGTTCCTCTCTGGAGGTCTACTGCAGGTGATCATGTCATCGTTCCTCTCTGGAGGTCTACTGCAGGTGATCATGTCATCGTTCCTCTCGGGAGGTCTACTGCAGGTGATCATGTCATCGTTCCTCTCTGGAGGTCTACTGCAGGTGATCATGTCATCGTTCCTCTCTGGAGGTCTACTGCAGGTGATCATGTCATCGTTCCTCTCGGGAGGTCTACTGCAGGTGATCATGTCATCGTTCCTATCTGGAGGTCTACTGCAGGTGATTCAGTCGTTGCTCGTTGCAGGTTCCTTGTTGTGTGAGATTTTTTATTGTAGTCGGTGAAATTATGAAACACGAGACGTCGTCATTGAGCAAACAACCAACAGAGACAAACATCAGTCACCGGAGGATACTGTCGGAACCGAGTGACGTGCCCTATCTGTCGCAGAACCGGACTACATATACCAGCATGCCCACAGAGCACTCACCCTCACTCATGTACATGGAGCACGGCAGCAATGAATGGCAATAAGGTATACTGAGACTTGTAGTTCCCCAGTAGCCTGTAAATCTCTGACATTTAAGGCTCGGTTAAGAGAATATTACACATTATGACAATGAGAGCTCAATTAAGCCCGATGAGAGTTGTAGTCCTGCAGCAGCATGCTCTTTGGGTTTGACCAGCAGTGAATGAGTTAACACGAGGCAGAGTCATGGTGTGAGTGTGTGAACTGCCCCCAGCACTGTTCTCTATCCATCAAACACTACAGCTGATGCTCATCTCCTCGTCCCGCCAGATTACGCCCCGACAAGCTCAACGCTGCAAAACCCGTCCCGTCCCACAATCAAGATGGGCCTTGTCATTTACTAGGTGCCATAGGCCTCATTTATAAACACTTTCATTGTTGCCCATAGCAATCAATCAGAGCACAGCTTTCATTTCTTAAACAGGCCTGGTAAAATGAAAGCTGCGCTGTGATTGGTTTCTCTGGGCAACAATGACAGCTTGGAGTGAAAGAGCTAGAAGTTGTATTCGGCAGCAAAGCAGAGTCCTGTATGAGAGGAGGAGAAGGCAGGGGCCGCTCTTGAAGGGTAGGGTACACGCAGAGCATCGCAGCTATGATAGAAAGGGGTCAGGAGACACAGAGAATTGCAGCTATGATAGAAAGGTGTCAGGAGAAGCAGAGCATTGCAGCTATGATAGAAAGGTGTCAGGAGAAGCAGAGCATTGCAGCTATGATAGAAAGGTGTCAGGACACGCAGAGCATCGCAGCTATGATAGAAAGATGTCAGGACATAGAGAGCATCGCAGCTATGATAGAAAGGTGTCAGGACACAGAGCATCACAGCTATGATAGGTGTTAGGAGACAGAGAGCATCGCAGCTATGATAGAAAGGTGTCAGGACACGCAGAGCATCACAGCTATGATAGAAAGGTGTCAGGACACGCAGAGCATCACAGCTAGGATAAAAAGGTGTCAGGACAAGCAGAGCATCACAGCTAGGATAGAAAGGTGTCAGGACACAGAGCATTGTAGCCATGATAGAAATGTGTCAGGACACAAAGCATAAAAGCTATGATAGGTGTCAGGAGACGAATAGCATCACAGCTATGATAGAAAGGTGTCAGCATATGCAGAGCATCGCAGCTATGGTAGAAAGAGGTCAGCAGATGCAGAGCATCGCAGCTATAATAGAAAGGTATCTGCACATGCAGAGCATCGCAGCTATGATAGAAAAATGTCAGGAGACACAGAACATCGCAGCTATGATATCAAGATATCAGGACCTGCAGAGCTTCGCAGCTATGATAGGTGTCAGGAGACATAGAGCATTGCAGCTATGATAGAAAGGTGTCAGCACACGCAGAGCATCGCAACTTGCTGTGTATGGGGCCGTATAACTGTGCTCACTCTATACAGTTTATAGTATACACTCACTCTGATACAGAATGTGTGGCCGCGTGTTCATGGTAGCGATACTGCAGGAGACATTCATCTACGCGATGTACGCCGCCACCTTTCCGAAGGTGATCATAGAAGAACAGCAGATCCTCCGGGGTCCCCTGGAAACAAAAGACAACACGTCACCACGATCTGGAGAGACAAACAAAGATGATGATTGGGGTGAAAATGAAGATGATGAGACGGGCGCTGCTTGTATACAGTCATCTGACAGCATACATCTGGACGAGCCAGAAGCCCTGGGATCAGATCCTGTGAACCCGCTTTATAAAAGTTCTGCTACTTTCTAACACACTTCCACTTCTTCACCCTTTTCAAAACCTCTGCTTGCTGTCAGTGTGCTTGAACACCGTTGTTTAACACTCAACGTATAAAAACTCCAACGAACTGGAAATTCAGGAACAAAAAAAATTGTTAAAAAAATTGATGACACTCTCCTACTGTAAGGTACGAGGTAACGCCAGGCACCTCATGTGGGAACCGCGCGCCTATCTATATAAACCATTGATATAAACCTGATATTTGTCTCTGATAGAAGTAAAATTACACTTCCTCGCTCCGGTGCCAAGAAAGTAACTGACGCCCACTTGTGTGCCGGTATTCCTGGGGAGGTGGATAACCACATCAGAAGCCGGATGGGGTGGGATACAGCCGCTGGGATGCCCCACGTTATTCCCATAGACATTCGCTTCTCCGGGCTCTCCCAACAGGGTCATGTAGGGACTGAAATGTCAAAACCCTCTCCGCCCCCACTACCCAAATGTTCAGCTGCCCCTTTAACGGGTGTCGCAGATAGATCCTCCAGACATGATGCACCTTGCAAGCAGATGACGTGGTGACATGACTCGGGTGACCCTCAGTGCTCGGCTCGCCATTTCCCAGGATGCGTTATCGGGCCCCTGTTATTTCTGGCCATCTGACAGACCATCCTTATTACTCTGAGGCGAGAGAATGGGACCCTGTACAAAGAAGAGGAACAGCAGGGCTCCGGGTCTATCATCACTGACTTCCTCTCCTTATATAGAGATATCTAGACGCGGATTAATTCTTACAGGTCAGCCATGGGCCGCCATTACTACTAAGAGGGGTGGTCAAAATTAAAGGAAAAGTCCTATAATACAGAGAATAAAGTCTGAGATACATTGACGATGTTTTTTTGTATAATCGACATCGACATAACTGGTTCAGGGATCATCACTTTGTTATAGGGTGAATACAACTTATTCAAAAAGTTTTGGAAAATGACTTTATTGTCATTCCAACTATCACCCTCATCTTTGCACGGATTTTACGGCTTTTTCCCCTGGGAGGAGCTATCACTTGTGCCATTTGTCACCCTCCACTGGATAGTGTTTGAACTACACAGCGAGTTAAAAAATCAATAGTCTGGGAGACCCATGACTTACCTGGCCATCTTCAACAAACTGCCCCACGTAGCAGAACCACTCTTTGGAGCAGAACCAGGTGGGCATGATGACGGTGGGCCCATGTGATGTGAAGATCTAAAAGCAAACAGAGTCCTTTTATTTCCGATCACCTCTGGACTTTTGGAAAGCTGGGTGACAACTCCTAAGGGAAATGCCATTGGTTCAATTGTTCTTTGCGATTACGATGTATGGGAAAGTTTCGTGACAACTCAACCTTACTCCCACTCCAGCACGGTTGTCAGTAAGCCGTGAGAAGGTGCAGGTGGTGTAGATTGGTGTGTAAGGTCTGTGATGACCCTCTCCATTCATACCAGCCACAGCGTGGGAAAACAGGTCCCCCAATGTCAACATCAGAGGTTTCTAATGTGAAACGTCCCGAAACGCGTAAAATATTGGAGGGTCATGTGGAATTTGCAAACAGAGTGTAAGAGTAGTGATATGGTGACAGGACAAGGTGGGAAATGGCGTCCTGACAATGGCAACATCCACCGAGGGGGGAGACACTAATAAACAAAGGTCTGTGAAAACACTGGGGGTCAAGCAATGGACCTGTTCCCAGGACACAAGCAATGACCTAAAAATATATACTTTGTTCTGGTGCGGTTTAAGGCATTATTGGTTTGACTGGCATCTATAATGCGCTACAGCTACAGCTGGCACATTTCACCAGTTTACCTAGAGGTTTTCATGCATGGCACATTGTACTGGGCTGTGGGCATAGACTAAGGGGCGAAATCAATCACATTACAGACATTGGGCTACAGGTGTAGCTGGTGAGTGACACAGGGCTACAGATGTATCTGGTGAGTGACATGGGGTTACAGTTGTAGCTGGTGACTGACATGGGGCTACAGGTGTAGCTGGTGAGTGACATGGGGCTACAGTTGTAGCTGGTGACTGACATGGGGCTACAGGTGTAGCTGGTGAGTGACATGGGGCTACAGTTGTAGCTGGTGAGTGACATGGGGCTACAGTTGTAGCTGGTGAGTGACATGGGGCTACAGGTGTAGCTGGTGAGTGACATGGGGCTACAGTTGTAGCTGGTGACTGACATGGGCTACAGGTGTAGCTGGTGAGTGAAATGGGGCTACAGGGGTAGCTGGCGACTGACATGGGGCTACAGGTGTAGCTGGTGAGTGACATGGGGTTACAGTTGTAGCTGGTGACTGACATGGGGCTACAGGTGTAGCTGGTGAGTGACATGGGGCTACAGTTGTAGCTGGTGACTGACATGGGGCTACAGGTGTAGCTGGTGAGTGAAATGGGGCTACAGGGGTAGCTGGCGACTGACATGGGGCTACAGGTGTAGCTGGCATGTGACATAATTCTGGCATACAGAGGGCTTCATGGTACAATTTACAAAGGTGGCATGTTTGTTGGACTACAGGCATACATAAGGTGTTGCATTGTGTGACAGGAGTAGCTGATACATGACATGGCGTACTTGATGGTATACTAGTGTATTATACCTGGCATGTATGATGGGTACAGCCGTGGCTGGCATGTATGATGGGTACAGGCGTGGCTGGCATGTATGATGGGTACAGGCGTGGCTGGAATGTATGATGGGTACAGGCGTGGCTGGCATGTATGATGGGTACAGGCGTGGCTGGCATGTATAATGGGTACAGGCGTAGCTGGCATGTATGATGGGTACAGGCGTAGATGGCATGCATGATGGGTACAGGCGTAGCTTGGATGTATGATGGGTACAGGTGTAGCTGCCAGATGTCATGGGGTACATGCCAACACATGGAAGTTTAACACCATAGACCATATTGAAAAATATGACTTTTCCCAGAGCTCCTCCATGGAGGTGCAGGTGAGTGTAAGGAGTATAAGCCTCATCATGCTCAGGACGCTGGAGGAAGCAGAGGTAGTAGGGGGTAAGTATCACACGAGCAGCTGAGAGGTCGACCCTAGATGATGAGGGATCTCGGCCGTTCCTTATTGGGAGGGTGGATCATGTCCGGTCACAGAATCTACATGTCTATTACACGTATGACGTGCTGCCCTGTTGCTTTCCCTGTTGGCAACTCTCGGGCATATTAACCCTTTTCACCCTGTTGCTGAAGAAGATTACTAAGCCGTCAGGTAAGTTTGCCATTGAGGAGACTGGGAAAGCTGGGTGATTCCTATACTGCTGTCACCCAGCTTTCCCAGTAGCAGGCAGAAGTAAAACACATCACCCCAGCTGCCACTATTACACTGTATTAGAAATGCGGAAAGCTTTACAGACGCTCTGACTGCCACATATAATGGAGGCAAAGAAATTAGGTGAAAACTGGAAGCAAAAAAGCTCAAGCCGAGACTTGCCCACCGGGGCAGCAGGTTCCCCGCTCTGCTGGCCGTCCCTAGGTGTCAGTCAGTCGCCTGTACACTAATCCTCTGTAGTAATTTGCCGTTCTCCCCTGAGATTATCCCACGCGTTCAGGAGCTGCTGGGACTTGCTGCCTAAAGGGGGGCGAGAGGCCGACACTTCATCATCCCACCTGTCACCACCGCGCTACCTGTACGCTCACCCACCAGCAACCTGCAAGACCAAGTACTGACATACTCTGTGCTGCTGGAAGACACCCTGCTCCATCCACTATGTGTCTCCCAGACTGTGACTTTCCACAAGATAAGCACGTTCTTCTTCTGAAATACTCTGTGCTGCTGTGGATCTTCTCACTCTGTGATGAATCACTAGATTAGTGCGTTCTTCTCCTGTAATACTCTGTGCTGCTGTAGAACACGTATTTCACTATGTAACCTAAAATATTCTGCGCTCCTGGAATTGTGGGCTCCTTCTATTATGTAATTTTCAGTACGACACAATACTTTCCTGAAACACTCTGTGCTGCTCCTTCCACTATGTAACTCTGACTCTCTCCTCTCCTGAAACACTCTGTGCTGCTAGGAAATCTTACTCTTTTCGCTATGTAACTCTGACACACCCCTCTCCTGAAACACTCTGTGCCGCTACTCCATCCATTACATAAACCTCACTTTGTGGCCTCCCACAAGATCCGCACTCTCCTCTGCTGGAATACTCTGTGCTGCTGTGATTATTGATGATGGTCGGCCTCTCCCTGTTTCCCAGTGATGAGTAAAGTGGATCCACATGGCCGCAGCATATGAATCGCGTTACACACAACCTCCTGACACCCCAGATTTTTCTGGCCGGATCTGGCAGGAATCGCGCCCTTATCAGAGAGCGAAGCGCCGTTCTGATTTCATTGACAGAAAGCCTATATTGCTCTACAGCTGAGGGAGGCGGGGGTCCCCCTTACATCATGGTGGGGGGGCGGCATACATCTACATCATCAATGTGTGGGCTAAACACCTTCTCTTATGGGAAAGTTTCACTAACCTCCATCATAAACCATCTGTGCTTTTCTAAACCTCTGCTTGCTGTCAGTCAGCGAGTCAGCACTTCCATCTCCCGGCTGAAAACCCCTGTACAGCTGTCAGTACATCCCTGTCTGTCCCCATACTGATACATTTTGTCTCCCAGCACAGCAGTCTTGTGCGGCTGATGTGTTCAGCTCACGGACTGGATACAATTGTACCAAACCCTCAGCTTTGAGTAATCCAAAACAGGTTAGCGACCATTGAATGGCGCAGTAATGTTTCCATTCACCGACAGCAATGAAAATAATGGGAGTATATTTGCGCATCTACATTGAGTAAGGGACCACCTTATGTTTTTTGGGGGCCCCATATCTCCTGCCGGGAGAGGGAGTGATGTGACTTCCATGTGGCCGTTCTCACTCATTCTCTTGGCATGGGATCGGGGCTCAGGGTCTGCCAGGGACTTTTTGGAAAGCTCTGCAGGTGAAGGAGTGTAAGTTTCCCTGGGTAAGGGGCTTGCTTTTCCCATGGAGCAGAATTTCGGGGGAGGTTACAGTTGGGGTGTTGAGGCTTCCCAGCCTGAGGGAGCTGTGAGATTAATCAGCCGATCGGCTCGCCTCCTCCGCAGTTCCCTGTCTCATAATATTAGGAGCCTGGAAGCGTAGGCAGAGGAGAAGGATCCGGTGTGAATCCTGCCCAACCGCCTTTAACCCTTATACTGCAGCCCTATTTCTTCTAAAGTTTCAAAACTTTTCCAAAACTTGTGAGAACTTTTCAAACTTTTTTTTCATTTCAGTTTCTGCTGGCTGTCAGTGAATTCAGTCAGAGGCTTAGAACTGGTATAGACCTCATATTTTTAACAGCTGAGAGTTTGCTACAGTTGTATCCAATGCAGTATAAGTAGCCTCACTGCAAGGCGGGGTGAAAGTATTAGCGCCCTACTCCATATGGAGGTTACCTACCTCTTTGAATCTTTTATAGAATCGCTGGTTCTTCCCCTTTAAGGATCTAGAAAACCTTCGTATTTTCTCCTTATAATCGTCTGGTCCCATTATAATAAGAGCACTGACATATACCGGGGGCCCTGTCCGGTGAGGAGCTTAAGGACTATGCTCCGCATCCTGTATTCATTAACACGCGGCCATAAACCCCGGAGCCCAAAGTACAAAGTGCTGCAGATAGTGCAAAAAAATAAACACGTCACGATCCTTTAAATGTTAAATTTAAAGGCGCCCAACTTTAATCATCATAGGGATCACATTTTCCAATTAAAGGTAAAGAAAATAAAAAAATCACACCTTCCATTTTCACAGTGATGGGGCCACTAGGTGGCGCAGCACTATCACAATTATATGGCACTATACAGACTTAAAGGGACGGGACACCTTAAGCAGTCAAAGTTCTGGAATTTTTTTATTTTAGGGGTGGAGGCCCCTGATTTTGGGGACACAAGGCACAGTGACCCCACCCCCTGCAATGGCATTCACTGATAAGATTAGGCTGTGACCTGGAGCTCCCTCCACTGATATCTCCTGTCCTCACAGTCACCACTTCTCAGTAGCAGAACTGGAAGACAAATATTTGGAGCTGGAGGTTTACTTAGTCCTGATCTGGGCAAACTACAGATGTGACCTGTGACCCTGGGTTATCTACGGGGCATACGTCCGCCTCCATCACTGCAACCAAAATATTCAGGAGCCGCTATATGTAAAAAATGTAATGAGAAAGAAGCTGACTGACAGCCGGAGATTTATCTCTGGGAGAACATTATGGTCGACAGTCCGAAATCAGACATGCAAGATCGACATCACTCCCGACCATCAGTCGTCTGCCACCAGCACAAAGCTGTCACTGACCGCTCCTGCAGGCGATTCAACTGCCTCACATCAACAGAGCAGCTCTTCCTCTTCTAAGCTGCTCTGTTGACGGGACGTGACTGCTGATGTCATGCTGATTGACAGCCGGCTCCCCACAGTTAGGCCAAGTTCACACGTTCAGTATTTGGCCAGTATTTGTAAGCCAAAATCAGGAGTGGAGCAATCGCAGGAAAGGTATAATAGAAACACGTGCACCACTTCCGCATTTCTTGCCCACTCCTGATTTTGGCTTAGAAATACTGATATAAAATACTGACCAAATTCTGAATGTGTGAATACTTTTTCATGACTACCCACTCAGATTAAGCAATGGTGATATTTGCTCACTAGGTTGTGTACTTATGCCATAGTAAAAAAAAAAAAAAGTCCAGGATAACCCCTTTAAAATATATATAGGGACGCTTTGACTCTCACCCAACAGCAGATATAACGATTGGACATGTTGGATTTCAGTATGACTGATCCGATCCTTTTGTTCTCACAAGGCATAAAGTACCACTAGAATAGTCAGCCAACTGCTTGTTCTCTTCTAGACAGAACACAGATTGATTGAGTGACAAACAAATATGAGATAGATAGCGATAAATATGAAATCGATAGATTATTGTAAGATGGATAGTTATGTGGAGACATATTCTATATTCTCAAATATCACCTACCACGATAGATCACACACTGGATCCGAAACGATCCCTGTGTGTGGTGCAATCGGACCCTTGGAAGGAGATGTGCTGTGTGAACGCTTTTGGTCAATGATGATGGATGTAGCAAAATTAAAGAATTTTCTACACGAAACGCGTTAGCCATTATGGGGTTTTTTTTTAATATGTGACCATTTTTTTCATCCTATATGATTAAAGGCTAAGTTTTAACTATCTTCCTTTCACCACGCCATTACAGATTTCCACTTTTATGAGGCAACGCGTTTCAATCACCATCCGTGTTGTCATTTCACTATTATGGTAGGTTCACTTGATGGGCTATATTTGGTCGGTGTAATGTGACCTCTGGTGTTTTGCCCACAGCGCGACACGATAAAGGTGAGAGTCTGGCGGATTTTATTTAATTGCCCTCTATTAGGCCGCGTTCACACATTCAGTATTTGGTCAGTATTTCACATCAGTATTTGTACGCCAAAATCAGGAGGAAAAGTATAATAGATGAGGGTCCGGAGTAGGGGGTGACACAATGGCGGCCTCCATGTCAGGTGGCTTGTCTTGCTATATAAGAGAGCTAAATCTGTGTGGGTTAGAAGGAAACTTCGGTGTCCATTTTGGTACTTAAATGGTGGTCACCCTGACAGGAAGTCACATGGTCACTAGGCAACCAGCCTCCATACAGGAGAGTCCAGGCCTGTCTGTGGCAGGGTTAGGCCTGAAGTCAGTCATGTGCTGACATCCATCTGCGATCATTACACTATCTCGTATAACATGTGTGGTCTTGGCTTTAAGATTTCTCAAAAAAACTGGCAGGACCGGTCTGTCCTGATTAAGGAGCCGGATTATTCACAATCGTGAATCAACATTCACTGCCGGCTTTGAAGATCAGGTGAGGAGCTCAGATGTTACAGCTCAGCATCAGATCCTCCTTATAAAGGCTTAGTCCTGGAAGATCTGCAAAGGCCCCATATCGCATGACCCAGAAGCCAGGAGAAATGGCGGACAGAAAATAACAGCCTGAGGAAGGTGGTCACCCCTGACACATCATTAACATTACAGCAGAAAACGAGGGGCAGAGGCAACACCAACCTAATCTACAGTGTATGATGGATGTGATAGATAGAGGGATAGATAGATAGATAGATAGATAGATAGATAGATAGATAGATAGATAGATAGATAGATAGAAGGAAAGATAGATAGATAGATAGATAGACAGGAGGATAGATAGATAGATAGATAGATAGATAGATAGATAGATAGATAGATAGATAGATAGATAGATAGATAGATAGATAGATAGATAGATAGATAGACAGACAGACAGACAGACAGACAGACAGGAGGATAGATAGATACAGCCCTTTGTCCCCAGTGTGTAACATCCGGCACCTCGTCCCCCCGATGTCTCGAAAAAAAAAAATTCCTAAATCTTCTCCATCAGTGAGTGATATTACAGATATTGATATTACTGAGAAGTGGAAGGAACCGGAGCAACTTAGCCACAAAGTGGAGACCACGTAATGTTACAGAGCAGGGTCACTGAGCACTGAGGAGTAGAGTGCAAAAAAAAGTCACCAAAGCTCTGCTAACTCCATAACTGCAGAGTCCAGACCTCCTCTGGTATTAACATCAGTACAAACACTGCGCCCCCGCCGAGCAGCGGCATGCAGCCTTACATCACCAAGCACAATGCCAAGTGTCGAATGGAGTGGTGTAAAGCCGCCATCACTGGAATCTGGAGGAAACATGTTCTGTGCAGTGACGGATCACACTTCTCTATCTGGTGTCTGATGGATGAGTCTGGGTTTAGTGAATGCCAGGAGAACGTTACCCGCCTGTCTGCATTGTGCCCACTGTACAGTTTGCTGGTTGGTGGAGGAGGGATAATGCTATGGGCTTGTTTATCAGGGGTTGGCCCCAGCCCCTTAGTTCCAGTGTGGAGAAATATTAATGATTCAGCACAAGACATTATGGACAATTGTAGCTTCCAGCTTTGTGGGAACAATTTGCAGAAAGCTCTTTTCTCTTCCCCATGACTGTGCCCAGTTCACAAAGCAAGGTCCATAAAGGCATGATTGTGTGGGTGATATATGATCAGCACAAACCAGAGGCGATGATGCAGCAGAGCGGGCAAAGATGGTCAGCACATGGATCAGAAAGGACCAGAACAGCACTATATGAATCATGGTAGACAGACAAGTGGAGCAGGAGATAATCAGGTACCTGGCTGGAGCTTCAGCAAAGTGTAAGGTGAAGCAACTGCTAACAGGCACATGATTGCTGAGAGCACATGATTGCTGAGATCAATACTCAGGCAACACATGGCTTCCTGGTTCTGCCTTAAAAGGTCTTGTGGGATGATGTCAGAGGTGTTTGCTTGGTTACTGCCGTAGCCCAACATGGACTAATACAAAAGGAGGCAGACATAGGTGAAGAAATCAAGGCCCAGCACCTGAGCTGAGACAGGTGGGAACTTGACTTACCACACCTCAACTCATGACCTCAACCCTATCGAAAAATTTTCAGATGAACAAGAACGGAGATTGTGAGCCTAGCCTTATAGTCCATCATCAGTGTCCAACCTCACCAATGCTCTTCTGGATGAAGGAGCAAAAATTCCCACAGACACCTCCAAAATCTTGTAGAAAGTCTTCCCAGAATAGCGGGAGCTGTTATATCTGCAGAGGGGCAGAAATGTTAGTTTCTCCATTGCTCCCACCATCTCGTCTGCAGGTTATGTGTACATATACAGATGCTCGGCTGGGCAGCAGTAGGACCCTCATCCCGTACCCAAAATGACCGTTATAAATATTAAATACTGCCAGCCCACAACTTAAAATGTATAGTCACTCATACCCTAATACATGACTGTATTATTAAAGCTATATTCATATTAGTGTTTCAATTCCTAACTAACGAGCCAGTGCAGAAAAGAGTGTCCAGAAGAAGAGAGACTAATTACATGGGATTTTCTGTTCTGATACATTGCATCAAAACTGCAGCTGTGTGAGCAGGATTAGCCCAGGACAGTGTTTCAGCCATGTGGCATGCTGGGAGATGTGGTTTCAAACCACTGTAGAGTAATTCAGTGCACCAACGTCAACCTGAGTAATAATAATAGTGACTTGACCAAGCTGGGACATCACCCAGGTATCATAGCTGTAATCTCCGTTACACGTACACACTCGGATAATGCTGGGTAAACAGAGGCCTGTGCCACTGATCCATTGTTCTCATTGTGTGCTTAGACTTTTGTTACACCCGGTGTTGCATTACTGTTGATCAGACCTAATTATAGATGAGGATTACAGGCATCATTACCAGCTGAGGGAAGAGCAAGGACAGGCCATTCGCTGATCACCAATGATGCATTAAGAGGGAAAGGCTGTGAAACGCGTCAATACTTTTCTTATGGAAGGAGCCTTGAGGATGGTAATTGGTGTGATCACCTAGCCTAGCTTCTAAACAATGCGCAATCATCAAGCTTCCCAGGAAACAGAACCAAGAAGACCTTGCGAAACGCGTTGGTTAGGTCATTTTAAAAAACAGGACATCAAATATTAGAAGATTGAAAGGTGCCTTCAATGATCACAGCAGTAGATTAATAGAAGACAAAAATTGATTTCTTGCGTCAAAATGATTAATTCTCACACATTTTTAAAGTTGAGGAATTGTGCAAGAGTGAAGCAAACATTTGCCATTGTAAGATGGTCAACATAGTCAAAAAAGTAGAATGGTGTTAGACCAAAATCAGACTTCAGAAACATGACCAAGTATAAATTCTGAAAATGTGTGGAGGAATAGTAAACACACGAACAATAATGGTTGAAGAATATTTATGGTGTATAGAAAATCAGGAGATCCCCCTCATCCATACACAGAAACAGTTGTTTGATCATGTACAGTACAGACCAAAAGTTTGGACACACCTTCTCATTTAAAGATTTTTAAGTATTTCAATGACTATGAAAATTGTACATTCACACTGAAGGCATCAAAACTATGAATTAACACATGTGGAATTATATACTTAACAAAAAAGTGTGAAACAACTGAAAATATGTCTTATATTCTAGGTTCTTCAAAGTAGCCACCTTTTGCTTTGATGACTGCTTTGCACACTCTTGGCATTCTCTTGATGAGCTTCAAGAGGTAGTCACCGGAAATGGTCTTCCAACAATCTTGAAGGAGTTCCCAGAGATGCGTAGCACTTGTTGGCCCTTTTGCCTTCACTCTGCGGTCCAGCTCACCCCAAACCATCTCGATTGGGTTCAGGTCTGGTGACTGTGGAGGCCAGGTCATCTGGCGTAGCACCCCATCACTCTCCTTCTGGGTCAAATAGCCCTTACACAGCCTGGAGGTGTGTGTGGAGTCATTGTCCTGTTGAAAAATAAATGATGGTCCAACTAAACGCAAACCGGATGGAATATCATGCTGCTGCAAGATGCTGTGGTAGCCATGCTGGTTCAGTATGCCTTCAATTTTGAATAAATCCCCAACACTGTCACCAGCAAAGCACCCCCCACACCATCACACCTCCTCCCCCATGCTTCATGGTGGGAACCAGGCATGTAAAGTCCATCCGTTCACCTTTTCTGCGTCGCACAAAGACACGGTGGTTGGAACCAAAGATCTCAAATTTGGACTCATCAGACCAAAGCATAGTTTTACACTGGTCTAATGTCCATTCCTTGTGTTCTTTAGCCCAAACAAGTCTCTTTTGCTTGTTGTCTGTCCTTAGCAGTGGTTTCCTAGCAGCCATTTTACTATGAAAGCCTGCTGCACAAAGTCTCCTCTTAACAGTTGTTGAAGAGATGTGTCTGCTGCTAGAACTCTGTGTGGCATTGACCTGGTCTCTTATCTGAGCTGCTGTTAACCTGCGATTTCTGAAGCTGGTGACTCGGATAAACTTATCCTCAGAAGCAGAGGTGACTCTTGGTCTTCCTTTCCTGGGGCGGTCCTCATGTGAGCCAATTTCTTTGTAGCGCTTGATGGTTTTTGCAACTGCACTTGGGGACAGTTTCAAAGTTTTCCCAATTTTTCGCACTGACTGATCTTCATTTCTTAAAGTAATGATGGCCACTCGTTTTTCTTTACTTAGCTGCTTTTTTCTTGCCATAATACAAATTCTAACAGTCTATTCAGCAGGACTATCAGCTGTGTATCCACCAGACTTCTGCACAACACAGCTGATGGTCCCACCCCATTTATAAGGCAAGAAATCCCACTTATTAAACCTGACAGGGCACACCTGTGAAGTGAAAACCATTTCCGGTGACTACCTCTTGAAGCTCATCAAGAGAATGCCAAGAGTGTGCAAAGCAGTCATCAAAGCTAAAGGTGGCTACTTTGAAGAACCTAGAATATAAGACATATTTTCAGTTGTTTCACACTTTTTTTGTTAAGTTTATAATTCCACATGTGTTAATTCATAGTTTTGATGCCTTCAGTGTAAATGTACAATTTTCATAGTCATGAAAATACAGAAAAATCTTTAAATGAGAAGGTGTGTCCAAACTTTTGGTCTGTACTGTATATGGGCAGCTTCTTTCAAAAATAAGCGCATTATTTGTTGGAAGAGAGTCAAAGAAATCTCGCAAATTTACTCAGGAAAAGCTGTGAAACGCGTGCAGTTGGCTTCACTGAGAACATTGAAGACTGAAGAGTCGGGAGACCACCATTCATATTACATGGTTGTTTGATAATTTGTGTGTTGGCCTGACTTTCTTCTCATCAATGTGTGTCATAAACTTTAGACTAAATGCAAACTTGTAGAACCTCATAAACCATGACCATGGAGAAGCTGCGAAATGCGTGGGGTAGGCTATAGCAATATAGCTAAATACCAATACTTGTTTAAGGAACATCTATCTTCTAAAGAAAGTCAGGAGAATGTCATAAATACAGAACCCAAAAACCTGTGAAACACTCGTGGAGTGTCAGAGAAAATGAGTATGGTCCTCTACAAGGCCCCCATACACAATAATGCTCTGCTCAACCGAGCGCTCCTGTGTTCATTAAGAGAGACGATGCCAGACACCTCTGATCACCAAGAGAACGAGAAAGGACCAGCCATCGGAAATCCAACATGCCAGATCCTTCTGTCCCTCAATGTCAT
The DNA here is from genome assembly GCF_046119375.1 of Phyllobates terribilis. Taxonomy (NCBI): domain Eukaryota; kingdom Metazoa; phylum Chordata; class Amphibia; order Anura; family Dendrobatidae; genus Phyllobates; species Phyllobates terribilis. Next base: position 79,316,175 of record NW_027362765.1, read on the forward strand.
TTGATGAGGGAGAATCAGAGAGAACCCCCCACTGTTGATCGATATCAGTGGGTTTGGCCATTGTTAATCTAATGTTTAGAGTGTCATAAACCCCCATAAATCTGATGTAATAAAAGCTGTAAATTATGTGTATTGGGCTTCACAGAACACAAGTATCAAAGGTGTCATAGAACGCGAGTCGTTTGAAGAGTCAAGAGATCACCATACACATTAGATAGTTGGAAGAGATGAAATTTACTTTTTATGGTGAACTTTAGGAAAAAGGCAAACTGTCTGATTCTCCTTATGAGCCATGGCCATAAAAAAGCTGTGAAACGCGTGGCGCTACCTCTATCAAGCACAAAAACAAAAGCTGTTAAGAAAAACTCAGGAGTCAGAAGACGGGTTAATGGATTGGCCTAAGTTTCATCTACTACAGACTGAATGCAGATTGGTAAAACTGAAGCGCCTTCATGAACATTGACCAAGGAGAAACCTTGAAATTCGCATGGTGGGCAAATCTAAACCAGAAACAATACCAGTCGAGGAACTTGTTGTTTAAGGAGAGTGAAGACAGCCCCATAAATACATATAATAAAAATTTGTGAAATATATGTGGAGGGCCATGCGAAATGCAAAAAACACTATTGACGAGGCCATCTGAACAATGCCATGAATACGATCAATGAGAACTTGTGAAACGTGTGTAGCATAAAAATAATTTATGTTGAAAAACATCTGTCATCGAAAAAGTCAGACAAGAGTCACATACACATTAGACAATTGTCCGATTTGGCCGAAATTATCTGGTAGAACTGAGTTAAATCCAGTATGTATGGCTAGCTTTGGCCTAAATAAGGATTGTCAAGACTGAAGCTTCCATGATGGAACAACAACTGGGGCCATATGAAATAGAAAAATCAGATTTGCCGAGAAGTATCAGCCATCTGGAGAAACTGTGAAACCTAAACAGTGGGTAACACCAAACATAAAAATTATTCGTCTGAAGAGTCAGGAGAGTTCTCAAATCCAGATGAAATTGATGGGTTGTACAAACATCTTAAATTAAGGTCAGCTTCAGACTGAATGTAGAACTGAAGCTTCATTGAGAACAAACAATGAAGGAAAAGCTGTAGTGGACCATACCAAATACAAGGCAATAAGGAAGGTGTCTCTACAGCCAGAGCAGTGTAGAATCATAGAATCATAGAAGGTTAGAGTTGGATGGGACCTCCAGGGTCATCTGGTCCAACCCCCTGCTCCAAGCAGGATTCACTAAATCATCTCAGACAGATGTCTATCCAGCCTCTGTCTGAAGACTTCCATTGAAGGGGAACTCACCACCTCTCGTGGCAGCCTGTTCCACTCATTGATCACCCTAACATTTTGTGTGATCAGTTATAGTTCTCCTTCCATGGTTTACCCTCAAGGCAGAGGGAATCTCAACATCAATTTTGAGAACCGAATATGACTGATAAAATCTTTGTAAGGACAAAGTTGTACAACCAAAATTGGGCAAGAGATTAATCATATGTGTTTGGTAACGTTCATATTACTAGAGAACAGCAAAAGAGTGGAAAAATCATGGGATAGCAGTGTGATCTGAGGAATTTACAAGACACCACCAGAAGGAAGCAGAGAAACACATGTGTGGGGGGCAAAGCAAATACCAGGTGATGTTGCAACTGTATCATTCAGGGAGCAGTCACAGGATGCCAAATATTTTCCTGATGACGGCGGAGAAAATCAACTTTCTGTCAGGATTGTTGCAAAATTCTTGGTCTGTGTTAATAATGTTCTTTGTATATTGCAGTTTCCTTGATGAAAACCAGAGATTGTTTTATGACCGTTTCGACTATACGGAGAAATGTTCCTGCAAAGTGATGGAAAGAGTCAACACTAAAAGAGCACGATCCGTATCACTACATGTAAAATGGATAATGTATACCAGCTGGACATACATAATTACATTCAGAAGATGCCCAGGTTATACCAGCCGTACATAAACAATTATATACAGGAGATACCCAGGTTATACCAACTGGACATACATAATTATATACAGAAGATGTCCAGGTTATACCAGCTGTACATATATAATTATATAGAGTATACCCAGGTTAGACCAGCTGTACATACATAATTACATTCAGAAGATGCCCAGGTTATACCAGCCGTACATAAACAATTATATACAGGAGATACCCAGGTTATACCAACTGGACATACATAATTATATACAGAAGATGCCCAGGTTATACCAGCTGTACATATATAATTATATAGAGTATACCCAGGTTATACCAGCTGGACATACATAATTACATTCAGAAGATGCCCAGGTTATACCAGCCGTACATAAACAATTATATACAGGAGATACCCAGGTTATACCAACTGGACATACATAATTATATACAGAAGATGCCCAGGTTATACCAGCTGTACATATATAATTATATAGAGTATACCCAGGTTAGACCAGCTGTACATACATAATTACATTCAGAAGATGCCCAGGTTATACCAGCCGTACATAAACAATTATATACAGGAGATACCCAGGTTATACCAACTGGACATACATAATTATATACAGAAGATGCCCAGGTTATACCAGCTGTACATATATAATTATATAGAGTATACCCAGGTTAGACCAGCTGTACATATACAATTATATACAGAGTATACCCAGGTTATACCAGCCGTACATAAACAATTATATACAGGAGATACCCAGGTTATACCAGCTGTACATATATAATTATATAGAGTATACCCAGGTTATATCAGCTGTACATATACAGTATAATTATATACAGAAGATGCCCAGGTTATACCAGCTGTGCATATCTAATTATATACAGAGTATACCTAGGTTATACCAGTGTGAGGTCCTATCATTACATACGGTGTGCTAATCACTATCCATTTCCCTGCCGTGCTCTATTACAGATATGAGGAGCGGTGGACTCATTGCACAATCTCGGAGTCGCGCTGAGCGCCAAGGCCGATTCCACTACATAAAAGCAAAAGGGATCTGATTCCTGTCCGGCCACGAGTGCAGGATGTAAACCATCTGTGATCCGCAATTAATCATCGCTCTCCCGATTACACACAACTTCCCCAGATCACAATTTATTTTCACTTTCTATGGCAACGGCAGGAAACATTCACAGACTATTTATGGAAAGATTACGGCACATTCTATCAGATTTATATATGTACATACACAGCGTTGGGCAAAAGTTTTAGGCAGGTGTGGACCAAATGCTGCAGAGTCAGAAGCTGTCAGAAATAGAATAACAAAATACAAAGTGACTGAACAAAAGAATCTAAGTCCCATCAATATTTGGTGACCGTCCTTTGCCTTCTTCTAGATACACTTGCACACAGTCAAAGATTTTGTAGGATTATAGTCCCGTGAATGAGTAAAAGGTGCTAATGATCATCATTTTCATATGTAGGTTGGAAAAATCATTAACAAACAGAAACAGCTGCGTTGGAGGCTAAAAACTGGGTGAGGAACAGACAAACTCTGATAGAAAGGCGAGGTTGTCGAAGACAGTTTCGTGTAAAAATAAACCAAAAGAGAGGGCGCTCCATGTGAAGAATGTCACAGCACATAAGAGGAGGGGGAAGAGGTGTTCAACTCAACCTCTGGTAATTGTGCATGCCAGACACAATGCTGATGCTAGTAGGCGGTGAATGACGGCGGTCCAGGAGCCCTGCAGCACCTTCTGCCCACTCCTGCTCAGTAGCCATGATACAGTGAAGGACGATGGTTCCTGACTCAGAGCGTGGCGCTCTGTGGATATCCGCCACCCACTTTTCATCGTTCTTCACTGAAGACAGTTTCATGTGACAGGTCATATGCCATGGCAAGAAAGAGCACAAGGTAGTTATACTGCATCAGCAAGGTGTCTCCCACCTCCCAACATTATACTGGAGAAAAACAGAGACACCAAGCGCAAAAGGGTCTTTTCCTAGGTGAGGGAGAGGGGACTGCTCACCTTACAAGGTTTTTTAACCCACAAGTGAGGAATCAAGTATATCAATTGCTTCGTGTAGCTCAGTTAATAGGAGAATAGGGATGGTAGTCTGCACTGCTGATCTAGGACTCAAAAAACTAAGCACAGTAGGGAAATTTGACCAAGTGGTTTATTCTCTACACGTTTCGAAGATGGACCAACTTCTTCATCAGGAGCACCATATGAAGTCTCTCAGTGGTATCATTGGCTGCTGGTGAGCTGATACTTCATATTTATGGAACTGTAGACTATCAATTAATCTAAGACCAGTGACATCATGGAGACACTCCATATTAGTGAGAGTGTACCCAGTCTTGAAGTCACTGATTCCTTGAGACTACATTCTCAGGAATATGAAATGTCTTGGTAATATAACAAGGGGCTGGCATGGAGAAGGAACTCCTAGCTGAGAAAGAGTATGTACTGCTGTAGATATTGTTTCAGTCTAAACAATAGGGGTCTATGCCGGTTACAGAGGATTGAAGTTGATAATAGTCATCTGTAAAAAAAAAATGATGATATTTAATCCTTGGCCTGATATCTTTTTTAGATCGTCCAATGGAGAAAGTCCAGTTTGTACAAGAACATACTTGTGAACTCACAACAAAGACTTCAATAGCTGCACAATGTCACAAGAGGGAAAAAAGGAGCTCAACAAAGACGACAACACATTTTCATACAAATCAAGGCAGGCGTTCAGATAAACCTTTGTCTAATAAATTCTGTTTTCTTCCTGTCGCATAACAAAACCACAATTAGCTCCAAAGGTGTGAAATGTAGCGTGCTGCAGCTCGCAGCCACCGCCAATCCCTGCACACAACAGGTCACGTAATGATGAGGATAGTCTAGAAAGTAGAGGAACTAGCAAAGGGAAGATAATAGTTATAGCCTTACTCATAGGGTCTAATATAATACTGCCCCTACGTACTATATATCTACTATAATACTGACCCCTATGTACAAGAATATAACTACTATAATATGGCTTCTATGCAGGGCCGGCGTCAGCACCCGGCGCACCCGGGCAAATGCCGGGGCCCTGAGCAGGCAGAGGGGCCCACTGGCGGTCGCGCACCCCGCTGAGCTATGGGCGGAGGAGAGCGGTGTCAGCGCCCGCCCTTCTCCGCCGCTTGCTCAGGGCCCCGGCAGCCCGATACCTCTCCCCGTGCCTCCGCAGATCCGCTGTCTTCCTGCTCTGCGCTCCCTGTGACGTCTCAGGTCAGAGGGCGCGGTGACGTCTTTTCACCGCGCCCTCCCCTGAGCCGTCACAGGGAGCGCTGAACGGGAAGACGCCGACAACGCTGGAGTTCGGAGCTGAGCAGCGAGCAGCGGCAGCAGGTGAGGAGAAGGGAGGTGAGTATTTGTTTTTTTTTTTTTAATGTATGGAGGCATGGGGCATTATAAAGAGGGGGGGGGGGGACATCCTGCATGGGGCATTATATAGAGGGGGGGGCAGCCTGCATGGGGCATTATATAGCGGGGGGGGCAGCCTGCATGGGGCATTATATAGAGGGGGGGGGGACAGCCTGCATGGGGCATTATATAGAGGGGGGGGCAGCCTGCATGGGGCATTATATAGCGGGGGGGGCAGCCTGCATGGGGCATTATATAGAGGGGGGGTGGGACAGCCTGCATGGGGCATTACATAGAGGGGGGGGGGGACATCCTGCATGGGGCATTATATAGAGGGGGGGGGGGGGACAGCCTGCATGGGGCATTATAAAGAGAAGGGGGGGGGCATCCTGCATGGGGCATTATAAAGGGGGGGGGGACATCCTGCATGGGGCATTATATAGAGGAGGGGGGGGGACAGCCTGCATGGGGCATTATAAAGAGAAGGGGGGGGGGCATCCTGCATGGGGCATTATAAAGGGGGGGACGACATCCTGCATGGGGCATTATAAAGGGGGGGCAGCCTGCATAGTGCATTATGTGGGGGGGAACAGCCTGCATGGAGCATTATAAGGGGGAGGCAGCCTGTATGGGGCATTATGTGGGGGGTAACAGCCTGCATGGAGCATTAAAAGGGGGGGGCCTGTATGGGGCATTATGTGGGGGGTAACAGCCTGCATGGAGCATTAAAAGGGGGGGGCCTGTATGGGGCATTATGTGGGGGGTAACAGCCTGCATGGAGCATTAAAAGGGGGGGGGCCTGTATGGGGCATTATGTGGGGGGTAACAGCCTGCATGGAGCATTAAAAGGGGGGGGCCTGTATGGGGCATTATGTGGGGGGTAACAGCCTGCATGGAGCATTATAAGGGGGGGACAGCCTGTATGGGGCATTATGTGGGGGGTAACAGCCTGCATGCAGCATTATATGGGGGCCAGTATCCTGTATGGAGCGTTATAAGGGGACCGGTATCCTATATGGAGCGTTATAAGGGGACCGGTATCCTGTATGGAGCGTTATATGGGGGCCAGTATCCTGTATGGAGCTTTATAAGGGGACCAGTATCCTGTATGGAGCGTTATATGGGGGCCAGTATTCTGTGTGGAGCGTTATATGGGGGCCAGTATCCTGTATGAAGCGTTATATGAGGGCCAGTATTCCGTATGGAGCCTTATATGGGGGCCAGTATTCTGTGTGGAGCGATTCACCGGTTTCTGAGCTATTGTGGAATTTACAATAGATATCACTCATGTAATGTAAGAAGTGAAATCTTTGCATTGTACTATATATATATATATATATATATATATATATATATATATTTCTCCGCTGTATCTCTGCATCATGAATCGTGGTATGTGTTAAAGGGGCCCACTGAGACTCTTTCGCCCGGGGCCCAGAAAAACCTGGAGCCGGCCCTGCTTCTATGTACAAGAATATAACTACTATAATACTGCTCCCTATGTACAAGAATATAACTACCATAATACTGCTCCTATGTACAAGAATATAACTACTATAATACTTCCCCCTATGTACAAGAATATAACTACTATAATACTGCTACTATGTACAAGAATATAACTACTATAATACTGCTCCTATGTACAAGAATAAAACTGCTATAATACTGCTCCTATGTACAAGAATATAACTGCTATAATACTGCTACTATGTACAAGGATATAACTGCTATAATACTGCTCCTATGTACAAGAATAAAACTACTATAATACTGCTCCTATGTACAAGAATAAAACTACTATAATACTGCTTCTATGTACAAGAATAAAACTACTATAATACTGCTTCTATGTACAAGAATATAACTACTATAATACTGTCTCCTATGTACAAGAATATAACTATTATAATACTGCCTCTATGTACAAGAATATAACTACTATAATACTGCTCCTATGTACAATAATATAACTACTATAATACTGCCCCTATGTACAAGAATAGAACTACTATAATACTGCCCCCTGTGTACAAGAATAGAACTACTATAATACTGCCCCTATGTACAAGAATATAACTACTATAATACTGTCTCCTATGTACAACAATATAACTACTATAATACTGCCCTCTATGTACAAGAATATAACTACTATAATACTGCCTCTATGTACAAGAATATAACTAGTATAATATCAGTACATACCCTGGTTAATTAAACCTTTCTATATGGCAATTCTATCTGCATTTATTCCACATCAGGATGAAGGATCTGAACAGCTGGAGGCAGGAGAAATAGGAAATCCAGTTGTAATGCTGGAGAAATCGGACCTGGATCTACCTGGATTAATAGTCCTTCAAGATGTGGCGTCTTCAGAAGGGTTTTGAGGAGTGTTAATGGAGTCATGACCTTTCATGGCTCGGTCTTCACGCTTGGCAGTCATTCCACCTTCATAGTTAATGTAAGCATAGGCATCGGAATGGAGGGTGAACTAATGGCTTCCTAATCCTTGGAGCAAGGAAATTTACTGACCAATGATACTTTCTATACTTGGCCTTCCAAAGCATATGCAGAAAATCTACGGTTGCTCAAAGCTACAAAATTGACCAGGTCTTTGCCATATCCAGCTAAGGAAAGGATTCTTTATTGTTAGAGGCATGAACCCTTTTTTTTGCATTTTTTACAGGCAGAATCTGTAGATATAACTAAGGCCTGTCTGCATTCACTTATTTAGAGGCATAAGCATCCAAAATCACTGCACCATCTTCAGCTGGAAGTAGGAATGTAAGGATTCTTTACATTTAGAGCAGTAAATCTATACAAGTGCATGTGTGTGTATCTATAGGAGCTGTGAGATATGAAGTGTTGATCTGGGGAAAAGTATTAGTTGAACTGGGGTGGTAGATGTAGGTCTAAATACCCCCAAAAAAGAACTTTTAACAAATTTGCAAATGAGGTGGCAAGTGCTTAGTGGGTGTTCCCGAGCCAGGCAAGAGATCATGCTCTCCTAACTAAACCCATCCACAGGCCTCTAACTTGGTCTCGCTTCATGGTCAGTGATGAAGGATAACTATCGTGCCGTCAATCAAGACCAAGGGGTAGGTGTAAGGTTTTCCAGGCAGAGTTAATGTCACAAGTGTTCAGTGGGCGGTCTCGAGCCTCCCATGACCTATTAGTAAACTCTGCCTTGTGCCTTACCCTTGGTTTTGATTGATGGTTTGTGATGGTAAGGCAACACTTTAGATGTCAATCAAGACAAGTGGGAGGTGCAGGGTTTACTTAGGAGAGCCTAGGCTTGGGAACGCCCACTGGACACTTGTATCCTAATTTGCATATTAATTCAAAGTTAATTTTCCCTCCCATTAGTCCTCTCTTCACTGCTGTTTAATGGCTAGAACGGAGTTGACTGTTATGATCTGCAACATGTACTAAGGAAAGATAGGGGAAAGCTGTCCCTACAGTAAGACTAAGCTGAATCCCTACGATGTAGTGGGCTGCCTGTTCCTAGTGAACAGACCCGCCTTAGTCCTCGGCTAGTCTGAACGGAGACCTATAGCATAAGGGGAGGGGTCCCTAAAAGAACTAAGGACTGGGACAAAAATGGGACACCTCCTAAACAGAGAAGTTGTTGCAGAACACAAAAAGACAAACTGACAAAAAGGTACTAGAGGTCCCAGAAGGACCAAGCGAACTGACAGAGAGATAGGCACCGAAGCACCTGGCTAGAGAAACAGTCAAACACTGAAGTCCAGCACAGCCAGAAGGGCGGAGCTGGAATATAAAGGCAGATGGTCACGTGACCACAAAACACAAGAAGAAAAAAACAAACAGGAGGGTTCTAACACTGACAGACTCTTTATTCATCAATCAAGACGGTGAGGACACAGCGTTTATTCTTAATTATGCCAGACACATTATTTAGTAGGCCCAGGGATATGAGCTATTGTTCATATGAGCCTGTATGTTTGTTGATTTGTTGAATGCCTGCTGACTACCTATTGTATCAGCCCCTGCAGCTTGTTGTTCTGCAAACATTGAAGGACAAAATATGCAGGATAATTGAACACTATAGCAATGAGGGATTGTCTTCTCCCACCTTCCCCCAAACCTGTGGATAATGCCCTGAAGGACAGCTGTGGGTATAAAAGGGACCTCTTTCCTTCTCCAAAGAGACTCTACAGGACAGCAGCCAGGGCACCATGGCTCCAACCGGAGGAATACAGATTTGATCCACTGCCCATCACTAAACCCATGGAGACGTTTGGAGAACCCAGGCTGGGACAATCAGGTCACCTGGCCACATACCTCAATGTACTCTGTGGGTGCCCTCCAAAAGCGGGGTGCTACTGGTTGGGGTAGTTGGCCCTGGAAGCCCAAGCTTGCAGATATTCTAATTCCTGGTGAGCCAGCAGAAGGGTGAGACCTCATCCTGTGTTGTCTGAGTAATATTTTGCCCATGGGAAAGGAGTACGGGCGTTCAGTGGGATGAGCCCTGGTCCATGTGGTCTTTCTAAAGACAGCCAGACAAGCAGATGAGAGCACCCACTGACCCTCATGTCTCCACAAAGACCAAGTGGAAGGTGCAGTGTTTACGAGGAAAGCCTGAGCACTTGCCAGGCTTGGGACCTCCCACTGGACACTTGTGTCTCTATTTGCATATTATCTAAAAGTTTGTTTTCTTTGCAACCAGATCTAACTACTGCTTTTTAATGGTGAAGAAAGGACCTGACAGGCCGAGCCAAAGTACTACTTACAGCTGAGGGTCCCGACTTGGACCCTCTTCGTTTCCATGAACGTATAGGATCGGAGTGTGGGAGGCTGCACGGGCGGCTGGCAGGTCTCTGCACATCACCTGCTCTCAGGTGTCTGTGGCCGCTGTAGCGTGTAATTAAGGCGTGTCGCACCTGTAATCGGACCTCCCCCTCTACTGTATTCTACTGACAGGGGCCCTGATAAGATCGAGGTTCCCAGGCGTGATTTATGACCCCGTTCATGGTGCAAACACAGAATCCTTGGCTTGTACATTGTGGTGGAAACGCACCGCTGGGCAGATCTCTGCGCTCGGGAGCTGCCACCATAATCACACTGGATCTTACCCCATTGATCTATTCATTATTAGGATACAATGGAGAGGCCGGGGGTTATCGAAGGTGACTCGCTCCCGTTAAGTTTCCCGTGAGAACGCCACGCAGCGAAACGCGGCCGCCAGGATTTCTTACATTACACGACCGCGAGTATTCTAGAGTTATACACCGCCATCTTCTGTTATATTCTGGATATTTTAAGAGCTCTGCTTGCTGGTAATGGATAGGGTATAGTTGGAAAAAAAAACTTCACAGCTGAGGGTTTGAACCCAGGTCGATATATTTTACCTGCGCTGATACATTGTACCAAACTGATACATTTGTGTACCGGATACACTCGTATCAAACCCTCGCTTGTGAAAAGTATTAGGTCTGAACCAGGATTTGGGTGTAAACAAGAATGTTTGCATTTCCTGACAGCAAGCAGAGATCTAAATTGGTAAGGATAGATTCTAAACTTTTCTTTGGTGCAAAGTTTGTTGGAAAGTTTCCGAACTTTATACGAGTAAGGACAGGAGAGGGGTTCATGCAGATTGTTGCCCAGGCTCCATTCGATTCAGCTGAAATGCAGAGAAAAAAGAGTTATAATTTCACCCATTGGACCATCAGAACGAGCTCACTGAAGGATTCTCAGATAACTCATTATGCAGGCTAGACAGTACAACATTTTTAATGAAACCCATGTAAAAAATATATATTTTTAGCAAAAAAAATACATGGAATTATGTAAGAATAAAAATCCCTTTAAACATTACGGTATTTAAACGGACAGTGTCAGAGTGATCCTGGTGATGAAGCAGATAACCTGTAATGGTGGTTAATTGGATTGTCTGTCCCTGGTCTATGTAAACACATGAGGAGGACTGGTAATTAATCACTAACGAGGGGCGGTGCTTCCCTGGGTTCACATTACACTCCCCCTAATGTATTTATCTGTAAATGATCTTAAAGTGTTTTGGTATTTCGAGGATTTGCTGAAAGCTTCCACTTAGCAGAACACGACGTGTCAGCTGCCGCTGATTGAGCCGGTATTAGGGTATTAGTGCGCCCCAGGCACAGGGCCGAATGACAATCCGAAAATGCACCAGGGAAATATAAGCGCCCACAGGTCAGGAACATGCTGTTTATATACCCACTGTGTATACAGTATCGTATCTATATAGTACAGTCATATAGTGCCTACATAACAGCGCCATATACTGCCCTAATAATGGTACCATAAAGTACCCACGTAACATCACATACTATTCACACAATGGACAAGTGCCAAAGTAATGTCACATAGCAGCAGATGAACAGTGCCAAAATAATATTATGCATTGACTTAATACATTACCTCACCACTGCCAAATAGTAACAAAGTGCTGAAAAGACACTACTATATAAAGTGTACAGGATTGCACAGTGCCCAAATATATCGCAAAAAAAACAAAACAATATCAGGACCATAAAGTGCCCAAATATCCCCATATCCTGGCCTAATAACAGGACCATAAAGTGCCCAAACATCCCCATATCAGGACCATAAAGTGCCCAAACATCCCCATATCAGGACCATAAAGTGCTTAAATATCCCCATATCCTGGCCTAATAACAGTATCAAAGTGTCCAAATATCCCCATATCCTGGCCTAATTACAGGACTATACAGTGCCCAAATATCCCCATATCCTGGCCTAATTACAGGACCATAAAGTGCCCAAACATCCCCATATCAGGACCATAAAGTGCCCAAATATCCCCATATCAGGACCATAAAGTGCTTAAATATCCCCATATCCTGGCCTAATAACAGTATCAAAGTGTCCAAATATCCCCATATCCTGGCCTAATTACAGGACCATAAAGTGCCCAAACATCCCCATATCAGGACCATAAAGTGCCCAAATATCCCCATATCAGGACCATAAAGTGCTTAAATATCCCCATATCCTGGCCTAATAACAGTATCAAAGTGTCCAAATATCCCCATATCCTGGCCTAATTACAGGACTATACAGTGCCCAAATATCCCCATATCCTGGCCTAATTACAGGACCATAAAGTGCCCAAACATCCCCATATCAGGACCATAAAGTGCCCAAATATCCCCATATCAGGACCATAAAGTGCTTAAATATCCCCATATCCTGGCCTAATAACAGTATCAAAGTGTCCAAATATCCCCATATCCTGGCCTAATTACAGGACTATACAGTGCCCAAATATCCCCATATCCTGTCCCAATGACAGGACCATAAAGTGCCCAAATTTCCCCATATCCTGTCCCAATGACAGGACCATAAAGTGCCCAAATATCCCCATATCTTGTCCCAATGACAGGACCATAAAGTGCCAAAAAATCCCCAATATCCTGTCCCAATAACAGGACCATAAAGTGCCCAAATATCCCCATATCTTGTCTTAATCACAGGACCATAATGTGCCCAAATATCTCCATATCCTGTCCCAATAACAGGACCATAAAGTGCTCAAATATCCCCATATTCTGTTCTAATTGCAAGATCATAAAGTGCCCAAATACCACCAAATCCTATCCCAATAACAAGACCATAAAGTGCCCAAATACCACCAAATCCTATCCCAATAACAAGACCATAAAGTGCCCAAATACCACCAAATCCTATCCCAATAACAAGACCATAAAGTGTCCAAATACCACCAAATCCTATCCCAATAACAAGACCATAAATTGGCCAAATACCACCAAATCTGGCCCTAAAAGGAGGACCGTAGAGTACCAAAATAATACTATCTTATACTTCCGTAATAGCTTTATGCAGTGTCCAGATAATACCACCAAATCCTGCCCTAAAAGGAGGACCGTACAGTACCAAAATAATACCATCTTATACTTCTGTAATAGATTCATACAGTGTAAAGATAATACTACCAAATCCTGCCCTAAAACGAAAGGACTGTAAAGTACCAAAATAATACCATTTTATACTACTCTAATAATAATGTTTTATGGGGGCCAGATAATACCACCAAGTCCTGTCCTATAAAGGAGGACCATATAGTACCACAATAATACCATCCCATACTGCTCTAATAATAATGTTGCAGTCTCCAATTAATACCACCAAATCCTGGCCTAGTACTGCATCAAACAGTGCCCAAAAATAGTGTTGTAGTATCAAGCAAAGCACAAATTATGCGTCCAGGTTGCCATTCTATTGGTACTGCCGTATCTTAAAGGGGTTTTTTGACGAGTTTAATATCCTGTTTATACAGGCAGAACGCTATTAACGATGTGCACTGAACGATCTGTAATACATTGGTGTGCATAGGCTGCCAATGTTCTCGGCAGCACATCATCCCATGTGAAAAGGACTTGTGCTGCCGAGAACGATGATCTTTTGTGAATCACAAAATATCATTTCACCCAACGATTGAGTGTATTGTTCGTTCATCAGGTGATCGACAGCCTGTTTAGACTCCACGATTGTCGGGAAAGTTGTAAGAATGCTCGCTCACGATAATCTTGCAGTGTAAATGGATCCTTATTCTAGGTCTCGGCTGGGTTCACAATTATACTGGATTGCTGCTGGCTCTCAGGTACAGATCTTCAGATCTCACTGCTGTCCCCGCATGTTTTAGTGTCAGGGCAGAGCATGACCTACTGGTTAAACCCCATGGTTGGACATCAGTTAAGCATAAGTCAGCACGGTGGCTGGAAGCTGAATTATGAATGCAGCTCTGGGTGTGACTGCAGTATAAATGATGGAAATCAAGACAAAGTGGATTTATTATAATACTTCATAAGTGCAAAAACGGGAGCGGCTGTGGGGTAAAGTGTTTACATCCACAAAACCTTCCCCGCCATCTGACCTGCTGCCTTGCGTTACAGACACCTCACAGCATTTGGCAGAAGTGCGGGCGCAGCTCCCATCACTCTCTGCTGACTGAGCAGGTTCAAGAGTTCACGCCGCCCGCCAAAAAACTTGGGCTCCAGGGGTATCACTTTCCCCGTGTTACCAAACCGGAATTGTACGAGAGGAGCTGCGGGACTTGGCAGGCAGAGATGTGATCAGAAACCTTAGGTCCTGGCATCAGGAGGAGGATTCGCGCAGGAGAAGGAGACGTACATCTGAGCAGCCGAGCTACCGTGTCATCAGCTATGCTTAGAATTCAACGGAGTTCTTTAGAAAGCATAGGAATGAATGGGTTCAGAAGATACTGTACTGCTCATCCTGAGCCTCCTGGTTCACGAACAATTCGTATGCCATCGACAGTCTTCATCAAGCATCAATGTGCATAAAACAAAAAAAACCCTTAAAGAGGACCTGTCACCAGGTCAAAAGTGTCCAGTTTTTGGTCTTATTTTATTCTTGCTGCTCCCCTGAGTGTTACGGTTTTTAAATCTGCCATTCGGTTCCAGAGATATGGGCCTTTTTATTTAGCGATCATTTTTATAGTCTTTACCAAAGGGGCATGGCTCACAGGACAGTTATGCAAAGCAGCTAATGACACGCCCAAGAGGAGCCTGTGAGCCACACCTTCTTTAGCGCTAAATTAAAAAAGGTCCATATCTCTGGAAGCGTATGGTGGGTTTTAAAGCAATAAAAAAACTGCATAGTCAGGGAAGCAGTGGGAATAAAATAGCAGCAAAAACTGGTCATCTTTTACCTGTTGATTGGTCCTCTTTAAAGCGGTGTCCAGGATTAGAAAAACATGAATGGTTTCTTCCATAAAAAGCAACACCCTGCCCATAGGTTGTGTATGGAATTAAAGCTCTGCCACATTCACTTTAATGGAGTCAGACTGCAATACCAGCCATGACCTACGGAGTGTGGTGGTGCGATTCTTAGAAGAAATCTTATTTAAGCAATTTTTGTCCTTTTTTTTTTATATTTTAAAGGTTCAAATAATTACAGAAATTTGGCATAAAGTACAGAAAATTACAGGAATGTTGGCATGGCCGTAACCGTACAGACCCATAGACATGTAGGGAATGGGGTGGGGAAGGGGGGAGCTATCAAATCCATTCTGGTCCCGATTGCAATGATTGATTTCATGTGTGCGGCGTGCAGTGAATAGCACAATCTTCTCCAGCCCATTTCCTTTCAGAGGACGTTTTCCACCTGCACATCGGGGCGCAGTGAATGGCGTCTTTCTTCTCGCAGGCCGTCATTCCTGCCGCTCAGTTACATTAGACCCGGACACATGTTATCGTCTGATTGCTTTATCTGTACAGAAACTTGGCTCTGGGGCGCAGCAATTTGCTTAAAGCTGCAGTTGGTCGAGCTCCAAAATGTCCATCATTTGGTTAAAGGGCCCGCCGCTCCCCTGTGTCGCGTGCGCTCCTTAAAATGATAAGCCATTTTAGGGCATTGACAATAGGGGACAACTCTATGGGGTAACATCTTAAAGGAGAATGGGTTAAATAATAGGTGCAAGACAAATTTAAGGGGCATTTCCCCTTTAAATAATAACTAAAAAAAAAAAATCCCCTTTTGAGTTGTAAGCTTTTGAGTTGTGAAAAAATGCTACCCACTTGGTATTTATGGGAACACGGGGTGACAATCAACATGGCTGAGTTGTGACTACATTTTCCGAATTCGCCAGACAGGGCAAAAAAAAAAGAAAACAAATCAAAGATTTAAAGGGGAAATGTTCATTTAAAAGGGTTTTAAAAAATATCAAGGCTTTCTTACCGAAACAGCGCCACCCCTGATCATTGGCAGCGCCTGGTATTGCAACTCAGTAAATTTCTAAAAGAAAGACATCCATGGTGGGGTTTCTCCATAGAATATCACATGCATAAAAGGGCTTGCCCATAAAAAATGTGGAGATCCCCTTTAAGAATAAATTTTGCCACCAATAACCCTTGACTTGTATTTTCTTCAATACCAGGCATAGAGTGGGTCCAATGCCACCGGAAGTGGTAGCGTCCTGCTATTAGCAGGTTTTCTAGGATCCTCAGGGGCTGACACATAAGAAAGAAAGCCCCACCCATGCTTAAAGCGACGTCCAGCATTAAGGTCTTTAGCCTCTATACTGAAGGAGCACCTTCGTCCTTATTAAATACCCGGTATAAATTACGGTTTCTAGCAGACAGTGCCACGGATTAGGTCATATGTGCAGGATTAGGCGCGCACAATGGGATTATGATGTCACTGAGACAATAACATGTGGATTAGCGACTGGCTGGATACACGCGCCATTATGAGCTACAGCAGGATAAACCTCTAAACACTGTTATTACTCCCGCTATGATTAACATATGATTATTAATACCGCACACAGATCCCTCTCCTTATGTGGCCTGCTAAAGAAAAGTTTAAACGGGAAGCGCAACTATTTCTTTGGTTTCTAAATTAAAATCTCACAGTGCCATGGGTGCAGAAACAAGTAGACAAGACAATCCATGCTTTACACTGCATGTCTGCTTTTGTCTGAAATCCATTACCGGTATGATCACAACACAACTGTAATGCTCTATCCCTTCCCCATGCTTTACACTGCCTTTTTGTCCCATTAACGCTCATCCTTGATCAATGTAGTCTGAAATTCACCTGTCTCATCAGTGGTTTTCTGTTATTAATTGGCTGGTGTCCAATCTGGATGAATACACATAAGCGACTCCTATATGCAACGGCCACCATGCTTTATACTGCATCTGTGCTCTAATGAAGAAAGGTCATGATCATGACTCCAGCCAAGTTGCATGGTTTATTGAAGCCTGAAATACACCTCGTCACTAGCCTAATGTGCTGCTCTCTATTATCTGTTATCATGCCTCTCTGCTCTACCCATTCTCCATACTTTACACTGCATCTCTGCTTCAATAGTGCTCAGTCTTGACCCTTGACACTATTGTGCTGTCTAATTTAGATTCCTAGTGGACAAGAAGTAAAGATTACTCTAGTCCTTAACTCACAAAGAAGATTTCTTCATGCTTTACACTGCAGCTAAGCTCTAAAAGGTCACGATCTGGGGCTATAGCTTAGCTGCATTGTTTACTGAAGTCTAAAGTATTCTGAAATCCACTACCTCCTGTCTCACAATAAGCCTATTGTGCTGCACTGTCCACATTGCTTTATACTGCATTACTGCTCCTCGAAGTCTAAAATCCAAACTCTTGTCTTCTCCTTTATCATAGGATCCCCAGCACCAGTTGTAAGCACTGATGAAAGGACGATTTTTGAGCTGGGGAGGGAGCAGTGCAGCGTCTTATAGTCCCACTGCCATTTTGACACTGGTCTTGGCACCAGGTTGTGGCACCTGCTACTGATGACGCCATGTGAGGGCAGGCTGTCATCAGAGGCAGAGCTGGCTGTGGTGCCAGTCTGATAAGGGGCAGTGACGGACGCTCGTACAAGAGAAGCGTTGTGAATATCAATCTTTTATAGGATTACAGCTCCCCTTCATGAGCAGGCCATGACACTAGCTGTCGGCGGGTGAAAGATGGAGGATTCCTGCGCCCATATAAAAGCCTTGTACGAAACAATCCTGTCCTGTCCCAACAAGTCGCCCTGTGAAGCTTCAGTCAACATGACACAATCAGCTTTGTTCACCTGAAGAAGGGGGAGGTCTGACGTGATATTTAAGACGGCCGATTGAACAAAATGACTTCTTGTCAGCCCTCAAATTAGCGGCTGCCAATTCGGGTGAGCAGACAGGTGCCGTTTGTGGGTCACAATGGCAAGAATCACTTGCTGTTAGGAGCGCCGCAGATGTAATCACTGTCATTAGTGGTAATTCTGTGCCGAGGCTCCATCATTATATTTTCTTATCTGTGAGAGATCTACAAACGTTCTCACAGAGAATCAGTCACAAAGGACCCTACAGTACACACGGAGTGCACCTCATATACAAGAAGTAGTCATGGTGAGACCTGGTGTACAAGATGGAGTCATGGCGAGACCTCGCGTGCAACAAGATGTAGTCATGGCGAGACCTCGCGTGCAACAAGATGTAGTCATGGCGAGACCTCGCGTGCAACAAGATGTAGTCATGGCGAGACCTCGCGTGCAACAAGATGTAGTCATGGCGAGACCTCGCGTGCAACAAGATGTAGTCATGGCGAGACCTCGCGTGCAACAAGATGTAGTCATGGCGAGACCTCGCGTGCAACAAGATGTAGTCATGGCGAGACCTCGCGTGCAACAAGATGTAGTCATGGCGAGACCTCGCGTGCAACAAGATGTAGTCATGGCGAGACCTCGCGTGCAACAAGATGTAGTCATGGCGAGACCTCGCGTGCAACAAGATGTAGTCATGGCGAGACCTCGCGTGCAACAAGATGTAGTCATGGCGAGACCTCGCGTGCAACAAGATGTAGTCATGGCGAGACCTCGCGTGCAACAAGATGTAGTCATGGCGAGACCTCGTGTACAACAAGATGTAGTCATGGCGAGACCTTGTACGTACATGAAGTAGTGATGGTCAGAACTCATATTAAACACGTAGTGATGGTAAGACCTCGTATATACAAAGTGTAGTGATAGTGAGACCTCATATAATATATAGTAATGGTGAGACCTCGTATACAAGTAGTAGTGACGGTGAGACCTCATGTACAAGATGACGGTGAGACCTCATGTACAAGAAGTAGTGACGGTGAGTCTTCATGTACAAGAAGTAGTGACTGAGTCTTCATGTACAAGAAGTAGTGACTGAGTCTTCATGTACAAGAAGTAGTGACTGAGTCTTCATGTACAAGAAGTAGTGACTGAGTCTTCATGTACAAGAAGTAGTGACTGAGTCTTCATGTACAAGAAGTAGTGACTGAGTCTTCATGTACAAGAAGTAGTGACTGAGTCTTCATGTACAAGAAGTAGTGACTGAGTCTTCATGTACAAGAAGTAGTAACTGTGAGTCTTCATGTACAAGAAGTAGTGATGGGGAGACCTTGTACACAAGAAGTAGTGATGGGGAGACCTTGTACACAAGAAGTAGTGATGGGGAGACCTTGTACACAAGAAGTAGTGATGGGGAGACCTCATATACAAGAAGTAGTAATGGTGAGACCTCATATACAAGAAGTAGTAATGGTGAGAACTTGTATGTACAAGAAGCAGTGATGGTCAGACCTCATATATTCAACACGTAGTGATGGTAAGACCTCATATATACAAGGTGTAGTCATAGTGAGACCTCATAATATATAGTAATGGTGAGACCTCGTATACAAGAAGTAGTGATGGTGAGACCTCATGTACAAAAAGTAGTGATGGTGAGACCTCATGTACAAAAAGTAGTGACGGCGAGACCTCATGTACAAAAAGTAGTGATGGCGAGACCTCATGTACATGGAGTAATGACGGCGAGACCTCAAGTACAAGGAGTAGTGATGGTGAGACCTAATGTACAAGAAGTAGTGATGGCGAGATCTTGTATATTTGAAGTAGTGATGGTGAGACCTCATATACAAGAAGTAGTGACGGTGAGACCTCATGTACAAGAAGTAGTGACTGAGTCTTCATGTACAAGAAGTAGTGACGGTGAGACCTCATGTACAAGATGACGGTGAGACCTCATGTACAAGAAGTAGTGACTGAGTCTTCATGTACAAGAAGTAGTGACTGTGAGTCTTCATCTACAAGAAGTAGTGATGGTGAGACCTCATGTACAAGATGACGGTGAGACCTCATGTACAAGAAGTAGTGATGGTGAGACCTCATACACAAGAAGTAGTGATGGTGAGACCTCATACACAAGAAGTAGTGATGGTGAGACCTTGTACACAAGAAGTAGTGATGGTGAGACCTTGTACACAAGAAGTAGTGATGGTGAGACCTTGTACACAAGAAGTAGTGATGGTGAGACCTTGTACACAAGAAGTAGTGATGGTGAGACCTTGTACACAAGAAGTAGTGATGGTGGGACCTCATATACAAGAAGTATTGATGGTGGGACCTCATATACAAGAAGTATTGATGGTTGGACCTCATATACAAGAAGTAGTGATGGGGAGACCTCATACACAAGAAGTAATGATGGGGGGACCTCGTGTACAAAAAGTAGTGATGATGGGACCTCGTGTGCAAGAATTTGAGATGGTGAGACTTCGTACACAAGAAGTAATGATGGAGAGACCTCGTACTACACAAGAAGTAGTGATGGGGAGACCTTGTACACAAGAAGTAGTGATGGGGAGACCTTGTACACAAGAAGTAGTGATGGGGAGACCTTGTACACAAGAAGTAGTGATGGGGAGACCTCATATACAAGAAGTAGTAATGGTGAGACCTTGTATGTACAAGAAGCAGTGATGGTGAGACCTCGTATATACAAGGTGAAGTCATAGTGAGACCTCATATAATACAACCGCTGGCAAAATGTTGTTGAAAAAAAGCAGATCACAGACATGGCACAAAACTAAAGTCATTTCAAATGGCAACTTTATGGCTTTAAGAAACACTAAAACAAATCAAGATAAAAAATGTGGTACTCAGTAAGGGTAATTTTTTTCAGACTAAGCAGAGGGAAAAAAATGATGGAAACACTCACTTCTGAGGAAAAAAATATGGAATCATGAAAAACAAACACACAAAAGAACACTCCAATGCATCACTAGTATTTTGTTGCACCACCTCTAGCTTTAATAACAGCTTGCAGTCTCTGAGGCATGGACTTAATGAGTGACAAACAGAACTCTTCATCAATCTGGCTCCAACTTTCTCTGATTGCTGTTGCCAGATCAGCTGTGCAGGTTGGAGCCTTGTCATGGACCATTTTCTTCAACTTCCACCAAAGATTTTCAATTGGATTGAGATCCGGACTATTTGCAGGCCATGACATTGACCTTATGTGTCTTCTTTCAAGGAATGTTTTCACAGTTTTTGCTCTATGGCAGGATGCATTATCATCTTGAAAAATGATGTCATCATCCCCAAACATCCTTTCAATTGATGGGATAAGAAAACTGTCCAAAATATCAATGTAAACTTGGGCATTTATTGAAGCTGTAATGACAGACATCTCCCCAGTGCCTTTACCTGACATGCAGCCCCATATCATCAATGACTGTGGAAATTTTCATGTTCTCTTCATGCAGTCATCTTTATAAATCTCATTGGAACGACACCAAACAAAAGTTCCAGCATCATCACCTTGCCCAATGCAGATTTGCGATTCATCACTGAATAGGACTTTCATCCAGCCATCCACAGTCCACGATTGCTTTTCCTTAGCCCATTGTAACCTTGTTTTTTTCTGTTTAGGTGTTAATGATGGCTTTTGTTTAGCTTTTCTGTATGTAAATCCCATTTCCTTTAGGTGGTTTCTTACAGTTCGGTCACAGACATTGACTACAGTTTCCTCCCATTCGTTCCTCATTTGTTTTGTTGCGCATTTCCTGTTTTGGAGACATATTGCTTTAAGTTTCCGGTCTTGACGCTTTGATGTCTTCCTTGGTCTACCAGTATGTTTGCCTTTAACATGTTTGTATTTAGTCCAGGTTTGAGACACAGCTGACTGTGAACAACCAACATCTTTTGCAACATTGTGTGATGATTTACCGTCTTTTAAGAGTTTGATAATCCTCTCCTTTGTTTCAATTGACATCTCTCATGTTGGAGCCATAATTCATGTCAGTCCACTTAGTGCTCTCCAAGGTGTGATCACTCCTTTTTAGATGCACACTAAGGCTATGTGCCCACGATGCAGAAATGCTGCATATTTTTTCCGCTTCTCCCTGTCAGGAAAAACGCATGCAGATTTTACATGCGTTTTTCCCGCCTGATAGAAGCGTTTGTCAAGCGTTTTTGCATGCATTTCTGCATGAGGGTTATCAAGCGCTTTTCCAAGCGATTTTAGCATCACTTGGAAAAGTGCTTGACAACTTGTTCACACTATATAAATCCATGCAACCGGCATGGATTTATAGTAGTGTGACCAAGTTAGTTAAAAAAAAAGAAAAAAAAAAAAGAATAAGAATGGTAAAAAATAAAGATTATACTCACCTTCCGATGTCCTCCCGGTGTTTTCTCTGCTCCGTCCGGTGTCTTGTGCGGCTCGCGGTGGTGTGAAGGACCTGCGGTGACGTCATTGAGTCATGTGTCAGGTCACATGACTCAATGACGTCATGGCAGGTCCTTCACAACACCGCGACCCATACAGCAGACCAGACGCAGCAGAGAAAACACCGGGAGGACAACAGAAGGTAAGTATAATCTTTATTTTTTATTTAAAATTCTTTTTTTTTCAGGTTTCATGGTACCCAGGTCTGGATGAGAGTCTCATCTTCTCCAGACCTGGGTACCATCCACACATTGAACCGTGTGATATCCGCATGTTCACGTGTAGTGATACGGATGTCATGCGGTCCAATGCAAGTCAATGGCGGTGATTACGCTGCATGTCCGCAAAATTAATGGACATGCTGCGCATTTTTCCGCAATGATAATCCGCAGCGGAAATTTCCGCAGCATGTGCACAGCACATGCGGATTATCATTGGGGACCATGGGGCACGTATTACAAGCGTTTTTTAAGAGTTTTCGCTGCGGAAATTCCGCAGAAAAAACGCTTGAAAAACGCACAGTGGTCATGCAGCTTATCGAGCAGATCTAATTTGATGCAGGTGTTAGGTTTAAAAATGAAAATTTACAGGGTGATTCCATAATTTTTTCCTCATAATTCAGTGATTCCATAATTTTTTCCCTCTGCTTGGTCTGAAAAAAATTAACCTTACTGAGTACCACATTTTTTATTTTGATTTCTTTTAGTGTTTCTTAAAGCCATAAAGTTGCCATTTGAAATTACTTTAGTTTTGTGCCATGTCTGTGATCTGCTTTTTTTTTAACAACATTAAACAAGTGAATGAACATACTCCGAGCCCGGTGATTCCATAATTTTTGCCAGGGGTTGTATGTAGTAATGGTGAGACCTCATATACAAGAAGTAGTGATGGCGAGACCTCTTGTACAAGAAGTAGTGATGGCGAGACCTGTTGTACAAGAAGTAGTGATGGCGAAACCTGTTGTACAAGAAGTAGTGATGGCGAGACCTCTTGTACAAGAAGTAGTGATGGCGAGACCTCTTGTACAAGAAGTAGTGATGGCGAGACCTTACAAGAAGTAGTGATGGCGAGACCTCTTGTACAAGTAGTGATGGCGAGACCTCTTGTACAAGAAGCAGTGACGGCGAGACCTCTTGTACAAGAAGCAGTGACGCGAGACCTCTTGTACAAGAAGTAGTGACGGTGAGACCTCATGTACAAGAAGTAGTGACGGTGAGACCTCATGTACAAGAAGTAGTGACGGTGAGACCTCATGTACAAGAAGTAGTGACGGTGAGACCTTTTGTACAAGAAGCAGTGATGGTGAGACCTCTTGTACAAGAAGTAGTGACGGCGAGACCTCATGTACAAGAAGTAGTGATGGCGAGATCTTGTATATATGAAGTAGTGATAGTGAGACCTCATGTACAAGAAGTAACGGTGAGACCTCATGTACAAGAAGCAGTGAGAGTGAGACCTCATGTACAAGAAGTACTGACAGTGAGGCTTCATGTACAAGAAGTAGTGACGGTGATATCTCATGTACAAGTAGTATTGACGGTGAGACCTCATGTACAAGAAGTAGTGACGGTGAGACCTCATGTACAAGAAGTAGTGACGGTGAGACCTCATGTACAAGAAGTAGTGACGGTGAGACCTCATGTACAAGAAGACGTTGAGACCTCATGTACAAGAAGACGTTGAGACCTCATGCACAAGAAGTAGTGATGGTGAGACCTTGTACACAAGAAGTACTGATGGTGGGACCTCATATACAAGAAGTATTGATGGTGGGACCTCATATACAAGAAGTATTGATGATGGGACTTCATATACAAGAAGTAGTGATGGTGGGACCTCATATACAAGAAGTAGTGATGATGGGACTTCATATACAAGAAGTAGTTACTACCAGTCTTGACTGTTTTTTTGGTGGATACTCTCAAGTGTCATCCTCCTATTGCATCCTCTAGTAATTTACGGATATCTGACAAGGCTCCTAGGAGTCGGCAGATGCCGCGGGTCATATGTCACCCCCAACTTTTATCAATTGTGTTTAGATGACATCATTTTCTGGCAGGCGACAAAATAGACAAACTGTCTGCATCTAGCAACAAACACAAGGCCCCGCAATCTGCTAATGAATTCCGGGGTATTGAGATTCCGCTCAGGGCTGCATACTTCTATTCTGCGCTTTGTGAGACACTGGTACAGCAACCGGAAAAGCCATTCACTGCTCGGTCGGAAACAAAAGGCCGCGCTGGACGACTGGACGTGAAGGGTTTTCTTTTTTGGACAATTTTTTACCCCAACGTTGGCACAGAATCAATAATCTATGAAGGATCGAGCTGGGGAAAGATTTGCTGCAGACTTTCAGTGCAATGTTCCAGCCCTCTCCCGCTGCAAAAGCCTTGCCAAAACATAGGTGGCACAAGTGTCCTGATTATACAGTGATGCTGGTATGACCTGGACTTCTCCATATTATACATGTACAGCTGGTATAACCTGGCTACCCTCTGTATATAATTATACATGTACAGCTGGTATAACCTGGGTATCTCCTGTATATAATCATACATGTACAGCTGGTATAACCTGGGTATCTCCTGTATATAATTATATATGTACAGCTGGTATAACCTGAGCATCTCCTGTATATAATTATATATGTACAGCTGGTATAACCTGAGTATCTCCTGTATATAATTATATATGTACAGCTGGTATAACCTGAGTATCTTCTGTATATAATTGTATATGTACAGCTGGTATATAATTATATACAGGAGATGCTCAGGTTATACCAGCTGTACATATACAATTATATACAGAAGATACTCAGGTTATACCAGCTGTACATATATAATTATATACAGGAGATGCTCAGGTTATATGTACAGCTGGTATAACCTGAGTATCTCCTGTATATAATTATAAATGTACAGCTGGTATAACCTGAGTATCTCCTGTATATAATTATATATGTACAGCTGGTATAACCTGAGTATCTCCTGTATATAATTATATATGTACAGCATGTATAACCTGGGTATCCACTGTATATAATTATATATGTACAGCTGGTATAACCTGAGTATCTCCTGTATATAATTATATATGTACAGCTAGTATAACCTGAGTATCTCCTGTATATAATTATATATGTACAGCTGGTATAACCTGAGTATCTCCTGTATATAATTATATATGTACAGCTGGTATAACCTGGGTATCTCCTGTATATAATTATATATGTACAGCTGATATAACCTGTGTATATTCTGTATATAATTATACATGTACAGCTGGTATAACCTGGGTATCTTCTGTATATAATTATATATGTACAGCTGGTATCACCTGTGTATATTCTGTATATAATTATACATGTACAGCTGGTATAACCTGAGTATCTCCTGTATATAATTATATATGTACAGCTGGTATCACCTGTGTATATTCTGTATATAATTATACATGTACAGCTGGTATAACCTGGGTATCTTCTGTATATAATTATATATGTACAGCTGGTATAACCTGGGTATCTCCTGTATATAATTATATATCTACAACTGGTATCACCTGTGTATATTCTGTATATAATTATACATGTACAGCTGGCATAATCTGGGTATCTCCTGTATATAATTATATATGTACAGCTGGTATAACCTGGGTATCTTCTGTATATAATTATATATGTACGGCTGGTATCACCTGTGTATATTCTGTATATAATTATACATGTACAGCTGGTATAACCTGGGTATCTGCTGTATATAATTATATATGTACAGCTGGTAGCACCTGTGTATATTCTGTATATAATTATATGTACAAATGCTATAACCTGAATATCTTCTGTATATAATTATACATGTACAGCTGGTATAACCTGGGTATCTGCTGTATATAATTATATATGTACAGCTGGTATCACCTGTGTATATTCTGTATATAATTATATATGTACAGCTGGTATAACCTGAATATCTTCTGTATATAATTCTATACATACAGCTGGTATAACCTGGGTATCTTCTGTATATAATTATATATGTACAGCTGGTATAACCTGGGTATCTTCTGTATATAATTATATATGTATAGCTGGTATAACCTAGGTGTGTTCTGACCTATAGCCCTTACTACATATGGATCTGAGAGTCTGCAGTGAGCTTGGGGTTGTATGTACAGGAGGTCGGAGCCTTGTCCACAGTGGTGATGGTGACACCAGAGCTGATAATTTGACGCACCGCGGATGATGAGGGTGTGAATCCACTAGGACGAAACCATCGGAGAACAATATGACAAGTGTTTGGAGAACCTTGGTACGTCTCACACACCAAGAGACAAAGCCTGTATTCACGGACAGACGGCAAAACTGCACATTCACGCGGAGCTGGGAACAGTCGTGGGATTCGCAACGATTTTAGATATCACTGCAAAAGCTTAACCGCTTCTTTCTTAAAGGGGAACTCCATCATCAAAAAATTAATTTGATTTTTTTTAGTTTTTATTGTGTAGTGGCTGAAAACCCATCCTAGTTTAGTCCTTACCACACAGGTACAATTTGTAGATATGAGTTATTCGCTTTCAATCCTAAATTTGGAGGCAAAAAAAAAAAACAGCTGAGGAGCTAGAAAAAAGGACTTTTCATCACTTTCACATGTGGCCCCTGTTTCCCTGGGGGTCACTCAATCATTGGCAAGGTCAGGAAGTAAATAAGACCCCCACCAAAACATCTGATCTGGACTGACATAAATATGTACTGACCCCCCACAAACCTATACAGCCCTCCCCCACTTACATAACAAACAGCAGTCATATTGTGTGTAGTGCAAAAGTAGGGTCACAACCTCACGGCGAGTGTTTGCGCCCCCCCAGTGCCATCAGCCCTTACTAATTGGCCGGGATGATTAACCTTGTCCTTATACATTAGTCCTGTTTACACGTATACAGAGAACCCTTAACAATGGGCCATTGACAAGGCTTTTATAGGATGGACTCACAGACCATCATGCCCCTGACCCAGCAGCAAGGAATACCTCAAATATTGGGGTCGACTCCCCCCTCTATTGCCAAAATTAGAGTCTTTAGGAGGTTCTTCGGAGGATAGGCTATCACGGGGTGCAGATGGGTAGCCATGGCATTTTGGAACTTGCCCCTGTTGCCACCACATTGGTACTCTTGGAAAAAAATCTCATCGCCGCCTCCCTAATTAAAATATAAATAAATTCTGATCACCCCCTCCCTAATTAAAATAAATAAAATTCTGATCACTCGCTCCCTAATTAAAATAAATAAAATTCTGATCACTCGCTCCCTAATTAAAATAAATAAAATTCTGATCACTCGCTCCCTAATTAAAAAATATAAAAAGTTCTGACCACTCGCTCCCTAATTAAAATATAAATAAATTCTGATCACTCGCTCCCCAATTAAAATATATATAAAAAAAATCTGATCACTCCCTCCCTAATTAAAATATATACAGTACAGACCAAAAGTTTGCATATAATTCCATGTGTGTTAATTACTAGTTTTGATGCCTTCAGTGTGAATGTACAATTTTCATAGTCATGAAAATACAGAAAAATCTTTAAATGAGAAGGTGTGTCCAAACGTTTGGTCTGTACTGTATATATAAAAAATCTGATCACCTCCTCCCTAACTAAAATATATATAAAAATTATATATAAAATAAATCTGATCATTCCCTCCCTAATTAAAATAAATAAAAAATTCTGATCACCCCCCTCCCTAGTTAAAAAAAAATACATCAAAATTTCTGATCACTCCCCTAATTTAAAAAAAATAATAAAAATTCTGACACCCCCCCCCCATCCTCTTCAATTAAAAAAAATAAGCATATTCAGTACTGCTGTGTCCATTGAAGGAAAAACTAAGGCCTCAATTCATCATTTGAATAATTTTAAGTCACTTTTCTTTTTTTGGTCTTGTGATATTCGCTTATGTTTATGGCACCAAGTTCATCATCATGGCTCACACGGTTCATGAATTTGGCTCAAAGTCGTCAAAAATGGGCTTTTACGTCCGTCACTAAAAAAATTTCTAATTTTTTTCAGCAAAATGTTGCATATTTTTCAAAATGTCGCAAAAACGTGATTTGTACAATTTTTTATTTTATTGTGCAAAGTTCAGAATTTTACTTATGCCACTAAAATGGTAACACAAAAACTCAACAAGTTTGGTATCGGCAGGATCATCTTTCCAGGTTATTTTCAGTTCCCAAACCCTCCTCCCCCAAAAAAATAACAATGGTGGAATTGCAGTTTTTTTTCTCTATTTTGCTACACTTGGAATTTTTTCCCATATTTCAGTACATTATATAGTAAGTCCCTCGCATGACAATGTAGACTAAAAAATAATAAAAAAAAAAAAGGTTTAGCTCTCGGAAGAAGGGGAGGAAAGACGAAAAGATTAAAAAAATTGATTATCTTTAAGGGGTTAATTGAATGTCTGTCTCTTTAAGAGAACGCCATTTTTCATACTTTGAGGATTGCATAGACTGTCTTAACCCACAATTACAAAATTGTCACTAAAGTCAAGGTACGAAGCAACTTTAATCACCAACGTCAGGAAGAAGAATAAGGCATGGCCAATTTACTCCGGAGACTAAGAGCGCCACCCAATACCACCCACTTGAGCTCGGACAGCGCGAGACCAGAACAATACAGGGGTACTCCACCTTTGGGGTTTTTTAAGGTCTACACAGAAGATGGGACTCAAGAAGTAGAGGCCAATGCAACAGGATCTTACTGCTCCATTATGTGACCAGATCACAGGTACAGACTTACCGACAGTGGTCAACATATCATTTACGAACCTCGGCCGTGCAAAATATTGAAGGGGTTGTCCAGGTTTGGCACGAAAGTCCATAGTCACTCTATGTAACTGCAGACTCGTGAATCGTCACAGATTGCAGGATTCTCTGGTGCTGGCGCCGGGAGCTTGTGGTCATGTGACCGCAAGTATGTGATATGCACACTCCTGACCACATTCCAACTAGACATGTGCGGCTTAGCTCAATACAAGTAAATTGGACATCTGGTTGGAATGTGGCCAGAAGTATATATACCACTTACCTGCAGTCACATGACGCCCGGTCTTGCCGTCTGCATCAGAGAATCCTGACAACGTGCACTGTGCCTGCTGTAACAATTCACAATAGAGTGACTCCAGGTTTCTGTGCCAAACTTGGACAACCTATTGAATCATCTTGGTTAAGTATATAACATCTTTCTTGTTAGACACGGGAGCCTTCATTGAACTCATTAGAAATCTGGGTCGCATCCCCCAATGACTCAATCCTGGTAACTTGGGTTGTCACCAACCTCTATACTTCCATTGCACATGAAAAGGGCACACAGGCCATTCACAAAATGCTGCTGTAAAGTAATTTTACACAAAAAACACTAATTTCTGTATAGACTTCATGCAATTGGGCATGGGGAGAAATTTTTCCTCCTCCAGGATACCTTTAACTTACAGCCTGACCGATTCCTTTTAATGAAAAATTAGAGGTGACTAATCTGTTATCTTGCCACAAAGTGCTGAGTAGCCATTCTCCATAATACACAAGACTGATCAAAGACAAAACAGATAGAGCATACCGAGGACTAGGACTTTTTGTTTGAGGGTATTGGTCCAATTAACAGGAACTTCAAAGTTGTCATAAATAATTGTTAGGTCAAGAAGAAGTAAATGTGGAAAATACTTTTAAGACAGACTGAACTAAAACAGCAGAGTGCTCGAGTGCTTTTCTTAAGGTTACATTATATCAAGATAAAATGTAATTGAATAATCCATTTATGTACAAGTCCAACTAATCAGTAGAAATCTTAACTTTTCCCTTTCCTATTATATTTAAAAAAACCTGGAAAATCGCTTTAATCAAACTAATCATTAGAATGCCGGAGTTTTCCCTTTTTTTTTTTTTTTATAATATTACACATTAAAAAGAAATAAAAGTGGAAAATCCTGTTAAGTACAGACTGAACTAATCAATAGGAGAGGACTCGAGATGTCCCTTTACGATAATTAAAAGGGATTTTTCCCTTGAAAATTGGAACTCTGGGACCTTGTGGAGTGTGTCAATGACTGCCTTCTGGGCATCTGTCAAGTCAGCTGTCTTCCCCATGATTATGGAGCCTACTGAAACAGACTAAGGGACCTTTTTGAACGCTTAGGAAGCCTTTGCAGATGTTTTTTGTTAATTATTCTAATTTACTGAGATAATGACTTTTGTGTTTTCATTGGCTGTAAGCCATAATCATCAACATTAACAGAAATAAACACTTGAAATAGATCACTCTGTTTGTAATGACTCTATATAATATATGAATTTCACTTTTTGTATTGAAGAACTGAAATTAAATTTTTGATGATATTCTAATTTAGTGAGATGCACCTGTATTACATGATAGCTAAAAAAGAACAGACAGAACTAATCAATAGCAGAGTTCTCAAGTTGGTCCTTTTCTATTATGTACCTGTTTCTGTAAAGCTGATTTATTGTTGTTTCAAAAACCCTCAATGGGCGGCCAAACAAAAAAGAAGTGGATTCGGACTAGTAGAAGCCATGGGAAAAAGTTGTCCAGAACTTTTTGGTTTGTGTCGAGGACCTTAAGCCGGTCCCCTATAATTTCGTGACAACTGGTAACCGTGTAAGGGGTTGTCGTAATCTAAAAATAATGTGAGAAAAAACTCGTAACTCGCATTAGTTATGGCCACACAAGAAAATCTCCCTTCATGAGTAAAGTATTCGTCGCCATGAGATGACCCCGACTTGTCAACAGCTCGTAGAGAAAATAAGACATCAAGACAATAATTCCGGCAACAGAGCCGGAAATATTATCACCCAGCTGCTGCTACACTTCTCATCAAGGAAGAGACACAAGTCAGGAAATACATATTTATATATCCCAGTGCAAACACCTCGCAACTCTGGAGAGGAGCCCATGAGTCCTAGGAGATCAAAGGAAAACAAGGCTGTGTGCACAGCGTCAATAGGCTGCCAGGAAAAGTAAAGCCTTCCAATTTATGTCGTCTATGTACCAGACATAGTTAGCACAGGTTCTTCTGTGAATAAACAATGGACAATAAAAGGAGTATACTAAGGGCAGGGGAAAGGCTTTGCGCTCAAATGGACCCCTATGCTTTAGGGACTACCTCTCAAGAAAATGACTGACTAGGATGAGTGATACTGTATAACGGTAACTGTACAAGGACATAATCAGGGTTAGGCACTTTTATAATATGCAAATTAATTATTCACCAGAATATGGAAATCTGATAAGTAGTGACCTCATCAGTCGCTATGAGTCTGATATGTGGAACTGGAGCAAAGTGTAGCACTTCCATCATGGTCCGGAAGTTTCTATCTAATTCCGAGACTTATGAAAAGCACAGCCGATCAATATATCAAAAATGACATCACTGATAGAGCCTGATCCTCTGATGTCACTTGTGAAAAACAAAATTCATAAAAGTAAAGAGGACCAGTCACTCTCCATAAATATAACATTTCTTTGCCTGGTGTGAAAGTCGCTGTTCCTGTGAATCCGGCGCTGTTTTTCTTTTGTTCCTGCGCCTCTCCGTTACTGAAATTTGGCCCCTTCTTCCCTGTAGCGAGTCTTGTTAGTCAAGATGGCGTGGTCCTCAAATGTTCTTTTGTGGGCGTGTTCTTAAAGACTTGCCAAGGTTAGGTTTATATACAAGGAAGAAGAGGCCATATCTCAGGAACGGAGAGGAGCAGGAAGAAACGAAAAACAGCGACGGATTCAGGAGAACGGTGGCATTTACACCAGATAAAAAAAAATTACATTTATGGTGGATGACGGGGGCTGTATAGGATGATAAGATGAAAAGGGGACATTTTTCCCCCTTTTTCATATACCGTAATCACCTAGCTAAGGAAGCCGAGATACAAGGTGTAATTTGGCTGCTATGGCTACTCCTCGGGTAGCCACAAGGGGTTTCCTTCCATGACTAATATATAAACGGGGCAAAATTTCCGCTTGTATCACAGGCAGGAAAACTCCAGCAAATACCAGTAGTCATATCTGAATTTTGGGGATCTTAGGCATAGTTACTTAAAAAAAGGCTAGGCAAAGTGGGGAAGGGTCATCTTTTATATTTTTATTTAATAAATTAATAATAAACATGAAAATAAGAAAACTTTGTAATATATCTCATCAGACAAATCTGCTTCTTTCTTCTCCTGGACTGAGCTTCCATTCTCAAACATCTCAATTATGGGGTAAAATCTGTATTCAGTGACAGATTATTACATTACTGAGATAGATGACATTTGGTGCTGATAAGATCCTACGTCGATGGGAGGAGCTCTGCCTCTAGCTCCTCCCATCTATATAGGCAATGACAGTTGGTGCTGATAAGATTCTATGTAGATGGAAGGAGCTCTGCCTCTAGCTCCTCCCTCTGCCCATCTACATAGGAAATTATAGTTGGTGCCAAGATTCTATGTAGATGGGAGGGAGGAGCTAGAGGCAGAGCTCCTCCCATCTACATAGAATCTTATCAGCACCAACTGTCATCTAAGATTCTATGTAGATGGCAGGAGGGAGGCGCTAGAGGCAGAGCTCCTTCCATCTACACAGAATCTTATCAGCACCAGCTGTCATCTCCTAAGATTCTATGTAGATGGAAGGAGGGAGGAGCTAGAGGCAGAGCTCCTCCCATCTACATAGAATCTTATCCGCACCAGCTGTCATCTCTTAAGATTCTATGTAGATGACAGGAGGGAGGAGATAGAGGCAGAGCTCCACCCATCTACATAGAATCTTATTAGCACCAACTGTCATCTCCTAAGATTCTATGTAGATGGAGGAGGGAGGAGATAGAGGCAGAGCTCCTCCAATTTACACAATCTTATCAGCACCAACTGTCATCTCTTATATAGATAGGAGGAGGGAGGAGTTAAAGGCAGAGCTCCTCCCATCTATATAGAATCTTATCAGCACCAACTGTCATCTCTTATATAGATAGGAGGAGGGAGGAGTTAAAGGCAGAGCTCCTCCCATCTATATAGAATCTTATCAGCACCAACTGTCATCTCTTATGTAGATGGGAGGAAGGAGGAGATAGAGGTAGAACTCCTCCTATCTACAGAGAATCTTATCAGCACCAACTGTCATCGCTTAAGATTTTATGTAGATGGGAGGAGGGAGGAGCTAGAGGCAGAGCTCCACCCATCTACATAGAACCTATCAGCACCAACTGTCATCTCCTATCTCAGTCATGTAGTAATCTTCACTGAATACAGATCTTACCTCGAATTGAGAATTATTGATCAGTCCTGGAGGAGTAAAACCAGATTTCTTTGATACGACACATTACAAAGTTTTTTATTCTCATGTGCACTATTGATTTATGGAATAAAAATGTAAACGCCGGTCACTCTTTAAGAAATGATCTCGTCTCCTGTGATCGGCCGAAGATAAACAGGGAGAAGAGGCCCCGTATTATTATAACACAAGTGTCGGCCTCATGTTCCACTCCCCTCCTTGACAATTGGGGGCCCCAGGGACCGCCTGACACTGAGCAGAGCACAGCGCAATCAGCGCCGAAGCCATGGGTGCGATTCTGTTTCACTTTAATTACTATGTGACAATTACTGCGACAGGGGGACGAAAGGAAAACACAACTCCGCCGCCCATAAATCATGTCAGAGGCCGAGAGCCCCAAACAGGAAGTGGCACTAATGGCTGACATAAGTAAGGGAGGGGGCAGTTTAAACAACTGCTGTCAAATAAGTCGATGCAGAGCAAGTGTGAACACATACTGTACAGGTATATCAGAACGATGGCGTACGGCTAATTAAAGGGCAACTCCATCCTACAGAAACAAACATGTGGTGCCTTAAATCTAGGACCATCATGCACTGCTGCAAGGTTCTGTCAAAAAAATTGGTTCTGTAGCTACACAAGTTGAGCTGCAGTGTAAAGCATGAGGGAGAACGAGAGCAGCAATTCTGAGCCTCTGATGAGACAGGAGGTGGATTGCAATAGATCAGATCGTGACTCACCTGTGTGATCAGAGCTTCAGTTTAAAGCATGGAGGGGGAGATTATTTTAAATGACCTTGGACCCTAACAGACAATGGCACTAAGCTGCAGTCACTGACTCTTGCAGTGTCAGAACGTCACGTGTCTGGTATAACACCTAAGTGAATGTGGTGAGGCTGTAATACCACACGCAGCCTGATGATAGAGGGTGGCGCTATCCCTATCTAGTACAACTCAGATGCAAATCCGTCGTGTTTTCCCAAAATCCTCGGGCGTGCCCCACTGGGAGTGGAGGGGTTAACGGGTGCCCCCCTTACAGAAGCTGGGTTCGGATCCAGATCTCTGGGATAACAGGGTCTGGTTTATTGTAAGCCTGTGAACACGTCATTTTCCGCACACTGCCCCGTTTGTCAGGAGGTCTCATTCGCCGCCGTGGCGCTACATGAGGTATTTTATCTGGGGGGGCTCATGATAAAGAGACTGTTGTCTCGATTTTTTTCCTTCCCGGGGTTAAGAAAACAGTAATTTTTGTATTCTTTTTCCCTTTTATTGTAGGGCGTCTTTCATGGCTGTATTTACGGCGCTGTAATCCGTCCTCCCGCTATTGCAGCCCTGACCGAAATCTACTGGAGCCTCCATAGACTTCCCTGTGGGACGTCAGAAAGTTCACACGACTTCATTACTCCGCTCCCCCCGGACCGGTCCTGCCTCATTCAACAACGCTTCACTCATCGGGGGGATGAAACTTTCCGAAAACTTTTTTACATCGTCCACAATGTAAGCGTTAACTCCACCCAAAAAAACGACTCTCTGCTCCATCACATCCCAGTGTTAGAGGGGATCTCGTGATGGATTCTTATCTGAGGGGGGCAACTTCCTCATATACTTTTAATGGTTATTTTTCACTACCTCTGCTAGCTGTCAGGGGACGGAGACATTCTTCTATCTATTCTGCGGCTTTCCAGACATTTAGGGGTTTTCTCACTACAGATTGGAGTAATGCTGCTATATAAAAACAGTACCCGATTAACGGGGTCCGATCGCTGCGACCCTCGACAATCACAGTTCCATCGCGTTCTCCTTCTCGTGATCGTCCGTGATCATAAACTCTCAACCAAAGTCGCCTATAGTCTCAGAAGTGGGTCCTCCGATGCCATAACTGACCATAGGATAACCTTGTAGCTCAGGGGGGGTGTTTCGGTATTATTTTGAGGCATCTCTGGCGGTGTTATTCGGACACCTCAAGGTGGTATTATTTTGGCACAGTAAAATATTTAGTAGCCACGGTATACTTGGCACAACTATCGAAACACAATATGGCACTGCTTTTGGTCATGGAATGATGGTAGCTATAGGATTTAGTATAATACCGATATTTGGCCACTATGCGGGAGTATTATTTGTGCACAGTCTGGCACTACTATTAGTCTGCCATTACTGGGTAGAATGCGGCAGTAACTGTTCCATAGATCTGGCACAAAGGTTCCGGGGTGACATGGTATGTTATTGTTACTGGTGTGTATAGGTGTGTCATGGTGTGTATAGCACTAGTATTTTTACACCTCATGGTTGTATTATTTTGGCACAGTAAGATATTATTTAGTAACCATGGTATATTTAGCACAATATGTTGATGTTTGGCTCAGCTATTGAAGCACAATATGGCACGGTTATTTGGTCATTACATGATGGTAACACCAAAATATAGTATAATAGCGATATTTGGTCACTATACGGGAGTACTACTTGTGCACAGTCTGGCACTATTGTTTGAGCTCAGCACAGTCTAGTATTTGGCCACAACATGGTGGTATTATTTGGCACTGTTATACGATCACTGCCTGGTGGTAATAATATGGTGTTACTTAGACACATGAATTTGGGCACTATATGCAAGCATTATTCGGACACTGCAGTATAACACAATATTTATCTACGGGTACTGTTATTGGGGCACAGCATAGCACGGTATGTTATTGGGTTAAAATCACAGCATAGCACAGTATGTTACTGGGTTAAAATCACAACATAGCACGGTATGTTATTGGGTTAAAGTATGGTTGTATTTAGTTAATGTATGACGACAGCACAGTATGGCACTACTATTAGTTCACCATTACTGGGTAGAATGTCCCATAGGACTGGCACAAAGGTCCCGTAGTGACATAGTATGTTAATGTTAACGTAGTGACATAGTATGTTAATGTTACTGGCCAATATGTCACGGTGTGTATAGCACTAGTATTTGTACACCTCATGGTTGTATTATTTTGGTATGACACTATTATTCGGTCGCTGTACGGTGGTAACAATCAGCACTGTATGGTACCATTGGTAGACATGACTGAGAACTGTATAGCACTATTTGGACGCTGCATGATGGTATTAACACGATAGTCGCAGATATTTGGACACAGTATAACTATTATTTGGACACAGCACGGTGTATTATTGGGTCACAGTATGGTGGTATTGTTTGAACCCAACATGAAACGATTATACACTGTAAGGTGATATCACATCAGCACTCTGTGGCACTATTCTTGTTACACAACTATTATGGGGAGTATTACTGAGCACAATATGGCGATAGTTTAAATCTTGCACATTAGAGTAATTTTGCTTCTTTCCTACCATGGAAGGTAAAATGGACCCCTGTCAATGCTTTCTGGGGGCCTTGATCGGGCCGTACTACCACGCGTAATACGATACTTTCTGACGAGTGAGACGTAATCCAGTTTTCAGTAGGAGAAACTTTCCTTCTTGTGTAATCCTAATCTACAACTGTCCAGTAAGTCTTCTGACATGTCACCAATCACTCCTAAACAAGCAAAGCCCCCTCGGAGACATGACCCGGCTCAGCGCTCGCTGCCAAAACTGGAGTCTCAGGAACTCCAAATTGGTTGCAGACCATCGGAGCCCACCCTGCATGATTAGCTCCCTGCCACCGCAGGGCGCCACGCTAACACAAGCAGCAAACCTGCCGTGTGAGATGCAGTCTGAACCAACAAAGTGTTTTTCTGATGTCCACCGCCAACTTCAGGCCTGGGGAGTAGTCACATCTGAAGTGTGGGGGGGAAGTGAAGGGCGACGGGCGGCCCGCTGAGATGTCGGGGAGTCGAGAATTATAAAATCTTGGCTTCTGACAATCAAATTTAATCGTTACCATGAGGAGCGGAAATTTAGTGAAATTATTAACAGCTAAAGCCGTCTGTTCGTGTGTGCGACCAATTCACGTACTCTGCTCGTGTTGTGTACCGCAGCGACGTGCCCCGGGGTCGGGCTTTCATGTGGCCGGTCGTCAGGAACACGAGACGAGTCTAGATGAGCGCATGGAGTTACACCACATCTGAGCCGGTGATCAGTGTCAGCGTGACAAATGCAGCGTGCCTTCAAGTGGGGACTGCTCTGTTCCAGGCGAGCATGATGTCAGCACCATGCAAAACGCTGGGCTGATCCGGGGATGTGTGATGATGTGAGGTGTGAATGGACTCTGCTGCTCAAAAAATGCGTCAGCTGCTGCTCCCAGGACCCTGCAGGCGGCCACTGCTCCAGACTCTGGGCCCGCAGGCGGCCACTGCTCCAGACTCTGGGCCCGCAGGCGGCCACTGCTCCAGACTCTGGGCCCGCAGGCGGCCACTGCTCCAGACTCTGGGCCCGCAGGCGGCCACTGCTCCAGACTCTGGGCCCGCAGGCGGCCACTGCTCCAGACTCTGGGCCCGCAGGCGGCCACTATTCTGTTCTCCGACCACGCAGACGGCCAGTTTCCATCACTGCATCAGAATAAGCACTCAATTGTCGCTATATTCTATAGTCTCCTGGCTGAATCTAGGAAGGGGTAAAGGGCATTAGGGACGAGGGTCCATTGGGAAAAGGTTACAGTAATCGGTCCCTACCTATTAATTTAAAAAGGTGATAAACCCTTCTATCTGGAATACACCATTTAACAATGGGCCGAGATTATGTATCTGCACTTATTCTGGAGCTGCTGGAGGAGACCTTCGAGATCATGGGTCCGAGCAGCAGCATCGGAGCGGGGAACTCTCTGCAGTGAAATGTATGTAAACTCAATTCTAAAAAAATTTGTTATAAAAACTCCAAAAGTGAAAGTGAAGAACCAGCGGTTGATAACACCAGTGAGACCTAAACAGACAAGAGCAGCAACACATTTGCGCACAGTCAGGATGTTGTAAGATTATAGTCCGATGCATGAGTAATTAATTACAGTACAGACCAATAGTTTGGACACACCTTCTCCTTTAAAGATTTTTCTGTATTTTCAGGACTATGAAAATTGTACATTCACACTGAAGGCATCAAAACTATGAATTAACACATGTGGTATTATATACTTAACAAAAAAGTGTGAAACAACTGAAAATATGTCTTATATTCTAGGTTCTTTAAAGTAGCCACCTTTTGCTTTGATGACTGCTTTGCACACTCTTGGAATTCTCTTGATGAGCTTCTAGAGGTAGTCACCGGAAATGGTCTTCCAACAATCTTGAAGGAGTTCCCAGAGATGCTTAGCACTTGTTGGCCCTTTTGCCTTCACTCTGCGGTCCAGCTCACCCCAAACCATCTCGATTGGGTTAGGTCTGGTGACTGTGGAGGCCAGGTCATCTGGCGTAGCACCCCATCACTCTCCTTCTTGGTCAAATAGCCCTTACACAGCCTGGAGGTGTGTTTGAGGTCATTGTCCTGTTGAAAAATAAATGATGGTCCAACTAAACGCAAACCGGATGGAATAGCATGCCGCTGCAAGATGCTGTGGTAGCCATGCTGGTTCAGTATGCCTTCAGTTTTGAATAAATCCCCAACAATGTCACCAGCAAAGCACCCCCACACCATCACACCTCCTCCTCCATGCTTCACGGTGGGAACCAGGCATGTAGAGTCCATCCGTTCACCTTTACTGCGTCGCACAAAGACACCGTGGCTGGAACCAAAGATCTCAAATTTGGACTCATCAGACCAAAGCTCAGATTTCCACTGGTCTAATGTCCATTCCTTGTGTTCCTTTAACCCAAACAAGTCTCTTCTGCTTGTTGCCTGTCCTTAGCAGTGGTTTCCTAGCAGCTATTTTACCATGAAGGCCTGCTGCACAAAGTCTCCTCTTAACAGTTGTTGAAGAGGTGTGTCTGCTGCTAGAACTCTGTGTGGCATTGACCTGTTCTCTTATCTGAGCTGCTGTTAACCTGCGATTTCTGAGGCTGGTGACTCGGATAAACTTATCCTCAGAAGCAGAGGTGACTCTTGGTCTTCCTTTCCTGGGGCGGTCCTCATGTGAGCCAGTTTCTTTGTAGTGCTTGATGGTTTTTGCAACTGCACTTGGGGACACTTTCAAAGGTTTCCCAATTTTTCGCACTGACTGACTTTCATTTCTTAAAGTAATGATGGCCACTCATTTTTCTTTACTTAGAATTTGTATTGTAGCAAGAAAAAAGCAGCTAACAGTCTATTCAGTAGGACTATCAACTGTGTATCCACCTGACTTCTGCACAACACAACTGATGGTGCCAACCCCATTTATAAGGCAAGAAATCCCACTTATTAAACCTGACAGGGCACACCTGTGAAGTGAAAACCATTTCCAGTGACTACCTCTTGAAGCTCATCAAGAGAATGCCAAGAGTGTGCAAAGCAGTCATCAAGGCAAAAGGTGGCTACTTTGAAGAACCTAGAATGTAAGACATATTTTCAGTTGTTTCACACTTTTTTTGTTAAGTATATAATTCCACATGTGTTAATTCATAGTTTTGATGCCTTCAGTGTGAATGTACAATTTTCATAGTCATGAAAATACAGAAAAATCTTTAAATGAGGTGTGTCCAAACTTTTGGTCTGTACTGTATATCAAACAGGTGATAATAATCATCATTTTTACATATAGGTTGTATCAATCATTAACTGAAACTAAAACCGCTGTGTAGGAGGCTGAAAACTGGGTGAGCAACAGACAATTTCTGCTACAAAGGTGAGGCTTGTATTATAGTTTCATTTCACAGGTCAAATTGAGATTCTGATTTGGTTTTTATCCTAAGTTATATTGCATGACTCGTTAAAGGGTTGATTGTGACTTGTAGGATTGCTGCTTCCAGTAGGTGGCGCTATAGAGTTCAAGTCCTCTTTCTCTGAAGAGGCAATTTGCATTTCACAGGTCATACACCAAGCCAAGACTGATCACAAGACACAAGATAGTTATACTGCATCAGCGAGGTCTCTCCCAGGCAAAAATAAAGACTGTGGTTTCAAGATGCGCAATTCAAGCTCCTTTGAAGAAGCACTAAGAAATGGATAACGTTGAGGAGCGTAGACGCAAGGAAACTTTTAGTGCAGCAGATGAAAGACATACCATGGTTACTTCCCTTCAAAATTGGAAGATGTCCAGCAGTGCCATCAACTCAGAACTGGCAGCAACCAGTGGTACCCAGCTACATCCATCTACTGGTCAGAAAAGTCTGGTCAGAAGTGGTCCTCAAGGAAGAGTTGCAGCCAAAAAAACCCACAAAACTTCCACATGGAAACAAGGACAAGTGACTCAACTAACCAGGAAAAATGGTGCTAAAACATGACAGCAGGTGGTCGGGACTAATGAGTCCAATAATGAAATATTTGACCTCGCTGTTAAGTTCCATCAAAGTTGTGTGCAAGACTTGAAGATCTTGAAAATGGGGATGTATTTGAGATCAACAAGTGTCAGATTACTTTAGATATCTACAAGAATGTTTTCATTCATTGACAGCAAGCAGGGATCTCAAAACTGGAAATCTGTGGGTGACATATGAGGCATGCACCTCTATATACAGAGCTGTGAAGAGCCGCCGGCGAAGGAGAGGGGGCAGATAATACAATAAAATGGGGCAGACCCATCCTCAACAGCCGTCAGTAAAATTGCAATTTAAAGGGACATTCCACATAAACCTCCAGCAATCAAGAAATTCGATTTAAAGGAATAGTTCGCACCTATGCCTTAAAAATAAGGAAATTTAAAGGAATAGCCCACATAGACCCCTAGCAATCAGGGAATACAATTTAAAGGGGGGATTCCCACCGGTGATCAGGTAATACATCTTAAAAGGGACATACCACATCAATCCCCAGAGATCAGGAAATACACCTGATCCTGACCCACCCCCAGCAGAAAGAAAATATGATTTAAAAGGGATAGTCCACCACTCTACTGTCTGACAATGTGCAGAGTGTCATCAGTTTATAATTAGGAAGGATACCCCCATAACCAGCATTAGGTATTGCACATATCCTTTGTGTGGCTGCTGTTGCCGAACATGGGGGTTGTGGTGCGGTGTCTGCAGACATTACTGCTCATCCTGTACCTCATGCATGACCCATATCTTTCCTGTATTAGCAGATGACACATCCAACTTCATTTACATCCATTTATCACCTCCATTAACCTGGAGTACAACTCTCATGATCCAGCTCAGGGCTACCAGGTACTTGCCTAAAGGCCCCGTCACACTAAGCGATGCAGCAGCGATCCCGACAACGATACGACCTGTCAGGGATCGTTGCTGCATCGCTAATACATCGCTGGTGAGCTGTCAAACAGGCAGGCTCACCAGCGATCAGGGGAGCAGCGACATCGTGGAAAGAATCTTTCCACGATGTCCTGCTCCTGGTTACCAGCCTGCTGAAGCAGGAGCAGGCTCGCAACCATGATAAACATCGGGTTACTAAGTGCGCGTGTGCCCCTAGTAACCCGATGTTTACCATGGATACCACTCTGCTACGGTGCGCGGGAGGTTACCGTTCACCTTAGCAGAGCCGTATCCATGATAAACATCGGGTTACTAGGGGCACACGCGCACTTAGTAACCCGATGTTTATCATGGATACGACTCTGCTACCGTGAGCGGTAACCTCCCGTGCACAGTAGCAGAGTGGTATCCATGGTAAACAGCGGGTTACTAAGTGCGCGCGTGCCCCTAGTAACCCGATGTTTACCATGGATACCAGCCTGATCGTTGGTCCCACTGGTCACACACAGCGATGTGTGCTGGCCAGCGGGAGGCCAACGACCAAAAAATGGTCCAGGACACTTTGCAGCGATCAGCGACCTCACAGCAGGGGCCTGATCGCTGCAAAGTGTCACACATGGCGACATCGCTGGTGAGGTCGCTGTTGCGTCACCAAAACCGTGACACAGCAGCGATCTCGCTAGCGATATCGCTATGTGAGACGGGGCCTTAAGAGCAGAAGGCCCTCTTATTGATACTATATCAGTCTGATAATCCAGAGACTGGTAATCTGGCCCAGCTCTTGTCCTCTATACTCTCTGGTAAGCCCTGACCGCAAGCACAGATCTTGAGAAATTTACAAAGGTGTTATTATACACTGATTAAAGGGATATTCGCATCTCCAAGATCCTATCCCAATATGTAGTAGGTGTAATAATAATATTAGTAAATGCCTCCAATTAGAAATTTAGTATA
Source organism: Phyllobates terribilis (assembly GCF_046119375.1). Lineage (NCBI taxonomy): Eukaryota > Metazoa > Chordata > Amphibia > Anura > Dendrobatidae > Phyllobates > Phyllobates terribilis. Next base: position 79,359,090 of record NW_027362765.1, read on the forward strand.
GTTCTTCTGATTCAATATGTCTCATCTTCATGTACAGGTATTGCAGGACTTTAGGTATCCATGGATATGACCACTAGCTAACTAACTGTCACTATATCAGTGGTCGTAACCATGGATACCTAAGGTCCTGCAATGCCTGCACATGAGGAAAGAGACATAGTGAATCAGAAGAACTATACTAAATTTCTAAGTGGATGTATTTGCTAATGTTAATATTAGCTAATGTTAGTCTGCACGACTCCTCCTCGGGATTATTTCTAGCTGTACACAGGGTGTTTTTTTTTTTGTATTTTGCAGGGCTGGTTTTGTTTTTCAGGGCTTTTGCTTTTAGTCATGCCACCTTGCAAGAAATGAAAAGTTCAGCTCTTAGCACACACCATTGAGTCACTGCCAAATCAGCAAAAACAGAAAACACACAATTGTGTAAGGAAAAAGAGAAACTCTCTGTTCTGCTTTGGTCGTCAGTAAACTTGTATTTGTTAGTTGCCTGGTAGCGGCTTTACTATCGCGGCGGGCGTAAGGTCATGGTCAGGCTTCATGCTCTGCAGGGATTTTTATGTTGTTCGTTAGAGAGGTGGTGGAGGATGGAAGCGATGCCTTTGTCATCTTTCACATTGGGTGGGGTTCTGTAGATCATAAAAGGATTTTGCGGGACTATGACAACTCTTCCTACAATACTGTCACAAAGTAAGAATGCCCAGATCCAAACATGGTGGATCTCATTACCTGAAGAAAAATTCTGAACTGAAAAAAAAGAAGAAGTAGTTTTTGGTTTGCATAGCCCCTTTAAATATTAAAATAAAGAATGAATGTGGGTGGTCTTAGCACTAGACCCGCCCATGAGGAGCAGAGATCACATGGAAGGAATCACAAATGCTTGTTAATACTCTGCCCATTGAAATCAAGCAGTTTTGCATTAGTTTTATTGGATTCTGGTGGTCCCCTGGAGAAAATGGTCCAGACATGTGGGTGGTGTGTGTGTGTGTGTGGGGGGGGGATACCGAGATATAAAAGGATGAAAATATGATCAGGTCATGACTTTCACTCTTCCATGAATAGATGGAGAAGGTCAATACACAAGATACTTATCTGAGGTTCATAACACGTATGGCTTCAAGTAATGGAATTCAAAGCCCAATTCTAACAGCAGGACAGAGTATTTTAGAAGAAGTGAATGCTAAATGCTAAGAGCAACACAGAGTATTAAGGAGAGGGACGTGCATAGGATAGGAGGCAGGGTATTCTCCCAGCAGCACAGAGTATTTCTGAGAGGAGTGAGTTGATCTGGTGGTATAGCATAGACTGAGCATTGTATATATACGGTATAGATACTTTCCAGCATTACAGAGTATATGAGGAGGGTCACATACCAGTAGCATAGTTCTTTTAGCAGCACAGAGTATTTAAGGATATAATAGCACGGATCATGGAAGACGATTACCAATTAGGAGTTACAGAAGAAAGCAAAGGTCCTTTATAGTGAGTGCTGTGTTACTGCCATCAAAGTATTATTGAAGCCAGTATTCATGCAGGCCACTCTTGGCGTGACACTACATGCAGGGAGCTCATACACTGGCAATACTCATGCAATCCGCTCATACACTGACACTACTCATACAGGGCACTCTTGGGCTGGCAGTATTCATGCAGGGCACTCTTGGGCTTGCACTACTCATGCAGGGCACTCTTGACCTGGCACTTCATGCAAGGCACTCTTACAGTGGCACTATTCATGCAGGGCCCTCTTGAATTGGCAAAATTCATGCAGGGCCCTCTTGGGCTGGCAGTATTCATGCAGGGCCCTCTTGGGCTGGCAGTATTCATGCAGGGCCCTCTTGGGCTGGCAGTATTCATGCAGGGCGCTCTTGGGCTGCCACTACTCATGCAGGGCGCTCTTGGGCTGCCACTACTCATGCAGGGCGCTCTTGGGCTGCCACTACTCATGCAGGGCGCTCTTGGGCTGCCACTACTCATGCAGGGCGCTCTTGGGCTGCCACTACTCATGCAGGGCGCTCTTGGGCCGGCACTACTCATGCAGGGCGCTCTTGGGCCGGCACTACTCATGCAGGGCGCTCTTGGGCTGCCACTACTCATGCAGGGCGCTCTTGGGCTGCCACTACTCATGCAGGGCGCTCTTGGGCTGCCACTACTCATGCAGGGCGCTCTTGGGCTGCCACTACTCATGCAGGGCGCTGTTGCGCTGGCTGTATTCATGCTGGGCGCTCTTGGGCTGCCACTACTCATGCAGGGCATTCTTGGGCTGGCACTATTCATGCAGGGCGCTCTTGGGGAGACACTATTCATGCTTTCTTGTGCACCCTTGCACATCACCAGTAAGTACCACCAGATATATTACATGGAGAATTGCCCAGCGGCGGCGCAGGATGGAGCACGTGAATGGTTACAGCTGCCGCCAGCCTCATTGTCTTGAGTACAGGAAGTTTTCCTTGTGATAATGGGGGATATAGCGCCCCCGCACATCCTCTCCACCCTCAGCTTTCACTTTCACAATGCTGGAGAATGGAGCAGGCGGCGGAGGGTCAGAGCACACCTGCACCTGGATCAGGGGGTCCTGGCACCGCACCACAAATAACAGGATGTGGGGGCCTCCCAGAACCCACTGTGCCAACTCAGCGACAACTGCACAGAGGTAGCAGCTCCGAGATCCAGCAACACCGGAAGATGGCGATCATATAAGCGGAGAAAAGGGGCGTAGATTCACGCTGATCTCCAGCCACACAACACATTACTGAGACCGTGAACACTCCGTACACAGCTCAGCAGACAGTACTACACATGATAGGCTTAGACACAGAGTTAGATACATGAGCAGCACTCTTACTAAATCTATAGACTGGTGCATGCTGGGTAAGGGCCACAGTGTATATCATACATAGTCCCTTTTGTGGAAGCATGGAGAGGACACACAATCCCCACTTGGGATAAGTCTGTCGACTTATTGGTCTTATTGGCTGGAGGGGTTAATCTCCGCACACGTCGGCCACACATTGCCCTCCGGAGAACAAGCCACGTTCTGTTCTCTCTTCATATTTCTCAATGAAGGAAATGGTTGGATTTATTTATAGAGCTGTGAGTAATTTCTGCTCCATTGCAAATCTAAACCCTGCTCCCCTCTGTGCTGCTGTCACACCGCCGGCGTACCGATACACAATCACCCCACCACAGTCTATGTGACGATACACCAAGTCACCGACATAAAGAGACGTGACAACTGGAGCCAGAACATGACAAGAAACCAAAGTGATAGAAGATTCTATGTGCTCCTTGGTGCAGGTCTAGATTTAGTCTTTGGTGGACCTCTTGGAGGAGTCTTTAGTGGACCTCTTTGTGGTCTTTGGCTTACCTCCTCGTGCAGTGTTTGATGTGCATCTATATATATTTTTGGTTTATCGGGTAATCTTTGGTGTGCATCTTTAGATAGTCCATGTTGAATTGGGCAGCACGGGGGTCAGTGGTTAGCACTGTTGCTTTGAAGCCCTGGGGTCCTGGGTTCAAATCCCACCAAGGACAACCTGCAAGGAGTTTGTATGTTCTCCCCATGTTTGCGTGGGTCTCCTCCAGGTTCTCTGGTTTCTTCACACACTCAAAAAGACATACCGATAGGGAATTTAGATTGTCCTCATCATCGCTGTCCCCATTGGGACTCACAAAGTCTGTAAAACGCTGCGGAATATGATGCCACTATATAAGCAAAGCATAATAAATAAATCTGTAAGTTTAGTCTTGGTGGACATCTTGACAGGTTAAGAGCCTGCTAAAGTGAGCGGTAACCATGATAAACAACAGGTTACTAGGTGCGCGTGTGCCCCTAGTAATCCGATGTTTATCATGGTTACCAGCCTGCTCCTGCTTCAGCAGGCTGGTAACCAGGAGCAGGACATGGTGGTGAGCCTGCCTGTTTGACAGCTCACCAGCGACCACATAGCGACGCAGCAAGAATCCCTGACAGGTCGTATCGTTGTCGGGATCGTTGCAGAGTCGCTAAGTGTGACGGGGCCTTTAGACCTTGGTCAATCACTACACAAAGAAATTCAGCAAGAACTAAGTCTAGAAGTCCACCAAACTCATTGGTTAACTTCTTGGTGTAGTTTTTATTGACCTTCTTGATGTAGACCATGGTCAAACACTACGCAAAGAGACTCATCAATAAGTTCGTGTGACTAAGGACTACATCAAGAGGTCCACCAAAGAGCAATCTCTAAGGCCATGTGCACACGTTGGGGGAGATTTTTTACCTCAATAAATGTAAGCCAAAACCAGGAGTGGGTAAAAAAAAATGAAGTGGTGCACATTTCTATTATACTTTTAGTTTCAGTGTTCAACTCCTGGTTTTGGCTTACTCACCAAATACAGAACATCTGCACATGGACTTAGTATACAGTAGTCTTTGGTGGACTCCCTGACAGACATTAGTGTACCTCTTGGCATAATCGTTGAGTTACCTCTTGCCTTAGCACCTGGTGAATCTCTTTGTATAGTGTTTGGTGTACCTCTTGATGTAAACCTTGGTCAATCTCTTAGTATAATCTTTGGTGGACTTTATTACTTAGACATTAGATGATCTTGGTGTAATCGTTGATGCACCTCTTGACTTAGTTTTTGATGACCCTCACAGCATTGTCCTTAATGAATATCTTAGAAATGTACCAAAGACTAAGTCAAGTGGCATACTAAAGACTATTGATAGCGTAATCTTTGGTAAATCTCTTAGTGCAGTCTTTGGGCATCACTCAGTTCTCCCTTGTATAACCCTTAGCATAGTTTTTAGTGCACATATTTGCAAGGTCATTGGTGTCCCTCTTTGCTTTGGTGTAGTTTGCAAAGTAATGTGTGGGCTTTGGGTCCATCCTTTCTTTTTCTTCAGCATGTGATGCTTGGGTTGTACATCTTGGGTTTCTCCATGTCTTGTTTTTGGTTTAAGCATCTTGATGTACATGAAAAGGGAGATTAAGGCTCAGATGAAAACCAGGACCAAGTGACCCTCTACTAAATATCCCAGGTAGACCTCCACTGCCTCCAGTCCTATAGAAAGGCACAACCAGGTCAGGGGAGGCATGTTTAATTTAACCCTTTGCCATTTAAGATATTGGAGCCCCCAATAGTACATGAACTCCAGCTTTAGCCAGAATGCGTCACCTCACCGATGGCATCTCAGAACAAGGATCAAATGTTCTCAGTACAAAGAAGTTTCCACATTTCCTTCTTTATAAGTCAGTTCCTGATTCATTAGGATCAGCTTCTTATAAAATATTAGCAGCAGATCACGCAACACTCATGTAACAACAGTGGGGATCACTTCCCCCTCCATTAATGGAACATAGCTATTTCTATATATTCAAAGATCTGGTCTTCGATACCAGAAGACATTACTGTGCCCATGGACCCGTCCACTTACTTTCCACAACTCTGCCTGTGATAAGAGTTAGTCCTCATGGACTACCCAGCCTGGCTATGAGTAGATGATGGATAGACCACCCCAACACAGGTACTGGTAAAGATGGAAACTTGTAAAGAGCTGCCATCTTTATACCATGCGGAACCCCAGTAAAGAGGCATCAGTGGAGTCCTATGATACTGGGATCTGTCACAGCCATGAGCTTCACCCAAATTTGCACCCATTGTCATCAACACCAGTTTTGTGACCGAAGACATGGTGAAGGAAGAAGATTAAACCAGGAGGCAGTATCACAGATGATAGGATTAGATGCTTCAACTCAGCAGACAGTAACACACGAAGGTGGACTTTACATCTCTGCGGTTCATTTTCTTGCATTTTGCTGCCACTTATAGATGTGAAACTCCCCATAATCTCAGCATTTGGACGTCGTATGTGACTGCTGATCCACCAGTGAAATAATATGGTAGTGGCAGAGAAAGGAGTCAGAAAATACAGTTCTGGAGAATGAGTTCACCCGGCTGCCCAGTAACACAGCGCTCCATCCCCAGCCGCAACACACAAGAAGCAAGATGGCAGCGGAGAACCCCCACATGCACACAAGCAGTGAGGTGTCCATTACATCAGGGAAAGGTCATGGTATATGTGGAGGTACACCAGGGGTACAGGACTAAATGTGAGCGTGCCATCAGCCCGTACCCCGAGTGTCGGCGCCATCAGCCCATACCCCGAGTGTCGGCATCCTGTGCCCCGAGTGTCGGCGTCATTATCCCGTACCCCGAGTGTCGGCGTCAATATCCCGTACCCCGAGTGTCGGTGTCATTACCCTAAGTGTCTAATGATGGACGGGTCTCTGCTCATCATGTATTAGTGTGAGGATGGTCGGCGTTATTACCATCATCAGGGACTTTCCATCCTCTCGTAACAGATTAATAAACCGCAGGCCTGTCCGCTCCTTCCTCTTTCTGACCAACCAGCTGCAAAAATACTTCCCATTACCCAAAATAGGAGTATGGGGCAACTCTGGATATAGAAAGGCCGGACATGGACATTATATTTGTCACATATGTATAGAAGGTGGGTGATGTACCCCAAGGGAGACTTTGTTAACACGAGGAGATGACTGAGGGGTAAGATTTCTCTTTGCTTTGGTTTATACAAAAAAAAAACAACACATTGGTGAATATAAAGGATGTGAGTAATGGGTGACACCCCCAGACCTCATAGCTACTAATTACTCCTCAGAAGAAGCCACCGCCCCTTTAAGTGAGACTCCCGCTGATCACGGTCATTTAACCTCAGGCTTAATCATCAACCTTTGCCCTTCACAAAGCAAGTGGCCTCGTACAAAACAAGACAGAAAAGACCACCCAACAAGCCCCCACAGACACAGCAGTGCTCTTGGGGATACGGGGAAAGCTGCCTAATAGCCAAGCCCCCATTGGTACTGTGGGCACTGGGTAATGGATTTGCCCCCGCCGGCACTGGGTAATGGATATGCCCCCGCCGGCACTGGGAAAGCGGAATAATAGCCATGCCCCTGTGGGCACAGATAGGAGCTTCACTATACAGAATTTGTAGAAATCTGTGTGTGACTGAATCAAAGTCTATGGAGACGCTGAAGGGGTTAATCCATCCCCCTTTATATATTTTTAGGGAGTGGGGGTAAGGGATCACAAGAGGGACTTTGTTAGAGGGTGTGGGTCCACAGCCCCCTCTTGTAGCACTGTCACCCAGCCGTGCTGACAGGAAGCAGTTACCGCCTTGCGTCTCCGCCGGCCCACGTGCAGCAGGCCCGGCCGGCCGACCACAGAGCGGCCTCTGTTCCCCTCGTAATTGTCAACATCTGCTCTACAGAGATCAGATGGGTGAGAAGAAAACAAAATATACACAGAGCCCCCGCTCTCCGAGGAACCGCACGCGTCCCGAAAACTGCGCACTGAACCAAGGCAAAGGGAGCGCGGCGAGACGTCAATGCTGTGTCCGAAAGATCATCAAATATAGAGGAAAGGTGGGATCCCTGACAGAGTATGGGCAACCTCTGCCTGCTCAAATAGTGCCATACAGTGCCCACATACTACCATACAGTGCCCACATGCTACCCAAATAGCACCATACAGTGCCCACATGCTACCCAAATAGCGCCATACAGTGCCCACATGCTACCCAAATAGCGCCATACAGTGCCTACATACTAGACATAAATAATAGCGCCATACAGTGCCCACATACTAGACATAAATAATAGCGCCATACAGTGCCCACATACTAGACAAATAGCTCCATACAGTGCCCACATACTAGACATAAATAATAGCGCCATACAGTGCCCACATACTAGACAAATAATAGCGCCATACAGTGCCCACATACTACACAAATAGCGCCATACAGTGCCCACATACTACACAAATAGCGCCATAAAGTCAGTGCCCACATACTACACAAATAATAGCGCCAGTGTCCACATAATACACAAATAGCCCCATACAGTGCCCACATACTACACATGAATAGCAAAATAGTGCTAAAATAACACCGTACCCACAGGCTACACAAACAATAGCTCCATATATGATGCCCACATACTACACACGGATAGTACCATACTGTACCCACATATCACACATGAATAATACCATATAGCGGCAAAATACCACCATACAGAGTCCACATACTACACATGAATAGTGGCAACATTCTATACATGAATTATACCATGCAGTGCCAAGATAATACCATACAGAGCCAACAAAGTACACATGACTAACAGCGCAGCGCCATACAGTGCCCATACTACACATGAATAGCACCACCATACAGTGCCTACAAACAACAAATGAATAACTCTATAGAGTACCCACATACTACACATATCATATACAACACCATACACAGTGCCAAAATACCACCATTCGGTGTGCACATACTACACTTTACTATACCACACTGTGCCCATATACTACACATGAATAATCGTGTCATACAGTGCCTGCATAGTATTACCATAAATAATAGTGCTATTCAGTATGCAAATACCACCACACTGTGCTCATATTATAATGAGATAAATAGGTTTATTCACTTAATCATGTGCTATCCACACAGGACAACATTGTCCAGGTTTTAGCATAGAGACACCATGGAGCATCTCCCACTTATTACCCGGGGTGCAGTGCCTCTAATAAGCTGCTCCTGCTCCGTAGTTCCTGGCTATGCCCACTGGCATCCATGAGAAATGTGGACCACCAAAAAGAAGAATAAGGGGCAAGGAGGACTAACCTAAAATATAAGGACGAGTTAGATAACATGAATGGGTGAGTCAGGACTACAATAGTGGTGCAGATCACTGGGGGAATATGGGGATTAGCAATGTTTGCAGGTGTTCCTGCATTTCACAAGAATGTCTTTGGTCTCTTGTCATTTCTATAGCAGCGACCCCCCCACCATCCCGCTCCCTACACACCAGGTCCACAGCACGGAAGAGATCCTTGTTCACCAACGTTCGCCACATTTCCTCTAAGAAGATGAAAAGCGACGCGCCTCATTTCTCCTGAAGAGCTGAAATATCTCTGTTTGCTTAATGGGATGAGACTTAAGGGCCGGGATCACGATGGGCCTCACGGATGGTCGAGTGCGCGGAACTTTTCTAAAGGATTGGGCTGAATACTTCCTTGTCCATTGTTACGAATGTCTCGGGAGGGCGCAGAATTGCAGATTCAATAAACGGGACATTCTAACACCTGTTCGATGAAGACACCAAGGGGAGCACTCATCGCAGCAGTGACGATGGACAAAACACTTTGAAGAATACCCAAGGAGACCTCAAGCAATTTAAACTGAAAATCAGTCCCAAGGTGAGCTTGTACCAATAGATAAGGAGGCCCCAGGACAATCTAAGAAGACATCAGTGGTGGGCTGGGCCTCATACCCAAGGAGGCCAAAGCCACCTAAGAGGACATCAGAGCTATAAGGCTTGGTCTAATATCCAAGGAGGCCCAAGACGCCTAGGAGGACATCTGAGCTGTAAGGCTTGTCTAATACCCAAGAGACTCCAAGACACCGGAGAGGAAATCTAAGGCATAAAATGTATAGCCACAGGTGGCAGATAGGTTGCGAAAAATTTTACAACTGAAAATCAGTCCTGAGATGGGCTTGGCCAATACACAAGGAGGCCTCAGGCCATCCAAAAAAAAACATCAGTGGTGGATTGGGCATAATACCCAAGGAACCACCAAACCAACTTAAAGGACATCAAACGATATAAGGCTTGGTCTAATACCCAAGGAGACCCAAGCCACCTAAGTGGATATTGTAGGTGTAAAGATATATCCACATGTGGCAGATTGGTTGCCGAAAAATTCTATAACTAAAAACCAGTTCCAAATAACCAAATGGGTGGGACGCCCTAATACGTCTTACAACCGAGGGTTTGCTACAACAGCTTCTGGTCTAAACAATCTTCTAGGAGAGAGACTTGTGCTGAAGACTGTCAGGGCTTGTGAGATTCACCAGAGCAGAGCTCGGAAGGTCAACAAACTCTACTCAAGAGCTGGCCAAGATAGAAAAGCCGCCATTCTATTCTAGAAGAAATGCTATAATGTGACTCCTCTGCGCCTTGTCTGGTCTTAGCACGAAGGAGACGCTTGTCTTATCAAGAGATTAGAAGACCTAGTGGGTTTATTCCTTCAGATGTTGATCCTCAGATGAGAAGTTTCATTTCCTGATCTTACTACGATTCCCGGGCCGGGCACTTAAGTCTGGCCTTAGAAGGAGGATGTTGTAAGTGGATCCACTTCAGGCTGGTTGTTGGATTTGACTGCGGATATTAATGTAGGTTAACCCCATAATGAACGGTGATGGGTTTAGGTAGGAAGGAAGTATCCATAATTGGAAACAAATGTCTGAGAAGAGGGGGGGGGGGTTATGTGAGCAAAATGCCACGTGGGCCACTAATCAGGACTTTATGCTACGAGGTTACGGAGTGTGCCAATCTAAGAGATCCCCAATATTGTAGTAGGCTTTCTAATATCTAATAAGCTGACCCCATTATCAATGCCCATCGGCCTGCTGGCCTCCTAACCAAACCCTTCCAGCCTGCTGACTCAATTATCTTTAGACTGCTGGTCCCATTACCAAAACTCCAGTCTATTGGCTTCATTATTAAATACCACAAGCATGCTGACCTCAAGTCTGCTGAACTCGTTACCAACATCTCCAGTCTGCTGGCCTCATAACCAAAGCCCTCTGGGATGGGATTCTGGATCAATTACCAAAGTCTAATGGCTGCATTAGCAAAGTCTTCCAGTCTTTTGGCCCCCATCACCAGAGCCCTCAAACCTGAGGGTGCATTAACAGAGCCCTCAGGCCTGCAGGACCATTACCAAAACACTAGAGGTTATAGGAACCAAGCCCATGGCAATTCAGTCTGTTGGCCCCAATGCTATATCCTTCTGGATTCCCTTCCAACCTTAGCATTTTAGTCTCCTAACCAAAAATCCAAGGGTTATACAGATGCCTGATCATTGCCCATTACAATGATCCTCTTCACTCCACACTATCCAGCAGTGACCAGAAGCTTTTCCCATGATGATCCATTAACATCTGGATTTCCGTGTCTTTCGAGAATTCCTAAGTGTGAAACGGAGAGAGGAATTCATTCCGCAGTGATTCAGAGATGCTTGGCAGGGGTGCTCCCTATTTATCGGCTAATTAAAGGGGTGTAGTCATTTGTAATGCTGCGCACGTCCAGAGAAGCGCTGACTGACAACATGTCCTCTGCACTGAGTGTCAGCAGTGAACTAGTTAATTGTTTCACTGGCCTGGTGCCACCCAAAGCAGGAATTGTTTTTGCCAAAATCTTCTCCAGCTCACCCTTGGCGCTGGGCCGACTGACAAGTCCTCTCCAAGCCTGGCCTGAATGAGGATGACGAGAGCCACAATATAGAGGGATCTGTGCCGAGCACTGGAAACTGGGACATGGAGAGGAGGGAAAGCTGGGAGGGGATACTGCCCTTCCCAAAGTCTCCAAGATAGGAGAAGAGCCGCAGACACTCAGAAGGCCCTCAATGTCAAAGTGTAGGAAGAACCTGTCTTCCTCCCGGCTTCTGTCTAAGTGGCCTCTGGGCATTCGCCAGGAGCCTTGGACGACAGCTTGGCTCCCCCCTGAACCAGCCGGGGTTGGTCAATCTTAGCAGCATTTACAATGGATGACGAAGCCCACGAACAGTAAAGGCAAGCGAGAAAGGGTCGGGGTTTCCCATGGGCTCCAGATGATGGGAAAGATGGGTTTTCACTGTCCCAGGAGGATGTTATACAATGTAGGCTAAGTGAACACACCTGATCCCCCTGGAATCCCGAGAAGTTTGATCCCAGCACACACTCGACGTGCCTGATCCCCCGGGATCCTGACATGTCTGAACCCTGCACTCTCAATGCGCCTGATGACTCCTCCCCCATCCCCACCCCAGCACTTTCGACGCGCCTCACCCCCCCCACAGCACTCTCGACGCGCCTCACCCCCCCAGCACTCTCGACGCGCCTCATCCACCCCCCCCAAGCACTCTCGACGCGCCTCACCCCCCCCAGCACTCTCGACGCGCCTCATCCACCCCCCCAAGCACTCTCGACGCGCCTCATCCACCCCCCCAAGCACTCTCGACGCGCCTCATCCACCCCCCCAAGCACTCTCGACGCGCCTCATCCACCCCCCCCCCCCCCAAGCACTCTCGACGCGCCTCATCCACCCCCCCCAGCACTCTCCACGAACCAGATGGGTCCACACACGCTGTTGGAGCTTATCAATTATAATGACCTCGACCTTATTGAAACTCATTCTCCTCACTCTATATGAAGCAGGAACCAACTCTAAAGTGCTCTGACCTGCAGCCGAGCTTTTGCTTATACACAGCAGCCAATCAGAACAAGCAGAGCTGCAGTGTAAAACATGGGGGGTGTTGGACAAACTGAACGTTGGAAGATCAGACTACCACAGACTAAGTCACAGATATAAATGGGCTTTGCTTTACACTGCAGCTCTTCTCCAATCAGTAAAGTGTATCCAGGCAACAGCTTCTGAGAAACAAAATGTATGTTGGAGGACTTTCCAAAGCGTCTAGGAGCTCCCCCTTAAAAGGAACTCAAAATCTACTGTTGATTGGCCAGAATATAAAAAGTATTCATTTTGTTTCCATACCTGCAGTGTAAAGAATGGAGGATTTCAACCACACTTCATACACCACCAGTTTTAGAGCCAAAGATTAGGAAGAATGAATCCTAAAACTCTAATACGGTGGGTGTCCCTTTAAGAAAAAACCCCAATGAAACAAATCTGCAGAATCTTTCTCGCTGCTTCCTTTTGTCGCATTTGCGTTTCATCTGGTTTCTATCTGAGGTCACAACCTGATCTGTTGGAGATACCATCCGCGGTGCCCGGCCCCCTGAACCATGCCTGTTCCTGGCACACTTATCGTAACCGGTGGTTTCGATATCAGTCAGAGATGAACTCAAGATCTGAAGTGAAGAAAAATTCTGCAATTATATTCTAAGTGACTCAAGTCATCATCTTCAAGACCTCTGCTTGCTGTGAACGTAACCACATCTTGACCCCATACTTCTCACAGCTGAGGGTTTGTGCCAATTGTCACCAGTTTAAACAATCCTAAACACATCAGCAGCACAGGATTGTCATGACTGGGTACATTGTAACAAACCCTCACCTGTGAGAAGTATTAGGACAGAAACTTCAAAATGAGCCCATAACACAGTAACATTCAGCGACCCAGTATGTCCCATCGGGCATTACCCGTAATCACAGGCCACTAATCCGGACAACCTGATATGTCTCTATACATTAAATCTGCTCCCTCCTCTCTGCAGCCCCCTAAACCGAGCATTAGCCAGGAGACTGACCGCATTACAGATGCTGCTGCCAGACGGACAGCAACATGTGGACACAGGGGCCGAGGAGGAGGGGGCCCGGCCTCCACTGGAGGGACAGGGCCAGCATCAAAGGCCAAGAGACCGGCCACAAAAGCTGCACCTGTCCCCAACCTGTAACGCTTAATCCGGGGGCATTTACAGGAAACTAGGAAGCCCCCCAATGGCAACGGAAGGCGAGGTGGGGCTGCAGGTTTCCCATGGGCTGCACAGTGGGAAAGATGTGGATTTCACGGAAGAAGTCTTATACTGGCCCAATGGGGAGTTTTATAATGTGTGGCTAAGTGAACACACATGATCCCCGCACACCAGAGACGCGAGGACCCCCCCCGCACACCAAAGACGCAAGGTCCCCCCCACACACACCAGAGACGCAAGGTCCCCCCCCGCACACACCAAAGACACGAGGTCCCCCCCGCACACACCAAAGACGCGAGGTCCCTCCCCCCCGCACACCAAAGACGCAAGGTCCCCCCCACACACACCAGAGACGCAAGGTCCCCCCCCCCGTACACACCAAAGACGCAAGGTCCCCCCACCCGCACACCAGACGCGAGGTCCCCCCACCCGCACACCAGACGCTAGGTCCCCCCACCCGCACACCAGACGCGAGGTCCCCCACCCCGCACACCAGAGACGCAAGGTCCCCCCTCCGCACACCAGAGACGCAAGATCCCCCCCCGCACAGCAGACACGCAAGGCCCCCCCCCTGCACACCAGAGACGCAAGATCCCCCCCACACATCAGACACGCAAGGTCCACCCCACGCCCCAGAGACAAGGTCCCCCCCCCGCACATCAGACACGCAAGGTCCCCCCACCCCCCAGAGACGCAAGGTCCCCCCCCCGCACACATCAAAGACGCGAGGTCTCCCCCCCCGCACACCAGAGACGCAAGGTCCCCCCCGCACACCAGAGACGCAAGGTCCCCCCCCGCACACCAGAGACGCAAGGTCCCCACCCCGCACATCAGAGACGCAAGATCCCCCCCCCCCCGCACACCAGAGACGCAAGATAACCCCCCGCACATCAGACACGCAAGGTCCCCCCACCCCCCAGAGACGCAAGGTCCCCCCCCCCGCACATCAGACACGCAAGGTCCCCCCACCCCCCAGAGACGCAAGGTCCACCCCCGCACACCAGAGACGCAAGGTTCCCCCCCAGAGACGCAAGGTCCCCCCCCCCGCACATCAGACACGCAAGGTCCCCCCCACCCCCCAGAGACGCAAGGTCCCGTCCCCCCGCACATCAGACACGCAAGGTCCCCCCACCGCACATCAGACACGCAAGGTCCTGCCCCCCACATACCAGAGATGCAAGCTCCCCCCCCGCACACCAGACGCAAGCTCCCCCCCCGCACACCAGAGACGCAAGCTCCCCCCCCCCGCACACCAGAGACGCAAGGTCCGCCCCCCCCGCACACCAGAGACGCAAGGTCCGCCCCCCCGCACACACCAGAGACGCAAGGTCCCGCCCCCCCGCACACACCAGAGACGCAAGGTCCCCCCCCCCCCGCACACCAGAGACGCAAGGCCCCCCCCCCCGCACACCAGAGACGCAAGGTCCCCCCCCCCCGCACACCAGAGACGCAAGGTCCCCCCCCCCCCGCACACCAGAGACGCAAGGCCCCCCCCCCCGCACACCAGAGACGCAAGGTCCCCCCCCCCCCGCACACCAGAGACGCAAGGTCCCCCCCCCGCACACCAGAGACGCAAGGTCCCCCCCCGCACACCAGAGACGCAAGGTCCCCCCCCCCACATACACCAGAGACGCAAGGTCCGCCCGTACACCAAAGACACAAGGCCACCCCCCCACACACCAAAGACACAAGAGATCGACCCGCACACCGGAGACGCAAGGTCCCCCCCTGCACACCAGAGACAAAAGAGATCGCCACGCACACATCAGACACAAGGTCCCCCTGCAACCCAGAGACACAAGATGTTCTAGATGCCGGATTACTGGAATTCCATTCACTACATGCAACTATATGTTCTTTTCCCAAATCCCAGGGATATATGCCAGTCTCGTACTGTAACATTAAGCCATCTGCCATTATATAGAAACTGGATTGTTGTAGTGTCAAAGATCACCTGTGAGAGGAGCTGATCGGACGTCAGACTGTTGATCCACCGGGTGTAACGTTCTGTAGCGTCAGATGGTTCCCGGCTCACCCGACATCCAATTATCTGTGGGGAAGAAAAAGGGTAATGTAATGTATGTACACAGTGACTGCACCAGCAGAATAGTGAGTGCAGCTCAGGAGTATAATACAGGATGTAACTCAGGATCAGTACAGGATAAGTAATGTAATGTATGTACACAGTGACTGCACCAGCAGAATAGTGAGTGCAGCTCTGGAGTATAATACAGGATATAACTCAGGATCAGTACAGGATAAGCAATGTAATGTATGTACACAGTGATTGCACCAGCAGAATAGTGAGTGCAGCTCTGGGGTATAATACAGGATGTAACTCAGGATCAATACAGGATAAGCAATGTAATGTATGTACATAGTGACTGCACCAGCAGAATAGTGAGTGCAGCTCTGGAGTATAATACTGGATGTAACTCAGGATCAGTACAGGATAACTAATGTAATGTATGTACACAGTGACTGCACCAGCAGAATAGTGAGTGCAGATCTGGAGTATAATACAGGATGTAACTCAGGATCAGTACAGGATAAGTAATGTATGTACACAGTGACTCCACCAGCAGAATACTGAGTGCAGCTCTGGAGTATAATACAGGAGGTAACTCAGGATCAGTACAGGATAAGTAATGTAATGTATGTACACAGAGACTTGCACCAGAAGAATAGTGAGTGCAGCTCTGGAGTATAATACAGGATGTAACTCAGGATCAGTAATGTAATGTATGTACACAGTGACTGCACCAGCAGAATAGTGAGTGCAGCTCTGGAGTATAATACAGGATGTAACTCAGGATCAGTACAGGATAAGTAATGTATGTACACAGTGACTCCACCAGCAGAATAGTGAGTGCAGCTCTGGAGTATAATACAGGAGGTAACTCAGGATCAGTACAGGATAAGTAATGTAATGTATGTACACAGAGACTGCACCAGAAGAATAGTGAGTGCAGCTCTGGAGTATAATACAGGATGTAACTCAGGATCAGTAATGTAATGTATGTACACAGTGACTGCAACAGCAGAATAGTGAGTGCAGCTCTGGAGTATAATACAGGATGTAACTCAGGGTCAGTACAGGATAAGTAATGTAATGTATGTACACAGTGACTGCACCAGAAGAATAGTGAGTGCAGCTCTGGAGTATAATACAGGATGTAACTCAGGATCAGTACAGGATAAGTAATGTAATATATGTACACAGTGACTGCACCAGCAGAATAGTGAGTGCAGCTCTGGAGTATAATACAGGATGTAACTCAGGATCAGTAATGTAATGTATGTACAGTGACTGCACCAGCAGAATAGTGAGTGCAGCTCTGGAGTATAATACAGGATGTAACTCAGGATCAGTACAGGATAAGTAATGTATGTACACAGTGACTCCACCAGCAGAATAGTGAGTGCAGCTCTGGAGTATAATACAGGATGTAACTCAGGATCAGTACAGGATAAGTAATGTAATGTATGTACACAGCGACTCCACCAGCAGAATAGTGAGTGCAGCTCTGGGGTCTAATACAGGATGTAACTCAGGATCAGTACAGGATAAGTAATGTAATGTATGTACACAGTGACTGCACCAGCGGAATAGTGAGTGCAGCTCTGGAGTATAATACAGGATGTAACTCAGGATCAGTACAGGATAAGTAATGTATGTACACAGTGACTCCACCAGCAGAATAGTGAGTGCAGCTCTGGAGTATAATACAGGATGTAACTCAGGATCAGTACAGGATAAGTAATGTAATGTATGTACACAGTGACTGCACCAGCAGAATAGTGAGTGCAGCTCTGGAGTATAATACAGGATGTAACTCAGGATCAGTACAGGATAAGTAATGTAATGTATGTACACAGAGACTGCACCAGAAGAATAGTGAGTGCAGCTCTGGAGTATAATACAGGATGTAACTCAGGATCAGTAATGTAATGTATGTACACAGTGACTGCACCAGCAGAATAGTGAGTGCAGCTCTGGAGTATAATACAGGATGTAACTCAGGGTCAGTACAGGATAAGTAATGTAATGTATGTACACCGTGACTGCACCAGCAGAATAGTGAGTGCAGCTCTGGAGTATAATACAGGATGTAACTCAGGGTCAGTACAGGATAAGTAATGTAATGTATGTACACAGTGACTGCACCAGAAGAATAGTGAGTGCAGCTCTGGAGTATAGTACAGGATATAACTCAGGATCAGTACAGGATAAGTAATGTAATGTATGCACACAGTGATTGCACCAGCAGAATAGTGAGTGCAGCTCTGGAGTATAATACAGGATGTAACTCAGGATCAGTACAGGATAAGTAATGTAATGTATGTACAGTGACTGCACCAGCAGAATAGTGAGTGCAGCTCTGGAGTATAATACAGGATGTAACTCAGGATCAGTACAGGATCAGTAATGTAATGTATGTACACAGTGACTGCACCAGCAGAATAGTGAGTGCAGCTCTGGAGTATAATACAGGATGTAACTCAGGATCAGTACAGGATAAGTAATGTAATGTATGTACACAGTGACTGCTCCAGCAGAATAGTGAGTGCAGCTCTGGAGTATAATACAGGATGTAACTCAGGATCACTACAGGATAAGTAATGTATGTACACAGTGACTCCACCAGCAGAATAGTGAGTGCAGCTCTGGAGTATAATACAGGAGGTAACTCAGGATCAGTACAGGATAAGTAATGTAATGTATGTACACAGAGACTGCACCAGAAGAATAGTGAGTGCAGCTCTGGAGTATAATACAGGATGTAACTCAGGATCAGTAATGTAATGTATGTACACAGTGACTGCACCAGCAGAATAGTGAGTGCAGCTCTGGAGTATAATACAGGATGTAACTCAGGGTCCGTACAGGATAAGTAATGTAATGTATGTACACCGTGACTGCACCAGCAGAATAGTGAGTGCAGCTCTGGAGTATAATACAGGATGTAACTCAGGGTCAGTACAGGATAAGTAATGTAATGTATGTACACAGTGACTGCAACAGAAGAATAGTGAGTGCAGCTCTGGAGTATAATACAGGATGTAACTCAGGATCAGTACAGGATAAGTAATGTAATATATGTACACAGTGACTGCACCAGCAGAATAGTGAGTGCAGCTCTGGAGTATAATACAGGATGTAACTCAGGATCAGTACAGGATAAGTAATGTATGTACACAGTGACTCCACCAGCAGAATAGTGAGTGCAGCTCTGGGGTCTAATACAGGATGCAACTCAGGATCAGTACAGGATAAGTAATGTAATGTATGTACACAGTGACTGCACCAGCAGAATAGTGAGTGCAGCTCTGGAGTATAATACAGGATGTAACTCAGGATCAGTACAGGATAAGTAATGTAATGTATGTACACAGCGACTCCACCATCAGAATAGTGAGTACAGCTCTGGAGTATAATACAGGATGTAACTCAGGATCAGTACAGGATACGTAATGTAATGTATGTACACAGCGACTCCACCATCAGAATAGTGAGTACAGCTCTGGAGTATAATACAGGATGTAACTCAGGATCAGTACAGGATAAGTAATGTAATGTGTGTACACAGTGACTCCACCAGCAGAATAGTGAGTGCAGCTCTGGGGTATAATACAGGATGTAACTCAGGATCAGTACAGGATAAGTAATGTAATGTGTGTACACAGTGACTCCACCAGCAGAATAGTGAGTGCAGCTCTGGGGTATAATACAGGATGTAACTCAGGATCAGTACAGGATAAGTAATGTAATGTATGTACACAGTGACTGCCCCAGCAGAATAGTGAGTGCAGCTCTGGAGTATAATACAGGATGTAACTCAGGATCCGTACAGGATAAGTAATGTAATGTATGTACACAGTGACTGCCCCAGCAGAATAGTGAGTGCAGCTCTGGAGTATAATACAGGATGTAACTCAGGATCCGTACAGGATAAGTAATGTAATGTATGTACACAGTGACTGACCCAGCAGAATAGTGAGTGCAGCTCTGGAGTATAATACAGGATGTAACTCAGGATCCGTACAGGATAAGTAATGTAATGTATGTACACAGTGACTGCACCAGCAGAATAGTGAGTGCAGCTCTGGGGTATAATACAGGATGTAACTCAGGATCAGTACAGGATAAGTAATGTAATGTGTGTACACAGTGACTCCACCAGCAGAATAGTGAGTGCAGCTCTGGGGTATAATACAGGATGTAACTCAGGATCAGTACAGGATAAGTAATGTAATGTATGTACACAGTGACTGCCCCAGCAGAATAGTGAGTGCAGCTCTGGAGTATAATACAGGATGTAACTCAGGATCAGTACAGGATAAGTAATGTAATGTATGTACACAGTGACTGCCCCAGCAGAATAGTGAGTGCAGCTCTGGAGTATAATACAGGATGTAACTCAGGATCAGTACAGGATAAGTAATGTAATGTATGTACACAGTGACTGCCCCAGCAGAATAGTGAGTGCAGCTCTGGAGTATAATACAGGATGTAACTCAGGATCCGTACAGGATAAGTAATGTAATGTATGTACACAGTGACTGCCCCAGCAGAATAGTGAGTGCAGCTCTGGAGTATAATACAGGATGTAACTCAGGATCCGTACAGGATAAGTAATGTAATGTATGTACACAGTGACTGCACCAGCAGAATAGTGAGTGCAGCTCTGGAGTATAATACAGGATGTAACTCAGGATCCGTACAGGATAAGTAATGTAATGTATGTACACAGTGACTGCACCAGCAGAATAGTGAGTGCAGCTCTGGAGTATAATACAGGATGTAACTCGGGATCAGTACAGGATAAGTAATGTAATGTATGTACACAGTGACTCCACCAGCAGAATAGTGAGTGCAGCTCTGGGATATAATAGAGGATGTAACTCAGGATCAGTACAGGATAAGTAATGTAATGTATGTACACAGTGACTCCACCAGCAGAATAGTGAGTGCAGCTCTGGAGTATAATACAGGATGTAACTCAGGATCAGTACAGGATAAGTAATGTAATGTATGTACACAGTGACTGTACCAGCAGAATAGTGAGTGCAGCTCTGGAGTATAATACAGGATGTAACTCAGAATCAGTACAGGATAAGTAATGTAATGTATGTACACAGTGACTGCACCAGCAGAATAGTGACTGCAGCTCTGGAGTATAATACAGGATGTAACTCAGGATCAGTACAGATTAAGTAATTTAATGTACAGTAGTGTTCAAAAACATGTTAAGCACAAAATCTTTATACTAGTTTTTATTTCCATGCATTGGGAACATTGCACACTTTTCTAATTGAAAACATGAAGAGAAATGTATATAATTTTTAACTACTTTACAGAAAATAACAAAAAATGAACATTGGGCTGTTCTAAAAAAAATAGCAGTGTCTGCATTTGTCTTTACAAACTCACAATATGTACTTTTTTTTTTTTTGAGGATTTAGCATTACTGTGAATCACTGACCTAATATTTAGTTGTATACCCACACTTTTTTAGAACTGCTTCATGTTACGGATCCGGGTGGTGGTACCTCTGTGCTGCGGTGCAAGGAGGGACCAGAGGGGCGTAACTAGGTATCAACTCGGACTGACCAAGGTCGCATGGCGGCTCAATAGACTCCGTGAACCAGGGAAGGACCGAGCAGAGGGACCAGGTGCTACTCTGGGCCTGTCCTTGTATGAGAGCAGGTGACTCCCACAGGTAACTGGTAGAAGCCTCCAGGTAGACTGACAAAAAGACACGGCAGGTAACTGGTACGTTCTCCGGGTAGGCAGGCAAGCCAGGCCCGTAGGCAGACCGTCGGGCTAGAGAGTACTTGGCAGGTGGAGACAGGCCGGCCAGACTGGCCGTCCTGTCCAGTCCAGGCGGGCGGACAGGACTGGTAATCAGGCGGGCGGACAGGACTGGTAATCAGGCGGGCGGACAGGACTGGTAATCAGGCGGGCGGACAGGACTGGTAATCAGGCTGGCGGACAGGACTGGTAATCAGGCTGGCAGACAGGACTGGTAATCAGGCTGGCGGACAGGACTGGTAATCAGGCTGGCGGACAGGACTGGTAATCAGGCTGGCGGACAGGACTGGTAATCAGGCTGGCGGACAGGACGTCAGGCTAGCAGCGGGACCTGAGGGCTGAAGCAGAGTTTAGGACAAAAAGCTACAACCTTGCACGGGCACCTCCATTTTGGAGGAGGTGCCTTTATATGAGCGGTCCTCCGGCCATTGGCCGGGGACTCCTTAGGACGGCGCGCGCTGGCCCTTTAAGAGGGAGGGAGCGCGCGCGCCCTAAGCACAGTGCCCCGGAAGCTGCGCGCGCCGGCAGCAGCAGGAGGGCCGGAAGACACCGGGTCGGGAGCGTGGCGGGACGAGGGACGGGGTCTCTGCCTGTCAGGGGGCAGAGAAGCCGATACTACACTTCACATCTATGTTGCATAGAGTCAACTGCTATCCCAGCCCAGGATGCTTTTACTACATAACAATTTTTTGGCATTTGTTGGCTTTGCCTCATAAACGGCATTTTTGATGTCACCCCACAAGTGCTCTATCGGATTAAGGTGCAGGGATTGGGCTGGCCACTTCATAACCTCAATTTTGTTGGACTGAAACCAAGGTTTTGCTAGTTTACTGGTATGTTTAGGGTCGTTGTCTTGTTGGAACATCCATTTCAAGGGCATATCCTCTTCAGCGTAAGGCAACATGATCTCTTCAAGTATTTTAATATATGCAAACTTGTCCATGATCCCTGGTATGCGGTAAATAGGTCCGTCACCATAGTAAGAGAAACATGCCCATATCATGATGCTTGCACCACCATGCTTCACTGTCTTCAGAGTGTACTGTGGCTTGAATGCAGAGTATGGGGGTCGTCTGACGAACTGTTTGCGGCGCTTGGACCCAAAAAGAACAATTTTACTTTCATCAGTCCACAAAATATTTATCCATTTCTTTCTCTTTAGGCCAGCTTATGTGTTCTTTAGCAAACTGTATCCGCTTCAGTACATGTTTTTTTTTTTTTTTTGCAGGGACTTCTTGCTAAGAGATTAGCTTCACACAGGTGTCTTTTAACTGTCACAGTACTCACAGGTAACTTGAGACTGTCTTTGATCATCCTGGAGCTGATCATTGGTTGAGCCTTTGCCATTCTGGCTATTCTTCGATCCATTTGAATGGTAGTCTTCCGTTTTTTTCCACACCTCTCTGGTTTTGCTTTCCATTTTAAACCA
Organism: Phyllobates terribilis; assembly: GCF_046119375.1. NCBI lineage: Eukaryota > Metazoa > Chordata > Amphibia > Anura > Dendrobatidae > Phyllobates > Phyllobates terribilis. The sequence continues at coordinate 79,381,827 of NW_027362765.1, forward strand.
TTGGAGATCATTTTAGCTGAACAGCCTATCATTGTCTGCACTTCTTTTACCCTCTCCAATCAACTTTTTAATCAAAAGTACGCTGTTCTTCTGAACAAGGTCTCGAACGACCCATATTTCTCAGGCTTTCAAGGAGAAATGCATGTACAACATGTGCTGGCTTCACCCTTAAATAAGGGCCACCTGAATCACACCTGTTTCTTCACAGAATGATTGACCTCACTAATTGAACTCCACCCTGCTATTATTTTGAGCACACCCCTTTCAATTAATTATTCAAATACACAGACTGAAAAACCTGCAGATCATGAATGCTGAGTCTGTTGGTTTTCTTAGAATCTACTGCACCAACTGGAAAAATTGTTTGACATGTGGTAATATAATTTATACCAAAAACAGTGATTAATCTGGATAGTCATATTGGATTGCTATTATTTTGAACATTACTGTACACAGTGACTGCACCAGCAGAATAGTGAGTGCGGCTCTAGAGTATAATACAGGATGTAACTCAGGATCAGTACAGGATAAGTAATGTAATGTTTATACAAAGTGACTGCACCAGCAGAATAGTGAGATCAGCTCTGGGGTATAATACAGGAGATAACTAAGGATCAGTACAGGATAAGTAATGTAATGTATGTATACAGTGACTCCACCAGCAGAATAGTGAGTGCGGCTCTAGAGTATAATACAGGATGTAACTCAGGATCAGTATAGGATAGGAATGTAATGTATGTACACAGTGACTCCACCAGCAGAATAGTGAGTGCAGCTCTGGAGTATAATACAGGATGTAACTCAGGATCAGTAATGTAATGTATGTACACAGTGACTGCACCAGCAGAATAGTGAGTGCAGCTCTGGAGTATAATACAGGATGCAACTCAGGATAAGTAATGTAATGTATGTACACAGTGACTGCACCAGCAGAATAGTGAGTGCAGCACTGGAGTATAATACTGGATGTAACTCAGGGTCAGTACAGGATAAGTAATGTATGTACACAGTGACTGCACCAGCAGAATAGTGAGTGCAGCTCTGGAGTATAATACAGGATGTAACTCAGGATCAGTACAGGATAAGTAATGGAATGTATGTACACAGTGACTGCACCAGCAGAATAGTGAGTGCAGCTCTGGAGTACAATACAGGATGTAACTCAGGGTCAGTACAGGATAAGTAATGTATGTACACAGTGACTCCACCAGCAGAATAGTGAGTGCAGCTCTGGAGTATAATGCAGGATGTGGCTCAGGATCAGTACAGGATCAGGGTTAGCAGAGAAGGTATTTGGGATTCAGGCTTGTGGTGTAGACAGGAGTCAGGTCAGGGCGATGAGTAATGACCGGGATGATGTGTATGTACAGGAGGAATGCATGAAATGGCACAAATTACCCCCAAGCTCCTCCACCAATAGATCAAAAAGTTCTAACAAATTAGTCTTTCACTTTTCCTGTAGGAATGTGAGCGTATAACAGTGCGGATTATTCTGTATACCCCAGAGATCAATCATGTCCTCCCGTACAGTATAATGTAACATTAGATCTCACTTTCCTTGCTTCCTCCCTGCAAGTTGGGCAATCCAGAAACTGTTTAAAAAATTATTTTCAAGATCTCTGCTTGTTGTCCGTGAATGGCAGAGAGAACATCTCACCATGACCTATTACTTCTCACTTAAATAATCATCTACATCATCAGTACAACTCTGTGTCCTCTGCTGATTGTAACAAGCTAGGAGTCAGGCCAGAACCCAGTTCCAGCTATTTGTCACCAACCAATCACCAAGCAGCTTTCATTTTTCAAGAGCAGTTTAAGAAACGGAAGCTGCACTCTGATAGGTCACTATGGGCAACAGGGACAATCCCACTAGTAGACAATTTTCATGGATAAGGCCTAAAATATATTAGAAATCATATACTAGGGCTGGGTGATTCAATATACATATATGTCAATATTGGGGGAGAGACATGGCCGCCCATCCTGACTATGGGCAGTCATGACGCTTCTAGTAATGTCATCTGTCCACACCAGGGCAGTGACAAATCTCTTGGGGTCCCCTGCAATTGAATAATCCGGCCACAGTGAAGGGTTTTCTAGTTTTCCTCCATTTCAGGGCTAATGGAATTAGGAGACCGATGACGGACGGCTCCAGGACTACAGGCAGAGCTTCCCGTACTCCGATATAGAGGGAACTGTGTGATACAAACACCAACATCTGCTCCAGGGTAGGGCCGACACAAACAGCCCCTCCGGCCGAGTGCCAGGGGTAGGCCGAAGCAAACAGCCCCACCGGCCGAGCTCCAGGGGAAGGCTGAAACAAACAGCCCCTCGGGCCGAGCTCCAGGGGTAGGCCGACACAAACAGCCCCTCCGGCCGAGCTCCAGGGGTAAGCCGAAGCAAACAGCCCCACCGGCCGAGCTCCAGGGGAAGGCTGAAACAAACAGCCCCTCGGGCCGAGCTCCAGGGGAAGGCCGAAACAAACAGCCCCTCCAGCCGAGCTCCAGGCGTAGGCCGACACAAACAGCCCCACCAGCCGAGCTCCAGGGGAAGGCTGAAACAAACAGCCCCTCCGGCCGAGCTCCAGGGGTAAGCCGAAGCAAACAGCCCCACCGGCCGAGCTCCAGGGGAAGGCTGAAACAAACAGCCCCTCCGGCCGAACTCCAGGGGTAGGCCGAAACAAACAGCCCCTCCAGCCGAGCTCCAGGCGTAGGCCGACACAAACAGCCCCACCAGCCGAGCTCCAGGGGAAGGCTGAAACAAACAGCCCCTCCGGTCGAGCTCCAGGGGTAGGCCGAAACAAACAGCCCCTCCGGCCGAGCTCCAGGGGTAGGCCGAAACAAACAGCCCCTCCAGCCGAGCTCCATGATGAGGCTGAAACAAACAGTCCCTCCGGCCAAGCTCCAGGGGAAAGCTGACACAAACAGCCCCTCCGACTGAGCCCCAGAGGGAGGCTGACACAAACAAACCCTTCGGTTGAGCTCCTGGGGAAGCAAACAGCCCCTCAGGGTGAGCTCCAGGGTAGGGCCGACACAAACAGCCCCTCCAACTTCACTCCTTGGGAAGACTGAAACAAAACAGCCCCTCCAGCTAAGCGCCGGGGGAGCTATATTATACTATAGAACCTTATAAAGGAACACGTATGTTAATATGAGGTTGAACCCAGCACCATTCCCTAGATTCGGCCACACAACTGAAGCCTCATCTTCTCTTTGGGGTGGTCGAAAATTTTAAAAAACAAACAAAAATTGGCTGCTTTCTTCTAAGACAAAAAAGAAACAGCACCACACCTATCTACAGGTTGCATGTGGTATTGCAGCCCATGCCTATTCACTACACTGGAGCGGAGATGCAATTTCAGCCATGTGTGGTGCTGTTTTTGTAATCCAGGACATCCCCTTGAAACAGTGCCAGGCCTTATATTTAGTAGGAATAGGAATTCATAAGTGCCGGAATACCAGATATTCTGGATTATTAGATGGGCTCTTCAGTAGAAAGTCCAAAATAGACCAAAAACATTTGCAGCCGTGACTTATTTTTGCTCCTTGGTCTTCTGTGTCCACATTAATTGGCATTATTAGACTTTTGGGATTAGTAGATGCCGGACTAAAGGGAATTTGTAAAAAATGAAAAAATTATTTAAAGAGAAACTCCCCCCTCCCCACATACTGCCCCTTTAAGAGTCGGTGTGCCTGCGCTGACATTACTGGGATAGTTGTGGTGTCGGCTTGTGATGTGCTGCAGAAAACACAAGGCGCTCAAACCCCAGGAATTTTTATTTGTCATTATATGTCGGTTTCTGCCGCTTCCTCCACCTCCCGCCGGCACAGCGCGCTCGCTTCTAATTGAATTGTAATTAAATACGGGGAATGCAGGACAGATGTGGGGGGAGTCACCGTATAGGACCGGCCGGGACTGTGCGACATGGTATACAGCACCTCGGCTGACATGAGCCAATATATACAGCGTGTGTGCATAAAGTGCATAGAAGATGTGTAATCCATACACTGTGTGTACATGGTGTATGTGTACAATAGGTGTGTAAGCACCGCTATATGCTGTGTATACAAGTCTATGTACTTATGTATGTGTACAGTATGAATGTATGTATACGATGTATGTGTAACGTATGCGGTATTTATACAGTATTAGTGTGTGAGTCTGCGTACAGTATGTATGTGCATACATGTGTAATGAGTACAGTATGTACATGTACAGTAGGAATATATGTATACGAGTAGGTGTAATGGGTTGAATGTATAAGAGTATGTGTAATGTATACGGTATGAATATTTGTACAGCATGCGGGTATGAATACGTATGTGTACTGTATAAATGTATGTAATGAGTATATGTATTATGTACAATATCAATGTATGTATACAAATATGCGTAAATGTGAATGCACAAAAGTATATGTACTAATGTGCACATTATACAGTAACACGCTTTTTTTTTTTTTTTTTAAGGACGCTGTCTATGAATTTGCGCACACGTGCTGACTCCGGCGCCTTACTATGCAGGCGCCACCCATTTCGGCTTCAGACAGAAGGACGCATCCAGCATATACAAGATGTACTGAGAATACAGGGGAGTGCACTCACTTACACTGAGCACTGCATATATAAGATGTACTGAGAATACAGTGGGGTGTACTCACTTACGTTGAGCGCTGTATATATAATGTACTGAGAATACAGGGGGTGTACTCACTGATGCTGAGCACTGTATATAAAGTGCACTGATAATATGGGGGTGTACTCACAAATTTGCCTCTCTCTCATCCTGGACATAATGTTATTGCTCCACACTGAGCATGCCCAGGCTTCGGACAGACGGACACATCCCTGGTTATATTATAGATGTGTAATGTGTACAGTATTAGGGTATACACATGTATGTGTAATCTGCACAGTATGAATGTATACAAGTGTGCGCAGCATGAGAGCATGCACACGTATGTGTACCGTGGGATATACCCCACCCACAGGCATTATACATGTAGCGGGTGATGCCTGCGCTGCAGTATGTACAGTACCATATGTGACGTTCATGCAGATCTTACTTAATATCTGCGTGTTTCCTTCCTATTTCTGGGTAATAGATTTCCTCTTTCTGCCGCCTGCACGTCTCCAGAGATGAATTATCTTTGATCAGATTACTATAGCTCCGCTATATACGTCAGCGCAGTATACAGAAGTACCGGTGGGGATCACCATTTCCTGGATCATGGGTTTCTAACCAATCTCTGAGTGATGGACATATTGGCTGTCACCCACATTTCAAGGGATCTGATAGAAGATGTCACCTCCAGGACACATGGGATCTGTTTTTAGTGAGGATGCGCTCCTCTGGGTACAGGACACAGGAGTATGGGAAAGCAAGGGGCAGCGGACATAAGGAGTGTGCATTGTATAAGTTCCAATCACAAATGGTGGAGAACACGGGCAGCCGCACTGTTATGTACACCAAAATCCTGTAACCCAAGCCGCTGATCCAGATGTAATTCTGGAGGGGGAAAGTAATGGCCTGGAAGTTTCCCATGGTCCGTAAAATCTGGGCATTTCAGAGCAAGACCCCACTTCCACAGTCCTAAGCAAGGATCTGCACTTGTAAAGAGGCGAGGGATCGGAGGGCAACACCACAAAGGATAATGCAAGGATGGGCTCTTGTGTCAGGTGGGCATCATGCTGACAATATTTCTGCTTGCATTAAGTGAATGAAAGCATTCTACTTTATACTCAAAGGCTGAATACCCCTAAGGATGTGATACTTCTCACAGCTGAGTGTTTGTTACAGTTGGATCCAGTCTAGACAATCCAGTGGGGGAGTGTAATATTATATAAGAGCGGTGCAGATAAGGCGCCAGCGCTGCGGACAAGCTCCACTGCCATGACAGATCCGTCCTGAATGGGGAGGAAGAAATGGCGGCTCGGCCTGGCGACAGTCGCCCCTGAATGTTAAGTGGCTTTAATTAAAGATGAGGGGGGATCCGCCCGCCGCCATGATAATTATTTAATTAGGGAGGATTCCGTTCTGATTACCAGTCACGGGGCACAACTTTACGATTCATCCTCCGGGTTGCGGGGGGTGGGTGGGTGCAGAGCCGGTCGTGTTGAACAGACCCCGCTAAGCTGCTGGCATGGAGCGCTGCCAGGATGAGACGCGGTGCCAAGCACGGACGCTTCCACAGAGGAGGGAAGGTGATTAATAAATTAAGTAGAGTGGCCTGTGAACCGAGCAAATGGCCACTTTTCTTAACGATTCTCTCCGGATAAGAGCTCGCTGTAAAGCGACAGCTGCGCCGTTGTCGTGATAGCAAGATCCGCCTTGACGGGCGCATAAATTACACATTCATGTTCGGATGGGAGAGGGAAAATTATCCTCAATGCAATGTGTCACCGACGTGACGAGGTTATTGAGAAGATCCGGTCAAAGGATGGATGCTCTCTGTGGCCGCAGATCGCAAAATGCAAGAAAATCAAGGAGAAAAACCTGCAGCACAAGAGACGCAAAACTGGGAGATTAGTCCTTCCGTAACCTCAGTGTAGAGCAAGGTTACTTTAAGAGACTTGTACTCCGATACCTTCTTGCTGTATACCGGGAACACCCCCCCTCCTCCACCTCCCCAAGACTAGCAGTAGGCAGGGAACACCCCACAAGATCCGCCGTAGGCCCGGAACATCCCACAAGGTCTACTGTAGGCCAGGAACAACCGACAAGACCCGCTGAATACGGGGAACACCCCGCGAGACCAGAAGTGACCCAGTCATCTAGACATCACATTTTGGCCCTTGTGACAGTCACTCAGCTCTTCCGCTTGCTCATTTCCCCCCCTTCCAAGACACAAACTTTAACCTGAAAAATAAGAAAAGATCCACAGAATCATTTCCCGGTCGCAGGATGAGAGTAGCAGTTCTGCACCGCGCACACACGTTCAGTCGCTGGGACTGAGCCTCGCTGCAGGAGTGTGCCAGTGTTACAGGACAAGGTCGGGTCGGCTGGACACTCTTTGATCCCGGGAGAGAATGACTTCCCTTGGAAGCGGCGGAGAGGAAGCGGAGACACGGTGACATATTTTGGTCGTAGCAGAATGTAAACAGAAGAAGGGCAGCGACTAATCTCAAGGAGGGATGTAGCAAAAGGCGTAACCGCAACACCTTTCCTGTCAGCCCGAAGATGAGCCAAAGCCTGGATCCGCGACGAGAAAAACACACCGGCCGCTATTCTTATGTGTCCCCGTGTGCGGATGATCGTCTGCCCATGAAAACAAGTTATTCTCATCCGAGCAGGCCTGGGCAAGGCTTACTTTCATTACTCTGGGGTCGTTATGCAGGGACTGGGCACAAAAAGAATTGGAGCAGCCGACAAGGATTAAAGGCGTGAAAACCGTTCTTTAATATCTCATATCTAAGCCGAGATATGATGGATTGAAGCTAGAGGCCTGAAGCCTGAGGCTGCACTACTGAAAAGTGCTGATAAGAACTTCTGAGTCGTGGCAGTGATGTCATCGATCCACATAAGGTCACGGTGACATCACTGCACCAGGCAGAAATCAGGAGGAGGCCTAATGTCAACGGGGGGCTCTCAGTAGTGCAGCCTCAGGCTCTGCGATGTAGATTGGCAGAAGGTTATATCCTGCCTGAGCCGCCTCACGTGTCACATACCACACATACTTCATTACATGACGGCTGCATGTTTTACAGAGGAAATTACACACATACCTTCGCTGGTATGGCACGGATTTCTCATCCGCCTTAAAGGGGAAGTGCCCCCATTACATTTCACTGTAGGTGAAAAATTTACCCCAAAAACCTCTCTAATGCTGCTCTCTTCTGTGAGCATCCCAGTCAGTCATTCATGATACATTACCTTCTTAAAGGGCTTGTCCATAATTACTCTGCCCCAAGAGTGGATGGATAAACAAACAACATTTAAAGGGGTTCTCCGGACAGAGTCCAAAATGCTGCCCACGTGTAGTACTAACATTTAATATTATGGGGTCTATTAAGATTTGGTCTCCGAAAGCCCCCCCCCCCCCCGTGGACTGGGGCTGCACTCTTTCTACACGGTCGATTGATAATGTCTGTTTTGTAGGGACACAATGGATTGGTCATGCCTGGTTGGATCTGAGCAATGGATGGGATTACCTGCAAAATCAATTAGTAATGTCTGATGTGGGAGTGGTTATAATTTAGCATCTGTACAGGGGCGATTAGTAATGTCTGTTCCATGCGGAGGGTACAATTTGCTCTCCCTGCAAAGTATTCAAGGCTGCAACCTGCTACTGTCTGATCTATATGATTGGATAGACACAGAAATCTTTAACCCCCGCGCCACCGATGTCTGATGTTTAGCTTACCAAGTGATTCTGTAGCAGCTGTGGTGGCTTATCAGCTGCTGCACAACCTCTTTGAAAGGATTACAGTGTTTAATCCCATATACAGTACATCCATGAGATAAGAGCAGAAACCGTTCCAAGAAAACCCAAAATCCCAATCCAAAGACGGCGTCTCCTACGAAGAGTTAAAAATGCAGTAATCCCAATTAGGGGCCGATTCCCACGCACAGGTTCCCAACTTGCCAAGATTCCTACAGCGTAATTAGAGGACACAATTGTGGCCGAGCAGCAAATTAACATTTGTGCTGAATCCAAATGGCATTGTGAAGTGGTCAGGGCCCATGACAAGAGGGCGGTCCGTACACAGGAGGACGAGGGACCCCACCATACCGGGGTACAGAGGGGGATACAGAGGGAGTGCAGGAAAGACAGCGCGGCCGACAGACAGAGACTGAGAGGGAGAGCGCGGCCGACAGACAGAGACTGAGAGGGAGAGCGCGGCCGACAGACAGAGACTGAGAGGGAGAGCGCGGCCGACAGACAGAGACTGAGAGGGAGAGCGCGGCCGACAGACAGAGACTGAGAGGGAGAGCGCGGCCGACAGACAGAGACTGAGAGGGAGAGCGCGGCCGACAGACAGAGACTGAGAGGGAGAGCGCGGCCGACAGACAGAGACTGAGAGGGAGAGCGCGGCCGACAGACAGAGACTGAGAGGGAGAGCGCGGCCGACAGACAGAGACTGAGAGGGAGAGCGCGGCCGACAGACAGAGACTGAGAGGGAGAGCGCGGCCGACAGACAGAGACTGAGAGGGAGAGCGCGGCCGACAGACAGAGACTGAGAGGGAGAGCGCGGCCGACAGACAGAGACTGAGAGGGAGAGCGCGGCCGACAGACAGAGACTGAGAGGGAGAGCGCGGCCGACAGACAGACGGAGAGGGAGAGCGCGGCCAACAGACAGACGGAGAGGGAGAGCGCGGCCAACAGACAGACGGAGAGGGAGAGCGCGGCCAACAGACAGAGACGGAGAGGGAGAGCGCGGCCAACAGACAGACGGAGAGGGAGAGCGCGGCCAACAGACAGAGACGGAGAGGGAGAGCGCGGCCAACAGAGAGAGACGGAGAGGGAGAGCGCGGCCAACAGAGAGAGACGGAGAGGGAGGGCGCGGCCAACAGAGAGAGACGGAGAGGGAGAGCGCGGCCAACAGAGAGAGACGGAGAGGGAGAGCGCGGCCAACAGAGAGAGACGGAGAGGGAGAGCGCGGCCAACAGAGAGAGACGGAGAGGGAGAGCGCGGCCAACAGAGAGAGACGGAGAGGGAGAGCAACAAAGAAGGAGAACTTGTTGAACACAGCTGTTGCTCCAGCCCTCAAGGCCGATCAGTGAAAGGTGTTGCCTGCAGAAGACAGAGTAGACACAGGCCACCATGATGCTATAGTCATGCATGGTGTAAGGTCACATGACTAGTGCTGGCCAATGTCACCCATCGTACCCCTTGTGTCCGATCTTTGCTGGGGGAGGACGATACAAATCTGCTCTCGCAGTGATGAGCTGTCATACAGAAAGCAGCTTAGTCGGATAGGATTGGTGTCCGCCCGGTGAACAATGGCAGCAATGCGGGCTCCTCTGAGAACCCACCTAACCACATTGCTCGCATGGCGCAGCGAGCCAATTACAGCAACCTCTCTTAACCCCTGCTGTGCCAGCTGAACGCACCCCCAGCCATGCAACAGAAAATGCAATACTGTATAATACGGAGACCGTGCTTTGTACCAGCTGCCATTTTCTGCCTTTGGGCCTAGGATACAATTCTCAGCCATGTCCTCAACTTTGCGGTATATAGGAAATAACTGTCCCATCACGCAGTGCCTCCATGTGCCATCCCAGAGTGTTGGTAAAGAGCCACAACATGACTAGTACTCTGCGTGTGGCAAAACCAATATGGCTGAACTCGAGACAGAAAACCATTCTTTAATATCTGACTTCTAACCTGAGATATAATTGCTTAAAAAAGGTAGAAGCCTTAGGCTGCACTACTGAGACATCATGATGACTGCATGTCTCCAGACTTGTCAGGTGTATATCAGTGGCAGCCGCTTTCCACAACAGGGGATATGATGTCATCAGAATCTCCCAGTAGTGTATTCTCAAGCTTCAAAGATCATGTCAGCCTAGAAGAAACTAAAGCTACAAGGCTGCACTACTGAGATTCTGATGACAAGTTGGCTTGGCTATACATCCTCCTCTATAAGGTTTCCATGCCTGGTCTCTCAGTAGTGCAGCTTCCGGCTGGGATCCACATCCTCATCTACATCTACAAGATTTCCATGCCTGGTCTCTCAGTAGTGCAGCTTCAGGCTGCGATCCACATCCTCATATACAAGGTTTCTATGCCAGGTCTCAGTAGTGCAGCCTCAGGCTTGGAGCCTTTTAAATTGAATTGATCACATCAGATCCAAGAGATTGGATTGTGGCAGCCGTGTGTGGACAGTGATGTGGATGTGATGACATCCTGGCACCGGGGAGGGTAATGGTTCTGTGGGTGACATCAGTACTGGCCGATCACTTCTGCTCGGTCAGGAACGCACGGAGGTATCTGCGCGCTCAGTGCAGCCAATAGGAGGCGCCGTCTGCACTTCACCTTCCTGGAATGTGACAGACTCCTGTGCAGCCTAGAAATGAGCGCTGCCCCCCTACATCAGACCCGGGACCACAAATACTCACACTCTGTGGTCTGCTCTGCGCTGCCTCATACTGGAGCCGCACCCTCTGTGGCATCATGACGTCATCCTGTAGGGGAAGAGAACAGTGTGAGGTCATCAGTCACATGAGCTTGAAAACCTCATCCTGAGTGTTAGCCTGTGGTCAGGGGGGACGGGGGTCACACATGTAACAACATCTGATATGTAAAGTGCTGTGGAATAGGTGCATGTTGGTGCTATATAAATAAAGTCCTCTTAACCGCCATTACTATATTATACACTACCTATGTAATATCCCACGTAAGCCATTACCCAGGTTATATCGTCACACGTCACCCATTACCTCTTAATATACCCTGCTCAAAATAATTAGTGGGTCAGTCTCAAAAAATCCAGTTATTCCCTATTCATAGGATAGGACATAACTTGTTGATTAATGAAAGGGGGGGTCAGAATGCTGGGACCCCAAGTCAATCAAGGCTCTGGAACTCAGACAACAGATCTCCGCAGCCTCGTCTTGAATGGAGCAGAGGTGCCCCGGGCTGCGCTCCATTCAGGACAAGGCTGCAGAGGTTCAATTAAGGTCAGGACTTTGACTAGGCCACTCCAAAGTCTTACTTTTGTTTTTCTTAATCCATTCAGACTTGCTGGTGTGTTTTGGATCATTGTCCTGCTGCATAACCTAAGTGTGCTTCAGCTTGAGGTCACGAACAGATGGCCGGACATTCTCCTTCAGGATTTTTTGGAAACAGCAGAATTTACCACAGCAAGTCTGCCAGGTCCTGAAGCAGCAAAACAGCCCCAGACCATCACACTACCACCACCATATTTTACTGTTGGTATGATGTTCCTTTTTTGAAATGCAATGTTATTTCTACACCAGATAGAATGGAACATACACCTTCCAAGCAGTTCAACTTTTGTCTCGTCAGTCCACAGAGTATTCTCGCAAAAGTCTTGGCGATCATCAAGTTGTTTTCTGGTAAAACGGAGACGAACTTTTGTGTTCTTTTTGCTCAGCAGTGGTTTTCATCTTTGAACTCTGCCATGCATGCCATTTTGGCCCAGTCTGTTTCTTATGGTCGAGTCATGAACACTGACCTTAACTGAGGCAAGTGAGGCCTGCAGTTGTTTGGATGTTGTTGTGGGGTCATTTGTGACCTCTTGGTTGAGTCGCTGCTGCGCTCTTGGGGTAGTTTTGGTCGGCCGGCCAATCCTGGGAAGGTTCATCACTGTTCCATGTTTTTGTCATTTGTGGATAATGGTTCTCACTGTGGTTCGCTGGAGTCCCAGAGCTTTAGAAATGGCTTTATAACCTTTTCCAGACCGATAGATCTCAAATACCTTGTTTCTTATTTGTTCCTGAATTTCTCTGGATTGCAGCATGATGTCTAGCTTTTGAGGATCTTTGGTCTACTTCACTTTGTCAGGCAGGTCCTATTTAAGTGATTTCTTGATTGAGAACAGGTGAGGCAGTAATCAGGCCTGTGTGTGACTATCAAAATTGAACTCCGCTTCCCAAAGATGTGATAAACCACAGTTAAAAGATAAATTAAGGGGAGAGGGGGCAATCACTTTTTCACACAGGACCCTGTAGGTTTGGATTTCTTTTTCCCTTAATAATGAAGACCTTCATTTAAAAACTGCATTTTGTGGTTACCTGTGTTATCTTTATATATTTAAATTTGTTCTGTAATCTGAAACATTTAAGTATGACAAACATGCAAAAGAATAAGAAATCAGGAAGCGGGTTAACACTTTCACACCACTGTAGGTAGTGTACAATGCCATCACATAGGTAATATGACATGGGTAATGTGCAATGCTGTCACATAGGTAATATAACATAGGTAGTGTATAATGCTATGTGACAGCATTGCACATTACCTATGTAATAGCATTGTATACTGGATATTATGTTACCCATGTGATAGGTAATATAACATAGGTAGTGTATAATGCTATCACATTACCTTTCTTGTTATATTATTACCACTTATGTGACAGCATTGTACATTACCTAGGTTATATCACCACCTGTTATATAGCCCAGTGTCCCTGTCATTACCTAGGCTATAGCATTTCATTGCACATTCTAAATGCCGCCTGTCTCCTAGAAATCACAGGTGCTTTGTTATACCGCTAGTATACGGTGACTGATGACTGTACAATCTCGGGGTATAAATCTGCTGGTTGCAGCGGCTCCATGTGACTGCTCCTTGCTGACACTTTATGGCTCTCGGCCTCAGAGCACCCTGTATATATGGCCGGCAGCGGGGGTGGAGTAGGGGCCCCTGATATGGGCTTGGAGCCCATAGATAAGATAGAAATGGAGAAGTGACAGGAGATTTGGGGAAGTGGCTGTCATGTTGTGCCCTGGCATCCATGTGACCTTGTGCAGGTTTATTACAGGGAGCAGGGTGAGGCATCACGTGCTGCCTCTCTTAAAGGGACGCTCCTCATTCAGTAACACTGAAGTCACTAGGACCTGCAGTAACTTTCCAGCCTGACTAGTGCAGGACCCCACCAACTGTCAGACCCCCCCCCCCCCCAACTCTGCAAGTGAACTGCAGCACACGCCCCTTTAATAGAGCCCATCAGCTTCACTGGAAAGCCTAATTCTTCGTCAGGATCAGGACGGCAGCTGCCCCAGAATCACAACTTTCTAATTTCCTGCAAGTTTCAATCCATTTCGTACATTTTTCCAGCTCTCCGCTTGCTGTCAGTGAATGGGACCACAGAGGGTCAGGATCTGTGTAGGCCTCATACTTCTCCCAGCTGAGGGTTTGTTACAGTAGTATAGTGCAGGAGAATGCTCCAGGAGCTGGGCGATGCGGTGTATCAGGCTTACGTCCTGGGTGGTTGAGTTCACAGAGCATTGTCTGGACCTGATGGGTCTGCTACAGTTCTATCAGGACCAGACAATGCTCTGTGATCTCAACCACCCAGGACGTAAGCCTGATACACCGCATCGCCCAGCTCCTGGAGCGTTCTCCTGCACTATACTACTGTAACAAACCCTCAGCTGGGAGAAGTGTTCGGGCAGCAGCCGAGGTGCGCATCACGAGGTTGCGCAGCAGCCTAGGTGCGCATTACGCGGTTTCGCAGCACCTGAGGTGTTTTATGAGTTTGTGCAGCAGCTGAGGGGCATATTATGAGGTTCTGGAGGACTTGTTCTCAGAGGATGAGGAGCCAGTGCACAGTCTGGGGGCGAGTCAAGCCCTGGCCTGGGCGGAGGATGGTGGGAGTTGTGAGCTCTCAGGATGAGTCACAGACCAGATTCTCAGTGGAAATAAGGTGGAGAGAACAAAAACAGCCCTGTGCGCTCAAGGCTGCCAGGAGAGGGCGGTTAACCGGGTCGAGAGGGTCATCTGGTTCCCCATGGAGCACTGCAGACAACACATTAAAGGGGAGCTCCACCTGAGCGTAGGGCAGTCACACATGGGGTCAGCTGCACTGCATTTCATATTAGTCACCACTTACAACATCTGCGTTATTCTGTTACAATGTATCAGTGCAGGAGACAGACTGGCTGTAAAATGTTGGGGTCAGGACAGGTTTTTAGCTTCAACAGGTAAACAAAAGAGATTCTGGTAAAATCAGAGATCTTGAGGGAAAAAAATGGACAAGTGTTTTCATCAAACATCCAATCTCCAGACCCCTGGAATATACAGTCATCCCCTGATGCCATGAGAAATAACATGGTAAACATACAATTCTGGCAGCCACCACCAGGGGGAGCCAAGGAGCTTACTGCATACATCTAAACCAACACAGTATGCAGTCAGCTCACAGGCTCCCTCTAGTGGCAGCTGCTGGAAAACAGCATTTTATCTTTTGTCCATGAGAAGGATTTGGAGCTTAGCAGTAGAAGGTTGAACCTCATGGAGGCATTAGCAGTGGAGAATACATAATACTGTTCAGTCAGGGTAGCAGGTCAGCTGGCAAAGGGTTAAACAAAGCCTATGCTGCAGCGAGTACCTGTCCAGACAAAGGTGGAGCCACATACAGTCAAGGCTGAAAGTGTTGGCACCCTTGAAATTGTTCTAGAAAAAGAAGTATTTTGCAGTTACACATGTTTTGTTACACACGTTTTATTTCCTTTGCGTGTATTGGAACAACATGCAAAAAAAAAAAAAACTGAGAAAGAAAGGCAAAGTGGACATAATTTCACAAAAAAGCCCAAAAATGGGCCAAATAAAATTGTTGACACCCTCAACTTAATATTTGGTTGCACACCCTGTGGAATAAATAACTGCAATCAATCGCTTCCTATAACCCTCAACAAGCTTCTTACACTTCTCAGCTGGAATTTTGGACCACTCTTCTTTTTCAAACTGCTCCAGGTCTCTCATATTTGAAGGCGCCTTCTCCCGACTGCAATTTTAAGATCTCTCCCCAGGTGTTCAATAGGATTTAGATCTGGACTCATTGCTGGCCACTTCAGAACTCTCCAGCACTTAGTTTCCATCCATTTCTGGGAGGTTCTTCAAGTATGTTTGGGGTCATTGTCCTACTAGAAGACCCATGATCTAGGACACAAACCGAGCTTTCTGACACTGGGCAACTACATTGCGACCCAAAATCCTTTGGGAATCCAGATTTCATGATGCCTTGCACAGTCAAGGCACCCAGTGGGAGCAAAACAACCCCAAAACATCTTTGAACCTCCACCATATCTGACTTTAGGTAGTGTTCTTTACTTTGTAGGCCTCATTCAGTTTTTGGTAAACAGTAGAATTATGTGCTTTACCAAAGAGCTCTATCTTGGTCTCATCTGTCCACAAGACACTTTCCCAGAAGGATTTTGGCTTACGCATGCACATTTCGGCAAACTGAAGTCAAGCTTTATTTTTTTATTTATTTATTTTTTATTTTTATTTTTTTTTTATTACCCTGAGCCTGCAGGACAGCTTGAATTTCTTTGTAACTTGATTGGGGCTGCTTATCCACCATCTGGACTATCCAGTGTTGCAACCTTTCATCAATTTTTCTCTGCCGTCCAGGAAGATTAGCTACAGTGCCATGGGTTGTAAACCTCTTGATTATGTTGCGCACCGTGGACAAAGAAACATCAAGATCTCTAGAGATGGACTTGAGAATCAAAAATTGTTGAAAAATATCAACAATCTCAAGGTTGCAAGTCCTCAGTCAGTTCTCTTCTCCTCTTTCCGTTCTCCATGCTTAGTGGGGCACACACAGACACAATGCAAAGATTGAGTCAATAATAATTAATAATAATAAACTTCTCCCCTTTTTATCTTGTTTCAGGTGCTTTTCATATTCCCAACGCCTGTTACTTGCCACAGGTGAGTTTGAATGAGCATCACATGCTTGAATCAAAGTAAATTACCCACAATTTTGGAAAGGTGCTAACAATTTTGTCCGGTCCATTTTTGAGGTGTTGTGTGAAATTATGTCTAAGTTGCCTTTTTTCCTCTATTTTTTTGTGTTGTTCCAATACACACAAAGGAAATAAAAATGTGTATAACAAAGCATGTGTAATTGAAATAATTGGGGAAAAATACTTCATTGTCTGGAACAATGTCAAGGGTTACAACACCCAATGTCAAGGGTTCGGCTATGACTGTATGCTATCATGTGCAGGGCCGGGACGAGGGGTAGGCACCCGCCAATGGTGCTAACTCCAGCCTCGCCGAGAAGGGCGCACTTTGGGGAGAAAAAAAAAAAAAAAAAAGTGACATGACCATGCCTGAGGCCGCCCAGCCTCTTCCTCCACAGATATTCAGCACAGAGACAGGCACACAGGGGAGCAATGTAAGTCATCGACACCACTCACCCCTCTCTCTGCCTGCGCTCTGGCCGTCACTCCCTCCCCGTAAGACGCAAATACAATTGATGTCAGCGCTGCCCTGGCCAGTAGCAGAGGAGCTGTAATAAGCTCCCTGTCCTGCCGGGAACTCCAACAGAAAGCAGGCCACTTCCAGCCTGCGCCCTGTTGGAGATGGCACATGCAGGGGATGTCAGATGGCGCAATACGGTGACATCACTGCACCGTTCAGCGACCACTGCTGTTCAGGAAGCAGAGGAGACGGCGGCCGCGGTGTACAGGGAGCCTGGTAGGCGAGTGTAAGCCTTTTTTTTTCCTAATATTTTGCAAATGAATGGGGGACATCATACTGTATATTGGGGGAGGATGTGAATATCACTGTATGGAAGGCTGTGGCCACCACTGTACCATGAAGGGGAACAAGGTGAGGGGGGATACCGCTTGGAGAGGACGACATGGTGGTCAAGGTGAGGGCAAAGTGTAAAAAGGGGCACAGAATCAGGGGTGGACATATCAATGGTGCAACCTGTGCAGCCACACAGGGGCCTAAGAGGTAAGGGGGACCATTTCTACCTCCAAAGCAGGTGGCATTATGGATTTTGATGAGCTATTGGACAACTGAGCGCTCATATACGGTTCTTGCACAGGGGCTCTCTTCTGTCTGTGTCCGCCAGTACACAGAATGGATATGGAAAGGGGGCAGCATGAAATGGGGGCACAGTATGGAGAGAGGGACATGCTGGAGGTGGCAGTGTGGAGATAGAGTGTGTAAGGGAAATCTAAAGAGGGGATAGCCATGGAATAGGCTGTAGCTCATCAGAGCAGACAGTGTGGAGTTTATAGCTGATAATGGCAGACAGTGGTGGGTGTAGCTCATTAAAGGTGGACAGTGTGGAGGCCATATACTATAGGAGGCATATTTAGGTCATAATATGGACAGATTTTTTATGCTGAGGTCATTTTAATAACACTTATTTTTAAAGGGCACCATGTGTGGATGTGCTGCAGAACAGCAGAGAAGAAGGAATCTGCAGAGACAAGCTGTGGATGGGAAAAGTCATCATGAAGTCTGAACAAGATGGAGACGAAAAGACGCAGAAGAGGTCACCCATAAGGGACCTGGATGGAAATGTTTTCTTTGTTTGATACTGTTCCTGTATGGTCCACAGTCTGGTAATGACTGATAACAATGGTAAGGAGATGCTGGGAGTTGTGAAGGACATATTGGGGAGTTTTAGATACAAATGTCTATGGTGCTTACTTAGTCTCTGACCCATTCCTTTACTTGGGTGCTGAGGGTGCCATCAGCTTCATCTCCCTGGGCACCAGAATACCTTGCATGTATAAACTGGAGGTCCACCTGTCCTTTATACAGGGGTCTCCTGACATCTATAAAGACCACAGTCTGGGGCCAAGGACTTATTTGACCAATCTGCACAATGGCCCCATGTGGTCTATACTAGTTTCAATTTAGATGGTGCCAATAGTGTCGGGAAAAGATGACCAGGGGGGCCCCCACGGGAGAAACCGCTCACTGGGACTGGAGGATTATTCACGGCCTTGACTTATTGCCCAAGATCTCATGCAGCTGTCCTTGGGAGGAGACCGAGTCAGCAGAAAGCCCCAGGGGAGTATGATTCAGAACCTATGAAGTTCGGGCCGGGGGCTTTCCATGGTCATCCAACCCAATGAGTAAAAAAAAAAAAAAAAAAAAGTTGGAATTTCAAAGTCGACCAAACCCATATTAGGGGTCATCTAGAATTTGTTTGTTCTACCAGGCCGGTGATTTACATTGAAACTTTATGAGACCACTTGCACACCAGGCATCAGTAAGCATCTATAAGGGATTACAGGCACCCTACTAACCCACACAAGGTAAAAAGATTAACCTGAACCAGGAAAAAAAATTCAAAGATCCCACCCTAAACTGAGTCATTATTAATAACCTTACTGGATCACCACCTACCGGCAGCTATTAACCTCCCTCAACTGGACCACTGCACATTGCAAGGTCTCTACTGGACCACCAGCAGAGGACAGGGCCCATCCTAAACCTCCAACAAAATCTACGTGGCCCCAGATCAATCCCAACTTCAACACTAAGGATCATAAGGCTCCTACTAGGCCTCCTGGTCTTAGAACTCCACCACTGGCCCAGCAGGGACAATGTCGATAACCAACTACAAACCAAAAATGATACTATAGATAATAAACTTCCTATAGAGCTACAATAAAGAAAACTTATACTAGTGTTACAACTCTAACTGGGCCACCGAAAGTCAACACTGGCCCACAAGTGACTACAAAACCACCTCCCATACTGGAAGGCTAAATATGACAAGGCCATTACTGAGCCACGAAGGCAGAAACACAATTACCAGAGACTAAAATGTATTCAAACCCAATACTAGCCCACCTGGTATAACAAGTCCTCCACTGGTCCACCAGGGAAAAAAAAAAAAATCAATACCATTAAAAATACTAAAATATATTACAAATTGATCTGTAAAGAAAAAATCCAAAATAGGAAAGCTTAGTAGTAAACCTCCAATGACTATGCTATACCCCACCACCAGAAGAGAACACTATCGATAAAAGCTACCATCCTGAATACTGGGTCACTAAGGAGAACAGGTTCAAAACTAAAATCACCAGTGATTATAAAGGCCCACCTGGCCAAACACTAGACCACCAGGGAATGCAAACCTTCCAAATCTCTAAAATGGATAATGGTAGATGAGAAAGAAAGTTCAACACTGATCCCACAAGAGTCATATGGAAATAATGGGTGCACATTCTAAAAACATGGAGGCGAAGGCCGTATCGACATCGGTCTCCAACAATTGCGTCACGCGCACAGCGTTCTATGCAGATGAGTTTCAGCACATAAAAGCTCTGGTCATACAGACAGATAACATGGGGAGGGTCATTTTTTCCCGTACACAGCACAACATGTCAAATAAGTCGGCTGTTGCCCATCAATAGCAGCTCCCACAAGAGTAAAAGGGTGGGAAATGACGCAAGCAGGGGCCCATCGTCAGGTGGGGGCTGCTCCCCAGTGACCTTGCGATGTAAAAGGTGGTTGTGCAGCCGCGTATCGAGGACAGATGGGAGAACATCCAGGAAGCCGCGGCCAAGGTTGTAGATAAAGAGGAATGTGAACAAACTGCTACTCTCCATCCATCGTCTGGGTCACAGCAGCTTCTAATGGACGTGGGAGACCCCTCAAGGCCGAGACACGAACTCTGCAAATGTCTCACTAAACCAGTCCAACTATTGTCTCACTGATCCAAGACAGGGCAGCCAATTCCAAGTGTTAAGCAATCAATTTATTACTTCCCATAACCACACTACCATATGGCTACAATAAAATACTATTCTTGTACATAGGGGGCAGTATTATAGTAGTTATATTCTTGTACATAGGAGCAGTATTATAGTAGTTATATTCTTGTACATAGGGGTAGTATTATAGTAGTTATATTCTTGTACATAGGAGCAGTATTATAGTAGTTATATTCTTGTACATAGAGGCAGTATTATAGTAGGTATATTCTTGTACATAGGGGGCAGTATTCTAATAGTTATATTCTTGTACATAGGGGGCAGTATTATAATAGTTGTATTCACTGTGCTTTACATTAAATTGATTCTAACACTTTTACACATGGAGATGCCAACAACAGCTACATCAATTAAAAAGGTTTGAGCAAAGTAGACCTGAACGCCATATGTCCCATTGTGTTTGAACTGAGAAGTATGAACAAGGGGAACAAGAAGCCAGATTTTTATGAAACCCTCCTAACAATCTATAAACAGGCAGCGCACCGGTGCCAGCCTGAAATGTGGTTTACGGATCTTTCAGAAGCCAAATAATATAGGAGGATGGAGGGAGGGAGGGCAGCCCATTGACCCGCAGCAAAGAAAAGCATTGTTCTCATACTGTTTGATGTTACAAATTGCAATATTAAATAATGGCAGCACAATTACAGCACAATGGTCGTGTGTTCAAGAAAAGCATCATGCAGGTGGAAAACAAATTTCTTCTTTCTGGAAAATACTTTACTTTTGGGGAGCAACATATACATGGGCGAAGCAGGCCACCGAGCCCGAAATGGCAACAGTCGGCAGGGGTCCCCCCAGAGTCCGAAATGGCAACAGTCGGCAGGGGTCCCCCCAGAGCCCGAAATGGCAACAGTCGGCAGGGGTCCCCCCAGAGCCCCGAGCCCAAATGGGAACGGTCGGCAGGGGCACAAGAATGCAAGAATGGAAGGGAGTGCCCAAGTCAGAAGGAAAGGTGCAGAATGCCCGAACTCCAAAGGACCAGAAGTGCTCAAAAGCAGCACTCAAAGAACCAATTTCAGCTCTGCTACATGAGTGAAGGTTTCCACCATACAGAATAGTAACAGTGGTACAAGCCCAGAAGTTCCACATAGGACATATTCATTATAATCGCCATCTACTCTCCCGCAATCGCCGACCGTCTGACTGCAACAAGAGAGGCAAAAGAAAACAAATTAAACCAATAAAAAACGCGCTATAAAAAAACAAAGAAAAAAAAAAAGTGAAAAAATTCCATTCTCTGCTGCCAAACTCAAAAACTAATGAAAACTTCCTGTAAGGCGCTGGACACGAGTCCGCAGTCACTCGCCAGCATTTCCAGAGTTCTAAACTATTTAAAGGGCCGGTAGTGCTGACATTGATTGACCCGAGACACCGCACCGGACTTGGCACGTGTTCCTGTTAATGTACACAGGCATGGAAAACGTTATATTAAAGGGGAATTCCACATTTAATTTGTCTTCTACGAGAGATCAGTGCACGAGAATATTAAATGCAGCTTTAGACCTGAACGGAGAAACGATGAGAAGCAAAGAGAAGGGCGATACTTTGTAAAAGTCATCTTCCTCTAGGAGCAGTTCACACCTGGCCAGGAGCAGCAACTTCACTCGTCTGGTCTTGTCTCACCAACACGTTCTGAATTCTGCAGCTCCATGCAACATACCCAATGTGAACCCCCCTTACACATCACTTCTACATCCTCCATGCTGCACTGTCTACTGCAGAATGGAGTTATCTGGGAATCTGTCAGTGAGCTCAGAAAGACAGATAAAAAGCTACAAACTCTCCGTTAGGCTGATGGATGACCATAGATCACATCAAAGCCGAATGTGCAGGAAATAAAGAGCCAGCAAAAGCCAAAAAGGTGAAAATATTTTATTATGAAACCCAACAGCACAAATGATTGCTGATTTTAGATTTAGTATTTTCAGCAAACAAATTGAAAGGGGAAAAAAAAAAAAAACTACAAGAAAAAAAAAATAGCAAAAAAAAAAAGGAATTCCCCCTCCCCCAAAAAAACAAAGGAAAACCAAGAAACAAATGCCTAAACACAGTAACTAAAAAAAAAAAAAATAGAACTAAAATTAAAAAAAAAAAAAAATGCCTACTAGGAAATGAAAACAGCAAAAAAAAAAAAAAAAAAAAAAAAGAAATTAACTAAAAAAAATAAATAAAATAATCACTTGTGAGCGCCGGATAAAAGGGAACGTCAGAGCGCGAAAGAGGAGATCAATCACCAATATCGTACATCAGATCTGAGAACAGGATCCCCCTGTGTATTGGCAGGACCCCCGGAGGACACTACAACTCCTCATGCCATTAGTTCTCCAGAGCGGATACCTCTGCCGTGCCAAAACGAATTTCCTTGGGAAAGCTGGGTAACAAGACAGCCACAACTACTCCCACACTCATAGACCTATATATTTCCTATTACGGGACTGTTGCGGACGTGCCATCTGGAACTTGGAGTGATCACCCAGCTTTCCGAGGCTCCTGACCAGCACATCTGTCTAGGAGCAGCATCCGGTGGTGATCACCCAGCTTTCCCCGCTATAGAGGTATATTTACACACATTTAGCACAAGCTTAATTAAAGGCAGCGCGCGGTCGGGAGCCTCCACCTCTCAGACAGAAGTCGAGGATGTAGTATTCGATAGAGCTGCAGAATGCCTGCGGGCGCTGTTACGGGCACACGAAAGAGCGCAGCAGCCAAGGACAACAAGCGTGCAAGGAAATAAAGGCAGAGATGTGGACAGTTATGTGGCAATTCACTCCCCCTCTATAGCCCTGGGGGCTCAGATGCTGGCAGACTCGTCCCTCCAGTGCTACTAGTTAGCTGGTGAGGATGAGGAGGATGAGAGTCTCTTTGTAAGTGCGAAAAACGTTTACATTTAATAATGGCGCAGTCGCTGCCAAAACAAACAGCTCCCGGGGCGGCTGATACCGCCGGTGTCAGCCCTACAGTGCTCCGCCGGACTGCACGCTGCTTAACATGGAAAATAAAAGGGGCTGAGAATCAAAAGTAACACGGGGTGGCGGGAACCAGAGCAAGCGGGATTCTTGGATGGATTGGTGACGCATTTCATAGAAAGAAGTCTTATTTTGTCGCCGTATTCTCTGCTTGTGGTCAGTAATTATTTTTTTTTTAAGCAAACCAACACAAACGGAATGTGTCTTAACAGCTGAGGGTTTGTTACTATTGCATCCAGTCTGGATAATCGTCCGATATAGGCTTCCACTGCGGCCACCAGGCGCGGCAGGCAGGCAGGCTTCCACTGCGGCCACCAGGCGCGGCAGGCAGGCAGGCTTCCACTGCGGCCACCAGGCAGGCTTCCACTGCGGCCACCAGGCAGGCTTCCACTGCGGCCACCAGGCAGGCTTCCACTGCGGCCACCAGGCAGGCTTCCACTGCGGCCACCAGGCAGGCTTCCACTGCGGCCACCAGGCAGGCTTCCACTGCGGCCACCAGGCAGGCTTCCACTGCGGCCACCAGGCAGGCTTCCACGGCAGGCAGGCAGGCAGGCAGGCTTCCACTGCGGCCACCAGGCGCGGCAGGCAGGCAGGCTTCCACTGCGGCCACCAGGCGCGGCAGGCAGGCAGGCAGGCTTCCACTGCGGCCACCAGGCGCGGCAGGCTTCCACTGCGGCCACCAGGCGCGGCAGGCTTCCACTGCGGCCACCAGGCGCGGCAGGCGGCCACTGCGGCCACCAGGCGCGGCAGGCGGCCACTGCGGCCACCAGGCGCGGCAGGCGGCCACTGCGGCCACCAGGCGCGGCAGGCGGCCACTGCGGCCACCAGGCGCGGCAGGCGGCCACTGCGGCCACCAGGCGCGGCAGGCGGCCACTGCGGCCACCAGGCGCGGCAGGCGGCCACTGCGGCCACCAGGCGCGGCAGGCGGCCACTGCGGCCACCAGGCGCGGCAGGCGGCCACTGCGGCCACCAGGCGCGGCAGGCGGCCACTGCGGCCACCAGGCGCGGCAGGCGGCCACTGCGGCCACCAGGCGCGGCAGGCTTCCACTGCGGCCACCAGGCGCGGCAGGCTTCCACTGCGGCCACCAGGCGCGGCAGGCTTCCACTGCGGCCACCAGGCTTCCACTGCGGCCACCAGGCGCGGCAGGCTTCCACTGCGGCCACCAGGCGCGGCAGGCTTCCACTGCGGCCACCAGGCGCGGCAGGCTTCCACTGCGGCCACCAGGCGCGGCAGGCTTCCACTGCGGCCACCAGGCGCGGCAGGCAGGCAGGCTTCCACTGCGGCCACCAGGCGCGGCAGGCAGGCAGGCTTCCACTGCGGCCACCAGGCGCGGCAGGCAGGCAGGCTTCCACTGCGGCCACCAGGCGCGGCAGGCAGGCAGGCTTCCACTGCGGCCACCAGGCGCGGCAGGCAGGCAGGCTTCCACTGCGGCCACCAGGCGCGGCAGGCAGGCAGGCTTCCACTGCGGCCACCAGGCGCGGCAGGCAGGCAGGCTTCCACTGCGGCCACCAGGCGCGGCAGGCAGGCAGGCTTCCACTGCGGCCACCAGGCGCGGCAGGCAGGCAGGCTTCCACTGCGGCCACCAGGCAGGCAGGCTTCCACTGCGGCCACCAGGCAGGCAGGCTTCCACTGCGGCCACCAGGCGCGGCAGGCTTCCACTGCGGCCACCAGGCGCGGCAGGCTTCCACTGCGGCCACCAGGCGCGGCAGGCTTCCACTGCGGCCACCAGGCGCGGCAGGCAGGCAGGCTTCCACTGCGGCCACCAGGCGCGGCAGGCAGGCAGGCTTCCACTGCGGCCACCAGGCGCGGCAGGCAGGCAGGCTTCCACTGCGGCCACCAGGCGCGGCAGGCAGGCAGGCTTCCACTGCGGCCACCAGGCGCGGCAGGCAGGCAGGCTTCCACTGCGGCCACCAGGCGCGGCAGGCAGGCAAGCTTCCACTGCGGCCACCAGGCGCGGCAGGCAGGCAAGCTTCCACTGCGGCCACCAGGCGCGGCAGGCAGGCAGGCTTCCACTGCGGCCACCAAGCGCGGCAGGCAGGCAGGCTTCCACTGCGGCCACCAGGCGCGGCAGGCAGGCTTCCACTGCGGCCACCAGGCGCGGCAGGCAGGCTTCCACTGCGGCCACCAGGCGCGGCAGGCAGGCTTCCACTGCGGCCACCAGGCGCGGCAGGCAGGCTTCCACTGCGGCCACCAGGCGCGGCAGGCAGGCAGGCTTCCACTGCGGCCACCAGGCGCGGCAGGCAGGCAGGCTTCCACCAGGCGCGGCAAGCAGGCAGGCTTCCACTGCGGCCACCAGGCGCGGCAGGCAGGCTTCCACTGCGGCCACCAGGCGCGGCAGGCAGGCTTCCACTGCGGCCACCAGGCGCGGCAGGCAGGCAGGCTTCCACTGCGGCCACCAGGCGCGGCAGGCAGGCAGGCTTCCACCAGGCGCGGCAGGCAGGCTTCCACTGCGGCCACCAGGCGCGGCAAGCAGGCAGGCTTCCACTGCGGCCACCAGGCGCGGCAGGCAGGCAGGCTTCCACTGCGGCCACCAGGCGCGGCAGGCAGGCAGGCTTCCACTGCGGCCACCAGGCGCGGCAGGCAGGCAGGCTTCCACTGCGGCCACCAGGCGCGGCAGGCGGGCAGGCTTCCACTGCGGCCACCAGGCGCGGCAGGCGGGCAGGCTTCCACTGCGGCCACCAGGCGCGGCAGGCGGGCAGGCTTCCACTGCGGCCACCAGGCGCGGCAGGCGGGCAGGCTTCCACTGCGGCCACCAGGCGCGGCAGGCGGGCAGGCTTCCACTGCGGCCACCAGGCGCGGCAGGCGGGCAGGCTTCCACTGCGGCCACCAGGCGCGGCAGGCGGGCAGGCTTCCACTGCGGCCACCAGGCGCGGCAGGCGGGCAGGCTTCCACTGCGGCCACCAGGCGCGGCAGGCGGGCAGGCTTCCACTGCGGCCACCAGGCGCGGCAGGCGGGCAGGCTTCCACTGCGGCCACCAGGCGCGGCAGGCGGGCAGGCTTCCACTGCGACCACCAGGCGCGGCAGGCAGGCAGGCAGGCTTCCACTGCGGCCACCAGGCGCGGCAGGCAGGCTTCCACTGCGGCCACCAGGCGCGGCAGGCAGGCTTCCACTGCGGCCACCAGGCGCGGCAGGCAGGCTTCCACTGCGGCCACCAGGCGCGGCAGGCAGGCTTCCACTGCGGCCACCAGGCGCGGCAGGCAGGCAGGCTTCCACTGCGGCCACCAGGCGCGGCAGGCAGGCTTCCACTGCGGCCACCAGGCGCGGCAGGCAGGCAGGCTTCCACTGCGGCCACCAGGCGCGGCAGGCAGGCAGGCTTCCACTGCGGCCACCAGGCGCGGCAGGCAGGCAGGCTTCCACTGCGGCCACCAGGCGCGGCAGGCAGGCAGGCTTCCACTGCGGCCACCAGGCGCGGCAGGCAGGCAGGCTTCCACTGCGGCCACCAGGCGCGGCAGGCAGGCAGGCTTCCACTGCGGCCACCAGGCGCGGCAGGCAGGCAGGCTTCCACTGCGGCCACCAGGCGCGGCAGGCAGGCAGGCTTCCACTGCGGCCACCAGGCGCGGCAGGCAGGCAGGCTTCCACTGCGGCCACCAGGCGCGGCAGGCAGGCTTCCACTGCGGCCACCAGGCGCGGCAGGCAGGCAGGCTTCCACTGCGGCCACCAGGCGCGGCAGGCAGGCAGGCTTCCACTGCGGCCACCAGGCGCGGCAGGCAGGCAGGCTTCCACTGCGGCCACCAGGCGCGGCAGGCAGGCAGGCTTCCACTGCGGCCACCAGGCGCGGCAGGCAGGCAGGCTTCCACTGCGGCCACCAGGCGCGGCAGGCAGGCAGGCTTCCACTGCGGCCACCAGGCGCGGCAGGCAGGCTTCCACTGCGGCCACCAGGCGCGGCAGGCAGGCTTCCACTGCGGCCACCAGGCGCGGCAGGCAGGCAGGCTTCCACTGCGGCCACCAGGCGCGGCAGGCAGGCAGGCAGGCTTCCACTGCGGCCACCAGGCGCGGCAGGCAGGCTTCCACTGCGGCCACCAGGCGCGGCAGGCAGGCAGGCTTCCACTGCGGCCACCAGGCGCGGCAGGCAGGCAGGCTTCCACTGCGGCCACCAGGCGCGGCAGGCAGGCAGGCTTCCACTGCGGCCACCAGGCGCGGCAGGCAGGCAGGCTTCCACTGCGGCCACCAGGCGCGGCAGGCAGGCTTCCACTGCGGCCACCAGGCGCGGCAGGCAGGCAGGCAGGCTTCCACTGCGGCCACCAGGCGCGGCAGGCAGGCAGGCTTCCACTGCGGCCACCAGGCGCGGCAGGCAGGCAGGCTTCCACTGCGGCCACCAGGCGCGGCAGGCAGGCAGGCTTCCACTGCGGCCACCAGGCGCGGCAGGCAGGCAGGCAGGCTTCCACTGCGGCCACCAGGCGCGGCAGGCAGGCAGGCAGGCTTCCACTGCGGCCACCAGGCGCGGCAGGCAGGCAGGCAGGCTTCCACTGCGGCCACCAGGCGCGGCAGGCAGGCAGGCTTCCACTGCGGCCACCAGGCGCGGCAGGCAGGCAGGCAGGCAGGCTTCCACTGCGGCCACCAGGCGCGGCAGGCAGGCAGGCAGGCTTCCACTGCGGCCACCAGGCGCGGCAGGCAGGCAGGCTTCCACTGCGGCCACCAGGCGCGGCAGGCAGGCAGGCTTCCACTGCGGCCACCAGGCGCGGCAGGCAGGCAGGCTTCCACTGCGGCCACCAGGCGCGGCAGGCAGGCAGGCTTCCACTGCGGCCACCAGGCGCGGCAGGCAGGCAGGCTTCCACTGCGGCCACCAGGCGCGGCAGGCAGGCAGGCTTCCACTGCGGCCACCAGGCGCGGCAGGCAGGCTTCCACTGCGGCCACCAGGCGCGGCAGGCAGGCTTCCACTGCGGCCACCAGGCGCGGCAGGCAGGCTTCCACTGCGGCCACCAGGCGCGGCAGGCAGGCTTCCACTGCGGCCACCAGGCGCGGCAGGCAGGCTTCCACTGCGGCCACCAGGCGCGGCAGGCAGGCTTCCACTGCGGCCACCAGGCGCGGCAGGCAGGCTTCCACTGCGGCCACCAGGCGCGGCAGGCAGGCTTCCACTGCGGCCACCAGGCGCGGCAGGCAGGCAGGCTTCCACTGCGGCCACCAGGCGCGGCAGGCAGGCAGGCAGGCTTCCACTGCGGCCACCAGGCGCGGCAGGCAGGCTTCCACTGCGGCCACCAGGCGCGGCAGGCAGGCAGGCTTCCACTGCGGCCACCAGGCGCGGCAGGCAGGCAGGCTTCCACTGCGGCCACCAGGCGCGGCAGGCAGGCAGGCTTCCACTGCGGCCACCAGGCGCGGCAGGCAGGCAGGCTTCCACTGCGGCCACCAGGCGCGGCAGGCAGGCAGGCTTCCACTGCGGCCACCAGGCGCGGCAGGCAGGCAGGCTTCCACTGCGGCCACCAGGCGCGGCAGGCAGGCAGGCTTCCACTGCGGCCACCAGGCGCGGCAGGCAGGCAGGCTTCCACTGCGGCCACCAGGCGCGGCAGGCAGGCAGGCTTCCACTGCGGCCACCAGGCGCGGCAGGCAGGCAGGCTTCCACTGCGGCCACCAGGCGCGGCAGGCAGGCAGGCTTCCACTGCGGCCACCAGGCGCGGCAGGCAGGCAGGCTTCCACTGCGGCCACCAGGCGCGGCAGGCAGGCAGGCTTCCACTGCGGCCACCAGGCGCGGCAGGCAGGCAGGCTTCCACTGCGGCCACCAGGCGCGGCAGGCAGGCAGGCTTCCACTGCGGCCACCAGGCGCGGCAGGCAGGCAGGCTTCCACTGCGGCCACCAGGCGCGGCAGGCAGGCAGGCTTCCACTGCGGCCACCAGGCGCGGCAGGCAGGCTTCCACTGCGGCCACCAGGCGCGGCAGGCAGGCAGGCTTCCACTGCGGCCACCAGGCGCGGCAGGCAGGCAGGCTTCCACTGCGGCCACCAGGCGCGGCAGGCAGGCAGGCTTCCACTGCGGCCACCAGGCGCGGCAGGCAGGCAGGCTTCCACTGCGGCCACCAGGCGCGGCAGGCAGGCAGGCTTCCACTGCGGCCACCAGGCGCGGCAGGCAGGCAGGCTTCCACTGCGGCCACCAGGCGCGGCAGGCAGGCAGGCTTCCACTGCGGCCACCAGGCGCGGCAGGCAGGCAGGCTTCCACTGCGGCCACCAGGCGCGGCAGGCAGGCAGGCTTCCACTGCGGCCACCAGGCGCGGCAGGCAGGCAGGCTTCCACTGCGGCCACCAGGCGCGGCAGGCAGGCAGGCTTCCACTGCGGCCACCAGGCGCGGCAGGCAGGCAGGCTTCCACTGCGGCCACCAGGCGCGGCAGGCAGGCAGGCTTCCACTGCGGCCACCAGGCGCGGCAGGCAGGCTTCCACTGCGGCCACCAGGCGCGGCAGGCAGGCAGGCTTCCACTGCGGCCACCAGGCGCGGCAGGCAGGCAGGCTTCCACTGCGGCCACCAGGCGCGGCAGGCAGGCAGGCTTCCACTGCGGCCACCAGGCGCGGCAGGCAGGCAGGCTTCCACTGCGGCCACCAGGCGCGGCAGGCAGGCAGGCTTCCACTGCGGCCACCAGGCGCGGCAGGCTTCCACTGCGGCCACCAGGCGCGGCAGGCAGGCTTCCACTGCGGCCACCAGGCGCGGCAGGCAGGCTTCCACTGCGGCCACCAGGCGCGGCAGGCAGGCTTCCACTGCGGCCACCAGGCGCGGCAGGCAGGCTTCCACTGCGGCCACCAGGCGCGGCAGGCAGGCTTCCACTGCGGCCACCAGGCGCGGCAGGCAGGCTTCCACTGCGGCCACCAGGCGCGGCAGGCAGGCAGGCTTCCACTGCGGCCACCAGGCGCGGCAGGCAGGCAGGCTTCCACTGCGGCCACCAGGCGCGGCAGGCAGGCAGGCTTCCACTGCGGCCACCAGGCGCGGCAGGCAGGCAGGCTTCCACTGCGGCCACCAGGCGCGGCAGGCAGGCTTGCACTGCGGCCACCAGGCGCGGCAGGCAGGCAGGCTTGCACTGCGGCCACCAGGCGCGGCAGGCAGGCAGGCAGGCTTGCACTGCGGCCACCAGGCGCGGCAGGCTTCCACTGCGGCCATCAGGCGCGGCAGGCAGGCAGGCTTCCACTGCGGCCACCAGGCGCGGCAGGCAGGCAGGCTTCCACTGCGGCCACCAGGCGCGGCAGGCAGGCAGGCTTCCACTGCGGCCACCAGGCGCGGCAGGCAGGCAGGCAGGCAGGCTTCCACTGCGGCCACCAGGCGCGGCAGGCAGGCAGGCTTCCACTGCGGCCACCAGGCGCGGCAGGCAGGCAGGCTTCCACTGCGGCCACCAGGCGCGGCAGGCAGGCAGGCTTCCACTGCGGCCACCAGGCGCGGCAGGCTTCCACTGCGGCCACCAGGCGCGGCAGGCAGGCTTCCACTGCGGCCACCAGGCGCGGCAGGCAGGCTTCCACTGCGGCCACCAGGCGCGGCAGGCAGGCTTCCACTGCGGCCACCAGGCGCGGCAGGCAGGCTTCCACTGCGGCCACCAGGCGCGGCAGGCAGGCTTCCACTGCGGCCACCAGGCGCGGCAGGCAGGCTTCCACTGCGGCCACCAGGCGCGGCAGGCAGGCTTCCACTGCGGCCACCAGGCGCGGCAGGCAGGCTTCCACTGCGGCCACCAGGCGCGGCAGGCAGGCTTCCACTGCGGCCACCAGGCGCGGCAGGCAGGCTTCCACTGCGGCCACCAGGCGCGGCAGGCAGGCTTCCACTGCGGCCACCAGGCGCGGCAGGCAGGCTTCCACTGCGGCCACCAGGCGCGGCAGGCAGGCTTCCACTGCGGCCACCAGGCGCGGCAGGCAGGCTTCCACTGCGGCCACCAGGCGCGGCAGGCAGGCTTCCACTGCGGCCACCAGGCGCGGCAGGCAGGCAGGCTTCCACTGCGGCCACCAGGCGCGGCAGGCAGGCAGGCTTCCACTGCGGCCACCAGGCGCGGCAGGCAGGCAGGCTTCCACTGCGGCCACCAGGCGCGGCAGGCAGGCTTGCACTGCGGCCACCAGGCGCGGCAGGCAGGCAGGCTTGCACTGCGGCCACCAGGCGCGGCAGGCAGGCAGGCAGGCTTGCACTGCGGCCACCAGGCGCGGCAGGCTTCCACTGCGGCCATCAGGCGCGGCAGGCAGGCAGGCAGGCTTCCACTGCGGCCACCAGGCGCGGCAGGCAGGCAGGCTTCCACTGCGGGCGGCAGGCAGGCAGGCTTCCACTGCGGCCACCAGGCGCGGCAGGCAGGCAGGCTTCCACTGCGGCCACCAGGCGCGGCAGGCAGGCAGGCAGGCTTCCACTGCGGCCACCAGGCGCGGCAGGCAGGCTTCCACTGCGGCCACCAGGCGCGGCAGGCAGGCAGGCTTCCACTGCGGCCACCAGGCGCGGCAGGCAGGCAGGCTTCCACTGCGGCCACCAGGCGCGGCAGGCAGGCAGGCAGGCTTCCACTGCGGCCACCAGGCGCGGCAGGCAGGCAGGCTTCCACTGCGGCCACCAGGCGCGGCAGGCAGGCAGGCAGGCTTCCACTGCGGCCACCAGGCGCGGCAGGCAGGCAGGCTTCCACTGCGGCCACCAGGCGCGGCAGGCTTCCACTGCGGCCACCAGGCGCGGCAGGCAGGCAGGCAGGCAGGCTTCCACTGCGGCCACCAGGCGCGGCAGGCAGGCAGGCAGGCTTCCACTGCGGCCACCAGGCGCGGCAGGCAGGCAGGCTTCCACTGCGGCCACCAGGCGCGGCAGGCAGGCAGGCTTCCACTGCGGCCACCAGGCGCGGCAGGCAGGCAGGCTTCCACTGCGGCCACCAGGCGCGGCAGGCAGGCAGGCAGGCTTCCACTGCGGCCACCAGGCGCGGCAGGCAGGCAGGCAGGCTTCCACTGCGGCCACCAGGCGCGGCAGGCAGGCTTCCACTGCGGCCACCAGGCGCGGCAGGCAGGCTTCCACTGCGGCCACCAGGCGCGGCAGGCAGGCAGGCTTCCACTGCGGCCACCAGGCGCGGCAGGCAGGCAGGCTTCCACTGCGGCCACCAGGCGCGGCAGGCAGGCAGGCTTCCACTGCGGCCACCAGGCGCGGCAGGCAGGCTTCCACTGCGGCCACCAGGCGCGGCAGGCAGGCAGGCAGGCAGGCTTCCACTGCGGCCACCAGGCGCGGCAGGCAGGCTTCCACTGCGGCCACCAGGCGCGGCAGGCAGGCTTCCACTGCGGCCACCAGGCGCGGCAGGCAGGCAGGCTTCCACTGCGGCCACCAGGCGCGGCAGGCAGGCAGGCTTCCACTGCGGCCACCAGGCGCGGCAGGCAGGCTTCCACTGCGGCCACCAGGCGCGGCAGGCAGGCTTCCACTGCGGCCACCAGGCGCGGCAGGCAGGCAGGCAGGCTTCCACTGCGGCCACCAGGCGCGGCAGGCAGGCAGGCAGGCTTCCACTGCGGCCACCAGGCGCGGCAGGCAGGCAGGCTTCCACTGCGGCCACCAGGCGCGGCAGGCAGGCAGGCTTCCACTGCGGCCACCAGGCGCGGCAGGCAGGCAGGCTTCCACTGCGGCCACCAGGCGCGGCAGGCAGGCAGGCTTCCACTGCGGCAGGCAGGCAGGCAGGCTTCCACTGCGGCCACCAGGCGCGGCAGGCAGGCAGGCTTCCACTGCGGCCACCAGGCGCGGCAGGCAGGCTTCCACTGCGGCCACCAGGCGCGGCAGGCAGGCAGGCTTGCACTGCGGCCACCAGGCGCGGCAGGCAGGCAGGCTTGCACTGCGGCCACCAGGCGCGGCAGGCAGGCAGGCTTGCACTGCGGCCACCAGGCGCGGCAGGCTTCCACTGCGGCCACCAGGCGCGGCAGGCAGGCAGGCTTCCACTGCGGCCACCAGGCGCGGCAGGCAGGCAGGCTTCCACTGCGGCCACCAGGCGCGGCAGGCAGGCAGGCTTCCACTGCGGCCACCAGGCGCGGCAGGCAGGCAGGCTTCCACTGCGGCCACCAGGCGCGGCAGGCAGGCAGGCTTCCACTGCGGCCACCAGGCGCGGCAGGCAGGCAGGCTTCCACTGCGGCCACCAGGCGCGGCAGGCAGGCTTCCACTGCGGCCACCAGGCGCGGCAGGCAGGCAGGCTTCCACTGCGGCCACCAGGCGCGGCAGGCAGGCAGGCTTCCACTGCGGCCACCAGGCGCGGCAGGCAGGCAGGCTTCCACTGCGGCCACCAGGCGCGGCAGGCAGGCAGGCTTCCACTGCGGCCACCAGGCGCGGCAGGCAGGCAGGCTTCCACTGCGGCCACCAGGCGCGGCAGGCAGGCAGGCTTCCACTGCGGCCACCAGGCGCGGCAGGCAGGCAGGCTTCCACTGCGGCCACCAGGCGCGGCAGGCAGGCAGGCTTCCACTGCGGCCACCAGGCGCGGCAGGCAGGCAGGCTTCCACTGCGGCCACCAGGCGCGGCAGGCAGGCAGGCTTCCACTGCGGCCACCAGGCGCGGCAGGCAGGCAGGCTTCCACTGCGGCCACCAGGCGCGGCAGGCAGGCAGGCTTCCACTGCGGCCACCAGGCGCGGCAGGCAGGCAGGCTTCCACTGCGGCCACCAGGCGCGGCAGGCAGGCAGGCTTCCACTGCGGCCACCAGGCGCGGCAGGCAGGCAGGCTTCCACTGCGGCCACCAGGCGCGGCAGGCAGGCAGGCAGGCAGGCTTCCACTGCGGCCACCAGGCGCGGCAGGCAGGCAGGCTTCCACTGCGGCCACCAGGCGCGGCAGGCAGGCAGGCTTCCACTGCGGCCACCAGGCGCGGCAGGCAGGCTTCCACTGCGGCCACCAGGCGCGGCAGGCAGGCTTCCACTGCGGCCACCAGGCGCGGCAGGCAGGCTTCCACTGCGGCCACCAGGCGCGGCAGGCAGGCTTCCACTGCGGCCACCAGGCGCGGCAGGCAGGCTTCCACTGCGGCCACCAGGCGCGGCAGGCAGGCAGGCTTCCACTGCGGCCACCAGGCGCGGCAGGCAGGCAGGCTTCCACTGCGGCCACCAGGCTTCCACTGCGGCCACCAGGCGCGGCAGGCAGGCAGGCTTCCACTGCGGCCACCAGGCGCGGCAGGCAGGCTTCCACTGCGGCCACCAGGCGCGGCAGGCAGGCTTCCACTGCGGCCACCAGGCGCGGCAGGCAGGCAGGCTTCCACTGCGGCCACCAGGCGCGGCAGGCAGGCTTCCACTGCGGCCACCAGGCGCGGCAGGCAGGCAGGCTTCCACTGCGGCCACCAGGCGCGGCAGGCAGGCAGGCAGGCTTCCACTGCGGCCACCAGGCGCGGCAGGCAGGCAGGCTTCCACTGCGGCCACCAGGCGCGGCAGGCAGGCTTCCACTGCGGCCACCAGGCGCGGCAGGCAGGCTTCCACTGCGGCCACCAGGCGCGGCAGGCAGGCAGGCTTCCACTGCGGCCACCAGGCGCGGCAGGCAGGCAGGCTTCCACTGCGGCCACCAGGCGCGGCAGGCAGGCAGGCTTCCACTGCGGCCACCAGGCGCGGCAGGCAGGCAGGCTTCCACTGCGGCCACCAGGCGCGGCAGGCAGGCAGGCTTCCACTGCGGCCACCAGGCGCGGCAGGCAGGCAGGCTTCCACTGCGGCCACCAGGCGCGGCAGGCAGGCAGGCTTCCACTGCGGCCACCAGGCGCGGCAGGCAGGCAGGCTTCCACTGCGGCCACCAGGCGCGGCAGGCAGGCAGGCTTCCACTGCGGCCACCAGGCGCGGCAGGCAGGCAGGCTTCCACTGCGGCCACCAGGCGCGGCAGGCAGGCAGGCTTCCACTGCGGCCACCAGGCGCGGCAGGCAGGCAGGCTTCCACTGCGGCCACCAGGCGCGGCAGGCAGGCAGGCTTCCACTGCGGCCACCAGGCGCGGCAGGCAGGCTTCCACTGCGGCCACCAGGCGCGGCAGGCAGGCAGGCAGGCTTCCACTGCGGCCACCAGGCGCGGCAGGCAGGCAGGCAGGCTTCCACTGCGGCCACCAGGCAGGCTTCCACTGCGGCCACCAGGCGCGGCAGGCAGGCAGGCTTCCACTGCGGCCACCAGGCGCGGCAGGCAGGCAGGCTTCCACTGCGGCCACCAGGCGCGGCAGGCAGGCTTCCACTGCGGCCACCAGGCGCGGCAGGCAGGCAGGCAGGCTTCCACTGCGGCCACCAGGCGCGGCAGGCAGGCTTCCACTGCGGCCACCAGGCGCGGCAGGCAGGCAGGCAGGCTTCCACTGCGGCCACCAGGCGCGGCAGGCAGGCAGGCAGGCTTCCACTGCGGCCACCAGGCGCGGCAGGCAGGCTTCCACTGCGGCCACCAGGCGCGGCAGGCAGGCAGGCAGGCTTCCACTGCGGCCACCAGGCGCGGCAGGCAGGCAGGCAGGCTTCCACTGCGGCCACCAGGCAGGCTTCCACTGCGGCCACCAGGCGCGGCAGGCAGGCAGGCAGGCTTCCACTGCGGCCACCAGGCGCGGCAGGCAGGCAGGCTTCCACTGCGGCCACCAGGCGCGGCAGGCAGGCAGGCTTCCACTGCGGCCACCAGGCGCGGCAGGCAGGCAGGCTTCCACTGCGGCCACCAGGCGCGGCAGGCAGGCAGGCTTCCACTGCGGCCACCAGGCGCGGCAGGCAGGCAGGCAGGCTTCCACTGCGGCCACCAGGCAGGCTTCCACTGCGGCCACCAGGCAGGCTTCCACTGCGGCCACCAGGCGCGGCAGGCAGGCAGGCAGGCTTCCACTGCGGCCACCAGGCGCGGCAGGCAGGCAGGCAGGCTTCCACTGCGGCCACCAGGCGCGGCAGGCAGGCAGGCTTCCACTGCGGCCACCAGGCGCGGCAGGCAGGCAGGCTTCCACTGCGGCCACCAGGCGCGGCAGGCAGGCAGGCTTCCACTGCGGCCACCAGGCGCGGCAGGCAGGCTTCCACTGCGGCCACCAGGCGCGGCAGGCAGGCAGGCTTCCACTGCGGCCACCAGGCGCGGCAGGCAGGCAGGCAGGCTTCCACTGCGGCCACCAGGCGCGGCAGGCAGGCAGGCAGGCTTCCACTGCGGCCACCAGGCGCGGCAGGCAGGCAGGCTTCCACTGCGGCCACCAGGCGCGGCAGGCAGGCAGGCAGGCTTCCACTGCGGCCACCAGGCGCGGCAGGCGCGGCAGGCAGGCAGGCAGGCTTCCACTGCGGCCACCAGGCGCGGCAGGCAGGCAGGCTTCCACTGCGGCCACCAGGCGCGGCAGGCAGGCAGGCTTCCACTGCGGCCACCAGGCGCGGCAGGCAGGCAGGCTTCCACTGCGGCCACCAGGCGCGGCAGGCAGGCAGGCTTCCACTGCGGCCACCAGGCGCGGCAGGCAGGCAGGCTTCCACTGCGGCCACCAGGCGCGGCAGGCAGGCAGGCTTCCACTGCGGCCACCAGGCGCGGCAGGCAGGCAGGCAGGCTTCCACTGCGGCCACCAGGCGCGGCAGGCAGGCAGGCAGGCTTCCACTGCGGCCACCAGGCGCGGCAGGCAGGCAGGCAGGCTTCCACTGCGGCCACCAGGCGCGGCAGGCAGGCAGGCAGGCTTCCACTGCGGCCACCAGGCGCGGCAGGCAGGCAGGCAGGCTTCCACTGCGGCCACCAGGCGCGGCAGGCAGGCAGGCAGGCAGGCTTCCACTGCGGCCACCAGGCGCGGCAGGCAGGCAGGCAGGCTTCCACTGCGGCCACCAGGCGCGGCAGGCAGGCAGGCAGGCTTCCACTGCGGCCACCAGGCGCGGCAGGCAGGCAGGCTTCCACTGCGGCCACCAGGCGCGGCAGGCAGGCAGGCTTCCACTGCGGCCACCAGGCGCGGCAGGCAGGCAGGCTTCCACTGCGGCCACCAGGCGCGGCAGGCAGGCAGGCTTCCACTGCGGCCACCAGGCGCGGCAGGCAGGCAGGCTTCCACTGCGGCCACCAGGCGCGGCAGGCAGGCAGGCTTCCACTGCGGCCACCAGGCGCGGCAGGCAGGCAGGCTTCCACTGCGGCCACCAGGCGCGGCAGGCAGGCAGGCTTCCACTGCGGCCACCAGGCGCGGCAGGCAGGCAGGCTTCCACTGCGGCCACCAGGCGCGGCAGGCAGGCAGGCTTCCACTGCGGCCACCAGGCGCGGCAGGCAGGCAGGCTTCCACTGCGGCCACCAGGCGCGGCAGGCAGGCAGGCTTCCACTGCGGCCACCAGGCGCGGCAGGCAGGCAGGCTTCCACTGCGGCCACCAGGCGCGGCAGGCAGGCAGGCTTCCACTGCGGCCACCAGGCGCGGCAGGCAGGCAGGCTTCCACTGCGGCCACCAGGCGCGGCAGGCAGGCAGGCTTCCACTGCGGCCACCAGGCGCGGCAGGCAGGCTTCCACTGCGGCCACCAGGCGCGGCAGGCAGGCTTCCACTGCGGCCACCAGGCGCGGCAGGCAGGCTTCCACTGCGGCCACCAGGCGCGGCAGGCAGGCTTCCACTGCGGCCACCAGGCGCGGCAGGCAGGCTTCCACTGCGGCCACCAGGCGCGGCAGGCAGGCTTCCACTGCGGCCACCAGGCGCGGCAGGCAGGCTTCCACTGCGGCCACCAGGCGCGGCAGGCAGGCTTCCACTGCGGCCACCAGGCGCGGCAGGCAGGCTTCCACTGCGGCCACCAGGCGCGGCAGGCAGGCTTCCACTGCGGCCACCAGGCGCGGCAGGCAGGCTTCCACTGCGGCCACCAGGCGCGGCAGGCAGGCTTCCACTGCGGCCACCAGGCGCGGCAGGCAGGCTTCCACTGCGGCCACCAGGCGCGGCAGGCAGGCTTCCACTGCGGCCACCAGGCGCGGCAGGCAGGCTTCCACTGCGGCCACCAGGCGCGGCAGGCAGGCTTCCACTGCGGCCACCAGGCGCGGCAGGCAGGCTTCCACTGCGGCCACCAGGCGCGGCAGGCAGGCTTCCACTGCGGCCACCAGGCGCGGCAGGCAGGCTTCCACTGCGGCCACCAGGCGCGGCAGGCAGGCTTCCACTGCGGCCACCAGGCGCGGCAGGCAGGCTTCCACTGCGGCCACCAGGCGCGGCAGGCAGGCTTCCACTGCGGCCACCAGGCGCGGCAGGCAGGCTTCCACTGCGGCCACCAGGCGCGGCAGGCAGGCTTCCACTGCGGCCACCAGGCGCGGCAGGCAGGCTTCCACCAGGCGCGGCAGGCAGGCAGGCTTCCACTGCGGCCACCAGGCGCGGCAGGCAGGCAGGCAGGCTTCCACTGCGGCCACCAGGCGCGGCAGGCAGGCAGGCAGGCTTCCACTGCGGCCACCAGGCGCGGCAGGCAGGCAGGCAGGCAGGCTTCCACTGCGGCCACCAGGCGCGGCAGGCAGGCTTCCACTGCGGCCACCAGGCGCGGCAGGCAGGCAGGCAGGCTTCCACTGCGGCCACCAGGCGCGGCAGGCAGGCAGGCTTCCACTGCGGCCACCAGGCGCGGCAGGCAGGCAGGCAGGCTTCCACTGCGGCCACCAGGCGCGGCAGGCAGGCAGGCAGGCTTCCACTGCGGCCACCAGGCGCGGCAGGCAGGCAGGCTTCCACCAGGCGCGGCAGGCAGGCAGACTTCCACCAGGCAGGCAGGCAGGCAGGCTTCCACTGCGGCCACCAGGCGCGGCAGGCAGGCTTCCACTGCGGCCACCAGGCGCGGCAGGCAGGCAGGCTTCCACTGCGGCCACCAGGCGCGGCAGGCAGGCTTCCACTGCGGCCACCAGGCGCGGCAGGCAGGCTTCCACTGCGGCCACCAGGCGCGGCAGGCAGGCAGGCTTCCACTGCGGCCACCAGGCGCGGCAGGCAGGCAGGCTTCCACTGCGGCCACCAGGCGCGGCAGGCAGGCAGGCTTCCACTGCGGCCACCAGGCGCGGCAGGCAGGCAGGCAGGCTTCCACTGCGGCCACCAGGCGCGGCAGGCAGGCTTCCACTGCGGCCACCAGGCGCGGCAGGCAGGCTTCCACTGCGGCCACCAGGCGCGGCAGGCAGGCTTCCACTGCGGCCACCAGGCGCGGCAGGCAGGCAGGCAGGCAGGCAGGCTTCCACTGCGGCCACCAGGCGCGGCAGGCAGGCAGGCAGGCAGGCAGGCTTCCACTGCGGCCACCAGGCGCGGCAGGCAGGCAGGCTTCCACTGCGGCCACCAGGCGCGGCAGGCAGGCAGGCTTCCACTGCGGCCACCAGGCGCGGCAGGCAGGCAGGCTTCCACTGCGGCCACCAGGCGCGGCAGGCAGGCAGGCTTCCACTGCGGCCACCAGGCGCGGCAGGCTACCAGTACAGAGTGGGCAGACGTCATCCGCTGACCACCATTCCTGGCGTTGATGGACGCCTCATGGTCCGTTGGTGGTCACAAGGACGGCTCCGGTTACGTACTTGACCCTTTCAGGCCCCAGCACAAGAGAAGACGGCTTCTGCTGAGGAGTAGGAGCTGTCCAAACACGGCAGACGTGTGTACACAGCCCCGCGGCGTCACCCTGGGATTACACTGTCACTTCTAGACACTCGCTGAGGTATTTGACAACTTCCCCCTGAAATACCACATTTCCATCCAAGCTTTCCCACGGGGACAGACAACGCCACCAAAGTATCCCAGATTAACAACATGCAGGACGAGCGATAGCTACATTATATGGAGAAAAGTATGTGTCCCCTCCACTACAGGAGTTTTTCTGGCGGCGAGGGGCCCAATGATATATCCCGGGTGGGGATGAGAGTAAATAAACAAAAAAAGACAAACAATTCAGTGATTAGATACTCACCGAGTCCAAAAAACACAAGTAACGCCCAGAGCTCTGGCGGATGGCTTGATTTTTTGCGTAGCCCACTAAAATAAAAAAATAAAATATGTGACCATCGATGACCCAGAAATGAAGATGTGACCTACAAAAATACATGGAGTAAAATGCTTATTCATTATTGAAGGTTTTAGGACACTGGGTCTGCGGAAAGCTGTGTGACAACCCCTAAAACCTTCTTACTATCTGCCATGCCGTCGTGACCAGACGAGCAGAACAGGCTGAAAACACGTCTGGACTTACAACTGAAGGCTTGTTACAGTGTGTCAGCCCTGTGAGAAGCCTGTTATCCAGGGGGATACACTAACAAACCAGCAGGACAGGAGACATTTGTTGAGTTGCCGGAGATGTGTGATAATCGGCCACCACTGGTTAATGATGCACCAGACGTGTGGGAAAGAGCCGGATCCTGAATGTGTGGGACCAGGATCGGAGGTCACACGGCCGATAGAGAAGTGGCCCAGCCTACGTGGAACAAGCCCCTTATCTGCAATTACAAGTCAATATTGACCGGAGATATCACCCGCTGCAACCACAGCTCTCAGGATCACCGCTGCAGCAAAAGCGGGGCCAAACGGAGGCTCCCATGAAGGTTTATCAGAGGGGCGAGGAGTTCAATGACCCAGATTTATTTGGTCATTAAAGGTTATCTGCTGCTGTATCTGATTAAGAAGGAATATCTGGAGTTTATTTAGCTACATGATGACTATGTGGTGGTGGTGGAAATACTCACAAGAGCTAGAAAACCAATCGTCCACAAACGACAAAAACTAATAGAAAACTCCACATACCTGGATCGCTTCCCGACACCATTTCTGCAGGAAAAACTTGGGAGTTTCCCAACACCCCCCCCCCCCCCAGGAACTACGAGTGCTTATAGCCCTAAAAGTTTAGCTGAGCTTCTGGTAAACGGTGAAGGGGGATCAGATAATCTAGCCCCTTTAAAAGCTGGGGGCGGGGCGCTTGAAAAGTCAGACTTCCAATTTTCTGGTTTTAGATCAATTTTCAAGTCTTGGATTTACCCCAATTTAAAGCCTTTAATACTCCAGAGCTGCATTTACAATTTCTAACCTTCAGAGGTGAAATCTTTGAAAAATGATAACGCAATAAATTTCAGCTGAAATATTTTAATTGCGTCCCCTTAAAAGTGAATAGGCCACTACTTTGATACTGATGACCCAGCCCCCCTAAGGGAAGAGTCAGATGACTGTAGAACTCTGACGAGGATCGCAACGCAATGCTTGGATTGGCCGGCGGCTCTCCCGACCCAAGCGTGACAGCTTCATGTATTTCTGTGAAGCAGTCACGTGTACGGTACAAAAAAAAAATGTGTGAAAGGCACTACTGGATAATGAAGGGTGCTAAAGGAAGGGGCCCATCTTTAA
The DNA here is from genome assembly GCF_046119375.1 of Phyllobates terribilis. Lineage (NCBI taxonomy): Eukaryota > Metazoa > Chordata > Amphibia > Anura > Dendrobatidae > Phyllobates > Phyllobates terribilis. The sequence continues at coordinate 79,423,051 of NW_027362765.1, forward strand.
AAACTATAAAATATAACCAGATAGACCCATTACCCTGTTATCAACAAATAAGAAAATATTGAATACCTGTAACCACCACTAGAGGGAGCTCACCGCATACAGCTTACACATAGAACCCAATGATAAACCTGTATACGGTCAGCTTCTGAGCTCCCTCTAGTGGTGGCTGATGACCGACTCAACTAATCATGTAACTCGACTTCTATTCAGGGGATTTGGAGCTTGGAATCAGTAAAACTGGCTTAATTTTGATTAAAAAAAAGTGGACCTTAACTCTAAGATTCGGTATAGATCCTTTTCCACTAAAAATAAAATTAACCCCTAATAACCATATAATGAGCAGAAGTGATTAATTAATGCCGCTAGTCTCTTATTCTGGCAGCGAGTCCGCTCCTCTGAGAAAGGCCAGCCCTGATGACATCACTCCATCTGGACTGGATTACTCCAGTAGGGGTCGGCTCGCTGACAGGACTATAATAAATGGGCTATTTTTAGGAGTTTACACCTGAGGGCATTAGGGGTGGGAAACAGAAGGCCCGGAGAGTTTACTCTACCCGGGGATCACCTGAGTGGCGCTCAATAGTTCACCGCGGACCCAGGTTCCCAAGGAGCAGGCTCCCTCTGTGCCGATCCCCTCCCCCACTTCATTTCCTTCTGTGACATAATAAAATAAATGGATTCTGGAAAGTAAATTCTGCTACTTGCGAGGATGGAGCGACGGCTTTATTACATCTGTACATTCTTCGGCGGATGTATATTTATAGTAAAGGAGCCGGATCAAATGGATAAAAGATGATAGAACGGGAGAGGATATGAGCAGAAAGACGCTAATCCTCTTGGAAAAAAGTATATAGGACTTTTATTGGTGCAATGTATCAGTAACAGATCTGTGAGAGAACCCCAACATAGAGAAAAAGTCTAAAACTTCATAATACACAGGTTCAATTTCAATTACTGTATGTCAAGACCCCTGCTTGCTGTCAGGTGAACGAAGACGTTTCTAATTACCATCAGAGGATAAAAACATGTCCTGGCTTCAGAGCCAAACCGCTCATCTCCTCTATGCTTAACTCTCTACCCTCATGCGTGTCAAAGGTGTGTGTCAATTGGCTGTGCTGCAACAACATGCCTGCCCACCAATCCGGCTCTGCTCTTCCTGGGTGCATAACTGGCTGTGCTGCAACAACATGCCTGCCCACCAATCCGGCTCTGCTCTTCCTGGGTGCATAACTGGCTGTGCTGCAACAACATGCCTGCCCACCAATCCGGCTCTGCTCTTCCTGGGTGCATAACTGGCTGTGCTGCAACAACATGCCTGCCCACCAATCCGGCTCTGCTCTTCCTGGGTGCATAACTGGCTGTGCTGCAACAACATGCCTGCCCACCAATCCGGCTCTGCTCTTCCTGGGTGCATAACTGGCTGTGCTGCAACAACATGCCTGCCCACCAATCCGGCTCTGCTCTTCCTGGGTGCATAACTAGCTGTGCTACAACATGCCTGTCCAACAAGCTGGCTCTGCTGTTCCTGGGTGCATAACTGGCTGTGCTACAACAAGATGCCTGCCCACCAAGCTGGCTCTGCTCTTCCTGGGTGCATAACTGGCTATGCTACAACAAGATGCCTGCCCACCAAGCTGGCTCTGCTGTTCCTGGGTGCATAACTGGCTATGCTACAACAAGATGCCTGTCCACCAAGCTGGCTCTGCTGTTCCTGGGTGCATAACTGGCTGTGCTACAACAAGATGCCTGTCCACCAAGCTGGCTCTGCTGTTCCTGGGTGCATAACTGGCTGTGCTACAACAAGATGCCTGTCCACCAAGCTGGCTCTGCTGTTCCTGGGTGCATAACTGGCTGTGCTACAACAAGATGCCTGTCCACCAAGCTGGCTCTGCTGTTCCTGGGTGCATAACTGGCTGTGCTACAACAAGATGCCTGTCCACCAAGCTGGCTCTGCTGTTCCTGGGTGCATAACTGGCTGTGCTACAACAAGATGCCTGTCCACCAAGCTGGCTCTGCTGTTGCTGGGTGCATAACTGGCTGTGCTACAACAAGATGCCTGTCCACCAAGCTGGCTCTGCTGTTCCTGGGTGCATAACTGGCTGTGCTACACAAGATGCCTGTCCACCAAGCTGGCTCTGCTGTTCCTGGGTGCATAACTGGCTGTGCTACAAGATGCCTGTCCACCAAGCTGGCTCTGCTGTTCCTGGGTGCATAACTGGCTGTGCTACAACAAGATGACTGTCCACCAATCCAGCTCTGCTGTTCCTCGGTGCATAACTGGATATCCACCAACCCGGCTCTGCTACAACAAGATGCCTGTCCACCAATCCGGCTTTGCTGCTCCTGGGTGCACAATTGGCTGTGCTACAACATGCCTGTCCACAAATACGGCTCTGCTATTCCTGGGTGCACAATTGGTTATGCTACAACATGCCAGTCCACCAATACGGCTCTGCTGTTCCTGGGTACACAATTGGCTGTGCTACAACAAGATGCCTGTCCACCAGTCCGGCTCTGCTGTTCCTGGGTGCTGTTGGCACGCTTGGCTATGTTACAACAAGGTACCTGTCCAGCAATCAAGTTCTGCTGTTCACACACTCAACTCCGCTACACCAAAGTACTTGCCATCATACAAGACTGATGACCCAAAGGAGGCTGTCCGTATACAGATTAACAGTCCAAAGTCACTGCTCAGCAGCATCTCTGCACCAACTCCTCGGGTCCGTGCTGTCCAATCAAAACCATGGCTTAGCAAATCCACCTGACCAGGTGAACCAACACATCTCAACAACACAAGACTCTCTGCTGTCCTGACTGTATACATCAGCACAGGAAAAGATATAACCTGCAGTCTATATTGTAAAGCACAAACAGGAATGTCTGGAATGGAAGCAAATGTAGCAAAACTTCAGCTGTGATGAGTAATGGGTATATAAGGCCTCAGATTATAACAAAGAGCAAGCAGAGATCTTGGAAATCGTGAAGAAAAGAAAAAAAAAAGTCGAAATATTTCTGCGAAAAAGAAAAAAATATGTTAAGGGTTAATGGCATTAATAGAAAAGTGCATTTCTATAATGCGTCTGTCCTTATGACATTCACATGACCAGAAAAAAAAAAGCTACAGATCGAATCACAAGATTTGCCGGTGATCGCTCTTCCTACTGCTGAGGGCAATTACACCCAGATAATGGTCTCTGATATGGACAGATACGGCGAATGCTTGAGGTTACTCCTGGCAAAGGAAGTTGAAGCTGGTGTCGAGCGTGGGCAGCAAAATAGCACATCTCCAGATCTAAGGCACGTACAAGACCAAGAATGATGAACAATAAGGAAAGTATCACTGGGTGCAGCGTAATACCCATTTATACACGGAGGAACCGCAGAGCTGCACTCCCTATTCTGCTGGTGCAGTCACTGTGTACATACATTACATTACTTATCCTGTACTGATCCTGAGTTACATCCTGTATTATACTCCAGAGCTGCACTCACTATTCTGCTGGTGGAGTCACTGTGTACATACATTACATTACTTATCCTATACTGAGCCTGAGTTACATCCTGTATTATACTCCAGAGCTGCGCTCACTATTCTGCTGGTGCAGTCACTGTGTACATACATTACATTACTTATCCTATACTGAGCCTGAGTTACATCCTGTATTATACTCCAGAGCTGCACTCACTATTCTGCTGGCGCAGTCACTGTGTACATACATTACATTACTTATCCTGTACTGATCCTGAGTTACATCCTGCATTATACCCCAGAGCTACACTCACTATTCTGCTGGTGGAGTCACTGTGTACATACATTACATTACTTATCCTGTACTGATCCTGAGTTACATTCTGTATTATACTCCAGAGCAGCACTCACTATTCTGCTGGTGGAGTCACTGTGTACATACATTACATTACTTATCCTGTACTGATCCTGAGTTACATCCTGTATTATAGCCCAGAGCTGCACTCACTATTCTGCTGGTGCAGTCACTGTGTACATACATTACATTACTTATCCTGTACTGATCCTGAGTTACATCCTGTATTATACTCCAGAGCTGCACTCATTATTCTGCTGGTACAGTCACTGTGTACATACATTACATTACTTATCCTGTACTGATCCTGAGCCACATCCTGCATTATACTCCAGAGCTGCACTCACTATTCGGCAACCTTTATAGCTGAATTCTCCCACCTTTCTTCATTACTTTTATATTATATAATTATTTCTCCTCTTTAGAAGCGGAAACTGATCTGGCTTCACAGCGAAATTCTAAATTGAAAACATGTCCTCTTTTTTGGAATGATGGCAGAAAAAAAAATTCTGTTATTACGAAATTTGTATCCTGCTGTTCCTGGTACCCGCTCGCTCTCTCTCCCGCTCGCTCTCTGTAGTGGAGGATTTGATTTCTAAACATTGTTTCAGTTTATTTTACAGCTCCATAAAACAATCTGCAAAACTCATGAGTCAGTGAGAATGGTAGTAATGGATACCTGGTGGTTGCAAGAGGAAAGAAAGCTGCACGTGTGAGAAGCCGAGACGGCCTAAAAAACGCCTTAAAGGGGATGTGCACCTTTAAAAGCTTTCTGCCATGCAACCGTCTCATCACATAGTGTTGTCATTGGTAAATGAACCAAGACGCATTGCGATGATTGCTAGGATGTCCCACTTACTTTATACCCTATATTATTTAATATAGACTATTGTTCCCTGTTAGCAGTTTCAAACTTTAAGAAGAATGGACCAGGGCAATTATGTTCTTAAAGGGGTGGGGGAGGGGGGGTCACTGCTGCTCCTCGTACAATATATGATTTCTGCAAAAGAAAAAAAACAAAAACACAAAACAAAGGCTTTCTGGCAAAATTGTAAAGAACTAAAATTACTTTGTGAAGTGGGATCGGGGTGATATACCAAAATACTGAGTGCAGCTCTGGAGTATAATACAGTATGTAACTCAGGATCAGTACAGGATAAGTAATGTAATGTATGTACACAGTGACTGCACCAGCAGAATAGGGAGTGCAGCTCTGGAGTATAATACAGGATGTAACTCAGGATCAGTAATGTAATGTATGTACACAGTGACTCCACCAGCAGAATAGTGATTGCAGCTCTGGAGTATAATACAGGATGTAACTCAGGATCAGTACAGGATAAGTAATGTAATGTATGTACACAGTGACTGCACCAGCAGAATAGTGAGTGCAGCTCTGGGGAATAATACAGGATGTAACTCAGGATCAGTACAGGATAAGTAATGTAATGCATGTACACAGTGACTGCACCAGCAGAATAGTGAGTGCAGCTCTGGAGTATAATACAGGATGTAACTCAGGATCAGTACAGGATAAGTAATGTAATGCATGTACACAGTGACTGCACCAGCAGAATAGTGAGTGCAGCTCTGGGGAATAATACAGGATGTAACTCAGGATCAGTACAGGATAAGTAATGTAATGTATGTACACAGTGACTGCACCAGCAGAATAGTGAGTGCAGCTCTGGAGTATAATACAGGATGTAACTCAGGATCAGTACAGGATAAGTAATGTAATGCATATACACAGTGACTGCACCAGCAGAATAGTGAGTGCAGCTCTGCAGTATAATACAGGATGTAACTCAGGATCAGTACAGGATAAGTAATGTAATGTATGTACACAGTGACTGCACCAGCAGAATAGTGAGTGCAGCTCTGGAGTATAGTACAGGATGTAACTCAGGATAAGTAATGTAATGTATGTACACAGTGACTGCACCAGCAGAATAGTGAGTGCAGCTCTGGAGTATAGTACAGGATGTAACTCAGGATCAGTACAGGATAAGTAATGTATGTACACAGTGACTCCACCAGCAGAATAGGGAGTGCAGCTCTGGAGTATAATACAGGATATAACTCAGGATCAGTACAGGACAAGTAATGTAATGTATGTACACAGTGACTGCACCAGCAGAATAGTGAGTGCAGCTCTGGAGTATAATACAGGATGTAATTCAGGATCAGTACAGGATAAGTAATGTATGTACACAGTGACTGCACCAGCAGAATAGTGAGTGCAGCTCTGGGGTATAATATAGGATGTAACTCAGGATCAGTACAGGATAAGTAATGTATGTACACAGTGACTGCACCAGCAGAATAGTGAGTGCAGCTCTGGAGTATAATACATGATGTAACTCAGGATCAGTACAGGATAAGTAATGTAATGTACAAAGTGACTGCACCAGCAGAATAGTGAGTGCAGCTCTAGAGTATAATACAGGATGTAACTCAGGATCAGTACAGGATAAGTAATGTAATGTATGTACACAGTGACTCCACCAGCAGAATAGTGAGTGCAGCTCTGGGGTATAATACAGGATGTAGCTCAGGATCAGTACAGGATAAGTAATGTAATGTATGTACACAGTGACTCCACCAGCAGAATAGTGAATGCAGCTCTGCAGTATAATCCTGAGTTACATCCTGTATCAGTACAGGATAAGTAATGTAATGTATGTACACAGTGACTCCACCAGCAGAATAGTGAGTGCAGCTCTGGAGTATAATACAGGGTGTAACTCAGGATCAGTACAGGATAAGTAATGTAATGTATGCACACAGTGACTGCACCAGCAGAATAGTGAATGCAGCTCTGGAGTATAATACAGGATGTAACTCAGGATCAGTACAGGATAAGTAATGTAATGTATGTACACAGTGACTGCACCAGCAGAATAGTGAGTGCAGCTCTGGAGTATAATACAGGATGCTCAGTTGTGCTCAAAAGTTTACACACCCCGGCAGAATTTTTGCTTTCTTGGCCTTGTTTCAGAGAATATGAATGATAATCAGAAAACGTTTTCTCCACTCATGGTTATTGGTTGGGTGAAGCCATTTATTGTCAAACTACTGTGTTTTCTCTTTTTAAATCTTAATGACAACCAAAAACATCCAAATGACCCTGATCAAAAGTTCACATACCCTGGTGATTTTTCCTGATAAAATGCACAGAATTTGACACAAATGGGTTTGAATGGCTACTAAAGGTAACATCCTCACCTGTGACCTGTTTGCTTGTCATCAGTGTGTGCGCATAAAAGCAGAGTGAGTTTCTGGGATCCAGACAGACTCTTGCATCTTTCATCCAGCCAGTGATGTTTCTGGATTGTGAGTCATGTGGAAAGCAAAAGAATTGTCAACGGATCTACGGGAAAAGGTAGTAGGTAGAACTGTATCACACAGGAAAGTGATACAAAAAGATATCCAACCAATTGAAAATGCCAGTCAGCAGCATTCAAACTGATTAACAAATGGAAAATCAGGGACGCTGTAAAAACCAAACCACGGTCAGGTAGACCAAGAGAAATTTCTGCCACAACTGCCAGGAAAATTGTTCGGGATGCAAAGAAAAACTCAAACATCAGCTGAAATTCAGGACTCTCTGAAATCTAGCGGTGTGGCTGTTTCAAGATACACAATAAGGAGGCATTTGAAGAAAAATGGGCGGCATGGTCGAGTCGCCAGAAGAAAGCCATTACTGCACAAATGCCACAAAGTATCTCGCCTACAACACGCCAAACAGCACAGAGACAAGCCTCAAAACTTCTGGAACAAGGTAATTTGGAGTGTTGAGACCAAAATTGAACTTTTAGGCCACAACCATAAACGTTACATTTAGAGAGAGGTCAATGAGGCCTATGATGAAAGGAACACCATTCCAACAGTAAAGCACGGAGGTGGATTGCTGATGTTTTGGGATGTATGAGCTACAAAGGCACAGGAAACTTGGTAAAAGTTGAAGGAAAGATGAATGAAGCAAGTTATCAGCAAATACTGAAGGCAAATTTGCAATCAGCCCGGAAGCTGTGCATGGGACGTACATGGACGTTCCAACATGACAATGATCCAAAACACAAGGCCAAGTTGACATTGGCTACAGCAGAACAAAGTGAAGGTTCTGGAGTGGCCATCTCAGTCTCCTGACCTCAATATCATTGAGCCACTCTGGGGAGATCTCAAGCGCGCAGTTCATGTTAGACAGCCCAGGAATTTACAGGAACTGGAGGCTTTTTCCAAGAAGAATGGGCAGCTTTACCATCTGAGAAAATAAAGAACCTCATCCACAACTACCACAAAAGACTTCAAGCTGTCATTGATGTTAGAGGGGGCAATACACAGTATTAAGGACTGGGGTATGTGGACTTTTGATCACGGTCATTTGGATGTCATTAAGATTTAAAAAGAGAAAACACAGTAGTTTCACAATAAATGGCTTCACCCAACCAATAACCATGAGTGGAGAAAAAGTTTTCTGGTTATCATTCATATTTTCTGAAACAAGGCCAAGAAAGGAAAAATTCTGCCTGGGTGTGTACATTTTTGAGCACAACTGTTTCTCAGGATCAGTACAGGATAAGTAATGTAACGTATGTACACAGTGACTGCACCAGCAGAATAGTGAGTGCAGCTCTGGAGTATAATACAGGATGTAACTCAGGATCAGTACAGGATAAGTAATGTAATGTATGTACACAGTGACTGTACCAGCAGAATAGTGAGTGCAGCTCTGGAGTATAATACAGGATGGAACTCAGGATCAGTACAGGATAAGTGATGTAATGTATGTACACAGTGACTGCACCAGCAGAATAGTGAGTGCAGCTCTGGTGTATAATACAGCATGTAACTCAGGATCAGTACAGGATAAGTAATGTAATGTAATGTACACAGTGACTGCACCAGCAGAATAGTGAGTGCAGCTCTGGAGTATAATACAGGATGTAACTCAGGATCAGTACAGGATAAGTAATGTAATGTATGTACACAGTGACTGTACCACCAGCAGAATAGTGAGTGCAGCTCTGGTGTATAATACAGGATGTAACTCAGGATCAGTATAGGATGAGTAAAGTAATGTATGTACACAGTGTCTGCACCAGCAGAATAGTGAGTGCAGCTCTGGAGTATAATACAGGATGTAACTCAGGATCAGTACAGAATAAGTAATGTAATGTATGTACACAGTGTCTGCACCAGCAGAATAGTGAGTGCAGCTCTGGAGTATAATACATGATGTAACTCAGGATCAGTACAGGATAAGTAATGTAATGTATGTACACAGTGTCTGCACCAGCAGAATAGTGAGTGCAGCTCTGGAGTATAATACAGGATGTAACTCAGGATCAGTACAGGATAAGTAATGTATGTACAGTGACTGCACCAGCAGAATAGTAAGTGCAGCTCTAGAGTATAATACAGGATGTAACTCAGGATCAGTACAGGATAAGTAATGTAATGTATGTACACAGTGACTGCACCAGCAGAATAGTGAGTGCAGCTCTGGGGTATAATACAGGATGTAACTCAGGATCAGTACAGGATAAGTAATGTAATGTATGTACACAGTGACTGCACCAGCAGAATAGTGAGTGCAGCTCTGGAGTATAATACAGGATGTAATTCAGCATCAGTAATGCATAAGGCCTTCTACCCACTTCCCAAAAATGAAGCTCTCTCCCCTAGGATACAATCCCTGGAATAATATTTGTGCTTCCAGCTCGGTGATCACGTTTTGCGCACATCTGGCGGCTCGCGGCATCCATGACAGCTGTGTTTGAAATCCGACCTCTAGATAATAAATAGATGGATTCTCTCATTTATGAACAGGATACGTCTGTGCGGCCGCACTACTCGCTCCGGCAGCGCTTAAATATATATTTTTTTCTTTTGCGGAAGGAAAAGGAGCCGCGCGTCCCGTGCCAAAGGGATTTGCATTCAGCGCGGACTTCTGAGGATGGAAGGGGAAATGGGTTGCCATGGCGACGGCTTAGTAATGCGAGTTCCATCAGATATTAAACATTCCACACGCGGCTGGAATGAGGAGTGACCCCACATTTCCACCCCGAGACTCCGACTTCACGCATATTTCTACTGCAAATAAACACAGATCCCAGGCGGAGCAGTCTGAGGGACGGCGGGAAGAATGCGGAGGGCCGACATGAAGCAATGCACAGCCCCCCATAGACACACACACACACCGGCATCCCATATAAAAGCCCCCAAAGTGCCCATAATGAGGCAAAATCTACAGCCCGGACCCTCATATAAATATATATCCTATCATGTTATATCAAGTAATAACATTTTTTTTTAACTTTTTAATTCCCCATTTTCAAGATCTCTGCTGGCAGTCAGTGAATGGGGGTATTATAACATGATCAAGAGCAGCCCTGGCAAATCTACAGAGAAATGAGTGTACTCCAAGGCCCAGAATGGAAATCACTGATAGATAATGAACCTGTAGGAAATGCTGAGAGATTAGCTCTGGAACCTGCAGAACTAGGAGTCCAGCTCTGGAGTACAAAAACGGGTGGTACTCAGGAAAAGTGCCAATATATAACTGAGGGTATCCTGGAGAAGTATGTACATATTGATCCCTTAGCTTTCTGCAGCATTTCCAGGTGTGTTGTCAGACAGTCACGTGTCCACGCTGCCAGACATTTACAGACAGGCCACGTTTCCCAATGGCTGATGTAGTCACAATGATTAGTTCCCATAAGTGCCAAACACAGCTCCGCTGCAGCCAATGATGGAGCCGCTGCCCGAGACAAATGAAATCGCTCCATGTGCGTCCCTCTGGGCCCGGAGCGCACTCACAAGGTCTAATTCTCAGAATGTTTCTCCGGATTGTGTTTCATCTGGCATCTTAATCGCAACAGCTGCTGTGTGTGTTATGACTGCTGTCTGCTACCCCTGCGTGCACGTCCTACAGATGTAACTACATAGATGCAACTCAAGTATAAGTGCATGAAAAGGGTTAAAGCAGAAATCCATCCTGTCAAAGTTACACATTAAAAAAGTCATTTTTATACAAAAAGTCACTTTATACAGTATATCCTGTATTATACTCCAGAGCTGCACTCACTATTCTGCTGGTGGAGTCACTGTGTACATGCATTACATTATTTAACCTGTACTGATCCGGAGTTACATCCTGTATTATACTCCAGAGCAGCACTCACTATTCTGCTGGTGCAGTCACTGTGTACATACATTACATTACTTATCCTGTACTGATCCTGAGTTACATCCTGTATTATACTCCAGAGCTGCACTCACTATTCTGCTGGTGGAGTCACTGTGTACATACATTACTCATTCTGTACTGATCCTGAGTTACATCCTGTATTATACTCCAGAGCAGCACTCACTATTCTGCTGGTGCAGTCACTGTGTACATACATTACATTATTTAACCTGTACTGATCCGGAGTTACATCCTGTATTATACTCCAGAGCAGCACTCACTATTCTGCTGGTGCAGTCACTGTGTACATACATTACTCATTCTGTACTGATCCTGAGTTACATCCTGTATTATATTCCAGAGCTGCACTCACTATTCTGCTGGTGGAGTCACTGTGTACATACATTACATTATTTAACCTGTACTGATCCGGAGTTACATCCTGTATTATACTCCAGAGCTGCACTCACTATTCTGCTGGTGCAGTCACTGTGTACATACATTACATTACTGATCCTATACTGATCCTGAGTTACATCCTGTATTATACTCCAGAGCAGCACTCACTATTCTGCTGGTGCAGTCACTGTGTACATACATTACATTATTTAACCTGTACTGATCCGGAGTTACATCCTGTATTATACTCCAGAGCTGCACTCACTATTCTGCTGGTGCAGTCACTGTGTACATACATTACATTACTGATCCTATACTGATCCGGAGTTACATCCTGTATTATACTCCAGAGCTGCACTCACTATTCTGTTGGTGCAGTCACTGTGTACATACATTACATTACTTATCCTGTACTGATCCTGAGTTACATCCTGTATTATACTCCAGAGCTGCATTCACAATTCAGCTGGTGGAGTCACTGTGTACATACATTACATTACTTATCCTGTACTGATCCTGAGTTACATCCTGTATTATACTCCAGAGCTGCACTCACTATTCTGCTGGTGGAGTCACTGTGTACATACATTACATTACTTATCCTGTACTGATCCTGAGTTACATCCTGTATTATACTCCAGAGCTGCACTCACTATTCTGCTGGTGGAGTCACTGTGTACATACATTACATTACTTATCCTGTACTGATCCTGAGTTATATCCTGTATTATACTCCAGAGCTGCACTCACTATTCTGCTGGTGCAGTCACTGTGTACATACATTACTTATCCTGTACTGATCCTGAGTTACATCCTGTATTATACTCCAGAGCTGCACTCACTATTCTGCTGGTGCAGTCACTGTGTACATACATTACATTACTTATCCTGAGTTACATCCTGTATTATACTCCAGAGCTGCACTCACTATTCTGCTGGTGCAGTCACTGTGTACATACATTACATTACTTATCCTGTACTGATCCTGAGTTACATCCTGTATTATACTCCAGAGCTGTACTCACTATTCTACTGGTGCAGTCACTGTGTACATACATTACATTACTTATCCTGTACTGATCCTGAGTTACATCCTGTATTATACTCCAGAGCTGTACTCACTATTCTACTGGTGCGGTCACTGTGTGTGTCTGGTATTATCAGGTTTGCTCTCACCTCCCCGTGGTCGCTCGCTGTCATGACCTCCTAAAACCACCTGGATGCCTTTATCTTCAAGCTTCGGCTTCCATTGCTCTATAATAGCAGCAGATCCGTCCTGAAAGAAATAAAGTACAACCCTTCACCTCTGCAGAATTCAGCGTTTTTAAGCTTTGAGTTTTCTTGAGATTTGCTGGATCTCTGCTTCAGGTCATTGAATGGAAATGTATGTAGCTCTTTACACCCACAGGCTAAACCCTGGAGCGGCCCAATAATGTGGCGGCTGGAGCCATCAGGACGCCCTCCGAGCCTCTGTGGGCAAAGACAACACTCCCTAACAGTAAGCAGAGGCGTTGAACATACCGAGAAATCTCACCTGAAAACATAAAAAGCGGCAAAACTTGTTATTTTGTATCACAAAATATCCTTCCCTATCAGGAGAGAAAGCAGCTAAGCCTGAAGTCTCCTTCTAAGGGGTCAGGGAAACTGAGCCTTGATGTACTGCTTGCGGGGGTCACAAAACTACAAGTCCCAGCATGCACCTGTCGGGCTTCTCGTAGCTCAGCGTCCTGGATGACCAGGTGTAGGGGCAGCACTACAAGTCCCAGCATGCAGCTGTCCTGAATGACCGGTTGCGAGGGAGGTCGGGTGGAATACACATATTCACGACTGCTCACCGTGCTGCCGTCATTGTATATGGAGACTTCCAGGACGCCTCTGAAATCCTGCCGTGAGATGGACGCCAAGCAGTGGTGCAGCCAGAGCACAGCATTGTACACGGGGATCACGAGCGACTGCAACACAAGAGAGAGATGACACCGGTGCAGTGAATGCAGCCTGCTCCCCACGACACCCCGTACTGACTGCCCCCCCAATCTGTAGGGACCGGAAAACCAACGCCCGGTATAAAATATAAACAAAAGGGGGACATTATCGCCCATAGCAACCAAAGTGCAGCTTTCATTTCAAATTCAGCTCTTCAAAAATGAAAGCTGCGCTTTGATTAGTCGCTATGGGCAACAAACCCCATTCTACAACCCCTGGCAAAAATTATGGAATCACCGGGCTCGGAGGATGTTCATTCAGTTGTTTAATGTTGTTGAAAAAAAAAGCAGATCACAGACATGGCAAAAAACTAAAGTCATTTCAAATGGCAACTTTAGGGCTTTAAGAAACACTAAAAGAAATCAAGATTAAAAATGTGGTACTCAGTAAGGGTATTTTTTTTCAGACCAAGCAGAGGGAAAAAATTATGGAATCACCCTGTAAATTTTCATTTCCAAAACTAACACCTGCATCAAATTAGGTCTGCATCTAAAAAGGAGTGATCACACCTTGGAGAGCTGTTGCACCAAGTGGACTGACATGAATTATGGCTCCAACACGAGAGATGTCAATTGAAACAAAGGAGAGGATTATCAAACTCTTAAAAGAAGGTAAATCATCACGCAATGTTGCAAAAGATGTTGGTTGTTCACTGTCAGCTGTGTCTAAAATCTGGACCAAATACCAACAACATGGGAAGGTTGTTAAAGGCAAACATACTGGTAGACCAAGGAAGACAAAGCTTCAAGACCGGAAACTTAAAGCATTGTGTCTCCAAATCAGGAAATGCACAACAAAACAAATGAGGAACGAATGGGAGGAAACTGGAGTCAATGTCTGTGAGAGAACTGTAAGAAACCGCCTAAAGGAAATGGGATTTACATACAGAAAAGCTAAACATAAGCCATCACTAAAGGCCCCGTCACACTTAGCGACGCTGCAACGATCCTGACAACGATACGACCTGTCAGGGATCGTTGCTGCGTCGCTATGTGGTCGCTGGTGAGCTGTCAAACAGGCAGGCTCATCAACGATCAGGGGAGCAGCGACATCGTGGAAAGAATATTTCCACGATGTCCTGTTCCTGGTTACCAGCCTGCTGAAGCAGGAGCAGGCTGGTAACCATGATAAACATCGGGTTACTAGGGGCACACGCACACCTAGTAACCCGTTGTTTATCATGGTTACCACTCTGCTACGGTGAGCGGGAGGTTACCGCTCACTTTAGCAGGCTCGTAACCATGATAAACAGCGGGTTACTAAGTGCGCGTGTGCCCCTAGTAACCCGATGTTTATCATGGTTACCAGCCTGATCGCTGCTCCCGCTGGTCACACACAGCGACGTGTGACCAGCTGCAAAGTGTCACACATAGCGACATCGCTGGTGAGGTCGCTGTTGCGTCACCAAAACCGTGACACAGCAGCGATCTCGCTATGTGAGAGGGGGCTTAACACCTAAACAGAAAAAAACAAGGTTACAATGGGCTAAGGAAAAGCAATCGTTGACTGTGGATGACTGGATGAAAGTCATATTCAGTGATGAATCGCGAATCTGCATTGGGCAAGCTGATGATGTTGGAACTTTTGTTTGGTGCCGTTCCAATTACATTTATAAAGATGAGTGCATGAAGAGAACATGCAAATTTCCACAGTCATTGATGATATGGGGCTGCATGTCAGGTAAAGGCACTGGGGAGATGTCTGTCATTACATCTACAATAAATGCCCAAGTTTACATTGATATTTTGGACAGTTTTCTTATCCCATCAATTGAAAGGATGTTTGGGGATGATGACATCATTTTTCAAGATGATAATGCACCCTGCCATAGAGCAAAAACTGTGAAAACTTTCCTTGAAAGAAGACACATAAGGTCAATGTCATGGCCTGCAAATAGTCCAGATCTCAATCCAATTGAAAATCTTTGGTGGAAGTTGAAGAAAATGGTCCATGACAAGGCTCCAACCTGCAAAGCTGATCTGGCAACAGCAATCAGAGAAAGTTGGAGCCAGAATGATGAAGAGTACTGTTTGTCACTCATTAAGTCCATGCCTCAGAGACTGCAAGCTGTTATTAAAGCCAGAGGTGGTGCAACAAAATACTAGTGATGCATTGGAGTGTTCTTTTGTGTGTTTGTTTTTCATGATTCCATATTTTTTTCCTCAGAAGTGAGTGTTTCCATCATTTTTTTCCCTCTGCTTAGTCTGAAAAAAATTACCCTTACTGAGTACCACATTTTTCATCTTGATTTCTTTTAATGTACAGCTATGTACCTTATAGGCTGACCCCCATAGAATCCCACGACACCTAGGAGGCAAAGTAGCCACCTGAATGGGCCAGCAGACGACTAGACAATACTAAGCAAAGGGCATTGTGGGGATAAAGACCCCACCCCAGAACAAACGCGAAGCATCACCCGATATCCTGGAAGCAGAATTGGGCAAATCATGGAATGTTTTTCACATTTTTGTTGGTTGGGTGGGAAGGGGGGAGAATGTATTTTTTTTTTTTTTTTTTTTAAACACACAGAAACATCCATTAGGGGGCGTTAGGGGGTGCACACACCACGTCCGCTGGCGGATTGGTCTCCAAATCTGCGACAGGCAAACTGCTTCCCTTCATGTGGCTGCTGTGCAAAAGTTTTAGTAAGGTGTGGAAAAAAACTGCTGAAAAGTAAGAAAGTAGGAGAAATAAAAAAATATAAATTAATAAAAAATAACACATTGTAGAGTGAATGAACGAGAGAAATCTAAATCCCATCAGTATTCGGTGACGGCCCTTTCTTTTCATCACTTCTCGATACTTGCACACAATTTTTGAAGAATCTCGGCAGGAAGTTGTTCCAAATATCTTGGAGAACTTACCCCAATCTTCTGTGGATGTCGCTTGTACAGACCCTTCTGTCTCTTCATGTGATTCCAGACAGACCGGATGATGTACCATGGTGTATGACCTGTGACAAGAAACCTTCTTCCACAACCACACCTATATAGCAGAGATCAGCTGTTACTCACCCAGTCTTAAACCTCCGATACAGCTGTTTCAGCTATTGATTATTACAACCTACATATGAAGATGACGATTATCATCTGTTTGGTATAATCAGTTACTCATAGACCGGACTATAATCCTACAACATTCATAACTGTGTATGAGGGTAACTAGACGAGAAAGGCAAAGGGCGGTCACCAAATACTGATGGGATTTAGGTTTCTTCTTCGTCCATTCACTTTGCGTTTTGCTATAATAAAACTATTACCACTTCTATTTCTGAAAACATCTTACTTTACAAAAGTTGAAGGCAGGAGTTGAAAAAATGCTGCTAACTAATCATATATCAGTGTCCCTAGACGAGCTCTCGCTCCGCAGCCCCTTGCCCCCTAGGCACAGCATCCCTCCGCAGCCCCTTGCCCCCTAGGCACAGCATCCCTCCGCAGCCCCTTGCCCCCTAGGCACAGCATCCCTCGGCAGTCACTGCCCCCTAGGCACAGCATCCCTCGGCAGTCACTGCCCCCTAGGCACAGCATCCCTCGGCAGTCACTGCCCCCTAGGCACAGCATCCCTCGGCAGTCACTGCCCCCTAGACACAGCATCCCTCGGCAGTCACTGCCCCCTAGGCACAGCATCCCTCGGCAGTCACTGCCCCCTAGGCACAGCATCCCTCGGCAGTCACTGCCCCCTAGGCACAGCATCCCTCGGCAGTCACTGCCCCCTAGGCACAGCATCCCTCGGCAGTCACTGCCCCCTAGGCACAGCATCCCTCGGCAGTCACTGCCCCCTAGGCACAGCATCCCTCGGCAGTCACTGCCCCCTAGGCACAGCATCCCTCGGCAGTCACTGCCCCCTAGGCACAGCATCCCTCGGCAGTCACTGCCCCCTAGGCACAGCATCCCTCGGCAGTCACTGCCCCCTAGGCACAGCATCCCTCGGCAGTCACTGCCCCCTAGGCACAGCATCCCTCGGCAGTCACTGCCCCCTAGGCACAGCATCCCTCGGCAGTCACTGCCCCCTAGGCACAGCATCCCTCGGCAGTCACTGCCCCCTATGCACAGCATCCCTCGGCAGTCACTGCCCCTAGGCACAGCATCCCTCGGCAGTCACTGCCCCTAGGCACAGTGTGGCACCCCAGGGGTCTGGTTTCCACAGTAATAGCAGTATTACGTCTGTGAGCAGGTGGGAGGTCTCCTGGGCAGGAATCCTAAGCATGCCACACCTCCTGCCCAGTCCTGGGAGGGGAAGAACTTCCCCTATATAAACTGGGGCTGAGGCAGGGTTAGAGAGAGGAGTTCCAGACAGAGACGGAGTCTGGTCTGGACACGCAGAAACAGGGACAGATAGACCTCAGGAGCTCTGTAGGAGCCAAGGAGAAGCGCCAGGGGCTGGAGCTGTGCAGAGCTCGCCCTGGGAGAAGGAACTAAAACCGGACACAGGAGTCCGAGGCTGTGGGGACTAAGATATACCCAGCAGCAGAATCCATCCGGCAGGGGATTCCAGGTCCTCTGGCCATAAAAGCCCGAAGGCTCAGTCACAACAAAGGGACCAGCACCGCCATCCCGGAGCGGAGGCTAACAGGAGGCCCCAGGTCACCAGCCATACGGGTGAGCACCACACGGTATACCCAGGGACGTGGGCTACTTGTAACCGCCGAAAGCAGGGTAGCCAGGAAGGGTACAGACTAACGGGAAGGCCTACAACTCCACCTGGCCAGGGGAACTCCGGCTTACTCGCAGACTAACCAGGCCCCAAATACTAGCCAGTACTCCCGGGGGGGAATTTGCCTTGTACCATCAGTAAAGACCCTGAACTGTACCCTCGAGTCTCCGTGCTTCCTTGTCGCACCATT
Organism: Phyllobates terribilis; assembly: GCF_046119375.1. Classification (NCBI taxonomy): domain Eukaryota; kingdom Metazoa; phylum Chordata; class Amphibia; order Anura; family Dendrobatidae; genus Phyllobates; species Phyllobates terribilis. The sequence continues at coordinate 79,441,295 of NW_027362765.1, forward strand.
AGTGCTGGGACATCCACACCATCACTCCCAACATCAACCTCATCCTCTGCCCTGAGGCCATACCCCTCCCGTTGGGGGTTATACCATCCACGCTGCACATCCGTACCACCGGCCTCAGCGGACTGCCCTGCAGCGGCGGCTTCATAGCCGCATTCAACGGGTGGCGTAGTCGGACACTAATACCATCATACCAATAACTGCCACTTAGTTTGACCACCCTGGGCACGGACCGGGTCACCGCCACACGAAGACTACTACCCCCATCGGATCCGGCTCCGGGTATTCACCGCGCGCCACACTACAGCACTGGCCCAGGGGGCGCGTCAACTTTGGCATAGTCGGCAGGATTACGTGCCCGCAACCACCGGGTACTGCGTGCCTGAAAAAAAGAGACTTTTATACTTACCTGTGGTGAAGTTTCCCGCCGTCCGGAGTCGTTTCCCGCCATCTGGAGCCGATTCCCGCCATCCGACGCCATCTTCTGCCTTCTTCCCGCCATCCGTGGAGTTTTCCCGCCATTGGACGCCATCTTGAGGGCGCCGCGCGGGAAGAAGAGGGGCGTGGACTCCGAAAGCCCGCGAGAACTGAAGCCCCGCCTCACGTCCGGACGTTGCGTAAGGTCCTGGAAGGAGCCCAGCAGACGCAGACGTCACAGGAGCGCGACGGAAGGTCCTCAACCCTGACGATCCACTGCGGAGCCGCGGCCTAAGGAAGAGGATCATCGCAAGGTAGGCCACGGTCCACTAGGGGGGAGGAGGATGTCGGATACGGAGGAGAGCTTCACCGCCACAGCCGCCGCCAGCGCCACCGCTGCTGCGGTCATGCCTTTCACCATGCCCTATATCCCAGGGGCAGCCTGGCTACCCCAGTACTCAGGGGAGTCACATACCCTAAATGACTTTAGAGAAAGGCTGGATAGCCTCTTCCAGGTGTATCCCCTCACGGAGGCGCAAAAAGTGAGCATCCTGGTGGCCCAATTAATCGGGGCAGCCCAAAGGGAGGTAAAGTCCTGGCCACCTGGGAGGAAGAGGACTGTCAGAGACATACTAACCCGGCTGAAAGACACATTTGACACCCGCACCTCAGCCGAAATAAAACTAAGATTTTATGGGTGCAAACAACGGGCACATGAGAGTATAAGAGACTATGCTCTAAACCTACAAGAGGCCCTGAGAGCCATTAAGCAGGCAGACCCTGACAGCGTGGGAAATGAAGATAAGCTGTTGACTGAACAATTCATTGAGGGTCTACTGTGCAATGCCCACCGAACCCAGTTGCGGGCAATGGCCTTACAGGACCCTGACCTGGACTTTGCACAGTTCAAGGACAGAGCCATCCGGGTGCTCCGAGAACCGGCACCAGGTGGCGCTGTGACCCACAGGCGCCCTGCTATCACTTATCACCAGGAGACGGCGCCCTTGTCTGCAGGGCCTGTGGGAGCTGATGCGCAGGCTTTAAACAATGACCCAGCTACAGACCTGCACCATCAGGTCCAAGAGCTAACTAAAAGCGTTGCCGCGCTAACCCGAACTGTGCAGTCTTTACAGGTTTCTACTGCAGGGAAGATCGAGCTGGCATCCGGACCGGAGGACATCCCGTGGCGCCGACCAAGGAGGACCCCACCGGCCAGAGGAAGACCCAGCGATCGATACAACGAGGACGGACGACCTATTTGCCGCCGCTGCAATCAACCCGGACATGTGGCAAGGTACTGTCATTTAAACGGGCACAACCTGGGGTAGAGGGCCAACCCCCAGGCATAAGACCATCAGGCCCATCAAACTGGCGTGATAAATACGTAGGGGGACGTCCAATCTTGCCTGTGGTACTGGATGGCATTCCTATGAGTGCCCTACTAGACACTGGGTCACAGGTCACCACCATCCCGTACGTGCTCTTCAAGCAGTACTGGAATGATTCGGACATAACCCGCTACCCAGACGACGACCTGAGTATCATCGCCAGCAATGGTCAGCCCGTGCCGCAGGTGGGATTCAAGGAGGTGACCATTAAAATCGGTAAAGTCGAACTAGCGGCACAAGGACTGATTATAGTGGACATCGACCGTCATGAGAGTCACCCTAGAATCACCCTGGGAACCAATGTAATTGAAAATGGTCTTGCAGAGGTGATTCTCATTTTACAGCAGGTTGCCAAGAACGCCAGTTCCGACCAGCAGCGTGTGCTCCAAAAAGAGATCCGGGCACTGATGAAGCGGCAACAGGTGGAACTATCTGGTGGTGAGATAGGTAGCGTGAGAATGTGTGACCCGTTCCCTATTGCCATGCCCCCAAAAAGTGAGATGATGATTTGGTGCCGAGCAGCTATTGGTCTAAGAGACTACCAAGCAATGGTAGAACCCGTCTACTCAGACAGTAGGCCCACCATTTTGACAGCACGGGGGGTGGTCGATGTACGCCATGGGAGGGTGCCCGTTCGCATCATAAATATCGGTGAGAGAGAAGTACACCTGCCCCGGTATGCCACGCTAGCTAAATTGTTCACCATAAACCAGAATTCTGTACAGGCCGTGGAACCCTTGCCTCCATCTCAACCAGAGGAAGGTAACGGCTCTAAGAAACCAATGGAGGACTGGTGTCAGCAACTACATCTGGGTACTGACTCCACTCCCTCACACCAGAAACAAGGAGTCTATCGGGTGGTTCAAGAGTACGAGAGAGTGTTTAGTAAACACCTGTTAGACTTCGGGCAAGTAAAGGGGGTAGAACACCACATCCCCACGGGAGACCATCCTCCCATAAAGGAGAGATGCCAACCCGTACCCCCTGCACACTACCAACACGCCAAGGGGATGCTTAGAGACATGAAGGAGGCTGGGGTAATCAGGGACAGCTGTAGCCCCTGGGCAGCTCCACTAGTCTTAGTGAAAAAGAAGGACAACACTATGAGAATGTGTGTAGACTACAGGAAGGTCAACCGTATCACACACAAAGATGCGTACCCGTTACCAAGGATAGAAGAGTCCTTAGCTGCATTAAAATCTGCCAACTTCTTCTCTACTTTGGATCTCACTAGCGGGTACTGGCAGGTTCCTGTAGCAGAGGCAGACCGGGAGAAGACCGCATTCACCACCCCGATGGGTCTCAGCGAATTTAACTGTATGCCGTTCGGGCTCTGCAACGCACCAGGAACCTTCCAACGGTTGATGGAATGCTGTCTGGGACACCGGAACTTCGAGACGGTCCTGTTATACCTGGACGATGTCATCGTCTATTCCAAGACTTACGAGGACCACCTGAAACACCTGGCAGAAGTGTTCGAAGCTCTGGCAAACTACGGCCTAAAGGTGAAACCCTCCAAGTGTCACCTCCTGAAACCAAAGGTGCAATACCTGGGACACGTGGTGAGTGCTGACGGAGTGGCTCCTGACCCTGATAAGATCACCGTGATTAAGGACTGGCCAAGACCCTCCAGCATAAAGGAAGTGCGGCAGTTCCTCGGGTTGGTAGGCTACTACCGAAGATTCATTCCCGGTTTCACCAAAATGGCAGCCCCTATGCAGGACCTCCTGATAGGTCAATCTCGAAAAGCCAAAAACCAGAAGCCGCCCTTCAGGTGGGAAAAGCTGGAAGAGGAGTCCTTATGCCAGCTGAAGATGGCCCTCACGGGGGATGAAATCCTGGCATACCCAGACTACAGCCAGCCCTTTATCCTCCACACGGACGCAAGCAACATCGGGCTAGGAGCCGTGCTGTCCCAGATCCAGCAAGGAAAAGAACGGGTAATCGCTTACGCTAGCCGAAAGCTACGACCCACCGAGAGGAACCCTGAGAATTATAGCTCATTCAAGCTGGAGTTCCTGGCAGTAGTGTGGGCAGTGACCGAACGTTTCAAGCATTACCTTGCCTCCTCCAAATTCATCGTGTACACGGATAACAACCCGTTGACACACCTGGACACTGCAAGGCTCGGTGCTCTGGAACAGAGATGGATGGCTCGCCTGTCCAACTTTGAATTCACCATCAAATACCGGGCAGGACGCTCCAATGCCAACGCGGATGCCCTGTCTAGAATGCCGAACTTACCGGACGTAGGAGAAGATCCAGAAGATCTGGAAGAAGTTGAGCTCCCTGCGTTCCACCGTCATGGGATTACCCTGTATTCCCACCGTGTGAAGGGCAGGCGCTCCGCGACGTTCAATCCCTTGCCCCACTACAACTGGGCGGAGACGCAAGACAGTGATCCCGCAGTCCGTCTGGTGAAGGAAATGCTGACCCAAGCCGATGCCAGTCTGGACCCAGACGCCCCAGAGGAGACTAAGCAACTGTGGAAGGAGAAAAGTAGGCTGTTCCTCTACAGGGAGAAGTTGTGCCGGAGAATGGTTAACTCTCGAACACATGAGTTGACCTGGCAGGTAGTGGTCCCCAGACGAGACGCGGCTATGATTCTGGAGGCGTACCACAACGGAGCAGGACATTTCGAGTGGAAGAAGCTGGAGTTCTTGTTGGGTGAACGGTTCTACTGGGTAGGCATGAGAGGAGCCATCGAGAGGTGGTGCAGAGACTGTGGACCGTGCCACCTAAGAAGGAAGGACCGTGCCAGCCAGAAGACTCCCTTGCAGCCCATCATCACCCGACAGCCACTGGAACTGGTAGCCCTGGACCATGTGAAACTGGCTCCAAGCAGATCTGGGTATGTCTACGCCCTCACAATCGTAGATCATTACTCCCGGTTCCTGGTGGTGGTCCCGGTCAAGGACTTAACGGCTCAAACAGCAGCTAGAGCCTTCCAGCAGCACTTCTGCCGTCCACACGGGTACCCGGACCAAGTGCTGACAGACCAAGGGCCAGCCTTCGAAGCAGAAGTCTTCCAGGAGTTCTGCAACCTGTATGGCTGCACGAAGATAAGAACAACGCCCTATCACCCACAAACTAATGGACTCTGCGAGAAGATGAACCAGGTGGTGATAGACCTCCTGAAAACATTGCCCCTGGAAGAACGCAGTATGTGGCCTGAGAAGCTGCCTGATCTGGTGGACCTATACAACCACATCCCTGTAGGTTCTACCAACTGTACCCCGGCTTACCTAATGAGAGCGAGACCTGGTAAGCTGCCTATCGACCTGGATATGGGAGTCCTGACGCCCGAGGACACCTCGCCAGAGGCAGACTGGGATACAGAACGGCAGCAGCAGTATCGGAAAGTACAGGAGAGCGTCGAGCGAAGTCTGTCTCAAGCTAGAGAAAGGCAAGAGAGGGCTTATAATCAGTATGCTCCCGCTGTTCCCCTGGTACCTGGAGAGCAGGTCTTGAAGAGGAAAAGACGGCTCCACAAGTTGGACGACCAGTGGGAGAAGGACCCGTACACCGTACTGCCATCAAGCCATGAGAACCCAAAGATTTGCGTGATCAGTAAGGATGGAGGAGAAACCACATCTGAAGAAGTGTCCCGAGCAGCTGCAAAGCCCTGAAGAAGAAAATCAAGAAAACCCTCGACCCGCAGAGGAAAGGGAAGAAATGATCAGGACTGTACTCGGAGACTTCCCCCGGTCTTGGACACAAGTAAACGGTGCTGTCGTGGTACCCGTCCTCACCTTTCTCCAGCCAGCCCCGCAAGTGCCTACAGAGGAACCAGTAGAGCTGGAAGAGCAGCCGGCCCAAGAGGCAGAAGAGTCCACACCAGCAGTACAGGAGGATCAACCCTCTGCTAGTAGTGAGCCTGCCATGCCCCAAGTGAGCCAAAGAGTGCGCAGAAAGCTGCCCAGCCTGCCCATAACACCTCCTACACCCTGTAGTGCAGGACCAGTTAGTGAGCTCCGTAGGTCCACTAGGGTTACCAGAGGCCAGATGCCTGTACGTTGGAGAATCTAAGTTGGCTAGTTGCTTTAACTATTTTATGTTTGCCTGTTTTGTTGTAGCCGTTGCTAATTATGTTTTTCAGTTACAGGTTTCTTTATATGGACTGACAGGTTATGGACAGTGAGTAACTGGAACTCTGTTGTAAATATGTTTGGAGCGTAACCCAGGAATGGACTACAGACTGTTAAAGACTCGGGGCAGGACAGACCCCTACCTGGTTACGGCTCCCTGTTCTTTGGTGAAATGGACACCCTTATTGCTTCCCGGTTACGGACACGCCGTGACCATCTCATGTATTTAATTGTTATTGTTTATACCCTGTTATGTTTAGTCTGGGAGTACTAAATTTCACTAGGGGGGGAATATGGCACCCCAGGGGTCTGGTTTCCACAGTAATAGCAGTATTACGTCTGTGAGCAGGTGGGAGGTCTCCTGGGCAGGAATCCTAAGCATGCCACACCTCCTGCCCAGTCCTGGGAGGGGAAGAACTTCCCCTATATAAACTGGGGCTGAGGCAGGGTTAGAGAGAGGAGTTCCAGAAAGAGACGGAGTCTGGTCTGGACACGCAGAAACAGGGACAGATAGACCTCAGGAGCTCTGTAGGAGCCAAGGAGAAGCGCCAGGGGCTGGAGCTGTGCAGAGCTCGCCCTGGGAGAAGGAACTAAAACCGGACACAGGAGTCTGAGGCTGTGGGGACTAAGATATACCCAGCAGCAGAATCCATCCGGCAGGGGATTCCAGGTCCTCTGGCCATAAAAGCCCGAAGGCTCAGTCACAACGAAGGGACCAGCACCGCCATCCCGGAGCGGAGGCTAACAGGAGGCCCCAGGTCACCAGCCATACGGGTGAGCACCACACGGTATACCCAGGGACGTGGGCTACTTGTAACCGCCGAAAGCAGGGTAGCCAGGAAGGGTACAGACTAACGGGAAGGCCTACAACTCCACCTGGCCAGGGGAACTCCGGCTTACTCGCAGACTAACCAGGCCCCAAATACTAGCCAGTACTCCCGGGGGGGAATTTGCCTTGTACCATCAGTAAAGACCCTGAACTGTACCCTCGCGTCTCCGTGCTTCCTTGTCGCACCATTAGTGCTGGGACATCCACACCATCACTCCCAACATCAACCTCATCCTCTGCCCTGAGGCCATACCCCTCCCGTTGGGGGTTATACCATCCACGCTGCACATCCGTACCACCGGCCTCAGCGGACTGCCCTGCAGCGGCGGCTTCATAGCCGCATTCAACGGGTGGCGTAGTCGGACACTAATACCATCATACCAATAACTGCCACTTAGTTTGACCACCCTGGGCACGGACCGGGTCACCGCCACACGAAGACTACTACCCCCATCGGATCCGGCTCCGGGTATTCCCCGCGCGCACGCGCGCCGCACTACAGCACTGGCCCAGGGGGCGCGTCAACAGCATCCCTCTGCAGTCACTGCCCCTAGACACAGCATCCCTCTGCAGTCACTGCCCCTAGACACAGCATCCCTCTGCAGTCACTGCCCCTAGACACAGCATCCCTCTGCAGTCACTGCCCCTAGACACAGCATCCCTCTGCAGTCACTGCCCCTAGACACAGCATCCCTCTGCAGTCACTGCCCCTAGACACAGCATCCCTCTGCAGTCACTGCCCCTAGACACAGCATCCCTCTGCAGTCACTGCCCCTAGACACAGCATCCCTCTGCAGTCACTGCCCCTAGACACAGCATCCCTCTGCAGTCACTGCCCCTAGACACAGCATCCCTCTGCAGTCACTGCCCCTAGACACAGCATCCCTCTGCAGTCACTGCCCCTAGACACAGCATCCCTCTGCAGTCACTGCCCCTAGACACAGCATCCCTCTGCAGTCACTGCCCCTAGACACAGCATCCCTCTGCAGTCACTGCCCCTAGACACAGCATCCCTCTGCAGTCACTGCCCCTAGACACAGCATCCCTCTGCAGTCACTGCCCCTAGACACAGCATCCCTCTGCAGTCACTGCCCCTAGACACAGCATCCCTCTGCAGTCACTGCCCCTAGACACAGCATCCCTCTGCAGTCACTGCCCCTAGACACAGCATCCCTCTGCAGTCACTGCCCCTAGACACAGCATCCCTCTGCAGTCACTGCCCCTAGACACAGCATCCCTCTGCAGTCACTGCCCCTAGACACAGCATCCCTCTGCAGTCACTGCCCCTAGACACAGCATCCCTCTGCAGTCACTGCCCCTAGACACAGCATCCCTCTGCAGTCACTGCCCCTAGACACAGCATCCCTCTGCAGTCACTGCCCCTAGACACAGCATCCCTCTGCAGTCACTGCCCCTAGACACAGCATCCCTCTGCAGTCACTGCCCCTAGACACAGCATCCCTCTGCAGTCACTGCCCCTAGACACAGCATCCCTCTGCAGTCACTGCCCCTAGACACAGCATCCCTCTGCAGTCACTGCCCCTAGACACAGCATCCCTCTGCAGTCACTGCCCCTAGACACAGCATCCCTCTGCAGTCACTGCCCCTAGACACAGCATCCCTCTGCAGTCACTGCCCCTAGACACAGCATCCCTCTGCAGTCACTGCCCCTAGACACAGCATCCCTCTGCAGTCACTGCCCCTAGACACAGCATCCCTCTGCAGTCACTGCCCCTAGACACAGCATCCCTCTGCAGTCACTGCCCCTAGACACAGCATCCCTCTGCAGTCACTGCCCCTAGACACAGCATCCCTCTGCAGTCACTGCCCCTAGACACAGCATCCCTCTGCAGTCACTGCCCCTAGACACAGCATCCCTCTGCAGTCACTGCCCCTAGACACAGCATCCCTCTGCAGTCACTGCCCCTAGACACAGCATCCCTCTGCAGTCACTGCCCCTAGACACAGCATCCCTCTGCAGTCACTGCCCCTAGACACAGCATCCCTCTGCAGTCACTGCCCCTAGACACAGCATCCCTCTGCAGTCACTGCCCCTAGACACAGCATCCCTCTGCAGTCACTGCCCCTAGACACAGCATCCCTCTGCAGTCACTGCCCCTAGACACAGCATCCCTCTGCAGTCACTGCCCCTAGACACAGCATCCCTCTGCAGTCACTGCCCCTAGACACAGCATCCCTCTGCAGTCACTGCCCCTAGACACAGCATCCCTCTGCAGTCACTGCCCCTAGGCACAGCATCCCTCTGCAGTCACTGCCCCTAGGCACAGCATCCCTCTGCAGTCACTGCCCCTAGACACAGCATCCCTCTGCAGTCACTGCCCCTAGACACAGCATCCCCCTGCAGTCACTGCCCCTAGACACAGCATCCCTCTGCAGTCACTGCCCCTAGACACAGCATCCCTCTGCAGTCACTGCCCCTAGACACAGCATCCCTCTGCAGTCACTGCCCCTAGACACAGCATCCCTCTGCAGTCACTGCCCCTAGACACAGCATCCCTCTGCAGTCACTGCCCCTAGACACAGCATCCCTCTGCAGTCACTGCCCCTAGACACAGCATCCCTCTGCAGTCACTGCCCCTAGACACAGCATCCCTCTGCAGTCACTGCCCCTAGACACAGCATCCCTCTGCAGTCACTGCCCCCTAGGCACAGCATCCCTCTGCAGTCACTGCCCCCTAGGCACAGCATCCCTCTGCAGTCACTGCCCCTAGACACAGCATCCCTCTGCAGTCACTGCCCCTAGACACAGCATCCCTCTGCAGTCACTGCCCCTAGACACAGCATCCCTCTGCAGTCACTGCCCCTATACACAGCATCCCTCTGCAGTCACTGCCCCTAGGCACAGCATCCCTCTGCAGTCACTGCCCCTATACACAGCATCCCTCTGCAGCGCTCCCCTCCCTGTGGTGTGTCCCGCTTCCCGCCACGCACCTGAGAACTGAAGCCGGACAGCACCACGTGCTTTCACTCTCCTGTAAACTAAACACGGTTCCGGGGAGGGTCTTACAGCTGATTGGTCACTGCATTACCTCCTTCACGTCTCATTGGCTGAAGCTCCTGTCCATCCTGTCAGCTGTTATGAAGCACAACACTGCAGCATGGTTAACTCGTTGTATCCTGGATGTAATACTCCTGTCAGGACAACACAGGAGGAGGCCACGTGCTAATAACTCATGGTGTGCAGTATGTAGGTAAACTGGTGTATCTAATCCTTTCCTGTGTGATACTGTCTGCTGAGCTGTGTATCTAATCCTATCATGTGTGATACTGTCTGCTGAGCCGTGTATCTAATCCTATCATGTGTGATACTGTCTGCTGAGCTGTGTATCTAATCCTATCATGTGTGATACTGTCTGCTGAGCCGTGTATCTAACCCTATCATGTGTGATACTGTCTGCTGAGCTGTGTATCTAACCCTATCCTGTGTGATACTGTCTGCTGAGCTGTGTATCTAACCCTATCATGTGTGATACTGTCTGCTGAGCTGTATATCTAATTCTATCATGTGTGATACTGTCTGCTGAGCTGTGTATCTAACCCTATCATGTGTGATACTGTCTGCTGAGCTGTATATCTAATTCTATCATGTGTGATACTGTCTGCTGAGCTGTGTATCTAATCCTATCATATGTGATACTGTCTGCTGAGCTGTATATCTAATTCTATCATGTGTGATACTGTCTGCTGAGCGGTGTATCTAATCCTATCCTGTGTGATACTGTCTGCTGAGCTGTGGATCTAACCCTATCCTGTGTGATACTGTCTGCTGAGCTGTGTATCTAACCCTATCATGTGTGATACTATCTGCTGAGCTGTGTATCTAATCCTATCTTGTGTGATACTGTCTGCTGAGCCGTGTATCTAATCCTATCATGTGTGATACTGTCTGCTGAGCCGTGTATCTAACCATATCATGTGTGATACTGTCTGCTGAGCCGTGTATCTAATCCTATTATGTGTGATACTGTCTGCTGAGCTGTGTATCTAATCCTATCCTGTGTGATACTGTCTGCTGAGCTGTGTATCTAATTCTATCATGTGTGATACTGTCTGCTGAGCTGTGTATCTAATCCTATCATGTGTGATACTGTCTGCTGAGCTGTGTATCTAACCCTATCATGTGTGATACTGTCTGCTGAGCTGTGTATCTAATCCTATCCTGTGTGATACTGTCTGCTGAGCTGTGTATCTAATTCTATCATGTGTGATACTGTCTGCTGAGCTGTGTATCTAACCCTATCATGTGTGATACTGTCTGCTGAGCTGTGTATCTAACCCTATCATATGTGATACTGTCTGCTGAGCTGTGTATCTAACCCTATCCTGTGTGATACTGTCTGCTGAGCTGTGTATCTAACCCTATCATGTGTGATACTGTCTGCTGAGCTGTGTATCTAACCCTATCATGTGTGATACTGTCTGCTGAGCTGTGTATCTAATCCTATCCTGTGTGATACTGTCTGCTGAGCTGTGTATCTAATCCTATCCTGTGTGATACTGTCTGCTGAGCTGTGTATCTAACCCTATCCTGTGTGATACTGTCTGCTGAGCTGTGTATCTAATCCTATCATGTGTGATACTGTCTGCTGAGCTGTGTATCTAATCCTATCATGTGTGATACTATCTGCTGAGCCGTGTATCTAATCCGATCCAGTGTGATACTATACGCTGAGCTGTGTATCTAATCCTATCATGTGTGATACTGTCTGCTGAGCTGTGTCTAACCCTATCCTGTGTGATACTGTCTGCTGAGCTGTGTATCTAATCCTATCCTGTGTGATACTGTCTGCTGAGCTGTGTATCTAATCCTATCATGTGTGATACTGTCTGCTGAGCTGTGTATCTAATCCTATCATGTGTGATACTGTCTGCTGAGCTGTGTATCTAATCCTATCATGTGTGATACTGTCTGCTGAGCTGTGTATCTAATCCTATCATGTGTGATACTATCTGCTGAGCCGTGTATCTAATCCTATCCTGTGTGATACTGTCTGCTGAGCTGTGTATCTAACCCTATCCTGTGTGATACTGTCTGCTGAGCTGTGTATCTAACCCTATCCTGTGTGATACTGTCTGCTGAGCTGTGTATCTAATCCTATCCTGTGTGATACTGTCTGCTGAGCCGTGTATCTAACCCTATCATGTGTGATACTGTCTGCTGAGCAGTGTATCTAATCCTATCCTGTGTGATACTGTCTGCTGAGCTGTGTATCTAATCCTATCCTGTGTGATACTGTCTGCTGAGCTGTGTATCTAATCCTATCATGTGTGATACTGTCTGCTGAGCTGTGTATCTAATTCTATCATGTGTGATACTCTCAGCTGAGCTGTGTATATAACCCTATCATGTGTGATTCTGTCTGCTGAGCTGTGTATCTAATTCTATCATGTGTGATACTGTCTGCTGAGCTGTGTATCTAATCCTATTATATGTGATACTATACGCTGAGCTGTGTATCTAATCCTATCCTGTGTGATACTGTCTGCTGAGCTGTGTATCTAATCCTATCCTGTGTGATACTGTCTGCTGAGCTGTGTATCTAATCCTATCATGTGTGATACTGTCTGCTGAGCTGTGTATCTAATCCTATCATGTGTGATACTGTCTGCTGAGCTGTGTATCTAATTCTATCATGTGTGATACTGTCTGCTGAGCTGTGTATCTAACCCTATCATGTGTGCTACTGTCTGCAGAGCTGTGTATCTAATCCTATCATGTGTGATACTGTCTGCTGAGCTGTGTATCTAATTCTATCATGTGTGATACTGTCTGCTGAGCTGTGTATCTAACCCTATCATGTGTGATACTGTCTGCTGAGCTGTGTATCTAATCCTATCATGTGTGCTACTGTCTGCAGAGCTGTGTATCTAATCCTATCATGTGTGCTACTGTCTGCAGAGCTGTGTATCTAATCCTATCATGTGTGATACTGTCTGCTGAGCTGTGTATCTAATCCTATCATGTGTGATACTGTCTGCTGAGCTGTGTATCTAATCCTATCATGTGTGATACTGTCTGCTGAGCTGTGTATCTAATCCTATCATGTGTGATACTGTCTGCTGAGCTGTGTATCTAATCCTATCATGTGTGATACTGTCTGCTGAGCTGTGTATCTAATCCTATCATGTGTGATTCTGTCTGCTGAGCTGTGTATCTAATCCTATCATGTGTGACACTGTCTGCTGAGCTGTGTATCTAATCCTATCATGTGTGATACTGTCTGCTGAGCCGTGTATCTAATCCTATCATGTGTGACACTGTCTGCTGAGCTATGTATCTAATCCTATCATGTGTGATACTGTCTGCTGAGCTATGTATCTAATCCTATCATGTGTGATACTGTCTGCTGAGCTGTGTATCTAATCCCATCATGTGTGATACTGTCTGCTGAGCTGTGTATCTAATCCCATCATGTGTGATACTGTCTGCTGAGCTGTGTATCTAATCCCATCATGTGTGATACTGTCTGCTGAGCTATGTATCTAATCCTATCATGTGTGATACAGTCTGCTGAGCTATGTATCTAATCCTATCATGTGTGATACAGTCTGCTGAGCTGTGTATCTAATCCTATCATGTGTGATACTGTCTGCTGAGCTGTGTATCTAATCCCATCATGTATGACACTGTCTGCTGAGCCGTGTATCTAATCCTATCATGTGTGATACTGTCTGCTGAGCCGTGTATCTGATCCTATCCTGTGATACTGACTGCAGTATGAGTCAGAGTTGCAGGTGTCTGCTATGTGCTGCCTGTCTTGGCTCTGGTAATAATAATTTTTATTTCTATAGCGCCAACATATTCCGCGGCACTGTACATTACAGAGGGGACTTGTACTGACAATAAAGACATTACAGAATAACACATAACTCATATACCAGGAGCAGTGAGGGTCCTGCTGCTCGCAGGCTACAATCTATGAGGAAATAGGGGAGACACAAAAGGTAAATGATAAAATGTGCTTGTATTGTATGATCCAGCCATCAGTATAATAAATAGGGTGTTCACATAGTGCTGCATGAACCGGTCACCAGCCAGTATCAGTGGAAGTACTGCCACACAGGGCTATTAACTGTATGAAGGGTGTCTGAAGAGATGCTACAAGGAACCAGATTCTGGACAATATTGGAATAGCTACATAAGTGAGGTGAGGCGATAGGTCAGTGTAAAGAAGTGTGTTTTTCGGGTACTCTTTTTAAACTGTGGGTATTGGGAACAAATCGAACTGTCCTGGGTAGTGCATTCCAGAGAATTCCGGAGACGGGAATAGGAGGTTCAGATTATTGAGGATGTAAGCGAAACAGTGGGCACAGATTGGATGATAGGGAGGAGATGTAGTGGGGTCTGAACCGTGGAGGGTTTTGTGGGTGAGAGAGATAAGTTTATATTGTATGCTGTAGAGGATGGGTAACCAGTGTAATGACTGGCACAGGGTAAAGGCATCGGTGTAGTGGCTGGACAGGAATATGATCCTAGCTGCTGCATTCAGGACAGATTGGAGAGTGGAGAGTTTGGTAAGTGGGAGACCGATTGGTAGAGAGTTAGAATAGTCCAGTCGAGAATGAATCAGAGCTACACTAAGAGCTTCTTCAGAATCAAAGGTAAGAAAATGTCGACTTCTGGAGATGGTTTTTTTGAGGTGTAGGTGACACAAGCAGGTGAATGATCGGATGTGATGGAAAGATCTGAGTCACATATAACCCCAAGACAGCGAGCGTTCTGCTTGGTGCGGTCCTCCATTCCTGAGTCCTGCCTTCTCGCCTCCAGTCTGACCACTCAACTTATTTATACACTGTCCCCTAAAAGTGACCCCCCCCCCCTTGTGTGACTGATACTACAACTTCTCCTACTACTCCCATACGGCTGCACTCGGCTGAGTGACCGCACTGACAAATCAGTAATTACAGCTGATCTGGTCAATTCACAGTGACTGCAAATTGTGCTTCTCATGTTGCCCACAAACAGTTACGGGCACTAGTGTCGTATAGTAGAGCCAAGCACATAGTACCGAGCACAGTCTCCTTATACGCAGAGCTAATGTAATCACAGTAATTATATAACCGTGACTACCACAGTAATAATATAATAGTGTCTAATCACAATAATAATATAATGCTGCCTACTACAGTACCCATATCTTAGTGTCTGTCATAGTAGTAATATTATAGTGCCTACTACGGTAATAATATAACCGTGACTACCACAGTAATAATATAATAGTGTCTAATCACAATAATAATATAATGCTGCCTACTACAGTACCCATATCTTAGTGTCTGTCATAGTAGTAATATTATAGTGCCTACTACGGTAATAATATAACCGTGACTACCACAGTAATAATATAATAGTGCCAACTACTATAACAGTACCTACTACAATAATAATATAACAGTGCCTACTACAGTAATAACATAACCGTGACTACCACAGTAATAATATAATAGTGCCAACTGCTGTAAAGATATAACAGTGCCTACCACAGTACTCATACCTAACTGTCTGTCATAGTAGTAATATAATAGTGCCTACTACAGTAATAATATAACAGTGCCTGCCACAGTACCCATATCTTAGTTCTTAGTATCTGCTATAGTAGTAATATCATAGTGCCTACCACAACAATAATAATAATAGTATAACAGTGCCTGCCACAGTACCCATATCTTAGTTCTTAGTATCTGCTATAGTAGTAATATCATAGTGCCTACCACAACAATAATAATAATAGTATAACAGTGCCTGCCACAGTACCCATATCTTAGTGTCTGCCATAGTAGTAATATTATAATGCCTACCACAGCAATAATAGTAATAATATAATAGTGCCAACTACAGTAAAGATATAACAGTGCCTACCACAGTACTCATACCTAAGTGTCTGTCATAGTAGTAATATAATAGTGCCTACTACAGTAATAATATAACAGTGCCTGCCACAGTACCCATATCTTAGTTCTTAGTATCTGCTATAGTAGTAATATCATAGTGCCTACCACAACAATAATAATAATAGTATAACAGTGCCTCCCACAGTATCCATATCTTAGTGTCTGCTATAGTAGTAATATCATAGTGCCTGCCACAATAATAATAATAGTATAACAGTGCTTGCCACAGTATCCATATCTTAGTGTCTGCTATAGTAGTAATATCATAGTGCCTGCCACAGTAATAATAATAGTATAACAGTGCCTGCCACATTACCCATATCTCAGGGTCTTATATATTAGTACATTTATAGTGCTTACCACAGCAATAATATCATAGTGCCTACTGCAGTACTATAATAACAGTGCCAACCGCAGTACCCTTTATATAATGCCTAGAGCTGTGGTGTCACAGTACCACAATAATACTATGTACCGCAGTGTAGACACTATACCTGTCCCTGCCTGCTGTAATAGTACTGCACAGTACCACTATCATGGTTCCTAGTAAAGCTAAAATAACTATGGCTATCATAGTCCTGGCGTCCGCCTGGTGAGGCCCCTGTACACAGTACACTACAGTCGGAGGAACCCTGATATTGGCGGGCTCGGCCGACAGTCTGTTGTGTTTGGGTGTTTTGTTCTCGGTGAGATAAGCCGCCGGCAGAGATGTCTGGCAGCGTCTCTCTCTGGTCGGAGCTGATGGCGGAACGATCGGACACAGCATCTATCTATGGTGTATGGGGTCGCCTGGGCTCCTGGCTTTGGCACCAGACCTGGAGTTTTGTGAGGAGTTTCTGTGGAGTTTCTTCATACACAGGAGACAGTCAGGTGTTATAATCCCATTATCATCACTAATTCTTCCCCATACAATGTCCTCTCTCATCCTGATAGTGCCGCCATTGTGTGCTGAGCGCCTGCTGCCATCATCATCCCTGCTGTTTATTTACCTTTGCCTCAGTGACAATGGCCCTGTGTGTGGAGACAAGCAGTCCTGTCTGGCTCCGGCCCTGGTAACAGCCACCGAAAAACAAACTGAGCGCCCTGAGGCCCCAGCCGCCATCTTGGCTTCTCTCTGCCTTTATTTTTTGTACTTCGCTCACGGCGAGAACCATAAATGGTCGCAGTTTACCGATATATTACAACGTTCATATCGTGAGAAAACAACATAAAAGCTCATTTTATTCCATAGATTGTAGCCTGCGAGCAGCAGGACCCTCACTGCTCCTGGTATATGAGTTACGTGTTATTCTGTAATGTCTCATATTGTCTGTACAAGTCCCCTCTGTAATGTACAGTGCCGCGGAATATGATGGCGCTATAGAAATAAAAATTATTATTATTTTATCACCAGAGACGATGAAGGTGAGAGTAATGGACGACTGGTGACGTCAGTGTGAAGCAAGAGAAGGCACCGAAATGTCCGGAGATAGAGGACAACTCTACAGTACAGAGAATGTAAGGCAGACACGTGCTACTACAACCCCCAACATGAGCTCTGTATCTAACCCTATCACGTGTGATACTGCATGCTGGTACGCGGTATCCACCGTATCTAAACCTGCCATGTATGATACTCTGCTAATATGTGGTGATAACTGGACCTAATCCTGTCATGTGATACTGTCTGCTGAGCTGAGTATCTAACCCTATCCTGTGTGATACTGTCTGCTGAGCTGTGTATCTAATCCTATCATGTGTGATACTGTCTGCTGAGCTGAGTATCTAACCCTATCATGTGTGATACTGTCCGCTGAGCTGTGTATCTAACCCTATCATGTGTGATACTGTCTGCTGAGCTGAGTATCTAACCCTATCATGTGTGATACTGTCCGCTGAGCTGTGTATCTAACCCTATCATGTGTGATACTGTCTGCTGAGCTGTGTATCTAACCCTATCCTGTGTGATACTGTCTGCTGAGCTGAGTATCTAACCCTATCATGTGTGATACTGTCTGCTGAGCTGAGTATCTAACCCTATCATGTGTGATACTGTCCGCTGAGCTGTGTATCTAACCCTATCATGTGTGATACTGTCTGCTGAGCTGTGTATCTAACCCTATCCTGTGTGATACTGTCTGCTGAGCTGAGTATCTAACCCTATCATGTGTGATACTGTCCGCTGATCTGTGTATCTAACCCTATCCTGTGTGATACTGTCTGCTGAGCTGTGTATCTAACCCTATCATGTGTGATACTGTCTGCTGAGCTGAGTATCTAACCCTATCCTGTGTGATACTGTCTGCTGAGCTGAGTATCTAATGCTATCCTGTGTGATACTGTCTGCTGAGCTGAGTATCTAACCCTATCATGTGTGATACTGTCTGCTGAGCTGAGTATCTAACCCTATCATGTGTGATACTGTCCGCTGAGCTGTGTATCTAACCCTATCCTGTGTGATACTGTCTGCTGAGCTGAGTATCTAATCCTATCATGTGTGATACTGTCTGCTGAGCTGTGTATCTAACCCTATCATGTGTGATACTGTCTGCTGAGCTGTGTATCTAACCCTATCCTGTGTGATACTGTCTGCTGAGCTGTGTATCTAATCCTATCATGTGTGATACTGTCTGCTGAGCTGTGTATCTAATCCGATCATGTGTGATACTGTCTACTGAGCTGTGTATCTAACCCTATCATGTGTGATACTGTCCGCTGATCTGTGTATCTAACCCTATCCTGTGTGATACTGTCTACTGAGCTGTGTATCTAACCCTATCATGTGTGATACTGTCTGCTGAGCTGTGTATCTAATCCTATCATGTGTGATACTGTCTGCTGAGCTGTGTATCTAACCCTATCCTGTGTGATACTGTCTGCTGAGCTGAGTATCTAACCCTATCATGTGTGATACTGTCCGCTGAGCTGTGTATCTAACCCTATCCTGTGTGATACTGTCTGCTGAGCTGTGTATCTAACCCTATCCTGTGTGATACTGTCTGCTGAGCTGTGTATCTAACCCTATCATGTGTGATACTGTCTGCTGAGCTGTGTATCTAACCCTATCCTGTGTGATACTGTCTGCTGAGCTGTGTATCTAACCCTATCCTGTGTGATACTGTCTGCTGAGCTGAGTATCTAACCCTATCATGTGTGATACTGTCCGCTGAGCTGTGTATCTAACCCTATCCTGTGTGATACTGTCTGCTGAGCTGTGTATCTAACCCTATCCTGTGTGATACTGTCTGCTGAGCTGTGTATCTAACCCTATCATGTGTGATACTGTCTGCTGAGCTGTGTATCTAACCCTATCCTGTGTGATACTGTCTGCTGAGCTGTGTATCTAACCCTATCCTGTGTGATACTGTCTGCTGAACTGTGTATCTAACTCTATCCTGTGTGATACTATCTGCTGAGCTGTGTATCTAACCCTATCCTGTGTGATACTGTCTGCTGAGCTGTGTATCTAACCCTATCCTGTGTGATACTGTCTGCTGAGCTGTGTATCTAATCCTATCCTGTGTGATACTGTCTGCTGAGCTGTGGATCTAACCCTATCCTGTGTGATACTGTCTGCTGAGCTGTGTATCTAACCCTATCCTGTGTGATACTGTCTGCTGAGCTGTGTATCTAACCCTATCCTATGTGACACCATCCACATGTATCTAAGCCTTTCACATGTGATACCATGTAGAGTTGACTGTTATTTCTGTGCACAGTGGTCCTAGTGTTGACATTGCCCGCCGGGTGCCCACATGCCAGCAGGGGGCGTCTGACGAGGGGCAGGTTAGGGCTCACAACATAGCTTCAGACAGACCTCCTCCTAAAACAAGCAAACAACCAGATTCCTGTTTATATTAGGGGCCTGTCAGCTCGGACCACCTTGGAAGTGGCATATTTTTGGTCCACCCAGAGGCCAACGCCTCGCACCACCCCGGTCACTGCAAAACCCAGAATCCAAATAAAACGAGAAGACCACGGAGTGAAATAATGATGACGGGCGCCTCTCTGCAGACCTCAATCCCATGGAAGGAGAAGGCTTATTAACCCTCACTGGTTACCAGGCCAAAACTATCATGGCCGACCATCGGCCTTCAGGAACATTGGAGGCTGCTAGACAATTTATTTACTCTGCAGAGTTTGCTTTTTTCTCGCACCGTGGTGTGGAAAGTTACACAGTTTTCCATGGACTTCGGTAAATATCCACAAAGTTGTCAAAGTTGTTTGTACAGCTCTCTGGTTGGGAAAGTATATGATGTATACTGCCACGAAGACTGTAGGTGGTATATAGGTAGTAATACCGAATAATCACACTCTGCTTGTGTTAATGAACATTGATGAGGACAGGATGCTAACAGGAACATAATGTACAAGAAAATGTCTACTATACACTGCCCCCTATGTGCAAGAATATAACTGCTATAATACTACCCCCTATGTACAAGAATATAACTACTATAATACTGCCCCCTATGTGCAAGAATATAACTGCTATAATACTACCCCCTATGTACAAGAATATAACTACTATAATACTGCCCCCTATGTACAAGAATATAACTACTATAATACTGCCCCTATGTACAAGAATATAACTACTATTATACTGCTCCTATGTACAAGAATATAACTACTATAATACTGCTCCTATGTACAAGAATATAACTACTATAATACTGCTGCTATGTACAAGAATATAACTACTATAATACTGCACCTATGTACAAGAATATAACTACTATAATACTGCCCCTATGTACAAGAATATAAGTACTATAATACTGCCTCCTGTGTACAAGAATATAACTACTATAATACTGCCTCTTATGTACAAGAATATAACTACTATAATACTGCCCCTATGTACAAGAATGTAACTGCTATAATACTGCCCTCTATGTACAAGAATATAACTACTATAATACTGCCCCTATATACAAGAATATAACTACTATAATACTGCCCCTATGTACAAGAATATAACTACTATAATACTGCTCCTATGTACAAGAGTATAACTACTATAATACTGCCCCTATGTACAAGAGTATAACTACTATAATACTGCCCCTATGGACAAGAATATATCTACTATAATACTGCCCCCTATGTACAACAAAATAACTACTATAATACTGCCCCCTATGTACAAGAATGTAACTACTATAATACTACCCCTATGTACAAGAATATAACTACTATAATACTGCCCCTATGTACAAGAATATAACTACTATAATACTGCCCCTATGTACAAGAATATAACTACTATAATACTGCCTCCTATGTACAAGAATATAACTACTATAATACTGCCCCTATGTACAAGAATATATCTACTATAATACTGCTCCTATGTACAAGAATATATCTACTATAATACTGCCCCTATGTACAAGAATATAACTACTATAATACTACCCTCTATGTACATGAATATAACTACTATAATACTGCCCCTATGTACAAGAATATAACTACTATAATACTGCTCCTATGTACAAGAATATAACTACTATAATACTACCCTCTATGTACAAGAATATAACTGCTATAATACTGCTCCTATGTATAAGAATATATCTACTATAATACTGCCCCTATGTACAAGTATATATCTACTATAATACTGCCCCTATGTACAAGAATATATCTACTATAATAGTGTTCACTATGAAGAAGAATTTGGACCTGACCGTGTAAGGAAGTTCTCAGGTCTGCCTGGTATTGGTCTTTATCTGGCAAAACATAGTTGAGCTTCCCTTTAAAGAGTCCATAGACTGTAAAATGCTGATGCAGCTTTGTGTCTCCAGAGGTTGATAATTGATACTTATTTCCACTTGGGGCCAAGCGGGTAAGTAGAAAATATATGAAAAAACTGCTTGTAATAACAATATGACAACAGGCTATTCATGGAGATAAAAGGCCCTATCTGTTCCATCACCGGCGTAACTGACATCTCACAAGGCAGGAAATTAATGTTCAGCTCTCAGTGAGGATAATAAGACTTCAGCGTTTTTTAAGGCCACGGATCAGATAACAGGATTGTTGATAATTATTTTTGAGGTTTTTTTTCCAAAGAGGCATCAATGAAAGGATTAGTAAAAAAGACAAAACCAAGTAATAAAAAAAAAGAAGAAAAGACAGCTAACCCTATTACACAATGTCGACATATGTGACAGAAAATAGTAGCCAAACCTGGGATATTCCAGGACTTCCTCCACAGCCACCATACACGTTAGATAGTTCTCGGCTGAATTATTGTTCGTGACGGCTATGTCTCCCGGTCAGTCACACATAAGAATGCTGGGCTGAGACGGGCACTCCTGTGTTCTCTATGAGAGATCCGCTGCCAGACTGTGGCATATGTCCTCGAGAACAAATGGGTTGGCCGTTGTAAATCCAATATGCCGGATCCTTCTCTCTTTCGATATTATCCTTCAGGGAAGAGTCACGTTAGATTGGCAGCCAATTTTGCCTATATCGGCCAGGGTTCAGCTGAATTTAGTTTAAAGTCGTCCATACACATTATATGGCTGTCTGCCTAACGATACTTTTGCCGATCATTCAGCTGAGTTCTTCATGACTGGCCACAGATATTTCTGCCGGCGACTTATCTTCGGGAGAACGAAGCGATTGGCAGTCTGAAAATGGACATGCATTATCGACATCTCTGCTAACAATCTGTTGGCCGGCGCCCCATACACATTAGTCCGAACCCATCGATACCAGCGTGTTTGGCCGACATTAGTTTAATGTGTATGAGGGCCTTTGTCAAACAGTACATTTGACCCCAAAAGACATAACAACAGAGAAAAATGTATTGTTTTCAAGGGATAATATTGCGTAGGAAGCTAATGATTCGATCATTGTGTTTTTGATTTGTTGGAGGAAACCTGGTGGGAAGACTCCAAGTTTGAACCAAACTCATGATCTCAGGATCGTTTAGGGACTGGCCATGCAGGTCTTTTATTTTGAGTAGTGATTGGGTGTTGAGTCTGGGAATGACCTGAATGGATTTGTAGATGTTGATCCTGATTTGTTCAAAACTTGGGATCCATCAGTAACCGGTCACATAGGTTTTTGGTTTTAGGGTAGAGATCAAAGAAGCTACTGGATTGATCAGGATGTTTTTGAAAGTTGGGAGGAATCTTGGGGAGATCGTACATTTTCCTTCTAGATGTTGCTCTGAGTTGAACGTGGACACAGTATCCTAGGATCATTTAGTGATTGGTCATATGGGTGTTTGATTTTAGCGTAGTGATTGTTGCTTAGGAAGCCAATGGATCAATGATCAGAATATTTTTGAAATGCAGAAGGAAACCTATGGATGGAACGTACAAAAGCCATACACATGTATCTTCAGGTTTGACCCAAAACTCATGATCCCATACAGGTCATACAACGCTTTGATTTTGATCAAGTGTTGTGTAGTAAGCTAATGGCTCAATCAGAATATTTTTGAAATGTGTAAGGAAACCTAGAGGGGGAACATACAAAATCTATGCCAATGATTCTCCCGGTTTAATCCAAACTCATGATCCCAGGATCTTTTAATGATTGGCTATACTGGTTTTTGGGTACAGATCAAGTTTTGCATAAAAAGCTAATGGTTCAATGAGGGTGTTTTTGAAATGTAGGTGGAAACCTGGGGGGAGAAGGGACATAGAATATCCATCATAGCGTTGCCTCCTGGATGGATACAAACTTAGAACTCAAGTTTTTTAAAAATCCTTGGTTCACCCAGCCACCATCACACCCATCCGAAGCCATCTTGACCTGTCAATAAAATTATTGATGGTATGTACTGCTGTTAAATAAGGGTGCTTTCACACTGCGTTTTGGCACCTGTTCGCTGGTACATCGGGGCTTACATCCGAACCCCCCACAAAACGGGTTTCGGGTGTATGCGCCGACGGGGGCCATAGACTATAACGGTGCCAGCAGTGAATTTGTGCTCTGTCTTGCGTCATTTTCAAGCATGTACGCCTACTGCAGGGGCATAGTCAGACATAGTAGTCTGCAGTAAGCGTACATGCCCGAAAATGATGCATGACATAGCACACGTTCACTCTTTCGGCACTATTATAGTCTATGGCACCATCGGCGCATACACCGGAATCCCGTTTTGCAGGGGGTTTGGACATAAGCCCCAAACTGACTAACAAATGGGTGCCAAAAACGCAGTGTAAAAGCACCCTAAGGGGTCGTCCTTGGATACATACAACTCTAGTGTGACCTGATCTGGCTCATCATGACACTGAAGAACTTGTCTTTACCCTTCAAACCCTTTGCAATCTCTTGCCCTGTGAAATAATGGACAACTCTCCTGATTATATTTGCTCGAATTTCCTTCCAATGTTCTTGGCCCCTCACCCATTTCCCCTACCCCCATCCATCTTGTACAAGACTAATAAACAGTGCACCAGTTCCATTCACCTGAGTAAACAGTTGTAATTGACGACTTGTTTACGCAGAGGGGGCACATGAGTTTAGGTAAAGCTTTACATAGGGGCTGATCCAGTTTTGATTGGTAATTATTAGGCTTGGACTTTGGACCAGATTGATCACCAGCCATGATAGATCACAGATAGTGACTTGTGGTTCATTTCTGTCCTTACTGTTGGAGCCCCTGCCCCCCATCCAAGTTTCTGTGGCGTAATTAGCTCCGGTGGGCAAATCCTCTGTCTCCTGAACTCGTCAACTTACATTTTGCTAAACTATTTTCAACCTTTCGAGCTTGAAAGCTACCTGACTCCGTATGGCTTGAGAAGGTCATCATTCCATAACTCAAGTCCGGTGAGATTTTGGTGTCCCATTAACTGAATGTTCAAAGTTTGACAACATTTCCAAAAAAAAAATCACAATACATTTTTACCACGATTGCATCTTTATGAACATGCCCTCAGGAAAGTTTCTCATATTGCATTTTTTTTAAGAAAAAGTATTTTTTGCATGGTTATTTTTTCTCTCATTTTATTTTCAATATTCAATAATGGTTTTTACTTTGGGTCATTGTAGATTTCAGGCAGCTTTTTCCAGCGTTTTCTCATATTCCTACGAATAAGGGAGTAGAGTACCCCAGAAACGCTAAGGTTTTACCCTCGTGTTGGATCTTCCTGCTTTTAAATGACTTTCTAATAAGATTCATTTTATGGATGGAAGTGCCGGAAAATTCTTTTTTCTTCGTCATTTTCTCATAAGCTTCTCTTATAGAACTTGAAAAATGACTAAAAAGATGCGAAAAAAAGCCATGCTGTTTTTGGGTTTTTTTTGTAAACTAAAATGAACTGCAAAGAAAAAATAATATGTGACGGAAGGTTAATAAATACATAAATCGATAATTTTTCTGCTCTTCGAGGATCTTCCCCTCCGCACACACAAAGTGCATTCCTGAACAGACCGAAGTCTGTAAGACAGCGCTGTGGTGTTCAGTTTCTTCTAGGGGTGAGTTGTAGAAGAGAAGAGAGTTTCTAGTGTTCAAGGAGTTCAGGAGGAGGTGACCACAACTTTTTTTTGTCCCGCCCCTCTCCTTACCACGCCCCTGATGGGCGTGGCCTGTGTGCTCAGTGCAGAGAGCTCAGCCTGGATGTGCTCAGTGTACAGTGAGCTGGTTGAGGAGGAGGCTGTGCTGCTGTGTCTGGGGATTGAGATCTGTTGATCCCAAGTGATGGGGAGAGGAAGTTTGGGAGCTCCTGGGTAAAGTCTACTCTTCTGCACTGGGCAATGTCTGGACATTCTGCTCCTGCCCTTGTCCTTTCTTCCTGGATTATTGCCTCCTAGTGCAGTTTCTTGGATTTATTTTTGCTCTCGATTTGCTGTGACTTGCCATCATGCTAAGGAGTGTCTTGCTCAGCGTCTTCATGGTGATTGTGACAGGCAGAGGGACTTCATTGCAATATTCCAGTGACATGTGTAATTGGAAAGGAAGGTAAGAAATCTCCAGCCTGAGCTGCATCTCAGTACATTGCATGTTTGTGTTTGACGATAATGCTATTCTCAGACCCAAAAGAAGGCAAGAAAAGCATTTGCCAACTCCATTTATTATACCCCCATTTAAATCCTTCTCCATTCAACCCTTCCACTCCCTCCCGCTGAGGGGGTCTCAGCTGTAGACTGACCTTTAGATTGAGGAGTGGGAGGTGGCACTTTTTTTCCTTTTATCCCCTCCATCAAAAATTGCAAGGAAATGCAACCTTCTTGAGAAGTTTGCGTAGAAGAAAACTTTTTGGATTATATTTTTAAAGTTAACTTTTCAAATAGTTACTTAAGGTCTACTGAGCCACAATAGGGTGTGATATTATGTAACTATTACATGGTCCGACCTATAGGCACAAGTTCAGAGAAGTAACAAGTCTATACTGGACTAACCAGTCCATAAAAGACTGAAGTTTCTTCAAGTCTCCTTTGTGGTTTTATAACCTCCAGCTGATTGGAGGCAAAAGGTCCTGTGTGGTATTTTCAGCTCAAGGTTGGAGGATTGTAAAAGACAGCTGATTATCAGATGTTCAGCTGTATAATGGGGCGCATTGTGCACTCTTACTAAAGGAGAAGAAAGCTGATTTTTTTTTTTTCTTTTCCTTCAAACTGTCAATTTTAATTTCTTAGATCTGGCGGTGGGTGGCATTTTCCGAGAAATAAGTCAGATCTTGGTGACAGAAATTAAGTGACACATAAAAAAAATTACTATTTCCTCCCTCCACCGCCACTTTCATCAGTATTTTTTTTTTTGTTTCAGTTTTTTATTTGTTGCAGTTAAATCCCTATTTTCTTTGACATTTTTAAAAACAGTTTAGAATTTTAATTGTAAATTCAACGTGAATTTTAGATTTACTGACTCTTCAAACCCATAATTATGGTCAGAAATAGATTCTCTTATCACGGGTCACCAAGCGCTTGTGTGTATACAGAATGGAATAGCCTGGGGGATGGGGGAGGTCTTCAAGTCAAGATTGTGTGCAAAGTTTCTGTAGTCTAAATGTTTTTTTTTGGGGGGGGGTTTGGGATGGTGGAGGTAGTACATGCTCTAAAATTGACTGTATTTTCATACCAGGGTTAAAAAAAAAAAAAGTCTAAAATTATCATGGAAAATGTAAATCAAACTAAAAATGTAAATTAATTCAAACTAATATTGCGTTCCTTTAACCTAGACTGATGTTGCTGAGGCATGAGGTGCTGTATACCTCACTTGTGCTTGCCAAGGTTTACTTTGTATATTGACTACATCTGGTTTAATCTGCACCTGAAAGTGTACAGAGGTACATCTGTCTATGTGCTCCGGGATCTGTCTATGCGCTCCGGTGACATCAGTCTCTTAGGATTCCCTCTGGGGAAATTGGAATAACATGAAAAGACAGCAAAAAAAATCCCTTAACCCCCTATATTCCAATTCTAATAAAGTTTTAGTTTTATATATTTTTATCTTTTTTCTTTTTCTCCCTAGTGGACTGACCCACGAGAGCCACAAGAAGGACGTAGAGCAAGTCTACCTGCGATGCTCCGAAGGTTCGGTGGAATGGCTTTACCCCACGGGGGCGCTCATCGTCAACCTGCGTCCGAACACCTTCACATCAAACTCCCAGCACTTCACTGTTTGTATCAAACTTTTCACAGGCTCCAAAGGAGCTAATATTTATTTGGAAAAAACTGGAGAACTCAAGCTTTTAGTCCAGGATGGGGACCATCAACCCCAAAAAGTCCATTGCTTTAGTTTGGACCAAGGAGGCTTGTTCATCGAAGCGACGCCCCAGTTGGACATTAGTCGTAAAATCACTGGCTTCCAGTATGAACTTATTAGCCAGAGGACGCTCTCGGATTTGCATGCCGTTTCTGGTAAGGAAAAAAGTTGAAAGAAACCCAAACAACCTACAAATTTTAATTCTCCCTTCGTTGTCCAGATTTTTTTTTTTTCACTCTATTGTAATACTCTGACCTGCTGCTAGGTGGCGCTGTGGGAAGCTGGAAAACCTAGATCAATGTTTTTATTGCAAGAAATTTTTGGTGAAATTTCTGAATTTTTTCTTCTAATTTACCTTACCAAATAATTGAACAATTCTGTTCATTGTAGAATAAGGCAACATTTTAGCATACCCTTTACTGCTACACCTCCCCAATGGGTTCTGACAAATCGAAGAAAATAGAGGCTATAATATGTGAACTAAAATTTGACCATTTTACAGCTGTATGCCTCCAGTTTCATGGGTGTTTTTGTGTAGTTTGCTTACTAAGCCTATAACAATACTCTTAACAGAGTAATTGTAGTTCTCCAGTCGAGCACCACCTGATTGACTCTCTTACTAATGGTAATGACATCATCAGCTGAGTCTTAAACGCTAGCCTCTGATTGGCCCACACTTATGACCTGCTCCATTAACTAGCCGCTTATCCCCATTTAATTGCCAGTGATGCTGTTTACAACACTGCCTACACCCAGTTCTCAAATACCATAATAGTAGTAATTTAGGCTTGCGGAGTGCGAGCGCAGTCCTCAGCAGGTTGATTATTATAGGTGGTGAGTGTGTGGCAGAACCTGCCGAGCGTCTGGTAGTAATTTTCAAGATCTAAACAAAACAAATGGGGTGTGCCTCCCCAGCTTGCGCGACACACCCCAGGTTAAGAACTTGGAGTGACATTTTTAGTGAAGGGAGCTGGAATGACAGCCCGGTTGTTGGCGGTTGAGTAGTTGCTTCTGATTTGTAACGAGTGTTCTGTTCGAGTGTTCTGTTCGAGTGTTCTGTTCGAGTGTTCTGTTCGAGTGTTCTGTTCGAGTGTTCTGTTCGAGTGTTCTGTTCGAGTGTTCTGTTCGAGTGTTCTGTTCGAGTGTTCTGTTCGAGTGTTCTGTTCGAGTGTTCTGTTCGAGTGTTCTGTTCGAGTGTTCTGTTCGAGTGTTCTGTTCGAGCGTTCTGTTCGAAAAACTCTAAATATAATTATTTTTTTTTACTATTACTTTTTACTCTTTTTATTTTATAATTTAAAAAAATTGTGTTAGTTTTTAGCTATGCCTTAAAATTCCTATATATATCTACGTGGTTTTGCTCCTTGATTTTAGCTGTAGCAGCGCCCCTAATGGTCAGTTGTGGAATTGCTTTTTTTTTTTCTGTTTCATGGACTGAAGTTGCATCCAATAAGCTCAGATATGGGGTAAATGTTATTTAGTAATACTAGAAGTCACAAATTATTAATCTAAGGAAAATAATCGACCTTTGGAAGTGAAGGACGCTTGGCCTACTCTGGCTATGCTTGTGCCTTGGGGCATTTCTACATGGAAACGTATTAGTAATGCATTACTGAGTAACTTATTAACCTGATGGTGGAAAATTGCTTATGTTCCTTATTTTCAACTGAGGAAATGGTTCAAATTTAGGGTTTGCTTCGGATTTTTTATGGTCTGGTAGAGTCAACAGGAATGTGCTATCTCTCCCCTCCCCCTCCCAACCACCACCACCTCCTCCTCCTCCTGTCTTAAAAGTGACAAAGTGTTGTTTTTTTATTGAGTTTCCTGGAGAAAGACAGACATATTGTGAAAAGCTGAAGTAAAAGTAGTTAAAAAAAAAAAAAGTTAAAAATTCTGAAGTAAAAAGAAAAAATCTAAAAAAATAAAGTACAACAACAATCCCTACTGGCCTTGATGATGTACTGCAACCCATAATAAACAAATAGTAAAATAATAATTATCTACATCCATAGTTAATTGATAGGGTACAGTAGGAAGGAGAACCCTACCCAAAACTTGGATCTGCGTACACTTAATAACACAATGCCAACCGGTGACGTCTTCTAAGCCCCCACCACTACAGATGCCGGCGTGCTTATTAGACAATCTTTTTTTTTTTTTTTCTCTTTTTTTTTGAGTGCCCCCTTTTTCTGAAATTAACTCTTATCTTGATTGAATCTGCTGACCCCTTCGCCTAGAGCCCATATAGATATTATCTGGAAGGAGCAACCACCCTGATAATAATCTTCCATTTCCTTCCAGCTTGTGACACGTCTTCAACTCTTAACCCGTGCAACCCAAAAAAAATGGCGTTGGCCATTCTTTTTAGAAGGGAAAGTAATGAAGAAATTTTTCTTTAATGCCCAACTAGGGTGAAGGGGGTTTATATACATTGTAAGCAAAGTTTTTAATTACCCACATGAATGGGTGGGGGGTCTTTAGTGAATAGATGCTAATCCTTTACTGTGACCATTGTAGGAGTAATTAATATACAATTGTACATTCTTGTGACTTCTTCAGGGACATTGTCTAGACCCGAAAGAGGATTTGCCTCCAATTGTTAACCAAACACAAATTCAAGAGGGCTTCTACCCGCCCCCATTTAGTAATTATGTACCTAGAGAGGTCATCCAGGAAGACCTGCAGTCCAGGAGGATAGGACGTGGCCCCTATCATTGGGTAATGAGTAGAATTAAAGTTGTGTTTTTGGTCTTCTCAAATTTGCTCATTTTGGCAGGGCTTGGTCAGGCCTCCGGAGCCGATCAGACAAATGCGAGTGAAGTGAAATTGAATACCTTTTATCATTCCATCAGCCTTTGACCTTTGCTCTTGAATGGACCCAATTCTGCATGCTCAGATGATCCATATGACCTTGTTTTTCGAAGTGCATGATCTTTTTGTGTCTGACTAGCTTCAGTACACACAAATTTGTAAGAAAATGGCCCATTTCTTGGTAGACTGCTCATGAATTGCAGCCTCACTGCTTTTCCTCTTTTAGGATTTCAATGGCCATAAGCCGTCAGGTGCTCGTAGGGGCAGCTGGGGTTAAGCCACAAAACCCCTTTGGTGTTAGAGGAATCTGTCAGCTTTCTGCATTCCCCTAATCCTCCTCTTCTACTGTGTAATCAGACTTGTCTGGTCCTGGGGTCCTGATTTCTCATCAGGTTGCTTCAGCCAAATGCATCTTCTCTGATCATGTCAAGGCAAATTAGTGCAGAGTGCACACGGATGGCTTTTGAGTCGGTAGACCCCTTTCTGGCCTCCGAATTCTAGATCGGCATTTTCTCTGTAGATGACATTTGAGACAAACTATTTTCTTAGGATTTTGATTTAGACTGTTCTTTACAACAGTGAAGCGCTGCAGAGAAGGCATGAATGTTTCCTGTGGTAGCCTTGAACTCCACATTTTTGGTGACTTTTACATGAATAGTGAGTGCAGCTCTGGAGTATAATGCAGGATGTAACTCAGGATCAGTACAGGATAAGTAATGCAATGTATGTACACAGTGACTGCACCAGCAGAATAGTGAGTGCAGCTCTGGAGTATAATACAGGAGGTAACTCAGGATCAGTACAGGATAAGTAATGTAATGTATGTACACAGTGACTGCACCAGCAGAATAGTGAGTGCAGCTCTGGAGTATAATACAGGATGTAACTCAGGATGAGTACAGGATAAGTAATGTAATGTATGTACACAGTGACTGCACCAGCAGAATAGTGAGTGCTGCTCTGGAGTATAATACAGGATGTAACTCAGGATCAGTACAGGATAAGTAATGTAATGTATGTACACAGTGACTGCACCAGCAGAATAGTGAGTGCAACTCTGGAGTATAATACAGGATGTAACTCAGGATGAGTACAGGATAAGTAATGTAATGTATGTACACAGTGACTGCACCAGCAGAATAGTGAGTGCAGCTCTGGAGAATAATACAAGATGTAACTCAGGATCAGTACAGGATAAGTAATGTAATGTATGTGCACAGTGACTGCACCAGCAGAATAGTGAGTGCAGCTCTGGAGAATAATACAAGATGTAACTCAGTATCAGTACAGGATAAATAATGTAATATATGTACACAGTGACTCCACCAGCAGAATAGTGAGTGCAGCTCTGGAGAATAATACAAGATGTAACTTTGGATCAGTACAGGATAAGTAATGTATGTACACAGTGACTGCACCAGCAGAATAGTGAGTGCAGCTCTGGGGTATAATACAGTATGTAACTCTGGATCAGTACAGGATAAGTAATGTAATGTATGTACACAGTGACTGCACCAGCAGAATAGTGAGTGCAGCTCTGGAGAATAATACAGGATGTAACTCAGGATCAGTAATATAATGTATGTACACAGTGACTGCACCAGCAGAATAGTGAGTGCTGCTCTGGAGTATAATACAGGATGTAACTCAGGATCAGTACAGGATAAGTAATGTAATGTATGTGCATAGTGACTGCACCAGCAGAATAGTGAGTGCTGCTCTGGAGTATAATACAGGATGTAACTCAGGATCAGTACAGGATAAGTAATGTAATGTATGTGCACAGTGACTGCACCAGCAGAATAGCGAGTGCAGCTCTGGAGTATAATACAGGATGTAACTCAGGATCAGTACAGGATAAGTAATGTAATGTATGTGCACAGTGACTCCACCAGCAGAATAGTGAGTGCAGCTCTGGAGAATAATACAAGATGTAACTCAGGATCAGTACAGGATAAATAATGTAATATATGTACACAGTGACTCCACCAGCAGAATAGTGAGTGCAGCTCTGGAGAATAATACAAGATGTAACTCTGGATCAGTACAGGATAAGTAATGTATGTACACAGTGACTGCACCAGCAGAATAGTGAGTGCAGCTCTGGGGTATAATACAGTATGTAACTCTGGATCAGTACAGGATAAGTAATGTAATGTATGTACACAGTGACTGCACCAGCAGAATAGTGAGTGCAGCTCTGGAGAATAATACAGGATGTAACTCAGGATCAGTAATATAATGTATGTACACAGTGACTGCACCAGCAGAATAGTGAGTGCTGCTCTGGAGTATAATACAGGATGTAACTCAGGATCAGTACAGGATAAGTAATGTAATGTATGTGCATAGTGACTGCACCAGCAGAATAGTGAGTGCTGCTCTGGAGTATAATACAGGATGTAACTCAGGATCAGTACAGGATAAGTAATGTAATGTATGTGCATAGTGACTGCACCAGCAGAATAGCGAGTGCAGCTCTGGAGTATAGTACAGGATCCAGGATAAGTGATGTGTTTATACTGTGACTCAGCTTTTTTGTTTCTGAAATGTGAAATGAGATGGGACCGTCATTGAGTCCTTTTCGACAACAAGTGTGGTCCACTGTCGGCACTGCCATGCTCCTCTTGATATCCTAAAGATCAGAGGGCAAGTTTCTTGTAGCAGCTGGAACTTGCAAAAAACGCTGTAATTACATCTCCTGGGCCGAGCAGTGATTACAGAGGTCTACACGGGGGCTTTGCGGAAGGGACCGCTTCAGGTTACCTAAGGATACAGTCAGGATCTTTTTAAATAATTTCCCTGTAGGTTTTGGCAGCTGACCTGCACAATGCCGGTATTATCCGGCCAATGGTTGAATTACAGTCCCCTGAGTTTTCGGAAGACGCAATAAAGCTCTGCTCTTTTCAATGTTAGGAATAGAGGCTTGTTGAGAACCCCAAGCGGAGATTTTGGCCACTTCCAGGTGAAATTTTTTGCTGCCCCTCCGTCACAAAACTTTTGCTTCCAACTGTCTGTAGGGTCTTTCTACCTTGGAGCGCGCAACCGGTACAGCTGCGCCACTGAGTACTTGAGCCGTCGGATTGGTCCGAGCATTGGGTACAGGCATGGAGCCACCTTGTATAATCAAACTGTTTTTTGTGGGTTATTGACTGGTGCCAGATTTTAGCAGTGGTGGTTTTGGACCGGTGCGGAAGGGTATTAGTGCAGGACTATACATATTCTATGAAGGGGCTTCTAAACTGGCCTTTAGGCATGTTATTCCGAGGTGGAGTCTTTTGATGCATGGAGCCACCTTGTATAATCAAACCATATTTTTTAGGGGTCATTGACTGGTGCCAGATTTTAGCGATGGTGGTTTGGGGTCGGAGCAGAAGGGCTATGTGTGTTTTCTGAAGGGGCTTCTAAACTGGCCTTTAGGCATGTTATTCCGAGGTGGACTCTTGACACACAAATGTCCACCTCCAATGCACACCCGACAGGTGTTTTTCTCCTGAATTGCCGCATAGTTACAGTTAAGAAGGACAAGTGGATAACAACACCCCCGAGGGCCGATCAGTCAGACCTTTATTGACACAACTATGGATTTTGGTACATTACTCAAAACAAGTTGAGCTTCAAGTCCTCGGGGCTCAGTCACTTGTGATTTTAATCGTGCAGCAACCTTCAGGAGGGTGAGTCATGACCTGCAATTTTTTTTTGGGAACCTGCTCAAGTCTTAATCACCCGTGAATAATTGAATAAAATTTTTCCCAACCTGTCTCGTCGCCCTCTGTCATTGAATTAAAAAAAATCATTTTTTTTTTTTTTTTCCAAAATTCTGTCACCAACATGCAAAAACCCGCAGCCGAGCTGTCAAAGTATTTATGGTTCCCCCAGCGAGTACCTGCCCACAGCCCGGATCCTGTGTAATCCGGTCAGGCTGCGTACCATAAAGCGCTTCCATTGTCAGCTGACTGACATAGCTCGCATGATTTCACAACGTAATCTCCGCGATTTACTTGAGAGGCCAAGGTGATAATCTAGAGGAGAATGTAAGAAACTGAGCAGAATAACACCGCCGAGTAAAGAATAGGCTTAAAGGGCAATTGCATTCGTTTTACATCATAAAAAGTTTTTCAAAAGTCAAAATTTCTGCTAAAATTAAAAAAAATAATTTTTTTACTTTTCCCTCTTTTATGTATTTTTGTTTAACTTTTTTTATGCAGTTTGCATTATATTCTGTAGGAGGAGCTGTCTCCGTTGCTCTTTTCAATATGAGGCGGGTCAAATTTTCACCAAAAAATTCAGATTTTTCCAGGACCCTTATTTTATTTTTAGCTCAAATAAAGAAAAATGGAGCCACTTTGTTTCTTTTTCGGCCCGGAAAGAGATTAAGAAGAAAAAAAAATTCAGAGCTGTTTTGGCGCCGCAGCTCCCCACCTTATCGTCTGCATGCTCGCCTTCTCACTTCGGTCTTCTCTTCCGTCTTGCATCCCTTTGTGTATCAGCCACTGGCTAGGCCATGACGTTGTGCATAGACACATGTCTTAGCATCCCGCTAGAGGCCTTGTGAGCGTGGAAGTTGATGAAAGCGTTAAACCGGAGGAAGAGAGCCTGTGGACTACCAGGGCGGTCTACTGGGCGGGGAGCTGTGGTGCCAGGATGGTTGATGAGTTGGTAATAGTTTTTTTATTTTCTCGTTTAATTCCTCCATTTATATATAGTAATGGAGGGCCATAATAATCTGCTTTTACCGACAATTAGATTCTCGTGGAAAAAGTGGAAAAATAGTTTGCTTCCAAGAAAAGTATGAGGTAAATTCAACAACTTCTCCAAGAGCATTCCTGACTCTAGGAAACTAGTTTTCAAACTTTAAACCTTTTTAGCCAAGTACATGATTAAAAAAAAAAGCAAAATTTCAACTTTGGCTGTAAATTTTCTTTAAAGGGAATCCGTCAGTAGGATCGACCCTTCTAAGCCGTCTATATGGCCATGTAGGTCATAGAAAACTGAATAAAATGATACCTTGACATCTGAGATCCGATGTTTTATTCCAGAGAAATCCACGTTTTTCTTAATATGTAAATGAGCTGTGGGCTGGACATAGATCTTAACAGCTTATTTACATATTAAGAAAAACGTGGATTTCTCTGGAATAAGACATCGGGTCGCAGATATCAAGGTATCATTTTATTCAGTTTTCTATGACCTACATGCCCGTATAGATGGCTTAGGAGGGTTGATCCTACTGATAGACCCTCTTTAATATAAGGACCTTTTTATACTTTCTTTTTTTTATTCCCTGTGATTTGGAAAACTGCGATTATTGCCGCCTTGTCCCAGTTTTGTAAGTTTGTGTAATGAGACAATGAGGAGCTTGTGTTGCGTCCCAGTGTGGGCAAACATAACTCCTCAATCGGTCCCTTTTTTTTTTTCTCCAAAATTCGTGATTGTATTGAGGCTCCGTCCCAGAATTCCACATTCTGAGCTGTGAAATATAGTGCAGAAGGCGGAATTTTGCTGTGGCAGCAAACTATGATGAAAGGACTTATTATTTCATATCCACTCATCTCGCCTGTTTATTTTTCTTTCCAGATCCCTGCCGGCCGTGCAGCGACACAGAGGTCCTTTTAGCTGTGTGCATTAGTGACTTTGGTGAGTATCTTAATAGATTTTATACTTCAGTTTTGGTAACGATTGACTTCCTTTATGCTTTAACCAAAAGGACCAATTTAAGCACCAGTAACCAATTTAAGCAAGCAGGGCTGTAGTGTAAAGCATGGGGAACTGAGATGAAACTATTCATATCAATTTTCAGATTATTTTATTAGTGGATTAATGTGTATTTTTTGCCTTTACAGTGGTCAAAGGTTCCATCTCGGAGGTTGCTACCGACGCCGAGCTACAAGAATCCATTATCAATATTTCAGTCGATAAACTTTATAGACAGAAAACGAAGATATTTCAACCCAGCAGCGAAGGTGACGGCTGGGAAGGACATATTAAGACGCCGCTGGAATGTGGCGTGAAAGCCGGTTCGGGGGACTTCCTCTTCACCGGACGCATGCACTTTGGGGAGCCCCGACTTGGATGTGCGCCCCGATATAGGGATTTCCAAAGGATATATCAAGAAGCAAAAAATAAGGGACTTAACCCTTGTGACATCATCACAGACTGAACGACGCCATTGCCTAACATGGAAAAATGGATTGACTTTCAGAAGTTGGGACTGGCCGACAACCAGTACGGAAATACTCTGAAGGATATATAGTGGTGGTCAGGACTGAAGAGGGGGGGACCCCCAACACTGCCAGGTCCCACCCCTTAAGCCAGCGGACACTGTTACACTAACGTGTTGGAGGTACGAGCTGCGACGCACAAGACACCATTTTTTTTTCTTACTGAAAACCTAAATTATTTTTAAATTTTTATATATTTTTTTTTTAAAGGACTTAAGTCTTAAGAAGAAGAAACTGCCGCTTCTAACGGTCTCATCGTGCGCGTAGCAAGCCGGCGGCCGGCATGGCGGCTGTGTGTAAATGGCGTGAATGTGGACAATGTTTTCTTTTTTTTTATAACATGCTTTGTAAAAAGCTCGGTGTAAATTTTCTTTGAGAATGTTTCTTATGAAAGAAATGACTGAAGATAATCTTTTGTTTTTTTTTTTCTTTAGTTTTTTTTTATTGTACAATCGTGGCCTGTTATTTTGCACAGGCTGCCGAATTGTTTGGGATATTTTTTTTTAAGTTCCAGTTAAATAAAAATATGCTCTGGAATTTAATTAATATTTTGTCAATTGTCTCTTTTTAGATAAATTTCTATACCCGTAGCGTTTATCATGAAAATTATGGACATAACGGAGCATATGGACATCCTATGATCGGAATGGAGAGCTGTTGCGTGTTTGGTTGCCCAATTATCAGAATGGGTGATGTAATACCACATTTCACCTTTAGTGGCCACTGCAGGAAAAATGTGCAGTCAACCGAAGTTTTTCTCTGCCGATCACTGGTGATTTCACCTGAATCCACTAATCCTAAATTAGAGAAGTGTTGTCCACACAGGATAAGACCTTTCAAAATAAAACTAAACCTAGAAATAAATCTTTAAACCAGAAATCTAATCGCCCCCACTTCAGCTTTTTCTGTATGATTTCTAATCCATCCTTCAGAGAATAAAAAGGGTCAATCTCCTGCTGATCGGTTCAGTCTTTAGCTTTTTTCCTGCTTATCCTCTGCCCTTTTTTGACAAGTGGTGGGGCTTGTCAATCTTATGTTCTACAGGGGAGAGGCTCCTGCTGCAGTCAGCTGTCTGACAATAAGAAGGAGGGGTGTCATGGATGCCAAGTAATGCGTCATTTCCATGGAGGACAATTACCTGTCTTCTTTCTCACCCCACTTCTGATAAAATAATTTTGAGACCCATTTCATACATTTGGATTGCTCATAGGGGACAACCCCTTTGGGAAGAGACTTTTTAAAGGAACACTAGACCTAGAAATGACTATTTAAATTAAGCCAGAAATACCTCTGTTTGACTTTCTGGTTCATACAAAAAATGCAGAAGACTACTGGCGTCCATACACATTAGATGGCTATTGGCCAAACGATGCTTCGGCAATCATTCGGCTGCCGATCATCTCTGCCGTACACAGGAGTTCTTGTTCTGCTGTGCTCTCCATGAGAAAGCTGTCAGATCACACGTTGGCCGACGTCTTATCTCCCGGAGAAGAAAGTGATATGAAATTCGACATCTCCCTCAACAGTCAGTTGGCTGACGACCTAATACACATTAGATCGTTGGCCGAACTCGATAATAAAAGTCTAATGTGTGTAAGGGCCGTAACAGTCTTGTAGAAATTCTACAGAGAACCAAAGTTAAACTTGTGATGATCAGTTCCATCTTTAGTTCATGGCAAGTTACACCCCAACCCTAATAACCAAGGAGTGAGGCTTTGCAATCTTTGGCTCTAGTGTAGATAGGACAGAGGGGAGAGGCTCCTGCTGCAGCCAGTTTTCTTCATGTTAGAAACAGGATAGTGAAGAGGAGGGAAGACATGGATGCCATGTAATGTGTTGTTTCCGTGGAGGACTTGTTTCCTTGGCAGAGGCTCATGCTGCACCTCCAGTCGGATTATGGTGACAGCCATCTAACAGAAGTGTTGGCCAAGATTTGATCGATGATATACCAGCTGAAGAGGAAAGCTCCATGGATAATGGGTGCTACCAAACAATCCTCATATGGTTATACTGTTAGAATTGAACCCTCCTTGAGTTTCTGTACCTCACCTCCTTCCCATGTTGTATCTTTCCGCATAGTGATACTGTATGTAGTTTTCTTGTACAGTCTATAGATACAATAGGTGACAACAGCAGATGGACCTCAATCATACTATATGACGGGAGTCTGGGGAATGTACCCCAAGTGCTCAATGCCAGAGGGATGCCAACAAGCTGCTGTGCATTAGCCAGGTTATTTAGGCAAAGGGACATTGCCTAAGACCTGCTGAGTTCATTTGAGTCCCTGATGGTGACAGACATCTCATTTCTCCTCAAACCTCTAGGTAGGTGCCAAAGAATGACCCTTCCAGCCATGAGAGACTGGTGTGATAGCTGATTGAAATATGGCAGCTGGTGGCCTAAAATACTCAGCCAACACTGTTTGGCTGTATGGCTCACTGATCTCTGATCACACTGTGCCACATTGATGGGACCATACTTACAGGCAGCATTAAAAATGTCTGCCAGAGCCGGCGAGGGAGGTGAAGAGAAGGTCTAGCCAGGGCAGCGGTTTCCGCACAAGCTTGTGGCTTCAAACATTCAGCTTCGGATACAGAGTCCTTTTTCTTGTGCGACTGTTTCTTAATTTCCAGTTAATCATTTTTAATCCGCAGTAAATCAATGAGAACAGATGAGAGAATTGAGAACTCGGGACGGCTCTTTCCTGTCAGTGATGTCAGTGGAGAAGAAAGGCCCCATTGTATGGTGACATCGCTCCAGAAATAACACTCAAAATGCCAGGGAATGTGTGTAGTTATGTGTCTAATGTGGTGTGTTAGTAATTGCAGTTGTGTGTAGTTCTTTTGTGTGTCTGTAGTTGTGTGTATATCTATTTGTGGGTGCAGTTGTGTGCATTTATCTATGTGTCTATAGGTGTGTCTGTAGTTGTTTGTGCCTGTAGTTTTGTATGTGTGTGTGTTTGCGCGCACGCGCATGTGTCTTGAGCTTTATGTGGTTGTGTGTCTGTATCTGTGTACATCTATGGTTGCACCTGGGCCCTGGTGCCTAAGGGGCATGTATTAAAAGACCAATACTATTAAAAACTTGCAATAATTGGGGGCCCCATTGGAGATTTGCATTGAGCCCCCTGAGATTCAAGTTATGGCGCTGTTTGTAGTGGCGTGTGTGTGATTTTGTGAACGTATCAGGGAAAACTCACACCTGTGATAAAGGGTGTTTCAGGTGCGTGTGCGTGCATGCTTTTGGAGCTTTGTGTGCATCTGGGTTGGTCATTTTTGTGGTTGTGTGTTTGTAGCTGTGTGCATCTGTGGTTGTATCTGTAGTGGTGTCGGTGTGTGATTACGTGAACCTATCAGGGAAAATTCAAAT
This sequence comes from Phyllobates terribilis, assembly GCF_046119375.1. Taxonomy (NCBI): domain Eukaryota; kingdom Metazoa; phylum Chordata; class Amphibia; order Anura; family Dendrobatidae; genus Phyllobates; species Phyllobates terribilis. Next base: position 79,480,981 of record NW_027362765.1, read on the forward strand.
GAAAAACTCTGAAGGGTCTTTTCAGGTGTGTGTGCATGTGCCTGTAGTTTTGTGCAGTTGTGTATGTGTGTGCTCAGGCTTCTCAAGTGGTGTGTGTGTGTTTGCATAAATACTTTAGGGAATACTCCTACCTCACATTTTGAAAGTTCTTATGGTTGGGTGTGTGAGCTTGTAGCTGTATGTGTGCGCCTCTAGATTTGTGTTGTTGTGTATGTAGATGTGTGAGTGCAGACATCTGGAGTTTTGTGTGTGTGTGTGTGTGTGTGTGTGGTTATGTGAATACTTTAGGGAATGCTCACACCTCTGATGAAAAGTCACAGTTGTGTGTATGAGCCTGTAGCTGTGTGTGCGCTCCTGTTTTGTGCAGTTGTATATGTAGGTGTTTGTATGCAGATTTCTAGAGTTTTGTGTGCATCTATGCCTGTAGTTGTATGTGCATGTGTGGTTCTGCGAATTCTTTATAGAAAACTTCTACTTCACACGTCTGATGAAAGGTCTTACAGTTGTGTGTGTCTGACATAGTGTGTGTGCAGTTGTATATGCGGTTGTGTGTCTGTAGTTGTGTGTGTGTGTGAATATTTTAGAGAATACTCCTACCTCACACACCTGATGAAAAGGTCTTATGCTTGTTTGTGTGTGTGTGCTGTAGTTTTGACAAGTTATGTATGAAGGTGTGTGTTCATCTGTGTCTGCAGTTGTATATATGCTTGTATGTGTGTGTGATTGCATGAATACTTTAGGGAATATTCCTACCTCACACCTTTGTTGAAAGGTCTTATAGTTGGGTGTGTGAGTCTGTAGCTGTTTGTGTGCGCCTGTAGTTTTGTACCGTTGTGAATTAAAGTGTGTGTGCATCTGTGTCTGCAGTTGTATTTATGGTTGTGTGTCTGTAGTTGTGTGTTTTGTATGTGCTTATGTAAATACTTTAGGCAACACTCCCACCTCACATCTCTGATGAAGGGTTTTATAGTTGTGTGTCTGGTTGTGTATGTGCATCTGTAGTGGTCTGTATGTATTTTTTGATCCTTGTGTGTGTTGTTGCTTCTGTGTATGTGCGTCTGTTGTGTGAGAAAGGGAACGCTCCCACTGCACACCTGTAATGAAGGGTGTGACGAGATGTGAACAAATCCTTACATGTAGCCTCCCTGCTGTATGTATGATGCTTGTACATTTTGTATCATAGTACTTGTGGACTCTCCCGGGTCCAGAAGGTTCCCGGGGAAAAAAAAGATCTCCCAGCACCGGCGGACACAGACTGAAAACGGCCCCTGTGCAAGAACTGCATACGAGACCTTTACAGTTTAATAACTCATCATAGTGCAAAATTCCACCTGCTTTGGAGGTGTATTGGGCCCCTTAACTCTTGGACCCCTATGTGGCAATTGGTAAATCTTCCTGACACCAAAGAAGACTCCCCAAACCTTCCTGAAAGCAGGAAGGGTTCCTGTACATGGCTTTGGGATGCCTCCTGAGTGATTTGCTTTCCACAATTGTTCCTTCCCTGAAGACAAAAGCAACTTTTTGCAAAGCGGCTGTGTATTTTATGAATGGTGGGGTTGTAATAGACGAACGATGGTGGTTCTTCATGTTCTGCTTGAGGCTACAATGTAATAGTGTATAGCAGAAAAATAATCTTCAGGACGGTTCAGGTTGGCAAGAGCCTTAGGAATGAAGTGTTGGGGGAGGGATGGAGGAAGCCGAAGAAGTGAAGGAATGAACCACCTGCTGACCGTATTGTCTGCAAGAAAGAAGTCACTGGACCTTATAGCAAAACCTTCTCCCCCAGTCCTGGGAGAAAGGGCACGGCCATGTTGTGTTGTATGCAGGACACTGTCCTCTTGTATCAAGAGTGTTATGTTCTTGTGTTTATAGTCTCAACACATTGGGGGCTGCTGTGTGTTTAAAGGAAGAGGTCATCTTGGGTCTTTATGCAAAGAGACAAGGCATGTTCTTCTCTGTATAGAAGGAGACTAGATATAGCCATCTGTAATATGCATAGTGGAAGTTGAGACATATTTGTAGGAACCAGATGGACCCATCGTATATGCTATGGCACCAAATGCTGCCATGCAGGCCAAGAGATCAGACCTGGACATCTTATTCCATACAAGATAGCAAACAAGACCCAGCCATCTTTTTGGTAGGAGATCAGACCTGGCGATATTATGACCTGCAAGTTAAGAAACCAGACCTGGAAATCTTGCATACTACAAGATTGGAAAGGAGAACTGGAAATCCTGTGCATTGCAGTTTAGAAAACCAGACCTGGACATATTGTGGCCTGCAAGATAATAAACCAGATCGGGTCATCTAACGCTCTGCAAGCTAACAATCAGGCTTGAGCATTCAATTCCCTCAGATCTAGGCAACTAGACCTAGACATCTTGTACAACAAGGCCTGGCCACCTAATGCCTTTAAAGCCAGAAAACCATGTCCAGCCCTCTTGTGCTTTGCAAGCTAGTTAACTAGACTTGGACATATGCCCTAAAGACTAGTAAACCAGATCTGGTCATATCATGGCCAACTGGCTAGGGCTGACTGGCCATTTAACATCCTGCATTCTAGGAGAACAGACATAGACATACCATGACTTGCAAGCTAGAAAGTTAGACTTGGACATCTTAAGCCCTGCAAGGTAGGAAACCAGACCTGGACATATTATTCCCTAAAGTTTAGGAAACCAGACCTGGCTATCTCACAGACTGCAAACTAGGCCTGGTCATCTTATGCCCTGCAAGCTAGGAGACCAGACCTGGCCATATTATGCCCTGCAAGCTAGGAGACCAGACCTGCTCACATTATGCCCTGCAAGCTAGGAGACCAGACCTGCTCATATTGTGCCCTACAAGCTAGGAGACCAAACCAGGCCATATTATGCCCTGCAATCTAGGAGACCAGACCTGGCCATATTATGCCCTGCAAGCTAGGAGACCAGACATGGCCATATTATGCCCTGCAAGCTAGGAAACCAGATCTGGCTATCTCACAGACTGCAAACTAGGCCGGGTCATCTTATGCCCTGCAAGCTAGGAGACCAGACCTGGCCATATTATGCCCTGCAAGCTAGGAGACCAGACCTGCTCATATTGTGCCCTGCAAGCTAGGAGACCAGACCAGGCCATATTAAGCCCTGCAATCTAAGAAACCAGATGTGGCCATTTCATGCCCTGCAAGCTGAGAAACCAGATCCAGCCATCTTACCCTCTTTTATGCTAACCACACAATCATTTTTTCCACATTAGAAGTAGGCGCTGGATTTCTGCGCTTTATGGTAATCCTCTAAAAATATATACCTTGAAAACTGAAATTTTCCAGGCAGAAAAACAAAGTGGTGGCCAGGAATGTACCCGGCCGTCCAATCATAAAACTTCATTACCCTTCATGATGACTTTCCTGGAGCATTCATTTATTCGCCAGGACGTTTTCCAGACCCGACTGCTACTTATGTCAGTATTTATGAAGTGAGGCCCAGATGTGCGGCCCGCCTAATGTTTCTTTTTAATAATAGGTACTGTGTAGGGCTACTGTTCCTAATTTGCCACGTGCTTAGCTAATGCTAAAAACTGTTGTGATCATGCTCGCATAGGAATTTTGTATAGCCGGATTACTATTTGCATGCAAGAAACCCCAAATGTCTGTATTTTTCAGAAAAAACTGCTGTTCCTTCAAAAATTACTCAATAGACCATTAAACTGGCCTCAGTTTGGCAAATATTGGGGAATTGAATTGTAGTCTCCATTGTTTAGACTTATTATTATTATTATTTATTATTATAGCGCCATTTATTCCATGGCAGTTTACATGTGGAAAGGGATATACATACAAAAACAATTACAATAATCATAAATAATACAAGTCACCGACTAGTACAGGGGGAGCGAGGACCCTGCCTGCGAGGGCTCACAGTCTACAAGGGATGGGTGAGGATATAGTAGGTGAGGGTAGGGCTGGTCGTGCAGCGGTATGGTGGAACAATGGTTACTGCAGGTTGTAGGCTTGTCGGAAGTAGTAGGTCTTCAGGTTCCTTTTGAAGGTTTCCACGGTAGGCGAGAGTCTTATATGTTGGGGTAGAGAGTTCCAGAGTAAGGGGGATGCACGGGAGAAATCTTATATGCGATTGTAGGGAGGGGAGTAGAGGAGGTCTTGTGAGGATCGGAGGTTGCGTTCAGGTATGTACCGGGAGACTAGATCACAAATGTATGGAGGAGACAGGTTGTGGATGGCTTTGTATGCCATGGTTAGGGTTTTGAACTGGAGTCTCTGAGCAATGGGGAGCCAGTGAAGAGATTGACAGAGAGGAGAGGCAGGGGAATAGCGGGGGGACAGGTGGATTAGTCGGGCAGCAGAGTTTAGGATAGATTGGAGGGGCGCGAGAGTGTTAGAAGGGAGTCCACAGAGCAGGAGGTTGCAGTAGTCGAGGCGGGAGATGATGAGGGCATGCACTAGTGTTTTTGCAGATTCATGGTTGAGGAATGTGCGGATCCGGGAGATATTTTTGAGTTGCAGTCGGCAGGAAGTGGAGAGGGTTTGGATATTTGGTTTGAAGGAGATATCAGAGTCAAGAGTTACCCAGAGGCAGCGAGCTTGTGGGACTGGGGAGAGTGGGCAGCCATTGACTTTGATAGATAGGTCAGTTGGGGGAGTTGAGCGAGATGGGGCAAAGATAACGAATTCAGTTTTATCCATGTTAAGTTTTAGAAATCGAGCAGAGAAGAGGATGAAATAGAGGACAGACATTGTGGGATTTTGGTTAGTAGAGAGGAGATATTGGGTCCAGAGAATTAGATCTGTGTGTCATCAGCATAGATACTGGAAGCCTGAGACTCTATTAGCTGTCAGATATTTGAAAGTTCTGGTAATCTGGAAATGCTGATTCTTTTGTTTTTTTATATTAAAGGGGTATTCCAGTGTCACCTATATCCATCAAAGAGAAGAAAACTGTTAGATCTATTGGGAATCCTACCATTCTTCAGAATTGTTGCCCCATGTCCCTTGTTTTTCACTTACTCTCTCATGGATGCAAGACCACGATCAGAAGGAGTGGAATGAAGCATCAGGTTGCACGTGCGACCTGCTGCTTAGTTTTAAGTCTATGACGATAGCAGAATATACGCTGAACATAGCTGTCTTTAGAGCACCATAGTTTTTTAATGGACTGGCATGGCACATGTACAAATTGCCACTCCTTTTAACTTGCAATATGGGAGCCAGGGGAGAACAGGGGGCATAAGTCTCCCATTACGGTGTTGTGTTGAGGTCCCAGCAGTTGATTAGTGATCATTTTTGCAGCTCAGAAAACCTCTGTATTGACATATCCTCTACACACTCTGTTCAAATCCTCCTGGCCACAGTCTGGTTAAAGGGAAAAATGGAGACGTGCCATAGATAGCAAACACAGTGATACACTATCTTTAACACAGGTATCATTGTCAATGCCAAAGGCTTTGAACGGAGCTGCTGGGCGCATGTGCAGCCAAACTCCACATGGCCATTGTCTTCTAACTAAGGTAGAACCAGTGATGAATGGGAGTCTTCTACCACTCCATACTAGGTCTATGCTGTTTAGGATACAAATATAGCCAAATGCAGCAGTGATTTTGGCTATCTTCGTCAGTGACTTAGGTCTTCTAGCCAAGGGAGGACCAGGTAGAAGTATGTCCTTGTAGCTATCAGTGGAGGACCAAGGAGTGGGACACATGCCGATCTAAAACCTCCCATACACTTTGGATAGTCATCGGCCAAACGGTTCAGCCAATCGTTTGCCGGCTTCAAATTTCGCCCGACTCTCCCGTATACAGGAACGCTCACGATGCTGATGTGTTCTCCATGAGAGAGTCGCTGCCATACTCCTCTCTAGTTGCTTAGAGAACAAAGATCTACAGTCCGAAATCGGACATAGCGGGTCCTTATCTAGACTTTTGGCCAAGTCTTGGGTGTGGACGACATTAGTTTAATGTGTATAGGGGCCTTAAGGTCCCTACCACACAGTTCCTTCAGGCCGGATTGCAATATCCAACCGGTATTCTGCTATTTACTTGTCAGTCAGGTGAATCGCATCTTATCTACAATCTCCCTCCTTTTTTTTAGACCTGTTCTCCCTGTTGTTTCCGATGAAAATCTCTTCCATACCAGCAGATTGCACTCCGCACCCCTCCTGAACGTCTCCTCTCTTATCTGCAATTAGCAAAAAAATACCGTGAGGCTGCCATAATCTCCTAATAGCTGTGGTACTCCACTGCCCCCCTGCTATGAAGGGCTCTTTGTGTCTAGAAATCGCCCTTATCAGCAAGCAAAGGGCAGGACGATATTAACGCTGGGCTAAAAATAAGGACATAATGAACAAGTACCAAAACGTGATGCAATGCACAAACAATGATAAGTGTCTGTGACCCCTGTCCTGATATGGGTAGAGCAGATTTCCATAGATTTAGATGGGCATGGTTGGAAAAAAGTGGGTCCCAAGGTCAGTGGTCGTGGAGTGTAGTGGGTCCCAAGGTCAGTGGTCCGTGGAGTGTAGTGGGTCCCGTGCACCCATCTACACTGATTGATGGATACTGTGGCTTGGGCCATATGGGTCTCCAAGTCTTGAGAGCGGAAAGTGCCCAAAGAGGTTCACAATCTATATTTCCTATGTCTCTGTGTCTTTGGAGTATTGAGCTATTTTGCTTTTTTTTTCCCCCATGGAGCACTGCCTTGAAAATTAGTCTCTGAATTGGGTCTCTTCCATGCAAACAATGGGGGGAGAAAGTACAAAATACAGCAGATTCCACCCTGAGAGTCCAGCTGCTTTCTGTGTTTTATTCTTTTATGCTGTTTGATGTTTTGTTGCATTGTTTTCTATCGTTTGTGTTATATTGTATTACTATACATTGTACATAGTATATTATGTTCTATTATATGCTACTTAGAGAATATCCTACAGTTACCCTACATTTCATCCCCTTTAGGATTTGCACAAATCAAATCCCCAAAAATATGAATTTTTTGGGAAATTTGTGGCGATTTTGATCAGTTTAGAACTGATTGGCTCATCTCTGATGGTAATGTATCACGTTTGGCTCATTGTACCATGTTTTATTGTTTTGCATCATGTTACATTTTGCTTGGTGTTATATCAGGTTGTGCTTTGTTATACTGAGTGGTTTTGTGCATTGTATTATGTTGTGTTACATTTTATTGCACTTTTTTGCTTGAATTTTGCCAGTAAATTACATTTTTATTGAATTTATTCAATTCAAATCAAATGTGCATTATTATGCTCTGGGGTCTTTCCGGCTCCTTCCTCAGGATATATTCTAAAAATATATAAAATAAAATATAAAATTATACTCACTTTGTCTTGTTCTGATCCGGTTGTCCTCTTCATTCTGGTCACAGGTGTGGTCTTCACTGGGCCATCATCAGGGTCTTCTGAAGCCTATTATGAAGGGCGCAATGATCACGCGGTCGCAGGGGTCGCGACCTGACCCGTGTGGGTGATGCGCCCGCCAACTCCAGCAAATATTTCAGCTGAATGTGTGTCATCGGACACACATTCAGCTGAAGTGTATTGTGGTGCAGAGTCCCTCCTGGTCTGTGCTCTGCAATACACGCCGCCGACCTATCAAAGGCCAGCAGCTGATGTCGGCGCGCACGTGACTGGGGGCGCATGCGCTCATGTCGCTTACGCACTGCAGTCAGATGCCGGCTTCAGAGGAGGATACCACGCAGCGGGGAGCAGAGGGAAGGTGAGTATAATGGTTTATTTTTTTTTATCCCTTAAAGAACAGCGGCAGAACGGGAGACATATACCGGGATGGAAGATAGATATACCAGGATAGGGGATATATATACCAGGATGGGAGATATATATACCAGGATGGGAGACATATATATACCAGGATGGGAGACATATACAGTCATATGAAAAAGTTTGGGCACCCCTATTAATCTTAAGCTTAATGTTCTATAAAAATTGGTGTTTTTGCAACAGCTATTTCAGTTTGATATATGTAATAACTGTTGGATACAGTAATGTTTCTGCCTTGAAATGAGGTTCATTGTACTAACAGAAAATGTGCAATCTGCATTCAAACAAAATTTGACAGGTGCATAAGTATGGGCACCTCACCAGAAAAGTGACATTAATAGTTAGTAGATCCTCCTTTTGCAAAAATAACAGCCTCTAGTCGCTTCCTGTAGCTTTTAATGAGTTCCTGGATCCTGGATGAAGGTATTTTTGACCATTCCTCTTTACAAAACAATTCCAGTTCAGTTAAGTTTGATGGTCGCCGAGCATGGACAGCCCTCTTCAAATGATCCCACAGATGTTCAATGATATTCAGGTCTGGGGACTGGGATGGCCATTCCAGAACATTGTAGTTGTTCCTCTGCATGAATGCCTGAGTAGATTTGGAGCGGTGTTTTGGATCATTGTCTTGCTGAAAGATCCATCCCCTGCGTAACTTCATATTTATCACTGATTCTTGAACACTATTGTCAAGAATCTGCTGATACTGAGTGGAATCCATGCGTCCCTCAACTTTAACAAGATTCCCAGTGCCAGCATTGACCACACAGCCCCAAAGCATGATGGAACCTCCACCAAATTTTACTGTGGGTAGCAAGTGTTTTTCTTGGAATGCTGTGTTTTTTTGCCACCATGCATAACGCCTTTTTGTATGACCAAATAACTCAATCTTGATTTCATCAGTCCACAGGACCTTCTTCCAAAAAGAAATTGGCTTCTCCAACTGTGCTTTTGCATACCTCAGCCAACTCTGTTTGTGGCGTGCTTGAAGAAACGGCTTCTTTCGCATCACTCTCCCATACAGCTTCTCCTTGTGCAAAGTGCCTTGTATAGTTGACCGATGCACAGTGACACCATCTGCAGCAAGTTGATGCTGCAGCTCTCTGGAGGTGGTCTGAGGATTGTCCTTGACTGATCTCACCATTCTTCTTCTCTGCCTTTCTGATGTTTTTCTTGGCCTGCCACTTCTGGCCTTAACAAGAACTGTCCCTGTGTTCTTCCATTTCCTTACTATGTTCCTCAGAGTGGAAACTGACAGGTTAAATCTCTGAGACAGCTTTTTGTATACTTCCCCTGAACAACTATGTTGAATAATCTTTGTTTTCAGATCATTTGACAGTTGTTTTGAGGAGCACATGATGCCACTCTTCAGAGGAGATTCAAACAGGAGAACAACTTGCAAGTGGCCACTTTAAGTAGCTTTTCTCATGATTGCATACACCTGGCTATAAAGTTCAAAGCTCCATGAGGTTACAAAACCAAAAAAAAGTGCTTTAGTAAGTCAGTAAAAAGTAGGTAGGAGTATTTAAAACAAGAAAATGATAAGGGTGCCCATACTTATGCACCTTTCAAATTTTGTTTGAATGCAGATTGCACATTTTCTGTTAGTACAATAAACCTCATTTCAAGGCAGAAACATTACTGTGTCCAACAGTTATTACATATATCAAACTGAAATAGCTGTTGCAAAAACACCAATTTTTATAAAACATTAAGCTTAAGATTAATAGGGGTGCCCAAACTTTTTCATATGACTGTATATACCAGGATGGAGCCCAGAATAAGGGACATATACCAGGATGGGGTATATAAAGTTGTGCTCAAAAGTTTACGTACTCCAGCAGAATTTTTCCTTTCTTGGCCTTGTTTCAGAGAATATGAATGATAACAAAAAAACTTTTTCTCCACTCATTGGTTATTGGTCGGGTGAAGCCATTTATTGTCAAACTACTGTGTTTTCTCTTTTTAAATCTTAATGACAACCAAAAACATCCAAATGACCCTGATCAAAAGTTCACATACCCTGGTGATTTTGGCCTGATAACATGCACAGAATTTGACACAAATGGGTTTGAATGGCTACTAAAGGTAACATCCTCACATGTGACCTGTTTGCTTGTAATCAGTGTGTGTATAAAAGCTGAGTGAGTTTCTGGGATTCAGATAGACTCTTGCATCTTTCATCCAGCCACTGACGTTTCTGGATTGTGAGTCATGGGGAAAGCAAAAGAATTGTCAACGGATCTACGGGAAAAGGTAGTAGAACTATATAACACAGGAAAAGGATACAAAAAGATATCCAAGGAATTGATAATGCCAGTCAGCAGCTTTCAAACTGTGATTAACAAATGGAAAATCAGGGGCTATGCAAAAACCAAACCACGGTCAGGTAGAGCAACAAAAATTTCGGCCACAACTGCCAGGAAAATTGTTTGGGATGCAAAGAAAAACCCACAAATAACATCAGCTGAAATTCAGGACTCTCTGAAAACTAGCGGCGTGGCTGTTTCAAGATGCACAATAAGGAGGCACTTGAAGAAAAATGGGCTGTATGGTCAAGTCACCAGAAGAAAGCCATTACTGCGCAAATGCCACAAAGTACCTTGCCTACAATACGCCAAACAGCACAGAGACAAGCCTTAAAAGTTCTGGAACTAGGTGATTTGGAGTGATGAGACCAAAATTGAACTTTTTGGCCACAACCATAAACGTTACATTTGGAGAGAGGTCAACAAGGCCTATGATGAAAGGAACACCATTCCTACAGTAAAGCACGGAGGTGGATCGCTGATGTTTTGCACAGGAAACTTGGTAAAAGTTGAAGGAAAGATGAATGCAGCACGTTTTCAGTAGTGTTGAGCCACCCCCGTAGTGTTCGGGTTCGGTTCGTCGAACACCGGGATGTTCGTGGAACTGTTCCTTGAACACCTTAGAACACCGTTGAACACCGTCGAACACCGTTAAAACCAATGGCAGGCAAACAAAAACACATAGAAAACACCTTCAAAGGTGTCCAAAAGCTGACAAACTGCTCAGAAGACACTCTCTTTAAAAAAGCCGGCCGGCAATTCAGCATCGGTACCCGACAATTTAGAACAGAAAGAATAGAACATCACACATAGATTAGATAGATAGAAACATGTCAGTCACATATATAATAAGTACAGTGACAGTGTTGGTTACTGTACTTCTCATTTAGTGTTAAAATAAAGGATTTATTAAAAAAAAAATTGGCGTGGGGTTCCCCGTAATTTTAGTCTCTAGCGGAGGTTAAGCAGACGGCTTTTCCGGGGCGCCATTTCTGGGGCGGCCGACGGCTGGTGTTTCTAGCCTGGGAGGGGGCCAATATTCATGGCACCCTTCCTGGGCTATTAATATCAGCCCCCAGCTGTCTGCCTAGCATTTGCTAGCTATTAAAATAGGGGGGACGCCACGTCATTTTTTTTTTGGGTCCCCCATTTTAATAGCTAGTAAAGGCTAGGAATTCAGCTGGGGGCTGATATTAGTAGCCTGGGAAGCTCCGTGTATATTACCCCCTTCCCAGGCTTCAAACATCTGCCCCAGCCGTCTACTTAACCTCCGCTAGAGACTAAAATTACGGGGAACCCCACGCCAATTTTTTTTAAATAAATCCTTTATTTTAACACTAAATGACAAGTACAGTAATCAACACTATCACTGTACTTATTATATATGTGACTGACATGTTTCTACCTATCTAATCTATGTGTGATGCTCTATTCTTTCTGTTCTAAATTGTCGGGTACCGATGCTGAATTGCCGGCCGGCTTTTTTAAAGAGACGGTGCATGAAAACACTATTATTTTTTTTAAATAAATCCTTTAACACTAAATGACAAGTACAGTAACCAACACTGTCACTGTACTTCTTATATATGTGACTGACATGTTTCTATCTATCTAATCTATCTGTGATGCTCTATTCTTTCTGTTCTAAATTGTCGGGTACCGGTGTATGCCGCTGCTGAATTGCCGGCTTTTCATGTTTCACTGTGAGGACTGTTCCCATCGATTTGGGCAACCACTGTAATGCCACAACCACCATGGCTGTGGCATTACAGTGAGTGGCAGACAATCCCTGCATGATGTGAAAAAATCCAGTTACGCTTTTGGTGCACGAACAGTTATCGAACATAACCTCGAACAGCCGAATTTTTTGCAAATCGTTCGCGTTCGTCGAACGACTCGAACACCGCCCAAAACAGCTCGAATTTGAGATTGGCGAACAGTTCTAGTCGAACACCGCTCATCTCTAGTTATCAGCAAATACTGGAGGCAAATTTGCACTCATCAGGCCGGAAGCTGCACATGGGACGTATTTGGATGTTCCAACATGACAAGGATCCAAAACACAAGGCCAAGTCGACCTGTCATTGGCTACAGCAGAACAAAGTGAAGGTTCTGCAGTGGCCATCTCAGTCTCCTGACCTCAATATCATTGAGCCACTCAGGGGAGATCTCAAGCGCGCAGTTCATGCTAGACAGCCCAGGAATTTACAGGAACTGGAGGCTTTTTCCAAGAAGAATAGGCAGCTTTACCATCTGAGAAAATAAAGAACCTCATCCACAACTACTACAAAAGACTTCAAGCTGTCATTGATGTTAGAGGGGGCAATACACGGTATTAAGAACAGGGGTGTGTGGACTTTTGATCAGGGTAATTTGGATGTTTTTGGTTGTCATTAAGCTTTAAAAAGAGAAAACACAGTAGTTTGACAATAAATGGTTTCACCCAATGAAAAACCATGAGTGGAGAAAAATTTTTTTTGTTATCATTCATATTCTCTGAAACAAGGCCAAGAAAGGAAAAGTTCTGCCGGGGTATGTAAACTTTTGAGCATAACTGTATATACCAGGATGGGGGAAATATATACCAGGATCGGGCCCAGGATAAGGGACATATACCAGGATGGGGCCCAGGATTAGGGACATATATCAGGATGGAGGCTATATATACAAGGATGGGGGATAGATATACTAGGATGGGGGATAGATATACCAGGATGGGAGATATATAAACCAGGATGGGGCCCAGGATAAGGGACATATACCAGGATGGGGCCCAGGATTAGGGACATATACCAGGATGGGGGATATACAGTATATACCAGGATGGGGCCCAGGATAAGGGACATATACCAGGATGGAGGCTATATATACCAGGATGGGGATAGATATACCAGGATGGGAGATATACACTGTGTGCAGAATTATTAGGCAAGTTGTATTTTAGAGGATTATTTTTATTATTGATCAACAACTATGTTCTCAATCAACCGAAAAGACTCATAAATATCCAAGCTTAATATTTTTGGAAGTTGGAGTGTTTTTTTTTTAGATTTGGCTATCTTAGGAGGATATCTGTTTGTGCAGGTAACTTTTACTGTGCAGAATTATTAGGCAACTTAATAAAAACCAAATATAATCACATCTCACTTGTTTATTTTCACTAGGTAAACCAATATCAGTGCACAAAATTTAGAAATAAACATTTGGTGATGTGCATCTCTGTAATGAGGAGGGGTGTTGACTAATGACATCAACACCCTATATAAGGTGTGCTTAATTATTAGGCAACTTCCTTTGGCAAAATGGGTCAGAAGAGAGATTTGACAGGCTCTGAAAAGTCCAAAATTGTGAGATGTCTTGCAGAGGGATGCAGCAGTCTTGAAATTTCCAAACTTTTGAAGCGTGATCAGCGAACAATCAAGCGTTTCATGGCAAATAGCCAACAGGGTCGTAAGAAGCGTGTTAGCCAAAAAAGGCGCAAAATAACTGCCCATGAATTGAGGAAAATCAAGCGTGAAGCTGCCAAGATGCCATTCGCCACCAGTTTTGCCTTATTTCAGAGCTGCAACATTACTGGAGTATCAAAAAGCACAAGGTGTGCGATACTCAGGGACATGGCCAAGGTAAGGAAGGCTGAAAAACGACCACCTTTGAACAAGAAACATAAGATAAAACGTCAAGAATGGGCCAAGAAATATCTTAAGACTGATTTTTCAAAGGTTTTATGGACTGATGAAATGAGAGTGACTCTTGATGGGCCAGAGGCTGGATCAGTAAAGGGCAGAGAGCTCCACTCCGACTCAGACGCCAGCAAGGTGGAGGTGGGGTACTGGTATGGGCTGGTATCATCAAAGATGAACTTGTGGGACCTTTTCGGGTTGAGGATGGAGTGAAGCTCAGCTCCCAGACCTACTGCCAGTTTCTGGAAGACAACTTCTTCAAGCAGTGGTACAGGAAGAAATCGGTATCGTTCAAGAAAAAGATGATTTTCATGCAGGTCAATGCTCCATCACATGCATCCAACTACTCCACAGCGTGGCTGGCCAGCAAAGGTCTAAAAGAAGAAAAAATAATGACATGGCCCCCTTGTTCACCTGATCTGAACCCCATAGAGAACCTGTGGTCCATCATAAAATGTGAGATCTACAGGGAGGGAAAACAGTACACCTCTCGGAACAGTGTCTGGGAGGCTGTGGTGACTGCTGCACGCAATGTTGATCGAAAACAGATCAAGCAACTGACAGAATCTATGGATGGAAGGCTGTTGAGTGTCATCATAAAGAAAGGTAGCTAATTTTTGGGTTTTTGTTTTTGCATGTCAGAAATGTTTATTTCTAAATTTTGTGCACTGATATTGGTTTACCTGGTGAAAATAAACAAGTGAGATGGGGTTATATTTGGTTTTTATTAAGTTGAGTCTTTTGGGTTGATTGAGAACATAGTTGTTGATCAATAATAAAAATAATCCTCTAAAATACAACTTGCCTAATAATTCTGCACACAGTGTACATAGCAGAAACACTTACAATAATCTTGAACAAAACGAGTCAGCGACTGGCACAGGAGGAGCGAGGACCCTGACCGCGAGGGTTCACAATCTACAAGAGATGGTTGAGGATACAGTAGGTGAGGGTAGAGCTGGTCGTGCAGCAGTATGGTGGAGCGAAGGTTACTGCAGGTTGTATGCTTATCGGAAGAGGTGGGTCTTCAGGTTCCTTTTGAAAGTTTCCATGGTAGGAGAGAGTCTGATATGTTGGGGTAGAGAGTTCCAGAGTAGGGGAGATGCAAGGGAGAAATCTTGTTTGTGATTGTGGGAAGAGGAGATAAGAAAAGGAGATCTTGTGAGGATCGGAGCTTGCATGCACGTATGTACCGAGAGACTAGGTCACAGATGTATGAGGGAGACAGGTTGTGGATGGCTTTGTATGCCAGGGTTAGGGTTTTGAACTTGAATCTCTGGGCAATGGGAAGCCAGTGAAGGGATTGACAGAGGGGAGAGGCCGGACAGGTGGATTAGTCGGGCAGCAGAATTTAGGATAGATTGGAGGAGTGCAAGAGTGTTAGAAGGGAGGCCACAGAGCAGGAGGTTGCAGTAGTTGAGGCGGGAGATGATGAGGGTGTGCATTAGTGTTTTTGCACAGTCTTTGCTGAGGAATGTGCGGATCCGGGAGATATTTTTGAGTTGGAGTCAGTGTCTCGCCCAAGGGGATACGGGGGTTACTCGGTACCCGGGCCTTTTACCTTGTTTAGGATGTCACGGCAGTCGGCTCCCGGGCCCGTACTCTGGGGTCTCTCTTGAAAAAGGGGATTTTGGTCGGTAACAATTTTTGTCTCGTGACGCCACCTGTGGTTTCTGGTAACGGATACCAGAGCTGCTGCAGACCTCCGGGGCAGGTGTTAGGGCAGCTGGGTTGGTGCGGCTCTCCACAGGCAGAGCACAGCCCCAGGGCAGTGTAGGTGCAGATGGTGATGCTGGGCGTTGTAGTGCAGAAGAGATGGCGCAGCAGGAGTAACTGACAGAGACAGGAGATTCACTTCAGTACCTTTACTGGTGCAGATGTCAGGTACGGTCCAGGGTACTCGGTAGGAAGGGTGCACTTCTGGACTCTCCCCAGTGAGCGGGTATAAGGCCTCCTGGTCCGTTTCTCCCTCTCTCTAAGCTCCTGGCCAGCCTGCAACTGGGCCTAGCTTCTGTGTTGTGTTGTTCTCTCACATGTCGCTTGGTAGTAGGACCTTTCTCTGGCAACCACTATCCCTGGACGCTGGGGCCTTCGTGGCTCCTTGTCCTGTAAAGGGTTCAGCTTCAGGTCG
Source organism: Phyllobates terribilis (assembly GCF_046119375.1). Classification (NCBI taxonomy): domain Eukaryota; kingdom Metazoa; phylum Chordata; class Amphibia; order Anura; family Dendrobatidae; genus Phyllobates; species Phyllobates terribilis. The sequence continues at coordinate 79,496,891 of NW_027362765.1, forward strand.
ACCAGGGATCTGTAATCCTCCTGGTATGCCGGTAATCCCTACTGGGTGTAGAGGACCCTGTAGGCGCGGACCCGGTGTCCGGTTTGTATTCTGGGGTGAGCCTGTGATGCTCCTCTGCCCCCTTAACTCCTTTCTCCTCTTTGCCTCCGGCCACACTCGGGGCACTCAGTACACAGCAGCTTAAGTGCTGCTTCTTCACAGGTCTAAGTGCCAGCACACTGTCTCTCAGACTCACTGCCTAACTCCACCCTCCAGATATATATATCCCTAGCAGGGCTCCCTCTGGTGGTCTGAGGTGGAAGGGTGGAGGTGTTTGTTTGTAGTGAGGGCCTCTTGTGGAGAAGTCCATCCATGCACCCTTTTGGGTTCTGTGGTACCTGTGGTAGCAGGGTGCCACATCGGCAGGAAGTGGAAAGGGTTTGGATATGTGGTTTGAAGGAGAGGTCAGAGTCCAGGGTTACCCCGAGGCACGAGTTTGTGGGACTGGGGACAGTGGGCAGCCATTAACTTTGATGGATAGGTCAGATGGGGGGTTGAGTGAGGTGGGGGGAAGATAAGAAATTCAGTTTTATCCATGTTAAGTTTTAGAAATCTAGCAGAGAAAGATGAAGTAGAGGACAGACATTGTGGGATTCTGGTTAGTAAGGAGTTGATATTGGGTCCAGAGAGCTAGATCTGTGTGTCAACAGCATAGAGGTGGTGACTCTGTGAGCCATCCCAGGCCGAAGGTGTAGATGGAGAAGAGCAGGGGCCCTAGAACTGAGCCTTGGGGTACACCGACAGATAGGGGGCGAGATGAGGAGGTGGTGTGTGAGTCGGAGACACTGAATGTCCGGTCTGTTAGGTATGAAGAGATCCAAGATAGGGCCAAGTCCGTGATGCCAAGAGATGAGAGTCTGTAGTAAGAGGGAATGGTCCACTGTGTCGAAGGCAGATGACAGGTCCAGGAGTAGGAGGACGGAGTAGTGTCGCTTGGATTTGGCGGTTAGTAGGTCGTTGGTGACTTTAGTCAGGGCAGTTTCAGTGGAATGGTGCGGTCAGAAGCCTGATTGTAAGCGGTCGGGAGGGAGCAGGAGGAGAGGTGGGAGGACAGTTCAAGGTGATCGTGTTGTTCCAGTAGTTTTGAGGCATAGGGGAGAAGTGATATGGGGGGATAGCTAGACAGAGAGGATGGGTAAAAGGAGGGCTTTTTGAGGATGGGTGTGATTGAGGCATGTTTGAAACATGAGGGGAAGATGCCGCTTATTAGTGACAGGTTGAACAGGTGGGTTAGGGTTGGGATGAAGACTGTGGTAAGGTTAGGGATGAGGTGGGACGGGATTGGGTCAAGTTCGCAGGTGGTGAGGTGTGATTTTGAGAGTAAAGAGGAGACTTGATCTTCTGTAATGGTGGAGAAGTTGGTTTTGGAGGAGGAAGGTTGAGTAGATATGAGAAGGGGCTGTGGGGACTTTAGGCAAAAGTCTTGTCTGATGGTGTCAATCTTCTGCTTGAATAATGAGGCAAACTCTATGGCTGAGATGAGAGGAGAGAGAGGAGGTGCTGGGGGATGGAGGAGAGAATTGAAAGTGTTGAATAGCTGTTTGGGGTTGTGAGACAGAGAGGATATGAGAGATGTGAAGTATGTTTTTTTTGCTGCTGTGAGTGTGGACTTGAAGATAATGAGGGATTGTTTGAATGCGATGAAGTGCTCATTGGAGTGGGACTTTTCCATCTCTGCTCAGCAACCCTGGAGGCCCTTCGCAGTTCTTTAGTCAGGTTGGTGTGCCAGGGTTGCCTATTGAGTGTGCGAGCTTTGGTATGTGTCAGAGGGGCGACCGAATCGACAACTGCAGCTGTTGTGGTGTTATATAAAGCAACAGCAACATCTGCATCATGTAACAAATGTATGCCTGTAAGAGGGAGAAGGGATTCAGAGAGTGAGTGTAGGTCAAGATGTTTGAGATTTCTGCGAGGGTGTGCAAGTTTGTGAAGTGGGGATTCTGGACCTGGAGAGGAGAGGGCAGAGAATCTAAGTAGGTTGTGGTCAGAAAGAGGGAGAGGTGAGCTAGAGAGGTTAGATAGGGAACAGAGGCAGGTGAAGATGAGGTGTAGTATGTGGCCATCTTTGTGAGTGGTTGCTGCAGACCATTGAGCAAGGCTGAAGGAGGAAGTAAGGGATAGGAGCTTAGAAACAGATGAGTGGGAAGTGTCAATGGGGATGTTGAAGTCTCCCATGATGATAGTGGGGATGTCAGTGGAAAGGAAGTGAAGCAGCCAGGCAGTGAAGTGGTCGAAGAAAGTTGTGGATAGCCCTGGGGGGGGTGGTAATTGACAGCCAGTTGGAGGTTGGAGGGGGAGTAGATGCGCACACAGTGCACCTCAAAAGAAGAGAGAGTAACGGAGGGCAGTAGTGGGATTTGGGTGAAGGCACATGTGAAGATATTCAAGCTAATCCTCTGTCGATCACTGTACATTGCCAGGTGGGTTTTACAGAGCTCTACATATGCAAATCCGATACCACTGCAGCTCAAGCAGAGGGGAAAGGGCTGAGAGACACAGTGAGTGACAAAAGTCCCCACCAGCAGCAGCTGTGAAGCTGCTGCAGGCAGGCCCTTCCCCTACGCCATGTGCTCCTGTGTGTGAACTTCTATAATTCAACATCAAGTTATGGGAAGACGATACATCTCAGTGATAAACTAACCGTATTTTTGGAAACCTAAAAGAATGGAGAATCTCACCATTCCTTTCTTTATCGCCCAGCAAGCAAGGATAGGGAGATATGTGGCACAGCCTTCCAGAAGCCCCTAGGGCCCCGGTGTTTGGTATCCACGCGTAGCAGGGGCCCGGCTGGATCCCATGACACCAGAACCGGCTCCCTAGAATCGTCAGTAAGGACGTATGGCCCATTTTAGTTTTGGGAGTTTGTTGGCTAAAAGAAACAAGGGGTGGACATCTAGGTCCAGCCCGGTGGCCATAAAGGGAGTGACCCAGAGAGGTTAAAAGCTCCTGCCACCCCAGGTCCATTGTCTTTTTCCTGGGGGGGGTCGTGACACCAAGTCGTGGGGGAAAAGTCCTGCAACAACAAAAGAAGGCCCACAAACCTCCCATGTGGCAGCCCTTCCCCCAAAAGCCAGATTGTCCATCTAACCGGTAATTGACTCCCAGTAACTGCTTTATATCTTTTGTACCCATGCTATTGTGCTTGCAATTCTGACCTTTGTGTATGTATACCCCTTATGTATATAGTGTTTGTCTACTGCGCCCTTACGGCGATCAAATATATAATTTAACCTTGAGCTGTTCTTTTATCTTGATCCACGAACCTCACGTCCATTGTTCGGTGCAATGAACATGCTACTGGGCTGGTTTCTAGCCCGATATAAGTCCGTTATATCAAATAGAAACTGGTGGCAGCTCTCCCAGGTCGACCAGGCTCTGATTCACTGGAGCTAGTGAAAGAGCCTCTCAACCTGTCAGGGGATGTGAGCGAGTGTGGTGCCACGTCAGTGACTGCGTGGGCCTTCTCTTCTCACTCCCTGGTGCCGCTGAGGCGTGGAGTGTGGGAAAGGTGGAATCCGCCATACGAAACTACGGCTGGAGAGGCTATGTCAGAGTGGGTGAGCCAGGTTTCGATGATGGTGAGGAAGGAGAGTTTGTTAGTAATGAAAAGATCATGGATTTAGGAAAGTTTGTTGCAGACGGAGCGTTCAATAGAGCACCTGTTAGTGCAACTGGGGAAGCGGGAACTGGATGGATGGGTATGAGGTTAGAAAGGTTGTGAGAGTTTGTGGTAGATCGTGGATAGGATGTAGAAGTGACTATGGGGATATGGTTAGGAGGACAGGATTCGGAGCGATGTCGCCGGCAGTGAGGAGGAGCAGAGAAAGTGTTAGCAGGTGGGAGCAGGAGAGGGCATAGGGTGGTTGTCTATGTTTGGAGACACAGGATTGAATGTTGAGGAATAGTTCTGAGGAGGAGGTGAGATGGATGGGGAGGATGGAGGAAGGATGGAGGGAGAGATGAAGAGTTCATTACTAGGTGTGGGGATTAAGGGGGTTAGTAGAAAGTGGAGGATTATAGTGGAAACAGTGAAAATAAACAAAAACATAGTTAAAAGAGAGTAAGCAGTCAAAGTGTGGGTTACCTGACTCCTGCTCTGACTAACTGCCTCAGAAATAACTGCCACTTAGTGTCCGAAGACACTTGCTATAGTCTGCCCTATAAAATCAGAAGCGGCCTAAGGGGTGCATGCGTGTGGTGTGGCTGCAGGCGTCTTCTTGTGGAAACTGCCTCTGAAATAACTGACACATAGCTCCGAAGACACTTTGCACAAGAAGACGCGTGCAGCCACCCCACACGCGTGCACCCCTTAGGCAGCTTCTGATGTTATAGGGCAGACTATAGCATTAGGTGAGGGGCATTGTGGGTGCTGCTTATGGCTAAATTAGCAGCTGATCAGCACACGAGGAAATGGCTACATGATCAAAGACAGAGCAAAGACTATGCAGGCTACACAGAGTAACACCTTCAGTGTCTGCAGTGAGGGAGGGACAGACTTGTATCAGAGAGTATTGAGGGGAATGTAACAGATAACATAGCAGAAATGTATCAAGCAGAGATATTGTGCAGCAAGCAGAGATTGTACTTGTGTGAAGAGAGAAGAAAAGGGGTGTTAGTCCATGGCCTCTGAAATAACTGCCACTTAGCTCCGAAGACACTTTGCACAAGAAGAAGCATGCAACCACCCCACGCGCATGCACCCCTTAGGTGTTATATTACATTGTGTTGTTATATTCTTGTTGTGTCAGTGTTTTATGGTTTATTCCCGTGTTTTGGGTCATGTTACATTCTGGCTTGCGTTATATTATGTTGTCTTCTCCTTTATTATGTAGTATTGTTTTACATCTCGTCACATAGTTTAGCATTCTTACCCTCTTCATTGTGTTTTCTCACCGTCTGTTTTATGACATTGTTTTCCATTGCATTGTTTGACGTCACACAGTTTTATATGCTCGTGCCCATTCAGCGGGGTTTATAACTTTTCGTCTCATACATGTGACTTGTAGAGTATGTCAAGGTTATACCTCACTTCAGCTGGTGACTTTCTGCAGTCCCCAGTATGAGCACTCAGCTGGAACAGGAGACCATGTCTGATGGTGGAGCAGCATGGTGGACCACTACCCTGCCCCCTCGCCCAGCTCCACTTGTCCTCCTATTATCAGGACAAGGGTAAAAGTTGTCTGATCCCCCCAAGTTCTAATATGAGCTGTTGAAGGAGCAAGATTTAATGTTGATTACCTGGCACAGGCTGCATCGAGATATTATTTGGTGATGAAGGACAAATATTTTCTACACTGGAATGAGCCGGATTCATTAAGACGGAGAATCGAGACTTTGTTCAGAGAGACCTGAGGTCAAGTATCAATAAGGCCTGTGTATTAGGACGCCAGAGACTGGGAGGCTACCTGATGTGCTGCAATAAGGGATGCAGTCGCCACAGGGTGCCCCCCGTGCCAGGGGATCCCATCTGCCACAGGAGACCAGAGGCATTATAGGAGGGTGGCTCAGAACTGCCATCACATAGACACAGCTATCCCCACATACAGAAATAGCGTATGAAGTATACTGCATACAGCTCTGGAGGATAATGCAGCATCAGTAATGTAATGTATGTACACAGTGACTGCACCAGCAGAATAGTGAGTGCATCTCTGGAGTATAATACAGGATGTAACTCAGGATCAATACAGGATAAGTAATGTAATGTATGTACACAGTGACTGCACCAGCAGCATACTGGGTGCATCTCTGATCAGCTGCTAGTCAGTGTGCTGATTGCGGATGTGGTGGCTGCAGATCCTGCTGTGAGCTCCTGATCTCTGAGAAACCAACACCTCTCCACCTGGGGACCTGCCCTCTCTCTTTCCCAGGGAGGGAGCGGGTTTCTGGGATGAGTGATGGAGCCAAGTCCCAGGCTTCTGCTTCCCGAACCAGGCCGGCGGGGGGCAGAAGAAACCAGCAACCGGCCTGCACATCAGAGGACTCGGGGGTGAGACGCTGCACCAGGAGTCGCAGCAATGTGGCTCCTACTCCCCCCGGGATTGTGGAGACCCCCAGAAGCCGCAAGGCTTCCAGCATGGAGGAAAAGCCTGACAGCGGCGTGCAAGATGGCGCTCCTTCCGGAGGAAAGCTGAGTGCTCACGGAGGTGAGGCCGACCTCCCTGAGGGGGAATGGGCGCTGCAGGGACCCCGGGAGTCTGTGTCCACCTATGCCTCCCGGGTCATGATCCGCCTCCGTGAGTATGAAGATGCCAGTAAGCTCATCAGGAGGCTCCGGGAGGAGCTGCGCTGCACAAGCGCCAAAGCTGCGGGGGCCTCCAAACCAAGGAAGGCAAAACTCCAAGCCGAGGTAAAAAGACTGAGCAGTGAAATTCAACGCCTGGAACTTAGGAAAGCCACCATCAGGGAGCAGAGTGGTCCTTTCAAAGAAAAACTTATAAATGAAGACCGCTTTAGAGAAATGGCTGATACCAGAGAGCAAAGGCAGATAGGGCTGCAGCCTGAGAGCCAGGTGGATGATGAGAGTGATGATGACCAGCAGCAAGCCCCACCTGGCAGCCTGCAAAGTCACCCGCAGGCCACGTGCAGCGAGCTCCCTGCAGGACAGGCGACAGTGACATCCGGTCGCAGTTCTGCCGGCTCTGGGGAGGACAGTGACAGCAGCGGCCAGGGAGGGGCGCTAATGGCGGAGATTAAGCTCCTGGAGTCCCCAGTGTGCCTCCAAAACTTCTATCTTGGTGACGATCTACCAGAAGAGGCACCTGGGGGCCACAAAAAGGCAAAGAAGACCAAGCCAAAGCTGCAGGAAGCGGTAAGATACGTGTATGCCCCCCTCCCTGTACCCCCTGAGTCGGCGGCAGGTTCAGTTCGCTGTATAAGCCCCGTTGCCCAGCCCAGCCCGGGTTCTGCTGTGGATCCGGTGCAAAGGCGCGGGGAGATTACAGAGCGCGGTAGTGAGGCGCAGAGCTCCGTCTCTGCTTGTAGTAGCGGGGACGCAGCATGAGGTCCATCAGCCGAGAGGCTGGACAGTGAGGGCGGCCCGGCGGCGGGCGTTCCATCAGGCCACGATGCTGTGGTGCGCTCCTCAGTGGGAGGGGGGAGTAGCCCGGTGTCGGGGGCAGCTCCGGTAGCCTCGGCGCCTCTGAATGCTGTTGCCGCTGATCACTTAGTTGAGAAGCGGCGGCAGTGTGAGGGGGCAGTTGGGGCTGAGCGTTCCGGTCCTCCCACGAAAGTGCTATTTTGTGTTGGCGTCGCTGGTCCGGAAGATCCTGATGCTAAAGATCAGCGGCGCCTAACTGCAGCTAAAGATCAGCGGCACATTATACCAAATGCCAAACAGCGGAAATTACCGACCGATGATGTGGAGGGCACACATAGGACCGGGTGTGAGGTCGCCTCCAGTTCTATGGAGGTGACTGAGCCCCTTGTGCCTGATGCGGAGGTCAAAAGGTCATCCACCATTGTTACTGGTCCAGCAGGAATGAATGTGGTGGTGGAGGTGAATGAGGATAATTCATTGTCTAGTGGTGTGAATGCTGGTTTGGTGGAGGGTGAGATGGAGGTGGGTAATGGTGATACTGTTGGGGCTGATGTGGTCACTGGTCCGGTTGCCCCCCCGGGGGTGGCAACACCTGTATAGAGTTATGCCAGTGTCACCTCCGGGGCAAATAGGGATTCCTCCTCGTCTCCGGGCTTTAGGGACGGCATGTTGCAACGGCGCCTTCTGGAGGCTCTAAAGAAGGGGGAGAGATCACTAATGGTAGAGGGTCGAGAGGTTGATCTATCCTTCTGGATAGAGAGGCTTGGCCTCGGGGCCTTCCGAGAGCAAAAAGGGGGGGATACAGTGTGGTCCCTCCCAACAGCCGGGCCAAGCAGTGTGCGTAGGAATGTGGTCCGTCTTCGGTGGAGGGGCAGTGATGCATGTCCGCCAAGGTCTAAAGTTGTGGAGCTCCTGCTGAGGATGGGCTTCAAGGCGATTGACATCTACGCCTTGATACATCCCTATTCCACGCCTGAGTTTGATGTCAGCTTTGTTCGGCCGGAGGGGCTTGAGCTCTTCTGGGCGAATTATGAGTTGGCAAAAAATGAGCCCGGCTGGCGAGATTTTGCCGTTCAGGCAGTGTCTCGCCAAAACCAGATCAAGAAAGTGACCGTGATGACTCGTAACGAGTCGCTTTCTTGCTATGACATCATGACGTGGCTTGGTCGGTATGGAGAGGTGGTGGAGATGCCAAAGAAAAACCGCGACGAGTTTGGTATCTGGTCAGGGGCCTGGACGTTTATGGTAAAACGTAAGCGTTCAGGTGGTACGGTTGCCCACATTCCATCGTCTGCCTTCCTGGGTAGGGATTGTATCCTGGTCTTCTACCAGGGGCAACCGAAGCTCTGTCACAGGTGCGGCGACCCCACACACTTCAGTGCAAACTGCACCGTGCAGAAATGCGCGTTGTGTGGGGGTGTCGGCCATCTTGCCGCCTCTTGTGTGGAGATTAGGTGCCACCTGTGTGGTGAGTTAGGCCACCCATTCAGTCGTTGTCCTCGCTCCTTTGCTAATGCAGTCGAGACCCCGGTGGGAGTAAGCCGTGAGGCCGATTCTGCTGGATAGGGGACTAGCAGGGGTGGGGGAGCTAAGGGGCCAGGGAAGAAAAGCAATAAAAAGACGCCTGCCCAGCTGAGGCATCTAGACAAGCGCAGACAGGAGAGGGAGCGGGGCGAGCCCCAGACTACCGGGGCAGCCCCTGTCCTGGATGCCAGTGTTGCTGCTGAGGCCCCGAGGGATGATGAGTTGGATGAGGAGGTCAGGAGGATCCACAGGGAGGAAACTGCCTCTGTTTCAGAATCCTCCCATTATGAAAGTATGGATGAGGATAATAAGCGGTGGCTAGAGCACAAGCGTAAGCTCGGCACCAAAAAGAAGAGAAAGAAGGGAGATAAAACATCTTCTCCCGCTCTGACCAAGGTACCTAAGGAAGGTAAAACCGACTCCCCTCAAGTTGGTCTTTCTAACCGGTTCCAAGCCCTTGATAACATCTCTTCCTCTGAGGAGGAGGCTGAGGGTGAGGTTCCGGCTTCAGCGGAGCTTCTAGGGGGCGCCGAGTCTCCTTCTCCTGGGGATGCAAGGTCCTTGGGGGGAGGGACTGGCCCAGAGTCCGGAGAAAAAAGAAGGAAAAATGTGGGAATGGACACCTCTGTGTCATTAAAGAGGGGGCAGGATTCCTCCTCTGAGGCAGAGGATAAGGGGAGTGGGAAGAAGAAAGCCATCTAACTCAATCACCAATGATGGCTGTACCCAATCCGTTGACGCTGGCGTCCATTAATGTCGCCAGCATTAAGTCAAACATGGCTAGATTTGCGGCCTTTGATTTTCTCAGCCGGGTTGAAGCTGACATTTTCTTTTTGCAAGAGACCAGGCTGCCAAATATGGCAGAGGTGTTTATAGCTAAGAGGGAGTGGAGACTCGGGCCCTCCTATTGGTCTCTTGCGGCCGAGCCGTATAGCGGAGTGGTGGTCCTTTTTACCGCACCGGTAAAATGCCGACGGGTTATTGAGTTAGAAATGGGGAGGTGCCTGATATTAGATGTCCTCATGAAGGGACAAGAGCTTCGGCTCATTAACATCTATGGTCCCCAATCTAAATGGGACCGGAAGTGTCTCTTTATGAGGATCAAGCCCTACCTTTTTACGAGTCGGCAGGTCGTCTTTGGAGGGGACTTCAACACTGTCACGAGGCCCCGGGATAGAGGAGGTTCCAGAGACAAGCTGACTTATGATAGCGTCGCCCTTAATAGTATAGCTAGTGAGGCTCGCCTGGTGGATGTCCACATCCGGCACACCGCAGGCCACGAGGGGTTCACCTATCATAGAGGTAACTGTAGGTCCAGGATAGACAGGTTTTATTTAAAGGAGGAAGCCGTCGCTTCAGCAGTATCTGTTGTTGAGGTGAAGTTCTCCGATCACTGTTTGATTTTGTTTTCCCTGAATGTTACAGAGACCCCCCGGATGGGAAGAGGCTTTTGGAGGCTCAATTCGTCTCTCTTGGAAGAAGCGGAGATAAGACAGTCCTTTGAGGATTTTCTTCAGAGCCAGGTACCCTTACTGGATCTTTGTAGTAGTAAGTCAGAGTGGTGGGAGATGTTTAAGAAAAGGGTGGCGAGATTCTTCCGCCAGCTCTCGAGCCTCAGGAGCCTGGACAGGTAGCGCCTGTATCAGGGCCTGAGGAGGAAACTCGAGCATCTTGTCTCAACTGGAGGTAGCCGCGAGGAGATCTCCAGAGTGAAATCTTTGCTAATGAGGTGTCAGTATGATAGACACGCATCTTTGGTTTTTGAGAGGGATTACGGGAAGTACCGCTCGCCCGACCCTTATAGAAACTGCAAGATGTCAGTGAATAGTAAAGTTGTTACAGGACTGGTTGACACTGCGGGGTCCCTGAAAAGATCCAGATCAGGGATCCTGGAGGTCGTCAGATCCTTCTACTCGCACTTCTTGGGGAAGAGGGATCTGGATTGGGATGAGATGTCGGCTTTTCTGGCTGAAGCCGTCCCCGAACCAGGGGTAGACCCCTCTCTTGGCGTTTTGACAGAGATGATCAGGGAAGAGGAAGTTAAGTTGGCGATTGAAGGGCTTGCCCTGAATAAATCTCCGGGTCCAGATGGCTTAACATCTGAATTCTATAAGACCTTTAAGGACGCCTTGGTTCCCCTCTTGACTGAGGTATTCAATGAGTGTCTTTCCTCGGGCACTCTGCCAAAGTCAATGAGGAGGTCTGCCCTGATCTTCTTGTCAAAGGGTAAGGACCCATCTTGCATTGAGAATTGGCGTCCCATAGCGCTTCTCAATGCAGACAGGAAGGTTTTGGCAAAGGTGCTGTTTAATCGGCTGGTGAAATTTGCACCCCAGCTCCTTTCGGGGGCCCAGCATTGCTCTGTTCCGGGCCGCAGTACAATTAGTGCTGTACTCTGTGTCCGAGAGGCGGTGGAGCAGGGTAGGGCTGGCCACTGGAAGGGGTACATGCTGTCATTGGACCAGGCAAAAGCGTTTGATCGGGTTAATCATGAGTACCTCTGGTCTGTCCTTCTGAGGTATGGCCTGCCGGGGGGGTTTGTTGATTGGCTTAAGACCTTGTACTCTGGGGCAGAGAGTTTCCCGCTTGTGAACGGTTGGATTGGCAGCTCTTTTGAGGTTGGGTGTGGTGTTCGCCAGGGTTGTGCCTTGAGCCCGCTACTGTACGTGTTTGCGATTGACCCACTTCTTAGGAGGGTGGAGCGTGGACCGTTGGCTGGGATCGGGATGGACCGGGCAGCACCGGAAGCCACTCTGAGAGTGGTGGCATATGCCGATGACGTCACCGTTTTTGTTTCCTCTGATGGGGAGGCAGAATGGCTGATGTCAGAGGTAAATCGCTACTCGGAGGCATCTGGGTCTAAGATCAACCGGGATAAGTGTGAGAGTCTCTGGCTGGGAGGAGGAGATCCTGGTTTTGATCTCCCGGACACCCTTCCAGAACCCAAAGTCTCTGCAAAAGTTCTTGGCATCGAATTTGGCCAGGGGGATTACCCCAAACAAAATTGGGACAGCAGGCTAGAGATCGCCACTCAGAAGGTGAACCAATGGAAGCGTTGGTCTTTGACCCTAAGGGAAAGGGTAAACCTGATCAAAACTTACCTGCTCCCTTTGCTGATCTATCTGGGCAGTGTGTGCATCTTGCCAGAGCCTCTCTGGACTCGGGTCTACAGTTTGTTCTTTCAACTGTTATGGGGGAATAGACTGAACCTGGTCAAGAGGGAGGTTACTTTCATTACGAGGAGACTAGGAGGGTTGGGTATGGTCAACCCTGTGGTATTCCTTGTGAATACCTTCATTAAGATCAATATTGCAAACCTCTGGAAAGAGAGGGCTCCTCCGTGGGTATTCTCCTGTAAGGGATGGTTTCAGCCTTTCTTCCAGGAATGGGAGACAGGATGGCAAGTGAAGGATCTCCGCACACCGCATGGACATCTCCCGGCTTACGCTACCGTGGTTCTGAAGGTAATTCGCCGGTGGGGTCTGGGAATGTGGGAGGTCAGGACTCTGCGAAGGAAGCTCCTTGACAAAAGGGTTCTGTTGACCCATTTTCAGAGGCCTCTGGCGCTCAGGGATTGCCCAAGTCGGGATCTTGGGGTGGGTCTGCATCTTTTGAATTCTATCAGGATCCCCTCGAAGGTTTGGGACATGGCTTGGCTCTGCTTCCATGGGAAACTGTGTGTGAGGGACAATCTGAAGTGTAGGAGCTCTGAGGACAGGAACAGGACCACTTCCTGCTTCGTTGTTCCTTTAACACAGAGGTGTACAACAGGGTGGGCGCCTCCATTGGCTGGCCCCGGCTGGCCGGTCTCTCTTATGCGGAATGGGCCTATGGAGCATTCGGGGACCTGGGTGGTCGGGACCGCTGCACCTTATTTCTAGTTAGCGCAGTGGTTAGGTATCACACGTGGAACGCACGGTGCTTAGTATCGACGCAGCGGAAAATCCTCCCAGTGGACTATGTGTTTAGGACCATACTCGGTGACCTGGTGAAGGTGCGTTCTCTGGAGTATGAGAGACTGGGTACACGGAGGGCCGCTCTCCTCTGGAGGGGCTTTTCTTTTAGTGTGCTCTAGTCTGGTCATCTCCTCTCCTGGTGGTGGGCTGCTGCTGACACCATAGATTTTTGTTTTATTGATCAGTAGACAGTGATGTAGGGCTGCAGGCGCCGAACTTGGGCTTTGTCAGTTGTGGTTATTGTATTGTGTGTTATTGTATTGTGTGTTATTCTATTGTTTGTTTCTGTATATATTGTATATATGGGTTTGGGTGTAGGTGTTAGGTTGGGTGGAGGGAAAAGGGGGGAGGTGGGTTCATCTTGTGGGACACTGGTTATTTGGGTGAAAAACTGGCACTGCCTGATCTGTCCTATGGACGTTGGACTGAGGCATGAGGCGCAGGACCAGCTCTCAGGTCAGTGCCGGGGAGGGACTGGTGGGCTCGAGTGTGGGGGGTTTTGTTTTGTCTTGTATATATTTGTATAGTTAGTATTTATTTTATTTTATTTATTTAAAAAAAAAAAAGAAAAGAATGTATATATTAGTATATATATAATTTGTCGGTTATTGTTTATTATATTGTTATTATTTGTTTGGTAACCGGACCAGATGTCATGGTGTAGGTAGTTATTATTGTGTATATATGTATAATATGTGTGTGAGGAGAGAGGGAGCGGCTGGACCAGTTCATTACATTGTTCATTTTCTGGTTATTAATTTTGTTATGTTTCTGTTATTATTATTGTTATGTTTTTCATTTTTATAATAAAAGATCTACAGGATGTAACTCAGGATCAGTAATGTAATGTATGTACACAGTAACTGCACCAGCAGAATAGTGAGTGCAGCAATGGAGTATAATACAGGATGTAACTCAGGATCAGTAATATAATGTATGTACACAGTGACTGCACCAGCAGAATAGTGAGTGCAGCTCTGGAGTATAATACAGGATGTAACTCCGGATCAGTACAGGATAAGTAATGTAATGTATGTACACAGTGACTGCACCAGCAGAATAGTGAGTGCAGCTCTGGAGTATAATACAGGATGTAACTCCGGATCAGTACAGGATAAGTAATGTAATGAATGTACACAGTGACTGCACCAGCAGAATAGTGAGTGCAGCTCTGGAGTATAATACAGGATGTAACTCAGGATCAGTACGGGATAAGTCATGTAATGCATGTACACAGTGACTGTACCAGCAGAATAGTGAGTGCAGCTCTGGAGTATAATACAGGATGTAACTCAGGATCAGTACAGGATAAGTAATGTAATGTATGTACACAGTGACAGCACCAGCAGAATAGTGAGTGCAGCTCTGGAGTATAATACAGTATCTAACTCAGGATCAGTACAGGATAAGTAATGTAATGTATGTACACAGTGACTGCACTAGCAGAATAGTGAGTGCAGCTCTGGAGTATGATACAGGAGGTAACTCAGGATCAGTACAGGATAAGTAATGTAATGTATGTACACAGTGACTGCACCAGCAGAACAGTGAGTGCAGCTCTGGAGTATAATACAGGATGTAACTCAGGATCAATACAGGATAAGTAATGTATGTACACAGTGACTGCACCAGCAGAATAGTGAGTGCAGCTCTGGAGTATAATACAGGAGGTAACTCAGGATCAGTACAGGATAAGTAATGTAATGTATGTACACAGTGACTCCACCAGCAGAATAGTGAGTGCAGCTCTGGAGTATAATACAGGTGGTAACTCAGGATCAGTACAGGATAAGTAATGTAATGTATGTACACAGTGACTACACCAGCAGAATAGTGAGTGGAGCTCTGGAGTATAATACAGGATGTAACTCAGGATCAGTACAGGATAAGTAATGTAATGTATGTGCACAGTGACTGCACCAGCAGAATAGTGAGTGCAGCTCTGGAGTATAATACATGATGTAACTCAGGATCAGTGCAGGATAAGTAATGTAATGTATGTACACAGTGACTACACCAGCAGAATAGCGAGTGCAGCTCTGGAGTATAATACAGGATGTAACTCAGGATCAGTACAGGATAAGTAATGTAATGTATGTACACAGTGACTGCACCAGCAGAATAGTGAGTGCAGCTCTGGAGTATAATACAGGATGTAACTCAGGATCAGTACAGGATAAGTAATGTAATTGTAACATACCTGGCGGCGTCCTTGCATAGTGGTCCATCTCCCACTGTGCAAGAGCGCGCACTTAATCTCCAGTCCAGTTTGCTAGCCTGGCTTCCCTCCATGCTGTCTGTTTGCCTCTGTGTCTGCTGCTTAAGGGCGGCGCCCGATCACTTCCTGCTTTTTTGTACCTGCTGCAGACACACCCCTTGTGCGTCCTCAGCCTATTGCTGTCTGCCATCTGGTATTTAACCCAGCTGCTCCAATGAATCCCTGCCTGAGCATTGTGTTTTGTCAATTGGCCTTTGGTCACTGATATGCCAGGTCAGGTTTATGTTTCCTGCCTTTGGTATCAGTTCCTGTGTCTGAACTGTGTCCTGTCTGTATTCTCTCCTAGCCTGTTTTGTTTTTCTCTATGTCCGTACTTTCCCTTTTTCTGCAGAGTCTGAACTCGTACCTACTCCTGCTCTTTGTCACTGTACTTCCGTTTGTGAGTTTGTGGTCCATTCGCTACTTCTCTGCAAGTACCCTGTGGGTATCTGGTTCTGCCTTTCCCTTCTAGTCTGTTCCGTGTGAACAGAGCTCTGTCCACCGCGTCTGCGGTTTTCGCTTTGCTCAGCTCTGTCCACCGCGTCTGCGGTTTTCGCTTTGCTCAGCTCTGTCCACCGCGTCTGCGGTTTTTGCTTTGCTCAGCTCTGTCCACCGCGTCTGCGGTTTTCACGTTGCTGAGCTCTGTCCACCGCGTCTGCGGTTTTCGCTTTGCTCAGCTCTGTCCACCACGTCTGCGGTTTTCGCTTTGCTCAGCTCTGTCCACCGCGTCTGCGGTTTTCGCTTTGCTCAGCTCTGTCCACCGCGTCTGCGGTTTTCGCTTTGCTCAGCTCTGTCCACCGCGTCTGCGGTTTTCACTTTGCTCAGCTCTGTCCACCGCGTCTGCGGTTTTCGCTTTGCTCAGCTCTGTCCACCGCGTCTGCGGTTTTCGCTTTGCTCAGCTCTGTCCACCGCGTCTGCGGTTTTCGCTTTGCTCAGCTCTGTCCACCGCGTCTGCGGTTTTCGCTTTGCTCAGCTCTGTCCACCGCGTCTGCGGTTTTTGCTTTGCTCAGCTCTGTCCACCGCGTCTGCGGTCTTCGCTTTGCTGAGCTCTGTCCACCGCATCTGCGGTTTTCGCTTTGCTGAGCTCTGTCCACCGCGTCTGCGGTTTTCGCTTTTCTGAGCTCTGTCCACCGCGTCTGCGGTTTTCGCTTTGCCGAGCTCTGTCCACCGCGTCTGCGGTTTTCGCTTTGCTCAGCTCTGTCCACCACGTCTGCGGTTTTCGCTTTGCTCAGCTCTGTCCACCGCGTCTGCGGTTTTCGCTTTGCTCAGCTCTGTCCACCGCGTCTGCGGTTTTCGCTTTGCTCAGCTCTGTCCACCGCGTCTGCGGTTTTCGCTTTGCTCAGCTCTGTCCACCGCATCTGCGGTTTTCGCTTTGCTCAGCTCTGTCCACCGCGTCTGCGGTTTTCGCTTTGCTCAGCTCTGTCCACCGCGTCTACGGTTTTCGCTTTGCTCAGCTCTGTCCACCGCGTCTGCGGTTTTCGCTTTGCTCAGCTCTGTCCACCGCGTCTGCGGTTTTCACTTTGCTCAGCTCTGTCCACCGCGTCTGCGGTTTTCGCTTTGCTCAGCTCTGTCCACCGCGTCTGCGGTTTTCGCTTTGCTCAGCTCTGTCCACCGCGTCTGCGGTTTTCGCTTTGCTCAGCTCTGTCCACCGCGTCTGCGGTTTTCGCTTTGCTCAGCTCTGTCCACCGCGTCTGCGGTTTTCGCTTTGCTCAGCTCTGTCCACCGCGTCTGCGGTTTTCGCTTTCCTCAGCTCTGTCCACCGCGTCTGCGGTTTTCGCTTTGCTCAGCTCTGTCCACGGCGTCTGCGGTTTTCGCTTTGCTCAGCTCTGTCCACCGCGTCTGCGGTTTTCGCTTTGCTCAGCTCTGTCCACCGCGTCTGCGGTTTCGAATTTGTCTCCCAGTCTGTACTGGATCCTACCCAGCCTGTGCTCTAGTCTGCCTGTTCCTGTATTCCCCGGTGTGGGTTAACAGCCGTGTCCGGAGTCTGACCTGGATTAGACCCTGGTTCCTCTGCTCGGTTCCTCCCTGGTGCACTGGCGTCGTATGCCGTCGTGCGACCTTGGTCGGATCGGGCAGATACTTAGTTACGCCCCTCCAGGCACTCTCCGGTTCATGGCACAGTGGAATCACTACATAAACACGCACACGCCAGTCAGTCCGGGCGTGTGCATTACAGTTACAGTAATGAATGTACACAGTGACTGCACCAGCAGAATAGTGAGTGCAGCTCTGGAGTATAATACAGGAGGTAACTCAGGATCAGTACAGGATAAGTAATGTAATGTATGTACACAGTGACAGCACCAGCAGAATAGTGAGTGCAGCTCTGGAGTATAATACAGGATGTAACTCAGGATCAGTACAGGATAAGTAATGTAATGTATGTGCACAGTGACTGCACCAGCAGAATAGTGAGTGCAGCTCTGGAGTATTATACATGATGTAACTCAGGATCAGTACAGGATAAGTAATGCAATGTATGTACACAGTGACTGCACAAGCAGAATAGTGAGTGCAGCTCTGGAGTATAATACAGGATGTAACTCAGGATCAGTACAGGATAAGTAATGTAATGTATGTGCACAGTGACTGCACCAGCAGAATAGTGGGTGCAGCTCTGGAGTATAATACAGGATGTAACTCAGGATCAGTACAGGATAAGTAATGTAATGTATGTACACAGTGACTCCACCAGCAGAATAGTGAGTGCAGCTCTGGAGTATAATACAGGATGTAACTCAGGATCAGGACAGGATCAGTAATGTAATGTATGTACACAGTGACTGCACCAGCAGAATAGTGAGTGCAGCTCTGGAGTATAATACAGGATGTAACTCAGGATCAGAACAGAATAAGTAATGTAATGTATATACACTGACTTCACCAGCAGAATAATGAGTGCAGCTCTGGAGTATAATACTGGATGTAAATCAGGATCAGTACAGGAAAAGTAATGTAATGTATTTACACAGTGCCTGCACCAGCAGAATAGTGAGTGCAGCTCTGGGGTATAATACAGGATGTAACTCAGGATCAGTACAGGATAAGTAATGTAATGTATGTACACAGTAACTCTACCAGCAGAATAGTGAGTGCAGCTCTGGAGTATAATACAGGATGTAACTCAGGATCAGTACAGGATAAGTAATGTAATGTATGTACACAGTGACTGCACCAGAAGAATAGTGAGTGCAGCTCTGGAGTATAATACAGGATGTAACTCAGTATCATTACAGGATAAGTAATGTAATATATGTACACAGTGACTCCACCAGCAGAATAGTGAGTGATGCTCTGGAGTATAATACAGGATGTAACTCAGGATCAGTACAGGATAAGTAATGTAATGTATGTACACAGTGACTGCACCAGCAGAATAGTGAGTGCAGCTCTGGAGTATAATACAGGATGTAACTCAGGATCAGTACAGGATAAGTAATGTAATGTATGTACACAGTGACTGCACCAGCAGAATAGTGAGTGCAGCTCTGGAGTATAATACAAGATGTAACTCAGTAGCAGTACAGGATAAGTAATGTAATGTATGTACACAGTGACTTCACAAGCAGAATAGTGAGTGCAGCTCTGGAGTATAATACAGGATGTAACTCAGGATCAGTACAGGTAATGTAATGCAATGTACGCAGTAACTGCACCAACAGAATAGTGAGTTCAGCTCTGAAGTATAATACAGGATGTAACTCAGGATCAGTACAGGATAAGTAATGTAATGTATGTACACAATGACTCCACCAGCAGAATAGTGAGTGCAGCTCTGATCAGCTGTTGCTCACTGTGGTGATTGTGGGTGTGTTGGCTGCAGATCCTGCTGTGTGCTCCTGAGCTCTGAGAACTAACACCTCTCCACCTGGGAATCTGCTCTCTCTCCTACCCAGGGAGGGAGTGGGTTTCCTGGTATGAGTGAGGGAGCCAAGTCCCAGTCTTCTGCTTCCCGAATCAGGTCGGCGGGGGGCAGGAGAAACCAGCAACCGGCCTGCACATTGGAGGACTCGGGGGTGAGACGCTCCACCAGGAGTCGCAGCAATGTGGCTCCTACTCCCCCCGGTACTGTGGAGACTCCTAGAAGCCGCAAGGTTTCCAGCATGGAGGTAAAGCCTGACAGTGTGCATGATCGCCCTCCTTCCGGAGGAAAGCTGAGTGCTCACAGAGGTGAGGCCGACCTCACTGAGGAGGGCTGGGCGCTGCAGAGACCCCGGGAGTCTGTGTCCACCTATGCCTCCCGGGTCATGATCCACCTCCGTGAGTATGAAGATGCGAGTAAGCTCCTCAGGAGGCTTCGGGGGGAGTTGCGCTGCCCAAGCGCCAAAGCTGCTAGTGCCTCCAAATCGAGGAAGACTAAACTCCAGGCGGAGGTAAAGAGGCTCACCAGTGAGATTAATGTGCTGGAACTAAGGAAAGCTACCATCAGAGAGCAGAGTGGTCCATTCAAGGAAAAACTAATAAATGAAGACTGATACAGAGAAATGGCTTATAACAGAGAGCAAAGGCAGATGGGCCTGAGAGCCAGGTGGATGATGAGAGTGATGATGACCAGCAGAAAGCCCCACCTGGCAGCCTGCAAAGTCACCCGCAGGCCACGTGCAGTGATCTCCCTGCAGGATAGGCAACAATGACATCCGGTCGCAGTTCTGCCGGCTCTGGGGAGGACAGTGACAGCAGCGGCCAGGGAGTCCCCAGTGTGCCTCCAAAACTTCTATCTTGGTGACGATTTACCAAAAGAGGCCTCTGGGGGCCACAAAAAGGCTAAGAAGACCAAGCCAAAACTGCAGGAAGCGGTAAGCTATGTATATGCCCCCCTCCCTGTACCCCCTGAGTCGGCGGCAGGCTCAGCTCGCTGTATAAGCCCCGTTGCCCAGCCCAGCCCGGGTTCTGCTGTGGATCCGGTGCAAAGGCGCGGGGAGATTACACAGCGTGGTAGTGAGGCGCAGAGCTCCGTCTCTGCTTGTAGTAGCGGGGACGCAGCAGAAGGTGCATCAGCCGAGAGGCTGGACAGTGAGGGCGGCCCGGCGGCTGGCTTTCGGTCAGGCCACGATTCTGTTGTGCGCTCCTCAGTGGGAGGGAGGAGCGGCCTGGTGTCGGGGGCAGCTCCGGTAGCCTCGGCGCCCCTGAATGCTGTTGCCGCTGATCACTTAGTTGAGAAGCGGCGGCAGTTTGAGGGGGCTGCTGAGGCTGAGAGTTCCAGTCCTCCCACGAAAGTGCTATTTTGTGTTGGCGTCGCTGGTCCGGAGGATCCTGATGCTAGAGATCAGCGGCGCCTAACAGCAGCTAAAGATCAGCGCCGCATTATAACTAATGTCAAACAGAAATTACCGACTGATGATGTGGAGGGCACACATAAGACCAGGGGTGAGGTCGCCTCCAGTTCTATGGAGGTGACTGAGCCCCTTGTGCCTGATGATGCTGAGGTCAAAATGTCATCCACCATTGTTACTGGTCCAGCAGGAATAAATGTGGTGGTGGTTGTGAATGAGGCCAATTCATTGACTAGTGGTGTGGTTGCTGGTTTGGTTGAGGGTGAGATGGAGGTGGGTAATTGTGATGCTGTTGGGGCTGATGTGGTCACTGGTCCGGTTGCCCCCCCCCCCCCCCGGTGGTGGCAACACCAGTCCAGAGTTATGCCAGGGTCACCTCCAGGGCAAATAGAGCATCCTCCCCTCCTCATCTCCGGGCTTTGGGGACGGCATGTTGCAACGGTGCCTGCTGAAGGCTCAAAAGGAGGGGGAGAGATCACTAATGTTAGAGGGTCGAGAGGTTGATCTGACGCGCCCCCAGGGCCGTGGGGTACTCGGTGCCGGGCCTATAGATGCTGGGGAAGGGATATGTCACAGTGGCGGCGGCCCGGTCCGTGGCCCAGGGCGGTCAACAAAAAGGGGAAGGAAAATATTTATATGGGATTTGTAGTTCTTAGGAAGTGTTCGTGACGCCACCTGTGGTTTCTGGTAATAGGTACCAGCGCTGCTTCAGACCTCTGGGGCGGTTGATAGGGCAGCTGGGTTGGAACGGCTCGCCACAGATGGAGCGGGCCCCAGGGCACTGTAGTATAGATTATGGTGATGCTGAGGCTTGTGGTGCAGGAGAGATGGCGCAGCGGAAATAACTGACGGAGGCAGCGAAGTGCAGTCATCCGAGTTTACTCACAGTTCTGTTCAAGTTTCTCAGGTACACTGTACGGGTGTCAGCCTCCCGCGTCGCACTGCGTCTACCAGATAAGGAGTCCAGCACTTTCTCAAGTATATCAGGAGCGCTTGACGGCACCCCGCTTTCTTTATGTTCTTTACTAGACCGACTTCTCGCGCCAGGTCTTCTCCCTCCTGCCCTGCGCGTCCCCACACACAGTCCCGATCGGGTGCTCTGAAGTCCCTCTGGGCAACCTGGAGTTCCCGGACCTACTTGATGCCGTTCACGGTGACTAGGGTGAGGCTGTGGCAACTGCACTATGGAAGTGCAGAAGCCTCCGGATTTCCAGCCGAGACCTGGAGTAACACGGCTGGTCCAGGGACCGGTTCCCTTCTTGTGACCTGATCCCTCTGACACTTGGCAGACTGGGGCGTACGGGTGCCGTCCTGCACTCACCGTACCCCTTGGGATCCCTTCTGTTAACGGAGCCTTTCTCCTCTGCTCCCCTCCTGGCCCTCTATTACTAGGCCCCTTTCTGGAGCAGAGCTCCTTAATAGACTGCTCCCCTCCTCTCCTTTCACTGAATCCACTCTCACTCTTTGTCTCACCACCCTAAGATGGCTTCCCTTTATATACCTCCTATTATGGTGCTCCCCTACTCTACATCCTCCACCCTCACCCACTACTGGTTTCCCCTCTCTTTGGTTCCCCCCACTCCAGCCAGGGACAGGGCTCAGCAGAAACACAGTGCATCTTGCCTTTCCAGCCGGCCTGGAGTAAGGTAGTGTTGAATGCGGGTGTTGGGGTTCCGGGCAGCACTCCCTCCTTACCTGAGAGAAGGAGACACGACACCTCTGGGTGAGGTGCAGTACCTCTGTGGTGACTGAACCCTCAGGGGCGCCACAGATCTATCCTTCTGGATAGAGAGGCATGGCCTCGGGGCCTTCCGAGAGCAAAAAGTGGCGGATACAGTGTGGTCCCTCCCAACCGCCGTGCCAGGGAGTGTGCGTAGGAATGTGGTCCGTCTTCGGTGGAGGGGCAATGATGCATGTCCTCCAAGGTTAAAGTTGTGGAGCTCCTGCTGAGGATGGGCTTCAAGGCGATTGACATCTACGCCTTGATACATCCCTATTCCACGCCTGAGTTTGATGTCAGCTTTGTTCAACCGGAGGGGCTTGAGCTCTTCTGGACGAATTTTGAGTTGGCAAAAAATGAGCCCGGCTGGCGAGACTTTGCCATTCAGGCAGTGTCTCGCCAAAACCAAATCAAAAAAGTGACCGTGATGACTCGCTTTCTTGTTATGACATCATGACGTGGCTTGGTCAGTATCGAGAGGTGGTGGAGATGCCAAAATAAAACCGCGACGAGTTTGGTATCTGGTCAGGGGCCTGGACGTTTATGGTAAAACGTAAGCGTTCAGGTGGTACGGTTGCCCACATTCCATCATCTGCCTTCCTTGGTAGGGATCGTATCCTGGTCTTTTACCAGGGACAACCGAAGCTCTGTCACAGATGCGGCGACCCCACACACTTCAGTGCAAACTGCACTGTGCAGAAATGTGCGTTGTGTGGGGTGTCGGCCATCTTGCTGCCTCTTGTGTGGAGATTAGGTGCCACCTGTGTGGTGAGTTAGGTCACCCACTCAGCCGTTGTCCTCGCTCCTTCGCTAATGCAGTCGAGACCCCGGTGGGAGAAAGCCGTGAGGCCGATTCTGCTGGGGAGTGGGGGACTAGCAGGGGTGGGGGAGCTGAGAGGCCAGGGAAGAAAAGTAATAAAAAGACCCTGCCCAGTTGAGGCGTCTAGACAAGCGCAGACAGGAGAGGGAGCGGGGCGAGCACTAGGCCACTGGGGCGGCCCCTGTCCTGGATGCCAGTGTTGCTGCTGAGGCCCCGAGGGATGATGAGTTGGATGAGGAGGTCAGGAGGACCCACAGGGAGGAAACCGCCTCTGCCTCAAAATCCTCCCATTATGAAAGTATGGATGAGGATAATAAGCGGTGGCTAGAGAACAAGCGTAAGCACGGCACCAAAAAGAAGAGAAGGGAGATAAAACATCTTCTCCCGCTCTAACCAAGGTACCCAACGAAGGTAAAACTGACTGCCCTATTGTTGGTCTTTCTAACCGGTTCCAAGCCCTTGATAACATATCTTCCTCTGAAGAGGAGGCTGAGGGTGAGGTTCCGGCTTCGGCGGAGCTTACAGGGGGCGCCGAGTCTTCTCTCCTAGGGATGCAAGGTTCTTGGGGGGAGGGACTGGCCCAGAGTCCGGAGACGAGGATGAAAAAAGAAGGAAAAATGTGGGAATGGACACCTCTGAATTGTTAAAGAGGGGAAAGGATTCCTTGTCTGAGGCAGAGGATAAGAGGAGTGGGAAGAAGAAAGCCATCTAACTCAATCACCAATGATGGCGGTACCCACTCCGTTGACGCTGGTGTCCATTAATGTCGCCAGCATTAAGTCAAATATGGCTAGATTTGCGGCCTTTGATTTTCTCAGCGGGGTTGAAGCTGACATTTTCTTTTTGCAAGAGACTAGGCTGCCAAATATGAAAGAGGTGTTTATCGCTAAGAGGGAGTGGAGACTCGGGCCCTCCTATTGGTCTCTTGCGGCCGAGCCGTATAGCGGATTGGCCGTCCTTTTCACCCGACCGGTAGAATGCCGACACGTTATTGAGTTAGAAATGGAGAGGTGCCTGATATTAGATATCCTCATGAAGGGACAAGAGCTCCGGCTCATTAACATCTATGGTCCCCAATCTAAGTGGGACCGGAAGTGTCTCTTTATGAGGATCAAGCCCTACCTTTTTACGAGTCGGCAGGTCGTCTTTGGAGGGGACCTTAACACTGTCACGAGGCCCCGGGATAGTGGAGGTTCCAGAGACAAGCTCACTTATGATAGCGTCGCCCTTAATAGTATAGCTAGTGAGGCTCGCCTGGTGGATGTCCACATCTGGCACACCCCAGGCCACCAGGGGTTCACCTATCATAGAGGTAACTGTAGGTCCAGGATAGACAGGTTTTATTTAAAGGAGGAAGCCGTCTCTTCAGCAGTATCTGTTGTCGAGGTGTAGTTCTCCAATCACTGTTTGATTTTATTTTCTCGGAATGTTACAGAGACCCCCCTGTGGGAATAGTCTTTTGGAGGCTCAATTCGTCTCTCTTGGAAGAAGCGGAGATAAGACAATCCTTTGAGGATTTTCTTCAAAGCCAGGTATCCTTACTGGATCTTTGTAGTAGTAAGTCAGAGTGGTGGGAGATGCTCAAGAAAAGGGTGGCGAGATTCTAACGCCAGCTCTCGAGCCTCAGGAGCCTGGACAGGTATTGCCTGTATCAGGGCCTGAGGAGGAAACTCGAACATCTTGTCTCAACTGGTGGTAGCCCCGAGGAGATCTCCAGAGTGAAATCTTTGCTAATGAGGTGTCAGTATGATAGACACGCATCTTTGGTTTTAGAGAGGGATTACGGGAAGTACCGCTCGCCTGACCCTTACAGAAACTGCAAGATGTCAGTGAATAGTAAAATTGTTACAGAACTGGTTGACACTGTGGGTTCCCTGAAAAGATCCAGATCAGGGATTCTGGAGGTCATCAGATCCTTCTACTCGCACCTCTTGGGCAAGAGGGATCTGGATTGGGATGAGATGTCGGCTTTTCTGGCTGAAGCTGTCCCCGAACCAGGGGTAGACCCCTCTCTTGGCGTTTTGACAGAGATGATCAGGGAAGAGGAAGTTAAGTTGGCGATTGAAAGGCTTGCCCTAAAGAAATTTCCCGGTCCAGATGGCTTAACATCTGAATTCTATAAGACCTTTAAGGACGACTTGGTTCCCCTCTTGACTGAGGTATTCAATGAGTGTCTTTCCTCGGGCACTCTGCCAAAGTCAATGAGGAGGTCTGCCCTGATCATCTTGTCAAAGGGTAAGGACTCATCTTCCATTGAGAATTGGCGTCCCATAGCGTTTCTCAATGCAGAAAGGAACGTTTTGGCAAAGGTGCTGTTTAATCGGCTGGTGAAATTTGCGCCCGGTCTCCTTTCGGGGGCCCAGCATTGCTCTGTTCCGGGCCGTAGTACGATTAGTGCTGTACTCTGTGTCCGAGAGGCAGTGGAGCAAGTGAAGGATCTAAGCACATAGAAAGGACATCTCCTGGCTTACGCTACCCTGGTTCTGAAGGTAATTCGCTGGTGGGGTCTGGGAATGTGGGAGGTCAGGACTCTGCCGAGGAAGCTCCTTGACAAAAGGGTTCTGTTGACCCATTTTCAGAGGCCTCTGGCACTCAGTGATTGCCCAAGTCGGGATCTTGGGGTGGGTCTGCATCTTTTGAATTCTATCAGGATCCTCTCGAAGTTTTGGGACTTGGCTTGGCGCTGCTTCCATGGGAAACTGTGTGTGAGGGACAATCTGAAGTGTAGAAGCTCTGAGGACAGGAACTGTCCTCGGGAGCATTGTGGTACCATGCTGGAAAGCATGGCCACTTCCTGCTTCGTTGTCCCTTTAACACAGAGGTGTACAACAGGGTGGGCGCCTTCGTTGGCTGGCCCCGGCTGGCCGGTCTCTCTTATGCGGAATGGGCCTATGGAGCATTCGGAGACCTGGGTGGTCGGGAACACTGCACCTTATTTCTAGTTAGCGCAGTGGTTAGGTATCACACGTGGAATGCACGGTGCTTAGTATCGACGCAGCGGAAAATCCTTCCAGTGGACGATGTGTTTAGGACCATACTCGGTGACCTGGTGAAGGAGCGTTCTCTGGAGTATGAGAGACTGGGTACACGGAGGGCCGCTCTCCTCTGCAGGGGCTTTTCTTTTAGTGTGCCCTAGTCTGGTCATCTCCTCTCCTGGTGGTGGGCTGCTGCTGACACCATAGATTTTTGATTTGTATTGATCAGTAGACAGTGATGTAGGGCTGCAGGCGCCGAACTTGGGCTTTGTCAGTTGTGGTTATTGTATTGTTTGTTATTGTATTGTTTGTTTCTGTATATATTGTATATAAGGATATGGATTTGGGTGTAGGTGTTAGGTTGGGTGGTGGGAAAAGGGGGGAGGTGGGATCATCTTGAGGGACACTGGTTATTTGGGTGAAAAACTGGCACTGCCTGATCTGGCCTATGGACGTTGGATATAGGCATGAGACGCAGGACCAGCTCTCAGGTCAGTGTCGGGGAGGGACTGGTGGGCTCGAGTGTGGGGTGTTTTGTTTAGTCTTGTATATATTTGTATAGTTAGTATTTATTTTATATTATTTAAAAAAAAATGTATATGTATATATTAGTTTGTATATATTTTTGTCGGCTATTGTTTATTTTACTTATTATATTGTTATTATTTTGTTTGGTAACCGGACCAGATGTCACAGTGTAAGTAGTTGTTATTCTGTATATATGTATAATATGTGTGTGAGGAGAGAGGGAGCGGCTGGACCAGTTCATTACATTGTTTATTTTCTGTATATTAATTTTGTTATGTTTCTGTTATTATTATTGTTATGTTTTTCATTTTTATAATAAAAGATCTACAGGAGGTAACTCAGGATCAGTACAGGATAAGTAATGTAATGTATGTACACAGAGACTGCACCAGCAGAATAGTGAGTGCAGCTCTGGAGTATAATACAGGATGTAATTCAGGATCAGTACAGGATAAGCAATGTAATGTATGTACACAGTGACTGCACCAGCAGAATAGTGAGTGCAGCTCTGGAGTATAATACAGGATGTAACTCAGGATCAGTACAGGATAAGTAATGTAATGTATGTACACAGTGACTACACCAGCAGAATAGTGAGTACTGCTCTGGAGTATAATACAGGATGTAACTCAGGATCAGTACAGGATAAGTAATGTAATATATGTACACAGTGACTGCACCAGCAGTATAGTGAGTGCAGCTCTGGAGTATAATACAGGATGTAACTCAGGATCAGTACAGGATAAGTAATGTAATATATGTACACAGTGACTGCACCAGCAGTATAGTGAGTGCAGCTCTGGAGTATAATACAGGATGTAACTCAGGATCAGTACAGGATCAGTAATGTAATGTATGCACACAGTGACTGCACCAGCAGAATAGTGAGTGCAGCTCTGGAGTACAATACAGGTTGTAACTCAGGATCAGTACAGGATAAGTAATGTATGTACACAGTGACTGCACCAGCAGAATAGTGAGTGCAGCTCTGGAGTATAATACGGGATGTAACTCAGGATCAGTACAGGATAAGTAATGTAATGTATGTACACAGTGACTCCATCAGTAGAATAGTGAGTGCAGCTCTGGAGTATAATACAGGATGTAACTCAGGATCAGTACAGGATAAGTAATGTAATGTATGTACACAGTGACTCCACCAGCAGAATAGTGAGTGCAGCTCTGGGGTATAATAAAGGATGTAACTCAGGATCAGTACAGGATAAGTAATGTAATGTATGTACAAAGTGACTGCACCAGCAGAATAGTGATTGCAGCTCTGGAGTATAATACAGATGTAACTCAGGATCAGTACAGGATAAGTAATATATGTACACAGTGACTGCACCAGCAGAATAGTGAGTGCAGCTCTGGAGTATAATACAGGTTGTAACTCAGGATCAGTACAGGATAAGTAATGTAATGTATGTACACAGTGACTCCACCAGTAGAATAGTGAGTGCAGCTCTGGAGTATAATACAGGATGTAACTCAGGATCAGTACAGGATAAGTAATGTAATGTATGTACAGTGACTGCACCAGCAGAATAGTGAGTGCAGTTCTGGAGTATAATACAGGATGTAACTCAGGATCAGTACAGGATAAGTAATGTAATGTATGTACACAGTGACTGCACCAGCAGAATAGTGAGTGTAGCTCTGGGGTATAATGCAGGATGTAACTAAGGATCAGTACAGGATAAGTAATGTAATGTATGTACACAGTGACTGCACCAGCAGAATAGTGAGTGCAGCTCTGGAGTATAATACAGGATATAACTCAGGATCAGTACAGGATAAGTAATGTAATGTATGTACACAGTAACTGCACCAGCAGAATAGTGAGTGCAGCTCTGGAGTATAATACAGGATGTAACTCAGGATCAGTATAGGATAAGTAATGTAATGTATGTACACAGTGACTGCACCAGCAGAATAGTGAGTGCAGCTCTGGGGTATAATACAGGATGTAACTCAGGATCAGTATAGGATAAGTAATGTAATGTATGTACACAGTGACTGCACCAGCAGAATAGTGAGTGCAGCTCTGGAGTATAATACAGGATGTAACTCAGGATCAGTACAGGATAAGTAATGTAATGTATGTACACAGTGACTGTACCAGCAGAATAGTGAGTGCAGCTCTGGAGTATAATACAGGATGTAACTCAGGATCAGTACAGGATAAGTAATGTAATGTATGTACACAGTGACTGCACCAGCAGAATAGTGAGTGCAGCTCTGGAGTATAATACAGGATGTAACTCAGGATCAGTACAGGATAAGTAATGTAATGTATGTACACAGTGACTCCACCAGCAGCATACTGGGTGCAGCTCTGATCAGCTGCTAGTCAGTGTGGTGATTACGGGTGTGGTGGCTGCAGATCCTGCTGTGAGCTCCTGATCTCTGAGAAACCAACCCCTCTCCACCTGGGGACCTGCTCTCTCTCTTTCCCAGGGAGGAAGCGGGTTTCTGGGATGAGTGAGGGAGCCAAGCCCCAGGCTTCTGCTTCCCGAACCAGGCCGGCGGGGGGGCAGAAGAAACCAGCAACCGGCCTGCACATCAGAGGACTCGGGGGTGAGACGCTCCACCAGGAGTCGCAGCAATGTGGCTCCTACTCCCCCTGGGTTTGTAGAGACCCAGAGAAGCCGCAAGGCTTCCAGCATGGAGGAAAAGCCTGACAGCGGCGTGCATGATGGCTCTCCTTCCGGAGGAAAGCTGAGTGCTCACGGAGGTGAGGCCGACCTCCGTGAGTGGGGTTGGGCGCTGCAGGGACCCCGGGAGTCTGTGTCCACCTATGCCTCCCGGGACATGATCCACCTCCGTGAGTCTGAAGATGCCAGTAAACTCATCAGGAGGCTCCGGAGGAGCTGCGCTGCACAAGCGCAAAAGCTGCAGGGGCCTCCAAACCAAGGAAGACAAAACTCCAAGCCGAGGTAAAGCAACTGACCATTGAAATTCATCTCCTGGAACTAAGGAAAGCCACCATCTTAGAGCAGAGTGGTCCTTTCAAAGAAAAACTCATAAATGAAGACCGCTTTAGAGAAATGGCTGATAACAGAGAGCAAACTCAGATGGGGCTGCAGCCTGAGAGCCAGGTGGATGATGAGAGTGATGATGACCAGCAGCAAGCCCCACCTGGCAGCCTGCAAAGTCACCCGCAGGCCACGTGCAGCGAGCTCCCTGCAGGACAGGCGACAGTGACATCCGGTCGCAGTTCTGCCTTCTCTGGGAAGGACAGTGACAGCAGCGGCCAGGGAGGGGCGCTAATGGCGGAGATTAAGCTCCTGGAGTCCCCAGTGTGCCTCCAAAACTTCTATCTTGGTGATGATCTACCAGAAGAGGCACCTGGGGGCCACAAAAAGGCAAAGAAGACCAAGCCAAAGCTGCAGGAAGCGGTAAGCTAGGTCTATGCCCCCCTTCCTGTACCCCCTGAGTCGGCGGCAGGCTCAGCTCGCTGTATAAGCCCCGTTGCCGAGCCCAGCCCGGGTTCTGCTGTGGATCCGGTGCAAAGGCGCGGGGAGATTACAGAGCGCGGTAGTGAGGCGCAGAGCTCCATCTCTGCTTGTAGTAGTGGGGACGTAGCATGAGGTGCATCAGCCGAGAGGCTGGACAGTGAGGGCGGCCCGGCGGCGGGCGTTCCATCAGGCCACGATGCTGTGGTGTGCTCCTCAGTGGGAGGGGGGAGCGGCCCGGTGTCGGGGGCAGCTCCGGTAGCCTCGGCACCTCTGAATGCTATTGCCGCTGATCACTTAGTTGAGAAGCGGCGGCAGTGTGAGGGGGCTGTTGGGGCTGAGCGTTCCGGTCCTCCCACGAAAGTGCTATTTTGTGTTGGCGTCGCTGGTCCGGAATATCCTGATGCTAAAGATCAGCGGCGCCTAACTGCAGCTAAAGATCAGCGGCACATTATACCAAATGCCAAACAGCGGAAATTACCGACCGATGATGTGGAGGGCACACATAAGACCGGGGGTGAGGTCGCCTCCAGTTCTATGGAGGTGACTGAGCCCCTTGTGCCTGATGCGGAGGTCAAAAGGTCATCCACCATTGTTACTGGTCCAGCAGGAATGAATGTGGTGGTGGGGGTGAATGAGGGTAATTCATTGTCTAGTGGTGTGGTTGCTGGTTTGGTGGAGGGTGAGATGGAGGTGGGAAATGGTGATACTGTTGGGGCTGATGTGGTCACTGGTCCGGTTGCCCCCCCGGGGGTGGCAACACCTGTCCAGAGTTATGCCAGTGTCACCTCCAGGGCAAATAGGGCATCCTCCTCAACTCCGGGCTTTGGGGACGGCATGTTGCAACGGCGCCTTCTGGAGGCTCTAAAGAAGGGGGAGAGATCACTAATGGTAGAGGGTCGAGAGGTTGATCTATCCTTCTGGATAGAGAGGCATGGCCTCGGGGCCTTCCGAGAGCAAAAAGGGGGGGATACAGTGTGGTCCCTCCCAACAGCCGGGCCAGGCAGTGTGCGTAGGAATGTGGTCCGTCTTTGGTGGAGGGGCAGTGATGCATGTCCACCAAGGTCTAAAGTTGTGGAGCTCCTGCTGAGGAGCGGCTTCAAGGCGATTGACATCTACGCCTTGATACATCCCTATTCCACGCCTGAGTTTGATGTCAGCTTTGTTCGGCCGGAGGGGCTTGAGCTCTTCTGGGCTAATTATGAGTTGGCAAAAAATGAGCCCGGCTGGTGAGACTTTGCCGTTCAGGCAGTGTCTCGCCAAAACCAGATGAAGAAAGTGACCGTGATGACTCGTAACGAGTCGCTTTCTTGCTATGACATCATGACGTGGCTTGGTCGGTATGGAGAGGTGGTGGAGATGCCAAAGAAAAACCGCGACGAGTTTGGTATCTGGTCAGGGGCCTGGACGTTTATGGTAAAACTTAAGCGTTCAGGTGGTACGGTTGCCCACATTCCATCGTCTGCCTTCCTGGGTAGGGATCTTATCCTGGTCTTCTACCAGGGGCAACCGAAGCTCAGTCACAGGTGCGGCGACCCCACACACTTCAGTGCAAACTGCACTGTGCAGAAATGCGCGTTGTGTGGGGGTGTCGGCCATCTTGCCGCCTCTTGTGTGGAGATTAGGTGCCACCTGTGTGGTGAGTTAGGTCACCCATTCAGCCGTTATCCTCGCTCCTTTGCTAATGCAGTCGAGACCCCAGTGGGAGTAAGCCGTGAGGCCGATTCTGCTGGGGAGGGGACTAGCAGGGGTGGGGGAGCTGAGGGGCCAGGGAAGAAAAGCAATAAAAAGACACCTGCCCAGCTGAGGCGTCTAGACAAGCGCAGACAGGAGAGGGAGCGGGGCGAGCCCCAGACTACCGGGGCAGCCCCTGTCCTGGATGCCAGTGTTGCTGCTGAGGCCGCGAGGGATGATGAGTTGGATGAGGAGGTCAGGAGGATCCACAGGGAGGAAACTGCCTCTGCCTCAGAATCCTCCCATTATGAAAGTATGGATGAGGATAATAAGCGGTAGCTAGAGAACAAGCGTAAGCTCGGCACCAAAAAGAAGAAAAAGAAGGGGGATAAAACATCTTCTCCCGCTCTGACCAAGGAAGGTAAAACCGACTCCCCTCTTGTTGGTCTTTCGAACCGGTTCCAAGCCCTTGATAACATCTCTTCCTCAGAAGAGGAGGCTGAGGGTGAGGTTCCGGCTTCAGCGGAGCTTACAGGGGGTGCCGAGTCTCCTTCTCCTGGGGATGCAAGGTCCTTGGGGGAGGGACTGGCCCAGAGTCCGGAGACGAGGACGAGAAAAGAAGGAAAAATGCTGGAATGGACACCTCTGTGTCATTAAAGAGGGGGAAGGATTCCTCCTCTGAGGCAGAGGATAAGGGGAGTGGGAAGAGAAAAGCCGTCTAACTTAATCACCAATGATGGCGGTACCCACTCCGTTGACGCTGGCGTCCATTAATGTTGCCAGCATTAAGTCAAATATGGCTAGATTTGCGGCCTTTGATTTTCTCAGCCGGGTTGAAGCTGACATTTTCTTTTTGCAAGAGACCAGGCTGCCAAATATGGCAGAAGTGTTTATAGCTAAGAGGGAGTGGAGACTCGGGCCCTCCTATTGGTCTCTTGCGGCCGAGCCGTATAGCGGAGTGGCGGTCCTTTTTACCGCACCGGTAGAATGCCGACGGGTTATTGAGTTAGAAATGGGGAGGTGCCTGATATTAGATGTCCTCATGAAGGGACAGGAGCTTCGGCTCATTAACATCTATGGTCCCCAATCTAAGTGGGACCGGAAGTGTCTCTTTACGAGGATCAAGCCCCACCTTTTTACGAGTCGGCAGGTCGTCTTTGGAGGGGACTTCAACACTGTCACGAGGCCCCGGGATAGAGGAGGTTCCAGAGACAAGCTGACTTATGATAGCGTCGCCCTTAATAGTATAGCTAGTGAGGCTCGCATGGTGGATGTCCACATCTGGCACACCCCAGGCCACGAGGGGTTCACCTATCATAGAGGTAACTGTAGGTCCAGGATAGACAGGTTTTATTTAAAGGAGGAAGCCGTCTCTTCAGCAGTATCTGTTGTTGAGGTGGAGTTCTCCGATCACTGTTTGATTTTGTTTTCCCTGAATGTTACAGAGACCCCCCGGATGGGAAGAGGCTTTTGGAGGCTCAATTCGTCTATCTTTGGAAGAAGCGGAGATAAGACAGTCCTTTTGAGGATTTTCTTCAGAGCCAGGTACCCTTACTGGATCTTTGTAGTAGTAAGTCAGAGTGGTGGCAGATGTTTAAGAAAAGGGTGGCGAGATTCTTCCGCCAGCTCTCGAGCCTCAGGAGCCTGGACAGGTATCGCCTGTATCAGGGCCTGAGGAGGAAACTCGAGCATCTTGTCTCAACTGGAGGTAGCCGCGAGGAGATCTCCAGAGTAAAATCTTTGCTAATGAGGTGTCAGTATGATAGACACGCATCTTTGGTTTTTGAGAGGGATTACGGGAAGTACCGCTCGCCCGACCCTTACAGAAACTGCAAGATGTCAGTGAATAGTAAAGTTGTTACAGGACTGGTTGACACTGCGGGGTCCCTGAAAAGATCCAGATCAGGGATCCTGGAGGTCGTCAGATCCTTCTACTCGCACCTCTTGGGGAAGAGGGATCTGGATTGGGATGAGATGTCGGCTTTTCTGGCAGAAGCCGTCCCCGAACCAGGGGTAGATGCCTCTCTTGGCGTTTTGACAGAGATGATCAGGGAAGAGGAAGTTAAGTTGGCGATTGAAGGGCTTGCCCTAAAGAAATCTCCCGGTCCAGATGGCTTAACATCTGAATTCTATAAGACCTTTAAGGACGCCTTGGTTCCCCTCTTGACTGAGGTATTCAATGAGTGTCTTTCCACGCGCACTCTGCCAAAGTCAATGAGGAGGTCTGCCCTGATCATCTTGTCAAAGGGTAAGGACCCATCTTGCATTGAGAACTGGCGTCCCATAGCGCTTCTCAATGCAGACAGGAAGGTTTTGGCAAAGGTGCTGTTTAATCGGCTGGTGAAATTTGCACCCCAGCTCCTTTCGGGGGCCCAGCATTGCTCTGTTCCGGGCCGCAGTACAATTAGTGCTGTACTCTGTGTCCGAGAGGCGGTGGAGCAGGGTAGGGCTGGTCACTGGAAGGGGTACATGCTGTCATTGGACCAGGCAAAAGCGTTTGATCGGGTTAATCATGAATACCTCTGGTCTGTCCTTCTGAGGTATGGCCTGCCGGGGGGGTTTGTTGATTGGCTTAAGACCTTGCACACTGGGGCAGAGAGTTTCCCGCTTGTGAACGGTTGGATTGGCAGCTCTTTTGAGGTTGGATATGGTGTTCGCCAGGGTTGTCCCTTGAGCCCGCTACTGTACGTGTTTGCGATTGACCCACTTCTTAGGAGGGTGGAGCGTGGACCGTTGGCTGGGATTGGGATGGACCGGGCAGCACCGGAAGCCACTCTGAGAGTGGTGGCGTATGCCGATGACGTCACCGTTTTTGTTTCCTCTGATGGGGAGGCAGAATGGCTGATGTCAGAGGTAAATCGCTACTCGGAGGCATCCGGGTCTAAGTTCAACCGGGATAAGTGTGAGAGTCTCTGGCTGGGAGGAGGAGATCCTGGTTTTGATCTCCCGGACACCCTTCCAGGACCCAGAGTCTCTGCAAAAGTTCTTGGCATCGAATTTGGCCAGGGGGATTACCCCAAACAAAATTGGGACAGCAGGCTAGAGATCGCCACTCAGAAGGTGAACCAACGGAAGGGTTGGTCTTTGACCCTAAGGGAAAGGGTAAACCTGATCAAAACTTACCTGCTCCCTTTGCTGATCTATCTGGGCAGTGTGTGCATCTTGCCAGAGCCTCTCTGGACTCGGGTCTACAGTTTGTTCTTCCAACTGTTATGGGGAAATAGACTGAACCTGGTCAAGAGGGAGGTTACTTACCGTACGAGGAGACTAGGAGGGTTGGGTATGGTCAACCCTGTGGTATTCCTTGTGAATACCTTCATTAAGATCAATATTGCAAACCTCTGGAAAGAGAGGGCTCCTCTGTGGGTATTCTCCTGTAAGGGATGGTTTCAGCCTTTCTTCCAGGAATGGGAGACAGGAGGGCAAGCGAAGGATCTCCGCACACCGCATGGACATCTCCCGGCTTACGCTACCGTGGTTCTGAAGGTAATTCGCCGGTGGGGTCTGGGAATGTGGGAGGTCAGGACTCTGCCAAGGAAGCTCCTTGACAAAAGGGTTCTGTTGACCCACTTTCAGAGGCCTCTGGCGCTCAGGGATTGCCCAAGTCGGGATCTTGGGGTGGGTCTGTATCCTTTGAATTCTATCAGGATCCCCTCGAAGGTTTGGGACTTGGCTTGGCGCTGCTTCCATGGGAAACTGTGTGTGAGGGACAATCTGAAGTGTAGGAGCTCTGAGGACAGGAACTGTCCTCGGGAGCATTGTGGTACCATGCTTGAAAGCATGGACCACTTCCTGCTTCGTTGTCCCTTTAACACAGAGGTGTACAACAGGGTGGGCGCCTCCATTGGCTGGCCCCGGCTGGCCGGTCTCTCTTATGCGGAATGGGCCTATGGAGCATTCGGGGACCTGGGTGGTCGGGACCGCTGCACCTTATTTCTAGTTAGCGCAGTGGTTAGGTATCACACGTGGAACGCACGGTGCTTAGTATCGACGCAGCGGAAAATCCTCCCAGTGGACGATGTGTTTAGGACCATACTCGGTGACCTGGTGAAGGTGCGTTCTCTGGAGTATGAGAGACTGGGTACACGGAGGGCCGCTCTCCTCTGGAGGGGCTTTTCTTTTAGTGTGCCCTAGTCTGGTCATCTCCTCTCCTGGTGGTGGGCTGCTGCTGACACCATAGATTTTTGTTTTATTGATCAGTAGACAGTGATGTAGGGCTGCAGGCGCCGAACTTGGGCTTTGTCAGTTGTGGTTATTGTATTGTTTGCTATTGTATATATTGTATATTTGGGTTTGGATGTAGGTGTTAGGTTGGGTGGAGGGAAAAGGGGGGAGGTGGGTTCATCTTGTGGGACACTGGTTATTTGGGTGAATAACTGGCACTGCCTGATCTGTCCTATGGACGTTGGACATGGACTGAGGCATTAGGCGCGGGACCAGCTCGCAGGTCAGTGCCGGGGAGGGACTGGTGGGCTCGAGTGTGGGGGGTTTTGTTTTGTATATATTTGTATAGTTAGTATTTATTTTATTTATAATAAAAAAAATGTATATATTAGTTTGTATATAATTTGTCGGTTATTGTTTATTATATTGTTATTTTTTGTTTGGTAACCGGACCAGATGTCATGGTGTAGGTAGTTATTATTGTGTATATATGTATAATATGTGTGTGAGGAGAGAGGGAGCGGCTGGACCAGTTCATTACATTGTTTATTTTCTGGTTATTAATTTTGTTATGTTTCTGTTATCATTATTGTTATGTTTTTCATTTTTATAATAAAAGATCTACAGGATGTAACTCAGGATCAGTACAGGATAAGTAATGTAATGTATGTACACAGTGACTGCACCAGCAGAATAGTGAGTGCAGCTCTGGAGTATAATACAGGATGTAACTCAGGATCAGTACACTATAAGTAATGTAATGTATGTACACAGTGACTGTACCAGCAGAATAGTGAGTGCAGCTCTGGAGTATAATACACGATGTAACTCAGGATCAGTACAGGATAAGTAGTGTAATGTATGTACTCAGTGACTGCACCAGCAGAATAGTGAGTGCAGCTCTGGATATAATACAGGATGTAACTCAGGATCAGTACAGGATAAGTAATGTAATATATGTACTCAGTGACTGCACCAGCAGAATAGTGAGTGCAGCTCTGGAGTATAATACAGGATGTAACTCAGGATCAGTACAGGATAAGTAATGTATGTACACAGTGACTGCACCAGCAGAATAGTGAGTGCAGCTCTGGAGTATAATACAGGATGTAACTCAGGATCAGTACAGGATAAGTAATGTAATGTATGTACACAGTGACTCCACCAGCAGAATAGTGAGTGCAGCTCTGGGGTATAATACAGGATGTAACTCAGGATCAGTACAGGATCAGTAATGTAATGTAATGTATGTACACAGTGACTCCACCTGCAGAATAGTGAGTGCAGCTCTGGAGTATAATACAGGATGTAACTCAGGATCAGTACAGGATAAGTAATGTAATGTATGTACACAGTGACTCAACCAGCAGAATAGTGAGTGCAGCTCTGGAGTATAATACAGGATATAACTCAGGATCAGTACAGGATAAGTAATGTAATGTATGTACACAGTGACTGCACCAGCAGAATAGTGAGTGCAGCTCTGGAGTATAATACAGGATGTAACTCAGGATCAGTACAGGATAAGTAATGTAATGTATGTACACATAGACTGCACCAGCAGAATAGTGAGTGCAGCTCTGGAATATAATACAGGATGTAACTCAGGATCAGTACAAGATAAGTAATGTAATGTATGTACACAGTGACTACACCAGCAGAATAGTGAGTGCAGCTCTGGAGTATAATACAGGATGTAACTCAGGATCAGTACAGGATAAGTAATGTAATGTATGTACACAGTGACTGCACCAGCAGAATAGTGAGTGCAGATCTGGAGTATAATACAGGATGTAACTCAGGATCAGTACAGGATAAGTAATGTAATGTATGTACACAGTGACTCCACCAGCAGAATAGTGAGTGCAGCTCTGGAGTATAATACAGGATGTAACTCAGGATCAGTACACTATAAGTAATGTAATGTATGTACACAGTGACTGTACCAGCAGAATAGTGAGTGCAGCTCTGGAGTATAATACAGGATGTAACTCAGGATCAGTACACTATAAGTAATGTAATGTATGTACACAGTGACTGTACCAGCAGAATAGTGAGTGCAGCTCTGGAGTATAATACACGATGTAACTCAGGATCAGTACAGGATAAGTAGTGTAATGTATGTACTCAGTGACTGCACCAGCAGAATAGTGAGTGCAGCTCTGGATATAATACAGGATGTAACTCAGGATCAGTACAGGATAAGTAATGTAATATATGTACTCAGTGACTGCACCAGCAGAATAGTGAGTGCAGCTCTGGAGTATAATACAGGATGTAACTCAGGATCAGTACAGGATAAGTAATGTATGTACACAGTGACTGCACCAGCAGAATAGTGAGTGCAGCTCTGGAGTATAATACAGGATGTAACTCAGGATCAGTACAGGATAAGTAATGTAATGTATGTACACAGTGACTCCACCTGCAGAATAGTGAGTGCAGCTCTGGAGTATAATACAGGATGTAACTCAGGATCAGTACAGGATAAGTAATGTAATGTATGTACACAGTGACTCAACCAGCAGAATAGTGAGTGCAGCTCTGGAGTATAATACAGGATATAACTCAGGATCAGTACAGGATAAGTAATGTAATGTATGTACACAGTGACTGCACCAGCAGAATAGTGAGTGCAGCTCTGGAGTATAATACAGGATGTAACTCAGGATCAGTACAGGATCAGTAATGTAATGTATGTACACAGTGACTCAACCAGCAGAATAGTGAGAGCAGCTCTGGAGTATAATACAAGATGTAACTCAGGATCAGTACAGGATAAGTAATGTAATGTATGTACACATAGACTGCACCAGCAGAATAGTGAGTGCAGCTCTGGAATATAATACAGGATGTAACTCAGGATCAGTACAAGATAAGTAATGTAATGTATGTACACAGTGACTACACCAGCAGAATAGTGAGTGCAGCTCTGGAGTATAATACAGGATGTAACTCAGGATCAGTACAGGATAAGTAATGTAATGTATGTACACAGTGACTGCACCAGCAGAATAGTGAGTGCAGCTCTGGGGTATAATACAGGATGTAACTCAGGATCAGTACAGGATAAGTAATGTAATGTATGTACACAGTGACTGCACCAGCAGAATAGTGAGTGCAGCTCTGGGGTATAATATAGGATGTAACTCAGGATCAGTACAGGATAAGTAATGTAATGTATGTACACAGTGACTGCACCAGCAGTATAGTGAGTGCAGCTCTGGAGTATAATACAGGATGTAACTCAGGATCAGTACAGGATAAGTAATGTAATGTATGTAAACAGTGACTGCACCAGCAGAATAGAGAGTGCAGCTCTGGGGTATAATACAGGATGTAACTCAGGATCAGTACAGGATAAGTAATGTAATGTATGTACACAGTGACTGCACCAGCAGTATAGTGAGTGCAGCTCTGGAGTATAATACAGGATGTAACTCAGGATCAGTACAGGATAAGTAATGTAATGTATGTACACAGTGACTGCACCAGCAGAATAGTGAGTGCAGCTCTGGGGTATAATATAGGATGTAACTCAGGATCAGTACAGGATAAGTAATGTAATGTATGTACACAGTGACTGCACCAGCAGTATAGTGAGTGCAGCTCTGGAGTATAATACAGGATGTAACTCAGGATCAGTACAGGATAAGTAATGTAATGTATGTACACATAGACTGCACCAGCAGAATAGTGAGTGCAGCTCTGGAATATAATACAGGATGTAACTCAGGATCTGTACAAGATAAGTAATGTAATGTATGTTCACAGTGACTGCACCAGCAGAATAGTGAGTGCAGCTCTGGGGTATAATACAGGATGTAACTCAGGATCAGTACAGGATAAGTAATGTAATGTATGTACACAGTGACTGCACCAGCAGAATAGTGAATGCAGCTCTGGTGTATGATACAGGATGTAACTCAGGATCAGTACAGGATACGTAATGTAATGTATGTACAA
Source organism: Phyllobates terribilis (assembly GCF_046119375.1). Lineage (NCBI taxonomy): Eukaryota > Metazoa > Chordata > Amphibia > Anura > Dendrobatidae > Phyllobates > Phyllobates terribilis. The sequence goes on from NW_027362765.1 coordinate 79,536,284, forward strand.
AGTGACTGCACCAGCAGAATAGTGAGTGCAGCTCTGGAGTATAATACAGGATGTAACTCAGGATCAGTACAGGATAAGTAATGTATGTACACAGTGACTGCACCAGCAGAATAGTGAGTGCAGCTCTGGAGTATAATACAGGATGTAACTCAGGATCAGTACAGGATAAGTAATGTAATGTATGTACACAGTGACTGCACCAGCAGAATAGTGAGTGCAGCTCTGGAGTATAATACAGGATGTAACTCAGGATCAGTACAGGATCAGTAATGTAATGTATGTACACAGTGACTCCACCAGCAGAATAGTGAGAGCAGCTCTAGAGTATAATACAGGATGTAACTGAGGATAAGTAATGTAATGTATGTACACAGTGACTGCACCAGCAGAATAGTGAGTGCAGCTCTGGGGTATAATACAGGATGTAACTCAGGATCAGTACAGGATAAGTAATGGAATGTATGTACACAGTGACTGCACCAGCAGAATAGTGAGTGCAGCTCTGGGGTATAATACAGGATGTAACTCAGGATCAGTACAGGATCAGTAATGTAATGCATGTACACAGTGACTGTACCAGCAGAATAGTGAGTGCAGCTCTGGAGTATAATACAGGATGTAACTCAGGATCAGTACAGGATAAGTAATGTAATGTATGTACACAGTGACTGCACCAGCAGAATAGTGAGTGCAGCTCTGGGGTATAATACAGGATGTAACTCAGCATCAGTACAGGATAAGTAATGTAATGTATGTACACAGTGACTGCACCAGCCGAATAGTGAGTGCAGCTCTGGAGTATAATACAGGATGCAACTCAGGATCAGTACAGGATAAGTAATGTAATATATGTATACAGTGACTGCACCAGCAGAATAGTGAGTGCAGCTCCGTAGTATAATACAGGATGTAACTCAGGATCAGTACAGGATAAGTAATGTAATGTATGTACACAGTGACTGCACCAGCAGAATAGTGAGTGCAGCTCCGTAGTATAATACCGGAGGTAACTCAGGATCAGTACAGGATATGTAATGTAATGTATGTACACAGTGACTGCACCAGCAGAATAGTGAGTGCAGCTCCGTAGTATAATACCGGAGGTAACTCAGGATCAGTAATGTAATGTATGTACACAGTGACTGCATCAACAGAATAGTGAGTGCAGCTCTGGAGCATAATACAGGATGTAACTCAGATCAGTACAGGATAAGTAATGTAATGTATGTACACAGTGACTGCACCAGCAGAATAGTGAGTACAGCTCTGGAGTATAATACAGGATGTATCTCAGGATCAGTACAGGATAAGTAATGTAATGTATGTACACAGTGACTGCACCAGCAGAATAGTGAGTGCAGCTCTGGAGTATAATACAGGATGTAACTCAGGATCAGTACAGGATAAGTAATGTAATGTATGTACACAGTGACTGCATCAGCAGAATAGTGAGTGCAGCTCTGGAGTATAATACAGAATGTAACTCAGGATCAGTACAGGATAAGTAATGTAATGTATGTACACAGTGACTGCACCAGCAGAATAGTGAGTGCAGCTTTGGAGTATAATACACGATGTAACTCAGGATCAGTACAGGATAAGTAGTGTAATGTATGTACTCAGTGACTGCACCAGCAGAATAGTGAGTGCAGCTCTGGAGTATAATACAGGATGTAACTCAGGATCAGTACAGGATAAGTAATGTATGTACACAGTGACTGCACCAGCAGAATAGTGAGTGCAGCTCTGGAGTATAATACAGGATGTAACTCAGGATCAGTACAGGATAAGTAATGTAATGTATGTACACAGTGACTGCACCAGCAGAATAGTGAGAGCAGCTCTGGAGTATAATACAGGATGTAACTCAGGATCAGTACAGGATAAGTAATGTAATGTATGTACACATAGACTGCACCAGCAGAATAGTGAGTGCAGCTCTGGAATATAATACAGGATGTAACTCAGGATCAGTACAAGATAAGTAATGTAATGTATGTACACAGTGACTGCACCAGCAGAATAGTGAGTGCAGCTCTGGGGTATAATACAGGATGTAACTCAGGATCAGTACAGGATAAGTAATGTAATGTATGTACACAGTGACTGCACCAGCAGAATAGTGAGTGCAGCTCTGGGGTATAATATAGGATGTAACTCAGGATCAGTACAGGATAAGTAATGTAATGTATGTACACAGTGACTGCACCAGCAGTATAGTGAGTGCAGCTCTGGAGTATAATACAGGATGTAACTCAGGATCAGTATAGGATAAGTAATGTAATGTATGTACACATAGACTGCACCAGCAGAATAGTGAGTGCAGCTCTGGAATATAATACAGGATGTAACTCAGGATCTGTACAAGATAAGTAATGTAATGTATGTACACAGTGACTGCACCAGCAGAATAGTGAGTGCAGCTCTGGGGTATAATACAGGATGTAACTCAGGATCAGTACAGGATAAGTAATGTAATGTATGTACAAAGTGACTGCACCAGCAGAATAGTGAGTGCAGCTCTGGAGAATAATACAGGATGTAACTCAGGATCAGTACAGGATAAGTAATGTATGTACACAGTGACTGCACCAGCAGAATAGTGAGTGCAGCTCTGGAGTATAATACAGGATGTAACTCAGGATCAGTACAGGATAAGTAATGTAATGTATGTACACAGTGACTGCACCAGCAGAATAGTGAGTGCAGCTCTGGAGTATAATACAGGATGTAACTCAGGATCAGTACAGGATCAGTAATGTAATGTATGTACACAGTGACTCCACCAGCAGAATAGTGAGAGCAGCTCTAGAGTATAATACAGGATGTAACTCAGGATAAGTAATGTAATGTATGTACACAGTGACTGCACCAGCAGAATAGTGAGTGCTGCTCTGGGGTCTAATACAGGATGTAACTCAGGATCAGTACAGGATAAGTAATATAATGTATGTACACAGTGACTGCACCAGCAGAATAGTGAGTGCAGCTCTGGAGTATAATACAGGATGTAACTCAGGATCAGTACAAGATAAGTAATGTAATGTATGTACACAGTGACTGCACCAGCAGAATAGTGAGTGCAGCTCTGGGGTATAATACAGGATGTAACTCAGGATCAGTACAGGATAAGTAATGTAATGTATATACACAGTGACTTCACCAGCAGAATAGTGAGTGCAGCTCTGGAGTATAATACAGAATGTAACTCAGGATAAGTAATGTAATGTATATACACAGTGACTCCACCAGCCGAATAGTGAGTGCAGCTCTGGGGTATAATACAGGATGTAACTCAGGATCAGTACAGGATCAGTAATGTAATGTATGTACGCAGTGACTGCACCAGCAGAATAGTGAGTGCAGCTCTGGAGTATAATACAGGATGTAACTCAGGATCAGTACAGGATAAGTAATGTAATGTATGTACACAGTGACTGCACCAGCAGAATAGTGAGTGCAGCTCTGGAGTATAATACAGGATGTAACTCAGGATCAGTACAGGATAAGTAATGTAATGTATGTACACAGTGACTGCATCAGCAGAATACTGAGTGCAGCTCTGGAGTATAATACAGAATGTAACTCAGGATCAGTACAGGATAAGTAATGTAATGTATGTACAGAGTGACTGCTCCAGCAGAATAGTGAGTGCAGCTCTGGAGTATAATACAGGATGTAACTCAGGATCAGTGCAGGATAAGTAATCGAATGTATGTACACAGTGACTGCACCAGCAGAATAGTGAGTGCAGCTCTGGAGGATAATACAGGATGTAACTCAGGATCAGTACAGGAAAAGTAATGTAATGTATGTACACAGTGACTGCACCAGCAGAATAGTGAGTGCAGTTCTGGAGTATAATACAGGATGTAACTTAGGATCAGAACAGGATAAGTAATGTTTGTACACAGTGAATCCACCAGCAGAATAGTGAGTGCAGCTCTGGGGTATAATACAGGATGTAACTCAGGATCAGTACAGGATAAGTAATGTAATGTATGTACACAGTGACTGCACCCTCAGAATAGTGAGTGCAGCTCCGTAGTATAATACCGGAGGTAACTCAGGATCAGTACAGGATAAGTAATGTAATGTATGTACACAGTGACTGCACCAGCAGAATAGTGAGTGCAGCTCTGGAGTATAATACAGGATGTAACTCAGGATCAGTACAGGATAAGTAATGTAATATATGTACTCAGTGACTGCACCAGCAGAATAGTGAGTGCAGCTCTGGAGTATAATACAGGATGTAACTCAGGATCAGTACAGGATCAGTAATGTAATGTATGTACACAGTGACTCAACCAGCAGAATAGTGAGAGCAGCTCTGGAGTATAATACAAGATGTAACTCAGGATCAGTACAGGATAAGTAATGTAATGTATGTACACATAGACTGCACCAGCAGAATAGTGAGTGCAGCTCTGGAATATAATACAGGATGTAACTCAGGATCAGTACAAGATAAGTAATGTAATGTATGTACACAGTGACTACACCAGCAGAATAGTGAGTGCAGCTCTGGAGTATAATACAGGATGTAACTCAGGATCAGTACAGGATAAGTAATGTAATGTATGTACACAGTGACTGCACCAGCAGAATAGTGAGTGCAGCTCTGGAGTATAATACAGGATGTAACTCAGGATCAGTACAGGATAAGTAATGTAATGTATGTACACAGTGACTCCACCAGCAGAATAGTGAGTGCAGATCTGGAGTATAATACAGGATGTAACTCAGGATCAGTACAGGATAAGTAATGTAATGTATGTACACAGTGACTGCACCAGCAGAATAGTGAGTGCAGCTCTGGAGTATAATACAGGATGTAACTCAGGATCAGTACACTATAAGTAATGTAATGTATGTACACAGTGACTGTACCAGCAGAATAGTGAGTGCAGCTCTGGAGTATAATACAGGATGTAACTCAGGATCAGTACACTATAAGTAATGTAATGTATGTACACAGTGACTGTACCAGCAGAATAGTGAGTGCAGCTCTGGAGTATAATACACGATGTAACTCAGGATCAGTACAGGATAAGTAGTGTAATGTATGTACTCAGTGACTGCACCAGCAGAATAGTGAGTGCAGCTCTGGATATAATACAGGATGTAACTCAGGATCAGTACAGGATAAGTAATGTAATATATGTACTCAGTGACTGCACCAGCAGAATAGTGAGTGCAGCTCTGGAGTATAATACAGGATGTAACTCAGGATCAGTACAGGATAAGTAATGTATGTACACAGTGACTGCACCAGCAGAATAGTGAGTGCAGCTCTGGAGTATAATACAGGATGTAACTCAGGATCAGTACAGGATAAGTAATGTAATGTATGTACACAGTGACTCCACCTGCAGAATAGTGAGTGCAGCTCTGGAGTATAATACAGGATGTAACTCAGGATCAGTACAGGATAAGTAATGTAATGTATGTACACAGTGACTCAACCAGCAGAATAGTGAGTGCAGCTCTGGAGTATAATACAGGATATAACTCAGGATCAGTACAGGATAAGTAATGTAATGTATGTACACAGTGACTGCACCAGCAGAATAGTGAGTGCAGCTCTGGAGTATAATACAGGATGTAACTCAGGATCAGTACAGGATCAGTAATGTAATGTATGTACACAGTGACTCAACCAGCAGAATAGTGAGAGCAGCTCTGGAGTATAATACAAGATGTAACTCAGGATCAGTACAGGATAAGTAATGTAATGTATGTACACATAGACTGCACCAGCAGAATAGTGAGTGCAGCTCTGGAATATAATACAGGATGTAACTCAGGATCAGTACAAGATAAGTAATGTAATGTATGTACACAGTGACTACACCAGCAGAATAGTGAGTGCAGCTCTGGAGTATAATACAGGATGTAACTCAGGATCAGTACAGGATAAGTAATGTAATGTATGTACACAGTGACTGCACCAGCAGAATAGTGAGTGCAGCTCTGGGGTATAATACAGGATGTAACTCAGGATCAGTACAGGATAAGTAATGTAATGTATGTACACAGTGACTGCACCAGCAGAATAGTGAGTGCAGCTCTGGGGTATAATATAGGATGTAACTCAGGATCAGTACAGGATAAGTAATGTAATGTATGTACACAGTGACTGCACCAGCAGTATAGTGAGTGCAGCTCTGGAGTATAATACAGGATGTAACTCAGGATCAGTACAGGATAAGTAATGTAATGTATGTAAACAGTGACTGCACCAGCAGAATAGAGAGTGCAGCTCTGGGGTATAATACAGGATGTAACTCAGGATCAGTACAGGATAAGTAATGTAATGTATGTACACAGTGACTGCACCAGCAGTATAGTGAGTGCAGCTCTGGAGTATAATACAGGATGTAACTCAGGATCAGTACAGGATAAGTAATGTAATGTATGTACACAGTGACTGCACCAGCAGAATAGTGAGTGCAGCTCTGGGGTATAATATAGGATGTAACTCAGGATCAGTACAGGATAAGTAATGTAATGTATGTACACAGTGACTGCACCAGCAGTATAGTGAGTGCAGCTCTGGAGTATAATACAGGATGTAACTCAGGATCAGTACAGGATAAGTAATGTAATGTATGTACACATAGACTGCACCAGCAGAATAGTGAGTGCAGCTCTGGAATATAATACAGGATGTAACTCAGGATCTGTACAAGATAAGTAATGTAATGTATGTACACAGTGACTGCACCAGCAGAATAGTGAGTGCAGCTCTGGGGTATAATACAGGATGTAACTCAGGATCAGTACAGGATAAGTAATGTAATGTATGTACACAGTGACTGCACCAGCAGAATAGTGAATGCAGCTCTGGTGTATGATACAGGATGTAACTCAGGATCAGTACAGGATAAGTAATGTAATGTATGTACAAAGTGACTGCACCAGCAGAATAGTGAGTGCAGCTCTGGAGTATAATACAGGATGTAACTCAGGATCAGTACAGGATAAGTAATGTATGTACACAGTGACTGCACCAGCAGAATAGTGAGTGCAGCTCTGGAGTATAATACAGGATGTAACTCAGGATCAGTACAGGATAAGTAATGTAATGTATGTACACAGTGACTGCACCAGCAGAATAGTGAGTGCAGCTCTGGAGTATAATACAGGATGTAACTCAGGATCAGTACAGGATCAGTAATGTAATGTATGTACACAGTGACTCCACCAGCAGAATAGTGAGAGCAGCTCTAGAGTATAATACAGGATGTAACTGAGGATAAGTAATGTAATGTATGTACACAGTGACTGCACCAGCAGAATAGTGAGTGCAGCTCTGGGGTATAATACAGGATGTAACTCAGGATCAGTACAGGATAAGTAATGGAATGTATGTACACAGTGACTGCACCAGCAGAATAGTGAGTGCAGCTCTGGGGTATAATACAGGATGTAACTCAGGATCAGTACAGGATCAGTAATGTAATGCATGTACACAGTGACTGTACCAGCAGAATAGTGAGTGCAGCTCTGGAGTATAATACAGGATGTAACTCAGGATCAGTACAGGATAAGTAATGTAATGTATGTACACAGTGACTGCACCAGCAGAATAGTGAGTGCAGCTCTGGGGTATAATACAGGATGTAACTCAGCATCAGTACAGGATAAGTAATGTAATGTATGTACACAGTGACTGCACCAGCCGAATAGTGAGTGCAGCTCTGGAGTATAATACAGGATGCAACTCAGGATCAGTACAGGATAAGTAATGTAATATATGTATACAGTGACTGCACCAGCAGAATAGTGAGTGCAGCTCCGTAGTATAATACAGGATGTAACTCAGGATCAGTACAGGATAAGTAATGTAATGTATGTACACAGTGACTGCACCAGCAGAATAGTGAGTGCAGCTCCGTAGTATAATACCGGAGGTAACTCAGGATCAGTACAGGATATGTAATGTAATGTATGTACACAGTGACTGCACCAGCAGAATAGTGAGTGCAGCTCCGTAGTATAATACCGGAGGTAACTCAGGATCAGTAATGTAATGTATGTACACAGTGACTGCATCAACAGAATAGTGAGTGCAGCTCTGGAGCATAATACAGGATGTAACTCAGATCAGTACAGGATAAGTAATGTAATGTATGTACACAGTGACTGCACCAGCAGAATAGTGAGTACAGCTCTGGAGTATAATACAGGATGTATCTCAGGATCAGTACAGGATAAGTAATGTAATGTATGTACACAGTGACTGCACCAGCAGAATAGTGAGTGCAGCTCTGGAGTATAATACAGGATGTAACTCAGGATCAGTACAGGATAAGTAATGTAATGTATGTACACAGTGACTGCATCAGCAGAATAGTGAGTGCAGCTCTGGAGTATAATACAGAATGTAACTCAGGATCAGTACAGGATAAGTAATGTAATGTATGTACACAGTGACTGCACCAGCAGAATAGTGAGTGCAGCTTTGGAGTATAATACACGATGTAACTCAGGATCAGTACAGGATAAGTAGTGTAATGTATGTACTCAGTGACTGCACCAGCAGAATAGTGAGTGCAGCTCTGGAGTATAATACAGGATGTAACTCAGGATCAGTACAGGATAAGTAATGTATGTACACAGTGACTGCACCAGCAGAATAGTGAGTGCAGCTCTGGAGTATAATACAGGATGTAACTCAGGATCAGTACAGGATAAGTAATGTAATGTATGTACACAGTGACTGCACCAGCAGAATAGTGAGAGCAGCTCTGGAGTATAATACAGGATGTAACTCAGGATCAGTACAGGATAAGTAATGTAATGTATGTACACATAGACTGCACCAGCAGAATAGTGAGTGCAGCTCTGGAATATAATACAGGATGTAACTCAGGATCAGTACAAGATAAGTAATGTAATGTATGTACACAGTGACTGCACCAGCAGAATAGTGAGTGCAGCTCTGGGGTATAATACAGGATGTAACTCAGGATCAGTACAGGATAAGTAATGTAATGTATGTACACAGTGACTGCACCAGCAGAATAGTGAGTGCAGCTCTGGGGTATAATATAGGATGTAACTCAGGATCAGTACAGGATAAGTAATGTAATGTATGTACACAGTGACTGCACCAGCAGTATAGTGAGTGCAGCTCTGGAGTATAATACAGGATGTAACTCAGGATCAGTATAGGATAAGTAATGTAATGTATGTACACATAGACTGCACCAGCAGAATAGTGAGTGCAGCTCTGGAATATAATACAGGATGTAACTCAGGATCTGTACAAGATAAGTAATGTAATGTATGTACACAGTGACTGCACCAGCAGAATAGTGAGTGCAGCTCTGGGGTATAATACAGGATGTAACTCAGGATCAGTACAGGATAAGTAATGTAATGTATGTACAAAGTGACTGCACCAGCAGAATAGTGAGTGCAGCTCTGGAGAATAATACAGGATGTAACTCAGGATCAGTACAGGATAAGTAATGTATGTACACAGTGACTGCACCAGCAGAATAGTGAGTGCAGCTCTGGAGTATAATACAGGATGTAACTCAGGATCAGTACAGGATAAGTAATGTAATGTATGTACACAGTGACTGCACCAGCAGAATAGTGAGTGCAGCTCTGGAGTATAATACAGGATGTAACTCAGGATCAGTACAGGATCAGTAATGTAATGTATGTACACAGTGACTCCACCAGCAGAATAGTGAGAGCAGCTCTAGAGTATAATACAGGATGTAACTCAGGATAAGTAATGTAATGTATGTACACAGTGACTGCACCAGCAGAATAGTGAGTGCTGCTCTGGGGTCTAATACAGGATGTAACTCAGGATCAGTACAGGATAAGTAATATAATGTATGTACACAGTGACTGCACCAGCAGAATAGTGAGTGCAGCTCTGGAGTATAATACAGGATGTAACTCAGGATCAGTACAAGATAAGTAATGTAATGTATGTACACAGTGACTGCACCAGCAGAATAGTGAGTGCAGCTCTGGGGTATAATACAGGATGTAACTCAGGATCAGTACAGGATAAGTAATGTAATGTATATACACAGTGACTTCACCAGCAGAATAGTGAGTGCAGCTCTGGAGTATAATACAGAATGTAACTCAGGATAAGTAATGTAATGTATATACACAGTGACTCCACCAGCCGAATAGTGAGTGCAGCTCTGGGGTATAATACAGGATGTAACTCAGGATCAGTACAGGATCAGTAATGTAATGTATGTACGCAGTGACTGCACCAGCAGAATAGTGAGTGCAGCTCTGGAGTATAATACAGGATGTAACTCAGGATCAGTACAGGATAAGTAATGTAATGTATGTACACAGTGACTGCACCAGCAGAATAGTGAGTGCAGCTCTGGAGTATAATACAGGATGTAACTCAGGATCAGTACAGGATAAGTAATGTAATGTATGTACACAGTGACTGCATCAGCAGAATACTGAGTGCAGCTCTGGAGTATAATACAGAATGTAACTCAGGATCAGTACAGGATAAGTAATGTAATGTATGTACAGAGTGACTGCTCCAGCAGAATAGTGAGTGCAGCTCTGGAGTATAATACAGGATGTAACTCAGGATCAGTGCAGGATAAGTAATCGAATGTATGTACACAGTGACTGCACCAGCAGAATAGTGAGTGCAGCTCTGGAGGATAATACAGGATGTAACTCAGGATCAGTACAGGAAAAGTAATGTAATGTATGTACACAGTGACTGCACCAGCAGAATAGTGAGTGCAGTTCTGGAGTATAATACAGGATGTAACTTAGGATCAGAACAGGATAAGTAATGTTTGTACACAGTGAATCCACCAGCAGAATAGTGAGTGCAGCTCTGGGGTATAATACAGGATGTAACTCAGGATCAGTACAGGATAAGTAATGTAATGTATGTACACAGTGACTGCACCCTCAGAATAGTGAGTGCAGCTCCGTAGTATAATACCGGAGGTAACTCAGGATCAGTACAGGATAAGTAATGTAATGTATGTACACAGTGACTGCACCAGCAGAATAGTGAGTGCAGCTCTGGAGTATAATACAGGATGTAACTCAGGATCAGTACAGGATAAGTAATGTAATGTATGTACACAGTGACTGCACCAGCAGAATAGTGAGTGCAGTTCTGGAGTATAATACAGGATGTAACTTAGGATCAGAACAGGATAAGTAATGTTTGTACACAGTGAATCCACCAGCAGAATAGTGAGTGCAGCTCTGGGGTATAATACAGGATGTAACTCAGGATCAGTACAGGATCAGTAATGTAATGCATGTACACAGTGACTGCACCAGCAGAATAGTGAGTGCAGCTCTGGAGTATAATACAGGATGTAACTCAGGATCAGTACAGGATCAGTAATGTAATGCATGTACACAGTGACTGTACCAGCAGAATAGTGAGTGCAGCTCTGGAGTATAATACAGGATGTAACTCAGGATCAGTACAGGATAAGTAATGTAATGTATGTACACAGTGACTGCACCAGCAGAATAGTGAGTGCAGCTCTGGAGTATAATACAGGATGCAACTCAGGATCAGTACAGGATAAGTAATGTAATATATGTATACAGTGACTGCACCAGCAGAATAGTGAGTGCAGCTCCGTAGTATAATACAGGATGTAACTCAGGATCAGTACAGGATAAGTAATGTAATGTATGTACACAGTGACTGCACCAGCAGAATAGTGAGTGCAGCTCCGTAGTATAATACCGGAGGTAACTCAGGATCAGTACAGGATAAGTAATGTAATGTATGTACACAGTGACTGCACCAGCAGAATAGTGAGTGCAGCTCCGTAGTATAATACCGGAGGTAACTCAGGATCAGTAATGTAATGTATGTACACAGTGACTGCATCAACAGAATAGTGAGTGCAGCTCTGGAGCATAATACAGGATGTAACTCAGATCAGTACAGGATAAGTAATGTAATGTATGTACACAGTGACTGCACCAGCAGAATAGTGAGTACAGCTCTGGAGTATAATACAGGATGTATCTCAGGATCAGTACAGGATAAGTAATGTAATGTATGTACACAGTGACTGCACCAGCAGAATAGTGAGTGCAGCTCTGGAGTATAATACAGGATGTAACTCAGGATCAGTACAGGATAAGTAATGTAATGTATGTACACAGTGACTGCATCAGCAGAATAGTGAGTGCAGCTCTGGAGTATAATACAGAATGTAACTCAGGATCAGTACAGGATAAGTAATGTAATGTATGTACACAGTGACTGCACCAGCAGAATAGTGAGTGCAGCTTTGGAGTATAATACACGATGTAACTCAGGATCAGTACAGGATAAGTAATGTATGTACACAGTGACTGCACCAGCAGAATAGTGAGTGCAGCTCTGGAGTATAATACAGGATGTAACTCAGGATCAGTACAGGATAAGTAATGTAATGTATGTACACAGTGACTCCACCAGCAGAATAGTGAGTGCAGCTCTGGAGTATAATACAGGATGTAACTCAGGATCAGTACAGGATAAGTAATGTATGTACACAGTGACTGCACCAGCAGAATAGTTAGAGCAGCTCTGGAGTATAATACAGGATGTAACTCAGGATCAGTACAGGATAAGTAATGTAATGTATGTACACATAGACTGCACCAGCAGAATAGTGAGTGCAGCTCTGGAATATAATACAGGATGTAACTCAGGATCAGTACAAGATAAGTAATGTAATGTATGTACACAGTGACTGCACCAGCAGAATAGTGAGTGCAGCTCTGGGGTATAATACAGGATGTAACTCAGGATCAGTACAGGATAAGTAATGTAATGTATGTACACAGTGACTGCACCAGCAGAATAGTGAGTGCAGCTCTGGGGTATAATATAGGATGTAACTCAGGATCAGTACAGGATAAGTAATGTAATGTATGTACACAGTGACTGCACCAGCAGTATAGTGAGTGCAGCTCTGGAGTATAATACAGGATGTAACTCAGGATCAGTATAGGATAAGTAATGTAATGTATGTACACATAGACTGCACCAGCAGAATAGTGAGTGCAGCTCTGGAATATAATACAGGATGTAACTCAGGATCTGTACAAGATAAGTAATGTAATGTATGTACACATAGACTGCACCAGCAGAATAGTGAGTGCAGCTCTGGAGTATAATACAGGATGTAACTCAGGATCAGTACAGGATAAGTAATGTAATGTATGTACACAGTGACTGCACCAGCAGAATAGTGAGTGCAGCTCTGGTGTATAATACAGGATGTAACTCAGGATCAGTACAGGATAAGTAATGTAATGTATGTACAAAGTGACTGCACCAGCAGAATAGTGAGTGCAGCTCTGGAGAATAATACAGGATGTAACTCAGGATCAGTACAGGATAAGTAATGTATGTACACAGTGACTGCACCAGCAGAATAGTGAGTGCAGCTCTGGAGTATAATACAGGATGTAACTCAGGATCAGTACAGGATAAGTAATGTAATGTATGTACACAGTGACTGCACCAGCAGAATAGTGAGTGCAGCTCTGGAGTATAATACAGGATGTAACTCAGGATCAGTACAGGATCAGTAATGTAATGTATGTACACAGTGACTCCACCAGCAGAATAGTGAGAGCAGCTCTAGAGTATAATACAGGATGTAACTCAGGATAAGTAATGTAATGTATGTACACAGTGACTGCACCAGCAGAATAGTGAGTGCTGCTCTGGGGTATAATACAGGATGTAACTCAGGATCAGTACAGGATAAGTAATATAATGTATGTACACAGTGACTGCACCAGCAGAATAGTGAGTGCAGCTCTGGAGTATAATACAGGATGTAACTCAGGATCAGTACAAGATAAGTAATGTAATGTATGTACACAGTGACTGCACCAGCAGAATAGTGAGTGCAGCTCTGGGGTATAATACAGGATGTAACTCAGGATCAGTACAGGATAAGTAATGTAATGTATATACACAGTGACTTCACCAGCAGAATAGTGAGTGCAGCTCTGGAGTATAATACAGAATGTAACTCAGGATAAGTAATGTAATGTATGTACACAGTGACTCCACCAGCCGAATAGTGAGTGCAGCTCTGGGGTATAATACAGGATGTAACTCACGATCAGTACAGGATCAGTAATGTAATGTATGTACGCAGTGACTGCACCAGCAGAATAGTGAGTGCAGCTCTGGAGTATAATACAGGATGTAACTCAGGATCAGTACAGGATAAGTAATGTAATGTATGTACACAGTGACTGCACCAGCAGAATATTGATTGCAGCTCTGGAGTATAATACAGGATGTAACTCAGGATCAGTACAGGATAAGTAATGTAATGTATGTACACAGTGACTGCATCAGCAGAATACTGAGTGCAGCTCTGGAGTATAATACAGAATGTAACTCAGGATCAGTACAGGATAAGTAATGTAATGTATGTACACAGTGACTGCTCCAGCAGAATAGTGAGTGCAGCTCTGGAGTATAATACAGGATGTAACTCAGGATCAGTACAGGATAAGTAATGGAATGTATGTACACAGTGACTGCACCAGCAGAATAGTGAGTGCAGCTCTGGAGTATAATACAGGATGTAACTCAGGATCAGTACAGGAAAAGTAATGTAATGTATGTACACAGTGACTGCACCAGCAGAATAGTGAGTGCAGTTCTGGAGTATAATACAGGATGTAACTTAGGATCAGAACAGGATAAGTAATGTTTGTACACAGTGAATCCACCAGCAGAATAGTGAGTGCAGCTCTGGGGTATAATACAGGATGTAACTCAGGATCAGTACAGGATCAGTAATGTAATGCATGTACACAGTGACTGTACCAGCAGAATAGTGAGTGCAGCTCTGGAGTATAATACAGGATGTAACTCAGGATCAGTACAGGATAAGTAATGTAATGTATGTACACAGTGACTGCACCAGCAGAATAGTGAGTGCAGCTTTGGGGTATAATACAGGATGTAACTCAGCATCAGTACAGGAGAAGTAATGTAATGTATGTACACAGTGACTGCACCAGCAGAATAGTGAGTGCAGCTCTGGAGTATAATACAGGATGCAACTCAGGATCAGTACATGATAAGTAATGTAATATATGTATACAGTGACTGCACCAGCAGAATAGTGAGTGCAGCTCCGTAGTATAATACAGGATGTAACTCAGGATCAGTACAGGATAAGTAATGTAATGTATGTACACAGTGACTGCACCAGCAGAATAGTGAGTGCAGCTCTGGAGTATAATACAGGATGTAACTCAGGATCAGTACAGGATAAGTAATGTAATGTATGTACACAGTGACTGCACCCTCAGAATAGTGAGTGCAGCTCCGTAGTATAATACCGGAGGTAACTCAGGATCAGTACAGGATAAGTAATGTAATGTATGTACACAGTGACTGCACCAGCAGAATAGTGAGTGCAGCACTGGAGTATAATACAGGATGTAACTCAGGATCAGTACAGGATAAGTAATGTAATGTATGTACACAGTGACTGCACCAGCAGAATAGTGAGTGCAGTTCTGGAGAATAATACAGGATGTAACTTAGGATCAGAACAGGATAAGTAATGTTTGTACACAGTGAATCCACCAGCAGAATAGTGAGTGCAGCTCTGGGGTATAATACAGGATGTAACTCAGGATCAGTACAGGATCAGTAATGTAATGCATGTACACAGTGACTGTACCAGCAGAATAGTGAGTGCAGCTCTGGAGTATAATACAGGATGTAACTCAGGATCAGTACAGGATAAGTAATGTAATGTATGTACACAGTGACTGCACCAGCAGAATAGTGAGTGCAGCTCTGGGGTATAATACAGGATGTAACTCAGCATCAGTACAGGATAAGTAATGTAATGCATGTACACAGTGACTGCACCAGCAGAATAATGAGTGCAGCTCTGGAGTATAATACAGGATGCAACTCAGGATCAGTACATGATAAGTAATGTAATATATGTATACAGTGACTGCACCAGCAGAATAGTGAGTGCAGCTCCGTAGTATAATACAGGATGTAACTCAGGATCAGTACAGGATAAGTAATGTAATGTATGTACACAGTGACTGCACCAGCAGAATAGTGAGTGCAGCTCCGTAGTATAATACCGGAGGTAACTCAGGATCAGTACAGGATAAGTAATGTAATGTATGTACACAGTGACTGCACCAGCAGAATAGTGAGTGCAGCTCCGTAGTATAATACCGGAGGTAACTCAGGATCAGTACAGGATAAGTAATGTAATGTATGTACATAGTGACTGCACCAGCAGAATAGTGAGTGCAGCTCTGGAGTATAATACAGGATGTAACTCAGGATCAGTACAGGATCAGTAATGTAATGTATGTACACAGTGACTGCATCAACAGAATAGTGAGTGCAGCTCTGGAGCATAATACAGGATGTAACTCAGGATCAGTACAGGATAAGTAATGTAATGTATGTACACAGCGACTCCACCAGCAGAATAGTGAGTGCAGCTCTGGAGTATAATACAGGATGTAACTCAGGATCAGTACAGGATAAGTAATGTAATGTATGTACACAGTGACTGCACCAGCAGAATAGTGAGTGCAGCTCTGGAGTATACAGTTTTTTATAGAATAGTGAGGTCTTCCGAGTGTAATGGATCGGGAACAATTGCCCTTGTGCACCTGCTGTAATCCGGTCTTTTATCTTCATTCCAGAGCCGGTTTCACAGGGGATGAGAACAGTTTTTCAGGTTTCTATGTTTAGGAGGCAGATGACGAAGACTGTCACATAAAAACAACAATACCCTCAGAGTTGGGGATGGAGGAATGTGCGGTCCTGCGCCATGAATGGGTGTGATGGACACAGGTGCACAGGTGTCCTCTGTAGACTCATCTCCAATAGCTGCTGTCAGTCACCATCACTAATAGGTTCAGACAAGCGCAGCAGCCACTGTACAGGATCCTCACCGCAACAATGGCGGCAGGTAATCATCTGAGGTAAGCAAAGAGGAGACGTCCACCGTGTCAGCCCCTTGCCCTGCGCCTCATCATCAGTGGAGCGGACGGAAAAGACTGGAATTCCCTAATATGATCCTATGAGTGATAAAGCAAGAAACTCAGAAGACAGTATCACACAGGATAGGATTAGATACACAGCTCAGCACACAGTATCACACAGGATAGGATTAGATACACAGCTCAGCAGACAGTATCACACAGGATAGGATTAGATACACAGCTCAGCAGACAGTATCACACATGATAGGATTAGATACACAGCTCAGCAGACAGTATCACACAGGATAGGGTTAGATACACAGCTCAGCAGACAGTATCACACAAGATAGGGTTAGATACACAGCTCAGCAGACAGTATCACACATGATAGGGTTAGATACACAGCTCAGCAGACAGTATCACACAGGATAGGGTTAGATACACAGCTCAGCAGACAGTATCACACAGGATAGGATTAGATACACAGTTCAGCAGACAGTATCACACAGGATAGGATTAGATACACAGCTCAGCAGACAGTATCACACAGGATAGGATTAGATACACAGCTCAGCAGACAGTATCACACAGGATAGGATTAGATACACAGCTCAGCAGACAGTATCACACAGGATAGGATTAGATACACAGCTCAGCAGACAGTATCACACAGGATAGGGTTAGATACACAGCTCAGCAGACAGTATCACACATGATAGGGTTAGATACACAGCATAGCAGATAGTATCACACATGATAGGATTAGATACACGGCTCAGCAGACAGTATCACACAGGATAGGATTAGATACACAGCTCAGCACACAGTATCACACAGGATAGGATTAGATACACAGCTCAGCAGACAGTATCACACAGGATAGGATTAGATACACAGCTCAGCAGACAGTATCACACAGGATAGGATTAGATACACAGCTCAGCAGACAGTATCACACAGGATAGGGTTAGATACACAGCTCAGCAGACAGTATCACACAGGATAGGATTAGATACACAGCTCAGCAGACAGTATCACTCATGATAGGATTAGATACACAGCTCAGCAGACAGTATCACACATGATAGGATTAGATACACAGCTCAGCAGACAGTATCACACAGGATAGGATTAGATACACAGCTCAGCAGACAGTATCACACATGATAGGGTTAGATACACAGCTCAGCAGCATAGGATTAGATACACAGCTCAGCAGACAGAATCACACAGGATAGGATTAGATACACAGCTCAGCAGACAGAATCACACAGGATAGGATTAGATACACAGCTCAGCAGACAGTATCACACAGGATAGGGTTAGATACACGGCTCAGCAGACAGTATCACACAGGATAGGATTAGATACACAGCTCAGCAGACAGTATCACACATGATAGGATTAGATACACGGCTCAGCAGACAGTATCACACAGCATAGGGTTAGATACACAGCTCAGCAGACAGTATCACACAGGATAGGATTAGATACACAGCTCAGCAGACAGTATCACACATGATAGGGTTAGATACACAGCTCAGCAGACAGTATCACACAGGATAGGATTAGATACACAGCTCAGCAGACAGAATCACACAGGATAGGATTAGATACACAGCTCAGCAGACAGAATCACACAGGATAGGATTAGATACACAGCTCAGCAGACAGAATCACACAGGATAGGATTAGATACACAGCTCAGCAGACAGAATCACACAGGATAGGATTAGATACACAGCTCAGCAGACAGTATCACACACGATAGGATTAGATACACGGCTCATCAGACAGTATCACACAGGATAGGGTTAGATACACAGCTCAGCAGACAGTATCACACAGGATAGGATTAGATACACAGCTCAGCAGACAGTATCACACATGATAGGGTTAGATACACAGCTCAGCAGACAGTATCACACATGATAGGATTAGATACACAGCTCAGCAGACAGTATCACACAGGATAGGGTTAGATACACGGCTCAGCAGACAGTATCACACAGGATAGAATTAGATACACAGCTCAGCAGACAGTATCACACATGATAGGATTAGATACACAGCTCAGCAGACAGTATCAAACATGATAGGATTAGATACACAGCTCAGCAGACAGTATCACACATGATAGGGTTAGGTACACAGTTCAGCAGACAGTATCACACATGATAGGATTAGATACACAGCTCAGCAGACAGTATCACACATGATAGGATTAGATACACAGCTCAGCAGACAGTATCACACAGGATAGGGTTAGATACACAGCTCAGCAGACAGTATCACACAGGATAGGATTAGATACACAGCTCAGCAGACAGTATCACACAGGATAGGGTTAGATACACAGCTCAGCAGACAGTATCACACATGATAGGATTAGATACACAGCTCTGCAGACAGTATCACACAGGATAGGGTTAGATACACGGCTCAGCAGACAGTATCACACAGGATAGAATTAGATACACAGCTCAGCAGACAGTATCACACAGGATAGGGTTAGATACACGGCTCAGCAGACAGTATCACACATAATAGGATTAGATACACTGCTCAGCAGACAGTATCACACATGATAGGGTTAGATACACAGCTCAGCAGACAGTATCACACATGATAGGGTTAGATACACAGCTCAGCAGACAGTATCACACAGGATAGGGTTAGATACACAGCTCAGCAGACAGTGTCATACATGATAGGGTTAGATACACAGCTCAGCAGACAGTATCACACATGATAGGATTAGATACACGGCTCAGCAGACAGTATCACACAGGATAGAATTAGATACACAGCTCAGCAGACAGTATCACACAGGATAGGGTTAGATACACGGCTCAGCAGACAGTATCACACACGATAGGATTAGATACACAGCTCAGCAGACAGTATCACACAGGATAGGGTTAGATACACAGCTCTGCAGACAGTATCACACAGGATAGGGTTAGATACACAGCTCAGCAGACAGTATCACACAGGATAGGATTAGATACACAGCTCAGCAGACAGTATCTCACATGATAGGATTAGATACACAGCTCAGCAGACAGTATCACACAGGATAGGATTAGATACACAGCTTAGCAGACAGTATCAAACAGGATAGGATTAGATACACAGCTCAGCAGACAGTATCACATATGATAGGATTAGATACACAGCTCAGCAGACAGTATCACACATGATAGGATTAGATACACAGCTCAGCAGACAGTATCACACATGATAGGATTAGATACACAGCTCAGCAGACAGTATCACACATGATAGGATTAGATACACAGCTCAGCAGACAGTATCACACAGGATAGGGTTAGATACACAGCTCTGCAGACAGTATCACACAGGATAGGGTTAGATACACAGCTCAGCAGACAGTATCACACAGGATAGGATTAGATACACAGCTCAGCAGACAGTATCTCACATGATAGGATTAGATACACAGCTCAGCAGACAGTATCACACAGGATAGGATTAGATACATAGCTCAGCAGACAGTATCACACAGGATAGGATTAGATATACAGCTCAGCAGACAGTATCACATATGATAGGATTAGATACACAGCTCAGCAGACAGTATCACACATGATAGGATTAGATACACAGCTCAGCAGACAGTATCACACAGGATAGGGTTAGATACACGGCTCAGCAGACAGTATCACACATGATAGGATTAGATACACAGCTCAGCAGACAGTATCACACAGGATAGGGTTAGATACACAGCTCTGCAGACAGTATCACACAGGATAGGGTTAGATACACAGCTCAGCAGACAGTATCACACAGGATAGGATTAGATACACAGCTCAGCAGACAGTATCTCACATGATAGGATTAGATACACAGCTCAGCAGACAGTATCACACAGGATAGGATTAGATACACAGCTCAGCAGACAGTATCACACAGGATAGGATTAGATACACAGCTCAGCAGACAGTATCACATATGATAGGATTAGATACACAGCTCAGCAGACAGTATCACACATGATAGGATTAGATACACAGCTCAGCAGACAGTATCACACATGATAGGATTAGATACACAGCTCAGCAGACAGTATCACACATGATAGGATTAGATACACAGCTCAGCAGACAGTATCACACAGGATAGGGTTAGATACACAGCTCTGCAGACAGTATCACACAGGATAGGGTTAGATACACAGCTCAGCAGACAATATCACACAGGATAGGGTTAGATACACGGCTCAGCAGACAGTATCTCACATGATAGGATTAGATACACAGCTCAGCAGACAGTATCACACAGGATAGGATTAGATACATAGCTCAGCAGACAGTATCACACAGGATAGGATTAGATATACAGCTCAGCAGACAGTATCACATATGATAGGATTAGATACACAGCTCAGCAGACAGTATCACACATGATAGGATTAGATACACAGCTCAGCAGACAGTATCACACATGATAGGATTAGATACACAGCTCAGCAGACAGTATCACACATGATAGGGTTAGATACACAGCTCAGCAGACAGTATCACACAGGATAGGATTAGATACACAGCTCAGCAGACAGTATCTCACATGATAGGATTAGATACACAGCTCAGCAGACAGTATCACACATGATAGGGTTAGATACACAGCTCTGCAGACAGTATCACACAGGATAGGGTTAGATACACAGCTCAGCAGACAGTATCACACAGGATAGGATTAGATACACAGCTCAGCAGACAGTATCTCACATGATAGGATTAGATACACAGCTCAGCAGACAGTATCACACAGGATAGGATTAGATACACAGCTCAGCAGACAGTATCACACAGGATAGGATTAGATACACAGCTCAGCAGACAGTATCACATATGATAGGATTAGATACACAGCTCAGCAGACAGTATCACACATGATAGGATTAGATACACAGCTCAGCAGACAGTATCACACATGATAGGATTAGATACACAGCTCAGCAGACAGTATCACTCATGATAGGGTTAGATACACAGCTCAGCAGACAGTATCACACAGGATAGGATTAGATACACAGCTCAGCAGACAGTATCACACATGATAGGATTAGATACACAGCTCAGCAGACAGTATCACACATGATAGGATTAGATGCACAGCTCAGCAGACAGTATCACACATGATAGGATTAGATACACAGTTCAGCAGACAGTATCACACATGATAGGATTAGATACACAGCTCAGCAGACAGTATCACACATGATAGGGTTAGATACACAGCTCAGCAGACAGTATCACACATGATAGGGTTAGATACACAGCTCAGCAGACAGTATCACACATGATAGGATTAGATACACAGCTCAGCGGACAGTATCACACAGGATAGGGTTAGATACACGGCTCAGCAGACAGTATCACACATGATAGGATTAGATACACAGCTCAGCGGACAGTATCACACAGGATAGGGTTAGATACACGGCTCAGCAGACAGTGTCACACAGGATAGGATTAGATACACAGCTCAGCAGACAGTATCACACAGGATAGGGTTAGATACACAGCTCAGCAGACAGTATCACACATGATAGGATTAGGTACACAGCTCAGCAGACAGTATCACACATTATAGGATTAGATACACAGCTCAGCAGACAGTATCACACATGATAGGGTTAGATACACGGCTCAGCAGACAGTATCACACAGGATAGGGTTAGATACATGGCTCAGCAGACAGTATCACACAGGATAGGATTAGATACACGGCTCAGCAGACAGTATCACAAATGATAGGATTAGATACACAGCTCAGCAGACAGTATCACACAGGATAGGGTTAGATACACAGCTCAGCAGACAGTATCACACAGGATAGGGTTAGATACACAGCTCAGCGTATAGTATCACACATGATACGATTAGATACACAGCTCAGCAGACAGTATCACACATGATAGGGTTAGACACACAGATCAGCAGACAGTATCACACATGATAGGATTAGATACACAGCTCAGCAGACAGTATCACACATGATAGGGTTAGATACACAGATCAGCAGACAGTATCACACATGATAGGGTTAGATACATAGCTCAGCAGACAGTATCATACATGATAGGGTTAGATACACAGCTCAGCAGACAGTATCACACATGATAGGGTTAGATACACAGATCAGCAGACAGTATCACACAAGATAGGGTTAGATACACAGCTCAGCAGATAGTATCACACATGATAGGATTAGATACACAGCTCAGCAGACAGTATCACACATGATAGGGTTAGATACACAGCTCAGCAGACAGTATCACACATGATAGGATTAGATACACAGCTCAGCAGACAGTATCACACATGATAGGGTTAGATACACAGCTCAGCGTATAGTATCACACATGATAGGGTTAGATACACGGCTCAGCAGACAGTATCATACATGATAGGATTAGATACACAGCTCAGCAGACAGTATCACACAGGGTAGGATTAGATACACAGCTCAGCAGACAGTATCACACATTATAGGATTAGATACACAGCTCAGCAGACAGTATCACATATGATAGGATTAGATACACAGCTCAGCAGACATTATCACACAGGGTAGGATTAGATACACAGCTCAGCAGACAGTATCACACATGATAGGGTTAGATACACAGCTCAGCAGACAGTATCACACATGATAGGGTTAGATACACAGCTCAGCGTATAGTATCACACATGATAGGATTAGATACACGGCTCAGCAGACAGTATCACACAGGATAGGATTAGAGACACAGCTCAGCAGACAGTATCACACATGATAGGGTTAGATACACAGCTCAGTGTATAGTATCACATAGGATAGGGTTAGATACACAGCTCAGCAGACAGTATCACACATGATAGGATTAGATACACGGCTCAGCAGACAGTATCACACATGATAGGATTAGATACACAGCTCAGCAGACAGTATCACAGATGATAGGGTTAGATACTCAGCTCAGCAGACAGAATCACACATGATAGGGTTAGATACACAGCTCAGCAGACAGTATCACACAGGATAGGATTAGATACACAGCTCAGCAGACAGTATCACACATGATAGGATTAGATACACAGCTCAGCACACAGTATCACACATTATAGGATTAGATACACAGCTCAGCAGACAGTATCACACAGGGTAGGATTAGATACACAGCTCAGCAGACAGTATCACACATTATAGGATTAGATACACAGCTCAGCAGACAGTATCACATATGATAGGATTAGATACACAGTTCAGCAGACAGTATCACACATTATAGGATTAGATACACAGCTCAGCAGACAGTATCACATATGATAGGATTAGATACACAGCTCAGCAGACAGTATCACACATGATAGGATTAGATACACAGCTCAGTAGACAGTATCACACAGGATAGGGTTAGATACACAGCTCAGCACACAGTATCACACAGGATAGGGTTAGATACACAGCTCAGTAGACAATATCACACATGATAGGGTTAGATACACAGCTCAGCAGACAGTATCACACATGATAGGATTAGATACACGGCTCAGCAGACAGTATCACACATGATAGGGTTAGATACACAGCTCAGCAGACAGTATCACACAGGATAGGGTTAGATACACAGCTCTGCAGACAGTATCACACAGGATAGGGTTAGATACACAGCTCAGCACACAGTATCACACATGATAGGGTTAGATACTCAGCTCAGCAGACAGTATCACACATGATAGGGTTAGATACACAGCTCAGCAGACAGTATCACACAGGATAGGGTTAGATACACAGCTCAGCACACAGTATCACACAGGATAGGATTAGATACACAGCTCAGCAGACAGTATCACACAGGATAGGATTAGATATACAGCTCAGCAGACAGTATCACATATGATAGGATTAGATACACAGCTCAGCAGACAGTATCACACATGATAGGATTAGATACACAGCTCAGCAGACAGTATCACACAGGATAGGGTTAGATACACGGCTCAGCAGACAGTATCACACATGATAGGATTAGATACACAGCTCAGCAGACAGTATCACACAGGATAGGGTTAGATACACAGCTCAGCAGACAGTATCACATATGATAGGATTAGATACACAGTTCAGTAGACAGTATCACACATGATAGGGTTAGATACACAGCTCTGCAGACAGTATCACACAGGATAGGGTTAGATACACAGCTCAGCAGACAGTATCACACAGGATAGGATTAGATACACAGCTCAGCAGACAGTATCTCACATGATAGGATTAGATACACAGCTCAGCAGACAGTATCACACAGGATAGGATTAGATACACAGCTCAGCAGACAGTATCACACAGGATAGGATTAGATACACAGCTCAGCAGACAGTATCACATATGATAGGATTAGATACACAGCTCAGCAGACAGTATCACACATGATAGGATTAGATACACAGCTCAGCAGACAGTATCACACATGATAGGATTAGATACACAGCTCAGCAGACAGTATCACACATGATAGGATTAGATACACAGCTCAGCAGACAGTATCACACAGGATAGGGTTAGATACACAGCTCTGCAGACAGTATCACACAGGATAGGGTTAGATACACAGCTCAGCAGACAGTATCACACAGGATAGGATTAGATACACAGCTCAGCAGACAGTATCTCACATGATAGGATTAGATACACAGCTCAGCAGACAGTATCACACAGGATAGGATTAGATACATAGCTCAGCAGACAGTATCACACAGGATAGGATTAGATATACAGCTCTGCAGACAGTATCACATATGATAGGATTAGATACACAGCTCAGCAGACAGTATCACACATGATAGGATTAGATACACAGCTCAGCAGACAGTATCACACATGATAGGATTAGATACACAGCTCAGCAGACAGTATCACACATGATAGGATTAGATACACAGCTCAGCAGACAGTATCACTCATGATAGGGTTAGATACACAGCTCAGCAGACAGTATCACACAGGATAGGATTAGATACACAGCTCAGCAGACAGTATCACACATGATAGGATTAGATACACAGCTCAGCAGACAGTATCACACATGATAGGATTAGATGCACAGCTCAGCAGACAGTATCACACATGATAGGATTAGATACACAGTTCAGCAGACAGTATCACACATGATAGGATTAGATACACAGCTCAGCAGACAGTATCACACATGATAGGGTTAGATACACAGCTCAGCAGACAGTATCACACATGATAGGGTTAGATACACAGCTCAGCAGACAGTATCACACATG
This sequence comes from Phyllobates terribilis, assembly GCF_046119375.1. Lineage (NCBI taxonomy): Eukaryota > Metazoa > Chordata > Amphibia > Anura > Dendrobatidae > Phyllobates > Phyllobates terribilis. Next base: position 79,562,599 of record NW_027362765.1, read on the forward strand.
ATAGGATTAGATACACAGCTCAGCGGACAGTATCACACAGGATAGGGTTAGATACACGGCTCAGCAGACAGTATCACACATGATAGGATTAGATACACAGCTCAGCAGACAGTGTCACACAGGATAGGATTAGATACACAGCTCAGCAGACAGTATCACACAGGATAGGGTTAGATACACAGCTCAGCAGACAGTATCACACAGGATAGGGTTAGATACACAGCTCAGCAGACAGTATCACACATGATAGGATTAGGTACACAGCTCAGCAGACAGTATCACACATTATAGGATTAGATACACAGCTCAGCAGACAGTATCACACATGATAGGGTTAGATACACGGCTCAGCAGACAGTATCACACAGGATAGGGTTAGATACATGGCTCAGCAGACAGTATCACACAGGATAGGATTAGATACACGGCTCAGCAGACAGTATCACACATGATAGGATTAGATACACAGCTCAGCAGACAGTATCACACAGGATAGGGTTAGATACACAGCTCAGCAGACAGTATCACACAGGATAGGGTTAGATACACAGCTCAGCGTATAGTATCACACATGATACGATTAGATACACAGCTCAGCAGACAGTATCACACATGATAGGGTTAGATACACAGATCAGCAGACAGTATCACACATGATAGGGTTAGATACACAGCTCAGCAGACAGTATCATACATGATAGGGTTAGATACACAGCTCAGCAGACAGTATCACACATGATAGGGTTAGATACACAGATCAGCAGACAGTATCACACAAGATAGGGTTAGATACACAGCTCAGCAGATAGTATCACACATGATAGGATTAGATACACAGCTCAGCAGACAGTATCACACATGATAGGGTTAGATACACAGCTCAGCAGACAGTATCACACATGATAGGATTAGATACACAGCTCAGCAGACAGTATCACACATGATAGGGTTAGATACACAGCTCAGCACACAGTATCACACAGGATAGGATTAGATACACAGCTCAGCAGACAGTATCACACAGGATAGGATTAGATATACAGCTCAGCAGACAGTATCACATATGATAGGATTAGATACACAGCTCAGCAGACAGTATCACACATGATAGGATTAGATACACAGCTCAGCAGACAGTATCACACAGGATAGGGTTAGATACACGGCTCAGCAGACAGTATCACACATGATAGGATTAGATACACAGCTCAGCAGACAGTATCACACAGGATAGGGTTAGATACACAGCTCAGCAGACAGTATCACATATGATAGGATTAGATACACAGTTCAGTAGACAGTATCACACATGATAGGGTTAGATACACAGCTCTGCAGACAGTATCACACAGGATAGGGTTAGATACACAGCTCAGCAGACAGTATCACACAGGATAGGATTAGATACACAGCTCAGCAGACAGTATCTCACATGATAGGATTAGATACACAGCTCAGCAGACAGTATCACACAGGATAGGATTAGATACACAGCTCAGCAGACAGTATCACACAGGATAGGATTAGATACACAGCTCAGCAGACAGTATCACATATGATAGGATTAGATACACAGCTCAGCAGACAGTATCACACATGATAGGATTAGATACACAGCTCAGCAGACAGTATCACACATGATAGGATTAGATACACAGCTCAGCAGACAGTATCACACATGATAGGATTAGATACACAGCTCAGCAGACAGTATCACACAGGATAGGGTTAGATACACAGCTCTGCAGACAGTATCACACAGGATAGGGTTAGATACACAGCTCAGCAGACAGTATCACACAGGATAGGATTAGATACACAGCTCAGCAGACAGTATCTCACATGATAGGATTAGATACACAGCTCAGCAGACAGTATCACACAGGATAGGATTAGATACATAGCTCAGCAGACAGTATCACACAGGATAGGATTAGATATACAGTTCAGCAGACAGTATCACATATGATAGGATTAGATACACAGCTCAGCAGACAGTATCACACATGATAGGATTAGATACACAGCTCAGCAGACAGTATCACACATGATAGGATTAGATACACAGCTCAGCAGACAGTATCACACATGATAGGATTAGATACACAGCTCAGCAGACAGTATCACTCATGATAGGGTTAGATACACAGCTCAGCAGACAGTATCACACAGGATAGGATTAGATACACAGCTCAGCAGACAGTATCACACATGATAGGATTAGATACACAGCTCAGCAGACAGTATCACACATGATAGGATTAGATGCACAGCTCAGCAGACAGTATCACACATGATAGGATTAGATACACAGTTCAGCAGACAGTATCACACATGATAGGATTAGATACACAGCTCAGCAGACAGTATCACACATGATAGGGTTAGATACACAGCTCAGCAGACAGTATCACACATGATAGGGTTAGATACACAGCTCAGCAGACAGTATCACACATGATAGGATTAGATACACAGCTCAGCGGACAGTATCACACAGGATAGGGTTAGATACACGGCTCAGCAGACAGTATCACACATGATAGGATTAGATACACAGCTCAGCAGACAGTGTCACACAGGATAGGATTAGATACACAGCTCAGCAGACAGTATCACACAGGATAGGGTTAGATACACAGCTCAGCAGACAGTATCACACATGATAGGATTAGGTACACAGCTCAGCAGACAGTATCACACATTATAGGATTAGATACACAGCTCAGCAGACAGTATCACACATGATAGGGTTAGATACACGGCTCAGCAGACAGTATCACACAGGATAGGGTTAGATACATGGCTCAGCAGACAGTATCACACAGGATAGGATTAGATACACGGCTCAGCAGACAGTATCACACATGATAGGATTAGATACACAGCTCAGCAGACAGTATCACACAGGATAGGGTTAGATACACAGCTCAGCAGACAGTATCACACAGGATAGGGTTAGATACACAGCTCAGCGTATAGTATCACACATGATACGATTAGATACACAGCTCAGCAGACAGTATCACACATGATAGGGTTAGATACACAGCTCAGCAGACAGTATCATACATGATAGGGTTAGATACACAGCTCAGCAGACAGTATCACACATGATAGGGTTAGATACACAGATCAGCAGACAGTATCACACAAGATAGGGTTAGATACACAGCTCAGCAGATAGTATCACACATGATAGGATTAGATACACAGCTCAGCAGACAGTATCACACATGATAGGGTTAGATACACAGCTCAGCAGACAGTATCACACATGATAGGATTAGATACACAGCTCAGCAGACAGTATCACACATGATAGGGTTAGATACACAGCTCAGCGTATAGTATCACACATGATAGGGTTAGATACACGGCTCAGCAGACAGTATCATACATGATAGGATTAGATACACAGCTCAGCAGACAGTATCACACAGGGTAGGATTAGATACACAGCTCAGCAGACAGTATCACACATTATAGGATTAGATACACAGCTCAGCAGACAGTATCACACAGGGTAGGATTAGATACACAGCTCAGCAGACAGTATCACATATGATAGGATTAGATACACAGCTCAGCAGACATTATCACACAGGGTAGGATTAGATACACAGCTCAGCAGACAGTATCACACATGATAGGGTTAGATACACAGCTCAGCAGACAGTATCACACATGATAGGGTTAGATACACAGCTCAGCGTATAGTATCACACATGATAGGATTAGATACACGGCTCAGCAGACAGTATCACACAGGATAGGATTAGAGACACAGCTCAGCAGACAGTATCACACATGATAGGGTTAGATACACAGCTCAGCGTATAGTATCACATAGGATAGGGTTAGATACACAGCTCAGCAGACAGTATCACACATGATAGGATTAGATACACGGCTCAGCAGACAGTATCACACATGATAAAATTAGATACACAGCTCAGCAGACAGTATCACAGATGATAGCGTTAGATACTCAGCTCAGCAGACAGAATCACACATGATAGGGTTAGATACACAGCTCTGCAGACAGTATCACACAGGATAGGGTTAGATACACAGCTCAGCAGACAGTATCACACAGGATAGGATTAGATACACAGCTCAGCAGACAGTATCTCACATGATAGGATTAGATACACAGCTCAGCAGACAGTATCACACAGGATAGGATTAGATACACAGCTCAGCAGACAGTATCACACAGGATAGGATTAGATACACAGCTCAGCAGACAGTATCACATATGATAGGATTAGATACACAGCTCAGCAGACAGTATCACACATGATAGGATTAGATACACAGCTCAGCAGACAGTATCACACATGATAGGATTAGATACACAGCTCAGCAGACAGTATCACACATGATAGGATTAGATACACAGCTCAGCAGACAGTATCACACAGGATAGGGTTAGATACACAGCTCTGCAGACAGTATCACACAGGATAGGGTTAGATACACAGCTCAGCAGACAGTATCACACAGGATAGGATTAGATACACAGCTCAGCAGACAGTATCTCACATGATAGGATTAGATACACAGCTCAGCAGACAGTATCACACAGGATAGGATTAGATACATAGCTCAGCAGACAGTATCACACAGGATAGGATTAGATATACAGTTCAGCAGACAGTATCACATATGATAGGATTAGATACACAGCTCAGCAGACAGTATCACACATGATAGGATTAGATACACAGCTCAGCAGACAGTATCACACATGATAGGATTAGATACACAGCTCAGCAGACAGTATCACACATGATAGGATTAGATACACAGCTCAGCAGACAGTATCACTCATGATAGGGTTAGATACACAGCTCAGCAGACAGTATCACACAGGATAGGATTAGATACACAGCTCAGCAGACAGTATCACACATGATAGGATTAGATACACAGCTCAGCAGACAGTATCACACATGATAGGATTAGATGCACAGCTCAGCAGACAGTATCACACATGATAGGATTAGATACACAGTTCAGCAGACAGTATCACACATGATAGGATTAGATACACAGCTCAGCAGACAGTATCACACATGATAGGGTTAGATACACAGCTCAGCAGACAGTATCACACATGATAGGGTTAGATACACAGCTCAGCAGACAGTATCACACATGATAGGATTAGATACACAGCTCAGCAGACAGTATCACACAGGATAGGGTTAGATACACAGCTCAGCAGACAGTATCACACAGGATAGGGTTAGATACACAGCTCAGCGTATAGTATCACACATGATACGATTAGATACACAGCTCAGCAGACAGTATCACACATGATAGGGTTAGATACACAGCTCAGCAGACAGTATCATACATGATAGGGTTAGATACACAGCTCAGCAGACAGTATCACACATGATAGGGTTAGATACACAGATCAGCAGACAGTATCACACAAGATAGGGTTAGATACACAGCTCAGCAGATAGTATCACACATGATAGGATTAGATACACAGCTCAGCAGACAGTATCACACATGATAGGGTTAGATACACAGCTCAGCAGACAGTATCACACATGATAGGATTAGATACACAGCTCAGCAGACAGTATCACACATGATAGGGTTAGATACACAGCTCAGCGTATAGTATCACACATGATAGGGTTAGATACACGGCTCAGCAGACAGTATCATACATGATAGGATTAGATACACAGCTCAGCAGACAGTATCACACAGGGTAGGATTAGATACACAGCTCAGCAGACAGTATCACACATTATAGGATTAGATACACAGCTCAGCAGACAGTATCACACAGGGTAGGATTAGATACACAGCTCAGCAGACAGTATCACATATGATAGGATTAGATACACAGCTCAGCAGACATTATCACACAGGGTAGGATTAGATACACAGCTCAGCAGACAGTATCACACATGATAGGGTTAGATACACAGCTCAGCAGACAGTATCACACATGATAGGGTTAGATACACAGCTCAGCGTATAGTATCACACATGATAGGATTAGATACACGGCTCAGCAGACAGTATCACACAGGATAGGATTAGAGACACAGCTCAGCAGACAGTATCACACATGATAGGGTTAGATACACAGCTCAGCGTATAGTATCACATAGGATAGGGTTAGATACACAGCTCAGCAGACAGTATCACACATGATAGGATTAGATACACGGCTCAGCAGACAGTATCACACATGATAAAATTAGATACACAGCTCAGCAGACAGTATCACAGATGATAGCGTTAGATACTCAGCTCAGCAGACAGAATCACACATGATAGGGTTAGATACACAGCTCTGCAGACAGTATCACACAGGATAGGGTTAGATACACAGCTCAGCAGACAGTATCACACAGGATAGGATTAGATACACAGCTCAGCAGACAGTATCTCACATGATAGGATTAGATACACAGCTCAGCAGACAGTATCACACAGGATAGGATTAGATACACAGCTCAGCAGACAGTATCACACAGGATAGGATTAGATACACAGCTCAGCAGACAGTATCACATATGATAGGATTAGATACACAGCTCAGCAGACAGTATCACACATGATAGGATTAGATACACAGCTCAGCAGACAGTATCACACATGATAGGATTAGATACACAGCTCAGCAGACAGTATCACACATGATAGGATTAGATACACAGCTCAGCAGACAGTATCACACAGGATAGGGTTAGATACACAGCTCTGCAGACAGTATCACACAGGATAGGGTTAGATACACAGCTCAGCAGACAGTATCACACAGGATAGGATTAGATACACAGCTCAGCAGACAGTATCTCACATGATAGGATTAGATACACAGCTCAGCAGACAGTATCACACAGGATAGGATTAGATACATAGCTCAGCAGACAGTATCACACAGGATAGGATTAGATATACAGCTCAGCAGACAGTATCACATATGATAGGATTAGATACACAGCTCAGCAGACAGTATCACACATGATAGGATTAGATACACAGCTCAGCAGACAGTATCACACATGATAGGATTAGATACACAGCTCAGCAGACAGTATCACACATGATAGGATTAGATACACAGCTCAGCAGACAGTATCACTCATGATAGGGTTAGATACACAGCTCAGCAGACAGTATCACACAGGATAGGATTAGATACACAGCTCAGCAGACAGTATCACACATGATAGGATTAGATACACAGCTCAGCAGACAGTATCACACATGATAGGATTAGATGCACAGCTCAGCAGACAGTATCACACATGATAGGATTAGATACACAGTTCAGCAGACAGTATCACACATGATAGGATTAGATACACAGCTCAGCAGACAGTATCACACATGATAGGGTTAGATACACAGCTCAGCAGACAGTATCACACATGATAGGGTTAGATACACAGCTCAGCAGACAGTATCACACATGATAGGATTAGATACACAGCTCAGCGGACAGTATCACACAGGATAGGGTTAGATACACGGCTCAGCAGACAGTATCACACATGATAGGATTAGATACACAGCTCAGCAGACAGTGTCACACAGGATAGGATTAGATACACAGCTCAGCAGACAGTATCACACAGGATAGGGTTAGATACACAGCTCAGCAGACAGTATCACACATGATAGGATTAGGTACACAGCTCAGCAGACAGTATCACACATTATAGGATTAGATACACAGCTCAGCAGACAGTATCACACATGATAGGGTTAGATACACGGCTCAGCAGACAGTATCACACAGGATAGGGTTAGATACATGGCTCAGCAGACAGTATCACACAGGATAGGATTAGATACACGGCTCAGCAGACAGTATCACACATGATAGGATTAGATACACAGCTCAGCAGACAGTATCACACAGGATAGGGTTAGATACACAGCTCAGCAGACAGTATCACACAGGATAGGGTTAGATACACAGCTCAGCGTATAGTATCACACATGATACGATTAGATACACAGCTCAGCAGACAGTATCACACATGATAGGGTTAGATACACAGCTCAGCAGACAGTATCATACATGATAGGGTTAGATACACAGCTCAGCAGACAGTATCACACAAGATAGGGTTAGATACACAGCTCAGCAGATAGTATCACACATGATAGGATTAGATACACAGCTCAGCAGACAGTATCACACATGATAGGGTTAGATACACAGCTCAGCAGACAGTATCACACATGATAGGATTAGATACACAGCTCAGCAGACAGTATCACACATGATAGGGTTAGATACACAGCTCAGCGTATAGTATCACACATGATAGGGTTAGATACACGGCTCAGCAGACAGTATCATACATGATAGGATTAGATACACAGCTCAGCAGACAGTATCACACAGGGTAGGATTAGATACACAGCTCAGCAGACAGTATCACACATTATAGGATTAGATACACAGCTCAGCAGACAGTATCACATATGATAGGATTAGATACACAGCTCAGCAGACATTATCACACAGGGTAGGATTAGATACACAGCTCAGCAGACAGTATCACACATGATAGGGTTAGATACACAGCTCAGCAGACAGTATCACACATGATAGGGTTAGATACACAGCTCAGCGTATAGTATCACACATGATAGGATTAGATACACGGCTCAGCAGACAGTATCACACAGGATAGGATTAGAGACACAGCTCAGCAGACAGTATCACACATGATAGGGTTAGATACACAGCTCAGCGTATAGTATCACATAGGATAGGGTTAGATACACAGCTCAGCAGACAGTATCACACATGATAGGATTAGATACACGGCTCAGCAGACAGTATCACACATGATAAAATTAGATACACAGCTCAGCAGACAGTATCACAGATGATAGGATTAGATACACAGTTCAGCAGACAGTATCACACATGATAAAATTAGATACACAGCTCAGCAGACAGTATCACAGATGATAGGGTTAGATACTCAGCTCAGCAGACAGAATCACACATGATAGGGTTAGATACACAGCTCAGCAGACAGTATCACACAGGATAGGATTAGATACACAGCTCAGCAGACAGTATCACACAGGGTAGGTTTAGATACACAGCTCAGCAGACAGTATCACACATTATAGGATTAGATACACAGCTCAGCAGACAGTATCACATATGATAGGATTAGATACACAGTTCAGCAGACAGTATCACACATTATAGGATTAGATACACAGCTCAGCAGACAGTATCACATATGATAGGAATAGATACACAGCTCAGCACACAGTATCACACAGGATAGGGTTAGATACACAGCTCAGTAGACAATATCACACATGATAGGGTTAGATACACAGCTCAGCAGACAGTATCACACATGATAGGATTAGATACACGGCTCAGCAGACAGTATCACACATGATAGGGTTAGATACACAGCTCAGCAGACAGTATCACACAGGATAGGGTTAGATACACAGCTCTGCAGACAGTATCACACAGGATAGGGTTAGATACACAGCTCAGCACACAGTATCACACATGATAGGGTTAGATACTCAGCTCAGCAGACAGTATCACACATGATAGGGTTAGATACACAGCTCAGCACACAGTATCACACATGATAGGGTTAGATACTCAGCTCAGCAGACAGTATCACACATGATAGGGTTAGATACACAGCTCAGCACATAGTATCACACAGGATAGGTGTGACATGCAGAAGTAGAGATGTTGTTTTAAAAGCCTTCAGCAACTATTAGAAGTAACACAAGCACAGGAGACAGGAAGTGTTGTGCTCCAGAAGCATCCAGCAACTAGAGGGGTTAACACAGACAGGCTATGTGCCCATGATGCAGAAATGAAGCAGAAAATTTCTGCAGCATTTCTGCATCTCCCTGGCAGAAAAAACGCATGCAGATTGTACATGCAGATTGCACATGCGGATTGCACATGCGGATTGTACATGCGGATTGTACATGCGGATTGTACATGCGGATTGTACATGCGGATTGTACACGCGGATTGTACACGCGGATTGTACATGCGGATTGTACATGCGGATTGTACATGCGGATTGTACATGCGGATTGTACACGCGGATTGTACATGCGGATTGTACATGCGGATTGTACATGCGTTTTCCTGCCAGGGACATGCGGAAGTGAAGCGTTCTTCACTTGCATTTCCGCATGCGGGTTGACAAGCTCTTTCCAGGCGATTTTAGCATCACTTGGAAAGTGCTTGACAACTTGGTCACACTATATAAATCCATGCAAACAGCATGGATTTATATAGTGTGACCGTAAAAGAATGGTAAAAATAAACCTATACTTACCTTCCGATGGCCCGGGGTGTGTAGCGGCGCTCCTTCCTGGCTGCCAGCTGATCGCGGGACACTGCACTGAAGGGCCTGCGGTCACATGACTGTGATGTCACCGCAGGTCCTTCAGTCCTGCCCGCAAGCACAGGGAAGGAGACCGGGGGCCGTCGGAAGGTGAATATAATCTTTATTTGTTATTTTATTCTTTTTTTCACAGGTACTATGGTACCCAGGTCTGGATGAGAGTCTCCTCTCCTCCAGAACTGGGTACCATCCGCACATTGAAACGCTTATAATCCGTGAGTACAAATGTACAGACACGGATTATGTGCGTCTCAATGCAAGTCAATGGCGGCGATTACGCTGCGTGTCTGTAAAATTAATGGACATGCTGCGGATTTTTGAGCGCAGCATAAACGCTGCAGAAAAATCCGCAGCATGGGTATTGAAAGTACGGAATTGCATAGGGGACCATGGCAGAAGGCTTACCATGCGTTTATCATGCGTTTACGCTGCGGAAATTTCCGCACCAAAAACCGCATGAAATACGCATCGTGGACACACAGCCTCACAGGAGAAGGGGAGTGTTTTAGTAGAGCCCCAGGGGGATTGTGGGGAAGTTGTTTACTGTCTGACTGGAGCCGAAGAGAAAGGTGGTGTGTGTGTTTTGCATCTGACAGAAGCCTCCTGCAAGTGAAAAGGATTCAAGTCAGGAGTGAAGCTAAGCAGAGGTCAGGTAGAGTTCCTGAACTAGCAGTGCAGAGTATTGTCAGGCAGAAAGATAAGGACTGGAAGAAATGGTGTCACGGGGATCATCTCCCTCAGCAAATCCATCCCCCCTCCTCCATCTCACTGTGCTGTAAAGAATGCTGTGTTCATTAATGTGCCTTTGATTTAGAACTGTGTTGTCCTGTACTACTGGGAAAACTGTGAACTGCTGTGCTGCTAAGTAAAATGTACTATTTGTCACTGGAGCCTGTTGACTTAACTTGCACTTTCTGTGCGGCTTCTTATTAAATGCTACTGTTCTACCGTTTATGAGGACTCTTGTCAAGTGTGTCTGGTCAGCAAGTGAAACAACCTACGTGTCTGTACCTGAGGGTCAATACCCCTGTGTGCCTGAGATAAGCTGCAGCACATGGTCTATGGTCGACCTGAGTAACGGTTTCCCCAGGATTCCAAAGAATTAATGTAGCCTGTTTTGCCCCTATCTGAACCTAGCGGTGTGCGTGTAACATTAGTGGCCCGTACATGGAATCCTGAGCGGGAATTAGCGATTAGAGGGAGAAGAGGAAAAGTGTCTGGAAAAACACAGCAGCACAGCACCTCAACTCAACTCTGCTACACCAGTTAAAGGGGACCAGCCCTAAAGAAAACTCACTAGCAGCAATGGATGTGGAAATACAAATGAACAGAATTAGTGAGCTGCTTTTTCAGTTAACTTGTGAAGAATTGAGAACAGTAGCAGAACATATATTGATGTCAGAAGAACAGATTTCCAAAGCCCACAACTGCAGGCAACTGTTAGCTGCCATTAATGCAAGAATGGATGAGCTGGGGAAGAAAGAAGCTGAAGACGTCATGGGGACGTTCCTCCAGGAAAACAATTTCTAACCAGGTTGAAGTTGGAGGATGGAGGACGGCACCAATTACCAAAAGCAGGAATCTCTGTCCACAGACTGAACTACAGGAATTGAAAGAACAATTCAAAGCCCTAACAACAGCCCTTCAGGAATCAACCAAAACCTCTGAACGGGTGATAGACTCAGACAGGACCTTTAACCTGCTCGGGTTAGATAAATCAGGGAGACAGTCCTCTCTAACACCACAAATGACCATAAGGAAAGAATTCAAGATCCTGGGACAGATTGGAGAGTGTGAACAGAAAGAGAGAGTGTCTTATATGAACTTGTTGCACCAGATCCATGCAGGCTTACAGAAAGGCTACCAGCCAGATGAGATCGTTGAGGGGGTGGAGAAAGCGATCAGCCCAGGACAGAACCTCTGGAGTATGCTAGAAGTGAAGAGTCAACTGACCATGCAACAGCTGAAGATGATTTTAAAAGGGCACTTTAAAGAAGAGAGTACTTCAGAATTGTTCCACCGACTCATTAATCTCTCACAGAACAATGAATCACCCCAAAGTTTCTTGTTCAGAGCAATTGAACTGAAGGATAGACTGTTGTTTGCATCCAGAGATGTAGAAGCGGAAGAGAAGTTTGATGCTAGACTATTCCAGAAGAAGTTCTTGAGATCATTGGGAACGGGGTTAATCAGCAAAGACATCAAGTTGCAGCTGAATCAGAAGATCCTGGCATTCTGGACGAAGTCCTAATTGAAAAAATGAATGAGCCAGCTAGTTTGGAGTCAGAGAGCGAACAGACGTTAAAGAAAGGCTCTGCTCCTAAAATCACCAAAATGAGTCAGCTGAAGTTGGAGACCCTCAGTGGCCAGTCTGAAGATCATCAAGGAGACCCTCCAGTGCCGCCTCCGAGAGGGAACCTTAAATCATCAACGAGAGAACCGCCAGCGCTGACTGGGGGGAAGTAATAGGAGAACTGCGAGCCAAATTGATTGAGGTGAAAAAGTTGATTCGTTCCAGGCCAGAACTTGTATCCTTCAGACCCAGGAGTGGGTTCCAAAACAGAAGATACCCGGCTTGTGAAGCGTGCCGTTCATCAAATCAGAGTACGGTGTGTGTCTACTGTCTAAAATGTGGTTAGGAAGGACATTATGCCAAGGAGTGCCAATGGTCACGGTCGTTTGGGTTAAAAGACAGGAGGTTGCCAGTGCGGCAAGACTGGTAACCGCGACACGGAGGGAGCCCCAGAAGCAAATCCAAATCTCACCAAACCCCAGAACGGAGCAAGAGGTAAAACGGCTGTGTCAGTACTATCCCCAAGTGTGTTCCCTGTTTACAGCTGTAAGAGAGACAGGGGCATCAGTTACTTAATGCCCAGTGTGGAGGTCAAATGATGTACTCCTGGGAGGAGGATTCCTCAGTCAGTAAAGATAGCCTCATCAGCCTAATCGGTGAAAGGTGCTTTATACAGTGCTAGCTAGATGGACTCCTGGTAAAAGCACTGTGGGACACAGGAGCCCAAGCAAGCCTTTTAAATGAAGAATGGAGAAGGCGCTACCTGCCACATACCTGCTTTCGGTCGCTAAAAGAACTCTTAGGACAAGTGGAAATCCAAGGCAAAGCTGTCAACCAGACCAAAATACATTTCATAGGCTGGGTGGAAGTGACTTTCAAACTGAGGGCCATGAAGAACAGCAACACCATTGAGCTTTTGGTACCTTTTCTCGTGACCAGTGATCAGAACGTAGCAGAGGATCCTATCCTTGGTTATAATGTAATCAATGAGGTTATCACGAAACACAAGTCAGGGATGCTGGTGGTGGGTGCAATTGCCACATAACTTGCCATACCCAACGCCGTGGCGGAAAATGTGATCCATAGAGTAAAGAAAGCACAGAATACAATGGACCTAAAAGAAGTCAAGGTAGGCTGGCGCCCAGCCTTCATCCCTGCAAACCAAATGGTGGGGGTGAGGTGTGGAGTCCGGGTAGAACCGGGAAGAAAAGTCCAGAAAAGACTGTTCGTGCCAAAAGACTCCTCAGAACTTCCGGAAGGCCTAGTTCAAGGTGAAACTGTTTACGATTCCTACTGGTGGGTTTGTTCGAGTGACAGTATCGGTGATGAATACTATGAAACACGAAATTAGACTGGATCCAAAGACTGTGTTAGGTCACATTGAAACCGTTAAAATAGTATATCCAGCCAGTGTGAGACCCGCCCAGTGGTCTACAGTGAATTCAGTCTCCCCACCAAGGAACAGGAGTTGCCCAGGGGAAGAAATTGCATGACCCACCTCGGAGTCCTGGGAGTCCTGGGATCCCCCAGTACCCCTAGAACACTTGTGTGCTGAAGATCGAGCGGTAGCAAAACAGATGCTGAGAGAAGAGTGTCATGCATTCTCCAAAGATGACTCTGATATAGGCTGTATCCCATCGTTGCAGTTAAAAACAATTTGAAAGACACGACCCCAGTAACCAGAAGTTACATGTCTGTGTCGAACCATTACACCGTGAAGTGAAAGAGTATTTACAAAACCTAATCAACAGAGGTTAGGTCCAAAAGTCAAAGTCGTCTTATTCCTCTCATGTTGTTTATGTTAGGAAGAAGGACGGTACGTTGAGACTCTGCTGTGATTACCGGGAACTAAACTGAAAGTCAGTACCTGATTGGCACCCAATACCAAAGATCCAAGATATGCTGGATAACCTATCAGGAAGTACCTGGTTCTCTGTCCTCGATCAGGGTAAGGCATACCACAAGGGTTTATCGAAAAGTCCAGTAGACCCTTGACAGCATTCATCACACCGTGGGGATTATATGAGTGTATCCGCATACCGTTTGGGCTCAGTTCAGCTCCAGCAGAATTCCAGAGGAGCATGGACACATGTTTAGAAGGATTGAGGGATGATATCTGCCAGCCGTACTTTGATGACAATGTAGTACACAGCAAAACCTTCCGGGAGCATGTTGAACACTTGAGGACCGTATTACAACGGTTTCAACAACATGGAGTTAAGTTGACCCCAAAGAAGTGTGAACTGTTCAAAAGGCAAGTCCGATTTCTAGGGAAAATTGTGTTCGGAGAAGGATATACCATGGGCCCAGCAGAACTTGCTCCGGTACTGGCTTTAAAAGACAAGCGGCCCTCTACCGTTGGGGAGCTGAGGCAGATATTAGGATTCCTGTCCTACTATCGTACTTACATTCGGGAATTTCTCCAGGATTGCCGCCCCACTATACCTCCTCTTGGGGGGGATGACAGAAACGACAACACCCACAGAGAAAAAGAAGAACGCAGGTAGGACCGGGCTTAAAAGAAACAATGCCGTTTCGTCCCAACAGCCCATTCTCTGGACAGCAGACCACCAGGAGGTATTGGAAGAACTAGTAGACTACCTGGTAAAATCAACCATCTTGGGATATCTTGATTTCAATTTACCATTTGTTCTTCTTTGTGACGCTTCTCAAGTTGGACTGGGAGCTGCCCTGTATCAGCATCATGATGGAAAATTGAGAGTCATCGGTTACGGCTCTAGAACGTTGACAGACACCGAGAAGAATTACCATCTTCATTTCATAAAATTGGAATTCCTAGCACTGAAATGGGCTTTCTGTGAACGATTTAGAGATTATCTCTACTACAGCAAAGAGTTTGAGGTATACACTGACAACAACCCTTTGACCTATGTCCTTACTACAGCTTAACTGAATGCAATGGGTCAGAGATGGGTCGCTGAACTAGCTGACTTCAATTTCAGCATCAAGTACAGGCCAGGAAAATGCAATGCGGATGCTGATGGATTGTCAAGAATGCCACTAGAGCCTGAGGAGTTCATGCAAGAATGCTCAGAGGAAGTCAGTCTGGAAGCAATTGAGAGGAATACCCAAGCAGTACAAGCTTATCAGGAAAAAGACACACCATTCTGGTGTCCGTTGATGGTGGAAACGACCATAAAAGTGGGAGAACAAGATCACCCCCGGTCTATTCAACAACTACCAAAAGGGAAAATCTGTAGAGCACAACGGGAAGATCAGATAATTTTGGTAGAATACTACTTTATGTGGACCAAAATCGGTTTCCAAGTAAACAGGAGAGACAATGACTCACCAGCAGTATCTGTATTAATTAAAGAATGAACGAAGCTCTTCCTCAATGAAGACGGTATCCTGTATCCTATAAAAGGAAAGAATGATTATACTGTAGATTATAAGGAACTAAACCACTAGTGAAATAATGAAAATGATTAGGGAACTGCTATAGAGAGAAAGACGGCAATAAAGCTTGTTCTCTGAAATTATTGTGGAGTCTTACAGCAAACGACTCATTGGGGTGTCCAACTGTGATAGTTACAGGGATGGCAGGTGAGAAAATGCTTCTTACTGTAAGCTCCACCTGTAATGTAGCTCAAAGACAAGTAGAGACAGTTAAATCGCGGGGAATATAACAACTTGTGCTCTTAGTGCTCAATGCCAGGAGGGCACCAACAAGCCAAAGCCAAGCTGACTATGGCTCCTCTATTGATAGTGAATGGTGTAGGGGTTTTCTAGTTTCCAAAAACAACCAATCCAGTGAATCGGTAATAGAATTAGTATGCGTTCCACACCAATCACCACAATAAGGGACTCCTGTCCCCCATTCTCCCCTGGTTATCTACTGGCCACAGGACTGCAGCCAGGAGGAATAAATTCAACTTTCAAGAAGACGTCCAGGGAAGACCCAGGGCAGAATAGTGTACATAAGTCTTCCCATTTTGGTGATCTGTGGGGGTTTATAATCAGCCAGTAGACCTGCACCTTGTTTATCACCCGGTGGGCCCGTTCCTTGTTTATCAGCCGGTAGGCCTGCTCCTTGTATATCACCCTTTGGGCCTGCTCCTTTTTTATAAGCCGGTGGGCCTGCCCCTTGTTTATCACCCGGTGGGCCTGCACCTTGTATATCAGTCAGTTGGCCTTCACCTTGTGCATCAGCCGGTGGCCAGTTCCTTGTTTATCAGCCGAAAGGTCTGCACCTTGATTATCAAACGGTGGGCCTGCAGCTTGTTTATAAGTCGGTGGGCCTTCATATTGTGCATCAATAGGCGGGCCTGCACCTTGTATATCAGTCAGTGGGCCTGCACCTTGTTTATCACCCGATAGACCTGCACCTTGTATATCAGCAGGTGGGCCTTCACCTTGTGCATAAACTGGTGGGCCTGCACCTTGTTTATCACCCGATAGACCTGCACCTTGTATATCAGCCGGTGGGCCTTCACCTTCTGCATCAACTGGTGGCCCTGCACATTGTTTATCAGCTGGTGGGCCTGCACCTTGTTTATCAGCCGGTGGGCCTGCACCTTGTTTATCAGCCAGTGGGCCTGCACCTTGTTTATCAGCCGACGGACCTGCACCTTGTTTATCACCCGGTGGGCCTGTACCTTGTTTATCAGCCGATAGACCTGCACCTTGTTTATCATCTGGTGGGCCTGTACATTGTTTATCAGCCGATAGACCTGTACATTGTATATCAGCCGGTGGGCCTGCACCTTGTTTATCAGCCGGTGGGCCTGCACCTTGTTTATCACCTGGTGGGCCTGCACCTTGATTATCAGCTGGTGGGCCTACACCTTGTTTAAGAGCCGGTGGGCCTGTACCTTGATTATTTGCTAGTGGGCCTGTACCTTGATTATCAGCCAGTAGGCCTGCACCTTGTTTATCAGCTGGTGGGCCTGCACCTTCTGGTGGGCCTTCATCTTGTTTATCAGCCTGTGGGCCTGTACCTTGTTTATCAGCCGGTGGACCTGCATCTTGTTTATCAGTCGGTAAGCCTTCATCTTGTTTATCAGCCGGTGGGCCTGCACCTTGTTTATCAGCCGATAGACCTGCACCGTGTTTATCAGCCAGTGGACCTGCATCTTGTTTATCACCTGGTGGGCTTGCACCTTGTTTATCACCCAGTGGGCCTGCAACTTGATTATCATTCTCTGGGCCTGTACTTTGTTTATCAGCCGGTGGACCTGTACCTTGTTTATCACCAGGTGGGCTTGCACCTTGTTTTATCAGTCGGTATGCCTTCATCTTGTTTATCAGCCGGTGGGCCTGCACCTTGTTTATCAGCCGATAGACCTGCACGTTGTTTATCACCCAGTGGGCCTGCACCTTGATTATCACTCGGTGAGCCAGCATCTTATCATCTGGTGGCCCTGCACCTTGTTTATCAGCCGGTGGTCATGCACCTTGATTATCAGCTGATGGGCCTGCACCTTCCGGTGGGCCTTCATCTTGTTTAGCAGCCTGTGGGACTGTACCTTGTTTATCAGCCTGTGGGCCTGTTCCTTGTTTATCAGCCGATGGACCCGCATCTTGTTTATCAGCCTGCACCTTGTTTATCAGTAGGTAGGCCTTCATCTTGTTTATCAGCCGGTGGGCCTGCACCTTGTTTATCAGCCGACGGGCCTGCAGCTTGTTTATCAGCCGATAGACCTGCACCGTGTTTACCAGCCGGTGGGCCTGCACATTGCTCATCAGCCAATAGACCTGTACCTTGTATATCAGCCGGTATGCCTGCACCTTGTTTATCAGCCGGTGGGCCTGCACCTTGTTTATCAGCCGGTGGGCCTACACCTTGTTTATCATGTTGTGGGCCTGTACCTTGATTATTTGCTGGTGGGCCTGTACCTTGATTATCAGCCGGTGGGCCTGTGACGCGCCCCCTGGGCCGTGGGGACACCCGGAGCCGGGTCTTGTAGATGCTGGGGGTTGTAGTCACCGTGGCGGCGACCCGGTCCGTGACCCATGGCGGTCAAACCAGGGTAGTCTATGTGCACTAATGTAAATGTCCGACTACGCCACCTGTGGATTGCGGTTATTGGTAGTCCACTGAAGCTGGTGGTATGTGCAGCTAGGTGATGTGACTCCCCACAGGTGGAGTGTAGCTTTAGGGCAGCGTGAGTGGATGATGGTGGTGATAGTGCAGGGAATCAGTAATGACAACGCGGAGTCTTTGCAATGCAGTCTCAGGGTTTTACTCACAGTTCTTTCAATCCAAGTTATTACTGCAGGTTTATAACTTCTTGCGTCGTCCTGTGTTTACCGAGTGAGGGGCTCAGTTGACTCCCAGGTAGCTCTGGAGCACTTAGCAGGACCCCCTTCTGTGTGTCCTCTCTGGCCTCTCTCCTTGTACCTCACACCTAGCGGCACCTCTGTCCAGTGTCCTCGGGCCTTGGCGGGTGACGTGAGTTCCGTCACCTGACCCTATGTGGCTACTTTCCTAGTGGCTGGTGTGGACGGCTTGCTGTACTTGAAGTGCTGCAGCCTCCGGTTCCCAGTTGAGTCCTGTAGTCTCTGCTGGCTGGGGGACCCGGTTCCCCTTCTTTGACCTGACCCCTCTACCTCCTGGTAGCAGCGGGCATGCGGGTGGCTTGCTGCACGGCCTGGACCCCTAGGGTCCCTTCTCTCCTCGTTCCTGCAGCCTTCCTGCTCCCCTTTCCTCTCTTCACTCTTTCCAGGCTCAGGCCTCCTGGCAGGGCCTGCCTGTGGAGCAGAGCTCATACAAGCCTCTGCCCCCTGCCTGCACCTCAGTCTGACTGACTGGAACTTCCCCACTGACTGACTGAACCAAGATGGTTCCTTCCTATTATACCTCCTACCATAGTGCTCCCAGGATCTATGTCCTCCACCCATCCACTACATAGTTCCCCCTCTCTAAGTGGTTCCTCCCCACTCCAACCAGGGATCAGGGACACTTGTGCTCTCCCGTAGGAGCATTATCGCCCTGTCCCCCGGAAATGTGGTGTAGTGGATGTAGTGTTAGGGTCCTGAGCCATACTCCTTCCTTACCTGAGAGTGACATACCACACCTCTGGGTGAGATGCAATACCTCTGTGGCGACCGAACCCTCAGGGGCGCCACACCAGCACCTTGTTTATCAGCCGGTGGGCCTGTACCTTGATTATTTGCTGGTGGGCCTGTACCTTGATTATCACCTGGTGGGCCTGCACCTTGTTTATCAGCTGGTGGGCCTGCACCTTGCTTATCATGTTGTGGGCCTGTACCTTGATTATTTGCTGGTGGGCCTGTACCTTGATTATCAGCCGGTGGGCCAGCACCTTGTTTATCAGCCGGTGGGCCGGTACCTTGATTATTTGCTGGTGGGCCTGTACCTTGATTATCACCTGGTGGGCCTGCACCTTGTTTATCAGCTGGTGGGCCTGCACCTTGTTTATCAGCTGGTGGGCCTGCACCTTCCGGTGGGCCTTCATCTTGTTTATCAGCCGGTGGGCCTGTACTGTGTTTATTAGCCGTTGGACCTGCACCTTGTTAATCCCCCGGTGGACTTGCACCTTGTTTATCAGCCAGTGGGCATGCACCTTGTTTATGAGCCGGTGGGCCAGCACCTTGTTTATCAGCGACGGGCCTGCACCTTATTTATCAGCCAGTGGGCCTGCACCTTGTTTATCAGTCGGTGGGCCTGCACCTTGTTTATCAGTCAGTAGACCTGCACCTTGTTTATCAGCCGGTGGGCTTGCGCCTTGAAACCTGTGGTGGTCTTGGGCAACTAGTGAATGCTTGAATATAAACACAGTGATTAGGAGAGCGGCCTCCTCAGTTCCCCCAGGAAGACACTGACATTTATATGGGAAGTTTAGGAATGTGAAGAATTCAGAGACTGAACATGAGATTTATAATGGCTTATCTCAGGAAGGAGAACACTTAATACAACATTGTGAGCCGCAAGTGGCACATTTCTCCGGAGATTAGAGCAGGGCAAATCCTCTGTGTATTGTAATACTGCACTGGTGGGAGGGGAGAATTAGAAATATAGGGAGTAAAAGGTGTATGTAGCCATGGAGGCAACCAAGGTGACTGCTTTGGGGTCCATTGATAGAGACGGCCCAGACAACAATGGTGACTTCTCCATAGGAAGCAAATTATATTCACAAGTGTCATTATAAGCGATTGAGAGGGTAAAAAGGCAAACACCCCATAATTGTGTCTTAGTTGGCATCAACAAACACCATGATGTGGGCATATTATGAAAAAAAACAAAACACAGAATGATACCTTCCAGACAGGTGCCGATCAGCCACACTGAGCAGGTGTCTTGGGCAAACCCATCTGGCAAGGACATCACATGAGCGCTGCAGCCAATCACACTCCGTCTGAGCAGAAGAAACTGACTCAGGCGGAATGTGAGTGTGACGCTCCCGTAAGAAGTTGAAGCCAGGCGATCGGCAGGGGTTGCAGTGCTGAATACTGGCGCAAAGCCGGGTGGTATCCATCGCCTCCTCTGTACTGAGCCCTGCAACCCCTGCTGGGCCGGTATACTGGCGTCAAAATCCTGTGAGGCGTGTCACGTCCACATTCTGTCCACTCAGAGGGAACACGAACGCTGCAGCAGATCAGAGGCCACTGATTAGCTGCAGTGCTCATTGACATCCCTGCTGGATCAATGCCACTTCTCGGCACTGAGCAATCCATCCCCAACCAATCTCCTGGCATGTCAAGTGAGCACTGCAACCAGTCAGATCAGCTGCAGCACTCATTTTCTATCCTAGTGGAAGAATCTGTCTTGGACTAAATGAGTGATATAGAAGATGGTGACTAGGAATACTCCATCTGTAGACCACTGGACTATTTCTCTTTGGCTGATAGAATTCATTGTAAATCCCGACAGTCTCTCTCGGAGACATTTCTAGGAGCCAGTCCACATTGTGCATTTCCAGTTTTCTGCGAGGACATTGGATTGTTCGTGTCTTCAGTCCTCGTAGACCCGACAATCACAGATGTTTTCCTCCCGCTCCTCTCTGCTATGTTCATTATAACACATCTTTTCCATTCACCCTATGAATACTCGCCTGATGTGAAACGCGCTGTCAGGTTTTCTGTTTCTTAGCTGCAGGAAGGAAAGTCTGTCACCTCATCATTCAGGAAAGCAGGTTGTGGGGAAGGGAATTAGGTAAGATATGTAGGGAGGGGGATTGCCGGATATTATGCTATGAGGAAGGGGCTCAAATATGTAAAATGTATTGGAGGATTGCTTACATTGGAAACAATTGTAGCAGACCCTCAGCTGTGAGAAGAATACGATAAGGAAGGATACAGCAGTGCTGGATAGATGGAGGTGACTCATGTAGGTTTATATCACATATAGGAGAAAGTATGGTACCATGATGAGATGGGATTAATTCTACATGGGCCGAACTGGTGTCCCAGGGGCCGCTGGACCAAGGTCTAGTAACGGGTCACCAGCACCATATTTCTCCATGTGAACCAGTAAAAACTAGGGACCCATGGACCCTGCCAGTGGCAAAGTGTAGGGGTACCACGGGAGCGCCAATTTCTACAGGTTGTTCAAAATTCCTACTCTCGCCACTTCCTCTTGATGTGGGACATGTAGCGCCCCGAGGGCTCGGCCGCTACAGGGGTATTGCACCTCTGCCAGAGGTGTGATATTCCACTCCCGGGTAAGGATGGAGTATGGACCAGGGCTCAGTTAGCTGCATGCAGCACACACACCCCATTTCTCAGGGACAGCTCCACGGTGCTCCCACTAGACATAAGTGCAGGCACGACCGACCATGTCCCTGCTGGAGTGGGGAGGGAGGGGTGGAACACCCAGTGCTGTAGGGGCAGATAGGGGGCGGTTCCTGAGTGTAGGAAGGAGCCCATTGGTTGCTGGTCACCTGGGCTCATGGCTAGAGGGAGGTATAAAAGGTGGGCACCATCTTAGTTCTGGGTCAGTTCAGCCAGAGGAGAAGACAGGGAGTAGAGGCTCTGTAGGAGCTCTACTCCAGGAGGGCCTAGTGAAGAGGCCGAGGAGGAGGTGAAGGGGAGCTGAGATTCTGGCTCATCTCAGCTCCAAGAGAACGGAACAAGAAAGGAACAGAAAGGAACAGAGAAAGAGAAGGAGAGACAGAGAAACAGAAGGGCTCAGGAACAAGAAGGTGGAAGGGACCCTAAGAACCCACGAGAATCCAGGGTGAAGGGTCAGGCAGATTAAGGGTACCGGATCCCAAGTTGGTGGAGGAGAAGCAACCCTCAGCCAAAGACCGGTCGTCGTGATCATCTATTGGTGCGACACCTCATCAAACCTGCTAGGAAGGCACCATATAGGACAGCGGAGGACGGGGCCCACGTTTAACCGCACAAGTCCGCGGCAGCTGGACAAAAGTGGGCCACTGGTGAGGCAGGCCAGAGAGAGGATTAAAGGGGGTCCTGTGCCATGCTCCTGAACTGCCTGGGGGTTGACCGAGCCCCACACCTGGTGGACGCAGCACGGCTTGGGCGGTCACTATCTGTGCACAAGTGACCTGGACTACCTGAACTGTGAGTAAAAGACATTGGACTGCAGTACGTTGTCTGTGTGCTCTTTCGCGCCTCCAGCACTTTCAGCACCGGGACCCGCACTACCATCCCTCCCAACATCCACTACACTGCCCTGGGGCCGCACTCTTCCCGTGGGGAGTCACATCACCTCAGCTGCACCCATCATCAGCCCCAGCGGACTGCCTTGCAGCGGCGGTTCCTAATAACCGCAATCCACGGGTGGCGTAGTCGGACATTATCTGAAGTACGTAGCAGACTACCAATGGCCTGACCACCCTGAGCCGCGGGACCGGGCCGCCACTACTACTACCCCCAACGTCTCCCTATCACCCGGATCCGCGTGCCCCACGGCCCAGGGGGCGAGTCAGCTTTGGCGTAGTCGGCAGGATCGTGACCAACCCGCCACAAACGGGTATTGCGTGCCTGAAGAGAATTACACATGTACCTTAAAAAGAAGTTTCCCGCCGTCCGGAGTCGTTTCCCGCCATCCGGAGCCGATTCCCGCCATCAGACGCCATCTTGGACCGTTTCCCGCCATCTTCATCCGTCTTTCCCGCCCTGGCAGAGCGGACGCCATTATGGGCGCACCAAAAGACAGCAGGAAGCCACCTCCCATCGTGGGCCAGGTCCCAGAATGGCGCCAAAGAAGAAGCCCGCCCCCACCAGCCATGAATACAGCAGTGGAGATGTCCATCAACATGGGGGGGCTGCCCCTGAAAGTGATTGTCAGCAGAATGCCCCAGGACCACCCCCTCTGGGGGCGGAAAGAGAAGAAAACTGTGGGGCAGGGCGCGGTCTGGATCAGTCTGGCCAGGCCGCACCCGGAGATGGAGGGGGAAATCAGTGCCGGTACCCTGGTAAAGGGCCTGCTGCAAGCAACACCACCATGCAGCCTCACCGAGCTGTTAGCCCATCTCCCCAAGGAGGATCCCGAATACACACGGGCGGCGCTGGAAGAACTGGACCGGAGGATGGTCCGGGCGCAGCAAGAAGTGATCGCCGGATGGAAGGAGGAAGTGGCCCGGCGGGCTGTGATCCTGCAGCCGAAGGCGCCAGCAACAAGCAGTGCACCAGCCAGTGAGGGCCGAGCGGAGGCCGAGGACGACGCCGCGGAGAAGGCCGCGACAGCAGAGGCAGGTAACGGAGACGCCCCTGCACCGAATCCTAGGGCCGCCGACCTGC
Source organism: Phyllobates terribilis (assembly GCF_046119375.1). Taxonomy (NCBI): domain Eukaryota; kingdom Metazoa; phylum Chordata; class Amphibia; order Anura; family Dendrobatidae; genus Phyllobates; species Phyllobates terribilis. The sequence goes on from NW_027362765.1 coordinate 79,587,001, forward strand.
CCCTGCACCCCGTCGCGGAGCCCCACGCACCGGGACCCGCTGTTGACACCGTGCCCTCACCGCCATCAACCAGCCCCCAGGCCGTCGACGCTGCCAGCGAGCCCCGCCCCACGCCGTGCCCTCTGACCCCGGGCGTGCTCAGCCAACCGCCACCGCAGGCCCGGTCGCAAGGCCTAGCGCCCCCGTACGCCGCCTGTCGACGGGAGTACTGCCGCCAACAGCTGGAGGTGTTCGAGAGGGAGCAGCGGGAGCGGCGCATGAAACAGGAGAAGCTGCAGGCCCAAAGTGCGGAGCAGAAGATGAAAGCCCGACGAGATCCCCGAGCTGCCCGCGGTCCCCGAGTCACCGGGACTGTCGTGAAATTTCACATGGAACATGGCTGCGGTTTCATCCGAGACCCCGAGACCATCAGCGACGTGTTTGTGACAAGGAGAGATGTGGAGAGTCACCTACCGGAAGGCCATCGTGGGCGGGATCTATTCCCAGGCGACGTGGTGTCTTACACCCGACACCAAGGCGTGAAGGGGTGGTACGCCCTACACGTCCGCCGAGTAGTAGAGGAGGAGGAACAGCACTACTCGGACGCTGAGTACCAGGAGGGCCCGGACGGGCCTGAAGATCCGTATGAGGAGGAAGAAGGAGCGTCACGAAGACACCGTTACCAGTGAACGGTCAAGTGGCATTGTAAGTAGTTACCCGTAAGGGTGCAAAGGAACTGTGTGGGACTGTTACAGAGTGAAGTGTGGTCCCCGTTGGGACTGATATAGAACTGTGTGAACGTTATCCCCTATCCCCTAAGTAGCCAGGCTGAGGACTGTGAGCAGCCATCCCTCTTCCCCTAACAGGCTGAGGACTGTGAGCAGCCATTCCCCTATCCCCACCGGCCGAGGACTGGGAACGGCCAATCCCTTGTATATAGTTGCGCTTCTTAAAGCGCCCCCTACTGGTTTTATAAAAAGAACCGCAACGTCTACCTCAAAGTTAAAATGGACTGTTGCACCTTTAAAAAGAAAGAACACCTGGTCGCAAGTTGCACCGCAGCCATGAATCAAGAACCCAAGAATGTGCTTTAGTTAAAAATGTTTTAGATTTTATATGCTGCTAAATAGTAATGAAAAAGTTTTCTATAATGTTTTATACAAAAGAGTTCCAGAAGTATTAGTACGTGTTTTATAATAGTGTGACAAGAAAAGAAAAGTGTGTCCCATAAAGGGAGTTGAACAATGTCGTCCGTTTCTAAATGTAAAAAGTTATTGAAAAAGTTTGCATGTCCTGTAATTACCTGTTTTTGCTCTTTTCCAGCCCGAGGACGTGCTGTGCTTTGCCAGGGGGGAATGTAGCGCCCCAAGGGCTCGGCCGCTACAGGGGTATTGCACCTCTGCCAGAGGTGTGATATTCCACTCCCGGGTAAGGATGGAGTATGGACCAGGGCTCAGTTAGCTGCATGCAGCACACACACCCCATTTCTCAGGGACAGCTCCACGGTGCTCCCACTAGACATAAGTGCAGGCACGACCGACCATGTCCTTGCTGGAGTGGGGAGGGAGGGGTGGACCACCCAGTGCTGTAGGGGCAGATAGGGGGCGGTTCCTGAGTGTAGGAAGGAGCCCATTGGTTGCTGGTCACCTGGGCTCATGGCTAGAGGGAGGTATAAAAGGTGGGCACCATCTTAGTTCTGGGTCAGTTCAGCCAGAGGAGAAGACAGGGAGTAGAGGCTCTGTAGGAGCTCTACTCCAGGAGGGCCTAGTGAAGAGGCCGAGGAGGAGGTGAAGGGGAGCTGAGATTCTGGCTCATCTCAGCTCCAAGAGAACGGAACAAGAAAGGAACAGAAAGGAACAGAGAAAGAGAAGGAGAGACAGAGAAACAGAAGGGCTCAGGAACAAGAAGGTGGAAGGGACCCTAAGAACCCACGAGAATCCAGGGTGAAGGGTCAGGCAGATTAAGGGTACCGGATCCCAAGTTGGTGGAGGAGAAGCAACCCTCAGCCAAAGACCGGTCGTCGTGATCATCTATTGGTGCGACACCTCATCAAACCTGCTAGGAAGGCACCATATAGGACAGCGGAGGACGGGGCCCACGTTTAACCGCACAAGTCCGCGGCAGCTGGACAAAAGTGGGCCACTGGTGAGGCAGGCCAGAGAGAGGATTAAAGGGGGTCCTGTGCCATGCTCCTGAACTGCCTGGGGGTTGACCGAGCCCCACACCTGGTGGACGCAGCACGGCTCGGGCGGTCACTATCTGTGCACAAGTGACCTGGACTACCTGAACTGTGAGTAAAAGACATTGGACTGCAGTACGTTGTCTGTGTGCTCTTTCGCGCCTCCAGCACTTTCAGCACCGGGACCCGCACTACCATCCCTCCCAACATCCACTACACTGCCCTGGGGCCGCACTCTTCCCGTGGGGAGTCACATCACCTCAGCTGCACCCATCATCAGCCCCAGCGGACTGCCTTGCAGCGGCAGTTCCTAATAACCGCAATCCACGGGTGGCGTAGTCGGACATTATCTGAAGTACGTAGCAGACTACCAATGGCCTGACCACCCTGAGCCGCGGGACCGGGCCGCCACTACTACTACCCCCAACGTCTCCCTATCGCCCGGATCCGCGTGCCAAACGGCCCAGGGGGCGAGTCAGGCCACAACAATTAAGACATTTTGGCATAGGCAGCAACTTAGGGTTTAGTTAAGGATAGGTCTAGAGTTAGGGTTAGGACTAGTGCTAGGGTTAGGTCTAGGTTCATGGTTATTGCTAGGGTTAGGTCCAGAGTTAGGGTTAGGATTAATGCTAAGGTTAGGTCTAGACTTAGGGTTAGGTCTAGAGTTAGGGATAGGTCTAGTGCTAGGGTTAGGTCTAGAGTTTGGGATAGTTCTAATGCTAAGTTTGGGTCTAATGCTAGTGTTAGGTCTAGACTTAGGACCAGGGTGAGGGATAAGTCTAGAGTTAGGGCTAGTGCTAGGCTAAGGTATAGAGCTAGGGTTAGGACTAGTTCTATGGCTAGGTCTAGTGCAAAAGTTGGGACTAGTATTGGAATTTAATTTAGAGTTAGGGTTAGGGCTAATGCTGACATTAGGTCTAGAGTCAGGGTTAGGACTAGTGATAGGATTAGGACTAGTGATAGGGTTAGGACTAGGGTTAGGGCAAGTGCTAGGGGTAAATCTAGAGTTAGGGCAAGTGCTAGGGTTACGTTTAGAGTTAGAACTAGTGCTGGGGTTAGGTCTAGAGTTATAGTTAAAACTAGGGTTAGGTCTAGAGTTAGGGTTAAAATCAGTGCTGGGGTAAGGTATAGGATTAGAGTTAGGGCTAGTGCTAGGGTTAGGTCTAGAGTTATGGTTAGGACTAGTTCTAGTGTAGGTTTTGAGTTAGTGTTAGGACCAGTATTGGAGTTAGGTATAGAGTTAGGGCTAGAGTAATAATAAAATAGTTATATAAAAAAACAAACGCAAAGAATAAAAATTAAAAAATAATATTATATCTATAACATTTTATTTTTAAAATTTGATGTCAGATTTCAACAAAAACGAAGAAAGCTAGAGGACCAAAGGGCAAGTTGTAATTATATCAGTATTTTCATAAAATCCAATATATGTTCTTAGGGAATAAGAAATTCAGGTGGAAGGGACGGAGGGAGCGCTGATATTAGGGGGCACAAAACACTTGCCCTGACCTTGGATCTGGCACACCATGCTACACAGCTGCATACTGCTCTTCTGGCGCTCACCCTTAGGAAGGTGCCAATGAGAACCACCATACAAGCACACTCACCCTGGCCAATTGTGCAGCATTCTCAGCAGACAGCGTCAGATAAGCGTCGGCCAGGCATCTCTGGTGGCTGCGTAACTCCTGATGGAACCAAAAATATAGTACACCCCCTTAATTAGTATTGGGGTGTGGATGAGTCAAGCAATCCTGACATAGGCAGTGATAGCTCTGACCTATGCTCTAGCAGAATTAAAGATCTCATTCTTTCAAACATAGCGCCTCCCCTGTCCACAGGCTATGTGTGGTATTGCAATTCCATTGAACTGACTGGAACTGAGCTACAATAACGTACACAACCAATAGACAGATGTGGTGCTGTTCAGTGATGAAAGCAGACATGTTTTTTTTTAAGGTCTAGAAAAAAGAGGAAATTGATCCATTTTACCTAAAATTAGCAACTTTGGCAGCAATTAAAGGGACGATATCATTTGTCTGCAGATGAAAAAGACAATTCATGGTGATTATAGAAAATTACAGAAATTGAGTGACCGGTCACATCCTGGGTACAGACAACGAGGCAGGACGGGTCCAGCGCCAATGTGATCCTCTGCAGATATTGTGTTTTTTTTAAGGCGAGATGATGGTTCCTCCAGCTTTGTAGTTAATGATCTGCCTTCTATCAGGAGATGAGATCTCACACAGGACTGAGGAAGCCATGTGCAGAAATCGGGAGGAAGAGGAGGGGGGGAAGCACAGCTCTGTGTACAGCCAGCCCCGGGGACACCAGGAGAACTGCTAAACTGCAAGCAGGCGAAGAGCTGGTCCCCGAGCTACTGCCAATAGTGCATAGCTACTTGTATATAGAGATATGGAGAAAGCTGCTATAACCTGTATATAATTATATATGTACAGATGGTATAACCTGAGCATCTTCTGTATATAATTATATACGTACAGCTGGTATAACCTGGTTATCCACTGTATATAATTATATATGTACAGCTGGTATAACCTGGGTATCCTCTGTATATAATTATATATGTAAAGCTGGTATAACCTGTGAATCTTCTGTATATAACAAAATCTTTACAGCTGGTATAACCTGGGCATCTTCTGTATATAATTATATATAGGTGCAGCTGCTATAACCTGACTATCTTATGTATATAATTATATATGTACAGCTGGTATAACCTGGGCATCATCTGTATATAATTATATATGTACAGCTGGTATAACCTGGGGGTCTCCTGTATATAATTATATATGTACAGCTGGTATAACCTGCGCATCTTCTGTATATAATTATATATGTACAGCTGGTATAACCTGAGCATCTTCTGTATATAATTATATACGTACAGCTGGTATAACCTGGTTATCCACTGTATATAATTATATATGTACAGCTGGTATAACCTGGGTATCCTCTGTATATAATTATATATGTAAAGCTGGTATAACCTGTGAATCTTCTGCATATAACAAAATCTTTACAGCTGGTATAACCTGGGCATCTTCTGTATATAATTATATATAGGTGCAGCTGCTATAATCTGACTGTCTTATGTATATAATTATATATGTACAGCTGGTATAACCTGGGCATCATCTGTATATAATTATATATGTACAGCTGGTATAACCTGGGGGTCTCCTTTATATAATTATATATGTACAGCTGGTATAACCTGCGCATCTTCTGTATATAATTATATATGTACAGCTGGTATAACCTGAGCATCTTCTGTATATAATTATATACGTACAGCTGGTATAACCTGGTTATCCACTGTATATAATTATATATGTACAGCTGGTATAACCTGGTTATCCACTGTATATAATTATATATGTACAGCTGGTATAACCTGTGAATCTTCTGTATATAACAAAATCTTTACAGCTGGTATAACCTGGGCATCTTCGGTAAAAAATAAATCCATTTCTGGCCCAGTGACATCTTTCTCTTGAGCCTAAGAATAGGACAAGTGTCCCGGCCTGACCAGTGCTAGTGTCTGCTGCTCCAGATGACTCTGTACTCGGCGTACATCAGACTCTGACTCACTGATGTCTCTGTCCCTCATGCAGAGTCCAGGATGGCGGCGTTATATCCTGTGTTGCCTAATAGTCATATTGGAGAGGATCGTTTGGCTACGGTAACATCTCATCCAGCTGAGTAGACATGTCAGATATTACCACGAGAGTGATGGGGAAGGTTGGTGTGTGACACCTCAGTCGCCCTCCCTGGGATCCTGGGGTACTCGGAGCCTGGTCAGTGTAGGGGTCGAGGGAGATGCAGTCGTGGGCTAGACCCGCTCTGTGCCCAGGGCTGTCACATTAAAAATAATGGGCTTTCAAGTAAGAATGGTATTTCGACTACGCCACCTGTGGTTTCCGGTGATGGACACCAGCGCTGCTACAGTCCACTGAGGCTGGTGTTACAGGCAGCTAAGATGGGACGGCTCCCCACAGGCGGAGCAGGCCTCAGGGCAGGGTGAGAAGGAATGGTGGGTGCAGTGCCGCGCAGGAAATAACAGGCTGAGGCGGTGTGTGAAGTCATCCGGGTCTTTACTCACTTTAGATGAACTTTCAGCCGCAAAGCTTATCTCTGCTACACACGGCGTACTGCGGCCACCAGGAAGGGGGTTCAGCACTTCCCAGGTAGATCTGGAGCACCTGTCGATACCCCGCTAGTGTGTTCCTCTCCTTAGTAAGTTCTCCCACTGAGTCTTTTCCTGACTGTGTGTGGCATGAACGTGGTGTAAGGCCGGGTCCCACTGGATAAACGCAGTGTAAGAGATACAGGTGGCGACTCCGCTCCGTCCGTAACCCCCTGGGATCCACTAAGCCTCCGGGCTTTTCTGACTGAGACTTGAAGTGACAAAGTCAGATATCGGGGGCCGGTTACCCCTCTTGCAGCAGGAATCCCTCTGGCTAGGCCAGAGTAAAGAATACAGGTGGTGACTCCGCTCCGTCCGTATCCCCCTGGGATCCTTTTGCCTGTGGAGCCTATCTCCTCTGCTCCCCTCCGAGGCCTTCTTAGGTCAGGACCTTGACCGGGTAGAGACAGTGGTTAACTCTGACCCGCTCCTCGTCTCAAGGCCAGAGTACGAGGACCGCGAACCTTCCGCCAGCTACAGCCTCTTGCTGGACCCTGAGAGAAGACCCTCAATCAAAGACCTTGAACTTAAGATGGCCGTAGATTAAATATGAATGAATAAGTGTTTCCTAAAAGTGTGTCCTCCACCCTCACCCACTACATGGTTCCCCCTATCTTTGGTTCCCCCCATCTCCTCTATCCCGGGCCGGGGCAGCACCCTGGTGCATTTAGGCCCCCTTCAGGACAGGAGTGGTGTAGTGTTGAGTGGTGAAGTGGTGTCCCGAGAGATGCTCCATCCTTACCTGGAAGAGGAGATACCACACCTCTATCTGAGGTGCAGTACCCCTGTGGCGACTGAACCCTCAGGGGCGCCACATTGGACAACCAAAGGGGCATACATGCCCAGGGGACCCCAAATATACTGTGCCCACCCAGTGCAATGATACTGACACTTGAGGCAGAGAAGATGCCATCATCTTTGTCAGTGTTCTGCACCCTCTTTTCTCTGTTCCCACTTTTCTTTGTGTGACATATTTCCTCAGTGCACCTCCTTTTCTTTGTGCCCCTTTTGTTAGGGTGACCTTTGTTATGCGCACTTCCTTTTCTATGTGACCCCTTTTCCTTGTTCTTTGCTCCCTTTTCTCTGCACACCTAATTTTCTCTGTGTGCCCTCTTTTCTCTGCACACTTTCTTTTCTGTGTGCTCCCATTGTTCACCTCTTATTCTCTGTGCACCCCTTTATCTGGGCCCCTCCTTTTCTCGGTGCTCCCCTTTTTCTCTTTACAGCTCAGTTTCTCTGTGCCCCTTTTCTTTATGTGCACTATTTTCTCTGTACAGCTCTTTCTCTGTGTGCCCCCATTGTGTACCTCCGATTCTCTGTGTGCCCCCTATTCTCCCTGTGCCTGCCTTTCTCACTGTTCCCCCTTTTCTTTGTGTACTCCCTTTTCGCTGTGTTCCCCTTTCTCTGTGTGCCCCCTTATCTCTATGTGTCTCCTTTTCTAGAGTACCACCTTTACTATATGCACCTCTTGATCTGTGCAGCCATTTTTCTCTGTATCCCCTTTTCTCTTTGTGCCACCTTTTTTCTGTGCACCTTCTTTTTTGTGTGCCCTTTTTCTTTGTGTGCCTCCTTTGTCTGTGCATCTCATTTTCTGTGTAGCCACCTTTTCTCCTATTTCTCTGTATCCCCTTTTCTCTCTGTGTCTCTTTTTCTCTTTGTTCCACCTGTGCATCTCTTTTTTTGTGTGTCCCCTTCTCTGCGGGTCTCCTATTTCTCTGTGTCCCCTTTTCTCTCTGCGTCCCTTTTTCTCTCTGTGCCACCTGTACATCTCCTTTTTTTGTGTGTCCTCTTTTTTCTGTGTCCTCTTTTCTCTGTGCATCTCCTTTTTTGTGTTCCCCTTTTTCTCTCTGTGTCTGTGCCACCTTTTCTCTGTGCACCTCCTTCTCCTGTGTCTTCTTTTCTCTCTGTGCCTTTTCACTATGCACCTCATTTTCTGTGTAACCCTTTTTCTCTGAGTGCCCCCTTTTCTCTGTGCACCTCATTTTCTGTGTTCCCTTTTGTCTCTGTGCCATTTGTCTTTGAGACACCTTTTCTCTGTGCACCTCCTTTTTCTCTGTGTTCCCTTTTCTCTCTTTGCCCCCTTTTCTCTGTGCACATCATTTTTGAGTGTGCCCCCTTTTCTCTGTACCCCTCATTTTCTGTGTATCCCTTTTCCCTTGGGTGCCCGCTCTTCTGTCTGCTACCTTTTCTCTGTGCACCTCCTTTTTCTCTTGTTCCCTTTTCTCTCTTTGCCCCCTTTTCTCTTTGCACATTATTTTTGAGAGTGCCCCGTTTTCTCTGTAACCCTCATTTTCTGTGTACCCCTTTATCTCCCTTTGCCCCCTTCTTCCCTGCCCTTTATGAATGATATCATTATGTAATTGATACCAGATTTGTGATCTGTCAGTGATGTTATCATTAATCTTCCCATGTTTCTCGGTGATGGGGTGGAAAAGTAAATTTCAGGGTTATTTCCACTTTAGTCTGGAGTTTATTGCACTTTAATTGTTAGCAGAAGGTTTGGAGATAAGTGGTGACATGGATGCTGCCAGGTCTGGGGACTGATGACGGGTGCACCGCTGCAGACTGATGTGCATAGGAAGCACAGATGAGACGGTACAATAACAGACCCCTTTCATCGGTCGGTAATTGCACATTTTGTAGATGGAGCCGCTGATTATCCTCGTCGTCTCTATAGATCCCAGTGGGGTTTGTACAAATTTCTGTCGTAATTGCTAGTTTTTAAATAAAGATTGTTGAGTTCAAATATCCATCATAGTGAACTCTGAATAACCGGTTATTGCAGGTTAGACTTAGCATGATGAGGGTTTTCTCAGTAATAAGCACCAACGATGACGGCCCGGAGTAAATGTCCAATATTCTGCTTTCTATAATTTCTTACTACATCTTTATAGCGGTTGGAGTATAAGTTTCCTTATACAGTGCACCAAATCCCCTGCATAAACAGTTACATGGTAAAATTCAATCCGCCTGCTGCTACCACTAGGGGGAGCTCAAGAGCTGACTGCATACAGATTTATTACTGAGTTCAATAGGAGCGGTATGCATCTATGTGCAGTGAGCTCCCCCTAGTGGTGGTTGCAGGCAGACAGCAATTCACCATTCTATAGAGGGATTTGATGAACTTGCATCAGGTCGTTAAATTGCTTTATAGAACAATGCCAGCTCGTGTTGTCTTCCATGCACCTCTCTGCCTTTGGGTTATAGACATGAACTTCCTGACTTAAAGAGTCAGTGCTTGGTTGATACTGCCAATGCCTAGGTGGCAGGGGCTTGGAAGCGGGAGAAGGAAGAATATTTTTTTTAATATGTGCTGGAGAAGAACGGAAGGGGCCCAGTATGGGGGGCATTATACCAGGAAGGGGCCCAGGATGTGGGGCATTATACCAGGAAGGGGCCCAGGATGGGGGGCATTATTAGTGAAAGGGCCCAGAACAGGGGACATTATTACTAGAAGGGGCCATGATGGGACATTTTTACTGGAAATTTACCAGGATGGGAGACATTATTATAGGAAGGTGCCCATTGGAGATATTATTTCATGATTGGGAACATTTTACCAGGAAGAAGCCCAGGATGGGGGGCATTATATCAGAAAGGGGCCCAGGATGGGGGACATTATACCAGAAAGGTGCCCAGGATGTTGGACATTGTTATAGCATGGGGACCAGGAAGGGGGACATTATTTTGTGAAGGGGCCTAGGGTAGGGGACATTATTACAGGAAAGGTCCTGGAGGGAGGTGATTATTACAGGAAACAGCCAGGACGGGTGACATTATTACATGGTGTGAGCACACATGTCTTTAAAGGATCTAGAACGCTACAAGGGCACATATATCTGACCAATATGCAGGTGAGGGCCCAGGTCCAAATTTTGCACCGGGGCTCATCGGATTCTAGTTACACCACTGCCAGGTGCCCTAAATTTCATAAATGTTCCGCCTCCTTGGTTACAGGCCTGAGAAATAAGGTCCATTAGGTCCCTGCCATCGGCCAAGATCTTTCTTTGTCCTTCTACTGCTACCGATCCATCTTGTATATTTGACCACATGTACCGTTCTGCTGCCCGTCCTGACCTCTTACCACCGTATTCTTCCGGCCTTGACCCAAGCTCTGCCTATAATTCCTCACCTCTTCCTTGGTACTATGACTTGTTATCTTCAGCCCATCTGATGCTAAAGGAGACTACTCCACAGGTAGCAACCTAATATTCACACCTCCTTGGGGTGGTCTACATTCCCTTAGACTTCTCTTCCTGGTTTAGCGCCAATCAAAATCCTGGTCCGCGTGAACTTTTAGCCCCAATACAGTTGTGACTGGCTGCCAGTGCCATGGATAGGGCACCAGGGAGCCGACACAACCTCTGTACCTTCTATAGTGCCTACCTTTATTGGAAACAGGGCAGTAGTCGCTAACCTGTCACAAGCCTATCGATCATATGGTGTAAATACTGTACAGTTACTTTACCTTTGTACTGAGTGCAGGGTATTGATTCCTTCTCCTTCATCTAAAAACATCCTGATAATTAATGAGCATTGGTGGAAAATGTCGCATAATTAACAGTCATTATTCATGCTTGGTTCGAAGCTGTGTGATTAGATTTTACAGCTCCGGCTGTGTGATTATTTGGTCAGCTACTAAGCAGAGCTATAAAGTGGTAATCATTGATAGGCAGGACTCTGTTATTACATTCCTCTGTTGAAGATAACATGAAGTTTATAGAGTTTCCATGATATAACATAGGTTTATGTTTAGTTAATTTTCACTGTCTAATTTGTATCCTCTAATCCCCCCTTATGTGCCTTTCTATGCACTCTGATCTGCTAAAGACCCACTGCTGTTTATGGTAACTGTGGCGCCCCTGAGGGTTCAGTCGCCACAGGGGTACTGCACCTCAGTAGAGGTGTGGTATCTCCTCTTCCAGGTAAGGATGGAGCACTTCTCGGGACCCTACTTCACCACTCAACACTACACCACTCCTGTCCTGAAGGGGACCTAAATGCACCAGGGTGCTGCCCCGGCCCGGGATAGAGGAGATGGGGGGAACCAAAGATAGGGGGAACCATGTAGTGGGTGAGGGTAGAGGACACACTTTTAGGAAACACTTATTCATTCATATTTAATCTACGGCCATCTTAAGTTCAAGGTCTTTGATTGTGATCTTCATCAGTGATTGTGGTCTTGTGGCGCCCCTGAGGGTTCGACCGCCACAGGGATGCTGCACCTCTTCAATGGGGTGTGGTATCCCTCCTTCGAGGTAAGAACGGTGCAATGGTCAGGACCCCACCTCTACATCCAACACCACACTTCTCCCACCATTAGGGGGGCTAATAGGCACCAGTGTGCTGCCCCTCCCGGGATAATAGGAGACTGGGGAACCAAAAGATAGGGGGAACCATGTAGAGGGTGAGGGTGGAGGACGCACATTTAGGTTACACTTAATAACTGATATTTAATAAACAGCCATCTTGGGCTCAAGGTTCTTTGATTGTGATCTTTATCACTGAACGTGGCTTTTTGTGTGAACCTGCAGATGATGGAGACACGGTCCACGTACTCTGGCCTTGAGTCGAGGAGCGGGGTTGAGTTAACGGCTGTCTCATCCCGGTCAAGGTCCCTGCCCAAGAAAGCCTGGAGCTTAGCAGTGTAGCTCCATCACAAAAGGATCCCAGGGGAATGCAGACGGAGCGGTGTACGCCACCTGTCCTCGCTATTCTGGCCTTATCAGAGGGATTCCGGCTGCAAGAGGGGTACCGGCCCCCGGCACCTGACTTTGCTACTCTACGTCCTAGTCAGGGAAGCCCGGCAGGCACATAGGATCCCACCGGGTAACGAAAGGAGCGGAGTCGCCACCCGTACCCTTTTTCTGAGCGTAGTCCAGAGGGAGACCCGGCCTATCTGCACACACAGACAGGAGAGGACTCAGTCTGAAGTCTAGGAACACTCTGGTGCGGGGTCCTGATTAAGCACTTGAATTACTTGGAGGTTGTCGGACCCCCGTTGCTGGTGACCGCAGAACTCCGTGAGGAGCAGGGAGAAGCCTTGCAGCTGCACGCTCTATCGTGAGTAAAAACTCTGGAAGTCGACCCCTATGGCCTTTGGACTCTTTATTTCTGCACCGCACAGCACCAGACCTCCTTCACTACGACTCCCTCCATCCTCGTCTCTGCCCTGAGGCCCTGCTCCGCCTGTGGGGAGTAGTATCAACATCGGCTGTCACAACATCCCGCCTCAGAGGACTGCAGCAGCGCTGGTGGCCTTCACCAGGTACCACAGGTGGCGTAGTCGATAGCAACCACTCAACCCTGATAGCCCATTACATCCTTTTCAATGTGATGGCCCTGGGCACGGAACGGGTCCAGGCCACGGCTGCAACCCACCAAACATCTGACCCGGCTCCGAGTAACCCGCCATCTTCCCAGGGTGAGGGCTGTGAGCGTCACAGTCTCCGTCTCTGATTGTGGTCACCCACCAGAGTTCAGTAATAGGCCTCATCCGACTGAAGATACACGATCCTCGTTCTCTGGCCTTGAGGCGAGGAGCGGGTCAGAGTTAACCACTGCCTCTACCCGGTCAAGGTCCTGACCTAAGAAGGCCTGGAGGGGAGCAGAGGAGACAAGCTCCATAGGCAAAAGGATCCCAGGGGGATACGGACGGAGCGGCATACGCCACTTGTATTTCTTACTCTGGCCTAGTCAGAGGGACTCCTGCTGCAAAAGGGGTGACCGGCCCCCGATATCTGACTTTGTTACTTCACGTCTCAGTCAGAAAAGCCCGGAGGCTTAGTGGATCCCAGGAGGGATACGGACGGAGCGGCATACGCCACCTATATCTCTCTACCTGCGTTTATCCAGATGGACCCGGCCTTACACCTAGTTCTAACCACACATACAGTCAGGAGAAGACTTAGTGGGAGAACTCACCAAGGAGAGGAACACACACCAGAGGAGTCTCGACAGGCGCTCCTGATCTACCTGGAAAGTGCTGTACCCCCTTCCCGGTGGCCGCAGTACGCCGCGAGGAGCAGAGGGAAGCTTTGCAGCTAAAGTTCATCTGAATGTGAGTAAAAATCCTGGATGACTTCACACCCCGCTTCAGCCTGTTATTTCCTGCGCAGCACTGCACCCACCATTCCTCATCACACTGCCCTGAGGCCTTCTCCGCCTGCGGGGAGCCGTCCCATCTAAGCTGCCTTTAGCACCGGCCTCAGTGGACTGAAGCAGCGCTGGTGTCTATCACCGGAAACCGTAGGTGGCGTAGTCGGAAAATACCACTCAACCCTGAAAGCCCATTAAATCTTTTATGTGACCGACCTGGGCTCGGACCTGGTCCGGGCCACGACTGCAACCCCGAGACACCTACACTGACCCGGCTCCGAGTAACCCCATTTCCCAGGGAGGGCTGTGAGCGTCACATATAACCACATCTTGATTCTTCATCTAAGACTTCTCTTGTGCTGCCCTTCTCGACTGGATTGCTTTTTCCTATTTCTCTTTAAATGCTATGTGGTTTATAATCTCCCTTTTTCTAAGCCTTTCTATGCACATGGATATACTAAGGAACCACGTTTCAAATTTTCATCCAACTCTCTTGTGTTTCTCTTCTCAATTGGATTGCTCTTCCCTATTGCTCAAGACTTCCCATCAGTATCCAAAGCAATGAAAAGGCTATAAAAGCTTTGTGGTCTCTAATCCTCCCTTCTCTATATCTTCCTCTGCTAAGGACCAACTGTTGTCTATGGTAACCACTTCTTGATTCTTCATCTAAGACTTCTTTTGTGCTGCCCTTCTCGATTGGATTGGTCTTTCCTCTTCCTCTAGTCTATCCACCAGTATCAAAAGCTTTAATATGGCTCTAAATGCTTTGTGGTCTAAAATCTCCCCTTTTCTATTTCTTTCGATACCCTCTGATATGCTAAGGACCCACATCTTGATTCCTCGTCCAAGATTTCTCTTGTGTTTCCCCTTTCAATTAGATTGATCTTCCCCATTGCTCAAGACTACCCACCAGTATCCAAATCTATGAGAAGGCTCTAAAAAAGCTTTGTGATCTCTAATCCTCCCTTCTTTATGCCTTCCTCTGCTAAGGTCCCATTACGGTCTATGGTAAACACATCTCAATTCCTCATCCAAGACTTCTCTTGTGCTGACCTTGTCTATTAGATTGCTCTTCTCCATTCCTCAACACTATCCATCAGTATGCAAAGCTTTGAGAAGACTCTAAAAAACATCTCTTCAAGAGACCTAAAACAGTTTCCACTTCCTCCTCACCTTGCCTCTCCACTCCTGTTCACTGAGATCCCCAAAAGGAAAATGGTCCCCTCACAATGGGTCCAATATGCAAATGATGCTGACTGGTTCGAAGGGGTAAGAAATACCCTTGTTCCTAGGGATTCACTTGTATTTCTGGTAGATTGCAAGGCTGCGAGCGAGACCCTGTTGTAACATTGCAACATTGCAGAGTTTAGTTTTTCTGACACATAGCTCCAAATTTCCAGTAGAGACATAGAGGCCGATTCATCAAAACTTTTCGGCCAGAAAAGTGGCATAAAAGTTTGGAAAAGGTTGCAAATTTTTAAGCAATATCAATCTGAATCATCTCCGCTGAAATGGAAGAAGCTTCGAAGGAGCCAGGGCGGATCGGAGCGTGGTCCTCGCCGGCCCATCCAGTTCATCAAAAGTGCTGGCATTTTGTGCAGAAATGCTACTCCAGTACCTGACTGTAATAGCATATCTGGCATAGCACACGAGAAGCAAAGCCACTCAGAAGATGCAGCAAATTCATTAAATAAGCACTACCATCTTATTTTTCATCCTCCTAATATATTGCAGTCATCATATGATATAGCACTGTGTACTTACAATTGCTCATTTTGCCTTTCTACCCAGTTAATTCTTCTCTTTTCTCTGCTGTAAGTAGAAACAGGAAGTCTCTTGTCCCTGCATTTATCATTCCTTTGTTCACTTCCTGACCCAGCTCCTCTCCTCTGCCATAGATTTTTGCAGTGACTCATGACTTGTGCAGAAAAAATTGACCTCCTGTTGCTACATAGAGCTTAGAAGGATTCAGCTCGTCAGTTTTTAATCATGTGATGTCATAGACCTAATGGAAAAGAGAAGAATTAACTGGGTAGAAGGGCAAAATGAGCAATTGTAAGTGCACAGTGCTGCATAATATGATGACTGCAATATATTAAGAGGATAAAAATTTTGATGGGAGGAGTGCTTCTTCAAGTGGTGAACTCAGTGCATCCTACTCCAGGAAACCCTCCATTTAGGCTGGCATACGCAATGGCAACCTTAATGAATTGGCCCCATAGAATTACATGGTAAAATTCTGGTCGCCTGCAGCCACCACTAGAGGGAGCTTAGGAGCTTACCACATACTGGTTCTACATTGAAATCAATAATAACTTATTAACTTAATAATAACTCTATACAGTGAGCTCCCTCTAGTGGTTCCTGCCAGCAAACAAAATTTTGTAATGTAATTATGTCTCTGCAGAGGATTTGAAGCTCAGTATCAAAGTGTCTTTGCTACCGTGGTAAGCAAAATCACCATTTTATGCCAGTCACTCAACTGCCTGTACCCAATGCCAGTCATTGCACTCTCTACTCTGAACTGCCTTGACCTTGTGCCAGTCACTACATCATAATCCCTCTACCTTATGCCAGTCACTGTACTGCAGCTACCCTGCTCCAGTCAATGCACTGCCTCATCCCTGTGCCAGCCATTAAACTGGTTGCCCTTCCACGATAGTATACAATATAAATGTATCACTGTTTCCCACAAAGCTCTTCACATTGCTTCACCACCCTACATCTCCCTTATCGCTGCTACTCTCGTGCACTCCATGCCAATTTAACAATGATCTAACACTAAGATCTTCCACAATCCGAGACTGCCCTAGTGCTGCACCAGTTCTCTGGAATGCATTACCCCAGACATCAAGGTTAATTCCTAACAACCAACCACAGTTTTAAGTGTGCCCTAATAACATCTTACTAGACCTATCATATTCACTAACCTAATATTTTTTTCCTTTCCCGGCTTGATTTCGCTCTTACATTATTTCTCAAGGTAATGATTGCTCGTGTTTATATAAGAAAGGTAACACAAGGGGATCGGTATCAAAGTCTCAGACACTAAATTTCTTCCTCGTGTTTTCTGCCGCTCCATCATCGCCGTTGTTTACACAGATCCAGTGCTGATGAGAGATAATATGTCCGCTCACTGTAAGACGGGATTCCTACAAACCATAATTCATCCTCCCCAATAAACCGTGGAGATGATCACCTCGCCCCGCGGGACGGCAGCTGACACCTGAGATCCTGACACTTAAATTCCCTGTGTGTCTTAAGGGGCTTCTGTGTTTACCCAAATGTTTTTACACATTGCCTAGAAATAAGTTTTCGGGAGGATGAAGTGCCGAGGATTGTACAATAAATTCTGACAAAGCGAAAAAATAATGTTATCCATTGGTAATCGTTGCTATCTCGTGCAATCCGGTCAGATACTTTGGTAATGCCGACTGACGGTACACATCACAATAATAAAAATAACCGCTATACTTCTTATCGGGGATGAGAAGCTAAAGGGATTCCTTAATGTACACCTTAAAACCACTTAAGGTGGTCATAACTTTGGCAAAGGAGGACCACCGGGCTTTAGTAGGGTTGGAAACGTAACCTGGGTTTATCACCAGAAGAAGGTGACAACTAATGGAAGGAAAATGGGAAATAATCAGGACTAAAAGTAGGACTACAAGGACTAAGGGTCTTGGCGGGAATCAGGAATCAAGGCTTTATTGATTTAGTTCCTACCTCCAGTCCCTCCCATGAACGCCCCCAAACCAGGCATGGCCATACATTTTTGAGTGGGACTTACATAAACCATGCCCTTTTCAGTCTGGGACATTACTAAATTTATCTTGATTGTTCAGAAAAATCGAGACAGTCCTTGCAAATTCAGGACTGATGGCAACTATCGAGCAGGATCAGAAGTAATATCGACAACGCTCGAAAATAAAGAAAGTAATGGAGTCATCAGGAACTGAGTGGCGGATCGCTGCCCCTTTAAGTGGGTCCCACGTCACCTTCTGGCTCCAGTTACTTTGGCAATGAGAAGTTCCTTAAGGCACCAAAAACTTGGGAAATCAGCGATTCCGACAGATTTCTGATCTTTTAGGAGATGGGTCTTGGTGGTGGTAAAGGGTGTGGAGTAAGGGCAGACCAGGCGTTAAGGGGCTGTAAAAAGGGTGTGATCAACAAATTCCACCCAAATGTTAAATGAATGTTCCTTTAAGTAAATTGGGTGTGTTTTCCTTTAAATATAACATCAAAAAATAGTATTTTTTCCTTAAGAGAATTCTCTGCACAGAGAGGTTAAATGATCAGCGTCTTGCTTTCCTGCCACATCCAGCCGCCTCTTTTCACTGCTGCCAAATAACACAGTTGTTGCAAGGTGACATTTAAGAGAAGGAAGAAAAGGGCAAAGGAAGTGGGAACACTTTGTCTTATCCTCCCATTGATGTCCTCTGGATTCAATCAATTTACTGTGACACTTGTGGAATCTCGCCAACCTCAACCTGAGTCCCAAACATCAGGAAAAATCACTGACATCCTCCACTGCTCACATCATGGCAGACATTAGGGTCCTTAAATTATGTTCTTTCTTCAGATCAGACAGAAAGTAGAATAAAGAACAGAACATAACAAAGAAATTAAACAAAGAAAAACTGCCCCTACATGCAAAAATATAACTACTATAACACTGCCACTATAAATAAGAATATTACCACTATAATACTGCTCCTATGTACAAGAATATAGCTACTATAATACTGCTCCTATGTACAAGAATATAACTACTATAATACTGCCCCTATGTACAAGAATATAATTACTATAATACTGCCCCTATGTACAGGAATATAGCTACTATAATACCGCTCCTATGTACAAGAATATAACTACTATAATACTGCTCCTATGTACAAGAATATAACTACTATAATACTGCTCCTATGTACAAGAATATAGCTACTATAATACTGCTCCTATGTACAAGAATATAACTACTATAATACTGCTCCTATGTACAAGAATATAACTACTATAATACTGCTCCTATGTACAAGAATATAACTACTATAATGCTGCCTCTTATGTACAAGAATATAACTACTATAATACTGCTTCTATGTACCAGAATATAGCTACTATAATACTGCCCCCTATGTACAAGAATATAAGTACTATAATACTACCCCAATGAACAAGAATATAAGTACTATAATACTGCCCCTTATGTACAAGAATATCACTACTATAATACTGCCCCTATGTACAAGAATATAACTACTGTAATATTGCTCCTATGTACAAGAATATAACTACTATAATAATGCTATGTACAAGAATATAACTACTATAATACTGCCCCTATGTACAAGAATATATCTACTATAATGCTGCCCTCTATGTACAAGAATATAACTACTATAATACTGCCCCTATGTACAAGAATATAACTACTATAATACTGCCCCCTATGTACATGAATATAACTACTATAATATTGCTCCTATGTACAAGAATATAACTACTATAATACTGCCCCTATGTACAAGAATATATCTACTATAATACTGCCCCCTATGTACATGAATATAACTACTATAATACTGCCCCCTATGTACATGAATATAACTACTATAATACTGCTCCTATGTACAAGAATATATCTACTATAATACTGCCCTCTATGTACAAGAATATAACTACTATAATACTGCCCCCTATGTATAAGAATATAACTACTATAATACTTCCCCTATGTACATGAATATAACTACTATAATACTGCCCCCTATGTACAAGAATATTACTATAATACTGCCCCCTATGTACAAGAATATTACTATAATACTGCCCCTATATACAAGAATATAACTGCTATAATACTGCTCCTATGTACAAGAATATAACTACTATAATACTGCTCCTATGTACAATAATATAACTACTATAATACTGCTCCTATGTAGAAGAATATAACTACTATAATACTGCCCCCTATGTACAAGAATATAACTATTATAATACTGCCCCCATGTATAAGAATATAACTGCTATAATACTGCTCCTATGTACAAGAATATAACTACTATAATACTGCTCCCTTTGTACAAGAATATAACTACTATAATACCGCTCCTATGTACAAGAATATAACTACTATAATACTGCTCTTATGTACAAGGATATAACTACTATAATACTGCTCCCTATGTCCAAGTATATAACTACTATAATACTGCCCTTTATGTATAAGAATATAACTACTATAATACTGCCTCCTATGTACAAGAATATAACTATTATAAAACTGCCTCCTATGTACAAGAATATAACTACTATAATACTGCATAGGTGCAAGAATATAGCTACTATAATACTGCCCCCTATGTACAAGAATATAACTACTATAATACTGCTCCTATGTACAAGAATATAACTACTATAATGCTGCTCCTATGTACAAGAATATAACTACTATAATACTGCTCCCTATGTACAAGAATATAACTACTATAATACTGCCCCCTATGTATAAGAGTATAACTGCTATAATACTGCTTCTATGTACAAGAATATAACTACTATAATACTGCTCCTATGTACAAGAATATAAGTACTATAATACTGCACCAATGTACAAGAATATAACTACTATAATACTGCCCCTTATGTACAAGAATATAACAACTATAATACTGCCCCTATGTACAAGAATATAACTACTATAATACTGCCCTCTATGTACAAGAATATAACTACTATAATACTGCCCCTATGTACATGAATATAACTACTATAATACAGCTTCTATGTACAAAAATATATCTACTATAATACTGCCCTCTATGTACAAGAATATAACTACTATAATACTGCTCCCTATGTACAAGAATATTACTATAATACTGCCCCTATGTACAAGAATATTACTATAATACTGCCCCTATATTCAACAATATAACTGCTTTAATACTGCTCCTATGTACAAGAATATAACTACTATAATACTGCCCCTATGTATGAGAATATAACTACTATAATACTGCTCCTATGTACAGGAATATAACTACTATAATACTACCCCTATGTACAAGAATATATCTACTATAATACTGCCTCTATGTACAAGAATATAACTTCTATAATACTGCTCCTATGTGCAAGAATATAACTACTATAATACTGCCCCTATGTACAAGAATATATCTACTATAATACTGTCCCTATGTACAAGAATATAACTTCTATAATACTGCTCCTATGTGCAAGAATATAACTACTATAATACTGCCCCTATGTACAAGAATATAACTGCTATAATACTGCTCCTATGTACAAGAATATAACTACTATAATACTGCCCCCTACGTACAAGAATATAACTACTATAATACTGCTCCTATGTACAAGAATATAGCTACTATAATACTGCACCTATGTACAAGAATATAGCTACTATAATACTGCTCCTATGTACAAGAATATAACTATAATAATAATAATAATAATTTTTATTTTTATAGCGCCAACATATTCGGCAGCACTTTACAAATTTTAGGGGGGACTTATACAACAATACAGAATAAACATAACTCATATCGAAAGGAGTGAGGGCCCTGCTCGCAAGCTTACAGTCTATGATGAAATGGGGGAGACACAAAAGGTAGAATGTACATATATTGTATAATGCAGCCTTGATATACTATATAGGATAAATAATACATGGACTGGTCGCCTGCCAGTGTGGCGCCCCTGAGGGTTCGGTCGCCACAGAGGTATTGCATCTCACCCAGAGGTGTGGTATCTCACTCTCAGGTAAGGAAGGAGTATGGCTCAGGACCCTAAAACCTGCATTCACTACACCACATTTCCTTGGGACAGGGCGAGATTGCTCCTACGGGAGAGCACAGTCCCTGATCCCTGGCTGGAGTGGGGGGAACCACTTAGAGAAGGAGAACTATGTAGTGGATGGGTGGAGGACGTAGATCCTGGGAGCACATGTGTAGGAGCTTTAAAAACTAGACACCATCTTAGATCAGGGGGAGTTCAGTTCAGTCAGAGAGGAAGGTGACAGGAGCAAAGGCTCTGCACGAGCTCTGCTCCGGAGGCGGGCCTAGCACTGAGGCCCAAGCCATAGAGGAGAGGGAGCAGGACGGCTCCAGGAATGAGGAGTGAAGGGACCCTAGGGGTACGGGCCGTGCAGAAGGCCGTTGCTACCAGGAGGTAGAGGGGTCAGGCCAGATAAGGGGAACCGGTCCCTCAACAAGTAGAGAAACCGCAAATGCTTAACTAGAAACCGGAGGCTGCAGAATTTCAAGTGCTGCAGGCCACAAGTCCACACCAGTACACTAAGAAGGTAGCCACATAGGACCCAGGGGACGGAACATACGTCGCCCGCCAAGGCCCGAGGGTACCGGATAGAAGTGTCACTGGGTGTGAGGTGCAGGAAGAGGCCAGAGGAAGGTACATAGAACGGGGTCCTGATACGTGCTCTGGAAATACCTGAGGGTGGACTGAACCCCTCACTGAGTACGCACAGCACGACGGGGGAACATTGCTTGGTACCTGTAATCTGAACTACAACAACAGTGAGTAAAGACCCTGGGACTGCACTATCTTGTCTCTGTGTTCCTTGCGGCGCCAGCACTCACAGCACTAGAACGCCCTGCACAATCACCACCATCATCCAGTCACGCTGCCCTGAAGCTACACTCCTCCTGTGGGGAGTCACATCACCTTGCTGCACATACCACCAGCTTCAGCGGACTGCTCCGCAGCGGCGGTTACCAATAACCGCATTCCACAGGTGGCGTAGTCGGACATTGACATTTGTACACATAGACTACCCCCTTGGTTTGACCGCCCTGGGTCACGGACCGGGTCGCCGCCACAGTGACTACAACCCCCAGCATCTACAAGGCCCGGCTCCGGGTATCCCCACGGCCCAGGGGGCGCGTCAACTTTGGCATAGTCGGCAGGATATGCAACCAACCCGTTATCACCGGGTATCGCGCGCCTAGAGACTGTTTCACTGTACTGAAAGTGGCACCCGCCCCAGAAGAACGGGCGCCATTATGTGCCTGCTAAAAGATGACAAGAAACCACCTCCCATCGTGGGCCAGGTCCCAGAATGTGTCCATCAAGGTGGGGGGGCTGACCCTGAAAGTGACCAACAGCAGGCTGCCATGGGACCGCAGCAAATTGCCCTGGGACCGCCCCCAGCAGGGGAGGGGAGAGAGTAAAACTGGCAGGCAGGGTGTGGTCTGGATCAGTCTAGACAGACCGCACCCGGTGGAGAACATGGAGGACGGCAGTACCGGAGCCCCAGTCAGCGACCTGCTGCAGGCCGCAGCACCCTACACGCTGGAGGAGCTAGTGGCTAAGCTGCCCCAGGAGGACTCAGAGTTCCTCTGCTCCGGGATGGAAGACCTTGGCCGGAGGATGGAGAAGGCCCAGTGTGACGCCATCACCGGATGGAAGCGGGAGATGGAGCTGAGGATGGCGGACCGGCAGCAGAGGACACTGCCCAGCACCGGCAGTGCCCCAGTCGTCGCGGATCCCGACCAGCGCCAGGAGGCGACGCATAACGCAGGAGCTTCCGCGGGAGCAGGTAGGAGGAGTCTCCCTGTCCCGGGCGCTGCCAGCGTCGACCTGCTCCTGGGCCCCCTGGTGGAGCCGCCGATCTCGGGCGCTACTGACACCGGCCTGTTCCTGACCCCGCTGCAAGCCCCGCAGCCAAGTCCGCTAACCCCGGGCACTGCCACTACCAGCCCGCACCCAGGCCCAAGATGAAGCCCTCCAGCCCCGGGCGCTACTACCACCAGCCCGCGCCCAGGCCCAAAGCCGCGCCCTCTGACCCCGGGCGTCATCAGTAGCGGCCCTCTCCAGGCCCCGCCGCAAGGCCTACAAGCCCCGGGCGCATCTGCCCAGCATGCTCCCCAGATCCCGGAAGCATCCAGCCAGCTTCTGGGCCCCCTGCAGGAGCCTTCTCCCCCGCCAGCCGAGTGGATGTACCGCCGCCGCCGGTGGGACTGGTCCGCGGAGGTAGAAGACCAGTGCCCCTCGCTCCTGCCCGCCTCGCAGCCGGCCGTCATCTCCCAAATACCGGAGGACGAGGCCCAGTTCGAGTGGGACCCTGCTGGGGAGGACCTGATGGGGTTCTCCCAGGAGACCAGGGCAGCCGCAGCCCGCCGCAAGGAGTTCTGCCACCAGCAGCTGGTCCAATTTGAAAAAGAACGCAGCTCACGGCGCATGCGGTGGGAGAAACTAGAGGCCCAGAATATGCAGGAGAAAGCCCGGCCCGTCAGTCCAACAGAGCCACCCACGGTCCCAGAGAAGAGGGGACCGTAGTTAAATTTAACTTACAGGCCGGGTGGGGATTCATCTGGGACCCGCAGACGGACATTGATTTGTTCATCAACAGGAGGGACGTGGAGTCCCACCTAAAAGCAGGTCACCCTGATCGGGACCTCTACCCCGGAGACATCGTGACCTATACCCGTCACAAAGGAGTCAGAGGCTGGTACGCCTTAAATGTCCACAAGGTGGAAGAAGAGCACGGCTTCTACCAGTATGAAGCTGAAGACCCGGCTGGGTCAGCTTATGATGAACTAGAGCCTCCCCGGAGGGAGCAATACTACTAAGGACTGCCAGTAGTAATCAGTACCCGTACAGCAGAATGGACACTGCAAGTTCAAAGTTTGTGTGCTGTTACCCGCTTACCTAGTTACCCGTAACGGGTCCAAAGACTGACCGGCTGAGGACTGGGAGCAGCCGCTTCTTGTAAATAGTTGCACCTCTTGAGGTGCCCCTTATTGGTTTTATAAGAACTACAACGAGTGACCTCAGAACAAAAACCCGTTGGACCGTTGGAGGTGGCCGAAGACGAGGTCCAGCATCTGGATCGTCTAAGCCCTGTAGCCACCCCAGGGCCTCCGTTGAGGGTTTGGGACGAGTCCCTCATATTCGTGTTTGCAAGTTTGCACTTTACCGAAAAATGGACACCTGGTTGCAGACATTACTGTGACCAGTTGACCAAAAGTTTTACTTGAAAATGTGTTGATATGAAGAATGTTTATATTAACAATGTCTTATATGTATTAAGAAATATTTTACAGTTATATGAAAAAGTTTGGGCACCCCTATTAATCTTAAGCTTAATGTTTTATAAAAATTGGTGTTTTTGCAACAGCTATTTCACTTTGATATATGTAATAACTGTTGGACACAGTAATGGTTCTGCCTTGAAATGAGGTTTATTGTACTAACAGAAAATGTGCAATCTGCATTCAAACAAAATTTGCCAGGTGCATAAGTATGGGCACCCTTATCATTTTCTTGTTTTAAATACTCCTACCTACTTTTTACTGACTTACTAAAGCACCTTTTTTGGTTTTGTAACCTCATTGAGCTTTGAACTTCATAGCCAGGTGTATGCAATCATGAGAAAAGCTACTTAAAGTGGCCACTTGCAAGTTGTTCTCCTGTTTGAATCTCCTCTGAAGAGTGGCATCATGGGCTCCTCAAAACAACTGTCAAATGATCTGAAAACAAAGGTTATTCAACATAGTTGTTCAGGGGAAGGATACAAAAAGCTGTCTCAGAGATTTAACCTGTCAGTTTCCACTGTGAGGAACATAGTAAGGAAATGGAAGAACACAGGGACAGTTCTTGTTAAGGCCAGAAGTGGCAGGCCAAGAAAAACATCAGAAAGGCAGAGAAGAAGAATGGTGAGATCAGTCAAGGACAATCCTCAGACCACCTCCAGAGAGCTGCAGCATCAACTTGCTGCAGATGGTGTCACTGTGCATCGGTCAACTATACAACGCACTTTGCACAAGGAGAAGCTGTATGGGAGAGTGATGCAAAAGAAGCCGTTTCTGCAAGCACGCCACAAACAGAGTCGGCTGAGGTATGCAAAAGCACATTTGGAGAAGCCAATTTCTTTTTGGAAGAAGGTCCTGTGGACTGATGAAACCAAGATTAAGTTGTTTGGTCATACAAAAAGGTGTTATGCATGGCGGCAAAAAAACACAGCATTCCAAGAAAAACACTTGCTACCCACAGTAAAATTTGGTGGAGGTTCCATCATGCTTTGGGGCTGTGTGGCCAATGCCGGCACCGGGAATCTTGTTAAAGTTGAGGGACGCATGGATTCCACTCAGTATCAGCAGATTCTTGACGATAATGTTCAAGAATCGGTGATAAAGTTGAAGTTACGCAGGGGATGGATCTTTCAGCAAGACAATGATCCAAAACACCGCTCCAAATCTACTCAGGCATTCATGCAGAGGAACAATGTCAATGTTCTGGAATGGCCATCCCAGTCCCCAGACCTGAATATCATTGAACATCTGTGGGATCATTTGAAGAGGGCTGTCCATGCTCAGCGACCATCAAACTTATCTGAACTGGAATTGTTTTGTAAAGAGGAATGGTCAAAAATACCTTAATCCAGGATCCAGGAACTCATTAAAAGCTACAGGAAGCGACTAGAGGCTGTTATTTTTGCTAAAGGAGGATCTACTAAATATTAATGTCACTTTTCTGGTGAGGTGCCCATACTTATGCACCTGTCAAATTTTGTTTGAATGCAGATTGCACATTTTCTGTTAGTACAATAAACCTCATTTCAAGGCAGAAACATTACTGTGTCCAACAGTTATTACATATATCAAGCTGAAATAGCTGGTGCAAAAACACCAATTTATATAAAACAATAAGCTTAAGATTAATAGGGGTGCCCAAACTTTTTCATATGACTGTATAAGTGTGAAAAGAAATGTCCTTTAAAAGTATCCATAATGTTATATAATATGATGCATCCCAAAATTTGCATGTCCTAAATTACCCTGTCTTTTACTCTGTTCCAGCCCGCGGACGTGCTGTGTTTTACCAGGGGGGTGGGTGTGTGGCGCCCCTGAGGGTTCGGTCGCCACAGAGGTATTGCATCTCACCCAGAGGTGTGGTATCTCACTCTCAGGTAAGGAAGGAGTATGGCTCAGGACCCTAACACCTGCATTCACTACACCACATTTCCGGGGGACAGGGCGAGATTGCTCCTACGCTAGAGCACAGTCCCTGATCCCTGGCTGGAGTGGGGGGAACCACTTAGAGAGGGGGAACTATGTAGTGGATGGGGTGGAGGACGTAGATCCTGGGAGCACATGTGTAGGAGCTATAAAAACTAGACAGCATCTTAGATCAGGGGGAGTTCAGTCAGAGGAGGAAGGTGACAGGAGCAGAGGCTCTGCACGAGCTCTGCTCCGGAGGCGGGCCTAGCACTGAGGCCCAAGCCAGAGAGGAGAGGGAGCAGGACGGCTCCAGGAATGAGGAGTGAAGGGACCCTAGGGGTACGGGCCGTGCAGAAGGCCACCCGTACGCCCTTTGCTACCATGAGGTAGAGGGGTCAGGCCAGAACAGGGAACCGGGTCCCTCAACTAGTAGAGAAACCGCAAATGCTTAACTAGAAACCGGAGCCTGCAGCATTTCAAATACTGCAGGCCACAAGTCCACACCAGTACACTAAGAAGGTAGCCACATAGGAGCCAGGGGATGGAACATACGTCGCCCGCCAAGGCCCGAGGGTACCGGATAGAAGTGTCACTGGGTGTGAGGTGCAGGGAGAAGGCCAGAGAAAGGACACACAGAAGGGGGTCCTGCTAAATACTCCGGAGCTATCTGGGGGTGGACTGAACCCCTCACTGAGTACGCACAGCACGACGGGGGAAGATTGCTTGGTACCTGTAATCTGAACTACAACAACAGTGAGTAAATACCCTGGGACTGCACTATCTTGTCTCTGTGTTCCTTGCGGTGCCAGCACTCACAGCACTAGAACGCCCTGCACAATCACCACCATCATCCAGTCACGCTGCCCTGAAGCTACACTCTTCCTGTGGGGAGTCATATTACACTTGCTGCACATACCAGCAGCTTCAGTGGACTGCTCCGCAGCGGCGGTTACCAATAACCGCATTCCACAGGTGGCGTAGTCGGACATTGACATTTGTACACATAGACTACCCCCTTGGTTTGACCGCCCTGGGTCACGGACCGGGTCGCCGCCAGGGTGACTACAACCCCCAGCATCTACAAGGCCCGGCTCCGAGTATCCCCACGGCCCAGGGGGCGCGTCACCAGTATGTGTGCAGTCCTGACCGAGGCTATTATGTGCATGGTTGGTATGAAGCTGAAATTGAAGAAGATTTTAATATGAGGGAAAACTGGGATGGACAGATAGTGTGTGGAGGCGATACGCCAGTCTAAAGAAATTGTTTTTTAGGGTCCGCTTGAAACTGTGGGTATTGGGAATTAATCAAACTGTCCTGGGTAATGCATTCCAAAGAATTGGCGCAGCACGTGAGAAATCTTGGAGACGGGAGTGGGAAGTTCGGATTATGGAGGATTTAAGTTTTAAGTCACTGGCAGAACGGAGGGCACGTGTAGGGTGGTAGACTGAGACAAGGGAGGAGATGTAGGGGGGTACTGAAGCATGGAGCGCTTTGTTGGTAAGCATAATAAGTTTAAATTGAACTCTATATTGGATGGGTAACCAATGCAATGACTGGCACAGGGAAGAGGCATTGGTGTAGCGGTTGGCAAGGAATATGATCCTGGCTGCTGCATTAAGGACGGATTGGAGAGGGGAGAGTTTAGTAAGAGGGAGCCCGATAAGTAGAGAGTTGCAGTAGTCCAGACGAGAATGAATAAGAGCGACAGTAAGAGTTTTTGCCGAGTCAAAGGTGAGAAAAGTCCTGATTCTTGAGATGTTTTTGAGGTGTAGATGACATGAACGAGCGAGTGATTTGATGTGAGGAGTGAAGGAAAGATCTGAGTCAAAAATTACCCCAAGACAGCGGGCTTGTTGCTGGGGAGTAATGGTTGAGCCACAAACGGAAATGGCAATATCGGACACAGGTAGGTTAGTGGAGGGAGGAAAGACGAGTAGTTCAGTTTTTGACAGATTCAGTTTTAGGTAGAGGGAGGACATAATGTTAGACACAGCAGAAGGACAATCACTGTTCTTTTGTAGTAATGCAGGGGTGATGTCCGGAGCAGAGGTGTATAATTGGGTGTCATCAGCATAGAGATGGTACTGAAAACCGAATCTGCTGATTGTTTGTCCAATGGGTGCGGTGTATAAGGAGAAGAGAAGGGGGCCTAGGACTGATCCTTGAGGAACCCCGACAGTAAGGGGAAGTAGGGAGGAGGAGGAGCCGGCGAAAGACACAGAGAAGGAGTGGTCAGAGAGATGGGAGGAGAACCAGGAGAGAACAGTGTCCTTGAGGCCAATAGTACCGAGCATAGTGAGGAGGAGCTGGTGATCCACAGTGTCGAATGCTGCAGAGAGATCCAGGAGAATCAGCAGGGAATAGTGACCATTAGATTTAGCTTTTAGTAGATCATTAGAGACTTTAGTGAGGGCAGTTTCAGTAGAATGTAAAGAGCGGAAACCAGATTGTAAAGGGTCAAGAAGAGAGTTGTCTGAGAGATAGCGGATTAGACGGGAATGGACCAGGTGTTCCAAGAGTTTAGAGATAAAGGGAAGATTGGAAACAGGTCTGTAGTTGGCCATGCAGTTCTGGTCAAGGGATGGTTTTTTAAGTAATGGATGTATGCTGGCGGGTTTAAAAGAAGAGGAAAGATACCAGATGAGAGGGAGAGGTTGAAAATTTTAGTTAGGTGAGTGGTGACAGCTGGAGCAAGGGACTGAAGGAGATGTGAGGGAATAGGGTCACTGGTGCAGGTGGTAGGGCGAGAAGATGCAAGGAGTCTGATCACTTCATCTTCCGTGACTGGTTCGAAATCAGAAAGTGAGCAAGATACAATGTGGCGGGGGAGAGCATGCAAAACGTTTGGGGATTGGGAGAAAATTTCCTGACGGATATGGTCAATTTTTTCTTTGAAATAATTGGCCAGATCGTCAGCGCTGAGGTCGGTGGTCAGGGCCTGTGCTGTTTGATTGAGGAGATAATGAAACGTGTTAAAGAGTCGTTTAGGATTATTGGAAAGTGAGATGATGAGGTTGTTAAAGTAGGTTTGTTTGGAGAGGTGAAGGGCAGAGTTATATGTTTTCAGCATAAATTTATAATGGAGGAAATCTTCGGGCAGATTAGATTTTCTCCACAGCCTTTCAGCGCACCTGGAGCACCGCTGAAGAGGACGTGTTTGAGGCGTGTGCCAGAGTTGTCGCTGTCTATGCCGAATTGTTCTTTCTGTAGGAGGTGCGGCTTCATCCAGGGCGCATAGCATTATTTCGTTATAATGCTTCAATACTGAGTCTGGATACCTACTATAATACTGCTTCTATGTACCAGAATATAGCTACTATAATACTGGCCCCTATGTACAAGAATATAAGTACTATAATACTGCCCCAATGCACAAGAATATAACTACTATAATACTGCCCCTTATGTACAAGAATATAACTACTATAATACTGCCCCTATGTACAAGAATATAATTACTATAGTACTGCCCCTATGTATAAGAATATAGCTACTATAATACTGCTCCTATGTACAAGAATATAACTACTATAATACTGCTTCTATGTACCAGAATATAGCTACTATAATACTGTCCCCTATGTACAAGAATATAAGTACTATAATACTGCCCCAATGTATAAGAATATAAGTACTATAATACTGCCCCTTATGTACAAGAATATAACTACTATAATACTGCCCCTATGTACAGGAATATAACGACTATAATACTGCCCCTATGTACAAGAATATATCTACTATAATACTGCCCTCTATGTACAAGAATATAACTACTATAATACTGCCCCCTATGTACAAGAATATAACTACTATAATACTGCCCCCTATGTACATGAATATAACTACTATAATACTGCTTCTATGTACAAGAATATATCTACTATAATACTGCCCTCTATGTACAAGAATATAACTACTATAATACTGCCCCCTATGTATAAGAATATAACTACTATAATACTACCCATATGTACATGAATATAACTACTATAATACTGCCCCCTATGTACAAGAATATTACTATAATACTGCCCCTATATGCAAGAATATAACTGCTATAATACTGCTCCTATGTACAAAAATATAACTACTATAATACTGCCCCTATGTACAAGAATATAACTGTTATAATTCTGCTGCTATGTACAAGAATATAACTACTATAATGCTGCTCCTATGTTCAAGAATATAACTACTATAATACTGCTCCCTATGTACAAGAATATAACTACTATAATACTGCCCCCTATGTATAAGAATATAACTACTATAATACTGCCCCTTATGTACAAGAATATAACTACTATAATACTGCCCCCTATGTACAAGAATATAACTGCTATAATACTGCCCCTATGTACAAGAATATAACTACTATAATACTGCCCCTATGTACAAGAATATAACTACTATAATACTGCCCCTATGTACAATAATATAACTACTATAATACTGCCCCTAAGAATATAACTGCTATAATACTGCTCCCTATGTACAAGAATATTACTACTGTAATACTGCCCCTATGTACAAGAATATAACTACTGTAATACTGCCCCTATGTACATGAGTATAACTACTATAATACTGCTCCTATGTACAAGAATATAACTATTATAATACTGCCCCCTATGTACAAGAATATAACTACTATAATACTGCTCCTATGTACAAGAATATAACTACTATAATACTGCTCCTATGTACAAGAATATAACTACTATAATACTGCCCCCTATGTACAAGAATATAACTACTATAATACTGCTCCTATGTACAAGAATATAACTACTACAATACTGCTCCTATGTACAAGAATATAACTACTATAATACTGCCCCTATGTACAAGAATATAACTACTATAATACTGCCCCCTATGTACAATAATATAACTACTATAATACTGCCCCTATGTACAAGAATATAGCTACTATAATACTGTCCCTATATACAAGAATATAACTACTATAATACTGCCCCCTATGTACAATAATATAACTACTATAATACTGCCCCTATGTACAAGAATATAGCTACTATAATACTGTCCCTATATACAAGAATATAACTACTGTAATACTGCCCCTATGTACATGAATATAACTACTATAATACTGCTCCCATGTACAAGAATATAACTACTATAATACTGCCCCCTATGTACAATAATATAACTACTATAATACTGCCTCCTATGTACAAGAATATAACTACTATAATACTGCTCCCATGTACAAGAATATAACTACTATAATACTGCTCCTATGTACAAGAATATAACTACTATAATACTGCTCCCTTGTACAAGAATATAACTACTATAATACTGCCCCTATGTACAAGAATATAGCTACTATAATACTGTCCCTATATACAAGAATATAACTACTGTAATACTGCCCCTATGTACAAGAATATAACTGCTATAATTCTGCTCCTATGTACAAGAATATAACTACTATAATACTGCTCCTATGTACAAGAATATAACTACTATAATGCTGCTCCTATGTACAAGAATATAACTACTATAATACTGCTCCCTTGTACAAGAATATAACTACTATAATACTGCCCCTGTGTACAAGAATATAGCTACTATAATACTGTCCCTATATACAAGAATATAACTACTGTAATACTGCCCCTATGTACAAGAATATAACTGCTATAATTCTGCTCCTATGTACAAGAATATAACTACTATAATACTGCTCCTATGTACAAGAATATAACTACTATAATGCTGCTCCTATGTACAAGAATATAACTACTATAATACTGCTCCCTATGTACAAGAATATAACTACTATAATACTGCCCCCTATGTATCAGAATATAACTACTATAATACTGCTCCTATGTACAAAAATATAACTACTATAATACTGCTCCCTATGTACAAGAATATAGCTACTATAATACTGCTCCCTATGTACAAGAATATAACTACTATAATACTGCTCCTATGTACAAGAATATAACTACTATAATACTGCTCCTATGTACAAGAATATAACTACTATAATACTGCCCCCTATGTACAATAATATAACTACTATAATACTGCCTCCTATGTACAAGAATATAACTACTATAATACTGCTCCCATGTACAAGAATATAACTACTATAATACTGCTCCTATGTACAAGAATATAACTACTATAATACTGCTCCCTTGTACAAGAATATAACTACTATAATACTGCCCCTATGTACAAGAATATAGCTACTATAATACTGTCCCTATATACAAGAATATAACTACTGTAATACTGCCCCTATGTACAAGAATATAACTGCTATAATTCTGCTCCTATGTACAAGAATATAACTACTATAATACTGCTCCTATGTACAAGAATATAACTACTATAATGCTGCTCCTATGTACAAGAATATAACTACTATAATACTGCTCCCTTGTACAAGAATATAACTACTATAATACTGCCCCTGTGTACAAGAATATAGCTACTATAATACTGTCCCTATATACAAGAATATAACTACTGTAATACTGCCCCTATGTACAAGAATATAACTGCTATAATTCTGCTCCTATGTACAAGAATATAACTACTATAATACTGCTCCTATGTACAAGAATATAACTACTATAATGCTGCTCCTATGTACAAGAATATAACTACTATAATACTGCTCCCTATGTACAAGAATATAACTACTATAATACTGCCCCCTATGTATCAGAATATAACTACTATAATACTGCTCCTATGTACAAAAATATAACTACTATAATACTGCTCCCTATGTACAAGAATATAGCTACTATAATACTGCTCCCTATGTACAAGAATATAACTACTATAATACTGCTCCTATGTACAAGAATATAACTACTATAATACTGCTCCTATGTACAAGAATATAACTACTATAATGCTGCTCCTATGTACAAGAATATAACTACTATAATACTGCCCCCTATGTATAAGAATATAACTACTATAATACTGCCTAGTATGTACAAGAATATAACTACTATAATACTGCCTCCTATGTACAAGAATATAACTACTATAATACTGCCTAGGTGCAAGAATATAGCTACTATAATACTGCCCCTATGTACATGAATATAACTACTATAATACTGCCCCCCATGTACAAGAATATAACTACTATAATACTGCTCCTATGTACAAGAATATAACTACTATAATGCTGCTCCTATGTACAAGAATATAACTACTATAATACTGCTCCCTATGTACAAGAATATAACTACTATAATACTGCCCCTATGTACAAGAATATAGCTACTATAATACTGCCCCTATGTATAACATTACAACTACTATAATACTTCTCCTAGTTACAAGAATATAACTACTATAATACTGCTCCCTATGTACAAGAATATAACTACTATATTACTGCCCCCTATGTATAAGAATATAACTACTATAATACTACTAATAATATAACTACTATAATACTGCCTCCTATGTGCAAGAATATAACTACTATAATACTGCCTCCTATGTACAACAATACAACTACTGTAATACTGCCTCTATGTACAAGAATATAGCTACTATAATACTGCTCCAATGTACATGAATATAACTACTATAATACTGCCCCCTATGTACAAGAATATAACTACTATAATACTGTCCCCTATGTATAAGAATATAACTACTATAATACTGCTCCTATGTACAATAATATAACTACTATAATACTGCTCCCTATGTACAAGAATATATCTACTATAATACTGCCTCCTATGTACAAGAATATAACTACTATAATACTGCCTCCTATGTACAAGAATATAACTACTGTAATACTGCCCCTATGTACAAGAATATAACTACTTTAATACTGCTTTCTATGTATAAGAATATAACTACTATAATACTGCCCCTATGTACAAGAATATAACTACTATAATACTGCCCCTATGTACAAGAATATATCTACTATAATACCGCTCCTATGTACAAGAATATATCTACTATAATACCGCTCCTATGTACAAGAATATATCTACTATAATACTGCCCCCTATGTACAAGAATATAACTACTATAATATTGCCCCCTATGTACAAGAATATAACTACTATAATACTGCCCCTATGTACAAGAATATAACTACTATAATACTGCCCCTTATGTACAAGAATATAACTACTATAATACTGCCCCCTATGTACAAGAATATAACTGCTATAATACTGCCCCTATGTACAAGAATATAACTACTATAATACTGCCCCTATGTACAAGAATATAACTACTATAATACTGCCCCTATGTACATGAATGTAACTACTACAATACTGCCCTCTATGTACAAGGATATAACTACTATAATACTGCTCCTATGTACAAGAATATAACTACTCTAATACCGCTCCTATGTTCAAGAATATAACTACTATAATACTGCCCCTATGTACATGAATATAACTACTATAATACTGCCCCTATGTACAAGAATATAACTACTATAATACTGCTCCCTATGTACAAGAATATTACTACTATAATACTACCCCCTATGTACAAGAATATAACTACTATAATACTGCCCCCTATGTACAAGAATATACCTACTATAACACTGCCCCCTATGTACGAGAATATAACTACTATAATACTGCCCCTATGTACAAGAATATAACTACTATAATACTGCCCCCTATGTACAATAATATAACTACTATAATACTGCCCCTACGTACAAGAATATAACTACTGTAATACTGCTCCTATGTACATGAATATAACTACTGTAATACTGCTCCTATGTACAAGAATATAACTACTATAATGCTGCTCCTATGTACAAGAATATAACTACTATAATACTGCCCCCTATGTATAAGAATATAACTACTATAATACTGCCTCCTATGTACAAGAATATAACTACTATAATACTGCCTCCTATGTACAAGAATATAACTACTATAATACTGCCTAGGTGCAAGAATATAGCTACTATAATACTGCCCCTATGTACATGAATATAACTACTATAATACTGCCCCCATGTACAAGAATATAACTACTATAATACTGCTCCTATGTACAAGAATATAACTACTATAATGCTGCTCCTATGTACAAGAATATAACTACTATAATACTGCTCCCTATGTACAAGAATATAACTACTATAATACTGCCCCTATGTACAAGAATATAGCTACTATAATACTGCCCCTATGTATAACATTACAACT
Source organism: Phyllobates terribilis (assembly GCF_046119375.1). Lineage (NCBI taxonomy): Eukaryota > Metazoa > Chordata > Amphibia > Anura > Dendrobatidae > Phyllobates > Phyllobates terribilis. The sequence goes on from NW_027362765.1 coordinate 79,622,695, forward strand.
ACTATAATACTTCTCCTAGTTACAAGAATATAACTACTATAATACTGCTCCCTATGTACAAGAATATAACTACTATAATACTGCCCCCTATGTATAAGAATATAACTACTATAATACTGCCTCCTATGTGCAAGAATATAACTACTATAATACTGCCTCCTATGTACAACAATACAACTACTGTAATACTGCCTCTATGTACAAGAATATAGCTACTATAATACTGCTCCAATGTACATGAATATAACTACTATAATACTGCCCCCTATGTACAAGAATATAACTACTATAATACTGTCCCCTATGTATAAGAATATAGCTACTATAATACTGCTCCTATGTACAATAATATAACTACTATAATACTGCTCCCTATGTACAAGAATATATCTACTATAATACTGCCTCCTATGTACAAGAATATAACTACTATAATACTGCCTCCTATGTACAAGAATATAACTACTGTAATACTGCCCCTATGTACAAGAATATAACTACTTTAATACTGCTTTCTATGTATAAGAATATAACTACTATAATACTGCCCCTATGTACAAGAATATATCTACTATAATACCGCTCCTATGTACAAGAATATATCTACTATAATACCGCTCCTATGTACAAGAATATATCTACTATAATACTGCCCCCTATGTACAAGAATATAACTACTATAATATTGCCCCCTATGTACAAGAATATAACTACTATAATACTGCCCCTATGTACAAGAATATAACTGCTATAATACTGCCCCTATGTACAAGAATATAACTACTATAATACTGCCCCTATGTACAAGAATATAACTACTATAATACTGCCCCTATGTACATGAATGTAACTACTACAATACTGCCCTGTATGTACAAGGATATAACTACTATAATACTGCTCTTATGTACAAGAATATAACTACTCTAATACCGCTCCTATGTTCAAGAATATAACTACTATAATACTGCCCCTATGTACATAAATATAACTACTATAATACTGCCCCTATGTACAAGAATATAACTACTATAATACTGCTCCCTATGTACAAGAATATTACTACTATAATACTACCCCCTATGTACAAGAATATAACTACTATAATACTGCCCCCTATTTACAAGAATATACCTACTATAACACTGCCCCCTATGTACGAGAATATAACTACTATAATACTGCCCCTATGTACAAGAATATAACTACTATAATACTGCCCCTATGTACAATAATATAACTACTATAATACTGCCCCTACGTACAAGAATATAACTACTATAATACTGCTCCTATGTACAAGAATATAACTACTATAATACTGCCCCCTATGTACAAGAATATAACTACTATAATACTGCTCCCATGTACAAGAATATAACTACTATAATACTGCCCCCTATGTACAATAATATAACTACTATAATACTGCCTCCTATGTACAAGAATATAACTACTATAATACTGCTCCCATGTACAATAATATAACTACTATAATACTGCCCCTATGTACAAGAATATAGCTACTATAATACTGTCCCTATATACAAGAATATAACTACTGTAATACTGCCCCTATGTACATGAATATAACTACTATAATACTGCTCCCATGCACAAGAATATAACTACTATAATACTGCCCCCTATGTACAATAATATAACTACTATAATACTGCCTCCTATGTACAAGAATATAACTACTATAATACTTCTCCCATGTACAAGAATATAACTACTATAATACTGCTCCTATGTACAAGAATATAACTACTATAATACTGCTCCCATGTACAAGAATATAACTACTATAATACTGCCCCTATGTACAAGAATATAACTACTGTAATACTGCCCCTATGTACGTGAATATAACTACTGTAATACTGCCTCTATGTACAAGAATATAACTACTATAATACTGCTCCCATGTACAAGAATATAACTACTATAATACTGCCCCTATGTACAAGAATATAACTACTATAATACTGCCCCTATGTACAAGAATATAGCTACTATAATACTGTCCCTATATACAAGAATATAACTACTGTAATACTGCCCCTATGTACATGAATATAACTACTATAATACTGCCCCTATGTACATGAATATAACTACTATAATACTGTCCCTATATACAAGAATATAACTACTGTAATACTGCCCCTATGTAGATGAATATAACTACTATAATACTGCCCCTATGTACATGAATATAACTACTATAATACTGTCCCTATATACAAGAATATATCTACTATAATACTGCCCCTATGTACAAGAATATAACTACTATAATACTGCCCCTATGTACAAGAATATAACTACTATAATACTGCTCCTATGTACAAGAATATAACTACTGTAATACTGCTCCTATGTACAAGAATATAACTACTATAATACTGCCCCTATGTACATGAATATAACTACTATAATACTGTCCCTATATACAAGAATATAACTACTGTAATACTGCCCCTATGTACATGAATATAACTACTATAATACTGCCCCTATGTACATGAATATAACTACTATAATACTGTCCCTATATACAAGAATATATCTACTATAATACTGCCCCTATGTACAAGAATATAACTACTATAATACTGCCCCTATGTACAAGAATATAACTACTATAATACTGCTCCTATGTACAAGAATATAACTACTGTAATACTGCCCCTATGTACATGAATATAACTACTGTAATACTGCCCCTATGTACATGAATGTAACTACGGTTGTTTAATCTGCAGGTTTTCTTCCCTAAAGTGTAATTTACAGTCCAGACATTGAGGGTACTGGGGGTAACGGGATGGGGGCGGGAGCCGGTCCAGGGCTGGCATTGTGCTGGCGGTGGCTTGTGCAGCCCCCTCTGGATGTGACTGAATTACTGAGCTGCTCTCTGACAGTGGAGAGTACTTCATCCTCTGGTTATTGATGGATTCTGACCTAATTAGTAACTCTGTACAAGTGCACCCCGGCATCATTTCTCTATGTCTCGGGTGGAGAGTTGGGGGATGGGGGGGTATTACCATTGAAGAACATTCCCTAATTTTCCTTTTTTACAGGATTAGGAACTGGAACTGAAATCTGCGTTTTGCAAATGAAAAGATTTTTCTAAATTTTAGTTGCAGAGAGAGAAGAATCAACATGCTGGGAGTAGTAGTTCCACATCACAGGATGCTCTACACAATCATTTGTGCCTTAATTGTGTCTCATAAGAGCTTTTATCCACTGTATAGATGAGAAATGTATGATCACCGGGGGCATTGTAGGACTTGGACCCCTCATATTCCTATATGGACCCCACAACCCAGTAATGTAATGGTGGGTCACATTCTGGGGGTCTGCACGGCTCGCTCTGTTCAGGGTTCTTGGCCCAGTGATGTAGATTCCAGTCTGGTAATCCGAGAAGGTGAAGACATTTTCCATTGGCAGCAGTCACACCTGTCTGGTATCTCCATCTCTGGACTCCGCACTAATCCAGTCCTGAGAGCTTCACACAGCTGCTGGGCTCATTCTCCACTGAGGAAGAGCAGCACAGAGTGTTTCAGGAGAGGAGAGTGCCAGACTGAGAGTTATATAGTGGAGGACCAGGATTCCCCAACAGCACAGAGTGTTTCAGGAGAGGAGTGTGCCAGACTGAGAGTTATATACTGAAAGGAGCAGGATTTCCAAGCAGCACAGAGAATTTCAGGAGAGGAGTGTACCAGGCAGAGAGTTATATAGTGGAAGGAGAAGAATTCCCCAGCGGCACAGAGTATTTCAGGAGAGGAGAGTATCAGACGGAGTGTTATATAGTGGAAGGAGCAGGATTCCCCAGCAGCACAGAGTATTTCAGGAGGATTGTGCTCATCATCTACTTGTATGATGATGTCAGTCTATGACAGGTGCGATGTCCTGATATGAGGGGGACAGAGGAAAGTTGGGGTCAGGCGGAGGCAGCAGATCAGCGCTCCATTATACTGCTATATCAGCCTCCGCCATCTTTCTTTCCTGCTGGAAACACCCGGATAAGTGAATCCTTTTCTCTTGATCTTCTCTGCAGGTTTGGCAGTGACAGGTGCAGCGAGGCCTTCAGAGCGTCGCTCCTCTATAAAGCTGCAGACAGTGAATAGATCCTCACATGTGGTTTGTGGAGAATCCGGGACATATTGTGCTCTGTGAGGAGAAGATCGTATACAGGACCGAGGACAATATATTATCACCCACTGTACGGTATAATAACCTCATCTGTGAGGACGAGACATTTGATGGTTTTACCAAAGTTACAAAGGAAGTAAATCCTCAGCAAATATTCTCTGTTATAAACGATTCTATGAATGGACATAGAAAGGAATTGCTATATATGCAATTGTCTAATACATCTGAGTATGTTCACACACTTATTGTATAGGATAGAAAGATAACAGTCACATTGGGGCTATGGTGCTTGAGGAACCTCAAAGTCATTATTATACTTCACAGCTGCATTCACTATTCTGCTGGTAGAGTCACTGTGTACATCCATTACATTACTTATCCTGTACTGATCCTGAGTTACATCCTGTATTATACCCCAGTGCTGCACTCACTATTCTGCTGGTGGAGTCACTGTGTACATACATTACATTAATTATCCTGTACTGATCCTGAGTTACATCCTGTATTATACTCCAGAGCTGCACTCACTATTCTGCTGGTGGAGTCACTGTGTACATACATTACATTACTGATCCTGTACTGATCCTGAGTTACATCCTGTATTATACTCCAGAGCTGCACTCACTATTCTGCTGGTGGAGTCACTGTGTACATACATTACATTACTTATCCTGTACTGATCCTGAGTTACATCCTGTATTATACTCCAGAGCTGCACTCACTATTCTGCTGGTGGAGTCACTGTGTACATACATTACATTACTTATCCTGTACTGATCCTGAGTTACATCCTGTATTATACTCCAGAGCTGCACTCACTATTCTGCTGTTGCAGTCACTGTGTACATACATTACATTACTGATCCTGAGTTACATCCTGCATTATACTCCAGAGCTGCACTCACTATTCTGCTGTTGCAGTCACTGTGTACATACATTACATTACTTATCCTGTACTGATCCTGAGTTACATCCTGTATTATACTCCAGAGCAGCATTCACTATTCTGCTGGTGGAGTCACTGTGTACATACATTACATTACTTTTCCTGTACTGATCCTAAGTTACATCCTGTATTATACTCCAGAGCTGCACTCACTATTCTGCTGGTGCAGTTGTAGCACCCCGAGGACTCGGCTGCTACAGGGGTATTGCACCTCAGACCAGAGGTGTGGTATTCCACTCCCGGGTAAGGATGGAGTGTGGAACTGGGCTCAGATAGCTGCATGCACTACACTCACCCCATTTCCGGGGGACAGATCAACGGTACTCCCACCAGATAGATGTGCAGGTACGACAGCTTCTGTCCCTGGCTGGAGTGGGGAGGGGGGAGGAACATCCTAGTGGTGTAGGAGCAGAGAGGGGAGGGACTCTGGGCAGAGGTAGGAGCCCATTGGTTGCTCGTCACCTGGGCTCGGGTGTCAGAGGGAGTATATAAGGTGGGCACCATCTTAGGACAGGGTCTGTTCTGTGCAGAGAGGAGCTCAGCCAGAGAGGGCTGATAGGGAGCTGTGGCTCAGTCTGGGCCCAGCTCCAGAGTCAGGCCTGGAGTGGAGGCCTGAAGCTGAGAGAGGGAGAGAGAGAGAAGTCAGAGGAAGAAGGAACAGAAACACCAGGAAAGGCCCAGAGACGCAAGAGAGAGGGAACCCTGAGATCCCACGAAATAACGGGTGAAGGGTTGGCAGAACAGGGTGCCGGATCCCAAACTGGTGGAGGCCAATTATCCTTAGCCAGGAACCGGAGGTCGTGGACAAGTTTTGGCGCGACCCCTCGCCATATCTACCAGGAAGGCATACCATATAGGGTCAGGGAAACCGGGAAAGGTTTCACCACCAGAAGGCCCGAGGGAGCTGGACAAAGGTGGATCCCTGGTGGGGACGGCCAGTAGAAAGGAAGAGAGGGGAGCTCAGGACCACGCTCTGGAACTGCCTGGGAGTTGGCCGAGTTCCGCACCTGGTGGACGCAGCACGGCTCGGGTGGTCCTAGCTGTACACAAGGGACCTGATAAAGAACTGTGAGTAAAGCTCTGAAAACTGCAATTGCACGTCTCTGAGCTTCCTTGTCACACCACCACTACCACTATCATCTTTTCCTGCTTCATCAGCTGCCCTGAGGCTATACCCCTCCCGTTGGGGGTTATACCATCCACGCTGCACATCCGTACCACCGGCCTCAGCGCACTGCCCTGCAGCGGCGGCTTCATAGCCGCATTCAACGGGTGGCGTAGTCGGACACTAATACCATCATATCAATAACGCCGCTTAGTTTGACACCCTGGGCACGGACCGGGTCACCGCCACAAGGACTACTACCCCTATCGGATCCGGCTCCGGGTATTCCCCGCGCGCACGTGCGCAACGCTACACAACATGGCCCAGGGGGCGCGTCACAGTCACTGTGTACATACATTACATTACTTATCCTGTACTGATCCTGAGTTACATCCTGTATTATACTGCAGAGCAGCATTCCCTATTCTGCTGGTGGAGTCACTGTGTACATACATTACATTACTTTTCCTGTACTGATCCTGAGTTACATCCTGTATTATACTCCAGAGCTGCACTCACTATTCTGCTGGTGCAGTCACTGTGTACATACATTACATTACTTGTCCTGTACTGATCCTGAGTTACATCCTGTATTATACCCCAGAGCTGCACTCACTATTCTGCTGGTGCAGTCACTGTGTACATACATTACATTACTGATCTTGTACTGATCCTGAGTTATGACGCGCCCAGGGGATGGGGACGACTCCTCGGCGCCCAGGCCTTGCTGTTGGTTTTGGGGGATGCCGCGGTGGCCGGCTCCCGGGCCCGTACCCTGGGGTCACTCTTAAAAGCAAGGGAATGGGGGAAAAGGTGTATGGGAAAGGGGAAATTGTTTGTGACGCCACCCGTGGTGTCTGGTGAGGATCACCAGTGCTGCGACAGTCCTCTGAGGCCGGTGTTCAGGCAGCTTAGTTGGAGCGGCTCCCCACAGGTGAAGCGGGGCCTCAGGGCAGCGTAGGAGAAGGGATGCAGAATAGAGCGTTGGCGGGTGCAGAGCCGCGGAGGAAAGAACAGAGGCAGTAATTGAAGTCATCCAAGTCTTTACTCACGGTGGCGCTTTCTCAGCCCAGAGCTTCTCTCTGCTGTCACACAGCGAGCTGCAGCCGCCAGGGTGGGGTTCAGCACACTCCAGGTAGTTCAGGAGCGCTTGACAGCACCCCCCGCTCTAAAGTGTTCCTCTCCTGGTGAACTTCTCCCGCCTTGTATCCCCCACTGTGTCCCGTACGGGTACTGCGATGTCCTTGATGGGTAGCGTGTAGCTCCCGGACCGACTGGGTGCCCTTTTTGGTGACTTGTGGTGAGAACGTGGCGTAAGGCCGGGTCCCTCTGGATAAACTCAGATTAGGGCATACAGGTGGCGACTCCGCTCCGTCCGTATCCCCCTGGGATCCACATAAGCCTCCGGACTTTTCCGACAGAGACGTGAAGTGCAAAGTCAGATAATCGGGGACCGGTACCCCCTCTTGCGGCAGGGTCTCTCTGGCTGGGCCAGAATAAGGTATGCAGGTGGCGACTCCGCTCCGTCCGCACCCCCTGAGATCCTTTTGCCTGTGGAGCCTAACTCCTCTGCTCCCCTCCTGGGCCTTCTTGGTTGGACTCTGACCGGGGACAGAGCCGGTTTTAACTCTGCCCCAGTCCCCCGTCTCGAGGCCTGAGAACGGGAACCGTGGACCCTCCAGCCGGCAGCAGCTTTGTGCTGACTTGCCGTCCCAAAGACCCACGACTAAAGACCCGGTTCTTTTGATGGCCTCCAATTATATATGATTCTAATTAGGTGCTAAAGTAAAGTGCTTCCTCACCCTCACTCACTACTTGGTTCCCCCTAACTTTGGTTCCCCCCAACTCCTCCATTCAGGCCCGGGCAGCACTATGGTGCTTTAGGCCCCCTTCAGAACTGGAGTGGTGTAGTGTTGAGTGTGTGGTTGGGGTCCTGTGAGGTACTCCATCCTTATCTTGGAGAGGAGATACCACACCTCATTCTGAGGTGCAGTACCCCTGTGGCGGCTGAACCCTCAAGGGCGCCACAGTTACATCCTGTATTATACTCCACAGCTGCACTCACTATTATGCTGGTGCAGTCACCGTGTACATACATTACATTACTTATCCTGTACTGATCCTGAGTTGCATCCTGCATTATACTGCAGAGCTGCACTCACTATTCTGCTGGTGGAGTCACTGTGTACATACATTGCATTACTTATCTTGTAGTGATCCTGAGTTACATCCTGTATTAGACCCCAGAGCTGCACTCACTATTCTGCTGGTGCAGTCACTGTGTACATACATTATATTACTTATTCTGTACTGATCCTGAGTTACATCCTGTATTATACTCCAGAGCTGCACTCACTATTCTGCTTGTGCAGTCACTGTGTACATACATTACATTACTTATCCTGTACTGATCCTGAGTTACATCCTGTATTATACTCCAGAGCTGCACTCACTATTCTGCTGGTGGAGTCACTGTGTACACACATTACATTACTGATCCTGTACTGATCCTGAGTTACATCCTGTATTATACTCCAGAGCTGCACTCACTATTCTGCTGGTGGAGTCACTGTGTACATACATTACATTACTTATCCTGTACTGATCCTGAGTTACATCCTGTATTATACTCCAGAGCTGCACTCACTATTCTGCTGGTGGAGTCACTGTGTACATACATTACATTACTTATCCTGTACTGATCCTGAGTTACATCCTGTATTATACTCCAGAGCTGCACTCACTATTCTGCTGTTGCAGTCACTGTGTACATACATTACATTACTGATCCTGAGTTACATCCTGCATTATACTCCAGAGCTGCACTCACTATTCTGCTGTTGCAGTCACTGTGTACATACATTACATTACTTATCCTGTACTGATCCTGAGTTACATCCTGTATTATACTCCAGAGCAGCATTCACTATTCTGCTGGTGGAGTCACTGTGTACATACATTACATTACTTTTCCTGTACTGATCCTAAGTTACATCCTGTATTATACTCCAGAGCTGCACTCACTATTCTGCTGGTGCAGTTGTAGCACCCCGAGGACTCGGCTGCTACAGGGGTATTGCACCTCAGACCAGAGGTGTGGTATTCCACTCCCGGGTAAGGATGGAGTGTGGAACTGGGCTCAGATAGCTGCATGCACTACACTCACCCCATTTCCGGGGGACAGATCAACGGTACTCCCACCAGATAGATGTGCAGGTACGACAGCTTCTGTCCCTGGCTGGAGTGGGGAGGGGGGAGGAACATCCTAGTGGTGTAGGAGCAGAGAGGGGAGGGACTCTGGGCAGAGGTAGGAGCCCATTGGTTGCTCGTCACCTGGGCTCGGGTGTCAGAGGGAGTATATAAGGTGGGCACCATCTTAGGACAGGGTCTGTTCTGTGCAGAGAGGAGCTCAGCCAGAGAGGGCTGATAGGGAGCTGTGGCTCAGTCTGGGCCCAGCTCCAGAGTCAGGCCTGGAGTGGAGGCCTGAAGCTGAGAGAGGGAGAGAGAGAGAAGTCAGAGGAAGAAGGAACAGAAACACCAGGAAAGGCCCAGAGACGCAAGAGAGAGGGAACCCTGAGATCCCACGAAATAACGGGTGAAGGGTTGGCAGAACAGGGTGCCGGATCCCAAACTGGTGGAGGCCAATTATCCTTAGCCAGGAACCGGAGGTCGTGGACAAGTTTTGGCGCGACCCCTCGCCATATCTACCAGGAAGGCATACCATATAGGGTCAGGGAAACCGGGAAAGGTTTCACCACCAGAAGGCCCGAGGGAGCTGGACAAAGGTGGATCCCTGGTGGGGACGGCCAGTAGAAAGGAAGAGAGGGGAGCTCAGGACCACGCTCTGGAACTGCCTGGGAGTTGGCCGAGTTCCGCACCTGGTGGACGCAGCACGGCTCGGGTGGTCCTAGCTGTACACAAGGGACCTGATAAAGAACTGTGAGTAAAGCTCTGAAAACTGCAATTGCACGTCTCTGAGCTTCCTTGTCACACCACCACTACCACTATCATCTTTTCCTGCTTCATCAGCTGCCCTGAGGCTATACCCCTCCTGTTGGGGGTTATACCATCCACGCTGCACATCCGTACCACCGGCCTCAGCGCACTGCCCTGCAGCGGCGGCTTCATAGCCGCATTCAACGGGTGGCGTAGTCGGACACTAATACCATCATATCAATAACGCCGCTTAGTTTGACACCCTGGGCACGGACCGGGTCACCGCCACAAGGACTACTACCCCTATCGGATCCGGCTCCGGGTATTCCCCGCGCGCACGTGCGCAACGCTACACAACATGGCCCAGGGGGCGCGTCACAGTCACTGTGTACATACATTACATTACTTATCCTGTACTGATCCTGAGTTACATCCTGTATTATACTGCAGAGCAGCATTCCCTATTCTGCTGGTGGAGTCACTGTGTACATACATTACATTACTTTTCCTGTACTGATCCTGAGTTACATCCTGTATTATACTCCAGAGCTGCACTCACTATTCTGCTGGTGCAGTCACTGTGTACATACATTACATTACTTGTCCTGTACTGATCCTGAGTTACATCCTGTATTATACCCCAGAGCTGCACTCACTATTCTGCTGGTGCAGTCACTGTGTACATACATTACATTACTGATCTTGTACTGATCCTGAGTTATGACGCGCCCAGGGGATGGGGACGACTCCTCGGCGCCCAGGCCTTGCTGTTGGTTTTGGGGGATGCCGCGGTGGCCGGCTCCCGGGCCCGTACCCTGGGGTCACTCTTAAAAGCAAGGGAATGGGGGAAAAGGTGTATGGGAAAGGGGAAATTGTTTGTGACGCCACCCGTGGTGTCTGGTGAGGATCACCAGTGCTGCGACAGTCCTCTGAGGCCGGTGTTCAGGCAGCTTAGTTGGAGCGGCTCCCCACAGGTGAAGCGGGGCCTCAGGGCAGCGTAGGAGAAGGGATGCAGAATAGAGCGTTGGCGGGTGCAGAGCCGCGGAGGAAAGAACAGAGGCAGTAATTGAAGTCATCCAAGTCTTTACTCACGGTGGCGCTTTCTCAGCCCAGAGCTTCTCTCTGCTGTCACACAGCGAGCTGCAGCCGCCAGGGTGGGGTTCAGCACACTCCAGGTAGTTCAGGAGCGCTTGACAGCACCCCCCGCTCTAAAGTGTTCCTCTCCTGGTGAACTTCTCCCGCCTTGTATCCCCCACTGTGTCCCGTACGGGTACTGCGATGTCCTTGATGGGTAGCGTGTAGCTCCCGGACCGACTGGGTGCCCTTTTTGGTGACTTGTGGTGAGAACGTGGCGTAAGGCCGGGTCCCTCTGGATAAACTCAGATTAGGGCATACAGGTGGCGACTCCGCTCCGTCCGTATCCCCCTGGGATCCACATAAGCCTCCGGACTTTTCCGACAGAGACGTGAAGTGCAAAGTCAGATAATCGGGGACCGGTACCCCCTCTTGCGGCAGGGTCTCTCTGGCTGGGCCAGAATAAGGTATGCAGGTGGCGACTCCGCTCCGTCCGCACCCCCTGAGATCCTTTTGCCTGTGGAGCCTAACTCCTCTGCTCCCCTCCTGGGCCTTCTTGGTTGGACTCTGACCGGGGACAGAGCCGGTTTTAACTCTGCCCCAGTCCCCCGTCTCGAGGCCTGAGAACGGGAACCGTGGACCCTCCAGCCGGCAGCAGCTTTGTGCTGACTTGCCGTCCCAAAGACCCACGACTAAAGACCCGGTTCTTTTGATGGCCTCCAATTATATATGATTCTAATTAGGTGCTAAAGTAAAGTGCTTCCTCACCCTCACTCACTACTTGGTTCCCCCTAACTTTGGTTCCCCCCAACTCCTCCATTCAGGCCCGGGCAGCACTATGGTGCTTTAGGCCCCCTTCAGAACTGGAGTGGTGTAGTGTTGAGTGTGTGGTTGGGGTCCTGTGAGGTACTCCATCCTTATCTTGGAGAGGAGATACCACACCTCATTCTGAGGTGCAGTACCCCTGTGGCGGCTGAACCCTCAAGGGCGCCACAGTTACATCCTGTATTATACTCCACAGCTGCACTCACTATTCTGCTGGTGCAGTCACCGTGTACATACATTACATTACTTATCCTGTACTGATCCTGAGTTGCATCCTGCATTATACTGCAGAGCTGCACTCACTATTCTGCTGGTGGAGTCACTGTGTACATACATTGCATTACTTATCTTGTAGTGATCCTGAGTTACATCCTGTATTAGACCCCAGAGCTGCACTCACTATTCTGCTGGTGCAGTCACTGTGTACATACATTATATTACTTATTCTGTACTGATCCTGAGTTACATCCTGTATTATACTCCAGAGCTGCACTCACTATTCTGCTGGTGCAGTCACTGTGTACATACATTACATTACTTATCCTGTACTGACCCTGAGTTACCTCCTGTATTATACCCCAGAGCTGCACTCACTATTCTGCTGGTGCAGTCACTGTGTACATACATTACATTACTTATCCTGTACTGATCCTGAGTTACATCCTGTATTATACTCCAGAGCTGCACTCACTATTCTGCTGGTACAGTCACTGTGTACATACATTACATTACTTATCCTGTACTGATCCTGAGTTACATCCTGTATTATACTCCAGAGCTGCACTCACTATTCTGTTGGTGCAGTCACTGTGTGCATACATTACATTACTTATCCTGTACTGATCCTGAGTTACCTCCTGTATTATACTCCAGAGCTGCACTCACTATTCTGCTGGTGCAGTCACTGTGTACATACATTACATTACTGATCCTGTACTGATCCTGAGTTACCTCCTGTATTATACTCCAGAGCTGCACTCACTATTCTGCTGGTGCAGTCACTGTGTACATATATTACATTACTTATCATGTACTGATCCTGAGTTACATCCTGTATTATACTCCAGAGCTGCACTCACTATTCTGCTGGTACAGTCACTGTGTACATACATTACATTACTTATCCTGTACTGATCCTGAGTTACATCCTGTATTATACTCCAGAGCTGCACTCACTATTCTGTTGGTGCAGTCACTGTGTACATATATTACATTACTTATCATGTACTGATCCTGAGTTACATCCTGTATTATACTCCAGAACTGCACTCACTATTCTGCTGGTGCAGTCACTGTGTACATACATTACATTACTTATCCTGTACTGATCCTGAGTTACATCCTGTATTATACTCCAGAGCTGCACTCACTATTCTGTTGGTGCAGTCACTGTGTACATATATTACATTACTTATCATGTACTGATCCTGAGTTACATCCTGTATTATACTCCAGAGCTGCATTTACAATTTTTCATGCTTCAGAGCTGAAATTACTCATCTGCACAAAGGTTATTCTGGGGAGTTCCTTCTTAATACCAGGAACTGATGTGAGAAAACAAGCGATCCCACCATTAGGGGGGCGACAAGCTTGCTGACTGTTTCTGAGGAGTCACTGATGTGCTGCAGTGTAATATTGTGCCTGTCTGTCCTGGCTTATGGCAGCCGCTGACTACAGTTATGGCACAGTGGGTCTGAGCTCCGCTGCCAGGCTGCTTCCTGTGGTCATGCGATGGAGACAGTCAGCTGTGTGCTCGGCCTCATACCTAATAAAGACAAGGGGATTATGGCAGAAGTAATTTGCTGCCAGCAGGAAGCACCTGGGTCTCCGGGGCGGCACGGAATGCCACTAGTTAGTGAAAGCAGAACTTCACATATGTGGAGACTCCAGCCATGAACATAATCTCATTTCTGTCTCCGGGAGAATTCGACATCCTCTTTCCGAGAAGAACATGGTCATAAAATACCAAAAAATATAAATGTGTCCATGGTGTTGAAAAACAAAACCCTCGAGACGAGAGAGTGAAGAAGCGATGATTGTCTCCAGGTCATGAAGAGCACAGACAGGTCACAGCTTCTATGGCTACGGGGCGAGGACCCTGCTCCGAGCTTCACCCCAAAAGAATGATGGCGCCAATTATCTGTTCCTTTCTCATTGCCACAGAGTCTGCAAGTGGCAAAGACAAAATCAAGCAGCGACTCCACCAGGCTCCCAGTCACACCCTAATTTTGCTTCCTTGTTAGCCAGCATTGCAGCAGCTGTGAAGCTCTCATCGCTGGATGGGCATTATGCAAACACCCTGCACGGGTACCATACACCCATACTGCACGGGTACCATACACCCATAGGGCACGGGTACCATACACCCATACTGCACGGGTACCATACACCCATACTGCATGGGTACCATACACCCATACTGCACGGGTACCATACACCCATAGGGCACGGGTACCATACACCCATACTGCACGGGTACTATACACCCATACTGCTTGGGTACCATACACCCATAGGGCACGGGTACAATACACCCATACTGCATGGGTACCATACACCCATACTGCATGGGTACCATACACCCACACTGCACGGGTACCATACACCCATACTAAAGTGACTTCCACCATCTATTGAGTAGACATGTAGTTATCAGAGAAGAAGATGGATGAGTAGACCTTGAGTTATCGGAAAAGAGGGGGGAAGAATAGCCTGTGAGTTATGAGGGAAGGAAAGGAATAGTAGACTCGGAGTTATGAGGGAAGGAGAAGGAAGAGTAGACCTGGAGTTATCAGGGAACTAGAATGAAGAGTAGACCAGGAGTTATCATGGAAGAAGGAAGAATAAACCTTGAGATGTTAGAGAAGGAAAAATAGACCTGAAGCTATCAGTGAAAGAGAAGGAAGAGTAGACCTTGAGTTGTCAGGGAAGGAGAAGGAAGGGTAGTCCTGGAGTTATCACGAAAGTAGAAGGAAGGGTAGTCCTGGAGTTATCACGAAAGGAAAAGGATGAGTAGACCTGGCGTTATAAGGGAAATATAATGAAGAGTAGATCTAGAGTTATCATGGAAGAAGGAAGAATAGACCTGGAAATATTCGAGAAGGAGAAGGAAAATTAGACCTAGAGCTATCAGGGAAATAAAAGAGTAGAACTTTTGCTATCAGGGAAGGAGAAGGAAAAGTAGTCTGGGAGTTATAGAGGGAGAAAAAGAATAGTAGACATGGAGTTATCAGAGATGGAGAAGGAAGAGTAGACCTGGAGTTATCAGGAAAAGAAGAGTAGACTGAGAGTTATGGAGGAAGAAAAAGAGGAATAGACTTGAAGTTATCAGGGAAGGAGAAGGAAGAATAGACTTTGAGTTATCTGAAATGAAGAGGGAAGATTAGACTGGAAGTTGAGGGAAGGAAATGAAGTGTTTAACTGGAGTTCTCAGAGAAGAAGGAAAAGCTGAAGGCTTCATGTAGCCCTCTATTTTTCTGAAGTTAGCAGACAGAATTCTGTGTGAGGGAGGGAAGGGCCAACCATGAATAAGGAGGATCATGATTTAAGGTGGAAGTGAGAAGAGATCTGTTTACAATCTCTCACAAAGGATGAGGATGTCTGGAGTCACTCATGTGTATCTCCAGTCAATGAGTTGTCCTCCTCCAGCCTAAGACATTGGTAGATAAGATCAAAGAAAGCTTTAAAAGTGAAGGAGTATAGTGTGGGCCATAAATACCAATCATGGATCAATACCAGTCCACTTTTAAGGTTTAATGATCCTGAAAGTGTTTGGCTGGTATGGTGGTCTACAAGAATGTAAATCTCTGGCAGTTTCTATATTGGGAGGAACGTTTGGAGGCAGGTTGGAGTGAACATATTATACATTTTGTCTCTCCTGATCCCCATTTATGAACTTGCCTATTAGTGTTCAGCTCCCCTGCAGTGCCCCCAAAGGGGAAATTATGTATTACGCAATATCTGTTCATTCCTATGGATTCTTTGTGCAATACAGGAGAGAAAAGATTGTCCCTCCTTTGGCCAAAAAGTGACGATCCTGACCAGAGGACCATCCAAATCTATGTAGACTGTACGATCATACAGCTATCGGCAAGCCATCTACTTTTAGGTGGGACACGACCCAGCTATTTCTTACATCGTAAAGGGCGTTCTAAATAATAAATGCAACATCCTACATTCTTCATGCCTGGCTTGGCCCAAATCCAAAAGTAATGCCGTGGGTTCACTCCCTGTCCTCAGGTTAGTTTATGACGCTAAGGACACGTGTCTCCCAACTGTTTGACTTGCCAGTTCCTTAAGAACTCTCCCACTAACTTCTAATGTGTCTTATAAGACCATAAAAACTACCATTTGAGGGACCTAAAGAAAGTTATTGTTCGGAGAAGTACAATGTATGATGACCCATCAATAAATATTTTTGACATCTGTTGGAAATGTCCATGAAGAATCCCCACAAATGATCACAGACTGTTCTCTCCATCCAGATATGCGGCTAGCAGTCACACAACCCCATGTAGAGCCGATGACTGGATCCCCTTCCCTGATAACTCCAGGTCTACTCTTCATTTTCTTTCCCTGATAACTTCAGGTCTACTCTTCCTTTTCCATCTCTGATAACTCCAGATATACTCTTCCTTCTCCATCTTTGATAACTCCAGATCTACTCTTCCTTTTCTCTCTCTAATAACTCCAGGTCTACTCTTCCTTCTCCATGTCTGATAACTTCAGGTCTACTCTTCCTTCTCCATCTCTGATAACTCCAGATATACTCTTCCTTCTCCATCTTTGATAACTCCAGATCTACTCTTCCTTTTCTCTCTCTGATAACTCCAGGTCTACTCTTCCTTCTCCATGTCTGATAACTTCAGGTCTACTCTTCCTTCTCCATCTCTGATAACTCCAGATATACTCTTCCTTCTCCATCTTTGATAACTCCAAATCTACTCTTCCTTTTCTCTCTCTAATAACTCCAGGTCTACTCTTCCTTCTCCATCTCTGATAACTCCAGATCTACTCTTCCTTTTCTATCTTTAATAACTCCAGGTCTACTCTTCCTTCTCCATCTCTGATAACTCCAGGTCTACTCTTCCTTCTCCTTTCCTGATAACTCCAGGTCTACTCTTCTTTTTCCATCTCTGATAACTCCAAGCCTACTCTTCCATTTCCATGTGTTCATGCTTTTGATTTTCAGGAATGGAATCTAGTTTCTTATAGTCTTTATCAACCCGTCCAGACCTGTGTATGTCAGTATTACACAAATATCAACTCTTGTGTTTAGTGCGTTACTACAAGAACCAACTAATGTACAGGAGGAGGATGGCACTTGCAGGATCTTGAAGTGAATGCATTGGATGGGTTTGGGTAACAATTCATAAAAATATTTGAAACTTTTTGGAATCTGGAATAATATAAGGAAATTATATCTTGTGATTGGTTATCTAATGACTGATTGTCTCCCTGACTCTCAGAAGATCCAACCGGACACTTGGGTTATAATTCTTCCTGTCCTCTATCTCCGAGGTTATTTATGGTCACAGTTTTGTTGTCGCAGTGTGTCAGCTGGGTTTATCCTGGGATACGCACATAAGGTCCGGGCTGTGAGAATTCTGGGATCACCTCTGGCACAAGGAGCAGGGGGTCTCTGCCAAGGTTTCTCATGACCTTAAGAGGTCACAAGGCTTAGGAGACTGGAATCCTCAGAGCTGGCAACCACCAAGTCTCAGAATATCCAAGAAAACGCCCACCATAACGGCACCCTGCACTTCTCCGACAGCGGGTCATCTACATAATATCTACCAAGCAGCTGCAGGAAGAAAATTTGGAGACTTGTAGTAGAGCCAAGATAATGAGACCAAAGTATTTATACTCTCTCATCTATCTATCTATCTATCTATCTATCTATCTATCTATCTATCTATCTATCTATCTATCTATCTATCTATCTTATCTATCTCATATCTATCTATCTGTAGGAAATCTGCAGGAGCCCTGTAGTAGCAAAGGCTTCAAATCCAGGAGCTTCAATCAAATCCACATGTAGACATGATGCAATAAATGGCAGCGCTCTAAGATCCAAGTAAAAAGAAAAAGTTGTCCTTTATTATGCCGTGTGGTTACAGCGACGTTTCAGTTCCTTCTGGAGTCTTTTTCAGGCCGTCATATGGTGTTACAAGTGAATTTATACAGGGCAGGTGTAGAAGCAATTGTACAATTCTTATCTTGTGCAAAGGATAAAAAAAATAAAATCATTGTTCTCATCACACGATCCAGGTTAGAAATATCGACAATGTTCATGATCATATAATACCAATTTAATATGAAAAGCTACAAAAGTCATAGAGACTATGTGTATAAAGTGCATAAAGCTGCTAAATTGTCAGTATCACCAAGTGCAGGAATACAGTAAAATCAAGAGGACTCCCCCCACATGAACAAAAGACCTCTCTGATGTGTCTGAAAACTGTGTATCCCCCACTACAGACATGTTCAGATGATATTTTTTTGTTTTGGACACTGGTGGAGTTGTGATAGATCTCGATATCAGAGTCACATTGGAATCCTCTAACTCTATCTGCGTGCTGCTTTGGAGGTGGAAGTGTGCCCCCTTATCTCATGGGCCCTTGTGCAGCTGCACATATTGCACCAATGATATGTGTGCCCCTATATCTATCTATCTATCTATTTATCTATCTATCTATCTCATATCTATCTATCTATCTATCTATCTATCTATCTATCCCATATCTATCTATCTACGTATCTATCTATCTACGTATCTATCTATCTAATTCAAAGAAGCTTTATTGGCAGGACCAAATAGACATTAGTTTTGCCAAATCAGGTGTACAATAGGGAATAGGGATAGGGACCGTAGGAATAATGGATGGGGGCACTTCCAGGTTGGGGAGCGGGGACTATGGAAGTCCATGGCATATCATAGTTCTCTTTCTCGCAGCATGCGCTCACATACTGAGCTGCTATTGTGGCACCCCAGGAGTCCAGATGCCACATTGGCATTGCCTCCATCACAGGGGGTGATGCCATGCCTAGAAGCAAGGAGGGGTCCCCTTATCAGGTAACACCAGCATCCAACACATTTCCTGGCTCCAGACCAGAAGGGGGAGCTTCCCTTTTAAATTGGAGCCTGGAGGCGGGGTTTTAAAAAAGGCAGTTGGAGTGAGAAAAGGCAGTTGGAAACAGGAGAGCGACGAGGGAGAACCTGGGGAAGGAGCTGTGACCAAGCTCGCCCCAGAGAAAGGCGCAGGAAACAGGACATCGGAGTCCGTGGTTGTTCGGGTACTGAAGTCTCGACAGCTAAATTCGGAGGACAGGAGACTGCAGGTCTCCTGGCCCCACCAAACGCCTGGCAGCTCAGCAGCATACTAGAGCTCGGCGCCGCTACGAAGGAGCGAAGCCTGAAAAGGGCTCGAGCTGCCTGCTATACGGGCGAGGATTAAACGATTGCTCAGGAACAAGGGCCGCAGCATAGCTTTAATCAGCAGGGCCAAAGAGGATAGCGCAGAGGGAAGGCCTACAACTCCACCGCACTCACATACAGCACTGCTCTCTCCCCCATGCTCACATACTGTGTTGCTCTCCCCCATGCTCATATACTGCGCTGCTATCTCCACCGCGCTCACATACTGCGCTGCTCTCTCCCCCATGCTTACATACTGCGCTGCTCTCTTCCCCGCGCTCACATACTGCGTCTCTCTCCACCATGCTCACATACTGCGCTGCTCTCTCCCCCATGCTTACATACTGCGCTGCTCTCTTCCCCGCGCTCACATACTGCGCTGCTCTCTCCACCGCGCTCACATACTGCGCTGCTCTCTCCCCCACGTTCACATACTGCGCTGCTCTCTTCCCCGCGCTCACATACTGCGCTGCTCTCTCCCCCACGCTCACATACTGCGATGCTCTCTCCCCCATGCTCATATACTGCGCTGCTCTCTTCACCGCGCACACATACTGCGCTGCTCTCTCCCCCACGCTCACATCCTGCGCTGCTCTCTCTCCCATGCTCATATACTGCGCTGCTATCTCCATCACGCTCACATACTGCACGCTCTCTCCCCCGTGCTCACATACTGTGCTGCTCTCTCCCCATGCTCATATACTGCGCTGCTCTCTCCCCCATGCTTACATACTGCGCTGCTCTCTTCCCCGCGCTCACATACTGCGCTGCTCTCTCCACTGCGCTCACATACTGCGCTGCTCTCTCCCCCACGCTCACACACTGCGCTGCTCTCTTCCCCGCGCTCACATGCTGCGCCTATCTCCACCGTGCTCACATACTGCGCTGCTCTCTTCCCCACGCTCACATACTGCGCTGCTCTCTCCCCCATGCTCACATACTGCGCTGCTCTCTCCCCCATGCTCATATACTGCGCTGCTATCTCCACCGCACTCACATACTGTGCTGCTCTCTTCCCTGTGCTCACATACTGCGCTGCTCTCTTCCCCGCGCTCACATACTGCGCCTATCTCCACCATGCTCACATACTGCGCTGCTCTCTCCCCCACGCTCACATCCTGCGCTGCTCTCTCCCCCATGCTCATATACTGCGCTGCTATCTCCATCACGCTCACATACTGCACTGCTCTCTCCCCCGTGCTCACATACTGTGCTGCTCTCACCCTATGCTCATATACTGCGCTGCTCTCTCCACCGCGCTCACATACTGCGCTGCTCTCTTCCCCGCGCTCACATACTGCGCTGCTCTCTCCCCCACGCTCACACACTGCGCTGCTCTCTTTCCCGCGCTCACATGCTGCGCCTATCTCCACCGTGCTCACATACTGCGCTGCTCTCTTCCCCACGCTCACATACTGCGCTGCTCTCTCCCCCACGCTCACATACTGCGCTGCTCTCTCCCCCATGCTCATATACTGCGCTGCTATCTCCAACGCACTCACATACTGCGCTGCTCTCTTCCCCGCGCTCACATACTGCGCCTATCTCCACCATGCTCACATACTGCGCTGCTCTCTCCCCCACGCTCACATACTGTGCTGCTCTCTCCCCCGCGCTCACATACTGCGCTACTCTCTTCCCCACGCTGACATACTGCGCTCCTCTCTCCCCCATGCTCATATACTGCGCTGCTCTCTCCCCCATGCTCATATACTGCACTGCTCTCTCCCCACGCTGACATACTGCGCTGCTCTCTCCCCCATGCTCATATACTGCGCTGCTCTCTCCCCCATGCTCATATACTGCGCTGCTCTCTCCCCCGCGCTCAAATACTGTGCTGCTATCTCCACCGCGCTCACATACTGTGCTGCTATCTCCACCGCGCTCACATACTTCGCTGCTATCTCCATCGCGTTCTCTTCTTCCCCCAGCAAGATAAATGTTTTCTCTTTCTCCTTCATGGAGTAGAAATCCGGGAAGAGATTGGAGAGTCTCCTGAAGTGAGTGTCTCTCACTGCTGAGTATTTGGTGCAGTGTAACAGGAAGTAGGTCTCATCCTCCAGGTCACAGTGTGGCCACAGTCTGTCCTCACTGGGCTTGTAGCTCTTCTGTGCTGTCCGGATTTGATAGCCAGACTGTGTCTATACCGGCTCTGGATCTAACGGTCTCTATTGGAGTTTCTCCAAATATGGAGCCAGTCTGTAGTCTCTATAGACTCCGGTACATGGTCAGTTTCTGTGAGGTGATGATATAGTTTTTCGAGTCACTGACATACCTCTCCTGGTCCTCGTCTATCATCTTCCTGATTCTGGCTTTTGTCAGGCTGCTGTGATTGGTATTTTGGTCCGGTTGAGTTTGGGTGAGCTGTTCCGGGGGTCCTGGTTTGTGTGGACCCCCTACATGTAGCAGGGCTTTATGATAATAGCAGCTCGGACTGCTACTATGTAAGAGAGCCCGAAATGACAGCGCCCTCTTCAGAACTGCTAGGTGTAGTGGGAATCCTCCCAGCTCAGCCCGACAGGCACTGTTGGTGGTGTTCCGATGAACCTTGAGAAGGTGCTTACAGAATTCCAGGTGGAATATTTCTGTTGAGCTGGAATCCCACCTTGACCAGTCTGCGTATGTGTGACGGCCCCAGACTTTGCTGCTGTACAGGAGGATTGGGGCGGTGATGGCATCAAAGATTTTTAGCCAGATCCTGGTGGCTTCAGATGGTAAAGTTTCCTTTGGATGGCATTGAAGATTTTGCAGGCCTTGTCCTTTAGGGTCTCAATGGCTTGTTTGAAGCCTCCCTAACTGGTGAATTTCCAGGCCTAGGAAGGTGTATTTGTCTGTTCCTGTTAGAGGGTTGTTTAGCACAAATGAAGGGTGCTGGTCCGATCCTGTCTTTCTCCTCTGGAACATCATGATGTTGGTTTTCTTTGGGCTGATGGGTAGTGCCCACGTGGAGCAATAGGTCATCTGGATACAGCAGGAATTTCACCTGGGTATCATGGAGTGTGAGACCTGGTGCTGCAGAAGGTTACAAAGCGGTGGCCAGCTCATTAGTGTAAATATTGAAGAGCGTTGGACTTAGGCTGCAGCCCGGTCTGACTCCGCGGCTCTGCTGGAAATCAGCCGTTCTCCTGATAACCCTCACGCTGCAGCAGTTCTCGGAGTAGGCGCTTTTGATGACATCATAGGTCTTTCCTCGTATTCCGCTCTGCAGCAGTTTCAGGAACAGGCCCGGGTTCCATACTGAGTCGAAGGCCTTTTAAAACTCTACAAATCATAGATCCTCCCATGCTTTGTATGGTGGATGTGGTTCTTGATGAGGCTGTGCAGGGTGTGGATGAGGTCGGTGGTGCAGTGGTTTGGCATGAACTCTACATGGCTTTTGCTGAGGACGTTGTACTTGGTGAGGAAACTGAGGATCCTCTTGTTCAGGATGCTGTTGAACAGTTTCCCCAGGTTGCTGATGACACATATGCCTCTGTAGTTGGCAGGGTCATACCTGTCCCCACTCTTGTGGATGGGTGTGATGAGGCCGTGGTCCAGGTATAAGGGAAGTAGCCAACAGTCAGCACAATATTAAACAGTTTAGCCATTGCAGCCTGTATTTTTGATGGGCTGAATCTCTGGTGGGTTGTACTTCAGCATTTCTGGTGGGATTACATCCAGGCCACTGGCTTTTCTACACCTTATGGAAGAGATTCTCTCTATAATTTCCTGTATTGTGATTGGTGTATCCAGGTTTTGGAAATGTTTCACTTTTTCCTTCATTGCGTTTAGTTTTGTCATTATGTTTTTCTGTTCTTGGCTTAGTTCTTCCTTCGGGGTGTCTTTGTAGAGGTTTCTGAAGTACTGGAGCCAGATGTTGCCATTTTGTATATGGATGTTGCTTTTTGTGCCCATGTGGTTCCATAGTTCCCAAAAGGAGTTGTCTTGGAGGGCGTCTTGGAGTTGATTAAGTTTTGGTGGACATGTAACTCCTGAGGATGGTCTTGTACTGCCTTTGTACGGGTGGTTGGGGTCTCTGTGTTTCTTGTTTGGGGCTGTTCTCAGGGTCTGCGGTACAGCTTTACATTCTCTGTCAAACCAACCTGTTTTTCTTTTGGCCTCTTGTAGTTGACTTTTTTAAGGTCGGACAATCTGGCCATGGTGTAGAATATATCACTGAGGTCTTTTGCAGCTTGACTCACTACTTCTAGGTTAGACTTGTACTCGTAGTTGTAGAAGTGGTGGAGTGTCTCCTGCTGGGAATCTCTTTATATTTTATTGCTGACGTCTTGGATCATTTATAGGATGGAGACAGGTTGAAGAGGCCGCTTGGCTGAGGTTTTTGTGTGGATGGTTTCTTTGTAGATATCATGTACAGAAGAAATTGTCTGTGATCTGACTGGTGCGTTTGTGGGGTGACTATGAAGTGCCAATAATTGCCGGGTCCATATCTGTAATGGCATAGTCTACTACACTCCTTCTTACATGGGGGTTTAGTGTATAGCTTCCTAGAGAGTCTCCCTTGGTGCGTCTATCTATCCACCCATGTGTTTATCCTGCTGACACTTTTATAGCTTCTCCCCTGTAAATCACATACAATATGGTGTAATAAATCCAGGTCTGGAGGTCAGCTGTGGTCTGGTGCTGACAGGCTATACTGACCGGTGCTGGAAGGAGCTGATATCTTTATACTGGGGCTATAATCTGATAATACTGGTACAAGGCTTTTTATTATGGTCGATGATGACTTTTGTGATTGGGATGCTTCTAGATAACTCATCACACATAGGCCGCAGTGGTTAGATATATCCAGACCACAAGTGGAGCCGAGCTGGGGGCACAGACACGATGGGTGGGCAGTGGCCGGTGGCTAATATTACAGCCTCGGTGACCCAGCTGCTCGCTGCAGTTGCTGGTAACGATTTCAGTAAAAAGTTCACTGCTTTCCCTTGGCCAGAATAGAAGACGCCGTCAGCGCAATAACTTCACTGAGACGTCTAATAATACCCCACCATGTCCTCAATGACAGGGGCTGATGGGGAGGGGTTGACACATGTCTCCTGAGCACATAGACATTGTACCACCTTGTGTAATTATTTTAGAAGTCTGTCCTCAGGGGGCTGATACAGGAGATGGGACATCACAAAAAATCAAACCGAGGGCAAAATTGATGGTTTCCATCGATTTCTGAATTTAATTATTGCCTGGTGTAATCTTATGTGTCACCCTACCTGGATGCCACAAGTGTAAATAAAGCTGTGTCTGAGAGCAAGGGGGAGGTTCTCTGGTTAGGGGAACATTAGCATGCAATGCCTCCTGTCTCAGGCCAGTAGGGGGAGCAGGCTGCCCCTATAAAAGCTGGTACTGAGGGCAGGGTTGGGGAGAACTGGATTGCCTGTCTCAGCTCTGAGACGTGTCCCAGAGTGGAGCAGGGACAGAAAGTTGCATTGTAACCTAAGAGGAAGTGTGGCAGGAGGAGAGCCACAAGTCAGAGACAAGAGGCGAAGAGAGCCTGTCTTGGCAGAGAAAAGACTTAACTTTACCAGACTTTGGTGTCTGAGGCTGGAAGGATTCCACATCCCCCAGCAGAGAACCAGCCCGCAAGGGACTGTACATTCCTTGGCCTAAGAAGCCTGGAGGCCCTGCCACAACCGAAGGGACCAGTAAAGCCGTACAAGGCTGGGAGCAGAAAGGAACCCACGTCGCAGGCCATACAGGCGAGAAAGCACGGAAAGCTCGGAAACGTGGGCTGTTATCCTATCAGGAGGAGATAGTCAGAAGGAGCGCAGAAAGCACGGTAGGCCTACACCCTCACCCTGACCAGGGCCAATTTCCCCGTTGCTCTCAGACATCCAGGTCCCCTCCTAGCTGGGACTGTTTGTTGGTCAGTTTACCTGTTTAGTAAAGACCCTGGACTGCAACCTGTTGTCTGTGTGCTCCTTGCTCCTCCAGCACTACCATCACTCCCACCATCCACTATACTGCCCTGGGGCCGCACTCTTCCCGTGGGGAGTCACACTACCATAGCTGCACACCTCATCAGCCCCAGCGGTCTGCATGCAGCGGCGGTTCCTAATAACCGCAATCCACGGGTGGCGTAGTCGGACATAATCAATATAACGGACTACCATTGGCCTGACCACCCTGAGCCACGGAACCGGGTTGCCACTACTACACCCATCGCTCCCTATTGCCCGGATCCGAGTGCCCCACGGCCCAGGGGGCGAGTCAGCTTTGGCGTAGTCGGCAGGATCTCGTGCCCGCAACCACCGGGTACTGCGTGCCTGAAAAAGACTTTCGTAACTTACCTGTGGCAAAGTTTCCCGCCGTCCGGAGTCGTTTCCCGCCATCCGGAGCCGATTCCCGCCATCAGACGCCATCTTGGACCTTTTCCCGCCGTCTTCTGCCGTCTTCCCGCCATCCGCAGCTGTTTCCCGCCATCGGACGCCATCTTCAGGACGCCGCGCGGGAAGAAGAGGGGCGTGGACGTCAAAACCGCGCGAGATCCGAAGCTCCGCCCCACGCACCGACGCTGCGCAAGGTCCTGGAAGGG
Organism: Phyllobates terribilis; assembly: GCF_046119375.1. Lineage (NCBI taxonomy): Eukaryota > Metazoa > Chordata > Amphibia > Anura > Dendrobatidae > Phyllobates > Phyllobates terribilis. Next base: position 79,648,691 of record NW_027362765.1, read on the forward strand.
AGAGAGAGCGACGCTGACGTCATCGGAGTGCGACGCCAGGTCCTCGTCCAGAGCAGCAGCGGAGCCGCGGCCTACACAAGAGGATCGTCGGAAGGTAGGCCACACTTCACTAGGGGGGGAGGAAGATGTCGGACACAGAGGCCCCCACTATCACCAACGCAGCTGCTGCAGCGGTGATGCCCTTTTCCTTGCCCTACATCCCTGGAGCGGCCTGGCTGCCCAAATACTCAGGGGAGCCCCATGCCCTAACTGACTTCAAGGAAAGACTGTATAGTTTGTTCCAAGTTTACCCCCTGACAGAGGAACAGAAGGTCAGCATATTGACAGGGCAGTTAACTGGCGCAGCCCAGCGGGAGGTAAAATCATGGCCCACTGAGGAGAAAAGGACTGTGAAGGGTATTCTGGCCCGGCTGCGGGGTACCTTTGACACACGTACCTCCGCTGAAATTAAAATGAGGTTCTATGGGTGTAAGCAGCGGGCACAGGACAGCATCAGAGACTATGCCCTAAATCTGCAGGAAGCCTTGAGGGCTATTCAACAAACTGACCCTGGCAGTGTGCAGGAAACCGATAAGCTGCTAACAGAACAATTCATAGAGGGTCTGCTGTCCAGCGCCCACAGGGCCCAGCTGCGCCTCATGTTCTTCCAGAACCCCGACCTGACCTTTGCCCAATTTAAGGACAGGGCCATAAGGGTGCTCCGTGAATCTGCAACCAGTGGCGCTATAAACCCCCGGCGCCCTGCTATCACCTACCACCAGGAGGCGGCGCCCTCCTCTATGGACTCCGTGGAGGCTGATGCACAGGCCCTGAACCAAGCCCCGTCGAAAGGCCTGCACCACCAAGTCCAGGAGCTGACCAGGAGCGTCGCGGCGTTGACCAGGACCGTCCAGGCGTTGCAAGTGGACCCGTCAAGACCCATCAAGCTGGCTTCAAGTCCGGAGGATGTCCCATGGCGTCGACAGAGGAGGATCCCGTCGTTCCGAGGGAGGCCCACAGACCGCTACGCGGAGGATGGACAGCCCATTTGCCGTCAATGCAACCAGCCCGGACACATTTCCAGGTACTGTAATTTAAACGGGTCCAACCTGGGGCAGAGGGCCGACCCCCAGGCATAAGATCACCAGGCCCTTACAATTGGCGTAATAAGTACGTTGGGGGGCGCCCGATTTTACCCGTGGTGCTGGACGGTATCCCCATGAGCGCCTTGCTGGATACTGGGTCGCAAGTAACCACTATCCCTTATGTACTTTTTAAGCAGTATTGGACTGATGCTGATATCACACGGTATCCAGACAGTAACTTGAGCATCATCGCCAGTAATGGCTTACCCGTGCCGCAGATGGGGTTCAAGGAGATGACCATTAAAATTGGTAAAGTTGAACTGCCGGCACAGGGAGTGATTATTGTGGACATTGACCGTCATGAAAGTCACCCTAAAATAACTGTGGGTACTAACATAATTGAAAATTGTCTTTCAGAAGTAATTGTAATTCTACAACAGGTGGCGGTGAATGCTAGTTCCAGCCAACAGAGAGTCCTCAACAAGGAGATAAAAGCCCTGATGAGACGGCAGCAGGTAGAACTGTCTGGTGGTGAGATCGGTAGCGTAAGACTCAGTGATCCATTCCCCATTTCCATGCCTCCCAAAAGTGAAATGATGATCTGGTGTCGGACTGCAATCGGGTTGAGCGGTAGAGACTACCAAGCCATGGTAGAACCCGTGTACTCAGACAGCAGGCCCACCATTTTGACAGCCCGGGGGGTGGTTGATGTCCGTCATGGGAGGGTGCCCGTCCGCATCCTCAACATTGGGGAGAGGGAAGTACACTTACCCAGGTACGCTACACTCGCCAAACTGTTTGTTTTCGAACACCAAGCTATCAGGGCCGTGGAACCCTTGCCTCCATCTCCTCAGGCGGAGGGTAATGGCTCCCAGAAACAAAAGGAGGACTGGTGCCAGAAACTCCACGTGGGTGCTGACTCCACTCCCCTGCACCAAAAACAAGGAGTCTACCGGGTGGTACAGGAGTACGAGAGAGTCTTTAGTAAGCACCCGCTAGACTTCGGCAGAGTAAAAGGGATAGAACACCACATCCCCACAGGGAGCCACCCACCAATAAAAGAGAGGCACAGACCTGTACCCCCTGCACATTATCAGAACGCCAAGGGTATGCTGCGGGAAATGAAAGAAGCTGGGGTCATTAGAGATAGCTGTAGCCCCTGGGCAACCCCCTTGGTTCTGGTCAAAAAGAAAGACGGCACCATGAGAATGTGCGTGGACTATAGACAAATCAACCGTATCACCCACAAAGACGCATATCCGCTGCCTAGAATAGAAGAGTCTTTAGCCGCACTAAAATCTGCTAACTTCTTTTCTACTTTGGACCTTACTAGCGGGTACTGGCAGGTGCCTGTGGCAGAGGCTGACAAGGAGAAGACCGCCTTCACCACCCCGATGGGACTGAGCGAATTCAACTGTATGCCTTTCGGGCTCTGCAACGCACCAGGGACCTTCCAGCGGCTGATGGAATGCTGTCTAGGGCACCGAAACTTCGAGACGGTCCTCCTTTACCTGGACGACGTGATCGTCTATTCGAAAACCTACGAGGACCACCTAAAGCACCTGGCCGAGGTGTTCGAAGCCCTGGCAGGCTATGGCCTGAAGGTAAAACCATCGAAGTGTCACCTGCTGAAACCAAAGGTCCAGTACCTAGGGCACGTGGTAAGCGCGGAAGGAGTGGCCCCCGACCCTGACAAGGTCACGGCAATCAAGAGCTGGCCAAGCCCCTCGAACATCAAAGAGGTGAGACAGTTTCTCGGGTTGGTAGGCTACTACCGAAGGTTCATCCCCGGGTTCACCAAGATGGCAGCTCCTATGCAGGACCTCCTGATCGGACAGTCCAAGTCCAGAAGTCAAAAGCCACCCTTCAAGTGGGATAAACCGGAAGAGGAGTCCTTCCGCCAGCTAAAGATGGCCCTCACGGGGGATGAGATCCTGGCCTACCCTGATTATGGCCAGCCTTTCATTCTCCACACAGACGCCAGTAATGTGGGACTGGGAGCCGTACTGTCCCAAAACCAACAGGGCAGAGAACGGGTGATCGCATACGCCAGCCGGAAGCTGAGGCCCACCGAGAGGAACCCGGCGAATTACAGCTCCTTTAAGTTAGAATTCTTGGCGGTGGTGTGGGCCGTGACGGAACGCTTCAAGCATTACCTGGCCTCCGCAAAGTTCACCGTGTACACGGACAACAACCCGTTGACACACCTGGACAATGCAAGACTGGGTGCCCTGGAACAGCGGTGGATGGCCCGTCTCTCCAACTATGACTTCGTGATCAAGTATCGGGCAGGCAAAACCAACGCCAACGCGGACGCCCTATCAGGAATGCCTCACTTACCTGAAGGTGACGAAGACCCAGAAGAGCTGGAGGAGGTAGAACTCCCCGCGTTTCACCGGTATGGAGCCGCTCAACACTCTCACCGCGTGAAGGAGGAGGATCTAACAACTGTGATGATGAATCCCCTACCTCACCACAGCTGGGCCGAGACCCAAGATAGTGACCCTGCAGTCCGCCTGGTGAAAGATCTGCTGACCCGGGAAGACGCCCGCCTAGATCCAGATGCCCCAGAGGAAGCCAAGCAGCTATGGAAGGAGAAGAGCAAGCTGTTCCTCTACGAAGGCAAGTTGTGCAGAAGGATTGTCAACCACCGGACGCACGAGCTGACCTGGCAAGTCGTGGTCCCAAGGCGAGATGCAGCTATGGTCCTGGGGGCTTACCATGACCGAGCGGGACACTTCGGTTGGAAGAAACTGGAGTTCCTACTACGAGGAAGGTTCTTTTGGGTCGGCATGAGAGGAGCTGTAGAAAAATGGTGCAGAGACTGTGGCCCTTGTCACCTGAGGAGGAAGGACCGCACCAGCCAGAAGACACCCTTGAGGCCCATCGTCACCACGCAGCCTCTTGAGCTGGTAGCTCTGGACCACGTCAAATTGGCTCCAAGCCGGTCCGGATACATCTACTCCCTGACAATCCTGGACCACTATTCCCATTTTCTAGTGGTGATCCCGGTAAAGGACTTGACAGCCCAAACAGCGGCCAGAGCCTTCCAGCAATACTTCTGCCGTCCACACGGGTATCCGGAACAGGTCCTGACAGACCAGGGTCCAGCGTTTGAAGCTGAAATCTTCCAGGAGTTCTGCAACCTCTATGGCTGTAAGAAGATTCGTACAACGCCTTACCACCCCCAAACCAATGGGATGTGTGAGAAGATGAACAATATAGTCATTGATCTCCTGAAGACGTTGCCCCTGGAGGAACGCAGCCTGTGGCCAGAAAAACTGCCGGACCTGGTAGACATGTACAACAATATCCCGGTGAACGCTACAAACTGCACCCCGGCTTACCTGATGCGAGCCAGACCGGGTAAGCTGCCCGTAGACCTGGAGATGGGAGTCCTAATACCTGAGGACACCTCCCCGGATGCGGACTGGGATACGGAAAGGCAACTGCAGTACAAGAAGGTACAGGAGAGTGTGGAGAAGAGCCTGGCCCAGGTGAGAGAGAAGCAAGAAAGACTCTTCAATCAACACGCCCCTGCTAGTCCCCTAGAACCTGGTGAGCAAGTCCTAAAGCGAAAAAGAAGGCTACATAAACTGGACGACCAGTGGGAAAGGGAACCCTACACCGTACTGCAGTCTGACCACGACAACCCAAAGGTGTGCGTAATCACCAAGGACGGAGGAGAAACCACTAGTGTCGTCTCCAGAGACCACCTCAAAAGGTGCCCCGAGCAACTCCGTAGTGCAGAAGAGGATCAGAGTGACCTTGAACCCGCAGAGGACAAGGAAGAAATGATCAGCACCGTTCTCGGAGAGTTCCCTCAGTCCTGGACTCGCATAAATGATGCCATAGTGGTACCCGTCCTGCATTTCCTGCAACCGGCACAGCAACAACCAACACCAGAGCCGGAAGGTGAAGAGGAGCAAGCGGTTCCAGAGGCAGAAGAGCCTGTACCAGCAGCCCAGGAGAGTCAACCCTCTGCTGACAGTGAGCCTGCCATGCCTGCGGTAAGCCAAAGGACCCGCAGACAGCTGCCTGCCCTACCTGTACACCCAGCTGGTAGCTGTACCCCTAACGCTAGTGGGGAAAACCAGGTTGGTCCACCACCAGACAGTGGGCTACGTAGGTCAACCAGGAGCACAAAGGGACAGATACCCGCTCGCTGGAGAATATAGAGTGTACTAAAATTGTAAATAACCCTGTTGCCAAATGTTGAATTGTTTGCCAAAGTTACCTGCATGTTTATTGATAGTGTGTTTCAGTTTCTTGCAGCTACCGTAAGGATTCACAGGTTATGGACTTTTTATAACCGGGACCTTGTATGGACTGCATTCTGAGCCTAACCCAGGAATGAACTAAGACTGTGAAGGACTTGGGGTAGGACAGACCCCCACCTGGTTAAGGCTCCCCGTTGCTTTGGTGATATGGACACCCGGTCACAGGCCACACTGTGACCTTAAGAACTCAATTTGTGCGTCGTCTGTCTATTAATGTTTTATGGTTATGCAAATTGTCTTTGTTTACTGTTTAGTCCCGGAGTACTAAATTTCACTAGGGGGGAATGTGTCACCCTACCTGGATGCCACAAGTGTAAATAAAGCTGTGTCTGAGAGCAAGGGGGGGGTTCTCTGGTTAGGGGAACATTAGCATGCAATGCCTCCTGTCTCAGGCCAGTAGGGGGAGCAGGCTGCCCCTATAAAAGCTGGTACTGAGGGCAGGGTTGGGGAGAACTGGATTGCCTGTCTCAGCTCTGAGACGTGTCCCAGAGTGGAGCAGGGACAGAAAGTTGCATTGTAACCTAAGAGGAAGTGTGGCAGGAGGAGAGCCACAAGCCAGAGACAAGAGGCGAAGAGAGCCTGTCTTGGCAGAGAAAAGACTTAACTTTACCAGACTTTGGTGTCTGAGGCTGGAAGGATTCCACATCCCCCAGCAGAGAACCAGTCCGCAAGGGACTGTACATTCCTTGGCCTAAGAAGCCTGGAGGCCCTGCCACAACCGAAGGGAGCAGTAAAGCCGTACAAGGCTGGGAGCAGAAAGGAACCCACGTCGCAGGCCATACAGGCGAGAAAGCACGGAAAGCTCGGAAACGTGGGCTGTTATCCTATCAGGAGGAGATAGTCAGAAGGAGCGCAGAAAGCACGGTAGGCCTACACCCTCACCCTGACCAGGGCCAATTTCCCCGTTGCTCTCAGACATCCAGGTCCCCTCCTAGCTGGGACTGTTTGTGGGTCAGTTTACCTGTTTAGTAAAGACCCTGGACTGCAACCTGTTGTCTGTGTGCTCCTTGCTCCTCCAGCACTACCATCACTCCCACCATCCACTATACTGCCCTGGGGCCGCACTCTTCCCGTGGGGAGTCACACTACCATAGCTGCACACCTCATCAGCCCCAGCGGTCTGCATGCAGCGGCGGTTCCTAATAACCGCAATCCACGGGTGGCGTAGTCGGACATAATCAATATAATGGACTACCATTGGCCTGACCACCCTGAGCCACGGAACCGGGTTGCCACTACTACACCCATCGCTCCCTATTGCCCGGATCCGAGTGCCCCACGGCCCAGGGGGCGAGTCACTTACATTCTAAGAAAAAATGCTAAAAAAAGAAAACCAAAATGATAAAGAAGAAAGAAATAATGAAAAATTTAAATAAGTGAAAGTTGAAGGAAATTATCAATCTCTATGGACCCCCATCACTGGGATCTATGTAATGAAAAGTACGAGTGTCTATTTCCTATGAGATGGATCATTAAATGTCCAGGAGAAATGGTGGGTGCTGGAGTACTGCACAGTCCTCCACAGAGCATCTGCACAAAAAGAAAAAAAGATAGAAAGAAAAGAAAAAAGAGAGCAATAAAGAAAAAATAGAAGCAAAGAAAGAATAAAAGAAAGAATGAAAGAAAGAAGGAAAAGAAAGAAAGGAAAGAAGGAAGAATAGAAGGAAAAGAAATAAACAAAGAATAAAAGGAAAAGAAGGAGAGCAAAGAAATAAAATATAGGAGGAGAAGAAAGAAAGAAAAGATAGAAAGAAAATAAATGAAAAGAAAGCAGGAAAACAGAGACAGGAATAAAGAAAGAAAAAAGGAAAAAAGAAAGAAAAAGAATGAAGACGAGAAAAAAAAGAAAGAAGAAAAAGAAAGTAGGGGATAAAAGGAAGATAGAAAAAAAGAAGGAATGAAAGAACTAAAGAAAGAGAAAAAAGAAAGAAAAGAAAGCAATAAAGAAGAAAAGAAAGAATGAAAGAAAGAAGAATAGAAGAGAAAGAAAGGAAAGAAGGAAGGTAGAAAAGAAAGAAACAAAAAATAAAAGGAAAAGAAGAAAAGGAAGAAAAGAAGAATAGAAGGAAAAGGGAAAAGAAACAAAGAATAGAAGGAAAAGAAAGAAAAGAAGAGAAAGAAAATATAGAAAGAAAATAAATAAAAAGAAGGCAGGAAAACAGACAGGAAAAAAGAAAAAAAAAGAAGAAAGAAAGAAGCAAAAAAAAAGAAAAAGAATGAAGACGAGAAGAAAAAAAGAAAATGGAAGAGAAAGGAAGAGGAGGATAAAAGGAAGATACAAAAAAAGAAAGAATGAAAGAACGAAAGAAAGAGAGAAAGAAAGAAAAAGAAGGCAAGAAAACAAAGAGACAGGAAAAGAAGAAAAAAAGAATGAAGGAAGGAAAGAAAGAAAATATAGAAAATAAAAGAAGGCAGGAAAACAGAGAAGAAAAAAGAAAGAAAAAAGGAAGAAAGAAAGGAAAAAAAGAAAGAAAAAAATGAATACGAGAAAAAAAGTAAAAAAAGAAAGAAGAAGAAGGGAATAAAAGGAAGATAGAAAAAAGGAATGAAAGAACAAAAGACGTAAAGAGAGAAAGAAAGCAAAAAAGAAAGAATAGATAGAAATAAAGAAGAAGAGAAAGAATGAAAGAAAGAAGACTAGAAGGGAAAGAAGGAAGGTAAGAAAGAAGGAAAAGAAAGAAACAAAGAATAAAAGGAAAAGAAGGAAAGAAAGAAGAAAAGAATAATAGAAGGAAAAGAGAGAAAAGAAACAAAGAAACGAATGAAGATGAGAAGAAAAAAAGAAGAGAAAGGAAGAGGAGGATAAAAGGAAGATAGAAAAAAAGAAGGAATAAAAGAACGAAAGAGTTAAAGAAAGAGAAAGAAAGAAAAGATAGAAAGAAAATAAATAAAAGGAAGGTAAGAAAACAAACAGACAGGAAAAGAATCTAGAAAGAAAGGAAGAAAGAAGGAAAGTGTCTAGATTAGAAACTCCAATTTTAAATATCCTATTAGGGAACTTTAAAGAGTGGAGTGACCACTGTACAGAGGGACTGCAAACAGTCTTAGGAGGTCCCAGAGCTCCTATTCTTCCCATGGAGAACCTAGTTATTTTAATGTGATTTGTGTAATACCTCTGTTTGTCCAGTGGTGGCACTGAACAGAAATTCAACACTTGCTGCAGGGATCATTGCAGCCGATCATGGGATCATGGTGTACACAGTATGATTAGTTTATCATCAGGAGACCCTTCTAGAACACAAGGGACTGTTCAAAAGATTGAAGAACATTAAGCACCTAAAAAAGGTTGTAGAAAAGTGATTGTACTTGTCAGCGTGACTTCTCCACTTGTGGGCCTCAGAGTGACTTCTGTAAGAGGGTGTGATCTCCTCAGTAGTATATGGTTCATGTTAAGACATATCACTCAGGGTTCGCTGGTGCATACACGGACCTCGCTCTACCTGTTTACTGTGTCAGGTCCTTCTGTCGTTCCTCATGTGGCAATCTGCTTGCCAAGGGCTCAGGCATGTTCAGTCTTGAAAGGACTTTAAGTCTTCACCTGTCCCTTCATCTGAGTGTACAACTCAGGAAACTCTCAACTTTACCCATCTCAACAGGTCGTGAAAATGAGAAAGCTCTTGGTATATGGTAGTTTGTGGCATAGTCTAGCACTTTAGTCTTAGTTTCTAGCGCCCTGTGATATAGTGCCCTAATGCCCTGGTTTCTTGTGGTTCAGTGCAAAGTTCCTGCTGTTGATAAAAATTGAGCCTGCATCTCTGTTGCTGGTGTGTTCTGGTTAGACGTTACCGTTTTTGGTGCCCCATCCATCGTGTCCAGTGGATTGATGCCTCATCCCTGAAGTCCACTGGTTTTGTACACGGTCCCTGCTGTGTAAAGGTTAAGTGTTGGGATTAGTACCTGGGACTATGGTATTAATTGAATGTCCCTGATGTCCAGTGGTTTGGTGTCTTATCCCTGTTGTCTAGGGATTAGGACTTGATCATTAAACAACTATGATCCTGATTCCATGTGGTGACACCATCCCTGGTGTCCAGTGGTTAAGCATCTCTAATCCTGGTGTCTAGTGGTTAAGTGCCCTACCCCTGGTGTCTATAGGATGAGGCTTTTATATTTAAACATCCCTGGACCTATTGCTCTGTGGTGTGGCATCCAATTCATAGTGTCCATTGTTTAAGCAGGTCTAAGCAGTTCCTGGTGTCTGGTGGCTTGGTGCCTTATCCCTTGTGTTTAGAGGTTAAGGATTATATCATCAAACTTCCCTGTAACTGGTGCCCTGTGGTTTGGTGTTGTTAGAACCCTCCTGTTTGTTTGTTTTTTCCCTCTTGTGTTTTGCGGTCATGTGACCACCTGCCTTTATATTCCAGCTCCGCCCTTTTGGCTGTGCTGGACTTCAGTGTTTGACTGTTTCTCTAGCCAGGTGCTTCTGTGCCTTTCTCTGTCAGTTCGCTTGGTCCTTCTGGGACCTCTAGTACCTTTTTGTCTGTTTCTTTTTTTGTGTTCTGCAACAACTTCTCTGTTTATGAGGTGTCCCATTTTTGTTCCAGTCCTTAGTTCTTTTAGGGAACCCTCCCCTTATGCTATAGGTCTTCGTTCAGACTAGCCGAGGACTAAGGCGGGTCTGTTCGCTAGGAACAGGCAGCCCGCTACATCGTAGGGATTCAGCTTAGTCTTACTGTAGGGACAGTTTTCCCTTATCTTTCCTTAGTACATGTTGCAGATCATAACAGGTGTCTCATTTAAGTTGTCCACTAGTTCGGCCTCCTATGCCTGAAGTCTAGAGGAGGAATAGGCTTATATAATTAAAAATCTCTGTCTCTGATGTCCTGTGGTTTGACATTCTATTCCTGGTGTCCAGTGGTCAAGCACCTCTATCTCTGGGAACTATTTTTTTTGTTACCGTATTCCTGGTGTTTAGAGGTTTAGAACTATTCCATTAATCATCCTAAACCTTGCTGCTTTGTGATTTTGTGCCCCTTTCCTGGTGTCTACCAGTTAAGGAAATCTTTGACTTGTGTCTTCTAATTTGCTGTCCCATCCCTGGTGTCTGGAGATTTGGGACTTTATCATCAGACATCCCAGTATCTGAGGCCTTGGAGTTTGGTATCCCATCCATGGTATCCAGTGGTTTGATGCTACATCCCTGGTGTCTAGAGGCTTTTGGAACGTTATCATTAGACATGCCAGTATCTAGTGCCTTGTAATTCTACATTCCATCCCTGGTATCCAGTGGTTTGATGCTCCATCCCTGGTGCCTTGAGGTTTGGGACTTTGTCATTAGACATCCCAGTATCTGAGACCTTGTAGATTGGCATCCTATCCCTGGTATCCAGTGGTTTGATGCTTCATCCTTGGTGTCCAGTGATTTAAAGATATTTAATATCATTAAATATCCCTGTCCCTGGTGCCCTGTGATTGGGTGTCCTATTCCTGAAAACCAGTGGGAATGCACCTCTATTTCTAGTGTCTAGTGATTAATCTGTCCCTGGTATCCACTGGTTTAGGCCTAAATAATTAATCATAATTGTATGTGAGACCAGTGGCTTGCTGTCCCATCTTATTCCTAGTATCTAACCATCACGTCCTGTGGTTTTGTGCTCCATCCCTTTGATCTTTGTGTCGAGTGGTTCAGAAGCTGTATTCCTGGTGACTAGTGTTGGGAAGAAAAACTAAGTGCTCACTTCTCTACTACCAGGTCCTCTTTGATTGGAGCTCTTTAATTTCCATTTTAGTGCTATGTTTCTATATCTGTCTCTGGTGTCCAAGCGGTTTGGAGTGAACATTCCTGTTGGTTAATGGGTTGGTGGACAACTTGCAAGTTCCTAGTGTTAGGGTCTACCGTACCTGTATTTTCTGGGTTACTTCACTTACTATCTTACTGAAACATTTGTCGCTTCTTATCAACCTATTTCGGCATGAGTTGGACTTCTTCACTTTTCCTTCGCACTTGCTCAACTTTCTCAATTGAATCCAATCTACTGAAATTGAATCCTCCCTTATTTTTAGAGTGGAATGATTTATCAAATGGTATTTATTTGTGGAACACGACATGGAGCTCCGAGCTATGCCATCTATTTTAATCTATGCCTGGGAATCGTCCTACAAGAAGCCTTTGCCCCCTAAAAGCATTTGCCCTGGTCGAGTTCTTCAAGAAGTATTTCGGTCTTCTCCTTCTCTTCTTGTGCTCCAAAATGTTTCAGCTGTTGCCCGAGGATCTGGAAGGAATGTGCTCTCTGTTAATTCGATCTAATTATCACTACTTAGCTTATGAGAGTTATGTCAAGGACTTCGTCCACCAAAAGTTGTTCTCAGCATTCTGAAGACCTGGAAAGGTGTCCTGCTGTACGGTAGAGGATAGATGGAATTTCAGAGATGGTTTCCATCTCTTGTCTGAGTTGCAGTCCCATCGGTCTAGTTGAGTTGAGTCTCTACATCGGCCCCTGCGCCAACAGTTGGATAATCATTTTGTAGGCACAGGTGTTGTAGGACACGCGATACCTCCAACGGTGAAAAGGAATGTGTTCTTGGTAAAAACAATACCGTTATTATGGTCCCTGAATGCGGCTAAATGAGCTCTGACATCTTTGCTCCTTGCGGTACTAAGTCAAGGATCGCTCAGTCTCATGTTACCCTTGTCTTGTGTACATTTTTCTCTCAATTACAGGGTACTCTCTAAGGGATGGTAAATTCCGATGATGTGTCTTGTCAGCCATTCTGTAGACAACGAAGGCTATGAACTACTTAAAGGGGAGTGCAAGGAATACAAAAACGTGATTAACTTCTTCCAAAAACAGTACCACTACTGATCACAGATTATTTGTGGTTATTGAAGTTCAGACTCACTGGCCTCAATTCTTTAAAGCAATTTCGCCAGAAAATTGTTTTGAAAAGTTGCAAAATTTGGCGAGTTTTGGCATTTTCGCACCCATTTCTCCAATCTCCATCAAAATGGGTGGAACTAATTCATGACAAGCTGTGTCATTCCTGAGATATGTTGCCATGCTCCTCATAACGAATCAGGATCGTCTACCTCCAACATCATCGGTCTTGATAAATTGGGGCCAATGGCTAAGATGAAGTTGAGTTGCAATATCTGACACAACCTATGGGAAGATGGGGGCGCCGTAGGAAAGAAGCCATGTTTTTCTAATCTTGTACAACCCCTTAAAAAGCCAGAGGCTCTGGATAAACATGGTGTATGCTTGTCAAAATCAGAATGTGGTAAATCCCCCCATACACATTACAGTAATGTGGGCCAAACCTGTCGATATCCACTGGTTTGAGCAACAGTCAAATATGCATGGGGGCCTCGGACAATTGATTTTCGGGGTTGTTAAGGATCTGGCATGTCTCATTTTGGTCCTTTTGTTCTCCTGTAGATAAGTCATGTCTGGTGATAAGTCATGTCTGGTGGTGGCTCTCTCCTAGAGAGACACAGGGCTCTGGTGGCGGCTCTCTCCTAGAGAGATACAGGAGTGCTCAGCTGAGCAAGTGTGGCAATCTGGCCACTTGTGCGGAGGAGGGGTAGTGAATTATTCTTAACTATGTCAGATGTACTGTTCTTTTGATCAGTAAGTTAAGGGACATGAGCCATTGTTTCATGTGAGACTGTCTGTTGAACCTTGTTTTATGTTAATTTGTGGAATGCCTGCTGATTACATATTGCATCACCCCCCTGCAGTATACTCGCCTGCACAACTTGGAGGAAAAATGTGCAGTCTAATTGAATAATCTAACAATGAGGTATTACCTGCTTCATCTCATAACAAAGCATCTTGGCGTCTTCCAAAGAAAAATGTTCAGCACTTACATGGAGTTTGGAGGGTTCACGTTTTTCAGGGAGCTTACTGGACATTCAAGTAGAGTTGGTAAGTGTGCCAAAGGGAACTATTTGTGTAAATGGATCTTTCTTCTTTGCTCATTCTTTCCCCCTGCTACTTCATTGACTTCAGAAAACCAAGCAATGTGAACTGAGGTCTAAGATGGTACACATGCAAGAAATAGGAGCATGTTCACACTAGCAAAAAGAAGCAAAACCTACAAAAGACAAAAAATATATCTCATACCCTACCATCATTATATATAAATGTAAAGTTAAGTTGCATATGAAATATAGGGTACTTAGTGAACTATTTTTGATCAAAAAAAGTATACAAGCCGTCCCACCAGCGACAAGGTGACCCTAAATTGGGACGGTACCTACACTGTCTATATTAAAAACCTTACTGTATATCAAAGTTGAAGTAATGCATATAAAAGGGTAGACAAATAGGACCGGGTCCCAACTTCAGACCACCTAGGCCCGTGGTAAGCTACATATATACTAACCAGCTCAACAAAGGGGATGCCACACCCTTAATTTGCACAGAATGCAAACAAGACAAAAAACCAAGCAATGTGAACTGAGGTCTAAGATGGTACACATGCAAGAAATAGGAGCATGTTCACACTAGCAAAAAGAAGCAAAACCTACAAAAGACAAAAATATATCTCATACCCTACCATCATTATATATAAATGTAAAGCAAAGTTGCATAATAAATATAGGGTACTTAGTGAACTATTTTTGATCAAAAAAAGTATACAAGCCGTCCCACCAGCGGCAAGGTGACCCTAAATTGGGACGGTACCTATACTGTCTATATTAAAAACCTTACTGTATATCAAAGTTGAAGTAATGCATATAAAAGGGTAGACAAATAGGACCGGGTCCCAACTCCAGACCACCCAGGCCCGTGGTAAGCTACACATATACTAATCAGCTCAACAAAGGGGATGCCACACCCTTAAATTGCACAGAATGCAAACAAGACAGAAAACCAAGCAATGTGAACTGAGGTCTAAGATGGTACACATGCAAGAAATAGGAGCATATTCACACTAGCAAAAAGAAGCAAAACCTACAAAAGACAAAAAATATATCTCATACCCTACCATCATTATATATAAATGTAAAGCAAAGTTGCATATTAAATATAGGGTACTTAGTGAACTTTGTTGAGCTGGTTAGTATATATGTAGCTTACCACGGGCCTAGGTGGTCTGAAGTTGGGACCCGGTCCTATTTGTCTACCCTTTTATATGCATTACTTCAACTTTGATATACAGTAAGGTTTTTAATATAGACAGTGTAGGTACCGTCCCAATTTAGGGTCATCTTGTCGCTGGTTGGACGGCTTGTATACTTTTTTTGATCAAAAATAGTTCACTAAGTACCCTATATTTAATATGCAACTTTGCTTTACATTTATATATAATGATGGTAGGGTATGAGATATATTTTTCATTGACTTCAGCTGGCAAAAGGAATGGAGAAAGGATAGTGACTAGTTCCACGTACGGTACATTTCCAGAAAATATACATTTTTCATTGTATTCAATTTTTTGGCTTCCAAAATCAAAACTGGAGAATGTCCAAAATTGCCTAAAATTACAGCAAAGTCCTCCACGCCAAAAGAACTATCCATGAGTATTTTCTAGCCTATAATTTACTAATTTTTTGTATTTACCGTGCAATCTTTTAAAAATTTTATTTTGCAAACCACGAAGGCAGAAAGAGGCTGTTAGTGGTGAGATAATGAGACGTTCTTTACATAGACGAGATTGGATGGTCTGAAGGACTAAGGACGGTTTCTCTGGATACACAATGGGCTCATGTAGCCACTTCTCTTTTTTTGTTGCCTTCTTCTATTCTTCTATTCATCTTCTTCTCTTTGATTTCTCAGAATATTCACAGGCGTCATAATGACTATTCAATGTGGTTTTCTTGAAAAGGAAAGTCTTGAGGTGCTGAGGTGAGGATATCTACAACAGAAAGGGGGGCCAGGGCTACAGTGCTCCTCAAGCACGTGCCCCATGTTTGGTCTTTTTACAGTTCTCTGCCAAGATTTCCCACCAGAGTTGTAAAAGATCCACTCATCATTACTTTTAATTGGAAATATGTCATCGAGGTCAAACCCAAGTCAATCTCGAGCGGCAATCAATAGGATTAGGTTCATTATTGTATCTTTTGTAAGGCTTTCTCCCTCAAAGCATGCTCCGCCGTTGCACCTGGATGGCAATCTTTATCTATTGTCTTATTTTCCGATTACACTGGAGATTTTTCAGTCATTCCGGCTAATGACTAACGTACTATTAGTATTACAAACTCCTGGAAGGATTTGGGTCTGATTATTTATTAGCTAGGGTAGGCTTGTCCCTTAAGTGGAGAAGCCTAATAGGAAAATGGGGTGGAATGATCGGGATCGATGAGAGGATCGCAAAGTAGAGTCAATACCAACATGCACATGGAAGACTGAAAACTTTTGATCTTAAGGTCAATCAGAGGCAAGATGGTGCTAGGTTGATGTCTTCCAACTTCAGGATATTTGGTTTAAGGTTAGTGGAAACAGTGGGAAAGGTTTAGTACCGAAGTTCAGAGTATTCCACAAATTTTTCTATCCTTGATCAATATTTCAATGAAAGTGAATAAGTACAGTAATTGAACACCAACACCCTTTCATCCGAATTCATGTCGCAATTTATCGTGGTTGAGACCTAATGATCTAGTTGCATTAAATTGCTGAATTTATGGGACTCAGAGTAACAAATCCATCAACTCAATAGGCTGCTGTAGTCATACTCAGCGCAAACCATATACAGGGATGTGGCCCTTGTAGAAGGGGCCTGTGTGTTGCTTTTATGAACTAGCTGCTAATCGGGAGACTCAGTTGGCAGCAGAGAGACAGTGAGAAGAACAAAATCAAATCTAAATGTGTAGTCAGGGGTAGTCAGGTCAATCAGAGTAACGACAACAGAGGTATCAAGGTTGTTTGGGCAACAAGGGGTTAATCAGAAAAATAGTTAGAAACGCATCTGGGACAGAACATAGAACGTCAGCCCAAAAAGCTCACTAAGGTAAATAGGGTTTGTAGAATCCACTGCTAATTGGTCCCCTGACTGTCTCTTGTGATTGCGGGGCCACCAGACCACCTAATTGGCCAAAACTATTTTCTAATGGAACGATTGGTGGGGAAGTGGGTACAGGTAAGTACTGTAGGGGTACTCAGTAGGTTCTAATGGGATGATGGTTTTAGGAGCAGATATAGGTAAGTACTGTATGGGTCACTCAGTAAGTTCTAATAGGACAATTGTGGCGGGAGTGGGTACAGGTAAGTACTGCTTGGGACATTCAATAAAGTATAATGGGAGGATTGCCGGGGTAACATGTACAGCTAAGTGCTGTATGTGACACTCAGTAGCAGGGCCGGCTCCAGGTTTTCATGGGCCCTGGGCAAAAGAGTCTCAGTGGGCCCCTTTAACACATACCATGATTCATGATGCACAGATACCGCAGAGAAATATATATATAATACAATGCCGAAGATTTCACTTCTTACATTACATGAGCGATATCTATTGTAAATTCTACAATAGCTCAGAAACCGGCAAATCCTCGCAGCGCACAGTGCAGACCGGACAGTATAGTCCTCCATACAGTATTATGGCACCACATATCCCTCCATACAGCATTATGGCACCACTAAGTCCTCCATACAGTATTATGGCACCACTAAGTCCTCCATACAGCATTATGGCACCACTAAGTCCTCCATACAGTATTATTGGCATCACATAGTCCTCTATACGGTGTTATGGGCATCACGTAGTCCTCCATACAGAATTATGGGCAGCACATAGTCCTCCATACAGTATTATGGGCACCACATAGTGCTCCATACAGTATAATGGACCCCATAAATTGCTCCATTTAGTATAATGAGCACCATATTGCTCCATACTGAATAATGGGCCCCACATAGTCCTCCATACAGAATAATGGGCCCCATATAGTGCTCCATACAGTATTATGGGCACCACATAGTGCTCCATACAGAATTATAGACACCACATAGTCCTCCATACAGAATTATGAGCACCACATAGTCCTCCATACAGTATTATGGGCACCACATAGTACTCCATACAGTATTATGGACACCGCATAGTGCTCCATAAAGTATTATGGGAACCACATAGTGCTCCATACAGTATAATGAGCACCATATATTGCTCCATACAGAATAATGGACCCATTATATTGCTCCATACAAAATAATGGACCCGATATAATGCTCCATACAAAATAATGGACCCCATATAATGCTCCATACAGAATAATGGACCCATTATATTGCTCCATACAGAATAATGGTCCTCATATAATGCTCTATACAGAATAATGGACCCCATATAATGCTCCATACAGAATGGGCCCCATATAATGCTACATACAGAATGGGCCCCATATAATACTCCATACAGAATGGGCCCTATATAATGCCCCATACAGAATAGGCCCCGTATAATGCTCCATACAGAATAGGCCCCATATAATGCTACATACAGAATAGGCCCCATATAATACTCCATACAGAATGGGCCCTATTTAATGCTCCATACAGAATAATGGACCCCATATAATGCCCCATACAGAATAGGCCCCATATAATGCTACATACAGAATGGGCCCCATATAATTCTACATACAGAATGGGCCCCATATAATACTCCATACAGAATGGGCCCCATATATTGCTCCATACAGAATAGGCCCCATATAATGCTTCATACAGTATAATGGCCCATATAATACTCCATACAGAATAATGGAGTCCATATTTTACTCCATACAGAATAGGCCCCATATAATGCTCCATACAGAATAGGCCCCATATAATGCTACATACAGAATGGGCCCCATATAATACTCCTTACAGAATGGGCCCCATATAATGCTTCATACAGTATAATGGACCCCATATAATGCCCCATACAGAATAATGGAATCCATATAGTGCTCCATACAGAATAGGCCCCATATAATGCTCCATACAGAATAGGCCCCATATAATGCTCCATACAGAATAGGCCCCATATAATGCTCCATACAGAATGGCCCCATATAATGCTCCATACAGAATGGGCCCCATATAATACTGCATACAGAATAATGGACTCCATATATTGCTCCATACAGAATAGGCCCCATATAATGCTCCATACAGAATAGGCCCCATAGAATGCTCCATACAGAATAGGCCCCATATAATGCTCCACACATAAAAATAAATAATCAAAAACTCACCTTTCCTTGTTCCTCACTGGTCGTTGCTCTGGTCTCCTCAGCGTCTTCCGGCTCTCTGCACTGCTCAGTGTAGACGGCACGCTGTAGTGATGTAATCGTGCCCTCTTCCCTGAGATGTCACAGAGAGTCAGAAGATGCGGAAAAGACCGGAGCAGCGGAGGAACAGGGAGAGGTAAGTATTTTAAACAGCTTAAAGCTCGTGCTGGCACAGCCCCCCCCCCCTTCGACTCACAGGCCCCGTAGCGTGCCGGTGTCCCCGACGGCGAGTGGGCCCCCCCACTTGCTCAGGACGCCGGCACTAGCCCGGGTGTGCCGGGCACTGACGCCGGCTCTGCTCAGTAGGTTCAAATTCGAATAGGATGACTGGTGCGGGACCAGGTACAGACAGGTACTGTGTGGTGTGGGACACTCAATAGAGACTAATGGAGCAGGTACAGATAAGTACTTTTCTCTGTTTTTTGTGTTGACCCAATACACAAAAAGGAGATAAACATGTATATTACAAAACATGTGTATTTGCAATAATTTTCTGGGAGAAATACTTCATTTTCTGGAACAATTTCAAGGGTGTCAACACTTTCAGCCATGACTGTATACGTGCTTGAGTTACAGAGTCACGGTGGGTTACCTACAATAGGGTTGATAGTCCCATGCACCGTAGCAGAAGTCAAGGCCTGCTGATCCAGACCCTTGTCACTTGAGGTCAGAATCACTACGTCTATTCTTTGTGAAGCCCAGGAGTAAGCACCTTTTTAGTCTAACGTCTGCAGACGGTGTCAGTGCGCAGTCCTGTGATTATTTTCCTCCTTCATCCCCTGCTCTGTACATGTCACTAACACTTCTTCCCAGCAGATTTATCTTGGCTGAAGTGCTTGTGATAATGAAACAGAGCCGCATATTTCTGTGCTGTTACATCTGGGCCCCAGATACAAGTTTCCATTAGCTATAATTGACCTGTAGAGCGGTTCAGCACTTACCGCAGTTTCTATGATCCTTGTTTTTTAAATTATTTCTTATTACTTTATGAGCTTAATAAAAGGGATTGTTAAAAGAAAACTAACAAATAAATATCTGTTCACCGGTTCGATCCCTCCTCGCTGTTGGAGTATTAACAACAGCTGCAGGCTTATGTTGGAGTGACTGTGTTGAGCCGACAGCAGATGGCGCTGTGTTAATTGTTCTAGCTTGTTAATACTGTACTGTATGACCTCTGTTTATGTGTGTCAGTTCTTACCTGTGTTCTCCATGTTGAAGATAATGGTTGCTGTATGTCCCACATGTTTCCTCCAGAGTCCAGTGGTGGCAACTTTACACCACTCCATCCGACACTCAGCATTGTGCTTGGTGATATAAGGCTGCATGCAGCTGCTCGTCCATGAAGCTCCCAGCGGGGGCGCAGTGTTTGTGCTGATGTTAATACCAGAGGAGGTCTGTACTCTGCAGTTATGAAGTTAGTAAACCATTAGTGATTTTTAGCCCTGTGTTCCTCAGCACTTGGTGACTCTGCTCTGTAACTTTATGTGGTCTCCCAGTAGCGTAGCGGGGGCAGAAGACATGCCCACCCAGAGTGACCACCACTTTTGAGTGCATCAGCGTGAGTAGCACTTTAAACTCTGTGGTAGAGCAGGGAGACATGGTCTCCCTGCACTACCACTCTCTGTTCTGTAGGCCGCAGGTCGCTTTAGGTCTGCAGACTGCAGAATGCCAGGGTGTCGCACTGTACAAGTTCCAGGCGGAGAAACGTGATGACATCATTGGACTTACATCACCGCATTGGTCCGTCCACACTTTGCCGATGTCTGCCAGCAGACTCACCATGATCCGGTGTTAAGTGAGTATATGATTTTTTTTTTTATTTTAATAGTACTTGTAGGGAGGCTGTGGGGCCATCATACAGTGTGGGGCCATCATACAGTGTGGGGAGGCTGTGAGGCCATCATACAGTGTATGGAGGCTGTGGGGCCATCATACAGTGTATGGAGGCTGTGGGGCCATCATACAGTGTATGGAGGCTGTGGGGGCATCATACAGTGTATGGAGGCTGTGGGGCCATCATACAGTGTGGGGCCATCATACAGTGTGGGGAGGCTGTGGGACAATCATACAGTGTGGGGTGGCTGTGGGCCCATCATACAGTGTGGGGTGGCTGTGGGCCCATCATACAGTGTATGGAGGCTGTGGGGCCATCATACAGTGTGGGAAGGCTGTGGGGCCATCATACAGTGTGGGGAGGCTGTGGGGCCATCATGCAGTATGGGGAGGCTGTGGGGCCATCATACAGTGTGGGGAGGCGGTGGGGCCATCATACAGTGTAGGGAGGTTGTGGGGCCATCATACAGTGTGGGGATTAATGTGGGGGCATCATATTCCTGTGTTTTCCTGCTGGTATCCTGGCTCGTTTTTCTAGCTCAGATAGAATGTGATTGCTGCAGCCAATTAGTGGACTTTGATTGGTTGCAGCCATTTAGTGGATGTTGATTGGCTAAAGTAGTCACCTGACTTCTTTCTTTCGGAAGAGGACACTAGGAGGCTCGAAGCAGTACAGAAAAGTGATGAGAGTGTCCAGTTGGTGAGTTTGTGTTTTTTTTAAATTTTAGCATCACCATGAGCAGTTGTCTGCTATTTTAAGGAGATTTAAAGGAGCACTACACAAAGCTTTTATATTCACACTTTCATCATCACACATATATGATTAGTCAGTTTTGACTTTCCCCAGCCTGAACTGGCCGGTAACAGTGGACAAAAATGGCCTTCACCTGCACAGGCTGCAGTATAGTTTCCCTTTAAGCAATTCTTTCCCCCTTCCCGCGGGTGACATAAGCTTGTGAGACTCATACTTTGTCTTCTAAGGAGACAAAAAAACAATGTTATAGCCAATAATAGAAGAATGGATGCCAAGAAAAAGCCAGAGTGATTCATGGGTTGAAATACCTGGTGCCTTGTCGGCAACAGCTAAGCACAGTCCACTGGCACCGGCGTCCGATGTCCTGAGCCAATGTAGACACTAAGAAAATTAAGTGAAACCCATAATTCTGCAGAATCCCTGTGCCGGGGGTGATTTCAGGTCAGCGCTCTCAATGCACTAGAACCCTATAAAATTTAGAAAGACAACAGAACGCTGGAGACAAAAAATGCTTTGCTGTTTTTCGGGGAAGCAGCCTGTGGTTTCCTTTCTCCCCGCAGATGCATTTAGCATAGGTAATGAGAATCTTACTTAGACGCACAGAGCCCTGGAAATGTCAAATCCCTAAGATGCAAATTTGGATTAAAGTGTGTTCTCTTAATGGGCTCCAAGTAGAGATGTGCAAATCTATACGCAGGGCCCTATATCAGTAGTCTGTGGCCACCAGAAAGGAATTGAGTGTAAGAAGGAAGACTTGCCTAGGGACAGGTGCAGAGCTCCGGCGCCGGAACTGCCAGGGTCCTGCCCAGTGTTGCCAGGGGACGGGATTAACAGTGCACTGGGGACTTCCTGGACAGTGCTGGGGGACAGAGGAGAGGGACAGAAGAGAGGAAGTCAGGTGTCTGGGCTCGCAGGAAAGAAACAGTTGGTTGTGGAGAGCAGACCGGCAGTTGGGGAGAAAACAGTCTGACCTGCCGACAACGAGAGAGAGACGTGCTGCCCTGTCCTCGGTGAAATAGAGATGTGCTGACCTGTCTGCGGTGACGGACGAACGGGTGACACAGCTTGCCGCAAAACAAGAGGCGTGCGGTCTGTACCGGGCCTACAGAAAGTGATCGTTCAGTTACCTGCATCACCACAGTTTTCCAGACATCTGACGGTGACCTACGGGTGAGGACGCACCCGGGATTAGTGATCTTAACGCAGTTTGTTGTACGCCGGAGGAGCTTGCTACGGCTCTTAAAGGAGTCGTGACCGCTGTCATGTGGTTAAAAGGACTGGGGGCCCAGTGGGGGAGACCTGAGACCGCCCACTGCCGCCAGAAGACGGACACCCTCCGGAGTGAGTGTCTGAAGACGGATGTAGCTATCGCTAAAGGACAGATAAGTGCAAGCCTCCAGTAATCTACCTTCTCTTATTCAGCCTGAACTTTTGGGACTGCGCCGTATTGTTCATCCTTCCCGTGTTATAGTTAAACCACAATCGTTTATTGTCCGATTTTACTGTTTTATTGTTGTGTTACTTAAATTTACACTCCCTGCGTGGAGAAATCAAATCTTGAATTAAACCTCTGCCATACTCTCTGCGTGCTGTGTGCGGCATCCGAGCCTTTTAACACGAGTAGGAGGCGGTTCGTTGGGCTCCTGTTCGACATGCCACAAGGCTGCTGGACCAGGATCCTGCGAATAAATTGCTCATCTGTAGCTCCTAGGCTTTCCTTTACCGCATTTCTCACGGTGACTTCCTCGTTGGGCACCTCATAGCTGTGTCATGATCCTTGCCAATATTGCCTTCTGCCCTAGTGCCAACAATTATAATTTCTGTTTTAGGACATCGGGGGTTGACACACTTATTTTGCATTAATATTTCTCTTTTTATCAGACCACAACAAATTATTGTGCCCACCTCATGAATGTCCGTTGTGACTCCCATGCCACAATGTCCCAATGATACGGCAATGGAAATATTTGGGGGACTTGCCATATCTTCCAGGAGTCAGAGGAAGTCTCCCCCTTTTTTGAGTGCCTCTTGAACAATCCATAGATTTTGGCAAGTTTGCCCTGAACCATGTACCAGGACATAACGGGGATGTTACGTTCACGCCTGGACTGACTGGCGTGAGCGTGGTTAGTGGTCCCACTGGGCCACCAACCGATGAGTGCCTGGAGGGGCGTGACTAGGGGCCTCGCCAGATCCGACCACGAACACACGGCGGCTTAATCGACTCTGTGGTCTTAGGAGAGACGTGGAAGGTGGCCCAGGTGCTACTCCATGTCAGACCCCGGTCACAGCTGTTGACCCACACCGGGGAATGTAGGAACGGACAGGCACAGCTGGTATGCAGACAGGCGGGTACTGGCAGGCACGGCTGGTATGCAGACAGGCGGGTACTGGCAGGTAGGAACGCAGGCTGGATAGGGACCAGTACAGACTGGGATACAGGAACAGAGCCGCAGGTGCGGTGGACAAGCAGAGCAGAACCGCAGGTGCGGTGCACAAGCAGAGCAGAGCAAAACCGCAGGTGCGGTGGACAAGCAGAGCAGAGAGAAACCGCAGGTGCGGTAGACAAGCAGAGCAGAGCGAAACCACAGGTGCGGTGGACAAGCAGAGCAGAGCGAAACCGCAGGTGCGGTGGACAAGCAGAGCAAAGCGAAACCGCAGGTGCGGTGGACTAGCAGAGCAGAGCGAAACCGCAGGTGCGGTGGACAAGCAGAGCAGAGAGAAACCGCAGGTGCGGTGGACAAGCAGAGCAGAGCAAAACCGCAGGTGCAGTAGACAAGCAGAGCAGAGCGAAACTGCTGGTGCGGTGGACAAGCAGAGCGAAACCGCAGGTGCGGTGGACAAGCAGAACAGAGCAAAACCACAGGTGCGGAGGACAAGCAGAGCAGAACGAAAGCACCGGTGCGGAGGACAAGCGAGGCAGAATAGAGCAGAGCTAAACCACATGTGCAGAGGAACAAGCGGAGTAGAACAGAGCAGAGCGAAACCGCAGAGCAGAAGGTGCAGGCAGACAGGACAGGGCTCTGTTCACATGGAACAGACTGGGAAACACAGGAAGATAGTTAGAACACAGGAGGTAGATACGGAGGCAGGGAAACGGGACAAGCAGAACCAGATACACACAAGGTACTTACAATGAAGTAGCGAGTGGACGCAAAACTCACAAACAGAAGTACAGAGACAACGAGTTGGAGTTAGGTGCAGGTTCAGACACTGCAGGAAAAGGGAAGATACGGACATAGAGACAAACAGGTAACGGGCTAGGACACAGTTCAGACAGGAACTGAACCCGGAACAAGATACAGAAACGAGCCTGGGAACTCAGCCCCCAGGGTGGCGGAAACAGACTAGAAGTCACAGATACAGGTAACAGGCCTGGGTATACAGCCTCCAGGGTGGCGGAACAGACTAGAAGTCACAGATACAGGTAACAGGCCTGGGTATACAGCACCCAGGGTGGCGGAAACAGAAAAGATACAGGACAGGACCTGGCAACTCAGTTGCACAGAACACACTGAAAGAAAGTGTTGCTCAGGCCCCTCCTACTGTGTGGAGGGGGTTTAAGTATCCAGTGACTCACAGCAATAGGCTGGGGACGCATTAGGAGTGCGCACACTGTAACTTTAAGAATCAGGCAGTAACCGCGCCGCCGCCCTAAGCAATCAGACAAGAGACATGCACACAGCAAGTACCGGAGCAAAGTGTGCAGCCTGGACTGATAGGTAAGTTGGCGGTCTTGCATGGTGGGAGATGGTAAGCCATGCCCGCACACCGCCAGGGATGTTACAGGGGTGAGCTGAACATTTCTTTCTACATACAGAATAATAATTATGCTGCATACAGAATAACGTACCCAATATATTGCTCCATACAGAATAATGGACCCCATATATTGCTCCATACAGAATAATGGACCCCATATAATGCTCCATACAGAATAATGGGCCCCATATAATGCTCCATACAGAATAATGGGCCCATATAATGCTCCATACAGAATAATGGACCCCTTATAACACTCCATACAGAATAATGGGCCCCATATAATGCTCCATACAGAATAATGGACCCCATATAATGCTCCATACAGAATAATGGGCCCATATAAAGTTCCATACAGAATAATGGACCCCTTATAACGCTCCATACAGAATAATGGACCAGTTATAATACTGCATACAGAATAATGGACCCAATATATTGCTCCATACAGAATAATGGACCACATATATTGCTCCATACAGAATAATGGACCCCATATAATGCTCCATACAGAATAATGGGCCCCATATAATGCTCCATACAGAATAATGGGCCCATATAATGCTCCATACAGAATAATGGACCCCTTATAACGCTCCATACAGAATAATGGACCACTTATAATGCTGCATACAGAATAATGGACCCAATTTATTGCTCCATACAGAATAATGGACCCCATATATTGCTCCATACAGAATAATGGACCCCATATAATGCTCCATACAGAATAATGGGCCCCATATAATGCTCCATACAGAATAATGGGCCCATATAATGCTCCATACAGAATAATAGACCCCTTATAACGCTCCATACAGAATGGGCCCCATATAGTGCTCCATACAGAATGGGTCCCATATAATGCTCCATACATAAAAATAATCAAATACTCTCCTCTCCTCATTCCTTGCTGGTCGCTGCCCTGGTCTCCTCAGCGTCTACTGGCTCTCTGCACGGCTCAGCGCAGATGGCGAACTGTAGTGACGTCATTCCGTTCTCTGCCCTGAGACGTCACAGAGAGTCAGAAGATGCGGAAGAGACCTGAGCTGCGGAGGAACAGGGGGAGGTAAGTATTGTAAACAGTTTAAAGCCCGTGCTGGCACCGAGCTCCTCTGATGGACAGGCCCCATAACGTGACGGTGTCCCCGATGGCAAGTGGGCCCCCTGCTTGCTCAGGGCCCAGACACTTGCCCGGGCGCACCGGGTGGTGACGCTGACCCTGCTCAGTAGGTTCGAATGGGAACCATGTACTTCACCATTTTTTTACTTTTATAAATATAAAAATATATATATAAAAAATGGGGGCATTTAGCAGTGGAGAATGAACAACATAAGCTGAGGCGTAACTACAATAGGGTCAGGGGTTGAAATTGCCCCCTTGGAGCCTATGGGGCTCAAACAGAGGCGTAGCTATAGGTTTGGGTCAGGGGTGCGAAACTTCTGAGTGGACCCCTAACCAGGTAATCCTGATTACAGCTATGGTTGCGCATCCTAAGGCCACAGCCCCACTATCAGTATTTGGTCAGTGTTCGGTCAGTATTTTTTCTCAGGAGTAGGGGCCAAAACCAGGAGGGGGTGATAAATGCAGAATTGGTGACTTCTTTCTATTATACCTTTTCTCTGATTGTTCCTCACCTGTTTTTGGCTCCCACTCCTCAGAAAAAATACTGACCGAATACTGACCAAATACTGATAATGGGGCCGTGGCCTAATAGTGGATGTAGGAGAACCTCAGCAGATGAACGCGCTGTTACTAAAAGAAATATCTAAACAAAGACCAACACTGATATTACCACCATATAGTGACCATATGGTGGTAGATACCAGTGCTGCAGTGCATGTAAGAGATCACAGTACAGTTATATATAGTGACTTACAGCTGACGTTCTTTCTGGTGGAGTTATTCACTTTTTCCGTCTTTTCCATCTGGCCCAGACCGACACGGCAACTTCTTCCAGCCAGTACTCGGCTGCAAAGATTACAACAAAGACACATATGACTTCTCACATTTCAGTCACCATTATCCCCAACCTGCACAAACACCTTATCCTGCTGATACCCCAATACTGATCCGCTGCTGCCATATGTGTCCCTATTACTGCACGTACTGTGTGCCCTCTAATTTTCCTCCTACTGGAGGCTTAGATTCCCCTTTCATTGCATTCATAAAGTATATGGCCCTACTGTACCCCACCCCTCAACTGCCCCGGAAAAGTATATCGACCCCAACACAGTATGATCCCCCAACTGTGACCCCACACAGCCCTCCATGCAGTATAATGGGCCTACATACAATATAATGGCCCACCACCTCTCCACACAGCAGGATGGACCCCACACAAACCTTCATACTGTATAATTGCTTGTATATAGTTTACAGTACAGTATAATGCACCCTATAGGCCATACATTATAATGCACCCCATAGCCCATACAGTATAATGCACCCCCATAGACCATACAGTATAATGCACCCTATAGCCCATACAGCATAATGCACCCCATAGCCCATACAGTATAATGCACCCCCCTAGCTCATATAGTATAATGCACCCCCATAGTCCATACAGTATAATGCATCCCCATATAGTATAATGCACCCCCATTCAGTATAATGCACCTCCATATAATATAATGCACCCCATATAGTATAATGTACCACCTATAGTATTATACACCACCTATAGTATTATGTATCCCATATAGTATAATGCACCCCACATAGTATTATGTACCCCATATAGTACAATGCACCCTCATTCAGTATAATGCACCACTTATAGTATTATGTACCCCATATAGTATAATGCACCTCCATTCAGTATAATGCACCACCTGTAGTATTATGCACCACCTATAGTATTATGTACCCCATATAGTATAATGCACTCCATATAGTATAATGCACCCCCTATAGTATTATATACCCCATATAGTATAATGCACCCGTATTCAGTATAATGCACACCCATTCAGTATAATGTACCACCTATAGTATTATGCACCACCTATAGCATTATGTACCCCATTCAGTATAATGCATCCCATAGTCCTCAATACAGTTTAATGGGCACCACAATTGTTCTCAGAAAAATAATAAAATACAATACTCACCTCTCCTCCTCGTTCTTTGCTGATCCAGTCGCCGCAGCTTGTGATCTGAGCGTCGTACATCTCAGCGTAGAGGACGCCACTTAGTGACGTCATCGTGCTGAGAGTCAGACACCGAGGAAGACTGATGGGGAAGGAAGCGTCAGCTGACGCTCCCTCCTCCATCGCTTTCAACTTTATTGGCAGATGCCAATGCAGTTGAACTTGCAGGAGGGCCCTCAACTCACGGGCCCCATAGCGGCAGTGCACGGAGATCGTGTCTACCTGCTCTTCCGAAGAGTTTAACTGTATTGGCGCGTGCTGATACAGTTAAACGTAGTGTAGCTCTGGGTGGGCCCTTCAGAGAGCGGGGACCAGAACTGCCGCACCTTTTGCCCCCCTGATAGCTATGCTACTGGGCCCAAATCCCTTTGGCCTATATGAAAAACCTAATACTATTAAAGACTTGCAATAATTGGGGGCACTGTTCGAGCTTTTGCATTGGTGCCCATGAGCTTCAAGTTACGCCACTGGACATACTGTAAGTCTACCATTTGGACGATAATTGGTTTCCCACTCTAATAAAACTCATCATCTGGATAGATGATAATTTTTGGAATACTTCTTTAAAGGAGTTGTCCAGTTTGGAAACCCAGTTTCATATATCTGACCAGTTTGGGTTAATGATGGGGACTACTCTGTTTAGGATCCCCATCTTCTTGGCAGTGAAGAACAGTTACAAAGAGTGTCTCTCTCTGGAGGATCTGTCCTGTGTAATACTTCGGT
This sequence comes from Phyllobates terribilis, assembly GCF_046119375.1. Lineage (NCBI taxonomy): Eukaryota > Metazoa > Chordata > Amphibia > Anura > Dendrobatidae > Phyllobates > Phyllobates terribilis. Next base: position 79,677,422 of record NW_027362765.1, read on the forward strand.
TCTCCTGAGGTGTTGCTGCAGGTAAATTGAACACTTACTTTCTATAGATCGCAGCTGATTGTTTTGCGATCAGTTAATTATCAAAGCTGAGATCTTCTTTTTCTGAACTTTTTTTCTTAAAAAAAAAAACCATAAAAAAATCCAATAAAGCAGATGAATGTTATCTTGTGTCTCTCTTTAACCATGGGAGTCTCTAGGAAAAGTTAGTTCACGAGTCCCCCACCTCCTTCTTCCTTCAGTCTGTGCTCACTTTCCCAAGAGAGAATTGAGACAAAACCCGAGCAATTTCACAGCAGTTGTTAGGATTTTGCAGTCAACCTAAAATAATAACCAGTTGACCTCCTCGAAGACCCTTCACTTGACCATGGGAGACGTCAAATTCGCCGGACACGTCCTGCTAACAATGCTCTCACTGCCTCATTCGTCTTTCTGTAAAGTCACTTTTTCTTAGGTTACGTGCCATGCTTTAATGCCCAGAGAAGGTCTTTTTTTATTTATCGGCCATTGTTCTGCTGTGTCCATACGACGCATACTAAGAACGTTATTTACTTATTTAAATGCACGTCGAAGCCGGGGTGAAAGACGGAGGCTGTCTCCAGGGTGACGCTGCAACAGCTGATGTCATAACCCTTTGTGAGTCTACAGCCCCTTTCAGCCGCATGGCTCGGACATGATGGGCTCCCGAGAAAAAAAAAGAAATCCAAAGACGTTGGCCAATTCAGTTCTGCTTCCAGTATCTGACAAAAGCCTTGGAGCTGTGAATCAGATGGCACCGCGAGGCTACTGTTGGACAGACGGAACAAACTAGCAAGGGCATGTCTGCACCAAGCAGGCTCCAGGGGTATTGTGGGTAAACAATGGCAGCAGTGATAGAAGCCGCAGAGATTGAAATCAACCAGGAAGCCAATTTACGCCAATGAATGGACGGAGAAGAATAAGGCAGTCAGGATCTGCACAAAAGTGAGGCCAACGGAATCAAAAAGTTGCCTTCATTGAGGGTTTTGTAGCTGGATTACCAGGTAGGAGGCGCTGAGTGAAAAATGACTTCAGCTACTTGTGCAACATATTATAAAGGTGGGAAACCAGAGGATGCCCTAAAAAAAACAAACAAAAAACAAGTATTAACAGAAAAACATTCAATGGACTCCTAAGTTTGCCCATTAACAGGTCCTTTATATTCTCTACGAAGGTAAATCGTTTACCCAGTAAATACCCAGTCTCCATTGCAGAAGAAGGAGAAGATTTCTGTCCAGGCAAGAAGCCTCCCAGACCCTTTTAATTCCCCTTTTTATCATTTTTTTTTTTTTACAGAATCTTTGTTGCTTCAAAAAATATATTGAAAATTTGTAACTGTGTTTGCAACTGAATAGGAATGGAGTATGGAAAAACATGGTGGGTTGTCGCAATCAACATGATCTGTTTACTCTTTTTAAAATGGGAAAATATCCAATTTACAAATATAGTTTTATTAAAAAAGGGCTTCCGATCTCAAGATATCAACGGCAGACCTGTGTCTTTGGAGTTCTACTTCTGGCTTGTTTCAACATAGATAAGAGCTTCATCATTTGTAATATATGTGAAGGAGAATGGCTGATATCAGACCACCACATAGTGATGGAATAGTACCATCAAACTGATGATTACCAAACATGACTTTACAAAGACTAATATTACAATCAATACCGTAATATACGAGATAAATAATAACCAGACAAAAACAACATATTTCCAACATATACAGTAATAATTTTTAATAATAATTTTTACTTAGATAGTGCCAACATATTCTGCAGCACTTTACAATTAAGCGAGGACATGTACAGACAATAAAAACAATACAAGGTAAGACAGTTTACACAGTTACATCAGGAGTGAGGTCCCTGCTCGCAAGCTTACAATCTACAAGGAAATGGGGGGACACAATAGGTGAAAAGTGCTTGTTATTTCAGGTCTGGCAATTATAATAAATAGGGATTTTCATATAAAGCTACATGATCCGGTCATCAGTGCGTATGTTTAGGTGCAGTTATCGTGTGCATGGAGGGTGTGGAGACAGATGAATAGTAGGAACAGGTTCTGAATAATATTTAGAAGGAGGGAACAGAGGAAAGTTAGTTTACTGAGTTAAAGAGGTAGGCTTGGTTAAAGAGATGGGTTTTTAAAGCGCGCTTGAAGACGTGAGGGCTAGGCATCAGACGGATCGTCTGGGGTAGAGCATTCCAGAGAACTGGCGCAGCACGAGAGAAGTATTGGAGCCGGAGGTGCGAGGTTCGGATTATGGAGGATGTTAGCTTTAGGTCATTTGTAGAACGGAGGGCACGTGTAGGGCGATAGACAGAGATGAGAGAGGAGTAAAGTAGTAATAATACCACCATACTAATCATTAGCCAAAACTACTGTACTAAGACTGATATGACCATCATACAATGACCATATATTGGTAGATATCAATTCTACACCACTGCTTTGGTGCACTTTTTACATCCATGACTCATCTCTTTAGACTATATCTTTGGCTTACAGCTCCTCCTCATATTCCCCATAATCTACACAAACTACTACTGCTATAACCAGTGCCTTAAACAATAATAATGCCCCCTCTGTTCCCTGCAAAGTAACAGTGCCTCACTTTCTGCTCCACACTGTAATAATGCCCCTTTGTGTCTCAACACACTACCTTATAGTAATACAACCCTATGTGCCTCCTTATAGCAATAATGCCCCCTTATTCCTCCTTATAGTAATAATGCCCCCTTATTCCTCCTTAAAATAACAATGCCCCCTTATTCCTCCTTACAGTAATAATGCCCCCTTATTCCTCTTTACAGTAATAATGTCCCCTTATTCCTCCTTACAGTAATAATGCTCCCTTTTGCCTCCTTATAGTAATAATGCCCTCTTATCCCTCCTTACAGTAATAACGCCCTCTTATTCCTCCTTACAGTAATAATGCCCCCTTATTCCTCCTTACAGTAATAACGCCCTCTTATTCCTCCTTACAGTAATAATGCCCCCTTATTCCTCCTTATAGTAATAATGCGCTCTTATTCCTCCTTACAGTAATAATGCCCCCTTATTCCTCCTTATAGTAATAATGCACTCTTATTCCTCCTTACAGTAATAATGCGCTCTTATTCCTCCTTACAGTAATAATGCCCTCTTATTTCTCCTTACAGTAATAATGTCCCGTTATTCCTCCTTACAGTAATAATGCGCTCTTATTCCTCCTTACAGTAATAATGCCCCCTTATTCCTCCTTACAGTAATAATGCCCCCTTTTGCCTCCTTATAGTAATAATGCCCTCTTATTCCTCCTTACAGTAATAATGCCCCCTTATTTCTCCTTACAGTAATAATGCCCCCTTTTGCCTCCTTATAGTAATAACGCCCTCTTATTTCTCCTTACAGTAATAATGTCCCCTTATTCCTCCTTACAGTAATAATGCGCTCTTATTCCTCCTTACAGTAATAATGCCCCCTTATTCCTCCTTACAGTAATAATGCCCCCTTTTGCCTCCTTATAGTAATAATGCCCTCTTATTCCTCCTTACAGTAATAATGCCCCCTTATTCCTCCTTATAGTAATAATGCGCTCTTATTCCTCCTTACAGTAATAATGCCCCCTTATTACTCCTTACAGTAATAATGCCCCCTTTTGCCTCCTTATAGTAATAATGCCCTCTTATTCCTCCTTACAGTAATAATGCCCCCTTATTCCTCCTTATAGTAATAATGCACTCTTATTCCTCCTTACAGTAATAATGCCCCCTTATTCATCCTTACAGTAATAATGCCCCCTTATTCCTCCTTATAGTAATAATGCCCTCTTATTCCTCCTTACAGTAATAATGCCCCCTTATTCCTCTTTACAGTAATAATGCCCCCTTAGTCCTCCTTACAGTAATAATGCCCCCTTAGTCCTCCTTACAGTAATAATGCCCCCTTTTGCCTCCTTACAGTAATAATGCCCCCTTATTCCTCTTTACAGTAATGATACCCCTTTGTTCCTCCTTCTAGTAATAATGCCCTCTTATTGCTCTTTATAGTAATAATGCCCCCTTATTCCTCCTTACAGTAATAATGCCCCCTTTTGCCTCCTTATAGTAATAATGCCCTCTTATTCCTCCTTACAGTAATAATGCCTCCTTTTGCCTCCTTATAGTAATAATGCCCTCTTATTCCTCCTTACAGTAATAATGCCCCCTTATTCCTCCTTACAGTAATAATGCCCCCTTTTGCCTCCTTATAGTAATAATGCCCTCTTATTCCTCCTTACAGTAATAATGCCCCCTTATTCCTCCTTATAGTAATAATGCACTCTTATTCCTCCTTACAGTAATAATGCCCCCTTATTCATCCTTACAGTAATAATGCCCCCTTATTCCTCCTTATAGTAATAATGCCCTCTAATTCCTCCTTACAGTAATAATGCCCCCTTATTCCTCTTTACAGTAATAATGCCCCCTTAGTCCTCCTTACAGTAATAATGCCCTCTTATTCCTCCTTACAGTAATAATGCCCCCTTATTCCTCTTTACAGTAATAATGCCCCCTTAGTCCTCCTTACAGTAATAATGCCCTCTTATTCCTCCTTACAGTAATAATGCCCCCTTATTCCTCCTTATAGTAATAGTGCACTCTTATTCCTCCTTACAGTAATAATGCCCCCTTATTCATCCTTACAGTAATAATGCCCCCTTATTCCTCCTTATAGTAATAATGCCCTTTTATTCCTCTTTACAGTAATAATGCCCCCTTATTCCTCTTTACAGTAATAATGCCCCCTTAGTCCTCCTTACAGTAATAATGCCCTCTTATTCCTCCTTACAGTAATAATGTCCCCTTATTCCTCCTAACAGTAATAATGCCCCCCTTAGTCCTCCTTACAGTAATAATGCCCCCTTTTGCCTCCTTACAGTAATAATGCCCCCTTATTCCTCTTTACAGTAATGATACCCCCTTTTTCCTCCTTCTAGTAATAATGCCCTCTTATTGCTCTTTATAGTAATAATGTCACACTGTGCCTCCTTATAGATATACAGGCCCCCCTATAATAATAATGTCCCTTATAATAATATTACCCTCATTGTGCCTGTCAATGAATACAAATAATCTAATTCTCACCTCACCCCGATCCCACGCCAACTGGAAATAGGCTCGCTACTCCACTGGACTGACAGTAACTCTGGCATCCCGCAGGACAGAAGCAGCCTGCGGCCCACCTGAGTAACTGGTGAAGCATGGAGCCAATGGCTCTCTGCTCTGCCACAGTTGTTAACAGTATACCCAGTCTGAAGACGCAGATACTGTTAAAAATATTGTAGGCCAATGAGTCACTGCTGCACCGCCCATTTGAATTTGCCAGAATTGTCAGATGACCAGTCTGACCCTGTACCTAGACAACCAGGGATGAAGTTATGAATCCCCAAACCATCTGGAAAAATTTTAACCCCCCCAACCATGACCTAGTCCAACATAGGATGGTCATTGAGGAACTAATAGATAATGTAGACTTCTTCAATCTATGAAAAATACAAGAGCCTCGAATCACGTATGTCAATGAGTAACCAAAGACTAAAAAAAATTCCTCAAGCTTTTAATATTTCCCCCAATATAAGAATCCTTGGAGCCTTACAGTAAAATCTTTCGAAACTTCACAAAAGTGAAAGCTCACTTTAAGACTTTACAAAGTCAGCCTTTTCCCTTGACCTCAGGTGGTCGGCAAACTGTAGACCGTTTCCCAGCAGTTCCCTCTTTATTGCTTTCTCATTGTTCTGCATCGACGGGAGATATCTGTAAGTTGATTTTCCATGTAAAGAATATACAGTAACCATTGGCTACTGCCGGACACAAAGGCAACAAATTGATGTCTTCGAGCAGCAGATGGAGCCGACGTGAGGTTACTATTGGCAATGGAAGTGGAATGCAAGATCTGTTTTTCCAGAGAATATGACTGACTGTATGCGGGAAGAAAGAAAATGCCATTTGTAAATCAGTTCGTCTCACCGTTCTTGTGATGTGGTCGACCGTCGGGGAAATATTCAACATTGATTCTAAATCACGAGAAAAGGGGATCAAAGTAGGTAAAAATAAAAACAACGTAAAGAGTTCAACTCAAAACTTTTCACTAAAAAGTATTAAAATGAATTAATAACCAGGGACTCGTTGAATCTCCTAATGTTTAATGTCTCGGATCAAAGTTTTCCAAGTCGACCGTCTCAGTAGAATTGAGGTTGTGTATTTTATGACACATTCGGACTGTGTGCCAAGGAATATAAAAAATTCACTTCATTTCAGGCAAATGTAAAATATTTTGTATGGCTACCATCCCGAATCATAAAGACAGAAGTGCTCAACGAGCCAGGAGAAAGACGAGCATGTGTCGAACTTCTCTAGAGCTGCCCCATGACTCCGGAATGCTCTACCTCCTCTTACTGTTAATCACTCGATTTTCACAGAAGCTTTTATAAACCTGGCCACTAATATAATGGTTTAGTAGGTGTTTTTTTCCCCTCTGATCTTCCATGATTATTCAACATGATTGCTAAAGGAGAGCTACCATAACGGGGCCTGTAATGTGCATGGAGTATGTGAAAACATTTTTTTAGTTTACTCCTTATGGCTGAGAATTGTGTAAAAGAATACATAGGATATATGCCACTGGTGTGAATATTTCCATGTGATACAGGATTAAGATGGATTTTTACACGGGGGAATAATTAGATTTGGGCGTGACGAGAAATCCAACACATCTTATATTTGTACAACGGGTTGAGCGTTCAAGATGATCACTTGGAAGTGGCTCTCCTTAACCTTTCATTACCTAGAGGAGTCAACTAGCCATTTATTTATTTTTCTTTATTTAATTATAAACCACAAATTATATATCTTCATGATGTTGTACCGCCCTGTATCCAATCACTACAGTAAGGGTATGTGCAAACGTTCAGTATTTGGTGCAGAGATTTCTGCATCATTTCTGCATCTCCTGGCAGGAAAAAAACAGTGGCCAAAACACGCGTTTTTTACTTATGTTTTTGGCGCAGATTTTTTGCCACTTATTAGTATGGGTGAAATCTGCAGCAAAAACGCTGAAAGAATTGACATGCTGCAGATTAAATCTACACCAAATCTACAAATAAGCAACATGTGTATGAGACTGCAGGAATCTCATTCACTTCGCTGGAATAAGGAAACTCTTGTGGTTTTGTGACAAATCTGCACTGAAAAAGAGCAGCAAAAATGCAACCTGTGCACACAGCCTAAAACTCAGATTGACTCTTGTGTCATCGTCAATCTTCCCTCGGAATATTTTACAAAAAAAGAGTCTTTTAAAGTTTAGAGAATCATTTGTGACAAAGCAAATTACTTACGAATTTCTCCAAAATTTTGTGTTTGCCTGAAAACGAAATATTCGGAATTCGATTCGCATTCCTGGATTCTTTATTTCACACCTTTACTAGGCTTGCCCCTCACCTGTCCTGTCGCCACAATTCCCCACCCGGTCTTCCACTTTCTGTGTCCAGTCTTCTTTGCTCTTCATATCGTCCACCGTTCACTGTTACACACTTGTTCTGGACCCGGGCTTTGCTTCCCTCACCTTGGTCCACTGCCCTCTGTTGTGCTCCACATTGGGCTTTGTAGGTTGCCCGATGTGTGAAATTATCTCCTTAGACCCGTGTCTTCGGATTGCTATTCAAGACTCTAGTTTTGTGTACTCCACCTCCTGTGCACATCCTGCTTCCATTTTTGCAGACTTCATTTCATCTGTCCTGCTGCTCCCAAGACTCCCATGTGTGCCACATCCTCGCTCTCCATGTGCCATTCTGCCAGCTGCAGTGAAGCCCAGAGTTCATGTACCCACCCAGACCTGGGGCTTAGCGGGTCCACTTCACAATGTGAGCCTTACATTGACTAAGCCTCATGTGGTCACGTGGTTGACATGAAAACATGGGGGGGGAATATGTGATTTACGTGCATCGCGTTCCACAGGACCATAAGAGGACCTGTCTGCGCCAGAAGATCCAGACAGCAAAGAAGACAAGAGGGAGCGAGTGGAGAACCGGGTGGGGAATTGCAATGGCAGGACAGGTGAGTATAATCTTTTATTGCTTTTTTGACCCATTTCCAACCATCCAATTATGATGTTCTGGGGTCTGGGACCATTCTAAACGTCTTTTTGTGGCACTTTCAATTCGGACCTACGAATTTCAGGAGATGTGCTCATCTAAAGAAATATGAGCACCATGCTCAGTGCCAGTCACTAGTACAGTTGATGATCCTCCACTCCACCAACATGCAGTTGGCCATAAAGTACTTGTAAGGGTGTGGACTGTATTGCCCTGTTCCTGCCCCTGAAGACAACAATCCTTTAATATACATAATGTCATGCCTTATGTGTGTATATATATATATATATATATATATATATATATATATACAGTACAGACCAAAAGTTTGGACACACCTTCTCATTTAAAGATTTTTCTGTGTTTTCATGATTTTGAAAATTGTACATTCACACTGAAGGCATCAAAACTATGAATTAACACATGTGGAATTATATACTGAAGAAAAAAGTGTGAAACAACTGAAAATATGTCTTATATTCTAGGTTCTTCAAAGTAGCCACCTTTTGCATTGATGACTGCTTTGCACACTCTTGGCATTCTCTTGATGAGCTTCAAGAGGTAGTCACCGGAAATGGTCTTCCAATAATCTTGAAGGAGTTCCCAGAGATGCTCAGCACTTGTTGGCCCTTTTGCCTTCACTCTGCGGTCCAGCTCACCCCAAACCATCTCGATTGGGTTCAGGTCTGGTGACTGTGGAGGCCAGGTCATCTGGCGTAGCACCCCATCACTCTCCCTCTTGGTCAAATAGCCCTTACACAGCCTGCAGGTGTGTTTGGGGTCATAGTCCTGTTGAAAAATAAATGATGGTCCAACTAAACGCAAACTGGATGGAATAGCATGCCGCTGCAAGATGCTGTGGTAGCCATGCTGGTTCAGTATGCCTTCAATTTTGAATAAATCCCCAACAGTGTCACCAGCAAAGCACCCCCACACCATCACACCTCCTCCTCCATGCTTCACGGTGGGAACCAGGCATGTAGAGTCCATCCGTTCACCTTTTCTGTGTCGCACAAAGACACGGTGGTTGGAACCAAAGATCTCAAATTTGGACTCATCAGAACAAAGCACAGATTTCCACTGGTCTAATGTCCATTCCTTGTGTTCTTTAGCCCAAACAATTCTCTTCTGCTTGTTGCCTGTCCTTAGCAGTGGTTTCCTAGCAGCTATTTTACCATGAAGGCCTGCTGCACAAAGTCTCCTCTTAACAGTTGTTGAAGAGGTGTGTCTGCTGCTAGAACTCTGTGTGGCATTGACCTGGTCTCTAATCTGAGCTGCTGTTAAGCTGCGATTTCTGAGGCTGGTGACTCGGATAAACTTATCCTCAGAAGCAGAGGTGACTCTTGGTCTTCCTTTCCTGGGGTGGTCCTCATGTGAGCCAGTTTCTTTGTAGTGCTTGATGGTTTTTGCAACTGCACTTGGGGACACATTCAAAGTTTGCCCAATTTTTTGGACTGACTGCCCTTCATTTCTTAAAGTAATGATGGCCACTCGTTTTTCTTTACTTAGCTGCTTTTTTCTTACCAAAATACAAATTCTAATAGTCTATTCAGTAGGACTATCAGCTGTGTATCCACCTGACTTCTGCACAACACAACTGATGGTCCCAACCCCATTTATAAGGCAAGAAATCCCACTTATTAAACCTGACAGGGCACACCTGTGAAGTGAAAACCATTTCCGGTGATTACTTCTTGAAGCTCATCAAGAGAATGCCAAGAGTGTGCAAAGCAGTCATCAAAGCAAAAGGTGGCTACTTTGAAGAACCTAGAATATGACATATTTTCAGTTGTTACACACTTTTTGGTAAGTATATAATTCCACATGTGTTAATTCATAGTTTTGATGCCTTCAGTGTGAATGTACAATTTTCAAAGTCATGAAAATACAGAAAAAATCTTTAAATGAGAAGGTGTGTCCAAACTTTTGGTCTGTACTGTATATATATATAATATGCAGCGATATATGACATGTTAGTAGTGTACAGTATAAGGATAGGACATGAGATAAGGTAAGATACAGTTAATGTTTGGGCTAGCCCACAGTGGAAGGGGGCCACTATGAGTAAAATTCGGAGACTTCCTGGTAGAGACTGAGATAGGGAAGTACAGAACAAGGTCAAGTTCTGGTGCAGTGGACTACTAGGGTCAGCATGTACCTACCTTTCAAGGCAATGGGAGGCCGTACTAGAATCCCATGCAGACATTCCTGCAACATCAGGAGCTCAAGGCCCGGAATAGGGGCTAAAGGGCGCATCGTGCCCTTTGGCGCACAGGAGAAGATGGATGCGGAACCGTGTGAAGGGAAGGTAGCGGATCCTGGGTGCACTGCGAGACTGGATAGGAAATCCCTGGGGCTGTTGGGGCCAGTAGACTTAGGGATGGTCAAGGAGAAACGGATGGTAGGGATGAAGATGTTTTCTGCTCTATCTTACATGCTACAATCTGATGAACTTGAACTGTCCAGTAAACTTCTGTTTATTAAAATGAACTTGGTATCCCCTGAGTTGTGTGTGGCGGCTCCTGAAGATGGAGGCCTGCAGACAGTGGAGGCCTGTGGCCTACAAGTGAGTGTGATACATCCCACACCTGACAGCACACTGGGACTGGGACACTGTTTTCCTGTAAAGTGCCAGAGTGTAACAAGGCAGCAGCTCGGTCATGAGTACCGCTCTCGGCCACTATACATAGTCACCAGTTTTAGTGTAAGGAGTCTAAGTGGGTGGATCGATTGGCGCTCACATAACAGGGGCCGATACAAATTGCAATGTCCCCTTTACTGCTGATAACAATGACTTTTAGGATGCATAAATGATGCATTCAGCCGACGAATGACCATAAAGTCTACGGTCCATTTTTCGTTCATGCAATGTATCTGAGACAAACACTTGAGTGATTCTCATACTGTGCAAAAAATCTTGTGTTGAGGTCATTAGAGACCAGGCTCTGGTTTCACCGTGTACTTCCGATGGTTGGGTCAGGTAGATGTTAGTTCAGCTGAATTCTTGTTACAGAGCAACCACAGTTCCTCCAAGTTCCCACCCTTGGCAGACTCCTTTTATTCATCTGGCTGAGCTGGTAAAATAATCTGTGTTATAGCTCAATCAAGTCTTTCATCCTCTGCAAGCACATTCATAGTAATGGCTTCTTAACCACTGAGTCTTCTACCTGGTTTACTTACGCTCCCAATGGACTCTAGTTGAAGGGCGTACCTGAATGTCATTTCTTGGCCAGCGGGCCGCAATTGTGTAGATGGAAAATTTTCTGGACATAAGAGCAGAGTTACACAGAGAGACCAAGTTGTATTTGGGGGGGGAGGAAGAAGCTTGGCGGTGAGGCGGAGTACACTTCCAGTTTGTATAGAGTGTTATTGGGTTGAGTAAAAGAATGGCAAAAAAGGAAACTCATTAATAGACTGATAATCGAGATTTGGAATACCAAAGCAATTCCCCTTTAACATAACACACAGCACCAGAACGTCATGATGATGTCACTGCTCTGGATAAGCCAACTGGGCAAATTAAGTGACTTGTATTGGGTTGTTGCTGGCAGGGTAGCCATTTACTTGTTCATGAGATCATTTTCACCTTTACTGATGAAAATGTGAATTTCAGAGAAGTGGTCTATAAGGAAGTAGTCTACCTTCCCTTACTGAAGTCTCTTCCCTTACCCATAGTCGCAGTAACCAGCCGAACCACCTTTCCCATGAGATTGGTAAGAATATGTGCACACAGATTTTTTTTTAAAGTATTTTCTAAATCGGGTCTGCTCCAAGAAAGGCCTGACAAAATTGCTCAAAATTTTTTTCTTCCGCTTCAGGTTTTGAAGAAAATTTGTTAGGAGAAAGGAAAGCGCACATCACTTTTTTGAAGGATCTGATGGAAAACGTTCCCAACTAGGCACCATCCAATCAAAAAGCTGCAAATATAAAACCTTTATGAAAAAAACTCTACAAAACACTTTAAAAAGTCTTCCCCCGAAAAGGAAAAACTCCAAAAAAAGTAGTCTAACCTGTAGAAGAAAACTCGTTGCTTTTGACTTCCTAAAAATAAATTCCTTTGCATGCACAAAGCCTAACCCTGATGATAGATGTTTTTTGGCTCCAGGTAGTTGGCAAAGGTTTAATTTGGAGATTACCATCTTCACCTCATTGAGGAACAATGCAGCATGATGACATATGGACACCGGGCCCGTGCGAGAGGGGGGTAGGCCGATAACAGCGCCATTCTCACCTGGATGTGCATTCTTGGAAGCACAATTTGCTGAAATGTATTGCAGCGCAGAGACCCACAGGCTCCCTGCACTGCATTCCACACCATCAGCTTGCCCGTGATGGGTGGCACATGGCAGTGACTTCATGCATAGTCCATGCTGGCATGCCAAACTCAGCTGTGGGCTTCTGCGTCAGCTATAAACGTTGTAAGAGCAGGGGAAGGTAATAATAATCATTTGTTTCTTTTTAAAGTGCTCTGGAGAGGAATGGAAGGGGAATAGGATGGGGGGCATTATACCAGGAAAGGGCCCTGGATGAGGGGCATTGTACCAGAATTGCGGACATTGTTATAGGATGGGGCCCAGCATTACTACTGGAAGGGACAAGGACAGGGGACATTATTAAAGGAAGAGGCCAGGACGGGTGAAATTATTACAGGAAGGGTCCAGGATCTGGGACATTATTACAGGAAGGGGCCAGAACATTATTATAGGATAGGGCCATGACGGGGGACATTATTACAAGGGGGGTGAACATGCATGTCTTTATAGGATCTAGAACACAACAAGGACCCATACATCTGACCAAATGCAGGTGGGGGCCTAGGTCCAAATTACGCACTGGGGCCCATCGTACTCTAATTATGCCACTGATGAAGACGCCATCTTTAAAGTAATAAAATCTGTTTGAAATACACATCGCCAATAGTCCCTTAGTCTGACGCATGCTTCTGATCTATGCTATAGTTAAACACTTTTCCGGGACACATCGCTGGAACTTCCTGCTTTGATGGTCCCTGCCCGGACCTCTCTCGCTGGGCTGGAACTTCCTGCTTTGATGGTCCCTGCCCGGGCCTCTCTTGCTAGGCTGGAACTTCCTGCTTTGATGGTCCCTGCCCGGGCCTCTCTCGCTGGGCTGGAACTTCCTGCTTTGATGGTCCTTGCCCAGGCCTCTCTCGCTGGGCTGGAACTTCCTGCTTTGATGGTCCCTGCCCGGGCCTCTCTCGCTTGGCTGGAACTTCCTGCTTTGATGGTCCCTGCCCGGGCCTCTCTCGCTGGGCTGGAACTTCCTGCTTTGATGGTCCCTGCCCGGGCCTCTCTTGCTAGGCTGGAACTTCCTGCTTTAATGGAGTTCTGCGTATGTGGGAATAAGGTCATGAGCTGGAAGTACTGGCCCAGCGTGAGAGGGCCGAGCAGTGGGGATCTGAATGAGCGGTGGGGATCTGAAAATGCGGTGAGGACCAGTCAGTTAATGCAGAGGTATCAGAATTTTTTTTTTACATTTTGATAGCTTTTTTTTACAGTTTGGACAAAAATCCACATTTTGGAATCATAATTTAATTCCACTCAAATTTATTCGCTCATCTCTACTTTCTACATTTTACCTTCTCTTCTTCTATGTCACCGTCCAGTTCCAACAATAGGATGTTTTCTATACGTTGAGATCGAGCATTGGAAATCTAAACCAACATTTGCTACAGTGAATAGAAAACATGGAAACAACACAAGTGCCTTTGTTGTTTGTAATCCGCTGCTTGTAGCGTGGCGGCAGCGTGAAACAGAAAAGTCCCTTGTTCTTTACGTTGCCCCTTTAACAAAAGTTACAGAGGATGGCTTAGAGGGAACACTTGTAGGGTATTAAGTCTCCATTCATAAGGGAAGAAACTGAAAAAAAACAGAGGATTTGATGACCCAGGAATCAATGACACGTTAACTTCTCTCCATCTGTTTTAAAGACGCTTCGGAAAGTCACCAAACACTGAGCCCGACTATGTGAACATTCAGTGGATGGACGGTTGATTTCTATGGGGTTTGGTGATAGTGATGGCCAACTCCAATGTATTATATTGGTCAGAGGTTTTAGGTGGCGCCAAGTTGACGGTTGCGGGAAAGGTCATCTGGTGAACAAGCTATTAGACTTTAGGCGATGGAAATGAACAATATCAATCAGAACAATAATTCCAAATGTAAGAATCAGCAATCATCCTCAACATTGATCACAGATCATGTATGAACAACACCTTGTGATTCCCCCGGACACGTGTAATCCAAATCACCCGATCATGGGAGAAAAAGATTGGGTCATTTGAATTTTGGTGGTCGATCCTTTTGTTTTCAGGGGAGTTAAGCCGCTCACAGAGGTTTCTGATAGAAGTGTTCTCCTCTCTCCCTGTGGAAATGACATAAACACTCAGCCGAGTGGAACGATAATGTGTATGGGGGGTTTCAGGAGAGACATCTGTCTGTATTGGCAGCTTACGTATGAATGCATTGGAGTATCAGATGATCCTTAGTTGTGCAACCATCAAACTACTGTGTATGGCCACCTCAAGTCTTACCAAATTTTTAAGACGAAGTTGGGAGAGATTCTGGAGTGCAGTGTGCTTTACGATTCACTAAAATTGTTAAAATAGCCATGCCACTTTTTATGCGCCCCAATGCCCCTTCCGTTCCCATATATCTGTTTTTGGATGTCGAGGCTTAGTCTGAGGATGAAGTATCCTGGCACTGGGCACAGAAAACTTTCCAGAGCACTGCTTTTATGGGAAGCTTCTGAGGTGCCCATGAAATCTGCCAACTCTTCTAGGAGTCGAGGAGGTCTCCTCTTTTTGGCTCGACATTCCCCCATGCACATGCATACTCATGATCATACATGTGTTCTGTATGGGCAGAGGGAATGAAGCAGCACTCAGACACCTCAGGGGGTGGATAATCTCCACTGAGAACAAAAGGATAGGAAGTTTAAAGTCAGCATCTCTCTCCCAACCTCATCTGATCGGGAAGCTATAAAGATGCATTCTTTTGATGTGTATGCATCTTTACTCCATTGGGCTGAAGTAAAAAGTGCATGGCTGACATATTGTAAATTCATAGCTGTTGTTGATTCCCACCTCCTTTCTATAGGAAAACAAAAGGATTGGGCAGATTAGGAACCAATCAGCTTGATCCCTCTTTCCGCTAAAATTTCTCATCCAGTGATCGTAAACGGAACTTTTTAGCTTCAAATAAGTGAGACGCAAAATGGTCACATGGACCATGTCAACATGGTTTATGTCATTGCCCATTGTCATGCTGGCAGTTATACTAAAGGAATGTGTATAGTCTTGCCTAAAGGAGGACTGATATTATAATCAAATACGTTGAGTTTTGTGATCGTAACCTCCCAATAAAGGGCAGACTTTAGGAAGATGAAAGAGACGTCCTCCTGAGAAGTGGCGGTGACTGGAAAGATCTCAGCTGTTCTTTCCTCGTGATGTGCGTCACAGACACTCTCTTCTCCTGAGCTTCTGACTCCTCATTTCTTATCACAATGAGGTGGGCTATGCTGATGCTTTCTTCAAAGGGATTTAAGATGTCTTAAGTGGTTTAAACAATTTAGACTGTAAATTTAATGTTCTTCATGCTAAGAAAAAGTTAGTAGCATTTACGGAACTGGTTCTACAAATACACTTCTCAACATCGAAATTGCAGCACCAAGAAGGAAAAATCATGGAGCTATGGAAATCACAGGGTGGATAGACATGTCACTGATCTGCAAATAATGAAAAAATGGAAACAAAATTTTCACATTTTCAAAACATCTCGATTTATTCAGTATTGAGTATGAGAACCACATGGAGAAATCCCCACATTCTGAGGAATGTACTGCTGCGCTAAATTTTACTTGGGCAAATCATCAAGATCTGCTTCTGGCAGCTCCCTCTGTGGTTGCTGTCCAATGACATCCCAGATGTGCTCAATATAGATAAGCTCAGAAACTCTGCAGCATTGGTACCACGTTTAGGTCACGCAAGCTGCTCACAGCAGCATGAGCAACATGCGGCCTGGCGTTGTCTTGTTGAAAAATGGCTCTTGGGACACTTTCACATTCCCTTGTGAAGGCCTCTTGGTCTCCAGACCAATCTCCGGCTATTATTGCGTCCAAGACAAAAGCGAGACTAATAGCTGAAGATGACAGCCCTTGATCCTGGCTTCCATTGCCTTCTTGCTCTGCACCATGATGGTCTTTGATAGTGGTGGCATGAGGTCAGTGGAGCACCTGTAGCTGGACGTAGCATAATGTCATGCAAATGCCTTCTGGTTTGTGCAGACGCTGTTTGGCACCTTATGCTTGGTATGTGGTGTCCAATTTTACCTGCAGTACAAAATGGATCACCGTAGATATTTTTTGAAATGACGAGACCACATGGGCAACTCCATGAATAGGATTTCATGAGGGAACTTCACACTGGTCTTCCGGGGTTCATGTTGTGGGGTGATATAATGTACAGTAGCCGGACCGCTCTAGTCTTTATAACAACCCGGCGTTACATGGATTTGGGGGTAGAAGCAGAGGTGTGCCAAAGTGTCCCAGGATCTGTTTTTCAACAGAGCAACATACTCCCATGGCCTGCAGCGTCCCAGGACTTGTCTCCCATCGTGTACATCTGGGACATCACATCATTGGTCAGCAATCGCACAAGGAGCTGCCAGCCGGGAATTTTGATGGTAGGTCCAAGTGCATTCAGTTCCGTAGAACATTCCTCAGATAACCATTAATAACCTTACTGATAGCAGCCGAGTGTGTAAGTGCGGGGATTTCTGCTTGTTGTATTCATACTCCAGACTGACTAAATTGATTAATAATAATAATTAATTGATAATAATAATAAATTAATTTTTATCATTTCACAACTTTTCATTTTTGGTATTGCAGTTTCAACATTGAGGAGTGTATATGAATGGAAAAATTGGTCTTAAGTTGTTCATACACAGTAGATAAAAGTTGGTCGAACCTGCTGATATTGACCATCCAATGTATGTGAGAATGTCCCAACTCTCTCTGGATATTGGCCATGGATCTGGCATGTTGGATTTCAGTAATCCCAATTCTTCACTCCAATGGGAAAAAAGTGCCTAAGCTTAATGTTCATACTTGGCCAAGATTGAGCATGCATGTGTATCATGTGTGTGGGTGTAGGATGGAAAAGCTGTTGCCATAAAAAATCATATCGACTGAGGAATATCCAGTCGTGTATAGCCTGCTTTTTTAACCCTGATATCTGCCTTTGGGAACCTGGTGACTCTCGTAGGCATTTGATAGCTCAGCAACGTTGGTGGGGTTGGGATGACATACATCGACCGTGTATGAGTAGCTTTAGAGTCATTGGGGCTTCTAGTGGAACCATAACCCATATAAACTGGCCCCAAGATGATTCAGGTTTAAAGTTAAGATTCCAATCCACTTATACCATAACATTTAGATGCTCCCCACTATGCAATACAGTAGGTTTCTGATTCCACTGGCCAGAGACGTAAGTCACTGGCCAAACTCCTTGAGTACATCATGACCCCTCTGATCAAGTGTAGACAGTCCAATTTGTTTGTGAAGAGCTTCACTATTCATATGGACGGTGCACTGATGGTGGATTGTCTCAAAATTAGTCTTCTAGGAAAGAATAGGTAGGAATTTAGACTTCATGAGCCTTCCTAGTAGTAAAAAGAACTATATAATTCTAGCTTGGTAATTGTAAAAGTAAAATTGCTTGGGAGGAACATCTCCTCTATAATCGAGCTCTCGGCTCGACTACAACTTTGCCTCAAAGGATGTAATTTTTAGAAACCACCCAGAACTCCCATATCACTTGTGACAGACCGTCATTTACATTTCATCCATCAGTATCGAGTATTACTATTCTTTTCAACCCAAAATGCCACAAGTATTAAAACGGAAAGACTAAAAAAGAAGAAGATGACAGTAACAGAAATTCTTGCCTGGTCTTGTGGCTTTGGTAAAGCTGGTGTTTTCTATAAAACGCATTTAGAAAAAGGAAATGATGGGTTATCGAAATAGAGCATCTAAATATAGATAAGTGCTGGGTGTAAAAATCATTACAAAAACATCGTGCAGTGAGAATGGGCGAGAGAAAACTTACAATTGTAGACTATGGTCAGGAAGTTCACAACTACCATGGGTCAACCATCCATAGCGTAAAGTGGGCCCCATAACAAGAATTAAAATACTGCTCCTTATCCAAAAGGAAGAAGAAATAAGCAGATGCCAGATACTTCTGGTGGTGGATTATTTCCTATGAGTGCAAAAGGAGTGGGCATGTGGAAATCCAACATGTTCCATATTTCTTTCCCCATACATCTGCTGTTATGGGAGTGTCTGGATACCACCATACACATTAGAAGACCAGCTGATCCCATCAAGATCAGTTTGGGTGGGTTTGACAGATGTTTGTCTAATTTGTACGGTCACCTTGCATCACCCATTTCTGAATTGGGGACCTTAAAGGGGTTGGTCACTTTCTCTTATTAGTGCAGTTTTCTGTACACACATTGGCCAGCACTTCTAAAAGCTGCGATTCTATTGGAGGAGGCAGATGGACTAGTCTGGTCTTCTCCATAACCATTACGGTTAAAAAGATCCACAAGAAGGTGGCAAGACACCCTGCTGCTGAAGGCTGGGAAGGGGGAGAATGCTGCTGTCAGTCATAGAAGGGTAGGGATGGGGAGAATGCTGCTGTCAGTCATAGAAGGGTAGGGATGGGGAGAATGCTGCTGTCAGTCATAGAAGGGTAGGGATGGGGAGAATGCTGCTGTCAGTCATAGAAGGGTGGGGATGGGGAGAATGCTGCTGTCAGTCATAGAAGGGTAGGGATGGGGAGAATGCTGCTGTCAGTCATAGAAGAGTAGGGATGGGGAGAATGCTGCTGTCAGTCATAGAAGGGTAGGGATGGGGAGAATGCTGCTGTCAGTCATAGAAGGGTAGGGATGGGGAGAATGCTGCTGTCAGTCATAGAAGGGTAGGGATGGGAAGAATGCTGCTGTCAGTCATAGAAGGGTAGGGATGGGGAGAATGCTGCTGTCAGTCATAGAAGGGTAGGGATGGGGAGAATGCTGCTGTCAGTCATAGAAGGGTAGGGATGGGGAGAATGCTGCTGTCAGTCATAGAAGGGTAGGGATGGGGAGAATGCTGCTGTCAGTCATAGAAGGGTAGGGATGGGGAGAATGCTGCTGTCAGTCATAGAAGGGTAGGGATGGGGAGAATGCTGCTGTCAGTCATAGAAGGGTAGGGATGGGGAGAATGCTGCTGTCAGTCATAGAAGGGTAGGGATGGGGAGAATGCTGCTGTCAGTCATAGAAGGGTAGGGATGGGGAGAATGCTGCTGTCAGTCATAGAAGGGTAGGGATGGGGAGAATGCTGCTGTCAGTCATAGAAGGGTAGGGATGGGGAGAATGCTGCTGTCAGTCATAGAAGGGTAGGGATGGGGAGAATGCTGCTGTCAGTCATAGAAGGGTAGGGATGGGGAGAATGCTGCTGTCAGTCATAGAAGGGTAGGGATGGGGAGAATGCTGCTGTCAGTCATAGAAGGGTAGGGATGGGGAGAATGCTCCTGTCAGTCATAGAAGGGTAGGGATGGGGAGAATGCTGCTGTCAGTCATAGAAGGGTAGGGATGGGGAGAATGCTGCTGTCAGTCATAGAAAGGTAGGGATGGGGAGAATGCTGCTGTCAGTCATAGAAGGGTAGGGATGGGGAGAATGCTGCTGTCAGTCATAGAAGGGTAGGGATGGGGAGAATGCTGCTGTCAGTCATAGAAGGGTAGGGATGGGGAGAATGCTGCTGTCAGTCATAGAAGGGTAGGGATGGGGAGAATGCTGCTGTCAGTCATAGAAGGGTAGGGATGGGGAGAATGCTGCTGTCAGTCATAGAAGGATAGGGATGGGGAGAATGCTGCTGTCAGTCATAGAAGGGTAGGGATGGGGAGAATGCTGCTGTCAGTCATAGAAGGGTAGGGATGGGGAGAATGCTGCTGTCAGTCATAGAAGGGTAGGGATGGGGAGAATGCTGCTGTCAGTCATAGAAGGGTAGGGATGGGGAGAATGCTGCTGTCAGTCATAGAAGGGTAGGGATGGGGAGAATGCTGCTGTCAGTCATAGAAGGGTAGGGATGGGGAGAATGCTGCTGTCAGTCATAGAAGGGTAGGGATGGGGAGAATGCTGCTGTCAGTCATAGAAGGGTGGGGATGGGGGGAATGCTGCTGTCAGTCATAGAAGGGTAGGGATGGGGAGAATGCTGCTGTCAGTCATAGAAGGGTAGGGATGGGGAGAATGCTGCTGTCAGTCATAGAAGGGTAGGGATGGGGAGAATGCTGCTGTCAGTCATAGAAGGGTAGGGATGGGGAGAATGCTGCTGTCAGTCATAGAAGGGTAGGGATGGGGAGAATGCTGCTGTCAGTCAAAGAAGGGTAGGGATGGGGAGAATGCTGCTGTCAGTCATAGAAGGGTAGGGATGGGGAGAATGCTGCTGTCAGTCATAGAAGGGTAGGGATGGGGAGAATGCTGCTGTCAGTCATAGAAGGGTAGGGATGGGGAGAATGCTGCTGTCAGTCATAGAAGGGTAGGGATGGGGAGAATGCTGCTGTCAGTCATAGAAGGGTAGGGATGGGGAGAATGCTGCTGTCAGTCATAGAAGGGTAGGGATGGGGAGAATGCTGCTGTCAGTCATAGAAGGGTAGGGATGGGGAGAATGCTGCTGTCAGTCATAGAAGGGTAGGGATGGGGAGAATGCTGCTGTCAGTCATAGAAGGGTAGGGATGGGGAGAATGCTGCTGTCAGTCATAGAAGGGTGGGGATGGGGAGAATGCTGCTGTCAGTCATAGAAGGGTAGGGATGGGGAGAATGCTGCTGTCAGTCATAGAAGGGTAGGGATGGGGAGAATGCTGCTGTTAGTCATAGAAGGGTAGGGATGGGGAGAATGCTGCTGTCACTCATAGAAGGGTAGGGATGGGGAGAATGCTGCTGTCAGTCATAGAAGGGTAGGGATGGGGAGAATGCTGCTGTCAGTCAAAGAAGGGTAGGGATGGGGAGAATGCTGCTGTCAGTCATAGAAGGGTAGGGATGGGGAGAATGCTGCTGTCAGTCATAGAAGGGTAGGGATGGGGAGAATGCTGCTGTCAGTCATAGAAGGGTAGGGATGGGGAGAATGCTGCTGTCAGTCATAGAAGGGTAGGGATGGGGAGAATGCTGCTGTCAGTCATAGAAGGGTAGGGATGGGGAGAATGCTGCTGTCAGTCATAGAAGGGTAGGGATGGGGAGAATGCTGCTGTCAGTCATAGAAGGGTAGGGATGGGGAGAATGCTGCTGTCAGTCATAGAAGGGTAGGGATGGGGAGAATGCTGCTGTCAGTCATAGAAGGGTAGGGATGGGGAGAATGCTGCTGTCAGTCATAGAAGGGTAGGGATGGGGAGAATGCTGCTGTCAGTCATAGAAGGGTGGGGATGGGGGGAATGCTGCTGTCAGTCATAGAAGGGTAGGGATGGGGAGAATGCTGCTGTCAGTCATAGAAGGGTAGGGATGGGGAGAATGCTGCTGTCAGTCATAGAAGGGTAGGGATGGGGAGAATGCTGCTGTCAGTCATAGAAGGGTAGGGATGGGGAGAATGCTGCTGTCAGTCATAGAAGGGTAGGGATGGGGAGAATGCTGCTGTCAGTCATAGAAGGGTAGGGATGGGGAGAATGCTGCTGTCAGTCATAGAAGGGTAGGGATGGGGAGAATGCTGCTGTCAGTCATAGAAGGGTAGGGATGGGGAGAATGCTGCTGTCAGTCATAGAAGGGTAGGGATGGGGAGAATGCTGCTGTCAGTCATAGAAGGGTAGGGATGGGGAGAATGCTGCTGTCAGTCATAGAAGGGTGGGGATGGGGGGAATGCTGCTGTCAGTCATAGAAGGGTAGGGATGGGGAGAATGCTGCTGTCAGTCATAGAAGGGTAGGGATGGGGAGAATGCTGCTGTCAGTCATAGAAGGGTAGGGATGGGGAGAATGCTGCTGTCAGTCATAGAAGGGTGGGGATGGGGAGAATGCTGCTGTCAGTCATAGAAGGGTAGGGATGGGGAGAATGCTGCTGTCAGTCAAAGAAGGGTAGGGATGGGGAGAATGCTGCTGTCAGTCATAGAAGGGTAGGGATGGGGAGAATGCTGCTGTCAGTCATAGAAGGGTAGGGATGGGGAGAATGCTGCTGTCAGTCATAGAAGGGTAGGGATGGGGAGAATGCTGCTGTCAGTCATAGAAGGGTAGGGATGGGGAGAATGCTGCTGTCAGTCATAGAAGGGTAGGGATGGGGAGAATGCTGCTGTCAGTCATAGAAGGGTAGGGATGGGGAGAATGCTGCTGTCAGTCATAGAAGGGTAGGGATGGGGAGAATGCTGCTGTCAGTCATAGAAGGGTAGGGATGGGGAGAATGCTGCTGTCAGTCATAGAAGGGTAGGGATGGGGAGAATGCTGCTGTCAGTCATAGAAGGGTGGGGATGGGGAGAATGCTGCTGTCAGTCATAGAAGGGTAGGGATGGGGAGAATGCTGCTGTCAGTCATAGAAGGGTAGGGATGGGGAGAATGCTGCTGTTAGTCATAGAAGGGTAGGGATGGGGAGAATGCTGCTGTCACTCATAGAAGGGTAGGGATGGGGAGAATGCTGCTGTCAGTCATAGAAGGGTAGGGATGGGGAGAATGCTGCTGTCAGTCAAAGAAGGGTAGGGATGGGGAGAATGCTGCTGTCAGTCATAGAAGGGTAGGGATGGGGAGAATGCTGCTGTCAGTCATAGAAGGGTAGGGATGGGGAGAATGCTGCTGTCAGTCATAGAAGGGTAGGGATGGGGAGAATGCTGCTGTCAGTCATAGAAGGGTAGGGATGGGGAGAATGCTGCTGTCAGTCATAGAAGGGTAGGGATGGGGAGAATGCTGCTGTCAGTCATAGAAGGGTAGGGATGGGGAGAATGCTGCTGTCAGTCATAGAAGGGTAGGGATGGGGAGAATGCTGCTGTCAGTCATAGAAGGGTAGGGATGGGGAGAATGCTGCTGTCAGTCATAGAAGGGTAGGGATGGGGAGAATGCTGCTGTCAGTCATAGAAGGGTAGGGATGGGGAGAATGCTGCTGTCAGTCATAGAAGGGTGGGGATGGGGGGAATGCTGCTGTCAGTCATAGAAGGGTAGGGATGGGGAGAATGCTGCTGTCAGTCATAGAAGGGTAGGGATGGGGAGAATGCTGCTGTCAGTCATAGAAGGGTAGGGATGGGGAGAATGCTGCTGTCAGTCATAGAAGGGTAGGGATGGGGAGAATGCTGCTGTCAGTCATAGAAGGGTAGGGATGGGGAGAATGCTGCTGTCAGTCAAAGAAGGGTAGGGATGGGGAGAATGCTGCTGTCAGTCATAGAAGGGTAGGGATGGGGAGAATGCTGCTGTCAGTCATAGAAGGGTAGGGATGGGGAGAATGCTGCTGTCAGTCATAGAAGGGTAGGGATGGGGAGAATGCTGCTGTCAGTCATAGAAGGGTAGGGATGGGGAGAATGCTGCTGTCAGTCATATAAGAGTAGGGATGGGGAGAATGCTGCTGTCAGTCATAGAAGGGTAGGGATGGGGAGAATGCTGCTGTCAGTCATAGAAGGGTAGGGATGGGGAGAATGCTGCTGTCAGTCATAGAAGGGTAGGGATGGGGAGAATGCTGCTGTCAGTCATAGAAGGGTAGGGATGGGGAGAATGCTGCTGTCAGTCATAGAAGGGT
The DNA here is from genome assembly GCF_046119375.1 of Phyllobates terribilis. Lineage (NCBI taxonomy): Eukaryota > Metazoa > Chordata > Amphibia > Anura > Dendrobatidae > Phyllobates > Phyllobates terribilis. The sequence continues at coordinate 79,701,304 of NW_027362765.1, forward strand.
GGGGATGGGGAGAATGCTGCTGTCAGTCATAGAAGGGTAGGGATGGGGAGAATGCTGCTGTCAGTCATAGAAGGGTAGGGATGGGGAGAATGCTGCTGTTAGTCATAGAAGGGTAGGGATGGGGAGAATGCTGCTGTCAGTCATAGAAGGGTAGGGATGGGGAGAATGCTGCTGTCAGTCATAGAAGGGTAGGGATGGGGAGAATGCTGCTGTCAGTCAAAGAAGGGTAGGGATGGGGAGAATGCTGCTGTCAGTCATAGAAGGGTAGGGATGGGGAGAATGCTGCTGTCAGTCATAGAAGGGTAGGGATGGGGAGAATGCTGCTGTCAGTCATAGAAGGGTAGGGATGGGGAGAATGCTGCTGTCAGTCATAGAAGGGTAGGGATGGGGAGAATGCTGCTGTCAGTCATAGAAGGGTAGGGATGGGGAGAATGCTGCTGTCAGTCATAGAAGGGTAGGGATGGGGAGAATGCTGCTGTCAGTCATAGAAGGGTAGGGATGGGGAGAATGCTGCTGTCAGTCATAGAAGGGTAGGGATGGGGAGAATGCTGCTGTCAGTCATAGAAGGGTAGGGATGGGGAGAATGCTGCTGTCAGTCATAGAAGGGTAGGGATGGGGAGAATGCTGCTGTCAGTCATAGAAGGGTAGGGATGGGGAGAATGCTGCTGTCAGTCATAGAAGGGTAGGGATGGGGAGAATGCTGCTGTCAGTCATAGAAGGGTAGGGATGGGGAGAATGCTGCTGTCAGTCATAGAAGGGTAGGGATGGGGAGAATGCTGCTGTCAGTCATAGAAGGGTAGGGATGGGGAGAATGCTGCTGTCAGTCATAGAAGGGTGGGGATGGGGAGAATGCTGCTGTCAGTCATAGAAGGGTAGGGATGGGGAGAATGCTGCTGTCAGTCATAGAAGGGTAGGGATGGGGAGAATGCTGCTGTTAGTCATAGAAGGGTAGGGATGGGGAGAATGCTGCTGTCACTCATAGAAGGGTAGGGATGGGGAGAATGCTGCTGTCAGTCATAGAAGGGTAGGGATGGGGAGAATGCTGCTGTCAGTCAAAGAAGGGTAGGGATGGGGAGAATGCTGCTGTCAGTCATAGAAGGGTAGGGATGGGGAGAATGCTGCTGTCAGTCATAGAAGGGTAGGGATGGGGAGAATGCTGCTGTCAGTCATAGAAGGGTAGGGATGGGGAGAATGCTGCTGTCAGTTATAGAAGGGTAGGGATGGGGAGAATGCTGCTGTCAGTCATAGAAGGGTAGGGATGGGGAGAATGCTGCTGTCAGTCATAGAAGGGTAGGGATGGGGAGAATGCTGCTGTCAGTCATAGAAGGGTAGGGATGGGGAGAATGCTGCTGTCAGTCATAGAAGGGTAGGGATGGGGAGAATGCTGCTGTCAGTCATAGAAGGGTAGGGATGGGGAGAATGCTGCTGTCAGTCATAGAAGGGTAGGGATGGGGAGAATGCTGCTGTCAGTCATAGAAGGGTGGGGATGGGGGGAATGCTGCTGTCAGTCATAGAAGGGTAGGGATGGGGAGAATGCTGCTGTCAGTCATAGAAGGGTAGGGATGGGGAGAATGCTGCTGTCAGTCATAGAAGGGTAGGGATGGGGAGAATGCTGCTGTCAGTCATAGAAGGGTAGGGATGGGGAGAATGCTGCTGTCAGTCATAGAAGGGTAGGGATGGGGAGAATGCTGCTGTCAGTCAAAGAAGGGTAGGGATGGGGAGAATGCTGCTGTCAGTCATAGAAGGGTAGGGATGGGGAGAATGCTGCTGTCAGTCATAGAAGGGTAGGGATGGGGAGAATGCTGCTGTCAGTCATAGAAGGGTAGGGATGGGGAGAATGCTGCTGTCAGTCATAGAAGGGTAGGGATGGGGAGAATGCTGCTGTCAGTCATATAAGAGTAGGGATGGGGAGAATGCTGCTGTCAGTCATAGAAGGGTAGGGATGGGGAGAATGCTGCTGTCAGTCATAGAAGGGTAGGGATGGGGAGAATGCTGCTGTCAGTCATAGAAGGGTAGGGATGGGGAGAATGCTGCTGTCAGTCATAGAAGGGTAGGGATGGGGAGAATGCTGCTGTCAGTCATAGAAGGGTGGGGATGGGGAGAATGCTGCTGTCAGTCATAGAAGGGTAGGGATGGGGAGAATGCTGCTGTCAGTCATAGAAGGGTAGGGATGGGGAGAATGCTGCTGTTAGTCATAGAAGGGTAGGGATGGGGAGAATGCTGCTGTCAGTCATAGAAGGGTAGGGATGGGGAGAATGCTGCTGTCAGTCATAGAAGGGTAGGGATGGGGAGAATGCTGCTGTCAGTCAAAGAAGGGTAGGGATGGGGAGAATGCTGCTGTCAGTCATAGAAGGGTAGGGATGGGGAGAATGCTGCTGTCAGTCATAGAAGGGTAGGGATGGGGAGAATGCTGCTGTCAGTCATAGAAGGGTAGGGATGGGGAGAATGCTGCTGTCAGTCATAGAAGGGTAGGGATGGGGAGAATGCTGCTGTCAGTCATAGAAGGGTAGGGATGGGGAGAATGCTGCTGTCAGTCATAGAAGGGTAGGGATGGGGAGAATGCTGCTGTCAGTCATAGAAGGGTAGGGATGGGGAGAATGCTGCTGTCAGTCATAGAAGGGTAGGGATGGGGAGAATGCTGCGGTTGTAAGTTTTTGTTTTGCAGAGGGTGATTTGGAAATCCTGAACACCAGTGAAACACTTCACTGGTTGTAGTTGATGTAGTTTGGTGGAGGGGACGGACGAGCAAGTTAGCGGGAAAGGCCATTATAATTAACAACATAAAGTCTTTTACTGAGGTAGAAGTTGAAAAGACATAACAAATAACTAGCTTCAGACTGGATGGTATTCACACTTGGATATGACAGAGCTTTCATACAGATGGTTAGACATGGCAGCATTTTACATTCCTTCTACAATATGATCTTACAGTCATATGAATCCATTTTAGCAAAATCCATCTTTACTACTTCCTGCACACCGGCTGCAGCCTTTCTAGATGCTCTCATGAGACACGAAATAGAATTCCTTCTCTAAGGCCATGTGCCCACGATGCAGAAATGCTGCGGATTTTTCCTGAGCATTTCTGCATCTCCCTGGCAGAAAAAAACGCATGCGGATTGTACATGCGGATTGTACATGCGTTTTTTCTGCCAGGTAGATTTCGCATGTCAAGCGCTTTCCAGGCGATTTTAGCATCACTTGGAAAGTGCTTGACAAAATGGTCACACTATATAAATCCATGCAACCGGCATGGATTTATATAGTGTGACCAAGTTATGATGCTGCAAATGCAGCATCAATACTAAAAAAAAGACTAAAAATGTTGAAAAATAAAAAAAAACATTATACTCACCTTCCGATGGCCCCCGGTCTCCTCTACGGTGCGTCCGGTGTTTTCAGCTGCTCGCGGTGCTCTAAAAAGGACCTTCCATGACGTCATTTAGTCATGTGACAGGTCACGCGACCGCCGACGTCAGCAGTTGCGTGAACTGTCACATGACTAAATGACATCATGGAAGTGACTCGCCCCCAGGGCCGTGGGGTACTTGGCAGCCGGGCCTCTGGATGCCGGTTGGCGGGGAATATCACGGTGGCTGGCCCGGTCCGTGACCCAGGGCGGTCAGTGCAAAAAGGGGTTATTTTTAGAAAGTTTGTGACGCCACCTGTGGTGTCTGGTGAGGATCACCAGCGCTGCAACAGTCCTCTGAGGCAGATGTTAGAGCAGCAAGTGATGGGACGGCTCCCCACAGGTGGAGCAGGCCTCAGGGCAGTGTAGTAGAGGAGAGTGGGTTGCGCTGGGCGTTGTAGTGCAGGGGGAATAATGGCGCCGATGAAGGAATGGACAGAGGCAGTGCAGTGCAGTCATCCAAGATTTTACTCACAGTTCTTTAGACACTTCACAGGTGCACTATACAGGTAAAGGCCTCCCGCGTCGCGCTGCGTTCACCGGGCAGAGGTTCAATCCTTCCTCAGGCAACTTGGGAATACCTGGCAGAACCCCACTTTCCCGTGTTCCTACTTTGAAAGTCTTTACTCTGGTCCTTCTCCCTCCTGCTCTGCGCTGCCCACTCTCAATCCCGCTCGGGTGCTCTGAAGTCCTTCCTGTACGTCGGATCCTGGACCTACTTGACCCTCCTGGGGATTAGAATTCCGCAGCAATCCCTCTGTCTTCTGACAGATGCGGGGCGTACGGGTGCCGTCCTGCACGCGCCGTACCCCCTGGGATCCTTTCTGTAGAACGGAGCCTACTCCCTGCTCCCCTCCGGGGCCTTCTGACCTGGCCCTAACTGTGGAGCAGATCTCCTCCTGAGACTCTGCTCCCGGACTGTTCTTCTGAACTGTCCCGAGCTGTTCTTCTGAACTGTCCCGAGCTGTTCTTCTGAACTGCTCCCTGACTCTGATCTCTCCTTCTCCTGGGCCTCTCACTAGGCCTGCCTCCGGAGCAGAGTTCCTGCAGAGCCTCTGCTCCTTTCAGTTCTCCTTCTCTGACTGACTAATCTTTCTAAGATGGCTTCCCTATATATACTCCTACCAAAGTGCTCCCTCTAACTACTTCCTCCTCCCACACCCACTACTGGTTCTCCCTACCTTTGGGTCCCCCCCCACTCCAGCCAGGGTCAGGGCTCAGCAACTGCGCTCTGCATGTTGCCCTTCCAGCCGGCCAGGAGCAGTGTAGTGTTGGATGCAGGTGTTTTGGGGTTCCGTGCAGCACTCCCATCTTACCTGAGAGAAGGGGGACACCACACCTCTGGAGGAGGTGCAGTACCTCTGTGGCGACTGAACCCTCAGGGGCGCCACATTAGGTCATTTTACATCACCGCGAGCTGCCGAAGAGCCAGCAGCGCCGCCGGGAGCAGACAGGGGGCCATCGGAAGGTGAGTATATGTTTTTTTTAAATTTTAATTTTTTTTTAACTACAGGTACTATGGTACCCTGGTCTGGAGGAGAGTCTCCTCTTCTCCAGACCCGGGTACCATCCGCACATTGAATCGCTTAATATCTGCATATGCACATGTAGTCATGCGGATGTTATGCGGTCCAATGCAAGTCAATGGCGGCCATTTTGCCAAGATTCCGCACAATTAATGGTTGTGCTGTGGATTTTTCCGCAATGATAATAAGCAGCGGAAATTTCCGCAGCATGTGCATAGCACATGCGAATTATCATTGGGAAACCTGGCAGACAACTTAACAAGTGTTTTTAATGCGTTCCCGCCACGGGAATGCATTAAATCGGCATCGTGGGCACACAGCCTAAATCTTCCACATTAGGTTGGCACCTCACAATCCACTACTGTATCAGGACGACCTTGTCCAGCCCACAGTAGTCTGGGGACTACCAACAGCTCTCCACCACCATGGTTCCAAACTATGTTCTCGTTCGGATCTCTCCCAGATTTCCACTAAGCTGCCCTCACTTCCAGGATAATGCTTCTGCCACTTTTGCTGGATCCCTGTTCTAGTAGCATTTGCTTTCTGTCTGGCTGATGCTCCCTGTGCTGTAACTACAGGCACTATGGTGTACTAGGCCTCAACACCCCCTTATAAAGCTGGGACTCCTCCCTGAGCTTCACACTAATTGCTAATCCTTTCCATACCAAAACTCCTGCTGCTAGCAATAGCTTTCATAGTGCACTTATAAATCAATTCAGGAGCTGAAAAATATATGAGATGTGTGTCGGTTCACCAGAGTGACATAATTGTATAAATCTGTATCCACACCAGTATAACACTGTACTTGTTGAAAGACTGTGTATATATTTTGATGCAAGTTTTTAACTCTGTGTGAATGATTTAAAATGCATTGTATTACATGATTATATAGAGACGTAAGAATAAGCAGTTAATATATTGATTATAGAGAGTTCATTGCATGTTGTTAGAGGGTAGTAACGGTGAAATTTGCCCAACAACCAAAGAAGAGTTGGTGATTGGTCTAGCTCCATTGTGGGAGGGGCTTAGTTAATGTGCTCAGGGGATTTCCCAGTTGAAAGTACATGACAGGAATAAGTGGAGTGGCCATCTTGGAGTAGTCTGGAATATGTCCTGAACAGAAGAGGATGCGCTGGAAGGTAATTCAGCAGCATCTGCTTGTGAGAACACCCCATTGACACCAGAGAAGCGGCATATTGGAGCTGAGTGGAACCTGTCCAGGTTTGAGGAGATTCCTGTCAGAAATGCTGCTAAGAAACGATAAAGCCAGAACCTACAGTGAAGAAGTGTTGGACACTGCAAGGAATTAAGCCACAAGCATTATTGGTACCGCTCACAGGTTGAAAGGTCCCATTAGTGAGTAGATATTCACTCATCACATAACATTTTGGTGCCAAAATATTTTAGGCTGAGATAAAGCCTGTAGTTAGTTAGTTAGGTATGTTGACTGCTTCACACAATGTTGGTTGCTAATACCAGCTTCCAGAACTTTCAGATTCATTTTCACGGTTTCTGTTTGTGACTCGCCCCCTGGGCCGTGGGGCACTCGAAACCGGGCAATAGGGAGACGATGGGGGTAGTAGTGGCGACCCGGTCCCGTGGCTCAGGGAGGTCAGACCAGTGGCAGTCTTTTAGATGTCTTAGATAATGTCCGACTACGCCACCCGTGGATTGCGGTTATTAGGACAGCCGCTGCAGGGCAGACTGCTGGGGCCGATGATGTATGCAGCTGGGATGGTGTGACTCCCCACGGGAAGAGTGCGGCCCCAGGGCAGTGTAGTGGATGGTGGTGAGAGTCCCAGTACCGGTAATGCCGGAGGAGCGAAAAAGCACAGACAACGTACTGCAGTCCAGGGTCTTTACTCACGGTTAATATCCAAGTCACTTCTGCAGGGAATGACTGCCCGAGCCGTGCTGGGTCCACCAGGTGAGGGGCTCGGTCAACTCCCAGGCAGCTCAGGAGTATGGCTCAGGACCCCCTTTAATCCTTCCTCTGGCGTGCCTCACCAGTGACCCACTTTTGTCCAGCTACCGCGGACTTGTGCGGTTAAACGTGGGCCCTGTCCTCCGCTGTCCTATATGGTGCCTTCCTAGCAGGTTTGATGAGGTGTCGCACCAATAAATGATCACGACGTCCGGTCTTTGGCTGAGGGTAGTTTCTCCTCCACCAACTTGGGATCCGGCACCCTTAATCTGCCTGACCCTGCACCCTGGATTCTCGTGGGTTCTTAGGGTCCTTTCCACATTCTTGTTCCTGAGCTCTTCTGTTTCTCTGTCTCTCCTCCTTCTTTCCTGTTCCTTCTTCTCCTCCCTTCTCGTGGAGCTGGGCTGAGGTGACACCACAGCTCCCCTTCACCTCCTCCTCGGCCTCTCACTAGGCCCTCCTGGAGTAGAGTTCCTACAGAGCCTCTACTCCCTGTCTTCTCCTCTCTGGACAGGACTTCTCCCAGAGCTAAGATGGTGCCCACCTTTTATACCTCCCTCTAGCCATGAGCCCAGGTGACCAGCAACCAATGGGCTCCTACCTACGCTCAGGAACCAAGACCTATCTGCCCCTACAGCACTGGGTGTTCCACCCCCCTCCCCACTCCAGACAGGGACATAGTCGGTCGTGCCTGCACTTCTGTCTAGTGGGAGCACCGTTGAGCTGTCCCTCGGAAATGGGGTGTGTGTGCTGTATGCAGCTACCTGAGCCCTGGTCCATACTCCATCCTTACCTGGGAGTGGAATACCACACCTCTGGCAGAGGTGCAATACCCCTGTAGTGGCCGAACCCTCGGGGTGCTACATTTGTTTAATAACTGAAAATCCGAATCCACTTTGAAGTGCCGACACGGCACACAACGGACTCCGGACCACACTTGAACTCCATTTTGTTACAGGAGAAAGTTTCTGCACAGCATTTTATCACTGGAGTGGACAGTTATTCAACTGCATATGGCTATATTTACGGCTAAACTGCCGTCACCGTAGGTTTTTTTGGTATCTTCGGTACAGTTGAGGACAGACTGCTCCTCTGAGTTTTCTGCAGACACCACGGGAAGGGCGAGGGAAATTTGGTTGGGGAAATAGAGGAAATATTTGTAAGATTGTAAACTTCAGTGCTGTACCGCAGGCTAGCCTTTATGTTACACGAATACAATTAATCCAATTCTCCGGCTGTAAAACGGTAATAGGCGGCCGGTTTAGACCGGGACGCCAGCAGGCAAATCTATACAAAAATAGTAAATGCAGATTGCTAAGCTGCCATGCTGTATAGCACAGAGGTTCCAGCCGTTGGCTAATGTCTGCATAATGTTTAAATGTTTTCTATTGTCTGGGTAAAATATTCACTTAAGTAAATAAAATAGTTCTTTTGGGAGCGAACTGTGTAAGGGTATGTGCACACGATGCAGAAATGAAGCAGAAAATTTCTGCATCATTTATGCATCTCCCTGGCAGAAAAAACGCATGCAGATTGTGCATGCGTTTTTCCTGCAGAATACATGCGGATCCACATGCGGATTCACATGTGTTTCTGACGCGCCCCTGGGCCTGCTGTGTCGTGCGGCATCGCGCGCACGGGGGCTTACCCGGAGCCGGATCAGATGGGGGTAGTAGTCTCGTGGCGGTGACCCGGTCCGTGCCCAGGGAGTCAAACTGAGCGGCAGTCTTAGCAGTAGATGTTAGAATGTTCGACTACGCCACCCGTTGAATGCGGCTATGAAGCCGCCGCTGCAGGGCAGACCGCTGAGGCCGGTGGTACGCATGTGCAGCGTGGATGGTATAACCCCCAACGGGAGGGGTATGGCCTCAGGGCAGCAGATGTGGATGATAGTGGTAGTGATGGTGCAGCAAGGAAGCTCAGAGACGTGTGGTGCAGTTTCAAGGCTTTTACTCACAGGTGTTGCTCCGGTCACTTCGGCCAGCAGTGACCACCCGAGCCGTGCTGCGTCCACCAGGTGCGGGACTCGGCCAACTCCCAGGCAGTTCCAGAGCGTGGTCCCAAGCTCCCCTCTATTCCTTCCTACGGGCCGTCCTCACCAGGGACCCCCCTTTGTCCGGCTCCCTCGGGTCTTTTGGTGGCGAAACCTTTCCCGGCTTCCCTGACCCTATGCGTGGTTTGCCTTCCTGGTGGATATGGTGAGGGGTCGCGCCAAAACTTGTCCACGACCTCCGGTTCCTGGCTAAGGATGTTTAGCCTCTACCAGTTTGGGATCCGGTACCCTCTGCTGCCAACCCTTCACCCGTCTTAGTTCACTTGTGGGATCTCAGGTTTCCCTCTGCTTGTGTCTCTGGGCCTTTCACTGGGTTTTTCCTCTTCTTCCTCTTTCTCTGCGCTTCAGGCCTGGCCCTGGAGCTGGGCCCAGCCGGAGCCACAGCTCCCTGTCAGCCCTCTCTGGCTGAGCTCCTCTCTGCACAGGCTCTCCTCTGAACAGGACCCTGTCTAAAGATGGTGCCCACCTCTTATACTCCCTCTGACACCCGAGCCCAGGTGACTAGCACCCAATGGGCTCCTTCCTATGCCCAGAGTCCCTCCCCTGACTGCTCCTACACTACTGGGATGTTCCTCCCCCCCTCCCACTCCAGCCAGGGACAGACGCTGTCGTACCTGCACATCTATCTGGTGGGAGTACCGTTGTTCTGTCCCCCGGAAATGGGATGAGTGTAGTGCATGCAACTAACTGAGCTTGGTCCCACACTCCATCCTTACCCGGGAGTGGAATACCACACCTCTGGTTTGAGGTGCAATACCCCTGTAGCAGCCGAGTCCTCGGGGTGCTACATTCCCCCCTGGTAAACCACAGCACGTCCTCGGGCTGTAAAAGAATAAAACAAAATATACAAAATTTTTAAAGTATACACCAACATATAAAACATTAACTACAAACTCATCCCTTTATGGGAGGTACTTTTCTCTTTTAACCTTACGGGTATAAAACATTACGAAAACATTATCAGAAAAATATCATTAACTCTCTTAGCATCATAAACTTTTGATATAAAACTTTTCCATATAAAGCATTCTTGTTCCTCCGGCCACGGTGCAACTTATGACCGGGTAAAGTGCAACAGTCACTAGAGAAAAACAGTTCTTTATAAAACCAGAAGGGGGCGCTTTAGGAAGCGCAACTATTTACAGGATATGGCCGCTCTCAGTCCTCGGCCAGTGGGGAATAGGGAAATGGCTGCTCACAGTCCTCAGCCTGGTAAGGGATAGGGGCACACAGGAAACAGTTCTTTTAAACAGTTCCACACTAGTCCCAACGGGGACCACACTTCTCTTAGCAACAACTTAGGTACCCCTACGGGTAACTATATACAGTTCCTGGCTTAATCTACTTCCCTTCAGTAGCGGTATCCTCTCCTTGGCTCCTCCTGAGGGTAGTCTTCAGACCCGTCCGGGTCCTCTTGATCTTCCTCCCACTGTAACTCCTCCTCAGTCAACCGGTGCACGTGAAGGGCGTATGGTCCTTTGGCACACTGATGCCGGGTGAAGGTGACCTCATCACCCGGGTAGAGGTCACGTCCTCGGTGTCCCTCCGGCAGGTGGCTCTCAACATCCCTGCGGGTAACAAAGACATCGCCGGGGGTTCTGTGATCCCGGATAAAGCCCCAGCCGTGCTCCATTTGAAACTTTATTACAGTCCCGGTGGCGCGGGGACCGTGGGCCGCACGGCGGTTTCGTCGGGTCCAGCTTTTCTGCTCCGCGCTTTGGACCTGCAGCCGCTCCTCACGGACCCGCCTCTCTTGCCGTTCCCTCTGAAAGACTTCCAGTTGTTGTCGGCAACACTCCTCACGTTGGGCTGCGGCCGCCCGGGTCTCTTGAGTGAACCCCATGAGGTCTTCGCCGGTGGGGTCCCACGCAAATTGGGCCTCTTCCAATGGGAGCGAGACAATGTTGGCGGGCGCCGGAGCCGGGATCAGAGGCTCACACTGGGGCCACTCCTTCCGGAGTCGGGGGTTGACGTACTCCGGTGGCCACACGAAGGACTGCCCATCCGGGCAAGTGTGCTGTGCGAATAGGTCTTCACCCAGGGGCAGCACTGTGGAGGTTGAGGGAGCGGTGGGGGCAGCGGCGCCCGGATTCACCAGGCCTTGCGACCAGGCCGGTGGCACTCTGAAGGTGAAGGGTACTGTGGAGACGGCGGCGCCGTGGGGTACTCGGCCTTGCGACCAGGACGGTGACGCTGTGGAGGTAGAGGGCGCTGTGGAGACTGCGGCGCCCGGGGGTACTCGGCCCTGCGACCAGGCCGGGGGCCCTTCCTCTTTTGCCGCGCTCAGGGTCAAGGGGCGTGGCGTAACAGAGGGCACGACCGCGGCTCCTGCCACTTGAGGCCTAGTTGGAAGCAGCGGCGGTGCGGCAACGGGCGCGGTAAGTGGAACTTCGGGCTCTGCGACGGGGAGCTGGGGCAGGCTTGCGGCTACGGGGCACGGGGTGATGACGTCCCCATTACCTGCTTCCATCTCTGCGGCTCCCTCCGCGGCGTCGTCTCCGGCCTCCGTTCCTCCTGCACCATCCTCAGGGGCCGACACGCTCCACGTTGCGGGTGGCATCCTCTGCTGGCGGGTTCCAGCCTGCTGGATCATCTCTCTCCTCCACTCGGCCAGCGCTTCTTGCTGTACCCGGGCCATCTTCCGGGCCAAGGCCTCCAGCGCGGTCTGTGCACGCTCCCGATTTCTGGGGAGCTGTGCCGGGATCTCCACCAGGCCTTCTGGGGTGGCAGCCTGTAACATGTTCCGGACCACAGGGTCGGTGCTGATCGACTCTCCCTCCATCTCCGGGTGCGATCTGTCCAGACTCCTCCAGGCCGCACCCATCTTCTCTGTTTTGTTCTGTATCCGCCCCCATTGAGGGTGGTCCCGGGGCAACTTAGTGATTGTCAGTTCCAGGGGCAGCCCTCTCACGCTGATGGACATTTCTATCTTTGCAGTCTCTGCTGGTGGGGGCGGTTTCCGCTTTTGGCGCCATTCCTGGACCTGGCCCACGATGGGAGGCGGCCTCTTGCCACCCTCTGGCACGCCCATAATGGAGTCCGCTCTGCCAGGGCGGGAAATCGTCTCAGATGGCGGGAATCGTCTCCTTATGGCGGGAAACTCCGTGGATGGCGGGAAAAGGCTGCAGATGGCGGGCAAACGGCGGGAAACGATCCGAGATGGCGTCCGATGGCGGGGACCCTCCGGAATTGGCGGGAGACTCCTTTTTAGGTAAATGTGAACTTTTCTTCAGGCACGCAGTACCCGTCGGTTGCGGGCACGAAATCCTGCCGACTACGCCAAAGTTGACGCGCCCCTGGGCCTGCTGTGTCGTGCGGCATCGCGCGCACGGGGGCTTACCCGGAGCCGGATCAGATGGGGGTAGTAGTCTCGTGGCGGTGACCCGGTCCGTGCCCAGGGAGTCAAACTGAGCGGCAGTCTTAGCAGTAGATGTTAGAATGTTCGACTACGCCACCCGTTGAATGCGGCTATGAAGCCGCCGCTGCAGGGCAGACCGCTGAGGCCGGTGGTACGGATGTGCAGCGTGGATGGTATAACCCCCAACGGGAGGGGTATGGCCTCAGGGCAGCAGATGTGGATGATAGTGGTAGTGATGGTGCAGCAAGGAAGCTCAGAGACGTGTGGTGCAGTTTCAAGGCTTTTACTCACAGGTGTTGCTCCGGTCACTTCGGCCAGCAGTGACCACCCGAGCCGTGCTGCGTCCACCAGGTGCGGGACTCGGCCAACTCCCAGGCAGTTCCAGAGCATGGTCCCAAGCTCCCCTCTATTCCTTCCTACGGGCCGTCCTCACCAGGGACCCCCCTTTGTCCGGCTCCCTCGGGTCTTTTGGTGGCGAAACCTTTCCCGGCTTCCCTGACCCTATGCGTGGTTTGCCTTCCTGGTGGATATGGTGAGGGGTCGCGCCAAAACTTGTCCACGACCTCCGGTTCCTGGCTAAGGATGTTTAGCCTCTACCAGTTTGGGATCCGGTACCCTCTGCTGCCAACCCTTCACCCGTCTTAGTTCACTTGTGGGATCTCAGGGTTCCCTCTGCTTGTGTCTCTGGGCCTTTCACTGGGTTTTTCCTCTTCTTCCTCTTTCTCTGCGCTTCAGGCCTGGCCCTGGAGCTGGGCCCAGCCGGAGCCACAGCTCCCTGTCAGCCCTCTCTGGCTGAGCTCCTCTCTGCACAGGCTCTCCTCTGAACAGGACCCTGTCTAAAGATGGTGCCCACCTCTTATACTCCCTCTGACACCCGAGCCCAGGTGACTAGCACCCAATGGGCTCCTTCCTATGCCCAGAGTCCCTCCCCTGACTGCTCCTACACTACTGGGATGTTCCTCCCCCCCTCCCACTCCAGCCAGGGACAGACGCTGTCGTACCTGCACATCTATCTGGTGGGAGTACCGTTGTTCTGTCCCCCGGAAATGGGATGAGTGTAGTGCATGCAACTAACTGAGCTTGGTCCCACACTCCATCCTTACCCGGGAGTGGAATACCACACCTCTGGTTTGAGGTGCAATACCCCTGTAGCAGCCGAGTCCTCGGGGTGCTACATTTCCGCATGCAGATTGACAAGCGCTTTCCAGGCGATTTTAGCATCACTTGGAAAGTGCTTGACAACTAGGTCACACTATATAAATCCATGCAAACAGCATGGATTTATATAGTGTGACCCGAGAGAGTGTATATACTTACCTCCGATGGCCCGCGCTGTCCTGCTTCCGTTCTCCCGGCTGCCGGCAACTTTGAATTGAAAGACCTGCCGACGTCAGCGTCACGTGACCCGTCACATGACTCTGACGTCAGCGCAGGTCCTTCAACTCACTGCAAGTGCCGGGAACCAAGCAGGAGCGCTGCGCGGGCCAACAGATGGTAAGTATATATATATTTTTTATTTTATTCTTGTTTTACAGCTTTTTTAATGGTACCTGGGTGTGGAGGAGACTCTCCTCTTTTCCACACTCGGGTACCATCCGCACATTAGAACGTGCCAATAGCGCAAGTACAGATGCAGTCTTGCGGAATTGGCGCGTTCTAATGCAAGTCAATGGCGGCGAAAACGCCGCGTTTATGCAAAATTAATTGACATGCTGCGGATTTTTGAGCGCAGCGTTTATGCTGCGGAAAAATCCGCATCATGGGCACAGCACATGCGGATTTCAATTGGGGAACATTGCTGCCCTTCTACCATGCGTTTTTAATGCGTTTCCGCGGCGTTTACGCAACTGCAAAAACGCCGCGGAAACGCATTAAATACGCATCGTGTGAACTCAGCCTAAGAGTTGGTTTTCTCGCCTGTGGCTCTGCCGTGTCCTGAAGAACACTCCCGGAACACGACTTACAAATGCATGACATGATCATAATATATTATTTATTATATGATCTTCTGTGGGGGCTGATCAGTCTTCCACTTTCGTACATGGTGATTCGGGAAGGGAGTGAATGCCGCTGTTGATCTGGGGTGGATGATGAGGTGGGAAAAGGGAGAATGCTGCTGTGAGTCTGAGAGGGGTGGGGATGGGGAGAATGCTGTGGGGATTCGGGAAGGGTGATAATTCTGCTGTGAGATGATAGGGGATGGGAAGGTGGAGAATGATGTTTGAAAGGGGGAGAATACAGCAGTGATTTAGGAAGATAATCGGAAGACAGAGAATTCTGGAGTGATTTGTTGGGGTAGGAAGATATAGATTGCTGCACTGATTTGAGAGGGGAAGGAAGGTGTAGAATGCTGCAGTAATTTGAGAGGGGAAGGAAGGTGTAGAATGCTGCAGTGAATTGTGGGGGGTAGGAAGGTGTAGAATGCTGAAGTGAATTGTGGGGGGTAGGAATGTGTAGAATGCTGAAGTGAATTGTGGGGGGTAGGAAGGTGTAGAATGCTGAAGTGAATTGTGGGGGGTAGGAATGTGTAGAATGCTGAAGTGAATTGTGGGGGGTAGGAAGGTGTAGAGTGCTGCAGTAATTTGAGAGGGGAAGGAAGGTGTAGAATGCTGCAGTAATTTGAGAGGGGAAGGAAGGTGTAGAATGCTGCAGTGAATTGTGGGGGGTAGGAAGGTGTAGAATGCTGAAGTGAATTGTGGGGGGTAGGAATGTGTAGAATGCTGAAGTGAATTGTGGGGGGTAGGAAGGTGTAGAGTGCTGCATTGATTTGTGCGGGGTAGGGAGGTATAGAATGCTGCAGTGATTTGAGGAAGGGCGTGAAATGAGAAAATGCTGCAGTGATTTGGAGGAAGATGAGAAGGGGGAGAATGCTGCTGTGAGTCAGAGAGGAGTAGAAAGGGGGAGGAGGATGCAGTAATTTGTGGAGGGCTAGGAAGGTGGAGAATGCTGTAGTGATACGGGAAGGGTTGTGAAGGGGGAAAATGCTGCTGAGTCAGAGAGGGGCTAGACTGGGAAAATATTGTTATGGGAAGAGAGAGAATCCTGAGTTAAGTCAGAGAGAGGTGGGAAAAGGGAGAATGCTGTAGTGAGTTGTGGAGGGATGGGGAGTGGGAGAATGCTGCACTGAATCAGAGAGGGCTGGAATGTGGGAGGAAAATGAAGCCAGTTATGGCAATAAATATGGAATGAGGAAAAGAAAAAAAATATGCCCATTATTGGTGTGTAATATAAGGGGGAAAGGGGAATGAATGATGTTAGTTGAGGCATAATGGGACCGACCTAAATGACCACACAATTTTGGATTCAGCCTTGTGATGACCTAAATGAGACAATTATGTTATTTTACTCTATATGTGGGTATAAAATATCAGACGACGTGCAATTTCAAAGTTTTTTTCCTTGGTAACCCTTTGGGCCCAAAGTAAGACAGCCACACATGTCAATCAAAAGTATCAGAGATGGCTTACAAAGCATCATACTTTTTTTTTAAATTATGGACACTGTTTAATGTCTAATTAGGATCTACAATGTAGAAGATTTGGTGTCAGTAAAGCCCTTGTGATACGTTCATTCAGTAAGAATTATGGACAGTTTTGCAAATAGTGGAAGTGCGTCCTGCGGGTGCGGAGGTGATTGTGCGCTCGCTGTCCTGAAGAGAACCGTGGGTGCAAAGCTAAGAGTCACAAAGAAGTATGAGGAAAGACTTCTCTGAGGACACCATTGTTATACGTGGCACATGTTAGGTGGGAGGCCCTGCCCTTGTCCTTCTTACCCCGAGACAATGTTTTTCTAAATATGTCTGGTATATACAACGTTAATGAAAGTGGCCACACTTTGTAAGTGTGACACCCCAGGGGTCTGGTTGTCACAGTGATAGAGATATTACGTCTGAGAGCAGGTGGGAGGTCCTTTGGTCAGGGATCCTGTGCATGCCACACCTCCTGCCCAGCCTTGGGAGGGGAAGAACTTCCCCTGTATAAACCCGTGGCTGAGGCAGGGTTAGTGAGTCCAGGAAGAGTAGAGACAAGAGCAGCATAGGAAGCAGCAGAGTCACAAGGAGTCAGGGGCTGGCAGCTAAAGAGCTCGCCCTGACTAAGAAGATTCTTTACCGGACCCGGAGTCCGAGGCTGTGGGGACTAACTTCTACCCAGCAGCAGAATCCGTCAGGCAGGGGATTTCAGGTCCCCTGGCCCAGAAGCCCGAAGGCCCGGTCACACGCGTGGGACCAGCACCGCCATCGTGGAGCGGAAGCCATTAGAAGGCCCCGAGTCACCGGCCATACGGGTGAGCACCACACGGTACACTCAGGGACGTGGGCTACTTACATCAGCTTCTAGCAAGGTAGCCAGAAGAGTACAGTCAGCTTGGGAGGCCTACAACTACGCCTGGCCAGGGGAGATCCCATCTGCTCAAGGACTGACCAGGCCCCGTTCGCTAGCAAGTACTCCGGGAGGGTCTATCGTTGTTACCAGTAAAGACCCTGAACGCTACCATACCGTCTCTGAGTGGTTCCTGCTACCCCCATCATCCACGTCGGCTGCCCTGAGGCCATACCCCTCCCGTTGGGGGTTATACTATCACGCTGCACCATCCTTCCACTGGCCTCAGCGGTCTGCCCTGCAGCAGCAGCCCCCTGGCTGCATTCAACGGGTGGCGTAGTCATCAACCATTTTCTACCGCTAACAGACTGCCGTCCAGTTTGACTCCCTGGGCATGGACCGGGTCACCGCCACGAGACTACAACCCTAAACAGATCCGGCTCCGGGTAAGCTCCCGCGTGCGCAACGCAGCGCGACACAGGCCCAGGGGCGCGTCAACTTTGGCGTAGTCGGCAGGATCACGTGCCCGCAACCACCGGGTACTGCGTGCCTGAAAAGCAAAGACTGTTCAAACTTACCAGTGGTGAAGATTCCCGCCATCGGTGAAGATTCCCGCCATCCGGCGCCATCTTCAGCCTTCTTCCCGCCATCGGTGAAGTTTCCCGCCATCCGGCGCCATCTTCAGCCTTCTTCCCGCCATCCGTGGAGTTTTCCCGCCATTGGACGCCATCTTGAGGACGCCGCGCGGGAAGAAGAGGGGCGTGGACTCCGAAAGCGCGCGAGAACTGAAGCCCCGCCTCACGTCCGGACGTTGCGTAAGGTCCTGGAAGGAGCCCAGCAGACGCCGACGTCACAGGAGCGCGACGGAAGGTCCTCAACCCTGACGATCCACTGCGGAGCCGCGGCCTACGGAACAGGATCATCGCAAGGTAGGCCACGGTCCACTAGGGGGGAGGAAGATGTCGGATACGGAGGAGAGCTCCACTGCCTCAACCCCCGCCAGCGCTACCGCTGTTGCAGTTATGCCCTTCACCATGCCCTATATCCCGGGAGCAGCTTGGCTACCCCAGTACTCAGGGGAGTCACATACCCTGCATGACTTTAGAGAAAAGCTGGATAGCCTCTTCCAGGTGTACCCCCTCACAGAAGAGCAAAAAGTGAGCATCCTGGTGGCCCAACTAACTGGGGCAGCCAAAAGGGAAGTAAAATCCTGGCCACCTGGGAGGAAGACTGTCGCAGGGATACTAACCCGGCTGAAGGACACTTTTGATACCCGCACCTCAGCCGAGATTAAACTTAGATTCTACGGGTGCAAGCAGCGAGCGCATGAGAGTATAAGGGACTATGCACTCAACCTACAAGAGGCCCTGAGGGCCATTAAGCAGACCGACCCTAATGGAGTGGGAAACGAGGACAGGCTGTTGACCGAACAATTTATAGAGGGTTTATATTGCAATGCCCACCGCACCCAGTTGCGGGCAATGGCCTTACAGGACCCTCATCTAGAATTTGCACAGTTCAAGGACAGAGCCATCCGGGTGCTCCGAGAACCGGCACCAGGTGGCGTTGTGACCCACAGACGCCCCACTACCACTTACTACCAGGAGGCGGCGCCCTTGTCAGCAGGGCCTGTGGGAGCTGATGCGCAGGCTTTGGACAATGACCCGGCTCCAGACCTACACCATCAGGTCCAAGAGCTAGCTAAAAGCGTTGCTGCGCTAACCCGAACTGTGCAGTCTTTACAGGTTTCCACTCCAGGGAAGATCCAGCTGGCATCCGGACCGGAGGACATCCCGTGGCGTCGACCAAGGAGGACCCCACCGGCCAGAGGAAGACCCAGTGACCGATACAGCGAGGACGGACGACCCATCTGCCGCCGCTGCAATCAACCCGGACATATGGAAAGGTACTGTTCTTTAAACGGGCACAACCTGGGGTAGAGGGCCAACCCCCAGGAAAAAGATCACCAGGCCCATCGAACTGGCGCGACAGATATGTGGGAGGACGTCCAGTCTTGCCTGTGGTACTGGATGGCATTCCCATGAGTGCCCTACTGGACACCGGGTCACAGGTCACCACTATCCCGTACGTGCTCTTCAAGCAGTACTGGAATGACTCGGATATTACCCGGTACCCTGACGACGACTTGAGTATCATCGCCAGCAATGGTCAGCCCGTGCCACAGATCGGATTTAAAGAGGTGACCATCAAAATTGGTAGAGTCGAACTGGCCGCACAGGGACTGATCATTGTAGATATTGACAAACATGAGAGTCACCCAAAAATAACTCTAGGAACTAATGTAATTGAAAATTGTCTTGCAGAGGTGATTTTCCTTTTACAGCAGGTTGCCAAGAATGCCAGCTCCGGCGAGCAGCGGGTGCTCCAGAAAGAGATCCGGGCACTGATGCAACGGCAACAAGTGGAACTCTCCGGCGGTGAGATTGGTAGCGTAAGAATGTGTGACCCTTTTCCTATTGCCATGCCCCCAAAAAGTGAAATGATGATTTGGTGCCGGGCAGCTATTGGTCTGAGAGGTAGAGATTACCAGGCAATGGTAGAACCAGTTTACTCAGACAGTAGGCCCACCATTTTGACAGCACGGGGGGTGGTCAATGTACGCCATGGGAGGGTGCCCGTTCGCATAATAAATATCGGGGAGAGGGAAGTGTACCTGCCCCGGTATGCCACGCTAGCCAAATTATATACCACTAATCAAAATTCTATACAATCTGTAGAACCCTTGCCTCCATCTCACCCGGAGGAAGGTAACGGCTCTAAGAAAGACATGGAGGACTGGTGTCAGCAACTACATCTGGGTACTGACTCCACTCCCTCACACCAGAAACAAGGAGTCTATCGGGTGGTTCAAGAGTATGAGAGAGTGTTTAGTAAACACCCGTTAGACTTCGGGCGAGTCAAGGGGGTAGAACACCGCATCCCCACGGGAGATCATCCTCCCATAAAAGAGAGGTATCGACCCGTACCCCCTGCACATTACCAACACGCCAAGGGGATGCTTAGAGACATGAAGGAGGCTGGGGTAATCCGGGATAGCTGTAGCCCCTGGGCAGCCCCACTAGTTTTAGTCAAAAAGAAAGACAACACCATGAGGATGTGTGTAGATTACCGGAAAATCAACCGTATCACACACAAGGATGCGTACCCCTTACCAAGGATAGAGGAGTCATTGGCTGCTTTAAGATCTGCTAACTTCTTCTCTACCTTGGATCTCACTAGCGGGTACTGGCAGGTTCCTGTAGCAGAGGCGGACCGGGAGAAGACCGCATTCACCACCCCGATGGGACTTAGCGAGTTCACCTGCATGCCGTTCGGACTCTGCAACGCCCCAGGAACCTTCCAACGATTAATGGAGTGCTGTCTGGGCCACAGAAACTTCGAGACGGTCCTGTTGTACCTGGACGATGTCATCGTATACTCCAAAACTTATGAGGACCACCTGAAACACCTGGCGGAGGTGTTCGAAGCTCTGGCGAGTTACGGCCTAAAGGTGAAACCCTCCAAGTGTCACCTCCTGAAACCAAAGGTGCAATACCTGGGACACGTGGTGAGCGCTGACGGAGTGGCTCCCGACCCCGATAAGATCACCGCAATCAAAGGATGGCCAAGCCCTTCCAGCGTAAAAGAAGTGCGGCAGTTCCTAGGGTTGGTAGGCTACTACCGAAGGTTTATTCCCGGTTTCACCAAAAAGGCGGCGCCTATGCAGGACCTCCTGATAGGCCAGTCCCGGAAGGCCAAGAACCAGAAGCCGCCCTTCAAATGGGAAGAGCTAGAGGAAGAGTCCTTCCGCCAGCTGAAGATGGCCCTCACGGGGGATGAAATCTTGGCGTATCCGGACTATAGCCAGCCCTTCATCCTCTACACCGACGCCAGTAACGTCGGGCTAGGAGCCGTACTGTCCCAGATTCAGCAGGGGAAAGAGCGAGTAATCGCCTATGCCAGCCGAAAACTGCGACCCACCGAAAGGAATCCCGAGAATTATAGCTCATTTAAGCTAGAGTTCCTGGCCGTGGTATGGGCAGTCACCGAGCGCTTTAAGCATTACCTCGCTTCTTCCCGGTTCACCGTATACACGGATAACAACCCGCTGACACACCTGGACACGGCAAGACTCGGTGCCCTGGAGCAGAGGTGGATGGCCCGTCTGTCCAACTACGAGTTCACAATTAAATACCGGGCAGGGCGCTCCAATACCAACGCGGACGCCCTGTCCAGGATGCCCAACCTGCCGGACGGAGGAGAAGATCCGGAGGGATTGGAAGAAGTTGAACTCCCTGCGTTCCACCGTCATGGGACTATCCAGTATTCCCACCGGGTAAGGAGTAAGCAGGCTGCTACGTTGAACCCCTTACCTCACTACAACTGGGCGGAAACGCAAGACAGCGACCCTGCCGTCCGACTGGTGAAGGAGATGCTGACTCGCCCGGAGGCTAGCCTGGAATCAGACGCTCCAGAGGAAGCCAAACAACTATGGGCAGAGAAGAGTCGACTGTTCCTTTACAAGGGGAAGTTGTGCCGCAGAATGGTTAACTCCAGGACGCATGAACTACTCTGGCAAGTAGTGGTGCCACGAAGAGACGCAGCCATGGTGATGGAGGCATACCACGACGGAGCTGGACACTTCGGGTGGAAAAAGCTGGAGTTCCTGCTGCGCGAGCGGTTCCACTGGGTAGGCATGAGGGGAACCATCGAGAAGTGGTGCAGAGACTGTGGCCCGTGCAATCTGAGAAGGAAGGACCGGGCCAGCCAGAAGACTCCCCTGCAGTCCATCGTCACCCGGCAACCGTTGGAACTGGTAGCCTTGGATCATGTAAAACTGACCCCCAGCAGAAGTGGCTACGTCTACGCGTTAACCATCGTGGATCATTACTCCCGGTTTCTGGTTGTCGTCCCCGTCAAGGACTTAACGGCTCGAACAGCAGCTAGAGCCTTCCAGCAGCACTTTTGCCGTCCACACGGGTACCCGGACCAAGTGCTGACGGACCAGGGACCTGCCTTTGAAGCGGAGGTCTTTCAGGAATTCTGCAATCTGTATGGCTGCCGGAAGATAAGGACGACACCCTACCATCTGCAAACTAATGGACTTTGTGAGAAAATGAACCAGGTGGTAATGGATCTTCTAAAAACGTTGCCCCTGGAAGAACGCAGTCTGTGGCCTGAGAAGTTGCCCGATCTGGTGGACCTATACAACCACATCCCGGTAGGTTCCACCAACTGTACCCCGGCTTACCTAATGAGGGCAAGACCTGGTAAGTTACCTGTTGACCTGGAAATGGGAGTCCTGACGCCCGAGGACACTTCACCAGAAACAGACTGGGACACAGAGAGGCAGCAGCAGTACCGGAAAGTACAGGAGAGCGTGGAGCGAAGTCTCTGTCAGGCTAGGGAAAGACAAGAGAAGACTTACAACCAGTATGCTCCCGCTGTTCCCCTGGTACCCGGAGAGCAGGTCTTGAAGAGGAAGAGACGGCTCCACAAGTTGGACGACCAGTGGGAGAAGGACCCGTACACCGTACTGCCCTCAAGCCACGAGAACCCGAAGGTCTGTACCATCAGTAAAGACGGAGGGGAAACCACAGCCATTGTATCCCGGGACCACCTGAAGAAGTGCCCCGAACAACTGAGGAACCCTGAGGAGGAACAGGAAGACCATCGACCCGTGGAAGAAAGGGAAGATATGGTTAGTACCGTGCTCGGGGACTTCCCTCGGTCTTGGACTCAAGTCAATGGTGCAGTTGTGGTACCCGTACTCACCTTCCTCCAACCATCATCCCAAGAACCTACGGAGCAACGGGTAGAGCTGAAAGAGCAGCCGGTCCAGGAGGCAGAAGACTCCACCCAAGCGGAACAGGAGAATCCACCCTCTGCTTATAGTGAGCCTGCCGTACCCCTAGTGAGACAAAGAGCCGGTAGACAGCTGCCCAGTTTACCCTTGACAGCTCCTACACCCTGTAGTTCAGGGCCAGACAGTCAGCTCCGTAGGTCCACTAGGGCCACTAGAGGCCAGTTACCCGCACGTTGGAGGATCTAAATGTTTAAGTTGTTTTACAATGTTTACCTGTTTATTGTTGCTTGTGTATAATTTTGTGTTTCTAGTTATTTTTAGGAAACCTTGGTGGATTTACCGGGAATCCTTTGTATATAGTTGGAGCGTAACCCAGGATGGACTAGAGACTGTTAAGGACTCGGGGTAGGACAGACCCCTACCTGGTTACGTCTCCCTGTGTTGGTGAAATGGACACCTTTGCTTTTCTTCAAAGACTGCACCCGGTTGCGGACATCCGTGACCATCTTATTGTGTTTCCTTATTGTATTTTATTGTTCTTTGATATACCTTGTTATATTTTTCTAAAAAGTGTTTAGTCCCGGAGTACTAAATTTCACTAGGGGGGAGTGTGACACCCCAGGGGTCTGGTTGTCACAGTGATAGAGATATTACGTCTCAGAGCAGGTGGGAGGTCCTTTGGTCAGGGATCCTGTGCATGCCACACCTCCTGCCCAGCCTTGGGAGGGGAAGAACTTCCCCTGTATAAACCCGGGGCTGAGGCAGGGTTAGTGAGTCCAGGAAGAGTAGAGACAAGAGCAGCATAGGAAGCAGCAGAGTCACAAGGAGTCAGGGGCTGGCAGCTAAAGAGCTCGCCCTGACTAAGAAGATTCTTTACCGGACCCGGAGTCCGAGGCTGTGGGGACTAACTTCTACCCAGCAGCAGAATCCGTCAGGCAGGGGATTTCAGGTCCCCTGGCCCAGAAGCCCGAAGGCCCGGTCACACGCGTGGGACCAGCACCGCCATCGTGGAGCGGAAGCCATTAGAAGGCCCCGAGTCACCGGCCATACGGGTGAGCACCACACGGTACACTCAGGGACGTGGGCTACTTACATCAGCTTCTAGCAAGGTAGCCAGAAGAGTACAGTCAGCTTGGGAGGCCTACAACTACGCCTGGCCAGGGGAGATCCCATCTGCTCAAGGACTGACCAGGCCCCGTTCGCTAGCAAGTACTCCGGGAGGGTCTATCGTTGTTACCAGTAAAGACCCTGAACGCTACCATACCGTCTCTGAGTGGTTCCTGCTACCCCCATCATCCACGTCGGCTGCCCTGAGGCCATACCCCTCCCGTTGGGGGTTATACTATCACGCTGCACCATCCTTCCACCGGCCTCAGCGGTCTGCCCTGCAGCAGCAGCCCCCTGGCTGCATTCAACGGGTGGCGTAGTCATCAACCATTTTCTACCGCTAACAGACTGCCGTCCAGTTTGACTCCCTGGGCACGGACCGGGTCACCGCCACGAGACTACAACCCTAAACAGATCCGGCTCCGGGTAAGCTCCCGCGTGCGCAACGCAGCGCGACACAGGCCCAGGGGCGCGTCATAAGCAGCACGGAATTTTGATTTATATGTCCTGACTCAAGAGTAATGAGGGCTGTTTTTTTGGGGATTATTATACAGGTTTTAGCCTACAAAAATAACAAAGTCCCAACCAGACAGCATGCAGCAGAAAAAACTGAGTCAATCAAGGATCACTGCTGGATATTGCTGCTTTACTGGGCTGAGCTACCATTCAGGATACTGGGTGGTTGAGTAACAGCCACTCATCAGAGCGAACGGCTACTGTACTCGTGACTATAATGTTTTATTAAAGAGCTCTGAGATGTTTGCTAAAAACTAAGAAATATTTTAAAAAAATTGTTTCAGGAGGTCAACCTTGTGCTCCCTCCCCCACCTTACTGTCCTGTGTGCGGCTGTGAGAAAACTGACTGCAGCAGGAGCCTCCCCCCTATGCTTTACCTGCAGTAAAGCCTGGCTTCAGCTATCCACCAGTTGATATGGAATTAACCCCTTGTTTCTCTTCAGGAAATTAGACTGACTGCACACAGTTCAAGGCCCTAACCTTGGCATACAAAGCCATCCACAACATGTCTCCTCCATACAACTGTGACCTAGTCTCCTGGTACTTACCTACACGCAACCTCCGATCTTCACAAGATCTCCTACTCTACTCCCATCTTATCTCCTCTTCCCATAATCACATCCAAGATTTCTCCCGTGCATCCCCCCTACTCTGGAACTCTCTACCCCAACACATCAGACTCTCGCCTACTGTGGAAACCTTCAAAAGGAACCTGAAGACCCACCTCTTCTGACAAGCCTACAACCTGCAGTAACCACCACTCCACCATACTGCTGTATGACCAGCTCTACCTTCACCTACTGTATCCTCACCCATTCCTTGTAGATTGTGAGCCCTCCCGGGTAGGGTCCTCTCTTCCTCCTGTACCAGTCGGTGACTCGTTTTTGTTCAAACTATTGTACTTGTTGTTTGCTATGTATACCCCTTTTTCACACGTAAAGCGCCATGGAATTAATGGCGCTATAATAATAAATAATAATAATACTGAAAATGCTAAATAAAATCACAAAAATTCCTCTTTTTGTAAAAATTTTTTAATCCAGTGCTGGGTTATCAAATATTCTGTATTAATGGACAATAATGGAAACATATCTGTAAGACTCACATGGAATGGTGCAAGACCTCCAGAAAGGCTGCCAAAATGAAAGTGATACTGAATATACACCTAATGTCCAACCAGAAAGTCTCACCTATATGGTTGCCAACTTTTGGAAGATGGCATCCAGGATAGGATGAGTCCTGTGGAGTGCGTCATTTTTGTACCTGGGCACACTCATTTTATTGGCCATGCCCATTTTCCGCCCTCACAGTTTTGATCCCCCGGTTCTCCAGAAGAAATATTTTTGGAAGCGATGATTTCTCAAAGGTGGGAGATTTGCCTGCTTTTCTGAGCGACACCTTGAATTTTTTCCAGGTGCCTGGAAACCAGAAGATGATGGGAAAGTTGGAATCTATGAGTTTCTACAAATTAGGGGATTCCACCATGCACCTTGTTTCTTTGGTCAGGTCCTGGACAGTGGTGGTCATGACCCACCCTGGAAACTGTATAGGGAATGACTTGCTGTTAATTCAGCAGATTTGTGCACAATGGGTCATCCTCCATGCAGGTCCCCAAGCGAGAAAAACTGACCTAAAATGAGAAAATTGTGTAAATTTTTAATTTCCTATCCATGTACATAGAATGAGCAGAACACAGTCACTTGACCAAGATGGGGTGAATCTACAGACTTTCCCACGACCTAATCTTCATTATAACGTCTTCCCAGGTTCTGATGTGATTTTGCTCTGTATCCAGACTCTGCATTTACCCTCCTGGGGTTAAGCAAGCATCAGATGGTGATATATGTACATTTCCTCACTCCCCGTCATGCAAATTCTGTGGATTTCATATCCTTGAGATTGTTGCATTGTCACAAGAGATGAGCGGCCCTTCCAATATTTTCTTTGGCTTGGCTTCCCAGCCACTAGCCCAGAGTTGTAGAAATTTCTCACTGCTTTCGCTAAGTGCGTGACGCTGGGCCCAGTCCCGTGTCGGATTAAGGGGCGGATTAGAGGAAAGGTACGTGTGATTTACACATCCATTCCATGTAATTGGGGTGAGACAACTGGCGGGCGTCCAACCTGAGCAATGCTCTTACCTTGCCCCTGGCATGTAGACAATTATTACAATGCTCCGAGCCAGAGCTGTGCACCTTCAATACGAGCAAAGCAACTAAACTCCCATATTCCCAGATATCTACAGGCAAAAATGAAACACATGAGCTATGCTGAAGGAGTCGATTCTAGTGGATAAACTGGGATTTGTGGATCTACAATCTCAGGGATCAATAGTAAATTAGATTTTTATTCCTTCTGGGGTAAATCAATAAATCTTGAATATTAAGAAGATGCTGAATGTAGAGGAGAATAACAGATGTTTTAGGTCCAGCACTGATTGTTATGGGCTAGGCATAGGGGGGCACCATGGCCAAGATTGGACACCATCTAGGTTCTCGAGATGGTTCACCAAACTGCTACCAAGCTCCCATTGCTTGGTAAACGCCACTTCATAGGATGGTGGCGCAACTCTTGCCTTTCATTATAATGTCAGGGCAACTATGGAGACATCAAGCCTTGAATAGGAGCTATCTACTCATATGACAGACTACCACCTCATCCATCAACATTTTACCAAGAAGAGCATGCCTTTAGATGTACAAACCTACTGTCACGGCGGCAACTTGGGGGCCTTCTCAGCGCCATCCCACTCACCATGGTCACCCCGACGCGCCTACTCACATTGGGTGAGTTCACTGAGGCTATTTCCTGCAGCACTCCTCCACACAGATACTACAGCATGGTGTTTCTATCTAGCCTTAGGGGGAAGTAGCCTGTCTCTGCAGGAATTTAACTGTGTCCTGCAGAGATTGGCTTCCCTTGCCTATCCTGTGCTAGCAGAGCCTTTATCAGCCCCGGCTAGCTTTCTGTC
Source organism: Phyllobates terribilis (assembly GCF_046119375.1). Taxonomy (NCBI): domain Eukaryota; kingdom Metazoa; phylum Chordata; class Amphibia; order Anura; family Dendrobatidae; genus Phyllobates; species Phyllobates terribilis. Next base: position 79,728,290 of record NW_027362765.1, read on the forward strand.
CTGTCTGACCTCTCCGCTCCTGACTCCGGCTATTCTTATTGACGGTGTGCTGCCTGCCCTGACCTCAAACTATCTGATCACGCTTTGTCTTTGCCCTTATGTACTACGCACCCCTGACTCTGACCCTCTGGTCAGCTGATGCACAGCCGGGGATTGCCCTGGAGTGGTACCTGGAGACTACTTGTGGCCCAGCCTATCCTCATCATCAGAGGCTCTAGTGAAAACCGGGTAGACGCTTAGTCACACCTCTCCAGGGTACCCCAACCTGCAGGACATTATAAACCCTGCTTTGTAGATATCTATGGGTGCAGCCATCTAATGTGTATGAGGGCCTTTTTAATGTCATCTGTCATCTTGACATCTTTAACTGAAGCCTTTCAAGATGGCTTTAAATAATGTCCTCATTTTACAAGCCATGCCCCTCCACAGCCATGTCCATGCCTAGTTTCTCATCTCTGAATGGGGGTTTGGACGCCGACGCCGTCGACCTGATGACGAACAACCAAACATCATATGAAGTGTTAAAGGCAGCGGGAAGATTTGCAAACTCTTCCAGGAGTCTAGGAGGTCCCAATTTTTTTGCGGGAGCCTCCTGGATGTTTCGGAAGAGTTGACAAGTATGGGAAAACATTGAGTTTTACATAATATTTACTATTATTAATACGTGACATATGAAATTCTAGGGTGTAGATGCCATGAAGAAAGTCAGTGCATCGGCTCGAGAAAGAGGGACCAGTTAAGGCTGCTGCCATTGCAATTGCTTTTGGGTGGTAGGAACTCTTCAAGGATCTGAGCAGAGAAAGAATAGAGAGTTGGGGACAAAAGGGTCCTGAAAAGGGGATAATCAGGGAAAACATTTACCGAATGTTCCTACCCTGGTTGGCGTTACCAAAACTTTGGTGAGTGGTAGTTTGATGCCATCTATGGGGTACTGTTTCCTATATGGATGTTCCTGGTGGAGCATCTCCGCAATGTCGGCTAGGAATATATCCAACCTGCCCATATTGACAGAGTATTTGATGCTTTGGGTACCATCTATTGATGTCCAACTCAACCACTTTGAGTAAATTCATGAAAATGTACCTCTGCTAAGAAGAAAAACTGGCACAGGAAAATATGACGCTGGGTAACAAGGCACTCTAATTGAAGTTATATATGGCATATCACCAGTACATGCCAGAATCTCCGATAGATCAGGGTTCCAATTCTGAGATTTCCAGAAGAATGGGTATCCTTAGCTCCCCTCTTTGGCTCTCCAGATAGAAAACAAGATAGATGCAATCTCCATTATAGTTTATGGGAGTTATTCGAAAAGTCAAGTGTTTTACAGCTCCATAAACTACAATGGATAGTGCCATACACCTATTCGTGTAGGGGGTCACTATTGGGCAGGTGTATGGCACTGTTATTTGGCTACTGTTATGCATAATTATTTTGACAGTATGGGGTTGTATTATTTGGAGGCCATACAGCAATATTATTTGGGGCTTATCAAAACTTCATCTCTTTAGAGTAGGGACCTCAAATATAACGGAAGCCTTAAGGTGGGCATTATGGGTGGTGCACGACTCTGGATATTAAAGATCCGATATTAAAAAATATCTGACTGCTCATCAAGGGTTAACCTTCCTCTATATCCAGCCTTAAGTACGTCAGAGACCATGACATGAAACTCATGGGGTCAACCACAAATCCACAGCTGAAAAAAAAAATCACCAAGGGGAGCAGGAAACGAGAATCCAGTTCCCACAGAAATGAAGAAGTTCGTTAAATTCTTCGATGACTCCATAAGGTTTCCGGCCTCGATGAAACATCTCATTGTGGGGATGTCACATTTACTTGGCATGTATCAGATTTATATGTATAATGATATATTGTATAGAAAAACAGTGCCTGAGAATCAATATACAGTGGGGAAAATAAGTATTTGATACACTGCCGATTGTGCACGTTTTCCCACCTATAAAGAATGGAGAGGTCTGTAATTTTTATCGTACGTACACTTCAACTGTGAGACACAGAGTCTTAAAAAAAAATCCAGAAAATAACATTATTTTATGATTTTTTGCATAATTAATTTGCATTTTATTGCATGAAATAAGTATTTGATACAATAGAAAAACAGAACTTAATATTTAGTACAGAAACCTTTGATTGCAATTACAGAGGTCAGACGTTTCCTGTAGTTCTTGACCAGGTTTGCACACACACTGCAGCAGGGATTTTGGCCCCCTCCTCCAGATCTTCTCCAGATCTTTCAGGTTTCGGGGCTGTCGCTGGGCAAAATTGAGTTTCAGTTCCCTCCAAAGATTTTCTATTGGGTTCAGGTCTGGAGACTGGCTAGGCCTCTCCAGGAGCTTAAAATGCTTCTTACGGAGCCACTTCTTAGTTCCATTGGCTGTATATTTTTGGTCATTGCCACGCTGCAAGACCCAGCCACGACCCATCTTCAATGCTCTTACTGAGGGAACAAGGTTGTTGGCCCAAATCTCGTGGTACATGACCCCATCCATCCTCCCTTCAATACGGTGCAGGCCTCCGGTCCCCTTTACAGAAAACCACCCCGAAAGTATGATGTTTCTCCCACCATGCTTCACGGTTGGGACAGTGTTCTTGGAGTTGTACTCATTTTGTACTCAAAACTTGGAAAATCGACAGTGTATCAAATACTTATTTTCCCCACTGTAACAGTGCCCTATACCCATAACTAATGCTACCCTGCCTCACCCAACTAAAAGTGCCAAGTACCGATCACGTTATGTGTTAAATTACCCCAAATTACTACTTCCCTAAGCTACCAAAATAGTTCCCACCAGTTCCTTATACTCTACATAACCTCTACATAGTGGCCCACAGTACCCGTACAGTAGTGCCAATCATGGCCCAAATGAAAATGCCAATGAATCCACAAATGATGCTACCCTACACTGATCAGATAAGTGTGCCTAATATTACCCAAATAACATCTCCCTACATCCTCCCAACAATGCTACCCTACACGAGTCACCAAATAGTGGCTATCATTGCCATATAATAGTGTCTTACAAAATATACTGTCCAGTGTCCACATTAAGAGCCACATAGACCCATAGATCAGTGTATTACCCTGCAGTATACTGCCCTACACTGCCCAAATAAGAGAGCCATACAATCCCCGTCTATCCAAATTATAGTGTCAAACATTTTATGTAATCTCACAATAGCGGCAGTGCCACCCTTAGTTATCCAATCCCATAAGATAAGTATTATAATAGTATTCTTACTATAAAGTCTGTCCTAGAGTCTAGCCCTATACTATTACCTGCAACTGTGTCTTCATAACGGCACACAAACATAAAGGTTGCCTCATAATAGTGCCCTTATAATAGTGGCTACCATAATGCCCTTATAATAATGCCTACCATTCTGCCGTTATATTAGTACCTACTATAGTGCCCTTATAATAGCAGCCACCATAGTGCCCTCATAATAGTGCCTACCATTCTGCTCTTATATTAGTACCTACTATAGTGCTTTTATAGCTCTTATATACTATATTGCCCTTATAATAGTACCTACCATAGTGCCCTTATGATATTTTCTACCATATTGCCCTTATAATTGGACCTCCTAAAGTGCCCTTATAATAGTGCCTACCATTGTGCCCTTATAATAGTACCTACGCGACAGTTCTTATATAACAGTGCCTTCCACTGTGTCCTTACAGTAGTGCCCGCCACAGTTCTTATATATCAGTGCCTTCCGCTGTGTCCTTCCAGTTGTGTCCGCGACAGTTCTTATATCAGTGCCTTCCTCTGTGTCCTTACAGTAGTGCCCGCGACTGTTCTTATATAACAGTGCCTTCCACTGTGTCCTTACAGTAGTGCCAGCGACAGTTGTTATATAACAGTGCCTTCCGCTGTGTCCTTACAGTTGTGCCCGCGACAGTTCTTACATTATAGTGCCTTCCACTGTGTACTTACAGTAGTGGACGCGACAGTTCTTATATAACAGTGCCTTCCGCTGTGTCCTTACAGTAGTGCGCGACAGTTCTTATTTCAGTGCCTTCCTCTATTTCTTTACAATAGTGCCCGCGACAGTTCTTATATAACAGTGCCTTCCGCTGTGTCCTTCCAGTAGTGCCCGAAACTGTTCTTATATCAGTGCCTTCCGCTGTGCCCTTACAGTAGTGTCTGTGACAGTTCTTATATCAGTGCCATCCGCTGTGTCCCTCTAGTAGTGCCCGCCACAGTTCTTATATATCAGTGCCTTCCGCTGAGTCCTTTCTGTAGTACCCGTGACAGTTCTTATATAACAGTGCTTTCCGCTGTGTCCTTCCAGTAGTGCCCGCGACTGTTCTTATATCAGTGCCTTCCGCTGTGCCCTTACAGTAGTGTCTGTGACAGTTCTTATATCAGTGCCATCCGCTGTGTCCCTCTAGTAGTGCCCGCCACAGTTCTTATATATCAGTGCCTTCCGCTGAGTCCTTTCTGTAGTACCCGTGACAGTTCTTATATAACAGTGCTTTCCGCTGTGTCCTTCCAGTAGTGCCCGCGACTGTTCTTATATCAGTGCCTTCCGCTGTTTCCTTACAATAGAGCCCGCGACAGTTCTTACATCAGTGCCTTTCGCTGTGTCCTTACAGTAGTGCCCACCATAGTTCTTATATATCAGTGCCTTCCGCTGTGTCCTTCCAGTAGTGCCCACGACAGATCTTATATCAGTGCCTTCCGCTGTGTCCTTCCAGTAGTGCCCGCGACAGTTCTTATATCAGTGCCTTCCTCTGTGTCCTTACAGTAGTGCCCGCGACAGTTCTTATATAACAGTGCCTTCCGCTGTGTCCTTACAGTAGTGCCCTCGACAGTTCTTATATAACAGTGCCTTCCGCTGTGTCCTTACAGTATTGCCTGCGACAGTTTTTATATAATAGTGCCGTCCGCTGTGTCCTTACAGTAGTGCCCACGACAGTTCTTATATATCAGTGCCGTCTGCTGTGTCCTTACAGTAGTGCCCTATATAATTAGCCGTATGATATACGTTGTGTGATTCTTGCATACAGTTCAGTGCTGTGATCCATTCCCTCACCTCGTGTCCCTCTCCTGAGCTGTGAAATACTCCGCCAGATAAAACAGTACACTCGCCAGTCTGTCTAGACGCGGAGCAGAATAATAAAGTCATAGTGCCGTTGGCTCCTAACTGTGACACTCTATTAAATAATACTACACGCTGTTACTGTACTTTACACTAAGGATAAGAGACGACAGAGGACGACTTTTTGGGAAATCGTCGCTGTCCTTTGTTGCCATCCTCAAGGGTTCGATTGAGGTTTCGAACCCTTAGTGGAAGCCATTGGGTCCGTGAGTTGACAATTGGACCTGATATACGATGGATCTGTGGCGCCCCTGAGGGTTCAGTCGCCACAGAGATGCTGCACCTCACCCCGAGGTGTGGTGTCTCCCTTCTCTCAGGTAAGATGGGAGTGCTGCACAGAACCCCAACCACCTACATCCAACACTACACCGCTCCAGGCCAGGAGGAGGGGCAAGACGCAATGTCGTTTTCTGCTGAGCCCTGGCCCTGGCTGGAGTAGGGGAGAACCCAAAGGTAGGGGGAACCAGTAGTGGGTGTGGGTGGAGGAAGTAGAAACAGGTAGCACATATACAGTAAGTATATAATAGGAAGCCATATTAGGTCTAGCGGTCAGTGAGTTCAGTACAGTCTGGGAGCAGAGGCTCAGTCAGAGCTCTGCTCCACAAGTTAGGGCCCAGAATAGAGGCCCCGGAGGGGAGCAGGGAGTAGGCTCCATTCTACTTAAAGGATCCAAGGGGGTACGGCGCGTGCAGGACGGCACCCGTACGCCCCGCTCCTGCCAGGAGACAGGAAGGATCGTGCTTGCCGCATTCGAAACCCCAGGTGGTCAGGTTGGTCCCGGATCCGACGTACAGGAAGGACTTCAGCATACCCGAGCGGGACTGAGAGTGGGCAGCGTAGGGCAACGGTGAGAGGGACCAAGTGTGAAGAAGGTCAAGTTAGGCTCATCTAAAAGTGGGGTTCTGCCAAGCACCCCTAAGCTGCTTGAAGGAGGACTGAACCCCTGCCCGGTGAACGCAGCACGACTAGGGAGGCTATCACCTGTAAGCGCACATGTGAATTGCCTTAAAGAACTGTAAGTAAAGCCCTGGACGACTGCAAGAAGTGCCTCTGTCTGTTTCTTTACTGGCGCCAACTTTCCTCACCGCACCACAACGCCCAGCGCACCCACCTCCATTCATCCTACATTGCCCTGAGGCCTGCTCCACCTGTGGGGAGCCGTCCCATCATAGCTGCCGTTAACATCAGCCTCAGTGGACTGTCGCAGCGCTGGTAACGTCTTACCAGAATCCACAGGTGGCGTCACAAACTTTTCTATACATTTTATTTCATCCTCTCTTTTTGTACTGACCGCCCTGGGTCATGGACCGGGCCAGCCACCGTGATTTCCCCGCCAACCGGCGTCCAGAGGCCCGGCAACCGAGTACCCCACGGCCCTGGGGGCGAGTCAGATCCGATGCGGCGTCACGGTTTGGGTGGTAACAGAGGCCTTGACCCCAGATTGATGGAGCCTAAGGTGTACCCGGGTGACGGTACCTGTCCTCTGTGCTGTTCCCAGGGATGGCTGGCCAGGCTTTACCACTGAGCCTTGTGGTTGTAGCCGGTGTTTGCTCGGGGAGGGTGGACCTCAGGACTGAGAGACCACAGGATCTGCAGAGTATGACCGCACCGTCTATCCAGGGCGTGCGTATTTACATACAAAGTACTTTCTATAAGGAACAATCAAATAATCGTCGGCTTTTGTTTGAGAGCCGCAGGATGGAGCTTAGCTGTGTCATTCTCCCAAGACTCAGAGGCAAAAGTCACAAAAGCTTTCCCACCGCTGCTAAGAAATAAGGATCAAGGAGCCAACGCAGGTACATCTGGAGGGACCATCCCATGAGAAGACCTACAGCTACCCTGTACATGAGACTAGTGCCATGGACAGGCCACGTGGATTCAGGGAAAAGCTGGTGTACCTGATTCCTGACCGGCTGCCCTGGACAGCTCGTATCCCATGAGGCCACTCTGTGGTGACTGATGGACGACATGTGTGGGACAAAGCCTTCATTGTCTGGAGAAAATTGAAGAAAATGGGCAATAGTACTGCCATAATTATTCCAAAGTAATAATAATAATAATCTTTATTTTTATATAGCGCTAACATATTCCGCAGCGCTTTACATACATTATCATCGCTGTCCCCATCGGGGCTCACAATCTAGATTCCCTATCAGTATGTCTTTGGAGTAATGCTGTATCTAAAAAGTATGGTGAAAGTGCCAAATAACAGTACCATGTAGCGAATATATAATTCTGCCATATAGTGCTACAAACGAGTACTATACTTCGCCTGGTTGATATTGCCATATAGTGTGCACAAGGAGACCATTCAGTGTCCACATAATATTGCCATACAAAGCCTAAAATACTCACATAATACTGCCATATAGTACCTACAAAGGAGTAACATACAGTGCCCATATAATACTGCCATATAGGGTCCACAAAGAAACAATACAGTATTCACATAATGCTGCCATATAGTACCTACAAAGGAGTAAGATATAGTGCCCATATAATACTGCCATATAGGGTCCACAAAGAAACAATACAGTATTCACATAATACTGCCATAGAGTGCCTACAAAGGAGTATAATGCAGTGCCCACATAATACTGCCATATAGTGCCTATAAATAAGAAGAAAACAGTTCTCACATAGTACTGCCATAGAGTTTCCACAAAACAAAACATTACCCATATAATACAGCCATATAGTGCCTACAAAGTGGTGTCATCTGGTGCCCACATAATACTGCTGTAAAGTATATACAAGGAGACCATACAATACTCACATACCATATAGTGCCTAAATATTACTGCCATTCATACTGTGCTCACATAATACTGTAAATTAGTGCCCATATAAAAGGGCCATAGAGTGCTGTACATAATAATCACATATTAGTATTGTAGCGGCACTATTATGTAGGTGACCAGACACAACGCTGTGCCAGATTCATCACTTGGTGGACACCACCAGGACCCGAAGACCCCACTGATTTATAATGGGGTCCATCGAGTTCTCTGGCATCATGTGCCTCTGATCCCACATCAGCAGACGGGAAGCCTCTAGGGCTTGAGTGATTCAGTGGATGTAATACCGCATGTATAATCCAGTAAATATGTGCCATTCAGGAGGAGTCCGGCTCTGTGGACATTGGCTTCACATGGAAATTACTGTAGAAAAATGTCTGCAAGAGGTAAACTCTGCTCTGTGCCAACGAGATGCCCTCGTCTGCCAGCGAGCCGGGTGTCAAGGGGAGGCAACAAGCTTCCACGGGATGTTCTAGAGAAAGAGAGATTACTACGCCCATTTTACAGCACCAAAGTTCGTGTCTCCATTGTCTTCTATAGGGTAGCATTCTGGTACCCGAACCGAACTTTAGACTAAATTTTGGTCGAACCCGACTAACTCAAACATACATGGGTCTGCTCATCCCTAGGTAGGACTAATGAAAGGGGGGTGAAATTAATAGAGGAAAATCTTTTTAATAATGTCCCCTGAGTCCCCCCATGTACAGCTTCCCCATACACAGTATGATGGCTTCACTGCTCCCCTATACATGAAATGATGTCCTCACTGGTCCCCCAAAACAGAGTTTAATGCCCCTCACAGTAGTCCCCACACTTTATGATGGCCCTCACAGTAGCCTCTACACTTTATGACGGCCTTCACAGTGGCCCCCACATTAGATCCCATACTGTTTGAGGGCCTCTACAATAGTCCCCACACTATATGATGGCCCCTACATTAGTCCCCAAGTTGTATATTGGCCACCACATTAGCCCCCATTCTGTATGAGTGCCCCCACAATAGTGCTTACACTATATGATGAACCCCACATTAGCTCCCACGCTGTATAATGGCCTCCACAATTTAATGGCCCCCCACAGTAGCCCATAAAATGTATGAGAGTCCCCCTCTCCACAGTACAAGGGTCCCTCTCAATATATGATGCACCCACAGTAACAGAAAAAGTTTTAAAATAAAAAATGTCATATACTCACCTAATCCAGGACTCTGAAGAGTCCACTAGGCAGACCTATGCGTTGATGTCCCTGCACTCCGCTCTCAACCGCGGAAGGATAATGCAATGGTTGAGGTGCTGGCACATTCACAGGAGGTCAGAGTCCTGGTGCGAAGTGATGACGTCACTGCACCGGGACTCTGGCCTTCTTATGTGCGCAGGCACCACGGCCATTGTATTATCCTGCCGTGGCTGAGAGCGTAGTGCAGGGAGATCGTGTCTCTCTGCTATACCAAAGAGCTTCACTGCACAGCACGCCAATATGGTTAAGCGTAGCATAGCTCCCGGTAGGCCCCTCTCTGCACTCTCTGCCCCCCGGTATCTACTGCCTGTACCCCAAGTGTCGGTGTCATTACCCTGTACCCAAAGTGTCAGCGTCATTATCCTCTATCCAAGTGTCAGTGTCATCATCCTACACCCCAAGTGTCAGCGTCATTATCCTGTACCCCAAGTGTCAGTGTCATTATTCTGTACCCCAAGTGTCAGTGTCATTATCCTGCACCCCAAGTGTCTGCGTCATTATCCTGTACCCCAATTGTCAGTGTCATTATCCTGTACCCCAATTGTCAGCGTCATTATCCTGTACCCCAAGTGTCAGCGTCATTAACCTGTACCCCAAGTGTCAGCGTCATTATCCTGCACCCTAAGTGTCAGCGTCATTATCCTGTACCCCAAGGGTCAGCGTCATTATCCTGTACCCCAAGGGTCAGCGTCATTGTCCTGTACCCCAAGTGTCAATGTCACTATCCTGTACCCCAAGTATCAGTGCCATTATCCTGTACCCCAAGTATCAGTGTCATTATCCTGTACCCCAAGTGTCAGAGTCATTATCCTGTACCCCAAGTATCAGTGTCATTATCACATACCCCAAGTGTCAGTGTCATTATCACGTACCCCAAGTGTCAGTGGCATTACTCTGTACCTCAAGTATCAGTGTCATTATCCTGTACCCCAAGTGTCAGTGTCATTACTCTGTACCTCAAGTATCAGTGTCATTATCCTGTACCCCAAGTGTTAGTGTCATTATTCCGTACCCCAAGTGTCAGTGTCATTATCCCGTACCCCACGTGTCAGTGTCATTATCCCGTACCCCACGTGTCAGTGTCATTATCCTGTACGCCACGTGTCAGTGTCATTATCCTGTACCCCAAGTGTCAGTGTAATTATCCTGTACCCCAAGTGTCAGTGACATTATCCCGTACCCCAAGTGTCAGTGTCATTATCCCGTACCCCACGTGTCAGTGTCATTATCCCGTACCCCACGTGTCAGTGTCATTATCCTGTACCCCAAGTATCAGTGTCATTGTCCTGTACCCCAAGTGTCAGTGTCATTATCCTGTACCCCAAGTGTCAGAGTCATTATCCTGTATCCCAAGTGTCAGCGTCATTATCCTGTACCCCAAGTATCAGTGTCATTATCCTGTACCCCAAGTGTCAGTGTCATTATCCTGTACCCCAAGTGTCAGAGTCATTATCTTGTATCCCAAGTGTCAGAGTCATTATCCTGTACCCCAAGTATCAGTGTCATTATCCTGTACCCCAAGTGTCAGTGTCATTATCCTGTACCCCAAGTATCAGTGTCATTATCCTGTACCCCAAGTGTCAGCGTCATTATCCTGTACCCCAAGTATCAGTGTCATTATCCTGTACCCCAAGTATCAGTGTCATTATCCTGTACCCCAAGTGTCAGTGTCATTATCCTGTACCCCAAGTGTCAGCGTCATTATCCTGTACCCCAAGTATCAGTGTCATTATCCTGTACCCCAAGTATCAGTGTCATTATCCTGTACCCCAAGTGTCAGTGTCATTATCCTGTGCCCCAAGTGTCAGTGTCATTGTACGTCTGTCAGTACAGTCACATCCTGATCACCTGCTCCTGTCACTTCCCCGGGGCATGAGATTGCTGGGAATTGATGTAAATTGATATTGGTTTTCTATTTGTTTTATTAGTGGTATAATCGACAATCACATTTGCACTTTATCACTCCTGGATTTGGCTTCAAGTCTCATTTTCCTCCATTTCTGGTTGAAGAAAAAAGGGGTTTTCCTCTTTGGGAAACACATTTTTGTTGAAAGATTCATGTAAAAATAAGCAGATCACAGAGCAATCAGTGATCTGTGATCAAGTGTTCAATTTTCCTGCAGTGACACCACTGGAGAAATTAGGCATTACATATATTAAAATCAATGCTGTGTTAGTGTAATGTAAGGATATCCCGTGTTCTCCAGAGAAAGAAACTCTCTTTATAGACAGGTCGACATATTGATTATCTCAAAATACCCTAATGGGATACTTAGAGTGTACCTGTCTTTTCCGGTGACTTTTCAGAATAAGCTGTACATAAATAACACCAATTATGGCCATCATATGACTTGAATGCTGTATTTTTCTTCAGTTCTCCCCTCTGCAAGCTTTATCTCTAATTTTCAGTTGTCTTTAAGCTAATGCATAGGAACCAGCTAGTATGATGTCTCAAATACACAGTACACACAGACATGATGGATGTCTACTCTTCTGTCTCTATGTTCAGTAGCAGCAACAACATAGAGAAAATAATACTTCAGCACTGAGCAGTGTAGCTGTGCATCCAGCACTGCACTCATATATACTTACTAGAAAGCAGCATTATGGAGGACATTTTACAGCAGTACTGAGAAATGTAAATGTGAAAGCAGCCTTAGGATGAGATAAAACACTTATAAAAAAACAGCAAAGGCATGTACTGAGCAGAGTAGCTGTGAATCCACCCCTAGGGTGAGTTAAAACACCTATAAGAAAACAGCAAGGGCATTAAGGAGATTTTACAACAGGACTGAGCAGTGTAGTTGTAAATTAAGGTCTGGGGTGAGATAAAACACAGTATCATGGAAGACATTATACAGCAGCAATAAGCAATAAGAAAACAGCAAGGGCATGAAGGAGATTTTACAACAGGACTGAGCAGTGTATCTGTAAATTAAGGTCTGGGGTGAGATAAAACACTTACTATAAAGCAGCAGTAGCATGGAGGACATTATACAGCAGCAATAACCACTCTAGATATGAATCTAGCTCTGGGATGAGATAAAAAAAACTTATAAGATGGAAAAAATATACAGCAGTAGCAAGCATTATAGTTATGACTACGGCAATGGAGTGAGATAATATACTTACTTTAAAGAAGCAGCAGCATGGAGGACATTGTATAGCAGTACTAAGCAGTGTTGATGTGAGTACATCCTTTGGTGAGCTAAAACATATAACAAAACGGCAAGGTCATGGAGGCCATTATACAGCAGAACCTAGCAGTGTATATGTCCAACTCTGGGGTGATATAAAACACTTACTAGAAAACAGCAGCACTGCGCATTGTAGATGTGAATCTAGCTCTGGGGTGAGAAAAAAACATTTATAAGAAAGCAGTAGCATGGAGGACATTATACAGTGGTACTGAGCAGTTTAGATGTGAATCTAGATCTGGGGTGAGATAAAACACTTATAAGAAAGCAGTAGCATGTAGGGCATTATACAGTAGTACTGTGCATTGTAGCTGTGAATTCAGAATGAGAGATGAGTTCAGGAGGCAGGGAGGGGGGAGAAGAAATAGCTAATCAATGGAGAAGGAAGCATGTTTCTATGATCACATACATTAAAACATTTCTTATATTCATTCTTACTATTGATATTAAATATTTATTGAAATAACAGCGACCATTTTATAATTGTTTTTTTTCCAACTAAGCATCCCCTTCTTTAGTCTATACTTTTAGTTTATCATTTTACATGATGCCTTTATACTTTTCGCTGAGGCCATTGAGCGACCACATTCTATGTCGGCATCGTGCCAGCATCAGACCCATACATCAAATAGAGAAAAGAACCACAGGACAAGAAAAATGCCATTTGTGCAAATTCCACAGGAATAATAAAAAAGTTTTCTTTGTGTTACTGATCTTTTTACACGACCCTCCTGTGGGATTAGGTTCTGCAAGGCAATTCCTGAAATCAAAGGGCTGTGCTCGTACAGGACGGGCTATGGAGCGTTCTGGGGTCAGGCTGGGACAGGACTCGGCTCAGCGAAGGACGTGCCCTCTAAACCGGCAGATAATCAGTTTTTATGGTTTTATTGTATTATACATAAGGATCTCATGATCAGATTATCATAATTTCAATGAAACTTGGGAAATACCACTAAAACATATCTTTCTGTATTTAAAATCAATGTGATCAACATGTAATCCATGTGTCCAGCAGCCATCTATTCCTTTCTCATTGGGAACAGAGCATGTAGTATGGGGGTGGTCGGGAAGAATAGCAGTGGTCACTTGGCCAAAGCGGAGTGTGAAGGGGGCTGGCTGCTTCATTTCAATAGCTAAGCCAGTCCCCTGATATGTCTATGCATTGGCCATTTAAGAGAAGGAAGCTGACTGACTGACTCATTTCTATTCCAAATATGTCTGTGCATTGGCCATGAAAAAGAAGGGGGCTGGCTTGGCTATTGAAATGAGCCGGTCAGCCAGCCCGCTTCTCTTTCATAGCCATTGCATACAGATAGGAAGAGGCTGGCTCGGCTACTGAAATGTACCGGTCATCCAGCTCCCTTCTCTTTCATGGTCAATGCATACACATAGAAGGGGCCTGGCTTAGCGATTGAAATGTACTGGTCAGCCAGCTCCCTACTCTTTCATGGGCATTGCATACACATAGAAGGGGCCTGGCTTAGCGATTTAAATGTACTGGTCATCCAGCTCCCTACTCTTTCATGGTCAATGCATACACATAGAAGAGGCCTGGCTTAGTGATTCATCCAGCCTCCTTTTCTGTCATGGTCTATTCATACATATGGTAGGGGGCTGGCTTAGTTATTGAAATGTACCATTCAGCCAGTCCCCTTCTTTTTCATGGCAAATACATAGACATATTAGGGATTGAAATGTACTGGTCAGCCAACCCCCTTCTCTTTCGTGGCCGGTGCATGCACATAGAAGAGGCCTGGCTTAGTGATTCATCCAGCCTCCTTTTCTTTCATGGTTTATCCATACACAAGGTAGGGGCTGGCGTAGTTATTGAAATGTACCATTCAGCCAGCCCCCTTCTCTTTCATGGCAAATACATAGATATATTAGGGATTGAAATGAACTGGTCAGCGAACCCCCTTCTCTTTCTTGGCCAATGCATGCACATAGCAGGGAGCTGGCTTAGCTATTGAAATGTACCGGTCTGCCAGCATCCTTCCCTTTCATTACATACACATAGGAAGGGGTTGGGGTTGGCTTAGCTCTTGAAGCATACCAGTCAGATAGACCCCGTCTCTTTCATGGTCTATGCATACACATGGTAGGGGGCTGGCATAGCTATTGAAATGAGCCGGTTAGCCAGCCGCTTAGCTAACAATGGAAGGCGGTTGGCTTAGCTATTGAAATGAACCAGTCAGTCAGCCCCCTTCATACATAACCCTGGTCACTTGCTAACATAGCAGTTTGGGGGTAAATGCCCCTCATTAGTATAGAGCAAAGTTTGTCAACGTTTCGCTGATATTTGTGGAGTGCATGCGCGGTTTTACATGTCCGGCTTTGGGTTCCCGCGCGTGCGCAGTGAGACTGTGTAGTTCACACGCGCGGGGACCTGCGGCCGGACATGTAAAGCTGTGCATGCCCCCCACAAATATCAGCGCTTGCCGGGATCAAATTTCAAATACGTGGGCAGCGCCAGCAGTGACTGAATGCGGCGCTGCCCATGACTGAATACGAGGATCACACCCCTATGACTATAAATGAGCAGGTAGTATATAAGTACATAAATTGTTATATAATCATTATAATACCACCAGTTTTAAAGAAAAAAGCTTTTTGGTGATGCACATTGAATCACTAACAAAGCAATGGGGGCAGTGTAGATAGTAGATACGACATGACAGGTTCCCTTTAATGAGAGGTAGTTTACCCTGAAACTTGAACATAAAAAGTCAAGACCCGTCTTAAGGCCACGTTCACACGTTCAGTATTTGGTCAGTATTTCACATCAGTATTTGTGTTTCAATAATTTTTATTGAATTTTTAACTGTTTAGAAATATAGATAGAGGGGAGGGAAAGAAAAAAAATTGTTTATTTAAGTAGATTAGATGGAAAAAGTTAGGGTAAGGGAAAGAGGAAAAGGAGAACGTAAAGTGTAGCTTTTACGTATAGTTACATCAAAATTGACATATATCGTAAGATGTATTACAATCATGGTATATATAATGCAAAAAGAACACACAACAACATTTTCAGGAATTTTCACGGTCAAGCAAGTGCTAAACTTACAATACTTTAATATAGATTGCAGCTTGAGGGTATAATTAGTTGGGCTTGGTAACGGAATAGCCCTAAATATATATAGGATCTTAGGGAGATTTATCATTTTAAAGGAAACTACTCTTCCTAACCAGGTCAATTCGAGATTGGAAAAGCTGTCTAGATCCTTTGTTATGGCATTAATAATTTTTTTTTCATATTCACCTATAGTTGTTTTGAGATTTCTAGAGAGCAAAAATCCTAAGTAAGTAATTGACTTGTCCTTCCATTCAAAGTCTGAGGTACTTTTTATGTTATTCTTTATAGAAGTATCTATGTAGAAATGGAGTATTTTTGACTTCACGTCAGTATTTGTACACCAAAATCAGGAGTGGGACAATCAGATTAAAAGTATAAAAGAAACACGTCACCACTTCTGTATTTATCACCCACTCCTGGTTTTGGTTTACAAATACTGATTTAAAATACTGACCAAATACTGAAAGTGTGAACCTGGCCTTACGTCCACCCAGGTCATCTCAGCATGGCTTGACCTAAACAAACCTGAAAAGCAGATCCAGACGCTCCAGTCCTCCTTTGAAGCTACTATAAATATAAAGGAGAAGGTTGAGCTTCATCCAGAGCACCCAATAAATCACCGAGCTCTTCTGTCTCTGGCCTGATAACACAGATCAGCCTGTAAGGGAGTAAGGTAATTAGCCAGGGGATAATTCAGATGGAAACACAGAACAGCAGCTAAAGCCTGACCTCCTGCTGTCAGTCGCCCTGCACAGACATCAGCCTCCACGTTCCAGACCCTGGAAGGAGGTTAGAAGGTTGAGGAGCAGATTTCGCTAATAATCTGCGAGTGGAATATGTTTGGATCGGTCAATGAGCCGATGATGAGGGCGTTGTAGGACTCGTCAGATCGCATCTCCGCGGCGTCACTGCGGGGTGTCATCACTCGCCCGTCACCTCCAATGCTTACATGTCCCTTCTTCAGATGAGAGCGAGCAGTGAGGAAAGTGCGGCCGGGTGAAATTAGGGAAAAGTCATGACTTGAATGTGGAGAGGACAACGCTATGTCTATATGTATCATCCATATTGCCAGGATTTTTAGATGCCAGACGAAAGGATTTTCACTGGAGATTCCGTATTTCTTGACTTCTGGGCAAACAGTGGGAGGAGTTCACTCATGGCGGAGAACTGCTCAAAATTATAAGGCGGCTCACTGGGGTCTTGGCATCAGGTCCAACCAAGGACACTATGGACGCTATGATACAGATAGTGAGCCTACTAGGTAAACTGGATTCTTGAAGCCCATGGTCCGACCAGGTGGGCACAAGGGCCACAGGTGTGGATGCAGCAGGCGGGTGTTGTGATGCGCCCCCTGGGCCGCGTGTGTGTCGGGATTCCCAGGAGCCGGACCTCTTGTGGATGCTGGGGGTGGTAATCTCCGTGGCGGCGTTCCGGTCCGTGCCCAGGGCGGTCAAACCAAATGGCAGTCTATATGCTGAATGTCCGACTACGCCACCCGTGGATTGGGTCAGAGTGAACCGCCGCTGCAGGGCAGACCACTGAGGCTGGTGTTGTGGGTGCAGCAGAGGATAGTATAACTCCCCACGGGAGGAGTATAGCCTCAGGGCAGCAAGTGAGGATGTTGGGGGTGATGGTGTGCGGGAGCAGCAGTAACAACACAGAGTCCTGTAATGCAGTCCAGGGTATTTACTCACAGTTCTTTATCCACGTTATTACAGCTTGTCATAACGTCCCACGTCGCACTGTGTTCACCAGGTGAGGGGCTCGGCCTACTCCCAGATAACTTTGGAGCGTTTCACAAGACCCCCCTTTGTGTGTCCTTTCTCTGGCCTGTCATACCACGCCAGTGACCTCGCTTCTGTCCGGCTGCCTCGGGCCTTCTCTGGTGAACCTTGGCGCCAGTTTCCCTGACCCTATATGGTGCCTTCCTAGCGGGTGTAGCGAGGGGCTGCGCCACATGAAATGTCACAGCCTCCGGTTTCTAGCTGAGGGTAGTTCCCCGCCTCCACTAGTTTCGGGGACCGGTCTCCCCCTTTGGCCTGACCCTTCTACGCAGGTAGACTCGGGCATGCGGTGGCAACTCGCCGGTCCACACCCCTGGGGTCTCTTCGTTCCTTGTTCCTGGAGCCTCCTCCGCTCCTCTTCCCTCCTTCTCCTTCCTTCTCCTTCCTCCAGGCTCCGGCTGCCCTCTCCGGCCTGCCTGCGGAGCAGAGCCCATGCAGAGCCTCTGCTCCCAGCCTCCTTCTCTCCCAACTACTGAACTGACTGACTTCACACAGAACTAAGATGGTACCCACCTTTTATACCTCCCTCTAGGTGCACCCAGGAACTGCCCTCTCCCTCCTATGCACTACAGGGTCCCCCCTTCCTCGGTGTTCCCTCCCCCCACTCCAGCCAGGGACAGGGACTGTCGTGCTCTACTTGGAGCATATCGGTCGCCCTGCCCCCCGGAAATGTGGTGTAATGCATGCAGGTGTCGGGGTCCTGATCCACACTTCCTTACCTGGAAGTGAGATATCGCACATCTGGATGAGATGCAATACCTCTGTAGCGGCCGAACCCTCGGGGCGCTACATTTGCACGCGGGAAACAGATAGCAAAGTTACTGGAGGCAAACTAAAAGTGGTAAAGAGGCCCTAGAAGCCGCAAGCGGATGGGAGACATTCTGGAACCTGCAGGCAGACACATGGAGGCAAACTGAAAGTCTTAAAGGGGTCCTGGAAGCTGCAAGCGGACGGGAAACATCCTGGAAGCTGCAGGCAGACACATAGAGGCAAACTGAAAGTGTTAAAGGGGTCCTGGAAGCCGCATGCGAACGGGAAACATCCTGGAAGCTGCAGGCGGACACATAGAGGAAAACTGAAAGTCTTAAAGGGGTCCTGGAAGCCGCAAGCGGACGGGAGACGTCTTGGAACCTGCAGGCAGACACATAGAGGCAAATTGAAAGTCTTAAAGGGGTCCTGGAAGCGGCAATTGGACCGTAGATGACCTGGAAGCTGCAGGTGAACACATAGAGGCAAACTGAATGTCTGGAAGGGGTCCTGGAGAACACGGACAGGTAGCAGGGTTACTGGAGGCCGTAGAAAAACAGGTGAAGTCCTGAAGACCACTGACAGGCAGCAGGGTTACTGGAAGGCGCAGACAAGTATTTCATGGACAGGAAACCACAGACAGCCAGGAGACGTCCTGATGACTGTGAACTGGAACTGTGCACAGACACCTAAAAGATTTACTAGCAGGTCTTAATACAATACCAAGACACAGGTGTGTGTCTTGGGAGGCCTTATATAGGCCCAGAAAATACAACACATGGGGGCACGCCGGGCTATTTGCAAAAGCACAAGAAAATGAATGAACCGGGGCCTGTGCATGGAGTTTGGACCGGGGCCTGTGCATGGAGTTTTTGTTCCTGATTCATCAAGACTGGAATTTTGCACACCAATCTTCATTAACTGTTTGAGCGCTTCCTAATGTATTATGCACATCCGTGTGCCACAGCCAGAAATCAGTTGACTCCGCCACCACTTTAGCGGTGTAAGTTTAATTAATTCATTGGGCATGACCCAGCTCCAGAGTGGCTTAAAAATGCCAAAAGTTGCAAAATATTAGTGTGTCGCCCAGGGGGATATAGGGGAACTCGGTACCCGGGCCTTTTACCTTGCTTAGGATGTCACGGCAGTCGGCTCCCGGGCCCGTACTCTGGGGTCTCTCTTGAAAAAGGGGTTTTTAGTGTATGGTTTGTTTTGTGACGCCACCTGTGGTTTCTGGTAATAGATACCAGCGCTGCTTAAGACCTCTGGGGCGGTTGGTAGAGCAGCTGAGTTGGAACGGCTCCCCACAGGTGGAGCAGGCCCCAGGGCAGTGTAGTATAGATGATGGTGATGCTGGGGCTTGTGGTGCAGGAGAGATGGCGCAGCGGAAATAACTGACGGAGGCAGTGGAGTGCAGTCATCCGAGTTTACTCACAGTTCTGTTCAAGTTCCTCAGGTATACTGTACGGGTGTCAGCCTCCCGCGTCGCACTGCGTCTACCAGATAAGGGGTCCAGCACTTTCTCAAGTATATCAGGAGCGCTTGACGGAACCCCGCTTTCTTTATGTTCCTTACTAGACCGACTTCTTGCGCCGGGTCTTCTCCCTCCTGCACTGCGCTTTCCCACACACAGTCCCGATCGGGTGCATTGAAGTCCCTCTGGGCAACCTGGAGTTCCCGGACCTACTTGATGCCCTTCACGGTCACTTGGGTGAGACTGTGGCAACTGCACCATGGAAGTGCAGAAGCCTCCGGTTTTCCAGCCGAGACCTGGAGTAACACGGCTGGTCCAGGAACCGGCTCCCTTCATGCGGCCTGATCCCTCTGACACTTGGCAGATTTGGCCATACGGGTGCCGTCCTGCACCCACCGTACCCCCTGGGATCCCTTATGTTACTGGAGCCTTTCTCCTCTGCTCCCCTCCTGGGCCTCTATTACTAGGCCCTTTTCTGGAGCAGAGCTCCTGAAGAGACTCTGCTCCCCTCCTCTCCTTTCACTGAATCTCACTGACTAACTCTCCTGCCACCCTAAGATGGCTTCCCTTTATATATCTTCTATTATGGTGCTCCCCTACTCTACATCCTCCACCCACACCCACTACTGGTTCCCCCTCTCTTTGGTTCCCCCTCTCCAGCCAGGGACAGGGCTCAGCAGAAACACAGTGCATCTTGCCCTTCCAGCCGGCCTGGAGTAGTGTAGTGTTGAATGCGGGTGTTGGGGTTCCGGGCAGCACTCCCTCCTTACCTGAGAGAAGGAGACACCACACCTCTGGGTGAGGTGCAGTACCTCTGTGGCGACTGAACCCTCAGGGGCGCCACATTAGCGCAACTTCAAGTTGCACAGAAATTTTACAAAGTTTCAACATGTTTTATGCCAGAATTTTGGTGAAAACCTCTTGATGAATCAGACTTTACACTGTACGTTTTTTTGGACTGAGTTTACTCCCACGCTAATATGTTAATTTGTCGACTGTGAGTGATGCCAATGTTTTGTCTCAATATAACAAAATAGTACTAGAATTAAGCAATTTAGAGACTGGTCACAGGGAATAGGATGTTATAGACTTAGATTGTGGAACTGTCCAACAGAGGATTTTGGCTGTAGGCATATCAGAGGGTGTGGATCTGGTCATAGTCTTGCGAACTTTTTAGAGCTGGATGTCCAGTCAAAGCAAAAAAAGTTTTGCCGATAGTCACACTCCTATTTTGGCTATGCTGTTCCTCACCCTTAAAGCAAAATTGGATAACGAAGTTCTACATTTTGGAGCAACTTGGCATTGTCCCAAAAATGCTGCTTTTTGAAGGGGGTCAGATTAAGAAGTGCTGAGAGATTCTTAAACGTTTACTGGAAATCTTCTCTTTTTTTCTGGGCGCCTTATGGATGATCCGGTAGACACTGCAAGTACAGTTACCAGAATAGCCATTCCATCGGGTTGTGGGAAAGTGTTCAAAGTGTTTTTTGGAATAAAATTGTTGATGGTCATCAACATCAGATTGGTGGAGGGTTATCATCTACGAAGCTTGCATGAGTCTTCAAAGTTTACATTGCTCCCTCTCTGGGTATGTGCAAATGATGTCATTTTCCGGAGGGTCCACTCTGAAACTTGTCTGAAAAAGCACTTAAAGAAGTTGTGCACTACTTGGAAAACTCCTTCTCATACCCTATGCTTGGCCCCGATAAAATAAAAAAGCTTATACTCACCTCTTGTGCCGGCGCTATTCCCACGATGTCGGCACTCGCTTTCCCTGAGGCTCTCGTGCAGTGTTGTGACACGTGAGGCAAGTGCCCAATCAGCCCCTGCGTCACTGTCCCCGCCTTCGTACGAATTGAACATGAAGAGGAAGTCAGAGATCAGTAGCATCTCAGACTTCCTCTTCATGATTCGACAGGAGGTGGGGTGAGTGACGCCGGCGCTGATTGGGCGCCTTGCTCAGGTGTCACAACACCGCATCAGAGGCCCGGGGAGAGAGAGTGCCGACACCGCTGTAACGGTGCTGGTACGGGAGGTGAGTATAAGCTTTTTTATTTAACGGGCCAAGTGTGGGGTATGAGAAGGGGTTGTCCTAGTAGTGAACAACCCCTTTAAAGAAAGCTAAAATGAATGAAAATATGAAAAAAAAAATTGTTGTGGAGCCCTTAGGACTCTAGTTATGCCCCTGAGAGGCTTGCAAAAATTTGTATAAATGTGGCCAGAAATTTTAGATGAAGCTTGTGAGTCCTGATTCCTCCACCCACACAGATTGATTGAGGAGAGTGCCACCAATCAGCAGAGTTTGCAGGCGGAGCAAGCAGGACTCACATGCTTCTTCTAAAAGTCCTGGCTACATTTATGCAATTTTTTATAAGAAAATACCAAATCGAAACGAAGAAAACTTTAGGTGTCCGAGCTCAGTGTCTCCAGCTCTATTTTATGCTGCCATCAAATGGTAGTACAAGAAATCCAACAGAATTACTTTAAGCTTCCTTTAAGTCTGACTGGTTGACGGGAGAGAGGCGAAACTTGTCGTGTTCAGTGCAGCGGGTGTCACTTTTTTTTTTTTAGCCCCCAGGATATTTTGGGGGAGGTTGTGAGGCAATTAAGGAACAACATCACAGGTAATTATATTCTGGACAGTTTGTAATTGTCTATGAATAATAATGGAGGTGTGTCTGTCTGGTCCTGGTTGGCTCTTAATATCCTCAGAAATTTGATTTGTAAGAGTAAATCTTAAGTATTTCATATAGGACGTAGCTGGCATCCGGCCCGGGAATCTTGAGTTTCTGCCTAGACATGAGCAGATCCATGTGTCTCCACTTAGAAGACACAATGCGGAGTTTTATGTTATGATGTGCATGCGTCTCTCGCTTACAATGCAGTTTATTTAGTCCGGGAGCTAATCCTTGTAGCAAAACCGGATTTTCAAATCCAAGAGATCTTGGAATTTATAAAGTTTCAGGTTATCCTAGTAAAAAAAGAAACAAAAAAAAACAACTGTGCCGAAACTCGTCGTGAATCACAAACAGGTCAGACGGGTTCTGAAGAAGCCTGTGTCACTCAGTCATTATCTGCTGGACGACATCCAGGATTAGACAGATACAATCCTGTACAATGCTGTACGCAAGAAATCTCTGTCAGCTCGGGGTGACTCCCTCCTGCAGTAATCAGAATATTTTTTTAGCTTTTATGGCTTTGGATTTTGCCAGATGTGAAAGACTAATTTTTCAGTAACTCAGAATAAGGACTACAAAAATTTGGTAAATCAAAATTGGGCAACCTTTCCCCACCTAATGGCACGCAAAGTTATATACACCTAGTTTGCATTGCTAGTCCTTTATTAGGTTCTTAAAATCATTGTTCACTTTTAGTAGCTCCTTTCTACTGGGATCTCCAGCAAAAAACTATTGTTCCGTTTCCCTATAGCGCTCCTTGAGGAAAAATAAGGAATTACACAGTTGCCATTAAAATTGATTGCATAATGCCAGGTTGGCAGGTCCTGCAAAGTGAGAGGCTCAAAAAATGACATTTACTTCTTTTAACTCAGAACGCCATTATTGAAAGTAGCTATTTAAGGAAATCAGTATATGTCAGGACACAGACGGATGTATAAATTGGACCGAGATCGGAACGCAGTGCACGGACTGGCCAGCGGCTCTCCTGACCCGAGCGTGACAGTTTCATGCATTTCTATGCAGCAGTCATGCTTGGGTCAGGAGAGCCGCCGGTCAGTCCGAGCACTACGTTCCGATCTCGGTCTGATTTATACGGCTGTCTGACTGCGAACTCAAGTTGATTTGTGTGCGCCATAGCCTGGCAGCTCTTAATTATTGATTCAACAGACACACTTTGTGCTCATCACTCCATGAGGGGTTCACCCTTGAACAACTATACAGGGATCAGGACTTACAGAGAGCCTTCTGGGTTGGGTCTACGGATTAGCTGCTTGCTGGTGGAGCGATCTGTTCAGAAAGCCAAGTCAATACCAGAAAGTCAGGAACAGAATTGTTAGGCAGCAGAATAGTCAAAACACGAGCTGAAGTCAGAAACATGCATCAACAAGCTAAACAGGAATAGAGAAACAGGAGTGAACCAGGGTAGGATGCACTTATAACTGGCAACTAGAGGTAGAAAGCCATGGGTGTGAGCCCGGCCCAAAGCTCACAGAAGGGAGTGAATTAAATGAACAAGTTCAGAAGTTATCCCTCAAACTCACTGCTTAGATGGCACCGCCATTCCTAGAATATAGACCAAAACTACTGCACTGTCACTCGAAAGCAGAGGGAGTGAGCACAGACTTGGATATAACAGTTTGGTGGCCTCCAGACAGCTGGTAGGATCTTGAGTCTTGAACTACCGACAGAGGTGTTGGGAGGCAACTTACTCCACTCTGTCTCTGAAAACACTCGCCTGCTCCCTCAAGACAAGTGTGCATGTGTATATAGTAGTCAGGAGAGGCAACAGTCACCTAAGATGTATGTCCACCTTAAACAAAGCCAAAAACCTGAGTAATTCGGCAGTGGCAGATTGAAAAAATAGACTTTTGAGCACTGGCAAGTGTCCTGACCTCCTCTCAGGTCTCAGCTTAGTATCATAAAACTCGATACGTGACCCAATGAGGCCATATACATTAGTGAGAAGAAGGTTGACGCTTGAGCAGAAATTGCATGAATGATCGACCAGCGTATGATCGTCCTGCCGATGCAGCCATACACATTTTTGAAAGCCGCCATACTTGTTCAATAACACCAAATGAGAAACTGGTGATGTATTGAAAAAAGTCAATGTGGTTGTAGAAAGACAAAAGATCTCATATGAGAGATCTTTGACAGAACCATCAGCCAAACATTTTAAACATGGTCAACATTGTCCTAAGTGATGATGCTATGTCAATGGTTGACCAAAACGATCATTACATGTTAAGTTCCATCCGAGGAACAACTTGAATAAATTCGGGGTCTGGTAGCTGAGACCCCCAAAATTACTAAAACAAAAGAGCAGAAGCGCTCACCGGAGCAAAGCTTTTGTCCAACACAGAAAAATGTCCTCAGTAAAAACTTTGGGTGCCTTTACATTGACCGATAATTGGGAATGAGAATGTTTCACGATTAACAGCCAGTCTGTCTATACAAGCACCCATTTCTTGAATGAATCCGCTCGCGGCAGACGTCCTGTGTCAACAGGATGTGTGCTGCCAAGAACAATGATGTTCTGTGCCCATGAAAGTGCAGTCAGCCAGTCTAAAACAAACTATTAAATGACCAATGATCGGCTTAGGTGTTTGATGGTGTGTAAATGGCTCTTTAGCACACGTCTTGGAGAAGAGCAGCATTTTGGGGAACTCTTTTTTCGCTTTAGCAATCAATGGTGGTCATCAAAACTTTTAACATTTCTCCATGACACATGAAAAGGTTTTTTTTTTAAGACTAGAGTTCCACCTGAAATGATCAGAATTCATCAACTTTTAGTCTGATGGATACGACCACCTTCCATGTAATCTGAAACAATCTGATTGAGAAGAAAACATCTATGGTCAATTCATTGCCACCGGACTGTCCGACTCCAACATGTCTCAGACGCTCAGCTCAAAGCTGGATGGATAAGATGCCTACAGAGAAGAAGAGTCTGTTAGCTCAGCCGCCATTAAGTGGTTTTTTTTTCCTCCTTGAAGCCCGGGACAGGGGACCTATCTGAAATACGGTCGCCAAAGTGAGAGACAGAGTTAGGAAAGGGCCATGATGGTACGACTTTTTTTATTGGCATCTGGTCTTCTTGGAATCAGCATTGGGTCCTAGTACTGTTCTTACACAAGGGCCTCAGCTCTCTGTCTCCACCCCTAAGGAGCAAGTTTATCAGAAGTTAATGGAAACTTTAACCCCCTCGCCTGTTTTAATAGATTCTCCATCCACTCTGTGGAGTACATTTCTATATTAATTTAATAACCCTTATTGTACATTGAGATGAGTAATTATCACAGGTACAGGCAAGGCGCAGTGTGAAGCCTCCTCTTCCTCTGCACCCTGTGGCTGTGGTTTCGGAGGTGACAGGGTAGACTCGGTGCCATATGCTTTCATGACACTTCTACAACCTACATGTTCTGAGCTGAGAATGTCCTTCATTTACAGGAAACCAGCTTTATATAGAAGAAATAACGCACTTATCTTCGGTTATGGGGTCAACTTAAAGGGGTTGTGGACTATTTTTTTTCTTTACTTAAAAGCATGTATATCAGGCGCAAAATAATTTTTGCAATTTGGTTTCATGAAAAATTTTGCACCGTTTGGCTTTTGCTTACCTGCACGTTCAACTTGGATGCTGTCTGTGGTTATAAATCGGCTGAGAGGAGCACATTTCATAAGGTGAGTATTAAACAACCACTCAGCGGATCTCTTCACATCAGGTATCAGATTAATCAGCATCACAGTGCCATTATAGCCAGGCCTTTAGTTTATAGGGCTAAATTCTGCTGACGGGTTCTCTTTAAAGGGATTTTCAACAACTTTGCCCCATAAGAAAGCAAAAAACAAAAAAAAACATCCAGGAGCCAAATCATCAAGACTGGAGTTTTGTGCGTCAGTCTTGATCTAAGAAGATAAGTGCGCCAAATTCATTAAAAGACTAAATGAATGTGCCGCATCTTTAAGCGCCATTGTGTAAAAATGTGCTCAAGTCATGGAGTTCACCCGCTTGTCTAACAGTCTTTGGAGGTGGAGAAATAAACGACAAAAGTCGCAATTACAAGTTGGGCAAAAATGTTTGAGTTATTTCACTTTTAGGCCAGATTTCTGGGGCAAACTGGCGAATTGGTCCCTTCATTTTTAGTTTGGATTGCCCCTGTGACTTCCAAGCTCCCCATTCTAGCCACCACAGTTACACAAAATGATGATATCTACATCTTCTGGTGGGGTTGTATCCAAGAGGGCTGCATACGCCATCTGTCTACTCCACGCCTGTTCAGTAAAAGTTGCGTACTGCATTTGCGGGAAGATCTCCTCTGGATTGGGCTCTTCTAATGGTGACTTAAAGGAATTATAGGAAATGTAGTCCATAATGGCCAACTATAGATGGATGGCATTGAGGGACTGATAGATGAGCCAAGGGCCAACATATCATTGGTGCAATCTGGAGGACAAGGACAAAAGAGGTGTGGGGCCACTACCACTTCCAAAACAGCTGGAATTGTGCATTATAATGAGCTTTTAGACCGCAAATGGCACATATATTGTTTTTGCATAGGAGCCCTCTACTGTCTGTGTCCGCCAGTGAAAAGAGCGGAAATTTTTGGATGTTGCCAAGTTCCTTTTTCAAGACCTCATCCCTCCGTGCCCTTAATCTTTCTTCTCCATTCTTTGTTCTACACCTCTATGAGAAAAAGGGGCACAAAAAAACCTTTCCAAAATCGCTGGATTCTGGGAGATTTCAGATGTTTACAGGAGAATCAGAGGGATTTTGAGAGGTCTTCCCTAGTTCCAGGAGACTCCTGGATGTTCTGGGAGAATTAGCAAGTAAGACTCCAGACCGAACAGAATCGGACTTATAAAAACAGAGAGGCTGTTGGTAGCCGACCAGGAAACTGAGAAATAAGCCAAGAAAAGGCTCAGAAGTTGAGAAATATGAGGCAATTAAATAATCCCACCAAGGACAAAACATCTGCAAGGAGTTTGTATGTTCTCCTCAAGTTTGCGTGGGTTTCCTCTGGGTTCTCCGGGTTCCTCCCATACTCCAAAGACATACTGATAGGGAACTTAGATTGTGAGCCCCAATGGGGACAGTGCCCATAATGTCTGTAAAGCGCTATGGAATTAATGGCGCTATATATGTGGCGCCCCTGAGGTTTCGACCGCCACAGGGATACTGCACTTCTCTAATGGAGTGTAGTGTTCCTCCTCTGAGGTAAGGCCAGTGCGATGGTCAGGACCCTACCTCCACATCCAACACCACACTTCTCCCACCAGAGGGGGCTAGAAGGCACTAGGTGCTGCCCCTACTGGCATTCGGGAGACTGGGGAACCAAGAGATAGGGGAACCAAATTAGTGGGTGAGGGTGGAGGACTCACATTTTAGTGACACTTTAAATTTTGTATTTAATAAAAAGCCATTTTGGTTCTGGGTTCTTTCATCGTGATCTCTCTCCCTGAGCGTGGATCCTGTGTGGACCTGCAAAGGATGGAGGCACGACCCTCGTACCCTGGCCTTGGGTCGAGGGGCAGGTTGCAGATAATGTATGTCTCAGCCCGGTCAAGGACCATAACCAAGAAGGCCCGGAGCTTAGGAGTGTAGCTCCACCGCAAATAGATCCCAGGGAGGATGCAGACGGAGCGGTATACGCCACCTGTCCTCGCCAACCTGATCTATTCAGAGGGATTCTGGCTGCAAGAGGGGTACTGGCCCCTGATACCTGACCTTGCTACTCCACGTCCTGGTCAGGGAAGCCCGGTAGGTCCTGAGGATCCCACCGGGTAACGGAAAGAGCGGAGCTGCCGCCCGTACCCTTTTTCTGAGTGAAGTCCAGAGGGAGACCCGGCCTATCTACACACACACAGACAGGAAAGGACCCGGTCTGAAGTCTAGGAACACTCTGTTGCAGGGTCCTGATTTAACACTGGACTTACTCGGAGGTTGTCGGACCCCCGTCGTTGGTGACCGCAGAACTCCTCGAGGAGCAGGGAGACACCTTCCTACTGCCATCTCTTTCGTGAGTAAAAACTCTGGAAGTTAACCCCTATGGCCTCCGAACTCTTATTCTGCACTACACCGCACTACGCAGCACCAGACCTCCTAGACTTCTACCCCCTCCATCCTGTCCCTCTGCCCTGAGGCCCTGCTCCGCCTGTGGGGAGTAGTAACAATGATGGCTGCGATAACACCATGCTTCAGCGGACTGCAGCAGCGCTGGTGACCTTCACCAGGTGCCACAGATGGCATAGTCGAGATCAGCCACTCAACCCGGATAAGCCCGTACCATCTCTTTTTTAAGTGTGACGGCCCTGGGCATGGAGCGGGTTCGGGCCACGGCTGCACCCCATCTACATCACAAGATCCGACTCCGAGTCCCCCATCTCCCAGGGTAGGGCTTACAGAAGGCGTGCGTGAGTCACACATATACACTACCGTTCAAAAGTTTGGGGTCACCCAGACAATTTTGTGTTTTCCATGAAAACTCATACTTTTATTTATCAAATGAGTTGCAAAATGATTAGAAAATATAGTCCAGACATTGACAAGGTTAGAAATAATGATTTTTATTTGAAAGAATAATTTTCTCCTTCAAACTTTGCTTTCGTCACAGAATGCTCCCTTTGCAGCAATTACAGCATTGCAGACCTTTGGCATTCTAGCTGTTAATTTGCTGAGGTAATCTTGAGAAATTTCCCCCCCATGCTTCCTGAAGCCCTCCCACAAGTTGGATTGGCTTGATGGGCACTTTTTGCGTACCATACGGTCAAGCTGCTCACACAACAGCTCAATGGGGTTGAGATCTGGTGACTGCGCTGGCCACTCCATTACAGATAGAATACCAGCTGCCTTCTTCTTCCCTAAATACTTCATGCATAATTTGGAGGTGTGCTTTGGGTCATTGTCCTGTTGTAGGATGAAATTGGCTCCAATCAAGCGCTGTCCACAGGGTATGGCATGGCGTTGCAAAATGGAGTGATAGCCTTCCTTATTCAAAATCCCATTTACTTTGTACAAATCTCCCACTTTACCAGCACCAAAGCAACCCCAGACCATCACATTACCTCCACCATGCTTGACAGATGGCATCAGGCACTCTTCCAGCATCTTTTCAGTTGTTCTGCGTCTCACAAATGTTCTTCTGTGTGATCCAAACACCTCAAACTTTGATTCGTCTGTCCATAAAACTTTTTTTCCAATCTTCCTGTGTCCAATGTCTGTGTACTTTTGCCCAAATTAATCTTTTCCTTTTATTAGCCAGCCTCAGATATGGCTTTTTCTTTGCCACTTTGCCCTGAAGGCCAGCATTCCAGACTCGCCTCTTCACTGTAGACGTTGACACTGGCATTTTGCGTGTACTATTTAATGAAGCTGCCAGTTGAGGAGCTGTGAGGCGTCGATTTCTCAAACTAGAGACTCTAATGTACTTGTCTTGTTGCTCAGTTGTGCAGCGGGGCCTCCCACTTCTCTTTCCACTCTGGTTAGAGCCTGTTTGTGCTCTCCTCTGAGGGGAGTAGTACACACCGTTGTAGGAAATCTTCAGTTTCTTGGCAATTTCTCGCATGGAATAGCCTTCATTTCTAAGAACAAGAAAAGACTGTCGAGTTTCACATGAAAGTTCTCTTTTTCTGGCCGTCTTGAGAGTTTCATAGAACAAACAAATGTAACGCTCCAGATTCTCAACTAGCTCAAAGGAAGGTCAATTTTATAGCTTCTCAAATCAGTCAAACCGTTTTCAGCTGGGCTAACATACTTTTGCAAGGGTTTTCTAAACATCCATTAGCCTTCTTATACAGCTAGCAAACACAGTGTACCATTAAAACACTGGAGTGGTGGTTGTTGGAAATGGGCCTCTATACACCTATGTAGATATTGCAATAAAAACAAGACGTTTGCAGCTAGAATAGTCATTTACCACATGAATAATTTATAGAGTGTATTTCTGATTCATTTAATGTTAGCTTCATTGAAAAAAAATGTGCTTTTCTTTCAAAAAGAATGAAATTTCTAAATGACCCCAAACTTTTGAACGGTAGTGTAAGTGAGTAAAATACATCATTATTATTATTATAATAATATATATAATTTTTTTTTTAAATAAATAAAAATAAATTTTCAATTGTTTTGAGGAGATCTTCTTTATTTCCTCCCCATTCCAATGAAAAAATGAAGCAAGAACTAGGTCCCTCTTGCTATTTTAAGATACCAGTATCAGGTGCAGGTTTGCCCTTGCTTCCTTGAAGTTTAAAAAGTTTCTAAAAGTTTGAAAAGTTTAGACAGTCATGGAACATTTTGGATTACTGGTAACACGGTCTTCAGATGGTGGAGGACCTCGACTTTTGCCCCTTTGATCACTGAGTGGAGAAGTCACAGCAGAGGTGCCATCCTCCTGACTGCTGTATACACAGACTTTCCACCTATTGTACACAGAGGTATTTTCCTGACCTCCATCACCATTGCCCGCTGCGTCTACAGATTAAAGTTTTCCCCTCTCTTCTCCCGGCCAGGCTCTCAGACAAGGTCTCTTTTCATCAGTCCTCTAACAGGATAGAAAAATCAATAACAGGCTGAATAGGGGAGCGGGATTAGAAAGATTCTTTGCTCTGTTTTCCCACAGCTCAGATTCTGACTGGTTTCGTTTTTTTTTTTTAATGACTTAACCCCTTCAAAACCAGGACAAGCCAACACTGAGACTTATAGAGAGTTGGGTTTTTAAACCCGGAATCTTTTATGGTTGCGATTGCATCGGAAACTTCGATTCTGCAAACGGAAACTTTTACAAACTTCTACAAACTTTTACTTTTTTCCTACTTTCCTGTTGGGCTTGGGCTAGGCAGCACACCTTGTGTGTTGTGCTTTTAGGAAACAGTCCAAAGTGTGCATACCTACCCAGACAGTAGTTTTGGGGGGTCTATGACATAGGGGGCCCTGTTCAGCTCCTTTTCCTAAATCCAATTTTAGGAGCCCAAAGTTCCTGCCATGTATTCCATGGGAGGAGAAAGGTATGAAAAGGCTTAAAGCTCTCATGTCCTAGGATATTATGGATCACCATCTGCAGGGGGGCCCAATTTGGTTTTACTGTGGACCCAACTTAAATTTAGACTTATGCTCCTGTAAGCAGGACAAAGCACAAGGCTGAAGTAACACTGAAGCTATTTATTTCCGTGATATGGCAGGAATTGTAGTAACTTTGCAACGTCAGGGATGACACCAGTGCTAGAGAAAGTCAATGTATTATCACTTCTTCTAAAACAGGCCCTAGCGGGGGTCTCCGGTTCTTCCTGGTTATTTCCACTAGACTGCCAGTTCTCCTGACAAAGTCTTACAAAGTTCACTGGGTCGCCATTGTCTCAATAGGCCTTCGCCCTGTCTGTTGTACTAACTCAGACCAACCCCTGTACTGTACATCGTTGCTGGAATTAACGGCCCAGCTCACTCGCGCCTCCCGTTCAACACCGTTTGCGTCCACACCCAAACAAAGTCTTCTCCCGCATCATTGGTGCTTGACCAACGGTGAGGTCTCTTGGTGAGATGAGGGCTCTTGACAGGTGTAGATCTTGATTGGCGCAGGTCGGGGTTTCGGAACTTGACCAGCGTCATCTGGATTCCAGAACTTGCCTGATGTGGATCGCGTCTTCAGGTCTTGACTGGTGCAGTCTGGATTCCGAAATTCATTTGGCACCTCCCAGGTTCTGCTTACTAACGTGCCAATGCTCTCTAGCTCGGGCCTTCCATTGCGGCCTGTCACTTCGGCCTCAGTGTCTTCCTGGATACACGTCCAGCCCGTTCCATCACTTGGTGACAAATCTCCTCCCATTTTGGGGTGCTGGCCTTTTTAATCGGGGAACTGCGTCACCTGACCCGGTGCTCCATTCAAACTCTTCCTCTCTGAAACTCTCCCTCTTCTGACAGGTTCTTGTTTCTTGTGTCTCTTGTCGTAGCTTCTTACACTCCCATTTGTGCCTCCGTACTCCTGACGGAGCCAAAGTCTTAAAATAGGCAAGTGGAGTCCAAAACGTGCCACTTTGGACCCTGTTTCAATTTTTCTTTATGGTCATGGTCGTCTTTTAAGCCAGAAACAATACCTTAGTCTAGTTTCAGAGGAAGCTCTTATATAATGTACCGTCCTGCTGCGTACAAATAGTCATACCGTGCTAAATTGTAACTGCCAAACCGTATCACAGTACCATATGTTGACTAAAGAATATTGACCTTAATATACAGTACAAAGCTGCCAACATCCACACACTGCAAAAATAATCAAAAGTTTGGTGCCACACAAGATAGTACTTCCATATAGTGCTCAAATAACATCAGCACTCAGTGATTTAATAACTGTTCCACTTACAACCATGCAATTCAATTATTTTTAGGATATCTGGTGGCTGTTAGCACCCCGAAGAGGTGCCCATTGCAACTGCTCAGTGTGCCACACCCCTATGGGGTCTGTACCAGGCCCCTCTGCCTGCACTAATGTTCTCCTACGTGATAGCAGGGTCTGTGGGTCCATCTCCAGATAAAAGGGCCCGGGTACGACCGTCATCGCTGCATCATTACACATAGGTCTTCTCCACCTGCATTCAACAATAACTATGAAATCGTCTGCTCTGGAACAAAAAAAGCCAACCCACCCACCCCACCGCCACAGTGAAAAAGGTTTTATGACCTAAGAAAATCGAGATTTCACATTTTTCCATAACCAATTTATCTCCTCATATGACCCTTTCCGCAGAAATCTGCTTCTGTAGAAGTTTTGGGTTTTAGCTGGATTATGGGATTCAGCGCGTCGGCTTCTTATGTAACGGAGGCTCGGCCTGCCTATAAGGTGCTGCTTCTAGAAGAGGGGGTGAGTGCTTCGCTCGCCCAAAAAAATGAAGTGGATGAGTGTTGGAGATGTTGGAGTGTTAGCACCCCCCAGTGTTAGAGATGGGAATTACAATGTGGCTTTGGCTTAGATTTCTTAAGAAAGAAGGGGGGTGTAGTTATATAAGGTGGTGCAGATTTAATGTAAAAAATGGCGCAGCGTCAGTCCACCATTGTTACTTCACTGCAAAGTAAATAATTTCATCCTACGACAAAAAAAGGCGAAGGGGCATGAAAAAACGAGTTGATGCAAGTGAATGGGAATATTCTTATTAACATCCGGCGGCTGAAAACCCATCGTGATCATGTCCTGCTGGTGTAAGAACTAGGACTGGTTAAGACCTCGGTGCGTTTTCATTTTTTTTTTGCCTGAATTGCGGTAAAAAATCCACAATGCAGCCAAAAGTTGTGAAGGCAACGAGCCCTGAAGTTAAGTTTTGCATGATCACTATATAGTCATTTCAGTAGGGACTTTGGGCATGAAATATAGTTAAAAGTGCAAGGTTGGGTCCACGGTGCCCCAAAGGGAACCAGACCCTGTGCAAGGTTCCTTCCTGAGCACTGACATTCCTGCTGACTCCCTTTTAGCTCTCAGGCTTAGAACCTTGCTGCCCTCTATTGGTCAGTGTTTCTATTAAGTGTGTTCTGTTCTAGTGCTCTGGCTGCAGTGATCAGGGTTTTTTGTCCTCAAATAATATACAAATTTCTTGTGTATTTATAAATACAGCTCTGGATGGGAATATAATATGAGATAACATGTATGATTGTAATTATTGCTTTGTATCCTGTATCTATCCACATTGTTACGAGAAGTGATGGAAACAATGCACCTGCTGTTTTTCTCCAGGACTTTAGACGTGTATGATAATACAGCCGCCCTGCATATTATAATAACTGACTTTTATAGCCTGTAATATCATTTCTCTGGGACCAGCACATTTCTTTTTGCTGTGTTGTTTTATTCTATCCCCTTTCATTTGTCTCAGGCGGCCAAGAATAACAGCGGCGCTCCACTTCTGTCTGCAAAGTTCTGATCTGGTTCCACCCTTGGCTTCAAGACAAGACCACAAGTGTAAAGATCTCCAGACTTGCCCAGATCGGGGCGAGTAATTACAGGGGTCGTCATGAGATTCTTATTAAGCAATTGTGCAGGGATGGACAGACAGAACTATTCCCGGGAAGCGTGTGATGTCCAACAGGCAGGGAGTAATCCAGAGAGAAGGGTGAAACCTAATATACAGGACACAAGTCCCTACAACATGACACTATATAACGAAGTATGACTGTTCACTTATTTAATTGCGGAATCATTTTTTACATACATTACTGATCCTGAGTTACCACCTGTATTATACACCAGAGCTGCACTCACTATTCTGCTGGTGGAGTCACTGTGTACATACATTACATTACTTATCCTGTACTGATCCTGAGTTACATCCTGTATTATATTCCAGAGCTGCACTCACTATTCTGCTGGTGCAGTCACTGTGTACATACATTACATTACTTATCCTGTACTGATCCTGAGTTACATCTTGTATTATACTCCAGAGCTGCACTCACTATTCTGCTGGTGCAGTCACTGTGTACATACATTACATTACTGATCCTGAGTTACATCCTGTATTATACTCCAGAGCTGCACTCACTATTCTGCTGGTGCAGTCACTGTGTACATACATTACATTACTTATCCTGTACTGATCCTGAGTTACATCCTGTATTATATTCCAGAGCTGCACTCACTATTCTGCTGGTGCAGTCACTGTGTACATACATTACATTACTTATCCTGTACTGATCCTGAGTTACATATTGTATTATACTCCAGAGCTGCACTCACTATTCTGCTGGTGCAGTCACTGTGTACATACATTACTTATCCTGTACTGATCCTGAGTTACATCCTGTATTATACTCCAGAGCTGCACTCACTATTCTGCTGGTGCAGTCACTGTGTACATACATTACTTATCCTGTACTGATCCTGAGTTACATCCTGTATTATACTCCAGAGCTGCACTCACTATTCTGCTGGTGCAGTCACTGTGTACATACATTGCATTACTTATCCTGTACTGATCCTGAGTTACATCCTGTATTATACTCCAGAGCTGCACTCACTATTCTGCTGGTGGAGTCACTGTGTCCATACATTACATTACTTATCCTCTACTGATCCTGAGTTACCTCCAGTATTATACTCCAGAGCTGCACTCACTATTCTGCTGGTGCAGTCACTGTGTACATACATTACATTACTTATCCTGTACTGATCCTGAGTTACATCCTGTATTATACACCAGAGCAGCACTCACTATTCTGCTGGTGCAGTCACTGTGTACATACATTACTTATCCTGTACTGATCCTGAGTTACATCCTGTATTATACCCCAGAGCTGCACTCACTATTCTGCTAGTGGAGTCACTGTGTCCATACATTACATTACTTATCCTATACTTATCCTGAGTTACCTCCTGTATTATACACCAGAGCTGCACTCACTATTCTGCTGGTGGAGTCACTGTGTACATACATTACATTACTTATCCTGTACTGATCCTGAGTTACATCCTGTATTATACTACAGAGCTGCACTCACTATTCTGCTGGTACAGTCACTGTGTACATACATTACATTACTTATCCTGTACTGATCCTGAGTTACATCCTGTATTATACTCCAGAGCTGCACTCACTATTCTGCTAGTGGAGTCACTGTGTCCATACATTACATTACTTATCCTGTACTTATCCTGAGTTACCTCCTGTATTATACACCAGAGCTGCACTCACTATTCTGCTGGTGGAGTCACTGTGTACATACATTACATTACTTATCCTGTACTGATCCTGAGTTACATCCTGTATTATACTACAGAGCTGCACTCACTATTCTGCTGGTACAGTCACTGTGTACATACATTACATTACTTATCCTGTACTGATCCTGAGTTACATCCTGTATTATACTCCAGAGCTGCACTCACTATTCTGCTGGTGCAGTCACTGTGTACATAGATTACATTACTTATCCTGTACTGATCCTGAGTTACATCCTGTATTATACTCCAGAGCTGCACTCACTATTCTGCTGGTGGAGTCACTGTGTCCATACATTACATTACTTATCCTGTACTGATCCTGAGTTACATCCTGTATTATATTCCAGAGCTGCACTCACTATTCTGCTGGTGCAGTCACTGTGTACATACATTACATTACTTATCCTGTACTGATCCTGAGTTACATCTTGTATTATACTCCAGAGCTGCACTCACTATTCTGCTGGTGCAGTCACTGTGTACATACATTACATTACTGATCCTGAGTTACATCCTGTATTATACTCCAGAGCTGCACTCACTATTCTGCTGGTGCAGTCACTGTGTACATACATTACATTACTTATCCTGTACTGATCCTGAGTTACATCCTGTATTATATTCCAGAGCTGCACTCACTATTCTGCTGGTGCAGTCACTGTGTACATACATTACATTACTTATCCTGTACTGATCCTGAGTTACATCTTGTATTATACTCCAGAGCTGCACTCACTATTCTGCTGGTGCAGTCACTGTGTACATACATTACTTATCCTGTACTGATCCTGAGTTACATCCTGTATTATACTCCAGAGCTGCACTCACTATTCTGCTGGTGCAGTCACTGTGTACATACATTGCATTACTTATCCTGTACTGATCCTGAGTTACATCCTGTATTATACTCCAGAGCTGCACTCACTATTCTGCTGGTGGAGTCACTGTGTCCATACATTACATTACTTATCCTCTACTGATCCTGAGTTACCTCCAGTATTATACTCCAGAGCTGCACTCACTATTCTGCTGGTGCAGTCACTGTGTACATACATTACATTACTTATCCTGTACTGATCCTGAGTTACATCCTGTATTATACTCCAGAGCTGCACTCACTATTCTGCTGGTGGAGTCACTGTGTACATACATTACATTACTTATCCTGTACTGATCCTGAGTTACATCCTGTATTATACACCAGAGCAGCACTCACTATTCTGCTGGTGCAGTCACTGTGTACATACATTACTTATCCTGTACTGATCCTGAGTTACATCCTGTATTATACCCCAGAGCTGCACTCACTATTCTGCTAGTGGAGTCACTGTGTCCATACATTACATTACTTATCCTGTACTTATCCTGAGTTACCTCCTGTATTATACTCCAGAGCTGCACTCACTATTCTGCTGGTGCAGTCACTGTGTACATAGATTACATTACTTATCCTGTACTGATCCTGAGTTACATCCTGTATTATACTCCAGAGCTGCACTCACTATTCTGCTGGTGGAGTCACTGTGTACATACATTACATTACTTATCCTGTACTGATCCTGAGTTACATCCTGTATTATACACCAGAGCAGCACTCACTATTCTGCTGGTGCAGTCACTGTGTACATACATTACATTACTTATCCTGTACTGATCCTGAGTTACATCCTGTATTATACACCAGAGCAGCACTCACTATTCTGCTGGTGCAGTCACTGTGTACATACATTACTTATCCTGTACTGATCCTCAGTTACATCCTGTATTATACTCCAGAGCTGCACTCACTATTCTGCTGGTGCAGTCACTGTGTACATACATTACATTACTGATCCTGTACTGATCCTGAGTTATATCCTGTATTATACTGCAGAGCTGCACTCACTATTCTGCTGGTGCAGTCACTGTGTACATACATTACATTACTTATCCTGTACTGATCCTGAGTTACATCCTGTATTATACTCCAGAGCTGCACTCACTATTCTGCTGGTGGAGTCACTGTGTACATACATTACATTACTTATCCTGTACTGATCCTGAGTTACATCCTGTATTATACACCAGAGCAGCACTCACTATTCTGCTGGTGCAGTCACTGTGTACATACATTACATTACTGATCCTGTACTGATCCTGAGTTATATCCTGTATTATACTGCAGAGCTGCACTCACTATTCTGCTGGTGCAGTCACTGTGTACATAGATTACATTACTTATCCTGTACTGATCCTGAGTTACATCCTGTATTATACTCCAGAGCTGCACTCACTATTCTGCTGGTGGAGTCACTGTGTACATACATTACATTACTTATCCTGTACTGATCCTGAGTTACATCCTGTATTATACACCAGAGCAGCACTCACTATTCTGCTGGTGCAGTCACTGTGTACATACATTACATTACTTATCCTGTACTGATCCTGAGTTACATCCTGTATTATACACCAGAGCAGCACTCACTATTCTGCTGGTGCAGTCACTGTGTACATACACTACTTATCCTGTACTGATCCTGAGTTACCTCCTGTATTATACTGCAGAGCTGCACTCACTATTCTGCTGGTGCAGTCACTGTGTACATACATTACATTACTGATCCTGTACTGATCCTGAGTTATATCCTGTATTATACTGCAGAGCTGCACTCACTATTCTGCTGGTGCAGTCACTGTGTACATACATTACATTACTTATCCTGTACTGATCCTGAGTTACATCCTGTATTATACTCCAGAGCTGCACTCACTATTCTGCTGGTGCAGTCACTGTGTACATACATTGCATTACTTATCCTGTACTGATCCTGAGTTACATCCTGTATTATACTCCAGAGCTGCACTCACTATTCTGCTGGTGGAGTCACTGTGTCCATACATTACATTACTTATCCTCTACTGATCCTGAGTTACCTCCAGTATTATACTCCAGAGCTGCACTCACTATTCTGCTGGTGCAGTCACTGTGTACATACATTACATTACTTATCCTGTACTGATCCTGAGTTACATCCTGTATTATACTCCAGAGCTGCACTCACTATTCTGCTGGTGGAGTCACTGTGTACATACATTACATTACTTATCCTGTACTGATCCTGAGTTACATCCTGTATTATACACCAGAGCAGCACTCACTATTCTGCTGGTGCAGTCACTGTGTACATACATTACTTATCCTGTACTGATCCTGAGTTACATCCTGTATTATACCCCAGAGCTGCACTCACTATTCTGCTAGTGGAGTCACTGTGTCCATACATTACATTACTTATCCTGTACTTATCCTGAGTTACCTCCTGTATTATACTCCAGAGCTGCACTCACTATTCTGCTGGTGCAGTCACTGTGTACATAGATTACATTACTTATCCTGTACTGATCCTGAGTTACATCCTGTATTATACTCCAGAGCTGCACTCACTATTCTGCTGGTGGAGTCACTGTGTACATACATTACATTACTTATCCTGTACTGATCCTGAGTTACATCCTGTATTATACACCAGAGCAGCACTCACTATTCTGCTGGTGCAGTCACTGTGTACATACATTACATTACTTATCCTGTACTGATCCTGAGTTACATCCTGTATTATACACCAGAGCAGCACTCACTATTCTGCTGGTGCAGTCACTGTGTACATACATTACTTATCCTGTACTGATCCTCAGTTACATCCTGTATTATACTCCAGAGCTGCACTCACTATTCTGCTGGTGCAGTCACTGTGTACATACATTACATTACTGATCCTGTACTGATCCTGAGTTACATCCTGCATTATACTCCAGAGCTGCACTCACTATTCTGCTGGTGCAGTCACTGTGTACATACATTACATTACTTATCCTGTACTGATCCTGAGTTACATCCTGTATTATACCCCAGAGCTGCACTCACTATTCTGCTGGTGGAGTCACTGTGTCCATACATTACATTACTTATCCTGTACTGATCCTGAGTTACATCCTGTATTATACTCCAGAGCTGCACTCACTATTCTGCTGGTGCAGTCACTGTGTACATACATTACATTACTTATCCTGTACTGATCCTGAGTTACATCCTGTATTATACTCCAGAGCTGCACTCACTATTCTGCTGGTGGAGTCACTGTGTACATACATTACATTACTTATCCTGTACTGATCCTGAGTTACATCCTGTATTATACTCCAGAGCTGCACTCACTATTCTGCTGGTGCAGTCACTGTGTACATACATTCCATTACTTATCCTGTACTGATCCTGAGTTACATCCTGTATTATACCCCAGAGCTGCACTCACTATTCTGCTGGTGGAGTCACTGTGTACATACATTACATTACTTATCCTGTACTGATCCTGAGTTACATCCTGTATTATACACCAGAGCAGCATTCACTATTCTACTGGTGCAGTCACTGTGTACATACATTACATTATTTATCCTGTACTGATCCTGAGTTACCTCCTGTATTATACTCCAGAGCTGCACTCACTATTCTGCTGGTGCAGTCACTGTGTACATACATTACATTACTTATCCTGTACTGATCCTGAGTTACATCCTGTATTATACACCAGAGCTGCACTCACTATTCTGCTGGTGGAGTCACTGTGTACATACATTACATTACTTATCCTGTACTGATCCTGAGTTACATCCTGTATTATACTCCAGAGCTGCACTCACTATTCTGCTGGTGGAGTCACTGTGTACATACATTACATTACTTATCCTGTACTGATCCTGAGTTACATCCTGTATTATACACCAGAGCTGCACTCACTATTCTACTGGTGCAGTCACTGTGTACATACATTACATTACTTATCCTGTACTGATCCTGAGTTACATCCTGTATTATACTCCAGAGCTGCACTCACTATTCTGCTGGTGGAGTCACTGTGTACATACATTACATTACTTATCCTGTACTGATCCTGAGTTACATCCTGTATTATACACCAGAGCAGCACTCACTATTCTGCTGGTGCAGTCACTGTGTACATACATTACTTATCCTGTACTGATCCTGAGTTACATCCTGTATTATACCCCAGAGCTGCACTCACTATTCTGCTAGTGGAGTCACTGTGTCCATACATTACATTACTTATCCTGTACTTATCCTGAGTTACCTCCTGTATTATACTCCAGAGCTGCACTCACTATTCTGCTGGTGCAGTCACTGTGTACATAGATTACATTACTTATCCTGTACTGATCCTGAGTTACATCCTGTATTATACTCCAGAGCTGCACTCACTATTCTGCTGGTGGAGTCACTGTGTACATACATTACATTACTTATCCTGTACTGATCCTGAGTTACATCCTGTATTATACACCAGAGCAGCACTCACTATTCTGCTGGTGCAGTCACTGTGTACATACATTACATTACTTATCCTGTACTGATCCTGAGTTACATCCTGTATTATACACCAGAGCAGCACTCACTATTCTGCTGGTGCAGTCACTGTGTACATACATTACTTATCCTGTACTGATCCTCAGTTACATCCTGTATTATACTCCAGAGCTGCACTCACTATTCTGCTGGTGCAGTCACTGTGTACATACATTACATTACTTATCCTGTACTGATCCTGAGTTACATCCTGTATTATACTCCAGAGCTGCACTCACTATTCTGCTGGTGGAGTCACTGTGTACATACATTACATTACTTATCCTGTACTGATCCTGAGTTACATCCTGTATTATACTCCAGAGCTGCACTCACTATTCTGCTGGTGGAGTCACTGTATACATACATTACATTACTTATCCTGTACTGATCCTGAGTTACATCCTGTATTATACACCAGAGCAGCACTCACTATTCTGCTGGTGCAGTCACTGTGTACATACATTACATTACTTATCCTGTACTGATCCTGAGTTACATCCTGTATTATACACCAGAGCAGCACTCACTATTCTGCTGGTGCAGTCACTGTGTACATACATTACTTATCCTGTACTGATCCTCAGTTACATCCTGTATTATACTCCAGAGCTGCACTCACTATTCTGCTGGTGCAGTCACTGTGTACATACATTACATTACTGATCCTGTACTGATCCTGAGTTATATCCTGTATTATACTGCAGAGCTGCACTCACTATTCTGCTGGTGCAGTCACTGTGTACATACATTACATTACTTATCCTGTACTGATCCTGAGTTACATCCTGTATTATACTCCAGAGCTGCACTCACTATTCTGCTGGCGGAGTCACTGTGTACATACATTACATTACTTATCCTGTACTGATCCTGAGTTACATCCTGTATTATACACCAGAGCAGCACTCACTATTCTGCTGGTGCAGTCACTGTGTACATACATTACATTACTGATCCTGTACTGATCCTGAGTTATATCCTGTATTATACTGCAGAGCTGCACTCACTATTCTGCTGGTGCAGTCACTGTGTACATAGATTACATTACTTATCCTGTACTGATCCTGAGTTACATCCTGTATTATACTCCAGAGCTGCACTCACTATTCTGCTGGTGGAGTCACTGTGTACATACATTACATTACTTATCCTGTACTGATCCTGAGTTACATCCTGTATTATACACCAGAGCAGCACTCACTATTCTGCTGGTGCAGTCACTGTGTACATACATTACATTACTTATCCTGTACTGATCCTGAGTTACATCCTGTATTATACACCAGAGCAGCACTCACTATTCTGCTGGTGCAGTCACTGTGTACATACATTACTTATCCTGTACTGATCCTGAGTTACCTCCTGTATTATACTGCAGAGCTGCACTCACTATTCTGCTGGTGCAGTCACTGTGTACATACATTACATTACTGATCCTGTACTGATCCTGAGTTATATCCTGTATTATACTGCAGAGCTGCACTCACTATTCTGCTGGTGCAGTCACTGTGTACATACATTACATTACTTATCCTGTACTGATCCTGAGTTACATCCTGTATTATACTCCAGAGCTGCACTCACTATTCTGCTGGTGCAGTCACTGTGTACATACATTGCATTACTTATCCTGTACTGATCCTGAGTTACATCCTGTATTATACTCCAGAGCTGCACTCACTATTCTGCTGGTGGAGTCACTGTGTCCATACATTACATTACTTATCCTCTACTGATCCTGAGTTACCTCCAGTATTATACTCCAGAGCTGCACTCACTATTCTGCTGGTGCAGTCACTGTGTACATACATTACATTACTTATCCTGTACTGATCCTGAGTTACATCCTGTATTATACTCCAGAGCTGCACTCACTATTCTGCTGGTGGAGTCACTGTGTACATACATTACATTACTTATCCTGTACTGATCCTGAGTTACATCCTGTATTATACACCAGAGCAGCACTCACTATTCTGCTGGTGCAGTCACTGTGTACATACATTACTTATCCTGTACTGATCCTGAGTTACATCCTGTATTATACCCCAGAGCTGCACTCACTATTCTGCTAGTGGAGTCACTGTGTCCATACATTACATTACTTATCCTGTACTTATCCTGAGTTACCTCCTGTATTATACTCCAGAGCTGCACTCACTATTCTGCTGGTGCAGTCACTGTGTACATAGATTACATTACTTATCCTGTACTGATCCTGAGTTACATCCTGTATTATACTCCAGAGCTGCACTCACTATTCTGCTGGTGGAGTCACTGTGTACATACATTACATTACTTATCCTGTACTGATCCTGAGTTACATCCTGTATTATACACCAGAGCAGCACTCACTATTCTGCTGGTGCAGTCACTG
This sequence comes from Phyllobates terribilis, assembly GCF_046119375.1. Classification (NCBI taxonomy): domain Eukaryota; kingdom Metazoa; phylum Chordata; class Amphibia; order Anura; family Dendrobatidae; genus Phyllobates; species Phyllobates terribilis. The sequence continues at coordinate 79,771,882 of NW_027362765.1, forward strand.
TGTACATACATTACATTACTTATCCTGTACTGATCCTGAGTTACATCCTGTATTATACACCAGAGCAGCACTCACTATTCTGCTGGTGCAGTCACTGTGTACATACATTACTTATCCTGTACTGATCCTCAGTTACATCCTGTATTATACTCCAGAGCTGCACTCACTATTCTGCTGGTGCAGTCACTGTGTACATACATTACATTACTGATCCTGTACTGATCCTGAGTTACATCCTGCATTATACTCCAGAGCTGCACTCACTATTCTGCTGGTGCAGTCACTGTGTACATACATTACATTACTTATCCTGTACTGATCCTGAGTTACATCCTGTATTATACCCCAGAGCTGCACTCACTATTCTGCTGGTGGAGTCACTGTGTCCATACATTACATTACTTATCCTGTACTGATCCTGAGTTACATCCTGTATTATACTCCAGAGCTGCACTCACTATTCTGCTGGTGCAGTCACTGTGTACATACATTACATTACTTATCCTGTACTGATCCTGAGTTACATCCTGTATTATACTCCAGAGCTGCACTCACTATTCTGCTGGTGGAGTCACTGTGTACATACATTACATTACTTATCCTGTACTGATCCTGAGTTACATCCTGTATTATACTCCAGAGCTGCACTCACTATTCTGCTGGTGCAGTCACTGTGTACATACATTCCATTACTTATCCTGTACTGATCCTGAGTTACATCCTGTATTATACCCCAGAGCTGCACTCACTATTCTGCTGGTGGAGTCACTGTGTACATACATTACATTACTTATCCTGTACTGATCCTGAGTTACATCCTGTATTATACACCAGAGCAGCATTCACTATTCTACTGGTGCAGTCACTGTGTACATACATTACATTATTTATCCTGTACTGATCCTGAGTTACCTCCTGTATTATACTCCAGAGCTGCACTCACTATTCTGCTGGTGCAGTCACTGTGTACATACATTACATTACTTATCCTGTACTGATCCTGAGTTACATCCTGTATTATACACCAGAGCTGCACTCACTATTCTGCTGGTGGAGTCACTGTGTACATACATTACATTACTTATCCTGTACTGATCCTGAGTTACATCCTGTATTATACTCCAGAGCTGCACTCACTATTCTGCTGGTGGAGTCACTGTGTACATACATTACATTACTTATCCTGTACTGATCCTGAGTTACATCCTGTATTATACACCAGAGCTGCACTCACTATTCTACTGGTGCAGTCACTGTGTACATACATTACATTACTTATCCTGTACTGATCCTGAGTTACATCCTGTATTATACTCCAGAGCTGCACTCACTATTCTGCTGGTGGAGTCACTGTGTACATACATTACATTACTTATCCTGTACTGATCCTGAGTTACATCCTGTATTATACACCAGAGCAGCACTCACTATTCTGCTGGTGCAGTCACTGTGTACATACATTACTTATCCTGTACTGATCCTGAGTTACATCCTGTATTATACCCCAGAGCTGCACTCACTATTCTGCTAGTGGAGTCACTGTGTCCATACATTACATTACTTATCCTGTACTTATCCTGAGTTACCTCCTGTATTATACTCCAGAGCTGCACTCACTATTCTGCTGGTGCAGTCACTGTGTACATAGATTACATTACTTATCCTGTACTGATCCTGAGTTACATCCTGTATTATACTCCAGAGCTGCACTCACTATTCTGCTGGTGGAGTCACTGTGTACATACATTACATTACTTATCCTGTACTGATCCTGAGTTACATCCTGTATTATACACCAGAGCAGCACTCACTATTCTGCTGGTGCAGTCACTGTGTACATACATTACATTACTTATCCTGTACTGATCCTGAGTTACATCCTGTATTATACACCAGAGCAGCACTCACTATTCTGCTGGTGCAGTCACTGTGTACATACATTACTTATCCTGTACTGATCCTCAGTTACATCCTGTATTATACTCCAGAGCTGCACTCACTATTCTGCTGGTGCAGTCACTGTGTACATACATTACATTACTGATCCTGTACTGATCCTGAGTTACATCCTGCATTATACTCCAGAGCTGCACTCACTATTCTGCTGGTGCAGTCACTGTGTACATACATTACATTACTTATCCTGTACTGATCCTGAGTTACATCCTGTATTATACCCCAGAGCTGCACTCACTATTCTGCTGGTGGAGTCACTGTGTCCATACATTACATTACTTATCCTGTACTGATCCTGAGTTACATCCTGTATTATACTCCAGAGCTGCACTCACTATTCTGCTGGTGCAGTCACTGTGTACATACATTACATTACTTATCCTGTACTGATCCTGAGTTACATCCTGTATTATACTCCAGAGCTGCACTCACTATTCTGCTGGTGGAGTCACTGTGTACATACATTACATTACTTATCCTGTACTGATCCTGAGTTACATCCTGTATTATACTCCAGAGCTGCACTCACTATTCTGCTGGTGCAGTCACTGTGTACATACATTCCATTACTTATCCTGTACTGATCCTGAGTTACATCCTGTATTATACCCCAGAGCTGCACTCACTATTCTGCTGGTGGAGTCACTGTGTACATACATTACATTACTTATCCTGTACTGATCCTGAGTTACATCCTGTATTATACACCAGAGCAGCATTCACTATTCTACTGGTGCAGTCACTGTGTACATACATTACATTATTTATCCTGTACTGATCCTGAGTTACCTCCTGTATTATACTTCAGAGCTGCACTCACTATTCTGCTGGTGGAGTCACTGTGTACATACATTACATTACTTATCCTGTACTGATCCTGAGTTACATCCTGTATTATACACCAGAGCAGCACTCACTATTCTGCTGGTGCAGTCACTGTGTACATACATTACATTATTTATCCTGTACTGATCCTGAGTTACCTCCTGTATTATACTGCAGAGCTGCACTCACTATTCTGCTGGTGCAGTCACTGTGTACATACATTACATTACTGATCCTGTACTGATCCTGAGTTATATCCTGTATTATACTGCAGAGCTGCACTCACTATTCTGCTGGTGCAGTCACTGTGTACATACATTACATTACTTATCCTGTACTGATCCTGAGTTACATCCTGTATTATACTCCAGAGCTGCACTCACTATTCTGCTGGTGCAGTCACTGTGTACATACATTACATTATTTATCCTGTACTGATCCTGAGTTATATCCTGTGTTATACTGCAGAGCTGCACTCACTATTCTGCTGGTGCAGTCACTGTGTACATACATTACATTACTTATCTTGCACTCATCCTGAGTTACCACCTGTATTATACACCAGAGCTGCACTCACTATTCTGCTGGTGCAGTTGTTGCGCCCCTGAGGGTTCGACCGCCACAGGGATGCTGCACCCCTCTGGGGTGTGGTATCCCTCCTTCGAGGTAAGATCGGTGCAATGGTCGAAAAATACTGTAGGATGTGTTTGGATTTGTTAAAGGACAGGCAGGGGTATGCGATCCTCTCTGAAAACCCAATGTCGGCCTTTCTGGGTGAATTAACAGAGTTATTGAAGAAAGGCCTGAGAGATAAACTAATTGACAAAAATGAATTTGATTTTATGCTGCCTCAACATCCGGTGATGGCGACATTCTATTGCCTACCTAAAATACACAAAGGAATTAATCCCCTTAGAGGTAGGCCGATAGTATCGGGGGTGGGTGGTCTTTGTCAGAACCTAGGCATATACCTCGATCAGGTGCTACGCCCTTTTGTTCTTGCATTACCATCTTACACCAGAGATACAGCAGACTTGCTTCGTAAGTTGGATGGGGTGACACTGGGACCCGAGGTCATTTTGGCAAGTGTGGATGTAGAGGCACTGTATTCCTCCATACCACATGATATGGGTCTGAAGGCAGTACAGTACTATCTATCCACAAGGAGTATGCAGTGTCGGGCCCATAATGAGTTTCTGCTGAAAGCGCTTGAATTTTGTTTGACTAAAAATTTCTTTACTTTTGACCATAAGTACTTCCACCAGCTATGGGGCACTGCGATGGGTAGCCCTTGTGCGCCTACCTACGCTAATCTGCTCCTGGGCTGGTGGGAGGAAACAATGGTCTTTGGGGAGGGAGTCTGCTCAGGCGTACAGAGGATTGAAATGTGGGCACGGTATTTAGATGACGTATTTGTCATATATAGGGGCTCCGTTCAGGAATTTCAGCTCCTCGTTGAGGGGCTTAATAAAAATCCAATTGGCCTGAGATTTACGTGTGAAGCATACTCTACTTGTCTTCCTTTTCTTGACGTTTTGATTCGCAAAGGTAGAGGTGGTCTTGTGGAAACGAGTACGTTTCGAAAACCTACAGCGACCAACTCGTTGCTTCGATGGGAAAGTCATCATCCTGTTCCCCTGAAGAGAGGTATCCCTACAGGCCAATATCTGCGAGTTCGCAGAAATTGTACCACCAATCTTGCTTTTGAGGAGCAGGCTGCCGACCTCCACAATAGATTCCATGAAAGGGGTTACCCTAGAGATGTGGTACATCAAGCATACCTCAAGAGTAGGTCCAGAAGAAGGTCCAGCCTGTTGAGTTCTAAACCTAAGGGTGATGATGGAGAAGTGGTTAGGTTTATTACAACCTTTAGAAACGGAGCTAGGGAGGCGAAGGAGATCCTTAACAAGTATTGGCCTATCTTGGAAATGGATGGAGATATATCTCCATACCTTGGGGGGTTCCCCCATGTTACATATAAAAAAGGCCGCTCTCTCCGGGACCGTTTGGTACATAGTCACTACTCTGCACCTAGACAGGATAATTGGCTTGGCTCTTTGACTAAGGGATGCTATAAATGTGGAAAATGTGTGGTCTGCTCATCGATACAGTGCGGTAAAACATTCCGAGGCAATAACATTGACAGGGAATTTCGGGTGCTGGACTTTATTAACTGCCGTACACAAGGGGTGGTTTATAAAGGTACCTGTAAATGCGGCCTTGAGTACATTGGTAAAACAAAACGTGAATTGAGACGGAGGATAGGCGAGCATCTGGGGGACATTGAACATCATAGGGAAACACCCATTGCGAGACACGTTAATGAGTTTCATGGAGGGGACAAGAAGGCCATTTTGTTCATGGGGATAGAAAAGGTCCCTAAACCCCATAGGGGAGGTAACTGGGATCGTGTAATCCTACAGAAGGAAACAAGGTGGATTTTCCGACTTAAAACTATGGCCCCTATGGGGCTGAATGAACAACTTACATTCAACTGCTTTATAGATGAGTAAACTCTTGTACTTTTCTCCCGATACTGCTGGCTTCCTTAGCCTTGGACTTTCTTTTACTCTTTGGAACTAGATATTACATAACCTTCTTTTGAACCTGCTTGGACATCAATGTATAAATACACCTTTTCTTTTTCATATGTGTATGAGATAGAGTGAACAGGGATATGGCTCTGAATCCCTATATGCAAATCTACTTATATATTCTCCCTGTGAGTTGAGCTTTTTTGTCCCCCTCCCGTTCCCTTCTTCCTTTTCCCCTCCCCCCCTCCTCTCCATCTTCACCCCCCCTTTTCACCACTTATTTGTTTCTAATGTACTGATTATGCCCTTTTATCCCATGCTATCTAAGATCGTTTATAAACCCCTGTACATATCCTCACTCTTTGCATTTTTATCCTCCCACTGGAGGTTGTGTGGCTTTAAGCTTATGAGGTATATATATATATATAGGGGGTGTGTCTTATAGATCTTATGTATACGAGGCGTTCCCCCCCCCCTTTTTTGTCATTTGCACATTCCCTCTTTAGGGGCATTGTGCAGGCTTTATGACATAGTGGGGATGCTCTTTGTGGTCGGTCATTGTGCTATGTTTGCTGAGACCACTGATTTTGGGTCTGTGAGATGGCTATGGGGCGGTGGAGCGCAGGCTTGCGTTCCACGAAACCGGAAATGACGGCGGTGGAGCGCAGGCTTGCGTTCCAAGAAACTGGAAGTGACGCCGCGGTGTGGATCACATGACCGGAAGTGACATCGGTGGAGCGCAAACAGCGTTCCACGGCGTGGGAATGGAGCATACTGCATGGGAAGTGTTAGATTGTCTCGTTTTCAGGGGGTCTTATAATGGATTTTTCTTTGTGGGGGTCTTAGATGTGTCTCCTCGGGGGGATCCTGCCTTGGGGGGTAGAGGATCGCTGTCTGCCCTTTATGGGGCGTTTGTGGATTGCTGGGGCATGTATGTGTGGGTGGGTTTAGCTCCTGCAGGGGGCATTTGCATATACGAGCTTTAATTGGCTAAAGTTCGCTGCTATTTACGGTGTTATCCAATGAGACCAGATGTGTCTCAAGGTACACATGTGGCACCCCAGGGGTCTGGTTTTCCACAGTAATGTAATGTTATGTCTGAGAGCAGGTGGGAGGTCCTTTGGTCAGGGATCCTGTGCATGCCACACCTCCTGCCCAGTCTTGGGAGGGGAAGAACTTCCCCTGTATAAACCCGGGGCTGAGGCAGGGTGAGTCAGACAAGTGGAGTAGAGACAAGAAGCAGCATAGGAAACAGCAGAGTTACAAGGAGTCAGGGGCTGGCAGCTGCAGAGCTCGCCCTGACTAAGAAGATTCTTTACCGGACCCGGAGTCCGAGGCTGTGGGGACTAACTCCTACCCAGCAGCAGAATCCGTCAGGCAGGGGATTTCAGGTCCTCTGGCCCAGAAGCCCGAAGGCACGGTCACACGCGTGGGACCAGCAACGCCATCGTGGAGCGGAAGCCATTAGAAGGCCCCGAGTCACCGGCCATACGGGTGAGCACCACACGGTACACTCAGGGACGTGGGCTACTTACATCAGCTTCTAGCAAGGTAGCCAGAAGAGTACAGTCAGTTTGGGAGGCCTACAACTACGCCTGGCCAGGGGAGATCCCATCTGCTCAAAGACTGACCAGGCCCCGTTTGCTAGCAAGTACTCCGGGAGGGTCTGTCGTTGTTACCAGTAAAGACCCTGAACTACACCGTACCGTCTCTGAGTGGTTCCTGCTACCCCCATCATCCACGTCGGCTGCCCTGAGACCATACCCCTCCCGTTGGGGGTTATACTATCACGCTGCATAATCCTACCATCGGCCTCAGCGGTCTGCCCCGCAGCAGCAGCTCCCTGGCTGCACTCAACGGGTGGCGTAGTCATCAACTATTTACTACTAGTAGACTGCCGTCCAGTTTGACTCCCTGGGCACGGACCGGGTCACCGCCACGAGACTACAACCCTCCACGGATCCGGCTCCGGGTAAGCTCCCGCGTGCGCACCGCAGCGCGACACAGGCCCAGGGGCGCGTCAACTTTGGCGTAGTCGGCAGGATTTCGTGCCCGCAACCACCGGGTACTGCGTGCCTGAAAAGCAAAGACTGTTCAAACTTACCAGTGGTGAAGGTTTCCCGCCATCCGGCGCCATCTTCTACCTTCTTCCCGCCATCCGCGAAGTTTTCCCGCCATCCGGCGCCATCTTCGACCTTCTTCCCGCCATCCGTGGAGTTTTCCCGCCATTGGACGCCATCTTGAGGACGCCGCGCGGGAAGAAGAGGGGCGTGGACTCCGAAAGCGCGCGAGAACTGAAGCCCCGCCTCACGTCCGGACGTTGCGTAAGGTCCTGGAAGGAGCCCAGCAGACGCCGACGTCACAGGAGCGCGACGGAAGGTCCTCAACCCTGACGATCCACTGCGGAGCCGCGGCCTACGGAAGAGGATCATCGCAAGGTAGGCCACGGTCCACTAGGGGGGAGGAAGATGTCGGATACGGAGGAGAGCTTCACTGCCTCAACCCCCGCCAGCGCTACCGCTGCTGCAGTTATGCCCTTCACCATGCCCTATATCCCGGGAGCAGCTTGGCTACCCCAGTACTCAGGGGAGTCACATACCCTGCATGACTTTAGAGAAAAGCTGGATAGCCTCTTCCAGGTGTACCCCCTCACAGAAGAGCAAAAAGTGAGCATCCTGGTGGCCCAACTAACAGGGGCAGCCAAAAGGGAAGTAAAATCCTGGCCACCTGGGAGGAAGACTGTCGCAGGGATACTAACCCGGCTGAAGGACACCTTTGATACCCGCACCTCAGCTGAGATTAAGCTTAGATTCTACGGGTGCAAGCAGCGAGCGCATGAGAGTATAAGGGACTATGCACTAAACCTACAAGAGGCCCTGAGGGCCATAAAGCAGACCGACCCTGATGGGGTGGGAAACGAGGACAGGCTGTTGACTGAACAATTTATAGAGGGTTTATATTGCAATGCCCACCGAACCCAGTTGCGGGCAATGGCCTTACAGGATCCCCATCTGGACTTTGCACAGTTCAAGGACAGAGCCATCCGGGTGCTCCGAGAACCGGCACCAGGTGGCGTTGTGACCCACAGACGCCCCACTACCACTTACTACCAGGAGGCGGCGCCCTTGTCAGCAGGGCCTGTGGGAGCTGATGCGCAGGCTTTGGACAATGACCCGGCTCCAGACCTACACCATCAGGTCCAAGAGCTAGCTAAGAGCGTTGCTGCGCTAACCCGAACTGTGCAGTCTTTACAGGTTTCCACCCCAGGGAAGATCCAGCTGGCATCCGGACCGGAGGACATCCCGTGGCGTCGACCAAGGAGGACCCCACCGGCCAGAGGAAGACCCAGTGACCGATACAGTGAGGACGGACGACCCATCTGCCGCCGCTGCAATCAACCCGGACATATGGCAAGGTACTGTTCTTTAAACGGGCACAACCTGGGGTAGAGGGCCAACCCCCAGGAAAAAGATCACCAGGCCCATCGAACTGGCGCGACAGATATGTGGGAGGACGTCCAGTCTTGCCTGTGGTACTGGATGGCATTCCCATGAGTGCCCTACTGGACACCGGGTCACAGGTCACCACCATCCCGTACGTGCTCTTCAAGCAGTACTGGAATGACTCGGATATTACCCGCTACCCCGACGACGACTTGAGTATCATCGCCAGCAATGGTCAGCCCGTGCCACAGATCGGATTTAAAGAGGTGACCATCAAAATTGGTAGAGTCGAACTGGCCGCACAGGGACTGATCATTGTAGATATTGATAAACATGAGAGTCACCCAAAAATAACTCTAGGAACTAATGTAATTGAAAATTGTCTTGCAGAGGTGATTTTCCTTTTACAGCAGGTTGCCAAGAATGCCAGCTCCGGCGAGCAGCGGGTGCTCCAGAAAGAGATCCGGGCACTGATGCAACGGCAACAAGTGGAACTCTCCGGCGGTGAGATTGGTAGCGTAAGAATGTGTGACCCTTTTCCTATTGCCATGCCCCCAAAAAGTGAAATGATGATTTGGTGCCGGGCAGCTATTGGTCTGAGAGGTAGAGATTACCAGGCAATGGTAGAACCAGTTTACTCAGACAGTAGGCCCACCATTTTGACAGCACGGGGGGTCGTCAATGTACGCCATGGGAGGGTGCCCGTTCGCATAATAAATATCGGGGAGAGGGAAGTGTACCTGCCCCGGTATGCCACGCTAGCCAAATTATATATCACTAATCAAAATTCTATACAATCTGTGGAACCCTTGCCTCCATCTCACCCGGAGGAAGGTAACGGCTCTAAGAAAGACATGGAGGACTGGTGTCAGCAACTACATCTGGGTACTGACTCCACTCCCTCACATCAGAAACAAGGAGTCTATCGGGTGGTTCAAGAGTATGAGAGAGTGTTTAGTAAACACCCGTTAGACTTCGGGCGAGTCAAGGGGGTAGAACATCGCATCCCCACGGGAGATCATCCTCCCATAAAAGAGAGGTATCGACCCGTACCCCCTGCACATTACCAACACGCCAAGGGGATGCTTAGAGACATGAAGGAGGCTGGGGTAATCCGGGATAGTTGTAGCCCCTGGGCAGCCCCATTAGTTTTAGTCAAAAAGAAAGACAACACCATGAGGATGTGTGTAGATTACCGGAAAATCAACCGTATCACACACAAGGATGCGTACCCCTTACCAAGGATAGAGGAGTCATTGGCTGCTTTAAGATCTGCTAACTTCTTCTCTACCTTGGATCTCACTAGCGGGTACTGGCAGGTTCCTGTAGCAGAGGCGGACCGGGAGAAGACCGCATTCACCACCCCGATGGGACTTAGCGAGTTCACCTGCATGCCGTTCGGACTCTGCAACGCACCAGGAACCTTCCAACGCCTAATGGAGTGTTGTCTGGGCCACAGAAACTTCGAGACGGTCCTGTTGTACCTGGACGATGTCATCGTATATTCCAAGACGTATGAGGACCACCTGAAACACCTGGCGGAAGTGTTCGAGGCTCTGGCGAGTTACGGCCTAAAGGTGAAACCCTCCAAGTGTCACCTCCTGAAACCAAAGGTGCAGTACCTGGGACACGTAGTGAGCGCTGACGGAGTGGCTCCCGACCCTGATAAAATCACCGCAATTAAGGAATGGCCAAGCCCCTCCAGCGTAAAAGAAGTGCGGCAGTTCCTCGGGTTGGTAGGCTACTACCGAAGGTTTATTCCCGGTTTCACCAAAAAGGCAGCACCTATGCAGGACCTCCTGATAGGCCAGTCCCGGAAGGCCAAGAACCAGAAGCCGCCATTCAAATGGGAAGAGCTAGAAGAAGAGTCCTTCCGCCAGCTGAAGATGGCCCTCACGGGGGATGAAATCTTGGCGTACCCGGATTATAGCCAGCCCTTCATCCTCTACACCGACGCCAGTAACATCGGGCTAGGAGCCGTACTGTCCCAGATCCAGCAGGGGAAAGAACGAGTAATCGCCTACGCCAGCCGAAAACTGCGACCCACCGAAAGGAACCCCGAGAATTACAGCTCATTTAAGTTAGAGTTCCTGGCCGTAGTATGGGCAATCACTGAGCGCTTTAAGCATTACCTCGCTTCTTCCCGGTTCACCGTGTACACGGATAACAACCCGCTGACACACCTGGACACGGCAAGACTCGGTGCCCTGGAGCAGAGGTGGATGGCCCGTCTGTCCAACTACGAGTTCACAATTAAATACCGGGCAGGACGCTCCAATACCAACGCGGACGCCCTGTCCAGGATGCCCAACCTGCCGGACGGAGGAGAAGATCCGGAGGGACTGGAAGAAGTTGAACTCCCTGCGTTCCACCGTCATGGGACTATTCAGTATTCCCACCGGGTAAGGAGGAAGCAGACTGCTACGTTGAACCCCTTACCCCACTACAACTGGGCGGAAACGCAAGACAGCGACCCTGCCGTCCGACTGGTGAAGGAGATGCTGACTCGGCCGGAGGCTCGCCTTGAACCAGACGCTCCGGAGGAAGCTAAACAACTATGGGCAGAGAAGAGTCGACTGTTCCTTTACAAAGGGAAGTTGTGCCGCAGAATGGTTAACTCCCGGACGCATGAATTACTCTGGCAAGTAGTGGTGCCACGAAGAGACGCAGCCATGGTGACGGAGGCATACCACGACGGAGCTGGACACTTTGGGTGGAAAAAGCTGGAGTTCCTGCTGCGCGAGCGATTCCACTGGGTAGGCATGAGGGGAACCATCGAGAAGTGGTGCAGAGATTGTGGCCCGTGCAACCTGAGAAGGAAGGACCGAGCCAGCCAGAAGACTCCCCTGCAGTCCATCGTCACCCGGCAACCGTTGGAACTGGTAGCCTTGGATCATGTAAAACTGACCCCAAGCAGAAGTGGCTACGTCTACGCGTTAACCATCGTGGATCATTACTCCCGGTTCTTGGTTGTCGTCCCCGTCAAGGACTTAACGGCTCAAACAGCAGCTAGAGCCTTCCAGCAGCACTTCTGCCGTCCACACGGGTACCCGGACCAAGTGCTGACGGACCAGGGACCTGCCTTTGAAGCGGAGGTCTTTCAGGAATTCTGCAATCTGTATGGCTGCCGGAAGATAAGGACGACACCCTACCATCCGCAGACTAATGGACTTTGTGAAAAAATGAACCAGGTGGTAATGGATCTTCTAAAAACGTTGCCCCTGGAAGAACGCAGTCTGTGGCCTGAAAAGTTGCCCGATCTGGTGGACCTATACAACCACATCCCGGTAGGTTCCACCAACTGTACCCCGGCTTACCTAATGAGGGCAAGACCTGGTAAGTTACCTGTTGACCTGGAAATGGGAGTCCTGACCCCCGAGGACACTTCACCAGAAACAGACTGGGACACAGAGAGGCAGCAGCAGTACCGGAGAGTACAGGAGAGCGTGGAGCGAAGTCTCTGTCAGGCTAGGGAAAGACAAGAGAAAACTTACAACCAGTATGCTCCCGCTGTTCCCCTGGTACCCGGAGAGCAGGTCTTGAAGAGGAAGAGACGGCTCCACAAGTTGGACGACCAGTGGGAGAAGGACCCGTACACCGTACTGCCCTCAAGCCACGAGAACCCGAAGGTTTGTACCATCAGTAAAGACGGAGGGGAAACCACAGCCATTGTATCCCGGGACCACCTGAAGAAGTGTCCCGAACAACTGAGGAACCCTGAAGAGGAACAAGAAGACCATCGACCCGTAGAGGAAAGGGAAGATATGGTTAGTACTGTGCTCGGGGACTTCCCTCGGTCTTGGACTCAAGTCAATGGTGCAGTTGTGGTACCCGTACTCACCTTCCTCCAACCAGCATCCCAAGCACCTACGGAGCAACAGGTAGAGCTGGAAGAACAGCCGGTCCAGGAGGCAGAAGACTCCACACAAGCAGAACAGGAGGATCAACCCTCTGCTTATAGTGAGCCTGCCGTACCCCTAGTGAGACAAAGAGCCGGTAGACAGCTGCCCAGTTTACCCTGTTAAGGACTCGGGGTAGGACAGACCCCTACCTGGTTACGTCTCCCTGTGTTGGTGAAATGGACACCTTGCTCTCTTCAGAGACTGCACCCGGTTGCGGACACGCCGTAACCATCTTTATATGTTTTCTTATTGTATTATTAATGTTTTTGCCTTGTTATGTTTTTCTAAATGTGTTTAGTCCCGGAGTACTAAATTTCACTAGGGGGGAATGTGGCACCCCAGGGGTCTGGTTTTCCACAGTAATGTAATGTTATGTCTGAGAGCAGGTGGGAGGTCCTTTGGTCAGGGATCCTGTGCATGCCACACCTCCTGCCCAGTCTTGGGAGGGGAAGAACTTCCCCTGTATAAACCCGGGGCTGAGGCAGGGTGAGTCAGACAAGTGGAGTAGAGACAAGAAGCAGCATAGGAAACAGCAGAGTTACAAGGAGTCAGGGGCTGGCAGCTGCAGAGCTCGCCCTGACTAAGAAGATTCTTTACCGGACCCGGAGTCCGAGGCTGTGGGGACTAACTCCTACCCAGCAGCAGAATCCGTCAGGCAGGGGATTTCAGGTCCTCTGGCCCAGAAGCCCGAAGGCACGGTCACACGCGTGGGACCAGCAACGCCATCGTGGAGCGGAAGCCATTAGAAGGCCCCGAGTCACCGGCCATACGGGTGAGCACCACACGGTACACTCAGGGACGTGGGCTACTTACATCAGCTTCTAGCAAGGTAGCCAGAAGAGTACAGTCAGTTTGGGAGGCCTACAACTACGCCTGGCCAGGGGAGATCCCATCTGCTCAAAGACTGACCAGGCCCCGTTTGCTAGCAAGTACTCCGGGAGGGTCTGTCGTTGTTACCAGTAAAGACCCTGAACTACACCGTACCGTCTCTGAGTGGTTCCTGCTACCCCCATCATCCACGTCGGCTGCCCTGAGACCATACCCCTCCCGTTGGGGGTTATACTATCACGCTGCATAATCCTACCATCGGCCTCAGCGGTCTGCCCCGCAGCAGCAGCTCCCTGGCTGCACTCAACGGGTGGCGTAGTCATCAACTATTTACTACTAGTAGACTGCCGTCCAGTTTGACTCCCTGGGCACGGACCGGGTCACCGCCACGAGACTACAACCCTCCACGGATCCGGCTCCGGGTAAGCTCCCGCGTGCGCACCGCAGCGCGACACAGGCCCAGGGGCGCGTCACACACATGGGAATTATTTGGATTAATTGTACCTGAACATACTTAAGGCAATCAACCTGTGGCCATTTTGCCACTGCCTTTTCTATATACCTGCATGGAGGGTTACCATACCCTAGACCATTGATAATAATTTTTCTGTTACTCCCCTGATGAATCACTTGATGGTGAGGAAACGCGTTGGGAAACTTCTGTAGGGTCTATGTAGGGCTGATCAGATCTTTAGGGTCAGCTGTGGACTGCCCTTGTCAGGGCGGGAGCTTTGGGGTCTTAGGGACAGCATATGAGAACAGGGCATTATAGGGTCAGAGGTGGATGACCGCTGGATTAACCCTGTGCTATTCTGTGGAGAAATTCGTGCTGCAGGACCGGTGAGATTGTTCCTTTTCTTTCTACTTATGAATTTCCACTGTTTGCATATGATAGTCTCTCTCTACTATTAAGGAGTAAACATTATTGTAGTAAATTAAGGAACATATATCTCCTGTTGTATTTTCTGAACTAGTCCACCCCACTGGGTGAATAACATCCCTATTTTTGTTTGTTTGTGTGTATCTAGATACTATTTTAGATTTTAATTATCCCATTAAAAGTTATATTTTAATTCTGCCATTTTTTGCTGTATATGAATGGTCAGGACCCCACCTCTACATCCAACACCACACTTCTCCCACCATTAGGGGGGGCTAATAGGCACCAGTGTGTTGCCCCTCCCGGGATAATGGAAGACTGGGGAACCATAAGATAGGGGGAACCATGTAGTGGGTGAGGGTGGAGAACGCACATGTAGGTTACACTTAATAATTCATATTTAATAAACAGCCATCTTGGGCTCAAGGTTCTTTGGTTGTGATCTTCATCACTGAACGTGGCTTTCTGTGTGAACCTGCAGATGATGGAGACATGGTCCTCGTACTCTGGCCTTGAGTCGAGGAGCGGGTTTGAGTTAACGGCTGTCTCATCCCGGTCAAGGTCCCTGCCCAAGAAGGCCTGGAGCTTAGGAGTGTAGCTCCATCGCAAAAGGATCCCAGGGGGAAGGAGGCGGAGCGGTATACGCGACCTGTCCTTGCTATTCTGGCCTTGTCAGAGGGATTCCGGCTGCAAGAGGGGTACCGGCCCCCGAAACCTGACTTTGCTACTCTACGTCCTAGTCAGGGAAGCCCGGCAGGCACAGAGGATCCCACCGGGTAACGGAAGGAGCCGAGTCGCCACCTGTACCCTTTTTCTGAGCGTAGTCCAGAGGGAGACCCGGCCTATCTACACACGCAGACAGGAGAGGACTCAGTCTGAAGTCTAGGAACACTCTGGTGCGGGGTCCTGATTAAGCACTTGAATTACTCGGAGGTTGTCGGACCCCCGGCTCTGGTGACTGCAGAACTCCGTGAGGAGCAGGGAGAAGCCTTGCAGCTGCATGCTCTACCGTGAGTAAAAACTGTGGAAGGCAACCCCTATGGCCTCTGGACTCTTTATTTCTCACCGCACAGCACCAGACCCCCTTGACTACGACTCCCTCCATCCTCGTCTCTGCCCTGAGTCCCTGCTCCGCCTGTGGGGAGTAGTATCAACGTCGGCTGCCACAACATCCCGCCTCAGAGGACTGCAGCAGCGCTGGTGGCCTTCACCAGGTACCACAGGTGGCGTAGTCGATAAGAACCACTCAACCCTGTAAGCCCATTACTTTTATGTGACGGCTCTGGGCATGGGACGGGTCCAGGCCACGACTTCTCCCCCCAACATCTGACCCGGCTCCGAGTTCTCCATCTTCCAGGGAGGGCTGTGAGCGTCACAACTTGGCGTAGTTGGCAGGATAGAGTGCCCACAGCAACGGAAGGAAATTGCCCATTGCTACCGGGTACTGTGCGCCTTTCACCTTAGACCGTCGTGTACACTCAAAATGGCGCCCGCCCAAGAAGAACGGACGCCATAACGCACTGAAAGGACAGTCTCCTAGCTCCTCCTATCGTGGGCCAGGCTTCCCCAATGGCACCAAAAGAGCAGACCGCCCCTTCCATCAGAGACTATCCGCGGGGTAATGGCAGTCAAAACGGATGGGATGTCCGAAGGCGTGCCTGTCAGCCTACCGCCCTGGAGCCGCCCCAAAAAGAGGAGGGAATGGAAAAACAACAAGGTGCGGCCATAACAGTTGAAGACTTACTATCCTCAGGAGCGGACATGGACGCTGCTGAAGTGAGTCAGCCGGAGCCTTCCGAACCCGGCCCAGGTTCTTCTCCCGTC
Source organism: Phyllobates terribilis (assembly GCF_046119375.1). Lineage (NCBI taxonomy): Eukaryota > Metazoa > Chordata > Amphibia > Anura > Dendrobatidae > Phyllobates > Phyllobates terribilis. The sequence goes on from NW_027362765.1 coordinate 79,788,074, forward strand.
AGTGAAGAAAGCGGCGTGTCTCTAACATCGGGAGATATAGAGTTTCTCCGCCAAGAAACCCCGGACCTTGCTTGGAGAGTGGCTGAGGCCCAGCAAGCGGCATCTGCTGCATGGCGGGAAGAAATGCTGCAGCGCATCCGGACCCGCCGCCAAGGAGCAGCAGCTCAGGAGGAGGCAGCAACAGAGGTCGTGTGCAGCCCAGGAGCGGGCGAGTGTGATTCCCCTGTCCCGGCTGCTGAGCCCACCGTGCCCCTCCTGGATGTTATGACTGAGTACCTGCTGCCCGGCGCGGTCACCTGGGAGCAGGTCTTTGCCCCGGAGCTTGAAGCCTCCGCTACCGGCGGGGACCTGCACTGCCTCCCAACTCGGAAGAACCTGAGTCTGCTGGGGTATCCACCGACCCCAACCAGGACTGGTCCGCACTTCTTGAGGACATGCAGCAGCCCCTGCTGTCACCGCTGCCCGCACCTACAGTCACCTGGCCGGCGGCTGAAGAGTGGGCCTGGGACAACCGGGGGGGGGACCTGATGGGCTTCCCCCGGGAGACCCGGGCTGAAGCGTGTAGGAGGAGCGAGCTGTGTCACCAGCAGATCCTCCAGCTCAACCGGGAGCAGCGACAGAGGGAGGTTCGCTGCGAGCGCCTCGAGGTGCGCGCCAAGGCTGCAAAGTCCAGGGCCCGCCAGGATGAGGCAACCCGTCCAAGTCCTCGTGAGGAAGGGCAAGTTGTCCGCTTCCACCATGAGGCGGGATGGGGCTTCATCCGGAGTCCCCAGTATGAGCAAGAAGTCTTCGTCAGCCGGCGGGACATCGAGCCGCGGCTGAAAAAGGAACACCCTGGCCGGAACCTCTTTCCGGGTGACTTTGTGTCATATACCCGGCACCACGGGGTGCGGGGGTGGTACGCCCTGGATGTTCACAAGGTGTCCAGGAGTGATGCCCCCTCGCGCTTGGCAATGGAGGACCGGTCAGCCTCCGTCGGGAGGAATGAGCCTTTTCCCCGGTGGGGACCCGTGGATTAAGCGGCCCCGGCGGCTGTAACATGTTTTGAAGTTATAATGTTGTGTTTATGTTTATCATGTTTCTTCCCGGTTTCTAGAGACATTTGTCCCTGCGGACTTGCAGTAGGCAGACTCTTTCACTGTATATAGTTTGCATCTCTTTAGGTGCTCCTTATTGGTTTTATGTAAAACCACGGCTATTTCTACCTCAGACCTCGGAAGAAAAACCTGTCTGGCGCGGCTCTCCTGGAGGTCCAACTCGGGATCTTCATGCCCTGCAGCCACCCCAGGGCCTACGTTGGGGGTTTGGGACAGGTCCCTCGCGCTTCTGAACTGACTCTTCTTCCTTGCACTTTAACCCGTCTGTCTATGCATAATGTCTCTTGATGGATTCATACTTTTATACTTTTATAATATGTGCAGTTTGTAACGTTAAAGGAGAAGTGCCTCCAATATTGGGAAGATTGTTAAGCTGTTATCAAAAATATAAAAAGACTGTACCAGGTTTTACTCTCTTTGCAGCCCGCGGACGTGCTGTGTTTCACCAGGGGGGAATGTGGCGCCCCTGAGGGTTCGACCGCCACAGGGATGCTGCACCTCTTCAATGGGGTGTGGTATCCCTCTTTCAAGGTAAGATCGGTGCAATGGTCACGACCCCACCTCTACATCCAACACCACACTTCTCCCACCATTAGGGGGGGCTAATAGGCACCAGTGTGCTGCCCCTCCCGGGATAATGGGAGACTGGGGAACCAAAAGATAGGGGGAACCATGTAGAGGGTGAGGGTGGAGGATGCACATGCAGGTTACACTTAATAATTCATATTTAATAAACAGCCATCTTGGGCTCAAGGTTCTTTGGTTGTGATCTTCATCACTGAACGTGGCTTTCTGTGTGAACCTGCAGATGATGGAGACACGGTCCTCGTACTCTGGCCTTGAGTCGAGGAGCGGGTTTGAGTTAACGGCTGTCTCATCCCGGTCAAGGTCCCTGCCCAAGAAGGCCTGGAGCTTAGGAATGTAGCTCCATCGCAAAAGGATCCCAGGGGGATGCAGACGGAGCGGTATACGCCACCTGTCCTCGACATTCTGGCCTTGTCAGAGGGATTCCGGCTGCAAGAGGGGTACCGGCCCCCGAAACCTGACTTTGCTACTCTACGTCCTAGTCAGGGAAGCCCGGCAGGCACAGAGGATCCCACCGGGTAACGGAAGGAGCGGAGTCGCCACCCGTACCCTTTGTCTGAGCGTAGTCCAGAGGGAGACCCGGCCTATCTACACACGCAGACAGGAGAGGACTCAGTCTGAATTCTAGGAACACTCTGGTGCGGGGTCCTGATTAAGCACTTGAATTACTCGGAGGTTGTCGGACCCCCGTCTCTGGTGACTGCAGAACTCCGTGAGGAGCAGGGAGAAGCCTTGCAGCTGCATGCTCTACCGTGAGTAAAAACTCTGGAAGTCAACCCCTATGGCCTCTGGACTCTTTATTTCTGCACTGCACCGCACAGCACCAGACCTCCTTCACTACGACTCCCTCCATCCTCGTCTCTGCCCTGAGGCCCTGCTCCGCCTGTGGGGAGTAGTATCAACGTCGGCTGCCACAACATCCCGCCTCAGAGGACTGCAGCAGCGCTGGTGGCTTTCACCAGGTACCACAGGTGGCGTAGTCGATAAGAACCACTCAACCCTGTAAGCCCATTACTTTTATGTGACGGCCCTGGGCACGGGACGGGTCCAGGCCACGACTGCTTCCCCCCCAACATCTGACCCGGCTCCGAGTTCCCCATCTCCCAGGGAGGGCTGTGAGCGTCACACAGTCACTGTGTACATACATTACATTACTTATCCTGTACTGATCCTGAGTTACATCCTGTATTATACTCCAGAGCTGCACTCACTATTCTGCTGGTGGAGTCACTGTGTGCATACATTACATTACTTATCCTGTACTGATCCTGAGTTACATCCTGTATTATACTCCAGAGCTGCACTCACTATTCTGCTGGTGCAGTCACTGTTTACATACATTACATTACTTATCGTGTACTGATCCTGAGTGACATCTTGTATTATACTCCAGAGCTGCACTCACTATTCTGCTGGTGCAGTCACTGTGTACATACATTACATTACTTATCCTGTACTGATCCTGAGTTACATCCTGTATTATTCTCCAGAGCTGCACTCACTATTCTGCTGATGCAGTCACTGTGTACATACATTACATTACTTATCCTGTACTGATCCTGAGTTACATCCTGTATTATACTCCAGAGCTGCAATCACTATTCTGCTGGTGCAGTCACTGTGTACATACATTACATTACTTATCCTGTACTGATCCTGAGTTACATCCTGTATTATACCCCAGAGCTGCACTCACTATTCTGCTGGTGCAGTCACTGTGTACATACATTACATTATTTATCTTGCACTCATCCTGAGTTACCACCTGTATTATACTCCAGAGCTGCACTCACTATTCTGCTTGTGGAGTCACTGTGTACATACATTACATTACTTATCCTGTACTGATCCTGAGTTACATCCTGTAGATCTTTTTATTATAAAAATGAAAAACATAACAATAATAATAACAGAAACATAACAAAATTAACAACCACAAAATAAACAATGTAATGAAACTGGTCCAGCCGCTCCCTCTCCCCTCACACACATATTATACATATATACAGAATAATAACTACTTAAACTGTGACATCTGGTCCGGTTACCAAACAAATAATAACAATATAATAAGTAAAATAAACCATAGCTGACAAAATTATATACAAACTAATATATACACTTTTTTTTATTTTTATAAAATAAATACTAACTATATAAATATATACAAAACAAAACAAAATACCCCACACTCGAGCCCACCATTCCCAACCCCGGCACTGACCTGAGAGCTGGTCCTGCGCCTCATGCCTCAGTCCATGTCCAATGTCCATAGGCCAGATCAGGCAGTGCCAGTTTTTCCCCCAAATAACCAGTGTCCCACAAGATGAACCCACCTCCCCCCTTTTCCCACCACCCAACCTAACACCTACACCCAAACCCATATATACAATTTATGCAGAAACAAACAGTACAATAACAAACAATACAATAACCACAACTGACAAAGCCCAAGTTCGGCGCCTGCAGCCCTACATCACTGTCTACTGATCAAAACAATGATCAAAACAAAACAAAAGTCTATGGTGTCAGCAGCAGCCCACCACCAGGAGAGGAGATGACCAGACTAGGGCACACTAAAAGAAAAGCCCCTCCAGAGGAGGGCGGCCCTCCGTGTACCCAGTCTCTCATACTCCAGAGAATGCACCTTCACCAGGTCAGCGAGTATGGTCCTAAACACATCGTCCACTGGGAGGATTTTACGTTGCGTCGATACTAAGCACCGTGAGTTCCACGTGTGATACCTAACCACTGCGCTAACTAGAAATAAGGTGCAGCGGTCCCGACCACCCAGGTCCCCGAATGCTCCATAGGCCCATTCCGCATAAGAGAGACCGGCCAGCCGGGGCCAGCCAATGGAGGCACCCACCCTGTTGTACACCTCTGTGTTAAAGGGACAACGAAGCAGGAAGTGGTCCATGCTTTCAAGCATGGTACCACAATGCTCCCGAGGACAGTTTCTGTCCTCAGAGCTCCTACACTTCAGATTGTCCCTCACACACAGTTTCCCATGGAAGCAGCGCCAAGCCAAGTCCCAAAACTTTGAGGGGATCCTGATAGAATTCAAAAGATGCAGACCCACCCCAAGATCCCGACTTGGGCAATCCCTGAGCGCCAGAGGCCTCTGAAAATGGGTCAACAGAACCCTTTTGTCAAGGAGCTTCCTTGGCAGAGTCCTGACCTCCCACATTCCCAGACCCCACCGGCGAATTACCTTCAGAACCACGGTAGCGTAAGCCGGGAAATGTCCATGCGGTGTGCATAGATCCTTCACTTGCCCTCCTGTCTCCCATTCTTGGAAGAAAGGCTGAAACCATCCCCTACAGGAGAATACCCACGGAGGAGCCCTCTCAGAGGTTTGCAAAATTGATCTTAATGAAGGTATTCACAAGGAATACCACAGGGTTGACCATACCCAACCCTCCTAGTCTCCTCGTACGGTAAGTAACCTCCCTCTTGACCAGGTTTAGTCTATTCTCCCATAACAATTGGAAGAACAAACTGTAGACCCAAGTCCAGAGAGGCTCCGGCAAGATGCACACACTGCCCAGATAGATCAGCAATGGGAGCAGGTAAGTTTTGTTCAGCTTTATCCTTTCCCTTAGGGTCAAAGACCAACCCTTCCATTGGTTCACCTTCTGAGTGGCGATCTCTAGCCTGCTGTCCCAATTTTGTTTGGGGTAATCCCCCTGGCCAAATTCGATGCCAAGAACTTTTGCAGAGACTTTGGGTCCTGGAATGGTGTCCAGGAGATCAAAACCAGGATCTCCTCCTCCCAGCCAGAGACTCTCACACTTATCCCAGCTGATCTTAGACCCGGATGCCTCTGAGTAGCGATGTACCTCTGACATCAGCCATTCTGCCTCCCCATCAGAGGAAACAAAAACGGTGACGTCATCGGCATACACCACCACTCTCAGAGTGGCTTCCGGTGCTGCCTGGTCAATCCCGATCCCAGCCATCGGTCCATGCTCCACCCTCCTAAGAAGTGGGTCAATCGCAAACACGTACAGCAGCGGGCTCAAGGGACAACCCCGGCGAACACCATATCCAACCTCAAAAGAGCTGCCAATCCAACCGTTCACAAGCGGGAAACTCTCTGCCCCAGTGTACAAGGTCTTAAGCCAATCAACAACCCCCCCCGGCAGGCCATTAACCCGATCAAACGCTTTTGCCTGGTCCAATGACAGCATGTACCCCTTCCAGTGGCCAGCCCTACCCTGCTCCACCGTCTCTCGGACACAGAGTACAGCACTAATTGTACTGCGGCCCGGAACAGAGCAATGCTGGGCTCCTGAAAGGAGTCGGGGCGCAAATTTTACCAGCCGATTAAACAGCACTTTTGCCAAAACCTTCCTGTCTGCATTGAGAAGCACTATGGGATGCCAATTCTCAATGCAACATGGGTCCTTACCCTTTGACAAGATGATCAGGGCAGACCTCCTCATTGACTTTGGCAGAGTGCCCGAGGAAAGACACTCATTGAATACCTCAGTCAAATAGGGAACCAAGGTGTCCTTAAAGATCTTATAGAATTCAGATGTTAAGCCATCTGGACCGGGAGATTTCTTTAGGGCAAGCCCTTCAATCGCCAACTTAACTTACTCTTCCCTGATCATCTCTGTTAAAACGGCAAGAGAGGGGTCTACCCCTGGTTCGGGGACGGCTTCAGCCAGAAAAGCCGACATCTCATCCCAATCAAGATCCCTTTTCCCCAAAAGGTGCGAGTAGAAGGATCTGACGACCTTCAGGATCCCTGATCTGGATCTTTTAAGGGACCCCGCAGTGTCAACCAGTCCTGTAACAACTTTACTATTCACTGACATCTTGCAGTTTCTGTAAGGGTCAGGCGAGCGGTACTTCCCATAATCCCTCTCAAAAACCAAAGATGCGTGTCTATCATACTGACACCTCATTAGCAAAGATTTCACTCTGGAGATCTCATCACGGCTACCTCCAGTTGAGACAAGATGCTCGAGTTTCCTCCTCAGGCCCTGATACAGGCGATACCTGTCCAGGCTCCTGAGGCTCGCCACCCTTTTCTTGAACATCTCCCACCACTCTGACTTACTACTACAAAGATCCAGTAAGGGTACCTGGCTCTGAAGAAAATCCTCAAAGTACTGTCTTATCTCCGCTTCTTCCAAGAGAGACAAATTGAGCCTCCAAAAGCCTCTTCCCATCCGGGGGGCTCTGTAACATTCAGAGAAAACAAAATCAAACAGTGATAGGAGAACTCCACTTCGACAACAGATACTGCTTAAGAGACGGCTTCCTCCTTTAAATAAAACTTGTTTATCCTGGACCTACAGTTACCTCTATGATAGGTGAACCCCTCATGGCCTGGAGTGTGCCGGATGTGGACATCCACCAGGCGGGCCTCACTAGCTATACTATTAAGGGCGACGCTATCATAAGTCAGCTTGCCTCTGGAACCTCCTCTATCCTGGTGCCTCGTGACAGTGTTGAAGTCCCCTCCAAAGACGACCTGCCAACTTGTAAAAAGGTAGGGCTTGATCCTCATAAAGAGACACTTCCGGACCCACTTAGATTGGGGACCATAGATGTTAATGAGCCGAAGCTCCTGTCCCTTCATGAGGACATCTAATATCAGGCACCTCCCCATTTCTAACTCAATAACCCGTCGGCACTCTACCGGTGCAGTAAAAAGGACCGCCACTCCGCTATATGGCTCGGCCGCAAGAGACCAAGAGGAGGGCCCGAGTCTCCACTCCCTTTTATCTTTAAACACCTCTGCCATGTTAGGCAACCTGGTTTCTTGCAAAAAGAAAATGTCAGCTTCAACCCGGCTGAGAAAATCAAAGGCCGCAAATCTAGCCATATTTGACTTAATGCTGGTGACTTTAATGGACGCCAATGTCAACGAAGTGGGTACCGCCATCATTGGTGATCGAGTTGGGTGGCTTTTTTTCTTCCCACTCCCCTTATCCTCTGCCTCAGACTAGGAATCTTTCCCCCTCTTTAATGACACAGAGGTGTCCATTCCCACATTTTTCCTTCTTTTTTCGTCCTCGTCTCCGGACTCTGGGCCAGTCCCTCCCCCCAAGGACCTTGCATCCCCTGGAGAAGGAGACTCGGCGCCCCCTGTAAGCTCCGCCGAAGCCGGAACCTCACCCTCAGCCTCCTCTTCAGAGGAAGAGATGTTCTCAAGGGCTAGGAACCGGTTAGAAAGACCAACTAGAGGGGAGTCAGTTTTACCTTCCTTAGGTACCTTGGTCAGAGCGGGAGAAGATGTTTTATCTCTAGTGATGAGCGAGTATGTTCTGTTAACCCTTTCGGCGAGTATGCTCGGGCCGAGCACCGAGTAGTTACAGCTGCTCGGTGTTATGTTTGAATCACTCCCGTGTGCATGATTTGCGACTGTTTGACAATTTTAATACATGTGAGGAATGTGTAAGAAATAGACATTCCTTACATGTACTAAAGCTGTCAAACAGTCGCAAATCATGCACACGGGAGTGATTCAAACATAACACCGAGCAGCTGTAACTACTCGATGCTCGTCCCGAGCATACTCGGCGAAAGGGTTAACAGAACATACTCGCTCATCATTATTTATCTCCTTTCTTTCTCTTCTTTTTGGTGCAGAGCTTACGCTTGTCCTCTAGCCACCGCTTATTATCCTCATCCAACTCATCATCCCTCGGGGCCTCAGCAGCAACACTGGCATCCAGGACAGGGGCCGCCCCAGTAGCCCGGGGCTCACCCCGCTCTCTCTCCTGTCTGCGCTTGTCTAGATGCCTCAGCTGGGCAGGCGTCTTTTTATTGCTTTTCTTCCCTGGCCCCTCAGCTCCCCCACCCCTGCTAGTCCCCTCCCCAGCAAAATCGGCCTCACGGCTTTCTTCCACCGGGGTCTCGACTGCATTAGCGAAGGGCGAGGACAACGGCTGAATGGGTGACCTAACTCACCACACACACTAATTCCCTGGTACCTACTTCATTCTAGGAAATTTGGAATTATGCTTTTATAGGAATTGTATATAATTTATTGTCTATGCTGCTGACATATGGGGGTGTGTGGTACGCTTTATTGATATAAGGTGGATATATAAATAATGTGTGCATTTAGCGATGATGTCTATTACAAAGTAGTCAGATATCATGGCAAGCGCTTTTTGATACTTACTACCTCTGCTGGCTTGATGGGTGGTGCGCATGGCGGTCGCTCCTCCTCTGGGCGTGCCTCGCCGGCGGTGTCTTAGCTTGGCCCGGGGTGTCGGACCGCGTGACCAGTCATGTGACGGGTCATGTGTTCGCGGCACCCCGTGTCAGGTGACGCGGTTGCCGTGGCGGCCTGTGGATGTTGCGGCGCGTCATGTGCCGAGCCACACCCCTCAATACCTCATTGGCAGTTACGGGACACACCTGCGTTCTCCTATTGGTTAACGCTTATTTTTAATGATGGACACTAGACAATGACGCCACCCCCAGACGAAGGCTTCAGCCGAAACTCGCGTCGGGGTGGGCGCCATCGCAGACCAGCTACATACCATCCACGTGTGAGTATGCTCATTTTGCCATCATGATAGCTCCAGCTCATGGATATGTTCGTTTTTCCACGCAACTCTAGCGTCCTTCTATCTAATGTATTTGGAGCCGTGCACGCTCTCAGGTTAATTGGGTGCTGTTCATGACGGTGTTCACATTTGTTCATATACTCTATTTACATATTCTACCTATATGGTAATAATTATAATAAACATCAATATTGTGAACGGTGTCATGAGCTAGCACTATGGTGTTTAATCTGCATGGTATACCATATATATTTTTAAGATACATAAGTATTAACTGATATGTAGTATAAGCTTTTGAGCAAGGTATACATCAGTGCGTAGGAATTTTTTAAACGAACAATGTAACTTTGGCTTCACTATTGATAGGACATATATATAATTAAGCATTTCCCACATATGGATCTGCTGTGGCGCCCTCTTGCTTGTGTGTTGTTTTTATTCCAATTCTCGTTCACGTACTACATTGTGTCAATCGTGTTATTTTGAACAAATAAAGTTTGTCTTTGTCATAATGGACCTGTATTCAAAGTTTTTTCTTGTTTTTTCACCACACAGGTGGCACCTAATCTCCACACAAGAGGCAGCAAGATGGCCGACACCCCCACACAACGCACATTTCTGCACAATGCAGTTTGCACTGAAGTGTGTGGGGTCGCCGCACCTGTGACAGAGCTTCGGTTGCCCCTGGTAGAAGACCAGGATACGATGCCTACCCAGGAAGGCAGATGATGGAATGTGAGCAACCGTACCACCTGAACGCTTAAGTTTTACCATAAACGTCCAGGCCCCTGACCAGATACCAAACTCGTCGCGGTTTTTCTTTGGCATCTCCACCACCTCTCCATAACGACCAAGCCACGTCATGATGTCATAACAAGAAAGCAACTCGTTACGAGTCATCACGGTCACTTTCTTGATCTGGCTTTGGCGAGACACTGCCTGAACGGCAAAGTCTCGCCAGCCGGGCTCATTTTTTGCCAACTCATAATTCGTCCAGAAGAGCTCAAGCCCCTCCAGCCGAACAAAGCTGACATCAAACTCAGGCGTGGAATAGGGATGTATCAAGGCGTAGATGTCAATCACCTTGAAGCCCATCCTCAGCAGGAGCTCCACAACTTTAGACCTTGGAGGACATGCATCACTGTCCCTCCACCGAAAGCGAACCACATTTCTACGCACACTGCCTGGCCCGGCTGTTGGGAGGGACCACACTGTATCCCCCCCCTTTTTGCTCTCGGAAGGCCCCGAGGCCATGCCTCTCTATCCAGAAGGATAGATCAACTTCTCTACCCTCTACCATAAGTGATCTTTCCCCCTTCTTTAGAGCCTCCAGAAGGCGCCATTGCAACATGCCGTCCCCAAAGCCCGGAGACGAGGAGGATGCCCTATTTGCCCTGGAGGTGACACTAGCATAACTCTGGACAGGCGTTGCCACCACCGGGGGGGGCAACCGGACCAGTGACTATGTGGCGCCCCTGAGGGTTCAGTCGCCACAGAGGTACTGCACCTCACCCAGAAGTGTCGTGTCTCCCTTCTCTCAGGTAAGATGGGAGTGCTGCACGGAACCCCAACCACCTACATCCAACACCACACTGCTCCAGGCCTTTTGGAGGGGCAACATGCAGAGCGCAGCTGCTGAGCCCTGACCCTGGCTGGAGAAGGGGGGAACCTAAAGGTAGGGGGAACCAATAGTGGGTGTGGGTGGAGGAAGCAGATACAGGAATCACTTATACAGTAGATATAAAAGAGAGAATCCATCTTAGGGTGGCGGTCTAGTAGTTGGAGAATAGTCCGGGAGCAGAGGCTCAGTCAGAGCTCTGCTTCACAGGTTAGGGCCTAGGATAGAGGCCCCGGAGGGGAGCAGGGAGTAGGCTCCGTTCTAAGGAAAGGATCCCAGGGGGTACGGCGCGTGCAGGACGGCACCCATATGCCCCGCTCCTGCCAGGTGTCAGGAGGGATCGGTTGCTTCATTCTAATCTCCAGGGCGTCAGGTTGGTCCCGGATCCGACGTACAGGAAGGACTTCAGCATACCCGAGCGGGATTGAGAGTGGGCAGCGTAGGGCAGCGGTGAGAAGGACCAAGTGTGAAGACGGTCAAAGTAGGAACACGAGAAAGTGGGGTTTCGCCAGGCATTCCTAAGCTGCTTGAAGGAGGACTGAACCCCTGCCCGGTGAACACAGCGCAACGAGGGAGGCCTTCACCTGTAAAGTTCACTTGTGAATTGCCTAAGAACTGTAAGTAAAACCTTGGACGACTGTATCGAACAGCCTCTGTCTGTTTCTTCACCGGCGCCATTAATCCTCACCGCACTACAACGCCCAGCGCACCAAACATCTATTTTTACACTGCCCTGAGGCCCGCTCCGCCTGTGGGGAGCCGTACCATCTTTAGCTGTCCTGACATCTGCCTCAGAGGACTGTTGCAGCGCTAGTGGTCCTCACCAGACACCACAGGTGGCATCACGAACTCTCTGAACTTATTACTAATTAGTGATACCCCTTTGTGCACTGACCGCCCTGGGCCAGCCACCGTGATAACCCCAGTGATCTGCCACCGGCCCCTGGGGGCGAGTCAACTACATCAGCCCCCAACAACATCTCCATTACCCACCTCCATCTCTCCCTCCACCAAACCAGCAACCACACCACTAGACAATGAATTGGCCTCATTCACACCCACCACCACATTTATTCCTGCTGGACCAGTAACAATGGTGGATGACATTTTGACCTCAGCATCATCAGGCACAAGGAGCTCAGTCACCTCCACAGAACTGGAGGCGACCTCACCCCTAGTCTTATGTGTGTCCTCCACATCATCAGTCGGTAATTTCCGCTGTTTTACATGTATAGCAATGCGCCGCTTATCCTTAGCTGTTGTGAGGCGCCTCTGATCTTTAGCATCAGGATCCTCCTGACCAGCGGTGCCTACACAAAATAACACTTTGGTGGGAGGATCAGAACGCACAGCCCCGACAGCCCCCTCACACTGCCGCCGCTCCTCAACTAAGTGATCAGCAGCAACAGCATTCAGAGGCGCGGAGGCTGCCATGGCTGCCCCCAACACCAGGCTGCTCCCCCCTCCCACTGAGGAGTGCACCACAGTATCGTGGCCTGACCGAACACCCACCGCCGGGCCACCCTCACTGTCCAGCCTCTCGGCTGATGCACCTCCTGCTGCGTCCCCACTACTACAAGCAGAGACAGAGCTCTGCGCCTCACTACCACGCTGTGTAATCTCCCCGCGCCTTTGCACCAGATTCACAGCAGAACCCAGGCTGGGCTGGACAACGGGGCTTATACAGCGAGCTGAGCCTGCCGCCGACTCGGGGTACAGGGAGGGGGGCGTATACTTATCTTACCGTTTCCTGCAGCTTTGGCTTGGTCTTCTTAGCCTTTTTGTGGCCCCCAGGTGCCTCTTCTGGTAGATCGTCACCAAGATGGAAGTTCTGGAGGCACACTGGGGACTCCAGGAGCTTTATTTCCGCCATTGGCACCCCTCCCTGGCCGCTGCTGTCACTGTCCTCCCTGGAGCCGGCAGAACTGCAACCGGATGTCATTGTCGCCTGTCCTGCAGGGAGCTCGCTGCACGTGGCCTGCGGGTGATGTTGCAGGCTGCCAGGTGGGGCTTTCTGCTGGTCATCATCACTCTCATCATCCACCTGGCTCTCAGGCTGTAGCCCCATCTACCTTTGCTCTCTGTTATCAGCCATTTCTCTGAATCGATCTTCATTAATTAGTTTTTCCTTGAATGGACCACTCTGCTCTCTGATGACAGCTTTCCTTAGTTCCAGCACATTAATCTCAGTTGTGAGCCTCTTTTTCTCCACCTGGAGTTTAGACTTCCTCAATTTGGAGGCACCTGCAGCTTTGGCGCTTGTGCAGCGCAGCTCCTTCCGGTGCCTCCTGACTAGCTTGCTTGCATCTTCATACTCACGGAGGCGGCTCATGACCCGGGAGGCAAAGGTGGAAACAGACTCCCGGGGACTTTGAATCGCCCAACCTTCCTCAGTGAGGTCGGCCTCACCTCCGTGAGCACTCAGCTTTCCTCCAGAAGGAGCGCCATCATGCACGCTGTCAGGCTTTTCCTCCAAGCTGGAAGCCTTGCGGCTTCTCTGGGTCACCACAAACCCAGGGGGAGTAGGAGCCACATTGCTGCAACTCCTGGTGGAGCGTCTTACCCCCAAGTCCTCCGATGTGCAGGCCGGTGGCTGGTTTCTCCAGCCTCCTGCCGGCCTGGTTCGGGAAGCAGAAGCCTGGGACTTGTCTCCATCACTCATCCCAGGAAACCCACTCCCTCCCTGGGTAGGAGAAAGAGCAGATCCCCAGGTGGAGAGGTGTTGGTTCTCAGAGCTCTGGAGCACACAGCAGGAACTGCAGCCACCACACCCTTGTTAAAAGGCTCGGATGCCGCACACAACACGCAGAGAGTATGGCAGAGGTTTAATTCAAGATTTCATTTCTCCACACAGGGAGTGTAAATTTAAGTAACACAACAATAAAACAGTAAAATCGGACAATAAACGATTGTGGTTTAACTATAACACGGAAAGGATGAACAATACGGCGCAGTCCCAAAAGTTCAGGCTGAATAAGAGAAGGTAGATTACTGGAGGCTTGCACTTATCTGTCCTTTAGCGATAACTACGTCCGTCTTCAGACACTCACTCCGGAGGGTGTCCGTCTTCTGGCAGCAGTGGGCGGTCTCGGGTCTCACCCACTGGGCCCCCAGTCCTTTTGACCACACGACAGCGGTCATGACTCCTTTAAGAGCCGTAGCAAGCTCCTCCGGCGTACAACAAACTGCGTTAGGATCACTAGTCCCGGGTGCGTCCTCACCCGTACGTCACCGTCAGATGTCTGGAAAACTGTGGTAATCCAGGTAACTGAACGATCACTTACTGTAGGCCCGGTACAGACCACACGCCCCTTGTTTTGCGGCAAGCTGTGTCACCCGTTCGTCCGTCACCGCAGACAGGTCAATGCGTCTCTATTTCACCGAGGACAGGACAGCATGTCTCTCTCTCGTTGTCGGCAGGTCAGACTGTTTCTCCCCAACTGCCGGTCTGATCTCCACAACCATCTGTCTCTTTCGCGCGAGCCCAGACTCCTGACTTCCTCTCTTCCGTCCCTTTTCTCTGTCCCCCAGCACTGTCCAGGAAGTCCCCCGTGCACTGTTAATCCCGTCCCCTGGCAACACTGGGCAGGACCCTGGCAGTTCCGGCGCCGGAGCTCCGCACCTGTCCCTAGGCAAGTCTTCCTTCTTACACTCCAGCTTCCTTGGAGCTCGCCATTCCATGGGTGAGAGTTTTTTCACCAGGCGCTCACACTCTCTGACCTCTTGGATGATACGTTGCCAGATGAACTGATCCTGATTGTAGCGGATAGGCGGCACACCAGCCGTGGATCGTTTGGACCGGCGTAACGCAGTTGGAGCGCAGGGTACTTGAGAGTCGCTGGGGTTCCCAACTTCGTCCGGCCCAGCCTGACGGAGCGGTGGGCCCTCCTCTCTCGTGTGGGAAGCTGTGGGCAATGTGAGACTTGGGATCGCAGCCACTATCATCTCTTCCTCCTCATCATCGTAGACGGGCGCATTGGGTGTGGGATCTCTTGTCCTTGTGCTGAGTTCTTCCTTCTTTTCCTCATCGCTAGACAAACAGGGCCGTCACATGCTTTGATGAACGATTCTAGTTGGAGCCGCTTCTTCCCCCTCAGGCTGAACCTCATACACCGGTCCTTCACGACTAACTCTCCGCTTCACTCGATACGGGGTCGACTCCCACGGTCTACTCAGCTTGCCCTGGGGTCTCTTGTCCCATACCAACACCCTTTCTCCTGACTTAATGGCTGTCCCCCGAAGAGGTGGCGTTTCATGGTACTGGGCCGGCATCTCCGCCTGTCAGGACGACTCCTTTTCTTCCCACATCTTGTCCGCACACCCGGATGCTTAACCATACTACTCCTGTGACCGGAATGGGCAGTTGGTTAATTGTTGTGAGCTTTATCAAGGGACCCCCTTCATTTCGTGCCATCTCTGGGTATCGCTGACGGAAATGTTTCTCCCATGGTGGTCACTTGAGATCCCGTGTCGATCACGCAGTGAACCGCCCGTCCACCAAGCTCGGCCCACACTGTCGGGCTCATGGATATTAAGTCTTCGGGACTCACTGCCTTCCTCCGCTCCGGGTTGCGTCCCTCACACCCGGAGCCCGTCAGTTTAACGGCTGCCGGGACAGAGGCCTTCCTCGACTGGCACAGCTCCTGGCGTAATGCCCCATGCCCCCACAATTCCAACACGTTGGTCCCCTGTCTGCAGGGGGACGTCGGACCACCCGATTGGGCTCTGTTCCAACCCGGGGTCTGGGCTTGTCCTTTACTTCGCCCAGGGTTCTCGGGTCAACTGTTCCGGCTCTCACTGATTGAGCCACTCGCATATTGTACCACTCTTCTCGCATTTCTTGGATCTCCCACCGCATCTCTCGGGCCCATTCTGGTTTGGCCGTGGGCGACGGGAGAACTGCCAGGGTCACTACTCCCATCTCCTGTTCCCTCACGCGGGCCTCTGCCCCTGCCTCCAGAAATGTCATACGCGGGTTGGTGCGCAAGCGCTCTCGCAAGGCCTGTCTCAGCTGCGCATCTCTGAGGCCGGCTACGAACTGGTCCCTATGTACTAGATCCGGTAGCCCCATTCCCACGTCTTCTAGGTTCGTTTTCCTAGTGATGTAAGTGTACACACTCTGTAGGGCGTTGACATACTGGGTCACAGTCTCCCCCTTCCTTTGTACCTGTTGGAACAGTCGCATCCTTAACTCTGCCACATTAGTAGGGTCCCCATGCATTTCTTCTAGGATCCGTACCACTTTTTCCACCGAATTTCGGTCAGTGGGGGAACGAAACATTACTGACTGTCGAGCTTCTCCTTCTAAAGCCAGCAAAGCTATCTCTGCTTGCATATCGGGGGTCATTGGGCGCATCCGTAACATGCTCTTAACCCGTTCTACCCAATCCCACAGCATCATGTTGTCTCCGGTAAAGTTTGGGAGATTATTCAACATGGCGCCCAGGGATAGGCTAGCTGTAGGGGCTCTCGCGCTGGCCTGGTCTGCCATGCCTGCAACTGCGTCCGGGGACGACATCCTGCCGACTACGCCAAATGTTAAAAGGCTCGGATGCCGCACACAGCAAGCAGAGAGTATGGCAGAGGTTTAATTCAAGATTTGGTTTCTCCACGCAGGGAGTGTAAATTTAAGTAACACAACAATAAAACAGTAAAATCGGACAATAAACTATTGTAGTTTAACTATAACACGGAAAGGATGAACAATACGGCGCAGTGCCAAAAGTTCAGGCTGAATAAGAGAAGGTAGATTACTGGAGGCTTGCACTTATCTGTCCTTTAGCGATAACTACGTCCGTCTTCAGACACTCACTCCGGAGGATGTCCGTCTTCTGGCGGCAGTGGGCGGTCTCGGGTCTCACCCACTGGGCCCCCAGTCCTTTTTACCACACGACAGCGGTCACGACTCCTTTAAGAGCTGTAGCAAGCTCCTCCGGCGTACAACAAACTGCGTTAGGATCACTAATCCCGGGTGCGTCCTCACCAGTAGGTCACCGTCAGATGTCTGGAAAACTGTGGTGATGCAGGTAACTGAACGATCACTTTCTGTAGGCCCGGTACAGACCGCATGCCCCTTTTTTTGCGGCAAGCTGTGTCACCCGTTCATCCATCATCGTAGACAGGTCAGCACATCTCTATTTCACCGAGGACAGGGCAGCACGTCTCTCTCACTCGTTGTCGGCAGGTCAGACTGTTTCTCCCCAGCTGCCGGTCTGCTCTCCACAACCAACTGTCTCTTTTGCGCGAGCCCAGACACCTGACTTCCCCTCTTCCGTCCCTCTCCTCTGTCCCCCAGCACTGTCCAGGAAGTCCCCCGTGCACTCTTAATCCCATCCTCTGGCAACACTGGGCAGGACCCTGGTAGTTCCGGCGCCGGAGCTCCGCACCTGTCCCTAGGCAAGTCTTCCTTCTTACACTCTCAATCACCACAGTGAGCAACAGCTGTTCAGAGCTGCACTCACTATTCTGCTGGTACAGTCACTGTGTACATACATTACATTACTTATCCTGTACTGATCCTGAGTTACCTTCTGTATTATACTCCAGAGCAGCGCTCACTATTCTGCTGATGGAGTCACTGTGTACATACATTACATTACTTATCCTGTACTGATCCTAAGTTACATCCTGCATTATACTCCAGAGCTGCACTCACTATTCTGCTGGTGCAGTCACTGTGTACATACATTACATTACTTGTCCTGTACTGATCCTGAGTTACCTCCTGTATTATACTCCAGAGCTGCACTCACTATTCTGCTGGTGCAGTCACTGTGTACATACATTACATTACTTATCCTGTACTGATCTTGAGTTAAATCCTGTATTATACTCCAGAGCTGCACTCACTATTCTGCTGGTGCAGTCACTGTGTACATACATTACATTACTTATCCTGTACTTGTCCTGAGTTACATCCTGTATTATACTCCAGAGCTGCACTCACTATTCTGCTGGTGCAGTCACTGTGTACATATATTCAGGGGTGGATTAAGAGTAGCAAGGGCCCCGGGCAGTTTAGAAGGCGCGGCCCCCCCCCCCCCCCACACACACACACCTGATTTATCACGTGACATGTCACATAATCCCCTGTGATAGATCATGTGATAGTTCACTTGAAATTAATTTGGCACAATATTATAATATTTTTTTTTAGGCTGTATGCCCACTATGCGTTTTTTAAGCGTTTCTGCAGCGGCAATTCCGCTGCAGAAACGCTTAAAAAACGCTTGGTAGAAGGTCTGCCATGTTCCCCAAAAATCCACAGCATTACCAATTATTTTGCGAAAGCTCAGCGTTTTCGCCGCCATTGACTTGCATTGGAACACATGGATTACGCATCACTGTATATGTAGATGCGGAATCCAAGCGTTTCAATGTGCGGATGGTACCCGGGTTTGGAGAAGAAGGAGACTCTCCTCCGGACCCGGGTACCATAGAACCTGTAAAAAAAAGAATAAAATAAAAAATAAATATTATACTTACCTTCTGATGGCCCCCGGTGTCTTTATCCAATGCGTCCTGGCTTGCCGGCAGCTCGCGATGGTCTGAAAAGGACCTGCCGTGACGTCATTTAGTCATGTGACGGGTCACGCGACCGCTGACGTCGGCAGGCCATCAGAAGGATTCTTTTACGGTCACACTATATAAATCCATGCCGGTTGCATGGATTTATATAGTGTAACCAAGTTGTCAAGCACTTTCCAAGTGATGCTAAAATCGCTTGGAAAGCGCTTGTCAACCCGCATGCGGAAATGCAAGTGAAGAACACTTCACATCCACATGTCCCTGGCAGGAAAACGCATGTACAATCCGCATGTAAAATCCGCATGTGCATTCCGCATGTACAATCCGCATGTACAATCCGCATGTAAAATCCGCATGCGTTTTTTCTGCCAGGGAGATGCAGAAACGCTCAAAAAAAATCCGGAACATTTCTGTATCGTGGGCACATAGCCTTACATTAATTGTATGACTCAATATTGAGCACACGTAGCCATCTATACACAGCGGGAGGCTGCACGGTGTCATCTATACACAGCGGGAGGCCGCACGTAGCCATCTATACACAGCGGGAGGCCGCACGTAGCCATCTATACACAGCGGGAGGCTGCACGGCGCCATCTATACACAGCGGGAGGCCGCACGGCGCACCCCCCAGAGACAGCAGGAGGCCGCACGGCGCCATCTATACTCAGCAGGAGGCCGCACGTAGCCATCTATACACAGCAGGAGGCCGCACGGCGCCATCTATACACAGCGGGAGGCCGCACAGCGCCATTTATACACAGCAGGAGGCCGCACGGCACCATCTATACACAGCAGGAGGCCGCACGGCGCCATCTATACTCAGCAGGAGGCCGCACGTTGCCATCTATACACAGCAGGAGGCCGCACGGCGCCATCTATACACAGCAGGAGGCCGCACAGCGCCATCTATACACAGCAGGAGGCCGCACGGCGCCATCTATACACAGTAGGAGGCTGCACAGCGCCATCTATACACAGCAGGAGGCCACACGTAGCCATCTATACACAGCAGGAGGCCGCACAGCGCCATTTATACACAGCAGGAGGCTTCACGGCGCCATCTATACTCAGCAGGAGGCCGCACGTAGCCATCTATACACAGCAGGAGGCCGCATGGCGCCATCTATACACAGCAGGAGGCCGCACAGCGCCATCTATACACAGCAGGAGGCCGCATGGCGCCATCTATACACAGCAGGAGGCCGCACAGCGCCATCTATACACAGCAGGAGGCCGCACGGCGCCATCTATACACAGCAGGAGGCTGCACGGCGCCATCTATACACAGCAGGAGGCCGCACGGCGCCATCTATACACAGCAGGAGGCCGCACGGCACCCCCCCCAGAGACAGCAGGAGGCCGCACGGCGCCATCTATACTCAGCAGGAGGTCGCACGTAGCCATCTATACACAGCAGGAGGCCGCACCGCGCCATCTATACACAGCAGGAGGCCGCACAGCGCCATTTATACACAACTGGAGGCCGCACGGCACCATCTATACACAGCAGGAGGCCGCACGGCGCCATCTATACTCAGCAGGAGGCCTCACGTTGCCATCTATACACAGCAGGAGGCCGCACGGCGCCATCTATGCACAGCAGGAGGCCGCACAGCGCCATCTATACACAGCAGGAGGCCGCACGGCGCCATCTATACACAGCAGGAGGCCGCACAGCGCCATCTATACACAGCAGGAGGCCGCACGTAGCCATCTATACACAGCAGGAGGCCGCACAGCGCCATTTATACACAGCAGGAGGCCGCACGGCACCATCTATACACAGCAGGAGGCCGCACGACGCCATCTATACTCAGCAGGAGGCCGCACGTAGCCATCTATACACAGCAGGAGGCCGCACAGCGCCATCTATACACAGCAGGAGGCCGCACGGCGCCATCTATACACAGCAGGAGGCCGCACGGCGCCATCTATACACAGCAGGAGGCCGCACAGCGCCATCTATACACAGCAGGAGGCCGCACGGCACCATCTATACACAGCAGGAGGCTGCACGGCGCCATCTATACACAGCAGGAGGCCGCACGGCACCCCCCCCAGAGACAGCAGGAGGCTGCACGGCGCCATCTATACTCAGCAGGAGGTCGCACGTAGCCATCTATACACAGCAGGAGGCCGCACCGCGCCATCTATACACAGCAGGAGGCCGCACGGCGCCATCTATACACAGCAGGAGGCCACACGGCACCATCTATACACAGCAGGAGGCCGCACCGCGCCATCTGTACACAGCAGGAGGCCGCACCGCGCCATCTATACACAGCAGGAGGCCGCACGGCACCATCTATACACAGCAGGAGGCCGCATGGCGCCATCTATACACAGCAGGAGGCCGCACGGCGCCCCCCCCAGAGACAGCAGGTGGCTGCACGGCGCCATCTATACTCAGCAGGAGGCCGCACGTAGCCATCTATACACAGCAGGAGGCCGCACTTCGCCATCTATACACAGCGGGAGGCTGCACGGCGCCCCCCCAGAGACAGCAGGAGGCCACACGGCACCATCTATACTCAGCAGGAGGCCACACGTAGCCATCTATACACAGGAGGCCGCACGGCGCCATCTATACACAGCAGGAGGCTGCACGGCGCCATCTATACACAGCAGGAGGACGCACGGCGCCATCTATACTCAGCAGGAGGTCGCACGTAACCATCTATACACAGCAGGAGGCCGCACGGCGCCATCTATACACAGCAGGAGGCCGCATGGCGCCATCTATACACAGCAGGGGGTCGCACGGCGCCATCTATACACAGCAGGGGGCCGCACAGCGCCATCTATACACAGCAGGAGACTGCACGGCGCCATCTATACACAGGAGGACGCACAGCGCCATCTATACTCAGCAGGAGGTCGCACGTAGCCATCTATACACAGCAGGAGGCCGCACGGCGCCATCTATACACAGCAGGAGGCCGCACGGCGCCATCTATACACAACAGGAGGCCGCATGGCGCCATCTATACACAGCAGGGGGTCGCACGGCGCCATCTATACACAGCAGGGGGCCGCACGGCGCCATCTATACACAGCAGGGGACCGCAAGGCGCCATCTATACACAGCAGGAGGCAGCACGGCGCCATCTATGCATAGTGGGAGGCCGCACGGCGTCCCCCCCCAGAGACAGCAGGAGGCCGCACGGCACCAACTATACTCAGCAGGAGGCTGCACGCAGTCACGCATGCAGTCACGCACACACACAAACATATACAGACATATACATACACGCATAAACACATTTGAAACACAAAAATACATATAAACAGACATCACACAATGATATCTGCCTGCACACACACACACACACACTCACACACAGACTCACCATCCCCCGGATCCATTCCTCCTGCCTGCTCTGTCTTCTCCGTTGCAGCAGTGCAGGCCGGGCGTGCACTGCGTGACGTCACAGCTAGGAGACACGGCCGCGCACAGGGCCGTGTCTCCTAGCAGTGACGCGGCCGGGCCAGCACAGGGAAGTTAACTGCTGCAGTGTTGGCCCGGCCGATGAAGAAGTAGCGGCCGTGCGTCGCTGCTGGGGGAGCGGTCCGGGCCCCCCCCCTCCCGCCACTGCTACCTGTATGTGCCGCGGCGGCCCGCACATATAATGAGGGCAATCCGGCATTAGACACCCCGCCCGAAGCCGCGGGCCCCCTGCAGGCTCGGGGCCCCGATTGCCCTCATTATAATCTGCCTATGCATATATTACATTACTTATCCTATACTGATCCTGAGTTACATCTTGTATTATACTCCAGAGCTACACTCACTATTCTGCTGATGCAGTCACTGTGTACATACATTACATTACTTATCCTATACTGATCCTGAGTTACATCCTGTATTATACTCCAGAGCTGCACTCAATATTCTGCTGGTGCAGTCACTGTGTACATATATTACATTACTTATCGTATACTGATCCTGAGTTACCTCCTGTATTATACCCCAGAGCTGCACTCACTATTCTGCTGGTGCAGTCACTGTGTACATACATTACATTACTTATCCTATACTGATCCTGAGTTACCTCCTGTATTATACTCCAGAGCTGCACTCACTATTCTGCTGGTGGAGTCACTGTGTACATACATTACATTACTTATCCTATACTGATCCTGAGTTACCTCCTGTATTATACTCCAGAGCTGCACTCACTATTCTGCTAGTGCAGTCACTGTGTACATACATTACATTACTTATCCTGTACTGATCCTGAGTTACATCCTGTATTATACTCCAGAGCTGTACTCACTATTCTGCTGGTGCAGTCTCTGTGTACATACATTACATTACTTTTCCTATACTGATCCTGAGTTACCTCCTGTATTATACCCCAGAGCTGCACTCACTATTCTGCAGACAGACATTTTCCCTATTTGTTCAGGGTTTATGGAGAGATTAATCTGGTGATTAGCATTCTGGGAAGTGTTTTCCTCTTCTAATGCAAGGAACAGTCATTGCCCCCTGCCTGATTTGATCTCGGCTAATCTATAGTTGGGGGGGAGGGGGGTTGTCTGATATATAAATTATTGATATACAATACAGACCAAAAGTTTGGACACACCTTCTCATTTAAAGATTTTTCTGTATTTTCATGACTTTGAAAATTGTACATTCACACTGAAGGCATCAAAACTATGAATTAACACATGTGTAATTATTAGTGTTGAGCGAACATGCTCGACACTGCTCGGTACTCGCCCGAGCATCACGCTACTCGGGATGTTCGGCGAGCACCGAGCATTTCCGGGTTACTCGGGCGGGAGCTCGGGTCTCCGCCCTGCATGTTTGGTGCTCTTTACAGAGCCAATGAACATGCAGGGATTGCCAGCCAGTCACTGTAATGCTGCAGCCATGTTGTTTGTGGGCATTACAGTGATTGGCTGGCCGCACAGCGTCACCTCGAGTATTTAAAACCGGGCGCCGCCATCTTGGACACAGTCGCTCCGGATCAGCCAGTGTAGGGACAGCGCTGCTGATTTAGGGAGAGATATATCCTGCAAAATAGCTAGTGTAGGGTCTGTAAAGGCTGCCAGATCAAACAAACAGTCCTTCTCAGGACTAATATCCATCCCAGGTATATCATGCAGGCAGGCTGTATAGGAGACGCAGTGGTTATACCAGCAAACGCTGCATTACAGTCCTGTGTGCTGCTCCTGTTGCTGAAATTGCTGGACTTAGCTCCAGGTCCCGGGGGCCAGGAAAAATCCTTTTTTTTAATCTAAATCCTCTTTTTTTTTTTCCTCCTTCACAATGTACAAATACCCATCTTATTAACCTTTTGGTGCCCCCCCCCCAAAAAAAAAAGTGTGCCTCTGATTTTTCAGACACAAATATATCTGTTGAAAATAGTCTGGTGTAGGCCAGAGAAATAGAAGTGTGGTTTTGCAGTTCTATGGGCCATTTGTATCTAAAAAATACAGTTTGAGTGTGTCGCTCACTGTTCAGCCGCAAATATATATATATTTTAAAAAGCCTGGTATACACCAGTAAATTATTACTGTGGTTTTGATGTTCAACGGTACAACATCTCTATTATCCTGTTTTTGGCATTTTTTGCTGTATAAAAATAATAAGTGTCTCCCTGATTTTTCAGACACAAATATATCTGTTGAAAATAGTCTGGTGTAGGCCAGAGAGACAGAAGTGTGCTTTTGCTGTTCCACGGTAAAAAATCTCTATTATCCTGCTTTTTGCATTTTTTGCTGTAAAAAAAAAAAAAATAGTGTCTCCCTGATTTTTCAGACACAAATATATCTGTTGAAAATAGTCTGGTGTAGGCCCGAGAAATACAAGTGTGGTTTTGCAGTTCCACGGTACAAACCTCTGTATTATCCACTTTTGGGCCATTTGTATCTAAAAAAAACAGTTTGAGTGTGTCGCTCACTGTTCAACCGCAAATATATATATATTTTAAAAAGCCTGGTATACACCAGTAAATTATTACTGTGGTTTTGATGTTCCACGGTAATACATCTCTATTATCCTGTTTTTGGCATTTTTTGCTGTATAAAAATAATAATAGTGTCTCCCTGATTTTTCAGACACAAATATATCTGTTGAAAATAGTCTGGTGTAGGCCAGAAAGACAGAAGTGTGCTTTTGCTGTTCCACGGTAAAAAATCTCTATTATCCTGCTTTTTGCATTTTTTGCTGTAAAAAAAAAAAAAATAGTGTCTCCCTGATTTTTCAGACACAAATATATCTGTTGAAAATAGTCTGGCGTAGGCCCGAGAAATACAAGTGTGGTTTTGCAGTTCCACGGTACAAACCTCTGTATTATCCACTTTTGGGCCATTTGTATCTAAAAAAAACAGTTTGAGTGTGTCGCTCACTGTTCAGCCGCAAATATATATGACGCGCCCCTGGGCCAGTGCTGTTTGGGATACCCGTAGCCGGTTCTCAATGGGGGTAGTAGTCCTTGTGGCGGTGACCCGGCCCGTGCCCAGGGTGTCAAACTACATGGCAGTCTATGGCAGTAGATGTTACTTTGATTGTCGACTACGCCACCCGTTGATTTGCAGCTATGGAGCTGCCGCTGCAGGGCAGACCGCTGAGGCCGGTGTAGAATTGTGCAGCGTGATAGTATAACCCCCAACGGGAGGGGTATGGCCTCAGGGCAGCCGACGTGGAAGGTGGGGGTAGCAGGAACCACTCAGAGACGGTGCGGTGTAATTCAGGGTCTTTACTGGTAACAACGATAGACCCTCCCGGAGTACTTGCTAGCGAACGGGGCCTGGTCAGTCCTTGAGCAGATGGGATCTCCCCTGGCCAGGCGGAGTTGTAGGCCTCCCAAACTGACTGTACTCTTCTGGCTACCTTGCTAGAAGCGGATATAAGTAGCCCACGTCCCTGAGTGTGCCGTGTGGTGCTCACCCGTATGGCCGGTGACTCGGGGCCTTCTAATGGCTTCCGCTCCACGATGGCGGTGCTGGTCCCACGCGTGTGACCTTGCCTTCGGGTTTCTGGGCCTGAGGACCTGAAATCCCCTGCCGGTCGGCTTCTGCTGCTGGGTAAGAGTTAGTCCCCACAGCCTCGGATGCCGGGTCCGGTAAGAAAGCTTCTCAGTCAGGGCGAGCTCTGCAGCTGCCAGCCCCTGACTCGTAGTAGTATTGCTCCCACTGAGCTTCTGCTGTTTCTTCCTATGACTGTTTCTCGTCTCTACTCTCCTTGACTCCTAACCCTGCCTCAGCCCCGGGTTTATATAGGGGAAGTTCTTCCCCTCCCAAGACTGGGCAGGAGGTGTTGCATGCACAGGATCCCTGACCAAAGGACCTCCCACCTGCTCTCAGACATAACATTACATTACTGTGGAAACCAGACCCCTGGGGTGCCACATTCCCCCCTAGTGAAATTTAGTACTCCGGGACTAAACATATTTTAGAAAAACATAACAAGATATAACAACAATAATAGCACAATAAGAAGAAACACATAAAGGTGGTCACGGCATGTCCGTAACCGGGTGCAGTCTTTGAAGAAAAGCAAGGTGTCCATTTCACCAAAACAGGGAGACATAACCAGGTAGGGGTTTGTCCTGCCCCGAGTCCTTAACAGTCTTTAGTCCGTCCTGGGTTACGCTCCAACTATGTACAAAGGATTCCCGGTAAATCCACCAAGGACTCCTACAAATAACTAGAAACACAAAATTATACACAAGCAACAATACACAGGTAAACATAAATAAAACAATTTATACACTTCAAATCCTCCAACGTGCGGGTAACTGGCCTCTAGTGGCCCTAGTGGACCTACGGAGCTGACTGTCTAGCCCTGAACTACAGGGTGTAGGAGCTGTCAAGGGTAAACTGGGCAGCTGTCTACCGGCTCTTTGGCTCACTAGGGATATGGCAGGCTCACTGCAAGCAGAGGGTTGATCCTCCTGGTCTGCAGGTGTGGGGTCTTCTGCCTCCTGGACCGGCTGTTCTTCCAGCTCTACCTGTTGCTCCGTAGGTGCTTGGGATGCTGGTTGGAGGAAGGTGAGTACGGGTACCACAACTGCACCATTGACTTGAGTCCAAGACCGAGGGAAGTCCCCGAGCACAGTACTAACCATATCTTCCCTTTCCTCTACGGGTCGATGGTCTTCTTGTTCCTCTTCAGGGTTCCTCAGTTGTTCGGGACACTTCTTCAGGTGGTCCCGGGATACAATGGCTGTGGTTTCCCCTCCGTCTTTACTGATGGTACAAACCTTCGGGTTCTCGTGGCTTGAGGGCAGTACGGTGTACGGGTCCTTCTCCCACTGGTCGTCCAACTTGTGGAGCCGTCTCTTCCTCTTCAAGACCTGCTCTCCGGGTACCAGGGGAACAGCGGGAGCATACTGGTTGTAAGTTTTCTCTTGTCTTTCCCTAGCCTGACAGAGACTTCGCTCCACGCTCTCCTGTACTCTCCGGTACTGCTGCTGCCTCTCTGTGTCCCAGTCTGCTTCTGGTGAAGTGTCCTCGGGTGTCAGGACTCCCATTTCCAGGTCGACAGGTAACTTACCAGGTCTTGCCCTCATTAGGTAAGCCGGGGTACAGTTGGTGGAACCTACCGGGATGTGGTTGTATAGGTCCACCAGATCGGGCAACTTCTCAGGCCACAGACTGCGTTCTTCCAGGGGCAACGTTTTTAGAAGATCCATTACCACCTGGTTCATTTTCTCACAAAGTCCATTAGTTTGCGGATGGTAGGGTGTCGTCCTTATCTTCCGGCAGCCATACAGATTGCAGAATTCCTGGAAGACCTCCGCTTCGAAGGCAGGTCCCTGGTCCGTCAGCACTTGGTCCGGGTACCCGTGTGGACGGCAGAAGTGCTGCTGGAAGGCTCTAGCTGCTGTTTGAGCCGTTAAGTCCTTGACGGGGACGACAACCAAGAACCGGGAGTAATGATCCACGATGGTTAACGCGTAGACGTAGCCACTTCTGCTTGGGGTCAGTTTTACATGATCCAAGGCTACCAGTTCCAACGGTTGCCGGGTGACGATGGACTGCAGGGGAGTCTTCTGGCTGGCACGGTCCTTCCTTCTCAGGTTGCACGGGCCACAGTCTCTGCACCACTTCTCAATGGTTCCCCTCATGCCTACCCAGTGGAATCGCTCGCGCAGCAGGAACTCCAGCTTCTTCCACCCGAAGTGTCCAGCTCCGTCGTGGTATGCCTCCATCACCATGGCTGCGTCTCTTCGTGGCACCACTACTTGCCAGAGTAGTTCATGCGTCCGGGAGTTAACCATTCTGCGGCACAACTTCCCCTTGTAAAGGAACAGTCGACTCTTCTCTGCCCATAGTTGTTTGGCTTCCTCTGGAGCGTCTGGTTCAAGGCAAGCCTCCGGGCGAGTCAGCATCTCCTTCACCAGTCGGACGGCAGGGTCGCTGTCTTGCGTTTCCGCCCAGTTGTAGTGAGGTAAGGGGTTCAACGTAGCAGCCTGCTTACTCCTTACCCGGTGGGAATACTGGATAGTCCCATGACGGTGGAACGCAGGGAGTTCAACTTCTTCCAGTCCCTCCGGATCTTCTCCTTCGTCCGGCAGGTTGGGCATCCTGGACAGGGCGTCCGCGTTGGTATTGGAGTTTCCGGCCCGGTATTTGATTGTGAAATCGTAGTTGGACAGACGGGCCATCCACCTCTGTTCCAGGGCACCGAGTCTTGCCGTGTCCAGGTGTGTCAACGGGTTGTTATCCGTGTACACGGTGAACCGGGAAGAAGCGAGGTAATGCTTAAAGCGCTCGGTGACTGCCCATACTACGGCCAGGAACTCTAGCTTAAATGAGCTGTAATTCTCGGGGTTCCTTTCGGTGGGTCGCAGCTTTCGGCTGGCGTAGGCGATTACTCGTTCCTTCCCCTGCTGGATCTGGGACAGTACGGCTCCTAGCCCGATGTTACTGGCGTCGGTGTAGAGGATAAAGGGCTGGCTATAATCCGGGTACGCCAGGATTTCGTCCCCCGTGAGGGCCATCTTCAGCTGGCGGAAGGACTCTTCTTCCAGCTCCTCCCATTTGAAGGGCGGCTTCTGGTTCTTGGCCTTCCGGGACTGGCCTATCAGGAGGTCCTGCATAGGTGCTGCCTTTTTGGTGAAACCGGGAATAAACCTTCGGTAGTAGCCTACCAACCCGAGGAACTGCCGCACTTCTTTTACGCTGGAGGGGCTTGGCCATTCCTTAATTGCGGTGATCTTATCAGGGTCGGGAGCCACTCCGTCAGCGCTCACCACATGTCCCAGGTACTGCACCTTTGGTTTCAGGAGGTGACACTTGGAGGGTTTCACCTTTAGGCCGTAACTCGCCAGAGCTTCGAACACTTCCGCCAGGTGTTTCAGGTGGTCCTCATACGTCTTGGAATATACGATGACATCGTCCAGGTACAACAGGACTGTCTCGAAGTTTCTGTGGCCCAGACAACACTCCATTAGTCGTTGGAAGGTTCCTGGTGCGTTGCAGAGTCCGAACGGCATGCAGGTGAACTCGCTAAGTCCCATCGGGGTGGTGAATGCGGTCTTCTCCCGGTCCGCCTCTGCTACAGGAACCTGCCAGTACCCGCTAGTGAGATCCAAGGTAGAGAAGAAGTTAGCAGATCTTAAAGCAGCCAATGACTCCTCTATCCTTGGTAAGGGGTACGCATCCTTGTGTGTGATACGGTTGATTTTCCGGTAATCTACACACATCCTCATGGTGTTGTCTTTTTTTTCTGACTAAGACTAGTGGAGCTGCCCAGGGGCTACAGCTATCCCTGATCACCCCAGCCTCCTTCATGTCTCTAAGCATCCCCTTGGCGTGTTGGTAGTGGGCAGGGGGTACGGGTCGATACCTCTCTTTTATAGGAGGATGGTCTCCCATGGGGATGTGGTGTTCTACCCCCTTGACTCGCCCGAAGTCTAACGGGTGTTTACTGAACACTCTCTCGTACTCTTGAACCACCCGATAGACTCCTTGTTTCTGGTGTGCGGGAGTGGAGTCAGTACCCAGATGTAGTTGCTGACACCAGTCCTCCATGTTTTTCTTAGAGCCGTTACCTTCCTCCGGGTGAGATGGAGGCAAGGGTTCCACAGATTGTATAGAATTTTGGTTAATGGTATATAATTTGGCTAGCGTGGCATACCGGGGCAGGTACACTTCCCTCTCCCCGATATTTATTAGGCGAACGGGCACCCTCCCATGGCGTACATCAACCACCCCCCGTGCTGTCAAAATGGTGGGCCTACTGTCCGAGTAAACTGGTTCTACCATTGCCTGGTAATCCCTACCTCTCAGACCAATAGCTGCCTGGCACCAAATCATCATTTCACTTTTTGGGGGCATGGCAATAGGAAAAGGGTCACACATTCTTACGCTACCAATCTCACCGCCGGAGAGTTCCACCTGTTGCCGTCGCATCAGTGCCCGGATCTCTTTCTGGAGCACCCGCTGCTCGCCGGAGCTGGCGTTCTTGGCAACCTGCTGTAAAAGGAAAATCACCTCTGCAAGACAATTTTCAATTACATTAGTTCCTAGAGTTATTTTTGGGTGACTCTCATGTTTGTCAATATCTACAATGATCAGTCCCTGTGCTGCCAGTTCGACTCTACCGATTTTGATGGTCACCTCTTTAAATCCGATCTGTGGCACGGGCTGGCCATTGCTGGCGATGATACTCAAGTCGTCGTCAGGGTAGCGGGTAATATCCGAGTCATTCCAGTACTGCTTAAAGAGCACGTACGGGATGGTGGTGACCTGTGACCCGGTGTCCAGTAGGGCACTCATGGGAATGCCATCCAGTACCACAGGCAAGACTGGACGTCCTCCCACATATCTGTCGCGCCAGTTCGATGGGCCTGGTGATCTTTTTCCTGGGGGTTGGCCCTCTACCCCAGGTTGTGCCCATTTAAAGAACAGTACCTTGCCATATGTCCGGGTTGATTGCAGCGGCGGCAGATGGGTCGTCCGTCTTCGCTGTATCGGTCACTGGGTCTTCCTCTGGCCGGTGGGGTCCTCCTTGGTCGACGCCACGGGATGTCCTCCGGTCCGGATGCCAGCTGGATCTTCCCTGGGGTGGAAACCTGTAAAGACTGCACAGTTCGGGTTAGCGCAGCAACGCTCTTAGCTAGCTCTTGGACCTGATGGTGTAGGTCTGGAGCCGGGTCATTGTCCAAAGCCTGCGCATCAGCTCCCACAGGCCCTGCCGACAAGGGCGCCGCCTCCTGGTGGTAAGTGATAGCTGGGCGCCTGTGGGTCACAACGCCACCCGGTGCCGGTTCTCGGAGCACCCGGATGGCTCTGTCCTTGAACTGTGCAAAGCCCAGATGGGGATCCTGTAAGGCCATCGCCCGCAACTGGGTTCGGTGGGCATTACAATATAGTCCCTCTATAAATTGTTCGGTCAACAGCCTGTCCTCGTTTCCCACTCCATCAGGGTCGGTCTGCTTAATGGCCCTCAGGGCCTCTTGTAGGTTTAGTGCATAGTCCCTTATACTCTCATGCGCTCGCTGCTTGCACCCGTAGAATCTAAGCTTAATCTCGGCTGAGGTGCGGGTATCAAAGGTATCCTTCAGCCGGGTTAGTATCCCTGCGACAGTCTTCCTCCCAGGTGGCCAGGATTTTACTTCCCTTTTGGCTGCCCCGGTTAGTTGGGCCACCAGGATGCTCACTTTTTGCTCTTCTGTGAGGGGGTACACCTGGAAGAGGCTATCCAGCTTTTCTCTAAAGTCATGCAGGGTATGTGACTCCCCTGAGTACTGGGGTAGCCAAGCTGCTCCCGGGATATAGGGCATGGTGAAGGGCATAACTGCAGCAGCGGTGGCGCTGGCGGGGGTTGAGGCAGTGAAGCTCTCCTCCGCATCCGACATCTTCCTCCCCCCTAGTGGACCGTGGCCTACCTTGCGATGATCCTGTTCCGTAGGCCGCGGCTCCGCAGTAGATCGTCAGGGTTGAGGACCTTCCGTCGCGCTCCGGTGACGTCGGCGTCTGCTGGGCTCCTTCCAGGACCTTACGCAACGTCCGGACGTGAGGCGGGGCTTCAGTTCTCGCGCGCTTTCGGAGTCCACGCCCCTCTTCTTCCCGCGCGGCGTCCTCAAGATGGCGTCCAATGGCGGGAAAACTCCACGGATGGCGGGAAGAAGGCCGAAGATGGCGCCGGATGGCGGGAAAACTTCGTGGATGGCGGGAAGAAGGCAGAAGATGGCGCCGGATGGCGGGAAACCTCACCACTGGTAAGTTTGAACAGTCTTTGCTTTTCAGGCACGCAGTACCCGGTGGTTGCGGGCACGAAATCCTGCCGACTACGCCAAAGTTGACGCGCCCCTGGGCCAGTGCTGTTTGGGATACCCGGAGCCGGATCTCAATGGGGGTAGTAGTCCTTGTGGCGGTGACCCGGCCCGTGCCCAGGGTGTCAAACTACGTGGCAGTCTATGGCAGTAGATGTTACTTTGATTGTCGACTACGCCACCCGTTGATTTGCAGCTATGGAGCTGCCGCTGCAGGGCAGACCGCTGAGGCCGGTGTAGAATTGTGCAGCGTGATAGTATAACCCCCAACGGGAGGGGTATGGCCTCAGGGCAGCCGACGTGGAAGGTGGGGGTAGCAGAAACCACTCAGAGACGGTGCGGTGTAATTCAGGGTCTTTACTGGTAACAACGATAGACCCTCCCGGAGTACTTGCTAGCGAACGGGGCCTGGTCAGTCCTTGAGCAGATGGGATCTCCCCTGGCCAGGCGGAGTTGTAGGCCTCCCAAACTGACTGTACTCTTCTGGCTACCTTGCTAGAAGCGGATATAAGTAGCCCACGTCCCTGAGTGTGCCGTGTGGTGCTCACCCGTATGGCCGGTGACTCGGGGCCTTCTAATGGCTTCCGCTCCACGATGGCGGTGCTGGTCCCACGCGTGTGACCTTGCCTTCGGGTTTCTGGGCCTGAGGACCTGAAATCCCCTGCCGGTCGGCTTCTGCTGCTGGGTAAGAGTTAGTCCCCACAGCCTCGGATGCCGGGTCCGGTAAGAAAGCTTCTCAGTCAGGGCGAGCTCTGCAGCTGCCAGCCCCTGACTCGTAGTAGTATTGCTCCCACTGAGCTTCTGCTGTTTCTTCCTATGACTGTTTCTCGTCTCTACTCTCCTTGACTCCTAACCCTGCCTCAGCCCCGGGTTTATATAGGGGAAGTTCTTCCCCTCCCAAGACTGGGCAGGAGGTGTGGCATGCACAGGATCCCTGACCAAAGGACCTCCCACCTGCTCTCAGACATAACATTACATTACTGTGGAAACCAGACCCCTGGGGTGCCACATATATATATTTTAAAAAGCCTGGTATACACCAGTAAATTATAACTGTGGTTTTGCTGTTCCACGGTAAAAAATCTCTATTATTCAGGTTTTGGTAGTTTTTTCCGTAAAGAAAAACAGTAGTGTCTCCTGACTGTTGTGACACAAAAATATATCTGTTGAAAATAGTCTTGTGTAGGCCCGACATCCCAGTGTGGTTTCGCAGTTCCACGGGTCAAATCGCTGTACTATCCAGTTTTGGGCCTTTGGTATCTAAAAAAAAAGCAGTTTGAGTGTGTCGCTCACTGTTCAGCCGCAAATATCTCTATTTAAAAAAGTGTGGTATACCCCAGTAAACAATAACTGTGGTTTTCCTCTTCCACGGTTCTAATCTACTCTTTATTACCCTTTTTCCATTGATAGTGCAAGTGTAAGCTATTTTACTTCATTTACAATGGGCAAGGCGCGTGGCAAGGGATGTGGAAGTGGACGTTCTGGTGATGGTTCGTGCAGAGGACGGGGGCCGTGGCCAAGGTGAAAATGTGCCACAACCAACAGCCACATCTTCTCGCTCCCACTTCTTGACCGAATTACTAGGGAAGCACAGAACAACACCAGTATTGAGAACTGATCAGTGTGAACAGGTTATTAATTGGATAGCAGTTACCTGGGCACCACCACCTCCGGTCTGTCTTCCACACGGTCAACTCTTAGTAGCCGTGAGTCTCGACCGCATACTCCTCCTCACCCTGATGCTCCTTCCTCCCACCATGCCGAGTGTCGTCAGACAGCAAGTGATCCCACACTTGGACACTCTGAAGAGCTGTTCACTGGTCCATTTCCATATTTGGGCCCCTCGCCTGATACGCTTGAAGTGGTGGAAGAGGAGATCCCATGTTGCGATGCCCAAATATTTGAACAGCCACGGCCACAGGAAGTCGACGTTGGCAAGGAGGACATGCAGAGTGAGGCCAGCAGCACACAGGGGGAGGGAGGCAGAGTACCCCAACAGGCAGGAAGAAGCAGTGTGGTGGCCGCAGATAGAAGGCAGGCAACCGTTCCCCGTAACACCAACACAAGGGACGTTGCCAGTACAAGCGGTAGGTCTTCCAGAGTCTGGGATTTTTTTAAAGACTCTGCTGATAACCCCAAAAAGGCCATATGTTCCACCTGCCATGCCAGCATCAGCAGGGGTGACAAAACTACCAGCCTGACCACCACCAGCATGATCAGGCACATGGCAGCAAAGCACCCGACTTTGTGGGGCGAAACCCAGGGTCCACGACCAGTGTCAGCGGGTGTCACCACTGCTTCTTCCACTGTTGTGCGTGCAATAGAACCCCCTGTTGTGTGTGCAAGGCAATCCCCTGTCCATACTGCATGTAAAGATGCCCCCTCCTCTCAGTCTTCACTTGTTATGGCAGTTTCTCAAGAAACAGCATCAACGTCCACGTCCACGTCCCACCGCAGCGTTCAGTTGTCCATATCCCAGACCTTTGAACGAAAGCGGAAATTCGCAGCTAACGCCCCACAGGCCACAGTCCTAAATTCGCACATTTCACGACTGCTTGTGTAGCACCCCGAGGATTCGGCTGCTACAGGGGTATTGCACCTCAACCCAGAGGTGTGATATTCCACTCCCGGGTAAGGATGGAGTGTGAAACTGAGCCCAGAGAGCTGCATGCACTACACACATCCCATTTCCGAGGAACAGACCAACGGTACTCCCACTTAGAAATGTGCAGGTACGACCGAGTCTGTCCTTGGCTGGAGTGGGAGGGGGGTGGTACATCCCAGTAGTGTAGGGGCAGATAGGGGGAGCAGCCTGGGTAAGATAGGAGCTCATTGGGTGCTGGTCACCTGAGCTCACACATAGAGGGAGTATATAAGGTGGGCACCATCTAAGATCAGGGTCAGTCTGTGAGAAGCCAGAGGAGGAGAGCAGAAGAGCAGAGCAGCCCCAGAGAGAGAGAGAGGAGAAAGGAAGAAAGACCCAGAGGGGGTGAAAGAAAAGGACTCTGAGAACCCAAAGTCCATCACCGGGTGAAGAGTTGGCAACTGGGTACCGGATCCCAAACTGGTGGGGGCTAAAGCACACCCTAGCCAGAGACCGGAGGCCGTGGGCAGGATCTGCCACGGCCACCCACCACATCCACCCTGAAGGCAAACCACGTGAAGGGTCAGGGAACCCAAGGCCAAGGGTCTCCCAACAGAAGGCCCGAGGGAGCTGGACCTAGGTGGATCCCTGGTGGGGACGGCCAGAAGACAGGACAGGAAGGAGGGCTCAGGGTCACGCTCCGGACTTGCTTGGGGGTTGGCCGAATCCAGGACCTGGTGGACGCAGCACGGCTCGGGTGGTCACTTGAAGCTGGAGTGACCGGAACATCAGCAGTAAGTAAATACCCTAAACTGCACAACCCGACTCTGTCTTTAATTACCATCTATGCTGCACCACCACAACCCCCATCCTCTGCACCTGACCCCCTGAGGCTATACCCCACCCGTTGGGGGTTATACTATCAAAAGCTGCACCAACACCATCAGCCTCAGCGGACCCTGCTGCAGCGGCGGCCGTAGTGACCGCAATACAACGGGTGGCGTAGTCGACATAAAGAACTTTATAACATCTGTAGGACTGCCACATACTCTGAGCTTGACACCCTGGGCACGGACCGGGTCACAGCCACTCGGAGACTACAACCCCCATCTGATCCGGCTCCGGGTATTCCCCTAAAGAATATGGCCCAGGGGGTGCGTCAACTTTGGCGTAGTCGGCAGGATTACGTGCCCACAACAACCGGGTACTGCGTGCCTGAAGAAAAGAACGAGTTTACCTCAAAAAGAAGTCTCCTGCCGGTTCCGGAGGGTCCCCGCCATCGGACTCCATCACAGGTCGATTCCCGCCGGTTGTCCGCCATTAACAGCTTTTTCCCGCCATCTGCAGAGTTTCCCGCCACTGGGAGACGATTCCCGCCATTTCCAAAGGTTTCCCGCCTTGGAAGAGCGGACGCCATTATGGGCGTGCCAGAGGGTGGCAAGAGGCCACCTCCCATCGTGGGCCAGGACCGAAAATGGCGCCAAAAGTGGAAACCGCCCCCACCAACAGAGACTGTGATGCTAGAGGTGTCTGTCAGCGTGAAAGAACTGCCCCTGGAGCTGACAATCACCAAGTGGCCCCGGGACCGCCCTCGAAGTGGGAGGACTGAGAAGAAGAGAGCAAAGATGGGTGTCGCCTGGAGCAGTCTGGAGAGAGCGCACCCGGAGACAAGAAGCCTAGAGCTGAGTCCAGAAGAAGCTTACCCGGAGATGGGAGAAGAGCAGAGCAGCACCGGCCCGCTGGCCAGGAGCCTGCTGGAAACAGCAGAAGGAGAGCAGAGCAGCACCGACCCGTTGGTCAGGAGCCTGCTAGAAGCAACGACCCCACTAGGCCTAGTGGAGGTCCTAGCACAGCTCCCCCGAGACCGGGAGTGTGCGCAGACCGCTCTGGAGGGCCTCGCACGGAGGATGGCCCGGGTGCAGCGAGAGACGTTGGCGGAGTGGAGCCGTGAGATGGCCCAGCAGACCGAGACCCGTCAGCGGAGCACGCCACCCAAGACGAGGAGACAGACCGCCTCTGAGGATGGCGCAGGAGGACTGAAGGCCGGAGACGGCGCCGAGAAGGGAGCCGAACGAAAGGAGGCAGGTAAAGGGGACGTCTCTACCCCAAGCCGGGAAACCGCGTGCCTGCCCCAGCTCCCCGTCGCAGAGCCCGAAGTACCCCCTGCCGTGCCCGTAACCGCAACGTCACCGCCACAGACTAGGCCTCAACCGGAAGCCGCAGCCGCGACCCCTGTGACGTCACACGCCTCGACCCCGAGCGTGACCAAGCAGGAAGTACCACCAGCCTGGTCGCAAGGCCTAGTACCCCCGGGCGCCGCAATACCAACAGCGCCCCCTACCTCCGCGGAGCCACCGGCCTGGTCGCAGGGCCAAGTAGCCCAGGGCGCCGCCGTCCTTACGGTGCCCTTCACTTTCCAGGTGCCTCAGGCCTGGCCGCAAGGCCTGGGCAACCCGGGCGCCACCACCACCGCGCCCATAAAACCAAGAGTGCCGCATCTGGGAGAAGATCTGTTCGCCCAACACACATGGCCGGACGGGCAGCCCTTTGTCTGGCCCAGGGAGTACTACGAACAAGAGCTCCAAAAGAGGGCAAGGCCCATGTGTGAACCCCTGATCCCGGCTCCAAAGCCCGTTAAGAGGATCTCGCCCCCGCTAGCAGAAGCGCAGTTTGAGTGGGACCCCACCGGAGAAGATCTCATGGGGTTCACTCAAGAGACTCGGGCAGCCGCAGCGGAGCGTGCAGAGTGCTGCCGCCAGCAGCTCGAGGTCTTTGAGAGGGAGCGGAGAGAGAGGCGGGTCCGGGAACAACAAGCCCAGATAAGGAGCGCGGAGCAGAAGAGCCGGGCCAGGAGAGACCCCCGTGCAGCGCATAGTCCCCGCACCACCGGGACTGTGATCAAGTTTAACATGCAGCATGGGTGGGGCTTCATCCGAGACCACCGCACCCCAGGCGACGTCTTCGTGACCAGGAGAGACGTTGAGTCCCACCTACCGGAGGGACACAGAGGTCGTGACCTTTACATCGGGGACGAGGTCACCTTTACCCGGCACAAGTGTGCCAAAGGACCCTACGCCCTCCATGTGCATCGCCTGACGGAGGAAGAGCTGCGGTGTGAGGAGGAAGAACAAGAGGACCCGGACGGGTCTGAAGCTAAAGGTAACCACAAAGAAAGAGCAGGAGGACGTCGTCGTTGAGTACGGCAGAGTAGAAGCTGTATATAGTTACCCGTAGGGGTACCAAAGAAACTGTTGCTGATAATATAGTCCCCGTTGGGACCAGCAAGTGTGAACTGTTTACCCGTTTATCCCTTAAATACCTGGCCGAGGACTGAGAGCGGCCATATCCCTTGTAAATAGTTGCGCGTCCTAAAGCGCCCCCTACTGGTTTTATAGGAAAGCCACGAGTTCCAAAGACTGTCGCACTTTACCCGGTCACACGTTGCACAGTGACCGGAGGAGGAGCCAGAGGCGACGAGAATGTTATTAATATGAAAAGTTTTATGATGATGCTGATATATATATGATATTTTATATGTTTTTATTATGTTGTTTATATGAAAAAAAAATGTGTGTTTGTGGATGTTTATCTCTTACAGCCCGAGGACGTGCTGTGGTTTACCAGGGGGGAATGTAGCACCCCGAGGATTCGGCTGCTACAGGGGTATTGCACCTCAACCCAGAGGTGTGATATTCCACTCCCGGGTAAGGATGGAGTGTGAAACTGAGCCCAGAGAGCTGCATGCACCACACACATCCCATTTCCGAGGAACAGACCAACGGTACTCCCACTTAGAAATGTGCAGGTACGACCGAGTCTGTCCTTGGCTGGAGTGGGAGGGGGGTGGTACATCCCAGTAGTGTAGGGGCAGATAGGGGGAGCAGCCTGGGTAAGATAGGAGCTCATTGGGTGCTGGTCACCTGAGCTCACACATAGAGGGAGTATATAAGGTGGGCACCATCTAAGATCAGGGTCAGTCTGTGAGAAGCCAGAGGAGGAGAGCAGAAGAGCAGAGCAGCCCCAGAGAGAGAGAGAGGAGAAAGGAAGAAAGACCCAGAGGGGGTGAAAGAAAAGGACTCTGAGAACCCAAAGTCCATCACCGGGTGAAGAGTTGGCAACTGGGTACCGGATCCCAAACTGGTGGGGGCTAAAGCACACCCTAGCCAGAGACCGGAGGCCGTGGGCAGGATCTGCCACGGCCACCCACCACATCCACCCTGAAGGCAAACCACGTGAAGGGTCAGGGAACCCAAGGCCAAGGGTCTCCCAACAGAAGGCCCGAGGGAGCTGGACCTAGGTGGATCCCTGGTGGGGACGGCCAGAAGACAGGACAGGAAGGAGGGCTCAGGGTCACGCTCCGGACTTGCTTGGGGGTTGGCTGAATCCAGGACCTGGTGGACGCAGCACGGCTCGGGTGGTCACTTGAAGCTGGAGTGACCGGAACATCAGCAGTAAGTAAATACCCTAAACTGCACAACCCGACTCTGTCTTTAATTACCATCTATGCTGCACCACCACAACCCCCATCCTCTGCACCTGACCCCCTGAGGCTATACCCCACCCGTTGGGGGTTATACTATCAAAAGCTGCACCAACACCATCAGCCTCAGCGGACCCTGCTGCAGCGGCGGCCGTAGTGACCGCAATACAACGGGTGGCGTAGTCGACATAAAGAACTTTATAACATCTGTAGGACTGCCACATACTCTGAGCTTGACACCCTGGGCACGGACCGGGTCACAGCCACTCGGAGACTACAACCCCCATCTGATCCGGCTCCGGGTATTCCCCTAAAGAATATGGCCCAGGGGGTGCGTCACTTGCATTGGAAATGCTGCCTTTTAGGCTGGTGGAGACGGAATCCTTCCGCAATCTTATGGCGGTGGCCATCCCTCGGTACTCGGTCCCCAGCCGACACTATTTTGCCCGGTGTGCCATCCCCGCACTACACAAGCACGTGTCCCAAAGCATCTGCCGTGCCCTCAACAACGCAGTTACTGGGAGAGTCCACCTGACAACGGACACGTGGACAAGTGCTTGTGGCCAGGGACGGTACATCTCTCTGACGGCACACTGGGTAAACATAGTGGAAGCCGGGACCCAGTCGGACCTTGGGACGGAACACATCCTCCCCACACCGAGGATTGCGGGCCCTATGTCAGTCAGAGTTGCCCCCACAGTGTACAGCTCCTGCGCGTCCTCCTCCTCCTCCTGCTCCTCATGTTCAGCCTCCATCTCAGATATCACCACATCAGTTACAAGCTGGAAGCATTGC
Source organism: Phyllobates terribilis (assembly GCF_046119375.1). Classification (NCBI taxonomy): domain Eukaryota; kingdom Metazoa; phylum Chordata; class Amphibia; order Anura; family Dendrobatidae; genus Phyllobates; species Phyllobates terribilis. The sequence continues at coordinate 79,827,539 of NW_027362765.1, forward strand.
AGTACTGCCTCTGCCAAGCGGCAATAGGCTGTGCTGAAACTCATAAGCTTAGGTGATAAACCTCACACTGCTTGTGAGTTGTGGACAGCTGTGAAAGAGCAGGCAGATCTGTGGCTGAGACCGCTGAACCTACATCCTGGCATGGTCGTGTGTGACAATGGCTGTAACCTGGTGGCGGCTCTGAGGCGAGGTGAGATCACACACGTACCATGCCTGGCTCATGTGCTTAACCTCGTGGTTCAGCGGTTTCTTAAATCGTACCCCGAGTTGCCAGATCTGCTCGTGAAAGTATGACTCGCCCCCTGGGCCGTGGGGCACTCGGATCCGGGCGGTAGGGAAACGATGGGAGTAGTAGTGGCAACCCGGTTCCGTGGCTCAGGGTGGTCAGACCAATGGTAGTCTGCTATGCTCTATTGATAATGTCCAACTACGCCACCCGTGGATTGCGGTTATTAGGAACCGCCGCTGCATGCAGACCGCTGGGGCTGATAATATATGCAGCTGGGATGGTGTGACTCCCCACGGGAAGAGTGCGGCCCCAGGGCAGTGTAGTGGATGGTGGGAGTGATGGTAGTGAGAGTCCCGGTGCTGATAGTGCTGGAGGAGCAAGGAGCACACAGACAACAGGTTGCAGTCCAGGGTCTTTACTAGAACAGGTAAATTGACCCATAAACAGTCCCAGCTAGGAGGGGACCTGGATGTCTGAGAGCAACAGGGAAATTGGCCCTGGTCAGGGTGAGGGTGTAGGCCTACTGTGCTTTCTGCGCTCCTTCTGGCTATCTCCTCGTTATAGGGTAACAGCCCACGTTTCAAAGCTTTCCGTGTATTCTCGCCTGTATGGCCTGCGACGTGGGTTCCTTTCTGCTCCCAGCCTTGTACGGCTTTACTGGTCCCTTCGGTTGTGGCAGGGCCTCCAGGCTTCTTAGGCCAAGGAATATACAGTCCCTTGCGGACTGGTTCTCTGCTGGAGGATGTAGAATCCTCCCAGCCTCAGACACCAAAGTCTGGTAAAGTCAGTCTCTTATCTGCCAAGACAGGCTTGCTTCGCCTCTTGTCTCTGGCTTGTGGCTCTCCTCCTGCCACACTTCCTCTTAGGTGCAGTGCAACTGTCTGTCCCTGCTCTGCTCTGGGACAAGTCTCAGTGCTGAGACAGGCCATCAAGTTCTCTCTAACCCTGCCCCCAGCACCAGCTTTTATAGGGGCAGCCTGCTCCCCCTACTGGCCTGAGACAGGAGGCATTGCATGCTAATGTTCCCCTGACCAGAGAACCTCCCCCTTGCTCTCAGACACAGCTTTAATACATTTTGTGGCATCCAGGCCAGGGTGACACAAGTACGCCGCCTGTCAGCTCATTTTCGCAAGTCGGCTACAGCTTCCGCCGCCCTTGCTGTGTTGCAGCAGCGTTTGCAGCTTCCGGCACACCGACTAGTGTGTGATGTCCCCACACGTTGGAACTCTACCCTCCACATGTTGCAAAGGATTTGTGAGCAGAAGAGAGCAGTTGTGGAGTACCAGCTGCAACAAGGCCGTCGATATTCAGGTCAGACTCCACACATAAGACCTCAGGAGTGGACCTGGCTGTCTGACATATGTTCCATCCTGACAAACTTTGAGGAGGCCACCAAGATGGTGAGTGGCGATGACGCCATCATTAGTGTCAGCATCCCACTTGTCTGTCTTTTGCAACGCTCTCTGCAGAGAATTAAAGAGGAGGCATTGCAGCCAGAGTATGATGAGATGGATCAAGAAGCCGTAGCGGGCGATTACACACAGCCCAGCCTCATCTCATCCCAACGTGCATTGGGGGACAATGAGGGAGAGGAGGAGGAGGAGGAGGAGGAAGAACAGGAGCTGCTATCATGCGTTGTAGACGGTAGTACCTGTACAAGTGTCATACCGTCGGTTCAGCGTGGGTGGCCTGAGGACAGGGGGGAGGAGGAAGAGGAGGAGGAGGAGGAGAGCATGGTCAGTCATCATCTTGGTGAGGACACGGAAATCTTGCCCGTTACCAGTCTGGCACGCATGGCTGACTTTATGTTACGCTGCCTTAACCGTGACCCTCGTGTTGTCAAAATGTTGGGTGACAGTCATTACTGGTTGGTGACACTTGTAGACCCCCGCTACAAGGAGAACTTTCACTCTCTTATTCCTGAGGTGGAGAGGTCTACAAAAATGGGGCAATACCAGAAGGCCCTTGCTGCAGAACTCTTAAAAAAAATCCCATCTGAACACGCTAGCGACAGAGGTCACAGTTCGTTGCCCAACCAAGGCGTACAGGCGAGAGAGATGCAACTCCAATCCAGCAGAGGCAGGGGAACACTGTCAACGTTCTGGGACAGTTTTCTGACACCCGCCCAGCTTACAGGCCCTGAGGCGCGGGGTACTCTCACAAGAAGTGGAAAGTTTCAAAAGATGGTGAGGGAGTACCTTGCCGATCATACCAGCGTCCTCAGTGATTCCTCTGTGCCTTTTAATTATTGGGTATCCAAGCTGGACACTTGGAATGAACTCGCTCTGTACGCCTTGGAGGTCCTGGCCTGCCCTGCCGCTAGCGTGTTATCAGAGCGTGTTTTTAGTGCCGCTGGGGGAATTATAACTGATAAGCGCACTCGCCTGTCAACTGACAATTCTGACAAGCTGACCCTTATCAAAATGAACAAGGGCTGGATTGGGCCAGACTTCTCATCACCACCAAATGACAGCAGAGTAACATAAAGTTAAATCCACTGTGTTATTTCGGGAGGTGTATTCACATGCACCGCTTCACACCCACACATGGGTATACGCTTCCTCGTTTCGGCTGTTTAATCTTCTTCTCCTTATCCTCAGCCTCCACCACCACTATACCACCAGGGTGCCAGCATTGCTAGTTCCTCCGTCCTAATTTTTGGCAGCTTTTGCTGGGAAAGCATAAGCAAATACTATGGGACACCCACTCCCCAATAATGGGACTTATGTTTGTAATATGCTATACTGCATGGCTCTTGTAAGGGGCATTGCAAGTTGCTCCGTCCTAATTTTTGGCAGCTTTTGCTGGGAAAGCATAAGCAAATACTATGGGAGACCCACTCCCCAATAATGGGACTTATGTTTGTAATATGCTGTACTGCATGGCTCTTGTAAGGGGCATTGCAAGTTGCTCCGTCCTAATTTTTGGCAGCTTTTGCTGGGAAAGCATAAGCAAATACTATGGGAGACCCACTCCCCAATAATGGGACTTATGTTTGTAATATGCTGTACTGCATGGCTCTTGTAAGGGGCATTGCAAGTTGCTCCGTCCTAATTTTTGGCAGCTTTTGCTGGGAAAGCATAAGCAAATACTATGGGAGACCCACTCCCCAATAATGGGACTTATGTTTGTAATATGCTGTACTGCATGGCTCTTGTAAGGGGCATTGCAAGTTGCTCCGTCCTAATTTTTGGCAGCTTTTGCTTGCAAGGCATAAGCAAATACTATGGGACACCCACTCCCCAATAATGGGACTTATGTTTGTAATATGCTGTACTGCATGTGACGCGCCCCCTGGGCCGTGTGTACACGTGTGTGGGATACCCGGTGCCGGGTCTCTGGGGTCTGTAGTCTCCGTGGCGGTGACCCGGTCCCGTGGCTCAGGCTGGTCAAACCAGTGGCAATCTTTCTTAGGTTTTGAGGTTAATTGTCTGACTGCGCCACCCGTGGATTGCGGTCAGGGAGTACCACCGCTGCGAGGCAGACCGCTGAGGCTGGTGTTGTGTGCGCAGCATAAAATGGGATAACTCCCCTCGGGAGGAGTATAGCCTCAGGGCAGTGAGTGTGGATGATGGGGGTGATGGTGCACGAGCGCAGCAGGAATGACTCAGAGTCTTTGCAGTGCAGTTCAGGGTCTTTACTGATGATTATAAGGTAGACCCTCCCGGGAGTACTGGCTAGCATAAGAGGCCTGGTCAGTCTGTGAGCAAGCAGGAGTTCCCCTGGCCTGGTGGAGTTGTAGGCCTCCCCGTCTGTCTGCACTCTTCCTGGCTACCTTGCTGTAAGCGGGTAGAAGTAGCCCACGTCCCTGAGTGTACCGTGTAGTGCTCACCCGTATGGCTGGTGACTTGGGGCCTTCTGTTAGCCTCCGCTCCACGACGGCGGTGTTGGTCCCTTGCTTGTGACTGAGCCTCCGGGCTTCTATGGCCAGAGGACCTGAAATCCCCTGCCGGCTGGTTTCTGCTGCTGAATATATAAGTCCTCACAGCTTCGGACTCCTGTGTCCGGTTCCTATTGTCTTCTGCCAGGGCGAGCTCTGCTCAGCTTCCAGCCCCTCGTCTTTAGCTCCTAGCTCCTACAGAGCTCCTTGCTGTTACTTTCCCTTGCTCTCACTCTGACTCTGACTGTTCTCTGTTCTCTGACTCACTCAACCCCACCCCAGATCTAGTTTATAAGGGCAGAATTCTCCCCTCCCAGGACTGGGGCAAGAGGATGTTGCATGTTTAAGGGATCCTGACCAGGAAACCTCCCACTTGCTCTCCGACGTAATCTCTATTACTGTGGTGACCAGACCCCTGGGGTGCCACACATGGCTCTTGTAAGGGGCATTGCAGTACCTCATAATTTTTGGAAAGCATTCCATTCACTGCTTAGGCCAACAGTGCACAGGAGACCCAGTTGCTATAAATGGAAAAAAAGGTTTAGTTAACGCTCTCTGACCTCCATGTCATTTCCAAGGGGCATTGGAGTGCCTCGAAATTTTTGGTAGGCATTGCACTCACTGTATGCCCTATAACTGTGTAGCTGAACCGCTCCTTTTGTTACAGAAACATATCCTACAAGACATATCTGGTTGACTGGCCTGATATTGATGTGAATGGTCCCTGTTTCTCCTGCTCTTTCTCCTTTGCCACTACCACATCCATCATTTATCACCTGAAGCTTTGTTTTAACGGGAGTCATAGAACTTGGATAGTAGCAGGAAAACATCCAGCAATCCTCGGAGGAGGTAGGATATGCGCCAAAACGCTGACCTCCTCAGGCCTAGCCGCTACTACATACATGCGCTTGCATTACAACAAAACAAAGCAGATGCTAACTTCTATCATCCTCATCATGCTCCTCACCTTGGCACTCTCAACTCCCCTGATGGAGAAGCCAGGGCCCACCGGAGGAGTCTGATAGTCCGGTGGGCTCGGCCAATGCTGCCCTAAAGCAGGCCAGGCTAAGAAAAGTGTGGGAAAGGTTACCGGTACAAATAGGGGTGACTGGGGACCGAGTATGGACACCCGGCCACCCCCTGGAGGCTGGGGAGCAAGCGGGGACACCCGGCCACCAGGCGGCTGGGGACTGAGTATGGATACCAGGCCGCCGACACAGCCATGGCGTGGTGGCCAGATTCCACCTCCACATGCCTAAAAGGCCCAATTTAAAGTGCAAGCAAGCAAGCAGTATGGTATTGCAGCCTGGGGTTGGGTGGGTGGCAGGCTGCATACTTGCGCTTGCATTGCAAGGAATGGGAGAGGTACAATTGAACACTGCCCTGGGACAAGGACTTGAATGGGGATAGTTGCAAGTCTGCAACGACAGGTGCAAGGTGGGAGGCATCTTCGCATGTACCATGAACAGGGGTTTGCCATGCACACACTACAGCGGAATAGGCTCTCCTTCCCACTAAATGCACTGGGGAGGGCACAGGTAATGTTTTGGTATACGCGCTTAATCTTATGTATAAGGCACACCAGGACAAATAGAGGCAGCTGGGGACTGAGTATGGATACCTCGCTGCCGAAGCAGCCATGAGGTAGTGGCCAGCTTCGGCCTCCTCTAAACTAAAAGGCCCCATTTCAAGTGCAAGCTAGCAGTATGAATTGCAGTCTGGGGGTGGGTGGGTGGCAGGCTGCACACTTACACTTGCATTAAAAGAAAACATAGCAGATGCTAACTTTTGTCATCATCATCATGCTCCTCACCTTGGCACTCTCAACTCCACCGATGGAGAAGTCAGGGCCCACCGGAGGAGTCTGGTTCTCTGGTGGGCTCGTCCAATGCTGCCTAAAGCAGGCCGGGCTAAGAAAAGTGTGGGGGGGGATGTTCCAAGGAGAAATGGGGGCGGCTGGGGACCGTTTATGGACGCCCGACTGCCCCCAGGCGGCTGGGGACACTCGGCCGCGGGGCGGCTGGGGACTGAGTATGGACACCCGGCCGCCGGGCGGCTGGGGACTGAGTATGGATTCCAGGCCGCCAACACAGCCATGACATGGTGGCCAGATTCCGCCTCCACATGCCTAAAAGGCTCAATTTCAAGTTCAAGCAAGCAAGCAGTATGGTATTGCAGCCTGGGGGTGGGTGGGTGGCAGGCTGCATACTTGCGCTTGTATTGCAAGGAATGGGGGAGGTACAATTGAACACTGCCACTGACTAGAACTTGCATGGGGATAGTTGCAAGTCTGCATCTTCTGATGCGGCAAGGATCACTTATGATGGGCACACTTTTAGACAGTGACCTGGGAGTCAGAGATGCTTCCAGCGGTCTTCCCCATGCTGTTCCCATGTCTTTTCAGCACTTTATGCATGTGTCACACAGCACATGGCCAGATAAGGTTGTAAAATGTTAAAATGACATTACCCGGTGAATGTATTTGTCATAGTTGAAAGCAATACAAAAGTGCAAAAACGCATAAAAAATGCTACTTGTGAACATAGCCGAAGGTGTGGAGGAGTATTTTTGTTTTTGGTCATTTATTTTAACTTATCACAAGTCTTTTCCCTGGAAAGGATGTTCTTTAACATATTTCACAGGAAAAAAGTTTCACTTTCGTTTTATTGTGAGCCTGTAAAAGTGGCTTAATACCTCTGACCACGTTGTTGACAGCAGTGACCTGGGGGTCAGAAATGCTTCCTGGGGCGATCCCCATGCTGTCCCCATGTCATTTGAGCACTGTCACTATCGTTTTGGGCACTTGTTAGGCTTTTAAAAGACTGCCGGGGGTGCCGCCGCAAAAATGCTCGAGTCTCCCATAGACTAACATTGGGCTTGTTGCTCGGGTCGAGCACCCGAGTATCACGGCGAGCTCGGCCCGAGCTTCGAGCACCCGAGCATTTTAGTGCTCGCTCAACACTAGTAATTATATACTTAACAAAAAAGTGTGAAACAACTGAAAATATGTGTTATATTCTAGGTTCTTCAAAGTAGCCACCTTTTGCTTTGATGACTGCTTTGCACACTCTTGGCATTCTCTTGCCGCTGACCTCCGTGTGGCAGATGAGCTGCTAATGTGGCGCCCCTGAGGGTTCGACCGCCACAGGGATGCTGCACTTCAGTGTAGTGTTCCTCCTCTGAGGTAAGAACAGTGTGATGGTGAGGACCCAACCTCCACATCCAACACCACATTTCTCCACCAGAGGGGGTTAGAATACACTAGGTGCTGCCCTCCTTGTTACAGGGAGACCAGGGAACCAAGAGTTAGGGGAACCATTTAGTGGGTGAGGGTGGAGGACTCACATTTTAGTGACACTTTAAATTTCATATTTAATAAAAAAAACATTTTGTTTTTTTGTTCTCTGGCACTGTGATCTCCCACCCTGAACGTGGATCCTGTGTGGACCTGCAGCGGATGTGGACGCAGCCCTCGTACCTTGGCCTTGGGTCGAGGGGCAGGTTGCAGATAATGAATGTCTCAACCCGGTCGAGGACCATGACCAAGAAGGCCCGGAGCTTAAGAGTGTAGCTCCACCGCAAATGGATCACAGGGAGGATGCAGACGGAGCGGACCTGTCCTCGCCAACCTGATATATTCAGAGGGAGTCCGGCTGCAAGAGGGGTACCGGCCCCCCGATACCCGACCTTGTACTCCACGTCCTGGTCAGGAAAGCCCGGTAGGCCCTGAGGATCCCACCGGGTATCGGAAGGAGCAGAGCTGCCACCCTTGCCCTTTTTCTGAGAGGAGTTCAGAGGGAGACCCGGCCTGTCTACACACACAGACAGGAAAGGATACGGTCTGTAGTTCAGGAACACTCTGGTGCGGGGTCCTGATTGAATGCTGGACTTACTCGGAGGTTGTCGGACCCCCGTCTCTGGTGACCGCAGAACTCCGCGAGGAGCAGGGAGTCGCCTTCCTTCGGCCATCTCTTATGTGAGTAAAGCATTGGAAGTTCACCCCTATGGCCTCCGGACTCTTTATTCTGCGCTACACCGCACTACGCGGACTTTCTGGACTACTACCCCCTCCATCCTGTCTCTCTGCCCTGAGGCCTTGCTCCGCCTGTGGGGAGTAGCAACAACTACGGCCGCTATACCACCATGCCTCAGCGGACTGCAGCCACCAGGTGCCACAGGTGGCGTAGTCGTAATCAGCCACTCAACCCGGATAAGCCCACACCATCCTTTTTAATGTGATGGCCCTGGGCACGGAGCGGGTCCGGGCCACAGCTGCACCCCATCTCTCCATCTTAGGACCCGACTCCGAGTCCCCCATCTCCCAGGGTAAAGAAAAGGGCTTCCGAGAAGAGGCGTCACACTAATGGCCGCCATCTTGTTCTGAGCAGCCGGACCAATCAGCGACGTGAGATTTCCTGGACGTACAGACAGACGGGATAAGCTGATTATATAGTAGATTCTTATTTTTTTATTCTCCTCCTGCCAAAAACCTGTTGCACTGACACATTGTAGCAAACACCTAGAGAAAAAAAGATTTTGCTAATGTTTTTAGTGCTTAATGTACATTAGGTCCAGGGGCGGACAGATCATATGTGCGGATTACAGGAAGAGTGGAGGGGTCTGTGTCTATTTAAAGTAAGTGGAAGAGGAATTTATGTCTCTACAGGAAAAAGGAGACAGGTTGATATCCCTTTAAATTAAGCTGGAATGGATCTTTCTCTCTTTACAGGAAGTGGTTGCAGGTATTTATCTCTACAGGAAGTGGCTGGGTCTTTGAGTGATGTTGTGTTATCTTACTACAGGAAGTATAGGTGGCCCTTTATCTTTCTACAGGAAACACAGGCTGGACTTTATCTGTGTTCAGGAAGAATGGACTTGCATGGATTTCTCTACAGGAAGTAGGTGTTGGCATTTATCTCTCTACAGGAAGTAGAGGCTATCCTTTATCTGTATAGGAAGTAGGTGCTGGCCTTTAAATATCTACAGGAAGTAGGTGCTTGCCTTTATATCTCTACAGGAAGAAGGTGCTGGTCTTTTACTTTTTATAGGAAGTAGATACTATTTTTTATCTCTCTACAGGAAGTAGGCACTATTATTTATCTCTGTACAAGAAGTAGGTGCTGGTCTTTGTCTATCTACATGAAGTACGTGCTGGCCTTTAACTCTCTATATAAATTAGGTGCTGGCCTTTATCCTTCTACAGGAAGTAGGTGCTGGTCTTTATCTTTCTACAGCAAGTAGATGCTGGCCTTTATCTCTGTACAGGAAGTAGAAGCTATCCTTTATCTCTGTTCAGGAAGTATCTGCTGGCATTTCTCTTTCTACGGCAAGCTGGTGTTGGCCTTTATCACTCTACATGAAGTAGGTGCTGGTCTTTCTCTATGTAAATAAAGTAGGTGTTGTCCCTTATCTTTGTACAGGAATTAGGTGCTAGCCTTTATCTTTCTATAGGAAGTAGGTACTGGTTTTTATCTCTCTACAAGAAGTAGGGGCTGCCCTTTATATCTCTACAGGAAGTATGGGCTATTCTTTATAGCTGTATAGGAAGTAGGTGCTGGCCTTTATCTCTGTACAGGATGTAGGGGTCGGCCTTTATCTATCTATAGGAAATAGGTTCTGGCCTTTTTCACTGTACAGGAAGTAGGTGCTGGCCTTTATCTCTGTACAGGATGTAGGGGTCGGCCTTTATCTCTCTATAAGAAATAGGTTCTTGCCTTTATCGCTGTACAGGAAGTACGTGCTGGCCTTTATCGCTGTACAAGATGTAGGTTCTGGCCTTTATATCTGTACAGGATGTTGGGGGTTGGCCTTTATCTCTGTATAGGAAGTAGAATCTGGCCTTTATCACTTTACAGGACTTGTGTGGGTCTTTAACTACAAATAGTAGGAGTGAATTTTTATCTTAAAAGAGGAAGTGGGGGTGGACCCTTGTCTTTCTACAGAAAGAGAATGTTTGTCTTCGTGTCTCTAAACCAAGTAGGGGCGAGTCTTTGTCACTTAACAAGAAATGGAAGTGTGTCTTTCTCTATGGGAAGTAACGGTGATTATTAATCTATCAACAGAATTTGGGAATGAGTCTTTATTTCTCTACAGGAAGTGTGTTACGGATCCGGGTGGTGAAACCTCTGTGCTGCAGTGCAAGGAGGGACCAGAGGGGCATAACTAGGTATCAACTCGGACTGACCAAGGTCGCACGGCGGCTTAATAGACTCCATGAACCAGGGAAGGACCGAGCAGGGGGACCAGGTGCCACTCTGGGACCGACCTTGTATGAGAGCAGGTGACTCCCACGGGTCAGATGGCAGGAACTGACCGGTATAGCGGATGAGCACGGCAGGCAGGCTGACGGGTGGTCCGGGTACACAAGCAGGCTGATTCGGCTGATAGCCAGACGGGTGCTCCGGGTAGGCAGGCTGGCGGGCACAACGGGTAACTGGCAGGTGCTTCCAGGTAAGCAGGCTGGCGGGCACGGCAGGTAACAGACAGGTGCTTCCAGGTAAGCAGGCTGGCGGGCACAGCAGGTAACAGGCTGGTGCTTCCAGGTAAGCAGGCTGGTGGGCACGACAGGTAACAGGCAGTTGCTTCCAGGTAAGCGGGCTGGCGGGCACAGCAGGTAACAGGCAGGTGCTTCCAGGTAAGCAGGCTGGCGGGCACGGCAGGTAACAGACAGGTGCTTCCAGGTAAGCAGGCTGGCGGGCACAGCAGGTAACTGGCAGGTGCTTCCAGGTAAGCAGGCTGGCGGGCACGGCAGGTAACAGACAGGTGCTTCCAGGTAAGCAGGCTGGCGGGCACAGCAGGTAACAGTCAGGTGCTTCCAGGTAAGCAGGCTGATGGGCACGGCAGGTAACAGGCAGGTGCTTCCAGGTAAGCAGGCGGGCAGAGCCCATAGACAGACTGGCGGACTGGACTGTAGACAGACTGTCGGGCTAGACTGAAGAACAGACTGGTGGACAGGACTGACTTACAGAGGGACCTGAGGGCTGAAGCAACAGTAAGAATCACAGAGCAACAACTATGCACGGGCACCTCCATATTGGAGGAGGTGCTTTAAATAGGGAAAGTCCTCCTGCCATTGGCCGCAGATTTTTTAGGACGGTGCGCGCGGCCCCTTTCAGAGGCAGAGAGACCCTAAGCACAGTGCCCGAGAAGCTGCATGCACCAGCAGCAGCAGCAGCAGGGAGGCCGGAAGACGCGGTAAGGGAGATGGCGTCTCTGCCTGGCAGGGGGCAGAGACGCCGATACTACAAAGTGGGATCAGGTGTTTGATGCGTTAGGGTAGAAGAAGTTAGGGTGATCTTTATCTCTCTATAGGAAGTAGGGTCTTTGCCTCTCTAGTCAAAGTGGATGGTGGTCAATTGTCTCTCTGCTCCTTCTCTTCTCTCTATCATACTGAAACACAGAGGTGGGATGTAAGAGCCATGCTGACAAGCCATTAGGTAAGGCAGAAGAACTGCATGATGGAGAGTAAAGGAAAGGAAGTTCCAACACCTAAAGTCCTGGCAGAATACTGATGAAGAAGAACCACCCATTTACAGTATAAAGAGTGAATTGCAAGCTACCTAGCATGAGAATCAGTGCAGATCCTGAACATATTCGACTGGTGATGAGGGCAAAAAGATCCAGCATTTCTACAGTTTTTGCGTGAAAGTGAAGTGACCGCGGGCAAGGCCGCGCATTGATATCCATGATCTGGCCCAGCAAGATCCCCACACACAGACTCTACCTTGATAACCGTATCCTTACTTGTATACATTTTTAACACAGCAGAACACAATAAATGACAACCGTAAATGTTCACAGCAATAACGTGTACTTATAAGCTGACCCTCACTGTCCCTACTCACACGTTACCAGTCCTTTACTCCAGAAGGATGTGTCCCCGGTCGCAGGCCTGTCTGTCTTTGCAGGAAGGCGTCCCAGCCAAAGAAAACAGGAACAGCAGACTTCGCTGAAAGGAAGGAATACTTCGGCCTCTCGCCAGAGGTCCCGCTTACAGTCTCTCTGATCCGGGTAGTAGCTCTTGTGGATTCCCTTATGTGGTTCACACTCCAGTAGCGGGGAGTGTAACAGCTGAATCCTTCAGCAGTGCGGAAGCTGGGGAAAACTCTGAGGATAAGGTGTCAGATAACAGAAACCACGTTGAGAGTATCCTCTACGGCACACACGAGGACCTGCACACCGTCCTGGTTCTTTTCACAGACCACCTCAGACTCTCCGCGCGCTTTTTTTTCTTTCACTTTGCTCACGTGACTCTCCAGGGAGGGACACAGGAGACTCAGTCTTTTTCTCTGTCATCACATCCTGCGCAGGTGCAACTTCTGGCCACAAGGTGGCAACACCATCCTGCGTTATCATTTCTGTCACAGGCTCTATCTCAATTATCACAGAACAGCCAGAGCCTGCCAGCTCACTACACGCCCCCCCCGCTCAAAGGTTGGCAGTCCCTGCCAACGACCGGCTCCAGGGCGGCGATGGCTGTGGATGTTACAGGGGGCGGCTGGGAAGAGGGCCACACATATTGGTCTCTGTAGGACTGTCCTGGAGGTACCCCTGCAGTGGTCCTCCTTGTCCGCCTAACGGGTTGGATCCCCTCTCTCCGATCAGTCACCCCACTCTCTTTCCCAGTCGACATGTCAGTAGAGGAGGTAATCGGTTCAAGTGCGTCAGTCAGACGGACAGGGGTAGGCATGCATTCAATCTCTACATCCCCGGGGTCAGTGTCTCCGACAGTATTAGTGATATCCATCTCTCTAGGTATCACAGTAGGGGAGTCAGGCTGGGAGCGACAGGGGCGCAACATATTACAGTGCAAAGTACGGATGCTGCCGCTGTCTTCGCCCTGCACTCGATAGACAGGGCCACCGGGGTACGGGTGTCCAATTACTCGATAGACTTCGGTCTCCCACTTGGGCCGGAGTTTCCCTTGCGGTTTCTTTATACGGACTAGGACCAGTTGACCTACATTCAGTGAGTCCTCTTGTACCGGAAGTGGATCAGGGTGCACTTGATCCTGGATTTGTCGGCCTACTAGCTGGTAGACAGTCTCCATTCTCTGGCGGTGTGTTTGTAGCCAGGAAGGATAGGTACCACAGGTATCTTCTTCGGAGTTAGACAGTTGCAACTCATGGATGTCTTTGCCTGGATAGCCAAAGAGAAGGGTGTATGGGGTGTATCCGGTGACGGAATGGACTTGATTATTATAGGCCCACAGCAGTTCTGGGAGGAATCGAGGCCAGTCGGGCTTTTTGTCTTCAGCCATTGTCCGGATCAGTTGTAAGAGGGTCCGGTTAATGCGTTCACACGTGCCATTCCCTTGTGGATGGTAAGGGGTGGTCCTGGACTTCTTGATTCCATACATCCGTTGGAGTTCTTCAATGACTCGCCCTTCGAAACAAGCCCCCTGACCAGAGTGCAGCCGCTCCGGACATCCGAACGAACTGTTGACAGATGGCCTGTGCAGCTGATTCGGCAGTCTGATCCTTGGTAGCAACAGCGACGGCAAATTTCGTGAAGTGGTCCACCATCACCAGACAGTACTGGTAGCCACTATTCGCCGTTCCGATCAACAGATAGTCCACCATCAACAGCTCGAGGGGCCTCGACGTCCTAATAGTCTGGACGGGTGCACGCTGTTCAGCGGACTTGTGGAATTCACAGGTACGGCATTCTTGACAGACGTTTTCAACCAGCTTACGGAGCCCCGGACAAAAAATGAACTGCTGGGTCCACCGGAGGGTCTTGTCTATGCCGAAGTGGCCGTTCCTCCTGTGAGCTTCGCCCACCATCTCATGGGCCAACTGCACCGGGACGACAATCTGCAAACACTCCTCCAGCATATGGGATAAAAGGGCCCTGCAATACAGGACTCCATCTTTCACGATCAGCCGATCCCATTGGGCAAGCAGAGTCAAGGCTCCAGTCGATAGTCGGGCTCTCACTTCGGAGGGCGGTTTTTCTTGTTTATTCACATACCGTTTCAGTAAGACGTGCTCGGGATCTCGATCTTGAAGCTTGGCCCATTCTTGCTGGGACAGGGGAGATCCCACTACGGCTTCAATCCCTCCTACAGCATACTGGCGGCTATCTTCTATTTGCTTTGCGAGCCGGGCAAAGTCAGGCATCTCATCTTCCTCCAACTCTTCATCCCGGTCCCCCACTGGCGGGGATGATGTCACTCTAGACAGGCTGTCAGCATTCTGATTCTCATTCCCTGCTCTGTATTTAATTTTGTACTGGAATCTAGAGAGCCTGGCCATCCAGCGCTGTTCCATTGCCCCTAGTTTGGCATTCTCTAGGTGGGCGAGAGGATTGTTGTCCGTCATGACCAGCACCTCCGCTCCTGTCAGATAGCCAGCAAATTTCTCCGTCATAGCCCAAGTCAGAGCCAAGAGTTCCAAGCGGAAGGAGCTGTACTTGACGGGATTCTTTTCGGTGTCACGGAGAGACCTACTGGCATAGGCTATTACGCGTTCTTTATTATCTTGAACTTTAGAGAGGACCGCCCCTAGACCTTGAAGGCTGGCGTCGGTGTGCAACTGGAACGGTAATGTGTAATCTGCATACGCCAGAACAGGGGGTGATGTTAGAGCAGCCTTAAGTGCCTGAAAGGATTTTTCTTGGTCAGGCCCCCAACTGATGCGTCGTCCTCTGGGACTGTTCGCGGTCCCTCGGAGAACCTCATGCACTTGTTCAGCAATCCGAGCAAAGTCCTTGACAAACCGACGGTAGTAGCCTGCCAGCCCCAGAAAAGCCCGGACTTCTTTGACGGTAGTTGGCTGTGGCCACTCTTGAACGCCTGCTATCTTCTCCGGAGAGGGCTGGACACCTTCGGCCGAGATCCGGTGACCCAAGTAGTCGATTTCCTACTGGAACAGACGGCACTTGCTGGGCTTCAACTTCAAGCCGTGTCCCCTCAAGCGCTGGAACGCTTGGCCAAGCTTGTGAAGATGATCCTCAAAGGTGGCGGAGTATACCACGATGTCGTCAAGGTATATCAGCGTAAACTCAAAGTTGAAGTCTCCCAGACAGCGTTCCATCAGTCTCTGAAAGGTCCCTGGTGCGCTATTCAAGCCGAACGGCATCCGGTCGAACTCATACAGGCCCATGGGAAGGATGAAGGCGGTCTTTTCCCTGTCCTTCTCACTCATTGGAACCTGCCAATATCCACTGGCCAGGTCTAGGGACGAAAAATATTTGGCCTTCTTCAGGGCGGTCAGTGACTCTTCTATCCGGGGAAGTGGATATGAGTCCCGGATAGTACAAGCATTCAGCCTACGGTAGTCTACGCAAAATCTCAGGGAACCATCTTTCTTTTTGACTATCACCACGGGTGCAGCCCACGGGCTCTGGCTTTCACATACCACTCCGCCGTGTAGCATGGATTCTAATAGGCTTTTCACCTCCTGGTATTGTTGAGGTGGTATCTGCCGGTACCTCTCGCGGATAGGGGGGTATCGCCCGTGGGTATCTCGTGCTGGATACTGGTGGTACACCCAAAGTCTGTGTCATGCTTTGCAAAGGAGTCTTGGTGTTCCCGTAGGAGTTCCTCCACTTGAGACTAGAGATGAGCGGTGTTCGACTAGAACTGTTCGCCAATCTCAAATTCGAGCTGTTTTGGGCGGTGTTCGAGTTGTTCGAGGAACCCGAACGATTTGCAAAAAATTCGGCTGTTCGAGGTTATGTTCGATAACTTTTCGTGCACCAAAAGCGTGTCCTGCATGTCTGGCGCTATTTAGAGCACCAATCATGCAGGGATTGTCTGCCACTCACTGTAATGCCACAGCCATGGTGGTTGTGGCATTACAGTGATTGCCCAAATCGATGGGAACAGTGCCAACAGTGAAACATGAAAAGCCGGCAATTCAGCAGCGGCATACACCTGTACCCGACAATTTAGAACCGAAAGAATAGAGCTTCACACATAGATTAGATAGATATAAACATGTCAGCCACATATATACGAAGTACAGTGAAAGTGCTGCTTACTGTACTTGTCATTTAGCGTAAAGGATTTATCAAAAAAAATAATAGTGTTTTCGTGCACCGTCTCTTTAAAAAAGCCGGCCGGCAATTCAGCAGCGGTACCCGACAATTTATAACAGACAGAATAGAGCTTCACACATAGATTAGATAGATAGAAACATGTCAGTCACATATATATGAAGTACAGTGATAGTGTTGGTTACTGTACTTGTCATTTAGTATTAAAATAAAGGATTTATTATTAAAAAAATTGGCGTGGGGTTCCCCTTAATTTTAGGCTCTAGCGGAGGTTAAGCAGACGGCTGGGGCAGATGTTTGAAGCCTGGGAAGGGGGTAATACCCACGGAGCTTCCCAGGCTACTAATATCAGCCCCCAACTGAATACATAGCCTTTACTAGCTATTAAAATGGGGGACCCCCAAAAAAAATGACGTGGGGTCCCCCCTAATTTAATAGCTAGCAAAGGCTAGGCAGACAGCTGGGGGCTGATATTAATAGCCCAGGAAGGGAGCCATGAATATTGGCCCCCTCCCAGGCTAGAAACACCAGCCGTCAGCCGCCCCAGAAATGGCGCATTCATAGGATGCGCCAATTCTGGCACTTAGCCTCGCTCTTCCACGCTGCCCTGGTGCGGTGGCAGGGGGTAATAGGGTTGGGGTTGATGTCAGCTTATAATGCCAGCTGACATCAAGCCCAGGTTAGTAATGGAGAGGCGTCTATAAGACACCCCCATTACTAACCCCATAGTCAAAGTTAAAAAAAAACACAAACACCCAGAATAAAGTCCTTTAATTGAAATAAAGACACAATCCTTTATTGTTCTAAATTAAACCATACTTACCGTCACGCCCATTCCAGCTGAAGCCAACGATCTCCTGCAATAAAAGAAAAATAATAAAGCAACCTCATCCTTACCTTTCCATGGTTCCCACGACAGCTTCAGCTCTGCTACATCGAGATGACAGGCTGGACCGCAGCAGAACGCTGCCATCCAGCCTCTCATCCCGCAGACACTGAGAAGCGCAGGCTTGCTTGCGCTGCTCAGCGTCTCTCTGTGACGACATCCAGATGAGCCGAGTTCATGTCCAATGAACTCGGCTCACCTCATGCACGTCACTGACAGCGTGGGAAAATTCTCACGCTGAAGCGGTGAGTGCAGGAGAATTCTCCCACGCTGTCAGTGACGTGCATAAGGTGAGCTCATGTCCAATGAACTCAGCTCACCTCCTGCACGTCACTGACAGCGTGGGAGAATTCTCCTGCACTCAGCGTTTCAGCGTGAGAATTCTCCCACGCTGAAGCGCTGAGTGCAGGAGAATTTTCCCACGCTGTCAGTGACGTGCATAAGGTGAGCTCATGTCCAATGAACTCAGCTCACCTCCTGCACGTCACTGACAGCGTGGGAGAATTCTCCTGCACTCAGCGCTTCAGTGTGAGAATTCTCCCACGCTGAAGCGCTGAGTGCAGGAGAATTTTCCCACGCTGTCAGTGACGTGCATGAGGTGAGCCGAGTTCATTGGACATGAACTCGGCTCATCTGGATGTCGTCACAGAGAGACGCTGAGCAGCGCAAGCAAGCCTGCGCTTCTCAGTGTCTGCGGGATGACAGGCTGGATGGCAGCGTTCTGCTGCGGTCCAGCCTGTCATCTCGATGTAGCAGAGCTGAAGCTGTCGTGGGAACCATGGAAAGGTAAGGATGAGGTTGCTTTATTATTTTTCTTTTATTGCAGGAGATCGTTGGCTTCAGCTGGAATGGGCGTGATGGTAAGTATGGTTTAATTTAGAACAATAAAGGATTGTGTCTTTATTTCAATTAAAGGACTTTATTCTGGGTGTTTGTGTTTTTTTTAACTTTGACTATGGGGTTAGTAATGGGGGTGTCTTATAGACGCCTCTCCATTACTAACCTGGGCTTGATGTCAGCTGGCATTATAAGCTGACATCAACCCCAACCCTATTACCCCCTGCCACCGCACCAGGGCAGCGTGGAAGAGCGAGGCTAAGTGCCAGAATTGGCGCATCCTATGAATGCGCCATTTCTGGGGCGGCTGACGGCTGGTGTTTCTAGCCTGGGAGGGGGCCAATATTCATGGCTCCCTTCCTGGGCTATTAATATCAGCCCCCAGCTGTCTGCCTAGCCTTTGCTAGCTATTAAATTAGGGGGGACCCCACGTCATTTTTTTTGGGGGGTCCCCCATTTTAATGGCTAGTAAAGGCTATGTATTCAGCTGGGGGCTGATATTAGTAGCCTGGGAAGCTCCGTGGGTATTACCCCCTTCCCAGGCTTCAAACATCTGCCCCAGCCGTCTGCTTAACCTCCGCTAGAGCCTAAAATTAAGGGGAACCCCACGCCAATTTTTTTAATAATAAATCCTTTATTTTAATACTAAATGACAAGTACAGTAACCAACACTATCACTGTACTTCATATATATGTGACTGACATGTTTCTATCTATCTAATCTATGTGTGATGCTCTATCTTTCTGTTCTAAATTGTCGGGTACCGCTGCTGAATTGCCGGCCGGCTTTTTTAAAGAGACAGTGCATGAAAACACTATTATTTTTTTAAATAAATCCTTTACACTAAATGACAAGTACAGTAAGCAACACTATCACTGTACTTATTATATATGTGACTGACATGTTTCTATCTATCTAATCTATGTGTGAAGCTCTATTCTTTCTGTTCTAAATTGTCGGGTACAGATGCTGAATTGCCGGCCGGCTTTTTTAAAGAGACGGTGCATGAAAACACTAATATTTTTTTTAATAAATCCTTTACACTAAATGACAAGTGCAGTAACCAACACTGTCACTGTGCTTCTTATATGTGTGACTGACATGTTTCTATCTATCTAATCTATGTGTGATGCTCTATTCCTTCTTGTCTAAATTGTCGGGTACCGGTGTATGCCGCTGCTGAATTTGCCGGCCGGCTTTTTTAAAGAGAGTGTCTTCTGAGCAGTTTGTCAGCTTTTGGACACCTTTGCAGGTGTTTTCTATGTGTTTCTATGTGTTTTTGTTTGCCTGCCATTGGTTTTAACGGTGTTCGACGGTGTTCTAAGGTGTTCGACGAACAGTTCGACGAACAGTTCCTCGAACATCCCGGTGTTCGACGAACCGAACCGAACCCGAACACTACGGGGGTGGCTCAACACTACTTGAGACACTTCTTGTTTGGTGTATTGAGACGTGTCTAGCTGTACTTTTTCCCGTAGTTTTCGCCCAATGTCTTCATCGTCTACTTGAGCGTTTATGGCTGAGACGGTTACCGTCCAGTCGCCTTCTGTAGACGGGGTGAATTTTTGGGGTCCAATGGGATTCACTTCCGTGGGTAGAGCATATACCCGGGCAAGTTGAGTGCCGGCTTCAAGAGCTAGGCCTACGTCTGCGGTGTTGTTTAGCCTGACAGGGACTCTCCCATTCCTCACGACGGCCAGAGTGCGAGCTACTAGTGGGTTTAGCTTACCCCCACTTGGGGTCCTCGGCTCGATCAACACTTCAACCCCCTCAAGTTGTCGGTGGGTGTTAAGGGGTAAGGAAATGACTGTCTCTTTTTCAGCGGGCAAAGTAATCCGGGTACGGCGTGGCACCATAATGGCGGCTAGGGGTAGTTGTTCCTCTACCATCTGTTGAAGTCCAACGGTCCGGATTACGCGCTGGAACGCCAGACAAGTCGGCTTATGTTTGGTGACTTTCTGCCAGTATTTGGGTCCTTTTCTTGTCAACAGCATAAGATCCAGGTCTTTCAAGATGTTCATTCCAACTATCACTGGGGTCTCGGAGCCGAAACCTTCCTTGACGATGACGATCCCTCGTTTCCCTGAGTCCTGTCCGCAGGCCTTTGTGTCCATCCAAGCAACTCCGGTCACTGGAATGGGTAGATTATTAGCCGCAATAATCTTAATGGTGGTGTCTGGGTCACAAGCAGTTCTTGGTTTGAGGTAATTTTCGTAAAACTGTTCAGAGATCGCGGTCACTTGTGACCCAGTGTCCATCAGTCCCTGTACGGCAATTCCTTCCAGGACAACTTCAAGTGTCGGGCTACTCGAGGCAAGAGCACTCCGCCGTCGGCTCTGTTTTTCCACACCCCTCTCTTTGGCCTCCCCTGCTGCGCGAGCCTCAACTGCAGGGGTGTCTAGTTTAACGGCGGCCATTGTGGTGAGGCCCGGCGTGGTAGCTCTGCTTGTGGATATGGCTGGGGTTCCATTCGCTGGTCTGATCGAAATTCCCTTCGCTGGGGTGACTGAGGGTTTGTTCATTGGTGCGACGGAGGTTTTTGCGGAGGGAAGTGTTGAGGACAACGATTTGCCCTATGGCGAGGATCACCGCATGGCCAACACTGTCCCACGGGACGGCTAGGCTGTCTTCGCTGGTCTCCCTGTCGGTCTAATGTTAACTGTAATATCTGTTTCTGTAAGTCTGCTACCATCTGTTTCAGGTCTTCCGTGTCACTGTTCGGATTTTTAATGTCAGATATGGATCTGCACGCAGCACCTTGGATCCTCACATCCATGACGGGTCCCCTTGAACGTTCTATGGCTTCCTGTTTGACTTCAGCAAAAGTAAGAGTCGGCATCAACCGGATCAAGTCCTGTAACGTGCGGTTAAGATACTGGTCTCTCAGTCCTATTACAAATTGGTCTCTCAGTACCAGGTCACGATCAGCCATACCAACTAGTTGTTCCCCTTTTCCACAGGCTTGTTCAAGGAGTACCTGAAGGGCGTTCGCATATTGGGGAATATCCTCCCATTCAAGCTGCGTCCGTCTAAAGAACATGTGTTGCAGTGTTCCCGGGTATGTGGTCGGCCCATAGGAGTTCTCCAGCACACGCACCAAATCATCCACTGTACGCTGGCCCCTGACCATCTCCAGTCTGACTGTCGTCCATGCCTCCCCTTCTAGCGTCAGTACCGCCATTTCTGCCAAGGTCTTAGGGTCAATATTATACATTTCCCCCAGTATCCGGACTTGTTCCGCCCACTCTGGTACAGGGTAGTTTCGTCCGCCAAATTTCCTGACCTGATTCACAATAGACACCGGCGGGGCTTTCTGACTGTACACGTGGCCTGGGTGGGAATCTTGCTGGTCACAGATCCTGCCGACTACGCCAGATGAAGTGACCGCAGGCAAGGCTGCGCGTTGATATCCATGATCTGGCCCAGCAAGATCCCCACACACAGACTCTCTCTTGATAACCGTATCTTTACTTGTATACATTTTTAACACAGCAGAACACAATAAATGACAACCGTAAATGTTCACAGCAATAACGTGTACTTATAAGCTGACCCTCACTGTCCCTACTCACACGTTACCAGTCCTTTACTCCAGAAGGATGTGTCCCCCGTCGCAGGCCTACTTGTCTTTGCAGGAAGGCGTCCCAGCCGAAGAAAACAGGAACAGCAGACTTCGCTGAAAGGAAGGAATACTTCGGCCTCTCGCCAGAGGTCCCGCTTTCAGTCTCTCTGATCCGGGTAGTAGCTCTTGTGGATTCCCTTATGTGGTTCACACTCCAGTAGCGGGGAGTGTAACAGCTGAATCCTTCAGCAGTGCGGAAGCTGGGGAAAACTCTGAGGATAAGGTGTCAGATAACAGAAACCACGTTGAGCGTATCCTCTACGGCACACACGAGGACCTGCACACCGTCCTGGTTCTTTTCACAGACCACCTCAGACTCTCCGCGCGCTTTTTTTTCTTTCACTTTGCTCACGTGACTCTCCAGGGAGGGACACAGGAGACTCAGTCTTTTTCTCTGTCATCACATCCTGCGCAGGTGCAACCTCTGGCCACAAGGTGGCAACACCATCCTGCGTTATCATTTCTGTCACAGGCTCTATCTCAATTATCACAGAACAGCCAGAGCCTGCCAGCTCACTACAAAAGGACAGGGTGGCTTTAACTTTTATGATTTATCTGCCTTTCCTTTAGAATTTTCTATTTTTGCTATGCTTCTCGGATAAGGAGGTCTCACCTTTATAAAGCCCTTTCTGCCCCTTCACATTACACTGACTTTGTAGAGATTTATGATCTGAAAGGATTTACCTCCTAGGTTGAGAGCACCTACGATAATCTGGATGTTGTCAGCATATTTCAGTATACACAGGGATTATCTCTGCTGAGCCAGCTGACTGCTCAGCTTTAAAGAGCATCTGTACAAATCTCTCATCCCTCTTTACTTTTTACTTTGATCTCAGCTTTAATCAAAGCATTTTATCATTCCCCTGAGTAATCAGAATGACACCTGCCAAAAATATCATCCCGCTATCATAGTAATGGCTGCACCACGTGTCTGATATCATTGCAGAAAATAAATATGTAGAAAAATGCTGCCAAAAACAAGTGACTACATGGCAGGAATAGCATTTATACTCTTGTACATAGAGGGCAGTATTATTGTAGTTATATTCTTGTGCATAGGGGCTGTATTATAGTAGTTATATTCTTGTACATAGGGAGCAGTATTATAGTAGTTATATTCTTGTACATAGGGGGCAGTATTATAGTAGTTATATTCATGTGCATAGGGGCTGTATTATAGTAGTTATATTCTTGTGCATAGGGGCAGTATTATAGTAGTTATATTCTTGTACATAGGGGACAGTATTATAGTAGTTATATTCTTGTACATAGGGAGCAGTATTATAGTAGTTATATTCTTGTACATAGGGGGCAGTATTATAGTAGTTATATTCTTGTACATAGGAGCAGTATTATAGTAGTTATATTCTTGTACATAGGGGGCAGTATTATAGTAGTTATATTCTTGTACATAGGGGCAGTATTATAGTAGTTATATTCTTGTACATAGGTGGCAGTATTATAGTAGTTATATTCTTGTACATAGGAGGCAGTATTATAATAGTTATATTCTTGTACATAGATGGCAGTACTATAGTAGTTATATTCTTGCACATAGAAGGCAGTATTATAGTAGCTATATTCTTGTACATAGGAGCAGTATTATAGTAGTTATATTCTTCTACATATGAGGCAGTATTATAGTAGTTATATTCTTATACATAGGGGGCAGTATTATAGTAGTTATATTCCTGTACGTAGGGGCAGTATTATAGTAGTTATATTCTTGTACATAGGAGGCAATGTTATAGTAGTTGTATTCTTATACATAGGGAGCAGTATTATAGTAGTTATGTTCTTGTACATAGGGGGCAATATTGTAGTAGTTATATTCTTGTACATAGGGGGCAGTATTATAGTAGTTATATTCTTATACATAGGGGCAATATAATAGTATTTATATTCTTGTACATAAGAGGCAGTATTATAGCTGTTATATTCTTGTACATAGGGGGCAGTATTATAGTAGTTATATTCTTGTACATAGAGACAGTATTATAGTAGTTATATTCTTGTACATAGGGGGCAGTATTATAGTAGTTATATTCTTGTACATAGGGGGCAGCATTATAGTACTTATATCCTTGTACATAAGAGAAGTATTATAGTAGTTATATTCTTGTACATAGGAGCATTATTATAGTAGTTTTATTCTTGCATATAGGGGCAATATACATGGGCTGGGCTGAAATCTAATCACTATTCTAAGGGATAATGAGAGTGATTGCAGTTAAGGTTTTGTACAGATTGTCAGCTTGCGCTTGCCATATGGGAGAATGTTTCACACATTATCATTGCAAGTGTTTTACCTCAATAAACAACATAACTGATAGATAAGATTTAAGATTAAATCTCTTAATCTATTACATTTCGGGACACTTATTTAACAAATCACTGTATTATATTCTAGTGAAAAATCTGTTAGAAGATAAAGCTATTCGGTGCAGACATAAGCTACAATTTGTCTGAACTGCAAAATTTATCAGATAATAGCAACAAGAACTTTCCATTTACAAGTTTTCATCATTAATCAGCATTATGGTTTAGATGTCAAGTTAATTACTCTAAATACCTTTAAAATAATCCAAGCTTAAACTGGGACTGCCATGGGTCCCTTAGGCACAGATTAATGAGATCAATGTCCCCTAATTTTAGATCTCCAGAGATCAGTATGCTGAGTATAAAATAAATAAATGTACTGATCAATTAAAGCGGAGGTATACTGGGGGTGATGTGTAAGTGAACATGAATGTAAGGGTACATGTTGTTCCCCATCGCTGTACCACAGAGTTGGTCAACCACTTATCTAACTTATTTAGAATTTAATGTCTTACTACCCACATATTCTATTATGTATTTTGAATAGTCATGGCTATTTTATTTTGCTAGTATCATGGCTATAAATTAACTCTTTGTAGTTTTCATGAGACAGGTACTAGTCAGTGCACAAAAAGCTTTCTAATTGGGGATAATTCCCCATAGGTCTTGCATTTATGTTAATATTTGCTATTTTTATCAGGTAACTACATTAATTCTTGAGTAACAATTATGCAACAGACTTCTGGGCATTTCAGTGCAGTAGTTGTAATGATTCCTTTATTGTTTTGTTACCCATTTAGTATTATTAAATTGGCTCCACCGAGGCCTCCTGGCGTTATTATCAAACGATGGGAATCGACTTTATGAGTTTTGCTTCTCAGAAAAGGTTCTGTGTAAACGTAACCTTCCAGTCAATTATATCAGGACTGGCCAAAGATTACACTGAGTTCATATGGAAAGAAAATAAAAACTGTTGACATTTAACAGTTAAAAAATCCATGAAAAAAAAGTTCAGTAGATGGAGAAATACGTGAGGTTTTACTAAAGGGAAATCTTACATATATATATATATATATATATATATATAAGGGAAATGGAAAAAAAAATTCCCTGAACATATTAGTAGAATCTCTGCAATCTGGCACATTAGATAATAAATTAGATAGATAGATGACAGATAGATAAATAGATAAAAAAAATCAAAGCAGCACCAGCCAAAAGGGAGGACAGGGGAGAGCCTCCCAGACATAAACCAATTCTCCAATATACGTAAAAAATGAAGGCAGCACTCCCCAAAATAAAAAATTTGAACAATTTAATGGCGCAAAGTGACGGCATCGTTTCAGTCCAATTGAGGACCTTTCTCAAGGGCTTCATTTTTGTATGCAGGTGTATAGATAGATAGATGTGAGCGATATATAGATATGATAGCTAGAAAGATAGATAAATACAAATATAAAGATGAAACACTAGCAAAAGCTAAAGGTAATAGCGGGTGTAACATCGGCGCCTCTGCCACCTGCCTCCCTCGCCTCGGCAGAGGCGCCGACTCCGTTACCGCTGCTTCGTTACTGCTCCTCCTTTCTCCCCTCGCTCCGACACTGCATGGGGTACGCACACGGCGTGCAGATCCCCGGGCACTGTGCTTAGGGCGTATGTACGCATCGCCCTAAAGTGTCCCCGTCCAATGGCTGGTGGACACTGATTATTTAAGGCACCTTCTCAAACATTGAGCTGCCTGTGCAAATTTGAAAGTTTGTGTCATGCAAGGTGTGGGAAAGACTAAGTGCAACACAAAGGGAAGAGGGGAAGGGATCCCAGACTTTAGGGAAAGGGGGAAGTGGAGACCTCCTAAGCTGATCTGATCTCATCCTGTCTCCCCTACCGTCCCTATATTGGTTCTTCACCAATCACCTCACAGGAACCTATCCCTGTATCTCTCTAGCACTTGGCCCTGGCTAGGGAAGGAGGGGGGTGAGCACTAGTCGATCCCCACTGGCAACTAAAAACAACAAGGTAGACTGACACGGGGGAAATATAACATAGCTTGAGCTGACTTCGGAGAGATAACACACACGTCCTCTTAGCACCAGAGAGGACGTAAACAGGCTGCACTTGCTCGAAGCTTTCCCCAGAGAACAAATGAATATCACTGGCGCCGCCCTATAGCAGAATGAAAGTATTTAAACACCCAGGCCAGCATGTTAATTAGAGCAGGGGGAGGTAGCCGTTGGGTCCTAGAGTGAGACAGCTTCTAAGGTGTCTGTAATGCCAAATGAAGAGATCTCCTGTAACCAACTGCAGGGTGACTGTCTGTCACATCTGACACACCCGTGACAGTTTGTTTCCTAAACACTCATATTAGTTCTGAGGTCCCAGCGCATATATCTGTGACGCTCGCAGCCCTGCCCTGGGAAGATGGGGGGTTACTCGGGGCCGGGTCCTATGGAAGGTGGGGTGCAGCCGTGGCCTGGACCCGTCCCGTGCCCAGGGCCGTCACATTAAAAAGGATGTAAGGGCTATCAGGGTTGAGTGGTTGCTATCGACTATGCCACCTGTGGTACCTGGTGAAGGCCACCAGCGCTGCTGCAGTCCTCTGAGGCGGGATGTTGTGGCAGCCGACGTTGATACTACTCCCCACAGGCGGAGCTGGGCCTCAGGGCAGAGGAGAAGGATGGAGGGAGTCGTAGTGTAGGGTGTCTGGTGCTGCGCGGTGTGGTGCAGAAATAACGAGTCCGGAGGCCATAGGGGTCGACTTCCAGGGTTGTTTACTCACGGTGGAGAGTGCTGCTGCAAGGCTTCTCCCTGCTCCTCACGGAGTTCTGCAGTCACCAGGGAATGGGGGTCCGACAACCTCCGAGTAATTTAAGTGCTCAATCAGGACCCCGCACCAGAGTGTTCCTAGACTTCAGACAGAGTCCTCTCCTGTCTGTGTGTGTAGATAGGCCGGGTCTCCCTCTGGACTAAGCTCAGAAACAGGGTGCGGGTGGCAGCTCCACTCCTTCCGTTACCCGGTGGGATCCTCAGGGCCTGCCGGGCTTCCCTGACTAGGACGTGGAGTAGCAAAGTCAGGTGTCGGGGGCTGGTACCCCTCTTGCAGCCGGAATCCCTCTGACTAGATCAGATTAGCGAGGACAGGTGGCGTATACCGCTCCGTCTGCATCCCCTTGGGATCCTTTTGCGGCGGAGCTACACTCCTAAGCTCCGGACCTTCTTGGTCATGGTCCTTGACCGGGTTGAGACATATGTTAACTCAAACCTGCCCCTCGACCCAAGGCCAGGGTACGAGGGCTGTGTCCCCATCCACTGCAGGTCCACACAGGATCCACGTTCAGGGAGGGAGATCACAATCAAAGAACCAAGAGCCAAGATGGCTGTGTATTAAATATGAAATATCAAGTGTAAACTAAATGTGAGTCCTCCACCCTCACCCACTACATGGTTCCCCCTATCTTTTGGTTCCCCAGTCTCCCAATTCCCAGTAGGGGCAGCACCTAGTGCCTACTAGCCCCCTCTGGTGGGAGAAGTGTGGTGTTGGATGTGGAAGTGAGGTCCTGATCATTGCACCGTTCTTACCTCGAAGGAGGGATACCACACCCCATTAGAGAGGTGCAGCATCCCTGTGGTGGTCGAACCCTCAGGGGCACCACATATCTCCATTTACCTGCCTGTCTATCAAGCAGTGCCCCCCTGCCAGTCTATCAGCCATGCCTGCCTGCCTATCAGACATGCCCGCCTGCCTGTCCATCAGCCATGCCTGCCTGACTGTCCATCAGCCGTGCAAGCCTGCCTGTCCTTCAACCGTGCCAGCCTGTTCATTCCCCACTTCTCGTCTCGGACTGCTCCTATCTCTACCTGGACCAACCCAAAGATATGGAAGCCTGAAGCTGAAAGCACTTTTATATCTCTAAAGCAAGCTTTCTCCTCTGCTCTTGTGCTGCATCGCCCAGACATTAATAAACAGTTCTTTCTGGAGGTGGATGCTTGTTCATCAGGGGCTGGAGCCATTCTTACCCAGAAATCCTCATCTGGTCGCATGGTGACTTGAGGTTTCTTTTCTAAAATCTTTTCTGCCCCAGAACGCGATTACTACATTGGCGATCAGGTACTGCTTGCAATAAAAATGTCGCTGGAGGAGTGGCGGTTCTTGTTGGAAGGGGCTATACATCCGGTGGTTATCTACACGGATCACAAGAATCTTGCTTATCTACAGTCTGCACAATGATTTAACCCTCGACAGGCTCGGTGATCGATCTTCACACGCTTCAACTTTGCTCTCCATTTCCGGTCAGCGGAGAAGAACATCAAGGCAGACACCCTATCCAGATCCTTCCTGTCTTCCGATCAAGAGGAGGAGCCCCAACATATTGTTCAGCCTTCCAAAATGATTATGGTTGCCTCGTTGGATTTGTCTCGTCTTCTCTCCGGTAAGATTTATGTGGCTGAGACACATAGGGAGCGGGTTCTTCTCTGGTGGCACTCGTCTAAACTGGCAGGGCTTCTCCTTCTCCTCATTTCTCAACACTATTGGTGGCCGACCCTGCACAAAGATGTTACGGAATTCGTCTCTGCCTGCCCTTCGTGTGTCCAAAACAAGACTCCCAAACAGCTTCCAGCTAGACAGTTACTTCCATTGCCAGTGCTATCGGCTCTCTGGCAGCATATTGCCATGGATTTTATTACAGATCTGCCTGTATTGGCCAGGTGTACTGTTATCTAGGTGATTGTGGATTGTTTCTCCATGATGGCACACTTCACCCCGCTCTCCGGTCTCCCATCTGCACCAGTGCTCGCAGGAAAATTTATCCAGCATATCTTTCGCCTCTGTGGTTGACATTGTCTCTGATAAAGGCGTCCAGTTTACTTTGCGCTTCTGGAGGGCCACCTGCAAGCTACTGAATGTCTCCCTGGATTTCTCATTGGCTTACCATCCCCAGTCCAATGGCCAAGTGGAGCGGGTCAATCAGATCGTAACGAATTTCCTTCGGCACTTCATCAGTGTTCACCACAGCGACTGGCCCGAACTCCTGCCTTGGGCCGAATTTTCTTATAATAACCATGTAAGCGAATCTTCTGCCAAATCCCCGTTCTTTGCGGGCTTGAAAAAGAGGGGGCGTAAAGGGGATGGGAGTACTGTAATGCCTCTCTCCCTCGTCAGAGGCGCTGACTCCGTTACCGCCGCAGCCACGAGCCGGAATGTCCTGCTCCTCCTTCCTCCCCTCGCTCCGATGCTGCCCGGGGCATGTGCACGGCGTGCAGATCCCCAGGCACTGTGCTTAGGACGCCAGGTGCACATCGCCCTAAAGTGTCCCCGTCGGCCTGTCTATCAAGCCGTGCCCACCTGCCTATCAGCTGTGCCCGCTTGCCTGTCCATAAGCCGTGCCAGCCTGCCTGTCTATCAGCCATGCCCACCTGCCTGTCCATCTGCCATGCCCGCCTGCCTGTCCATCAGCTGTGTCAGCCTGCCTGTCCATCAGCCGTGCCAGCCTGTGCCTCCCTCCTGTCTCTTGGGGGTCAGCTATCATCCACCCAAGGTCGGTCCTGGAGTAGCACCTGGTCCGCCTCCCTCATCCCTCCTCGGAACACACAGTCGTCAAGCCACAGTACATCCAAGGTAGGACTGAGGTCCCTAGTTATGCCCCTCCGGACTCTCCTCTGCAAATGGCACAGTGGTTCCACCACCTGCCCCTTTACAACCGGTGCAAAGCCCTCTAGCCAAAACCAAACCTCAACTTATGTCCAAAAAATGAGTGATTTATTGGTCCGTAGTGAAAAGGCCCTTTCACTATGGGCCAATAAATCACTCATTTTTTGATCTCTGGACATAAATTGAGGTTTAGTTTTGCCTGGAGGGCTTTACACCCACTATTACCTTTAGCATTTGTTAGTGCTGCACCTTTATATTTGTATTTATCTATCTACAGTGCCTACAAGTAGTATTCAACCCCCTGCAGATTTAGCTGGTTTGATAAGATGCAAATAAGTTAGAGCCTTCAAACTTCAAACGAGAGTAGGTTTTATGAACAGAAGCATAAATCTTACAAACCAAAAAGTTATGTTGCTCAGTTGAATTTTATTAAATTTTAAACATAAAAGTGTGGGTCAATTATTATACAACCCCTATGTTTAATATTTTGTGGAATAACCCTTGTTTGCAATTACAGCTAATAATCGTCTTTTATAAGACCTGATCAGGCCGGCACAGGTCTGTGGAGTTATCTTGGCCCACTCCTCCATGCAGATCTTCTCCAAGTTATCTAGGTTCTTTGGGTGTCTCATGTGGACTTTATTCTTGAGCTCCTTCCACAAGTTTTCAATTGGGTTAAGGTCAGGAGACTGACTAGGCCACTCCAACACCTTGACTTTTTCCCTCTTGAACCAGGCCTTGGTTTTCTTGGCTGTGTGCTTTGGGTCGTTGTCTTGTTGGAAGATGAAATTACGACCCATCTTAAGATCCTTGATGGAGGAGCGGAGGTTCTTGGCCAAAATCTCCAGGTAGGCCGTGCTATCCATCTTCCCATGGATGCGGACCAGATGGCCAGGCCCCTTGGCAGAGAAACAGCCCCACAGCATGATGCTGCCACCACCATGCTTGACTGTAGGGATGGTATTCTTGGGGTCGTATGCAGTGCCATCCAGTCTCCAAACGTCACGTGTGTGGTTGGCACCAAAGATCTCGATCTTGGTCTCATCAGACCATAGAACCTTGAACCAGTCTGTCTCAGAGTCCTCCAAGTGATCATGAGCAAACTGTAGACGAGCCTTGACATGACGCTTTGAAAGTAAAGGTACCTTACGGGCTCGTCTGGAACGGAGACCATTGCGGTGGAGTACGTTACTTATGGTATTGACTGAAACCAATGTCCCCACTGCAATGAGATCTTCCCGGAGCTCCTTCCTTGTTGTCCTTGGGTTAGCCTTGACTCTTCGGACAAGCCTGGCCTCGGCACGGGAGGACACTTTCAAAGGCTGTCCTGGCCGTGGAAGGCTAACAGTAGTTCCATAAGCCTTCCACTTACGGATGATGCTCCCAACAGTGTAGACAGGTAGGCCCAACTCCTTGGAAAGGGTTTTGTACCCCTTGCCAGCCTTGTGACCCTCCACGATCTTGTCTCTGATGGCCTTGGAATGCTCCTTTGTCTTTCCCATGTTGACCATGTCTGAGTGCTGTTCACAAGTTTGGGGAGGGTCTTAAATAGTCAGAAAAGGCTGGCAAAAGAGATCTTTAATCCACACATGTGAAGCTCATTATTCTTGGTGCCTGAACTACTTCTTAATACTTTAGGGGGACCAAACAGAATTCTTGTGGTTTGAGGGGTTGAATAATAAATGACACTCTGAATTAACTTTTAACGTTTTTAAAAAAAAGAAAAAAAAAAAACAAAAACAAAATTTGCTGCAGGGCATTTCCCACTTCCAGGCTGATCTACAGTACAAATGTCACAATGCCAAGTTAATTCCGCATGTGTCAACCAGCTAAATCTGCAGGGGGTTGAATACTACTTGTAGGCACTGTATATACCTCAGAACGAGACTCCATAGGCTTTATACGACGGAATCGGGGAACGTTGTGGGAAGCGCTGGACTACGTCAGACCGGTGTGGGACCTTTTTTTTTTTTATAATAAACTGGTGAACGAGGGACAGTGTCTTGTTTTCACTTCTCTCTTTCTATGTTTTTCAGGTTTCTATTTGTGGACTACGTCGGATTCCCTGAACCAGGGCTGATGTCAGCTGTGTTATTGGACAATTCAAAACCTCCACATTAAGGCAGTAAAGGGTGCAAGTTTATAATATGTCGGGGGCTTGTGAAATTATATAGCTACAGGATATCTATCGATGGCGGCCTTAGTCATAGGATGTTAAAGCAAGTGTGAACAATGACATTTAAATAGGAGTGAACCAATCACCGATGAGTTTCTCATTCGTTAATTTTGTCATCTCTGTATTTCTGTCTTGACCTACCCAGCTTTTCTGTTTCAAATTTAATTAGTATCACTCATCGTTGATTGGTTAACTCCTATTTAAATGTCATTGTTCATACGTGCTTTAACATCCTATATCTTTGGGTGCCATCGTCGTGCCAGAAACGCGTCAGGTTTCTTTTAATTTTGTTTTAATGGTTTTCCAATAAATTTTGTTTTACCTGGATGGTTGTGCCGGATTAAATCCCCCTGTTTTCTACTTTGTCCATATAACATTATTATTACTATTGTTATTATTACCACTATTGTTAGTATTGTTATTATTACTATTGTTAGTATTATTATTATGGCACTGCCGCTCATTTCCCCATCACAGATTATGATGAGATTTTCTGCACTATAATCCCATCATCTGCTTCTGATTATCCCATCGCTTCATGTCACATCGTGGTCTGAAATCAGAGCCTCCTCGTGTTTTTCCAGCCCTCGTTCCAGAATACAAGTCATCCATGAAAAATGATTGCGTCCATCACTTAATTAAAGGGGAACCTACTCTGGATATATGCACGGTGCAGCAGTTGCAGACTTTGCTCTAGTTTGTGCTCACTTTTCCCTTATTGCACATCACATACCTACAATAAGGGGATTTAACATATGTAAGGATGGGGTACCACCATGGTCACATTCCTACCCTTGAAGACACCAATATAAAGTGTTATGTGAATGCCTTGCGTCTTTTGTAAATATTGTGTCACGTGAATTGTAATGTATTGTGATATAGAGTGTGATAAGCATTGTTAGTATAGTATATAGTAACGTAACATATAGTGTAAGGTGTGGTGTTATGACATGATTTAGATCAGTTGACTATAGGGTAAGATACAGTTAATGTTTGGGTCTAGCTTATAGTGAGAGGGGACAGTGTTAGGGAGATTGACTGCTTCCTGCTAGGAGGGCAATAGGAAGTAAGAAGTGCTGCATCGGAGGGTGACCCTGAGTGAGTGGAGACTGAAGAAAGAGGGATAGCGAGATCCTGAGGAAAAGTGACAAAAACATAGTGTAGCGCCGGTGTGGCACCCCTGACGGTTCAGTCACCACAGAGGTACTGCACCTCACCCAGAGGTGTGGTGCCTCCTTCTCTCAGGAACCCCAACACCCACATTCAACACTACACTACTCCAGGCCGGCTGGAAGGGCAAGATGCACTGTGTCTGCTGCTGAGCCCTGTCTCTGGCTGGAGTGGGGGGAAGCAAAGGTAGGGGGAACCAGTAGTGGGTGTGGGTGGAGGATGTAGAGTAGGGGAGCACCATTGTAGGGGGTATATAAAGGGAAGCCATCTTAGGGTGGCAGGTCAGTTAGTCAGTCAGTAGTAGTAAGGAGAGGAGGGGAGCAGAGCCTCTTCAGGAGCTCTGCTCCACAGGTGGGGCCTAGTAACAGAGGCCCAGGAGGGGAGCAGAGGAGAAAGGCTCCGTTCTACAGAAGGGATCCCAGGGGGTACGGTGAGTGCAGGACGGCACCCGTGCGCCCCGAATCTGTCAGGTGTCAGAGGGATCAGGCCGCAAGAACGGACCGGTCCCTGGCCCAGCCGTGTTACTCCAGGTCTCGGCTGGAAAAACCGGAGGCTTCTGCACTTCCATGGTGCAGTTGCCACAGTCTCACCCTAGTCACCGTGAAGGTCAAGTAGGTCCGGGAACTCCAGGTTGTCCAGAGGGACTTCAGAGCACCCGATCGGGACTGTGTGTGGGGAAGCGCAGGGCAGGAGGGAGAAGACCCAGCGTGAGAAGTCGGTCTAGTAAGGAACATAAGAAAGGGGGTCCCGTTAAGTGCTTCTAATCTACCTGAAGTAGCGCTGAACCCCTGTCTGGCAAATGCAGTGCGACGCGGGAGGCTGACACCCATACAGTGTACCTGAGAAACTTGTACAAGAACTGTGAGTAAAGACCCTGGGACTGCACTTCCTTGTCTCTGTGTTTCTTGCTGCGCCATCAATCCCTGCACTACAACGCCCAGCACAACCTGCAACATCTACACTGCCCTGGAGCTAGCTCTTCCTGTGGAGAGCCACACCATCCCTGCTGCAGTAACATCAGCTTCAGAAGACCTGCTCCGCAGCGTCGGCTCCCCTTAGGCTGGGTGCCCACGTAGCGTTTTTCAAGTGTTTATGCTGCGGAATTTCCGCAGCGTAAACGCTTGTTAAACGCTAGGTAATCCGCACCCCATGGTCCCCAAGGGGATTCCGCATGTTCTATGCACATGCTGCGGATTTTTCCGCAGCGTTTATGCTGCGTACAAAAATCTGCAGCATGTCATTTAATTTTGCGGTAGCGCAGCGGAACTCCCGCCATTGACTTGCGTTGAAACGCATAGAAACCGCGACTGTACATTTCTACAAGCGGCTTCTATGCGTTTCTATGTGCGGATGGTACCCAGTTCTGGAGGAGAGGAGACTCTCCTCCAGACCTGGGTACCATTGTACCTGTAAAAAAAGAATAAAATAACAAATAAAGTTATATTCACCTGTCCGGCGGCTTCTCTCTGAATGCCGGCATCGCTTGAGGACCTGCGGTGACGTCACAGTCATGTGACCGCAGGCCCTTCACCGCTCTGTCTCGCGATATGCCGGCAGCCGGGAACCAGACAGGAACGAGCGCTGCAGCCACGCCGGGGCCTCGGGGGTGAGTATAGCTTTATTGGTTTTAATTTTTACGGTTCACACTGTATAAATCCATGCCGTTTGCAAGGATTTATACAGTGTGACCTAGTTGTCAAGCACTTTCCAAGTGATGCTATTGCCTGGAAAGCGCTTGTCAATCTGCATGCGGAAACGCATGTGAATCCGCATGTATTCTGCAGGAAAAACGCATGCACAATCTGCATGCGTTTTTTCTGCCAGGGAGATGCAGAAATGCTGCAGAAATTTTCTGCTTCATTTCTGCATCGTGGGCACATAGCCTTAGCCGCATTCCACAGGTGGCGTCACGATCAAACTACAAATCCCATATAAACTATCCCCTTTTTGTTGACCGTCCTGGGCCACGGACCGGGCCAGCCACTGTGACATATTCCCCCCAGCATCTGACGCGCCCCCTGGGCCACATGGGGAACCCGGAACCGGGCCTTTTTGTGGGATGCTGGGGGGTTGTAGTCACCGTGGCGGCGACCCGGTCCCGTGGCTCAGGGTGGTCAAACCAGTGGCAGTCTATTTATGGGGATTTTGTGGTTTAATGTCCGACTACGCCACCCGTGGATTGCGGTCAGCGCGGACCGCCGCTACAAGGCAGACCGCTGGGGCCGATGGTGTGTGCAGCTGAGGTAGTGTGACTCCCCACAGGGAGAGTGGAGCCCCAGGGCAGTGTAGTAGATGATGGGAGTGATGGTGCGAGCATCCCAGCACTAGTAGTGCTGGCGCGGCGATGAAGCACAGAGACGTGGGATTGCCGTTCAAAGGCTTTACTCACAGTTCTTTATATTCCAAATCACTTCGGTACCGGTAGTGACTGCCCAAGCCGTGCTGCGTCCACCAGGCAAGGGGCTCGGCCAACCCCCAGGCAATTCCAAAGTGTGGCACAGGACTCCCTTCGATTCCTTTCTCTGGCCGTGCCCCACCAGTGACACTACTTTTGTCCAGCTGCCTCGGGCCTTCTCTTGGGATGTTGGATGTGACGCGCCCCCTGGGCCTGTGCTGTGCAGGGGGATACCCGGAGCCGGATCACTGGGGGTTGTAGTCCTCCGTGGCGGTGACCCGGTCCGTGCCCAGGGCGGTCAAACCAGTGGCAGTCTTAGGTAATAACAAATGTCCGACTACGCCACCCGTGGATTGCGGTCAGTGGAGACCGCCGCTGCGCTGCAGACCGCTGAGGCTGATGTAATTTGCGCAGCCGAGTATGGAATAACTCCCCACGGGAGAAGTATTGCCTCAGGGCAGCTAGTTTGGAAGATGGGAGTGATGGTGTGAGCGTCCCAGTAGTAATGGTGCTGGTGCGGCGATGAAACACAGAGACGTGTGGTGCAGTTCAGGGTCTTTACTGATGGTATAAAGCAGACCCTCCCGGGAGTACTGGTTAGCAGTAGGGGCCTGGTCAGTCTGTAAGCAAGTAGGATCTCCCCTGGCCAGGTGGAGTTGTAGGCCTCCCCGACTATCTGCACTCTTTCCTGGCTACCTTGCTCTATGCGGGTAGAAGTAGCCCACGTCCCTGAGTATACCGTGTGGTGCTCACCCGTATGACCGGTGACTTGGGGCCTTCCGTTAGCCTCCGCTTCACGATGGCGGTGCTAGTCCCTTGCTTGTGACCGTGCCTCCGGGCTTCTATGGCCAGAGGACATGGAATCCCCTGCCGGTTGGATTCTGCTGCTGGACCTGGATGTCCCCACAGCCTCAGACTCCGTGTCCGGGTTTAGTGTCTTCAGCCAAGGCGAGCTTTCTAGCTTCCAGCCTTTGGCACTCGCTCCTGCTCCTACAGAGCTCCTGTTGTCACTTTCCCTGTGTCTGCTGTCTTCCAGACCTAACTGCGTCTCTGTCTGGGACTTCACTCAGTAGGCTCTGACTGACCTAATCCCGCCCCAGACCCAGTTTATAAGGGCAGATTCCTCCCCTCCCAGATCTGGGCGGGCAGTGTTGCATGCTTAGGGCTCCTGACCAGAGAAACCTCCCACTTGCTCTCAGACATAATATTTCTATTACTGTGGCAACCAGACCCCTGGGGTGCCACAGATGTCCACTTCCCTGACCCTATGTGGTATGCCTTTCTAGTAGGTGTAGTGAGGGGTCGCACCAAGATGTGATCACGACCGCCGGTCCTTGGCTGAGGATTAGTCGCCTCCACCAACTTGGGATCCGGTACCCTGTTCTGCCAACCCGTCACCCGCAATCTCCTGGGCCTTTGGGGTTCCTTCTGCCTTCGTGTCTCTGGGCCTCTCTTAGTGTTCCGTTCCTTTCTGTTCCTCTCTGCTGGTCCTGTCCTCTCTGCTGTTTCTGGCCTTCACTCCAGGCCTGCCTCGTGGAGCTGGGCCCAGACTGAGCCACAGCTCCCTGTCAACCCTCTCTGGCTGAGCTCCTCTCCTCTTCTCCTCCTGACTGAACCTCTCCAGGACTAAGATGGTACCCACCTTTTATACCTCCCTCTCTGTGTATGAGCCCAGGTGACTTGCAACCAATGGGCTCCTACCTATGCCCAGAAACCGTCCCCTCCTGCTCCTACATCACTGGGTTTTCCTCCCCCCTCCCCACTCCAGCCAGGGGAACTGATTCTGTCGTGCCTGCATTACTGTCTAATGGGAGCACCGTTGAGCTGTCCCTTGGAAATGGGGTGTGTGTGATGCATGCAGCCTACTGAGCCCTGGTCCGCACTCCATCCTTACCCGGAAGTAGGATACCACACCTCTGGCAGAGGTGCAATACCCCTGTAGCGGCCGAACCCTCCTGGCGCTACACATCCATAGGCCTGGACACCGAGTACCCCACTGCCCTGGGGTGCGTCACCGGCGTCTCTGCCTTCTGCCTTCCTCCCCCGGCAGAGACGCTGACTCACTCACTGCCACGGCCCCTGTCTCACACTTCCTGCTCCAACTGTTGATTCCCGGGTGCGCGCACATTCCCAGACAATGTTCTTAGGGCGCATGGGTCCCTTCCTCTTACAGGGACAGCGTGCACCGTACTAAAATGTCCCTAGCCAATGGCTGGAAGACACCTGTTATTTAAGGTACCTCCACCTGATGGGAAATGCCTGTGCAACGTTGTTTGTCTGTCACTAACACGCTTGCTAATTCCCAGGTGCCAGTGCTGGAATCCAGTATACCAGTTCTGTGTATCAGCCATGCCTGCCTATCAGTCATGTCAGCCTGCCTATCTATCAGCTGTGCCCGCCTGCCTATCAGCCGTGTCCGCCTGTCTATCAGCCGTGCCATCCTGCCTGTCTTTCAGTGTGTCCGCCTGCCTGCCTATCAGCCGTGTCCACCTGTGCTTGCAAAGTCTACCATTCCTGGCCGTTCCTGTCTCCAGTCCCTTGGGGGTCAGCTGCCATCCACCCGAGGTCAGTCCTGGTGTAGCACCTGGTCCCGACTCCCTCGTCTCTCCTTAGACCGTGGTATCGTCAGCAGCCGTGCATCCGAGGTCGGACTTGGTGAGGCATCTAGTCACGCCCCTCCAGGCATTCCACCACCCAGACCGCTACAGACAGAGTGGCCTTCCGGATTTGGGTCCTAGTAGAGGACACGTAGCCAGTAGACGTTCAGCTTGTAGCTCTGAGTGGTAACGGGCCTTAACAGGACTGAGAGACGGGGATTAGTGAAGGGTTTCGAGTGGGAGATCCAGGGCACAAGTAGTGGAATAAACAGGATGCATAAACACTTCTGCAATTAAAGGAGACTTGTTAATCACGACTGTATCGTTAAAGCTGGGTGGTGGCGACGTAGGGAGGAACAGTCTGCCTAGAAAGCCCTGGAGTAAACTACAGAGGAAGGATAACAGAAAAAATGCAAGGAAAGCCTCACCGTGTAATATATGGTATAGCTGCTTTCATTAAATTTGCCTGTATCCAAATCCGTTGACCATTGGTAATTCAACAGAAGAAAAGAAAAGATCCAATTGACAAAGTCATAAAACATATAATCTTTTGGAAAACTGGAACTAAACTTTGCACTTGTTTTGCCAGATATTATTGTATCTATATTTGTACATAATTATTGGGTGTTGTCCTATCCTACACCATACAGGACTCGCACTCTCATCATGTCAGCATGTTACGAGCCTGATTCTGCAGCTTTAAGGTTCGCTCATACTAGTGTATAAAAAGTCAGTCCCATTCTCATCCAGAAAAGCTGAATGACTGGAATCAGCATGCTTCACCTTGTGTCATGTGAGTGCAATGCGAGTGTGCGATTATTTTCTCTGCTGGGATCCGTATGACATGCGTTTTTAAGGTAATCTTTAACATTCTATAATACTCTATGTAAACTTAAAAGCTAGTTGACAAAAATAATAAAGCCATCATATACAGCATAAAGATATAGAGATAGATGATAGAAAAATATTAGATACATAATAGATAGATATCAGATAGATATCCCGTAGATATATAATTTCACAAGCCCCTACATATTATAAACTTACACCCTTTACTGCCTTTCATGTGGAGTTTATTCTACAGCTTCTTATGCTTGTTTAAACTAATAAATAAATAAATAAATGAAAAATAGGACTTGGGGCCCCCTTATTTTATGAAACCAGCAATGGTAAAGCAGGCAGCTGTGAGCTTCCATCATCAGGCTCAGAAGATCCATGGATATTGGGCCCTTCCCAGCCTAAAAATACCAGCCCGCAGCCGCCCCAGAAGTGGAATATCACATGAGATGCTCCAATTCTGGCGCTTCGGCTTCGCTCTTCCCGATTGCCCTGGTGCATTGGCATTCAGGGTAATGGGGTTTGTGGTTGTCCAAAAACACAGCTGACATCAAGCCCTGGGGTTAGTAATGGAGAGGGGTCTGTCAGACACCCCTATTACTTACCCAGTACGTCATTTTTTTCCCTTAACTTATTTAATTATGTTAAACAAGCCTAAAAAGCTAGGGGGTGTGTGAAATTATATATATGCAGGATATCTATCTATCTATCTATCTATCTATCTATCTATCTATCTATCTATCTATCTATCTGTCTATCCCATATCTATCTATCTATCTATCTATCTATCTATCTATCTATCTATCTATCCCATATCTATCTATCTATCTCATATCTATCTATCTATCTATCTATCTATCTCATAACTATCTATCTATCTATCTATCTATCTATTATCTATCCTTCTATCTATCTATCTCATATCTATCTATCTATATTATTTATCTATCTATCTATCTATCTATCTATCTATCTATCCCATATCTATCTATCTATCTATCTATCTATCTATCCCATATCTATCTATCTATCTATCCTCCTATCTATCTATCTATCTATCTATCTATCTATCTATCTATCTATCTATCTATCTATCTATCCCATAGCTATCTATCTATCTATCCCATAGCTATCTATCTATCTATCTATCTATCTATCTATCTATCTATCTATCTATCTATCTATCTATCTATCTATCTATCCAGGGCCAGCTCCAGGTTTTTGTGGGCCCTGGGTGAAAGAGTCTCAGTGTGCCCCTTTAACACATACTTCAATTGATGACGCACAGATACCGGAGAGAAATATATATATAGTACAAGGCCAAAGATTTCACTTCTTGCATTACATGACCGATATGTATTTTTAAATTCCAAAATAGCTCAGAAACCAGAATCGCTCCATACAGAATACTGGGCCCCATAAAATGCTCCATACAGGATACTGGCCCCCATATAACGCTCCATACAGCATACTGGCCCCTATATAACGCTCCATACAGGATACTGGCCCCCATATAACGCTCCATACAGGATACTGGCCACCATATAACGCTCCATACAGGCTACTGGTCCCCATATAACACTCCATACAGGATTCTGGCCCCCATATAATGCTCCATGCAGGCTGTACCCCCACATAATGCTCCATGCAGGCTGTTCCCCCCACATAATGCCCCATGCAGGTGTGGCGCCCCTGAGGGTTCGGTCGCCACAGAGTTATTGCATCTCATTCAGAGATGTTCTACCTCACTCTCAGGTAAGGAAGGAGTATGGCTCATCACCCTAACACCACATCCACTACACCACATTTCCAGGGGACAGGGCGACATTGCTCCTACGGGAGAGCACGGTCCCTGATCCCTGGCTGGAGTGGGGAGGAACCACCTAGAGAGGGGGAACTATGTAATGGATGGGTGGAGGACGTAGATCCTGGGAGCACTGGAGTAGGAGGTATAAGAGGGAGGAACCATCTTAGATGTTAGGTCAGTCAGTCAGTCCAGTTCCAGTCAGACAGACTGAGGTGAAGACAGGGAGCAGGAAGGCTCCAGGAACCGAAGGGAGCCTAGGGGTACGGGCCGTGCAGCAAGCCACCCATACGCCCGCCGCTACTAGAAGAGTAGGGGGGTCAGGCCAGATAAAGGGAACCGGTCCCTCAACTAGCACGGAGCTACAAGGCCCAACTAGGAAACCGGAGGCTGCAGCACTTCAAGTACCGCAGGCCACAAGTCCACACCAGTACACTAAGAAGGTAACCACTTAGGACCCAGGGGACGGAACACACGTCGCCCGCCAAGGCCCGAGGATACCGGATAGAAGTGCCACTGGGTGTGAGGTGCAGGGAGCAGGCCAGAGAGAGGACACACGGAAGGGGGTCCTGTTAAATGCTCCGGAGTTACCTGAGGGTCGGCCGAGCCCCTCACTGCGTGAACACAGGACGCCGTGGGCCCTTACACTGGCCATGTATCTGGAACTGCTATAATCGTGAGTAAAGACCCTGGGACTGCACAATCTGACTCTGTGTTCATTACTGACTCCCTGCACTACAACCACCAACATCCACGCACGCTGCCCTGAAGCTACACTCTTCCTGTGGGGAGTTACACTACCTTAGCTGCTATACCACCAGCTTCAGAGGACTGTTCCGCAGTGGCGGTTCCTATTGACCGCATTCCACAGGTGGCGTAGTCGGACATTAAACACCTATACACATAGACTACCCCTTGGTTTGACCGCCCTGGGTCACAGACCGGGTCACCGCCACGGTGACTACAACCCCCAGCGTCTACCGGCCCGGCTCCGGGTACCCCACGGCCCAGGGGGCGCGTCACAGGCTGTTCCCCCCACATAATGCCCCATGCAGGATGTCACCCCCCTTATAATGCCCCATGCATTAAGTCACCCCCCCTTATAATGCCCCATGCAGGATGTCACCCCCCTTATAATGCCCCATGCAGGATATCACCCCCTTATAATGCCCCATGCATTATGTCACCCCCCCTTATAATGCCCCATGCCGGATGTCACCCCCCCTTATAATGCCCCATGCATTATGTCACCCCTTTTTATAATGCCCCATTGATTTTGTCACCCCTCCTTATAAAGCACCATGCAGGATATCACCCCCCCTTATAATGCCCCATGCAGGATGTCACCCCCCTTATAATGCCCCATGCAGGATGTCACCCCCCCTTATAATGCCCCATGCAGGATGTCAACCCTCTTATAATGCCCCATGCATTATGTCACCCCTCCTTATTATGCCCCATGCAGGATGTCACCCCTTCTTATAATGCCCCATGCAGGATGTCACCCCCCCTTATAATGCCCCATGCAGGATGTCACCCCCTCCCTCTCCTTTATAATGCCCCATGCAGGATGTCACACCTCCCTTATAATGCCCCATGCAGGATGTCACCAGCCTCCCTCTCCCTTATAATGCCCCATGCAGGATGTCACACACACCCCTCCCCTTATAATGCCCCATGCAGGATGTCACACACACACACACCCCCTCCCTTATAATGCCCTATGCAGGATGTCACACACACCCCTCCCCTTATAATGCCCCATGCAGGATGTCACATACACCCCCCCTCCCTTATAATGCCCCATGCAGGATGTCACACACACACCCCCCCTCCCTTATAATGCCCCATGCAGGATGTCACACACACACCCCCCCCCTTATAATGCCCCATGCAGGATGTCACACACACACCCCCCTCCCTTATAATACCCCATGCCTCCATACATTAAAAAAGAAAAATCAAATACTCACCTCACTTCTCCTCACCTGCTGCCGCTGCTCCGGACTCCTCAGCTGTGTGGCCGTCTTCCCGCTCTGCGCTGCGTGTGACGGCTCAGGAGAGAGTGCATTGGAAAGACGTCACCGCACCCTCTGACCTGAGACATCACAGTCAGAGGACGCGGAAGAGACCGGAGCTGCTGCGGAGGCACGGGGAGAGGTAAGTATTGTACCGGGGCCCAGAGCAACCGGGGGGGAGCGGGCGCTGACGCTGCTCTCCTCCGCTTATGGGTCCCATAGCGCAGTGGGGTGCCCGACGGTGAATGGGCCCCCCACCTGCTTAGGGCCCCAGCACTTGCCCGGGTGCTGACGCCGGCCCTGTATGTATCTATCTATCTATCAATCTATCTATCAATCTATCTATCCCATATCTATCTATCTATTTATCTATCTATATATCTCTTTATCTAAAAAAAAATATTTGGTGGCCAGAAGGGCTCTGGCTGTGATTTTCCTGTGCTTGGCTGATGCAATTTCCTCGCTGTTTTGAGATTTGTGTGTAAAAATTGGACGCCATACGGATGGTCCGCGTGATATTCATTTTTTTTCATGCACCCATAGACTTGCATTGGTGAGTCTCGTCCAATTTATGCGCCCGTTTGCAGCATGCTGCGATTTTTTTCCTCATGCCGAATACAAGTAAGAAAAATATAGCAGATCTGCACTGCCTCATTGAATTACATTGGTCTGAGTGCAATCTGATTTTTTATCCGATTGCACTCGTCCGATTTATACGCAAGTGTGAGCGAGCCCATAGTGTGACATCCTAATTTCATGTTCTTCTACTGACCTCTAGTGGACACAGTCAGTATTGGGCTTCAAAATTGTAAAGCCTGATTCCCATACAGTCCTCCATCTCTATAGAGTTGCTCCATAGTGTAATTCCGCATCATGTTGCCCATAACCTACCTGATATTTGAATCCCAATTTTTTTGTTATTCTTCAGAAATCCCAAGAGACTTTTGGAAAAACGAGAAATCTCTATATCTAAGTACAATTCTTGAATCAAAGTTGTGAAGCGAGTTCTACGCAGATAGTTCCTGTCATGTGACCTCTCATCCCATTATATAGTTCTCCTGGCACCTGACCTGACTTCATCTTGTCATGATCATTATGAATATAAGAAGGGAAAAGCATAAGTTCAATTTTTTACAACAATTTTTAGCCAGTGATGGACACAGAGACAACAGGCTACACGTACAAGCTAACTGGTTAGTGTTACATGCACGCCGCTAGGTTCAGATAGGGGCGAGACAGGTTACATGAGTTCTTTGGAATCCTGGGGGAACCGTTACTCAGGGTGACCATAGACCATGTGCTGCAGCTTCTCTCAGGCACACAGGGGTATTGACCCTCAGACACAGACGTATCTTGTTTCACTTGCTGACCAGACACACTTGACAAGATTCCTCATAAACGGTAGAACAGTAGCATTTAATAAGAAGCTGCACAGCCAGTGCAAGTTAAGTCTTATGAGCAACAGGCTCCAGTGACAAACAGTATAGTTTCCTTAGCAGCACAGCAGTTCACAGTCTTCCCAGTAGTACAGGACAGCACAGTTCTAATCAGAAAAGCTTTAAACTAGAACAATGTGGGAAGGGAAGCAAAAGGCCAGAAAAAGCCATACAGCTGACAAATACTATTGAGATCTCTGCTACTGGAAGTGGAAAGGA
The DNA here is from genome assembly GCF_046119375.1 of Phyllobates terribilis. Lineage (NCBI taxonomy): Eukaryota > Metazoa > Chordata > Amphibia > Anura > Dendrobatidae > Phyllobates > Phyllobates terribilis. The sequence goes on from NW_027362765.1 coordinate 79,871,612, forward strand.
AGAACAAAGACAAAACAATTTAAATAATAAAAATATGGGAGGAAGAGAAACCAATCACAAACTAAAATGTTTTTATACAAATGCACAAAGCATGGGCAACAAACAAGGAGAATTGGAACTACTAATGCAGGAAAAGGAATATGATGTCATTGGAATCACTGAAACTTGGTGGGACGATACACATGATTGGAATAAAAGGCTAAAAGGATACAACTTATTTGCAAGAAACAGACTTGATAAACGAGGAGGAGGTGTTGCATTGTATGTTAGAAAAGTGTATATCTGCACAGAGATTGAAGCTTCAGAGACTGGGAGTTCTGTGGAAACTGTTTGGGTAAGAATACAAGGAGAGAACAACGGAAAGGACACCATTGTAGGCATTTACTACAGGCCACCTGGGCAAGCTGAAGATATGGATGAACTCTTTATGTATCAAATGACCAAGTTCTCCAAAAAATATGACGTAGTGGTCATGGGAGATTTCAACTATCCAGACATTTGTTGGGAATCTCTCTCAAGTAAAACTAACAGGTCAAGCAAATTCTTATCCTCTCTTGCTGACAACTTTATCTTCCAAAAGGTAGGGGAGAAAACAAGGGGATCTGCTACTTTGGATCTAATCCTTATAAACAGGGAGGAAATGGTTGAGGAGGTAAAGGTGGCTGGGACCCTAGGAGGCAGCGATCATGCTATTATAGAATTTTGGATAACTAGAGGAGGAAGACATGTGAAGACTCAAACTTCAAGGTTAGATTTTAGAAAGGCAGATTTTAAGAGACTCAGAAAGAGAATAGGAGGGATCCAATGGCTGGATGTCCTTAAGGACAAAAATGTCCAGGAAGGATGGGAAATTTTTAAAAATGAGATTCTCAAAGCACAATCGTTAACAATCCCGAAAAGTAGGAAGAATGGGAAGCATTTAAGGAAACCAGGATGGATGAACACAGAACTTAAACACATGCTAAAAAGAAAGAAAGAAATGTTTATTAAATGGAAAGAGGGAGGCATATCTAAAGAAGATTATAATGCAGTCTGCAGATCCTGCAGGGCACGTATCAGGGTAGCTAAAGCTGACAATGAATTAAGGCTTGCAAGAGATGTCAAAAGCAATAAAAAAGGATTTTGGGGGTATGTCAAAAGTAAAAGAAAAGTCAAAGATGCTATAGGATTTTTACAGGATGAAAATGGAGAAATGGTAAGAGAGGATGTTGAGAAGGCCGAACTTTTTAATTCCTATTTTGCATCTGTTTTCTCTCAGAAAGAAAATGTAACATCAACTGATCTTCACTGTCCTTTTAAAGGAATAGAGGAATCCAAGTTATCTGTAAACAGAAAGATTGTGAGGGAATATTTAGCTAACATAAATGAGTTCAAGTCTCTAGGTCCAGATGAATTACACCCCAGAGTACTGAAGGAGATCGTAGAAGAAATTTTAGAACCACTCTCCATAATCTTTGAAAATTCTTGGAGAACAGGAGAAGTCCCAGAAGACTGGAGAAGAGCAAATGTTGTTCCTATCTTCAAAAAGGGGAAGAAGGTGGACCCAGGGAACTATAGGCCGGTGAGTCTGACTTCTATACCAGGAAAGATCTTTGAACAAATTATTAAACAACATGTATGTAAGTACATGGATAAGAATGAAGTGATTAACCAGAGTCAGCATGGGTTTGTAACTAACAAGTCATGTCAGACTAACTTAATTTCCTTCTATGACAGAATCACTGACTGGGTGGATCAGGGAAATGCTGTAGATATAGTATATCTTGACTTCAGCAAAGCATTTGACAAAGTATCTCACACCATCCTTATTGAAAAAATGACCAAGTATGCAATGGACCAGACAACTGTTAGGTGGATTCATAACTGGCTTAGTGATCGGACTCAAAGGGTGGTTGTAAATGGCTTCACATCCAGCTGGATGAATGTCTCAAGTGGGGTACCACAGGGCTCCGTCCTGGGACCTGTATTGTTCAACATCTTTATCAATGATTTAGATGAAGGAATTGAGGGTAAACTGATTAAATTTGCTGATGACACAAAGCTAGGAGGGATAGCTAATACTAGAGAAGAGAGAGAGAGGATTCAAAAAGACCTAAATAAACTGGAGCAGTGGGCAGCAACCAACAGAATGGTTTTTAACAGGGAAAAATGCAAAGTACTACATCTGGGCAATAAAAATGAAAAAAGCATATACAGAATGGGAGGAATAGAGCTAAGCAACAGTACATGTGAAAAAGACTTAGGTATACTAATAGATCATAGACTGAACATGAGTCAACAGTGTGATGCAGCAGCAAAAAATGCAAATACAATTCTGGGATGTATTAACAGAAGCATACAGTCTAGATCACGTGAAGTCATTATCGGTCTTTACTCCTCTTTGGTCAGACCTCATCTGGAATACTGTGTACAGTTTTGGGCACCACATTTTAAAAAAGACATAGACAAACTGGAGCAAGTTCAGAGAAGAGCGACCAGAATGGTGACTGGTCTGCAAACCATGTCCTATGAGAAACGGTTGCAGGATTTGGGAATGTTTAGCTTGCAAAAAAGAAGACTGAGAGGAGACTTAATAGCTGTCTACAAATATGTCAAGGGCTGTCACATTGTAGAAGGATCATCTTTATTCTCATTTGCACAAGGAAAGACTAGAAGCAATGGGATGAAACTAAATGGGAGGAGACACAGATTAGATATTAGAAAAAACTTTTTGACAGTTAGGGTGATTAATGAGTGGAACAGGCTGCCACGAGAGGTGGTGAGTTCCCCTTCAATGGACGTCTTCAAACAGAGGCTGGACAGACATCTGTCTGAGATGATCTAGTGAATCCTGCTTTGAGCAGGGGGTTGGACCAGATGACCCAGGAGGTCCCTTCCAACTCTACCATTCTATGATTCTATGATTCTAATGCAAAGACACATTAATGAACACAACCTTCTCTACAGCACAATGTAATGGAGGGGGGGGGGAGGGTTTGCTGAGGGAGATGATCCCTGTGACACCATTTCTTCCAGTCCTTATCTTTCTGTTTGACAATACTCTGCACTGCTAGTTCAGGAACTCTACCTGACCTGTGCTTAGCTTCACTCCTGACTTGAATCCTTTTCACTTGCAGGGGCGCTTGTGTGAAATACAGAACACACACACCACCTTTCACTTCGGCTCCAGCCAGACATTAAACAACTTCCCCACAATCCCCCTGGGGCTCTACTAAAACACTCCCCTTCTCCTGTGACTGTGTTAACCCCTCTAGTTGCTGGATGCTTCTGGAGCACAACACTTCCTGTCTCATGTGCTTGTATTACTTCTAATAGTTGCTGAATGCTTTTAAAGCAACAGCCCTACTTCTGCATGTCACATTAGAAAAGGAAAAAAAAATTACATAGGGTCCCCCCCTATTTTATGAAAACAGAAAAGGTAAAGCAGACAGCTGGGGGCTGATAGTGTCAAGCTGGGAAGGTCCCTGGTTATTGGGCCCTCCCCAGCCTAAAAATACCAGCCCTCAGCAGCCCTAGAAGTCACATTAGATGTGCCAATTTTGACACTTTGCCTTCACTCTTCCCGATTTCCCTGGTGCCTTGGCAATCGGGGTAATGCGGCTTGGGGTTGACGTCAGCTGTGAATTGTCCAAAAACACAGCTGACAAATGGAAACCTGAAAAAAGAGAGAAATGAAAACAAGACACCTCGTTCACCAATTTATTCTAAAAAAAAAAGTTCATAGCAAAAACAAACACTGGCACCCTTGCACCTGTACAATCTCTGATTCAGCAGAACAAACACCTCTCCCTTGTGAACTGGGTGCTTCGCTTGAAAACAGAGTCGAGGCACATCATAAGAAAGAATATAGCGTGCACTCATCAGTAAATAAAAATGTCTTCTTCATTTCATCACTTTAAACCAGCAAGGCAGGGAGTCAGTGGAAGTTAAGTTAAAAACAAACTCTCCAACAATATTAAAATATTAAAGGGTGTATACCAATATACGCATGTTATCACAGGAACGGACAATCTTAGCCACAAAATTATATATAGAGACAGGAAATAAAATGCATGGTGTAGAATCAAAAGCTTGTCTTTATTCCGCCATCAAATACATACAAAGTTTTGACCATCTCCTGGTCTTTGTCAGGAGATGGTCAAAAGGTTGTATGTATTTGATGGCGGAATAAAGGCAAGCTTTTGATTCTACACCCTGGATTGGACGCTGTTCTTTTTCTTATATATTAACTGAATCTTCCAAGTGGGTTCCTTGGTTTATTGAATGGGCATCCTCTGCAAGTTTGTGCTGCCAGCTGCTACTTCTTATTCAGGAAATAAAATGCAAACTGTCAAATCCCTAATATTCCCTATGGGAATCACTGCCTACCAGCGGAGTTTGGCAACCTACTTTGAAACGGTATGGCGCCCCCGCTCGATGGCAGCTGTCCCTTATGACCCTATGACACCCCTAATACAAAGTGCACAGATAAAAGGACTTAATAGATATGAAGAAAATATTACCCACTTTTTTGTATTAAGGAAATTTGCAGAATTTGAACATAATCCTTAATCTCCATACAGAGGAGAAACCAGTCCCAATAACATAAAATTCACACAAGAAGAAGGGGCAATAGCAAATAATGTCATGAGTAAAGTATATACTTAGCTAATAGCAAACTTCATTAGACCAATCTTCAGGAATCCCATACAGAATTCCTACATCCCGACGCGTTTCCCCCCCTAAAGAAATTAGCTGGGGTTCATCAGGGGATATAGAAGTGTGCCACCAACAGCGTTCTGTGGCCACAAAAATTCATGTCTGTCCAGAGTATCTCTGCTGGATCTCATCGGATTGATCCCTCAGGGGTTTCATCGAATCATGTATTTTGTAGATTTAGATGGACACTCCGATGTAAGTGCTCAGCGTAGAGCACAGGATAAATGTGAACTGATGCAAAATGTTTTGTACCCCCAAAATGCCACCAATAAAAGCTTCTACTCAGCCCACAAAAAAAAAGTCCCCATTCAGGTCCGTCACCTGTTAACAGAAATATAGGGGGTGTCCACATTACTGGTAGCACAAAGGCTCTGAGTAAGTGACGTGGCTCCCACCAAAAGAAATCTGCGCTCCCAAATCCAAATCCCCCTTCCTCCTGCGCCCCACAGTGTGACTAAACCGCAGTTAGTGTCCACATCTTTGGCATTACTGTAGCAAGGAAAGTCCACTTAATTTACAGGTTTTGTTTCTCCAGAAGCACGAGCTGGGCTCAATGTACTTGGCACTACAATGTACAGGCACTACAATTTCAATTTTCAGGTAGCAACATCCATTGCTGCTTGTTTCTTGAAAACACCCATGAAGTCAAAATCATCACTAGACCTGTAGATAAATTCCGAGAGGGGCGTAATTTCCAAATTGGGGTCAACTGAGGGGGATTCTGCTCTTCTGGCACTTAGGGGTTCTGTATATGGAGTCCTCAAACTATTCTACGATAATTTGTTCTCCAAGAATCAAATCGTGCTCCTTGCATCCTGAGTCTCACTGTGTGGCCAAACAGTACTTTACAGCCACATATGGGGTATTGCCTCGTTCAGTAGAAATTGTGTAACAAATTATATGGTCATTTTTGCTTATTTCTCTTTGTGAAAATGTAAAATCTGGGGCTAAAACAACTTTATAGTGGTAAAAATTTCATTTTTTTTTCTTCACTGCTCAATGGTATAAAATTTTGTGAAACACATGTGGTGTCAATATGTTCACTGAACTCCTAGATAATTTCATTAAGAGGCGTAGTTTGTAAAATGGGGTCACTTATGGGGGTACTGCTGTCCTGACACCTCAGAGGCTCTGCCAATGTGACATGGCACCCACAAACCATTCCAGGCAAATATGCACTCCGATGTGGCGCTCCTTCCCTTCTTCAGTTTTGCACTATGCCTAAAAAGTAGTTTTTGATCACATATGGGGCATTGCCATACTCAGGAGACATTGTGTAACAAATTTTGTGGTCCATTTTCTCCTATTAATCCTTTTGAAAATTAAAGACTTGGGACTAAAACAACATTTTAGTGGAAAAAATGAAACTTTTCATTTTCACAGCCCAATGTTATACAATTCTGAGAGATACCTGGGGATTTAAAATGCTCACTACACCCCTAGAGGAATTCTTCGAGAGGTATAGTTTCCAAAATGGGGTCACTTGTGGGGGTTCCTGCTGTTCTGGAACCTTGGTGGTTCTCCAAATGCGACATGGCTTCCACAATCTATTCCAGAAAAATTTTCACTAGAAAAATCAAGTAGCGCTCCTTCCCTTCCAAGTTCTGCCATGTGCTCAGACAAGAGTTTCTCAGCACATATGGGGTATACCTGTACACAGAAAAAAATTGTACTACAAATTATGTGGTCCAATTTGTCCTGTTACCTTTGTGAAAATGAAAAATTTGATGCTAAAACAACATTTCTGGGGAAAAAACATAATTTCTAACTTTCACGGTCCAATGTTTTAAAATACCGCGAAGCACCTGTGAGTTCAATATACTCACCACACCTCTGGATAAATTCTTTGCTGGGTGTAGTTTCCAAAATGATGTCACTTTTGGGGGGTTTCCACTGTCTAGGCACATCAGGAGCTCTGCAAATGCGACATGGCATCCGCTATCTATTTCAGACAATTTTGTGCTCCAAAAGTCAAATAGCGCTCCTTCCCTTCTGAGCCCTGCCGTGCACCCAAACAGTAGTTTTCAACCACATATGGGGTATTGGTGAACTGGTGGTTTGCACAACAAATTGTATGGTCCATTTTCTCCTGTTACCCTTGTAAAAATGAAAAATCTGGGACTGCAGCAACATTTTTGCTGGAAAAATTTATTTTTTCATTTTCACGGCTCAACGTTATAAACTTCTGTGAAGTACATGTGGGTTCAAGGTGCTCACTACACCTCTAGATAAGTTCCTTGAGGGGTATAGTTTCCAAAATTTGGTCACTTATGGAGGGTTTCCACTGTTCAGACACATCAGGGGCTCTGCAAACACGACATGGCTTATGTTATCTATTCCAGACACTTTTGTGCTCCAAAAGTTAAATGGCCGTCCTTACATTCCAAGCACTGCTGTGCACTCAATCAGTAGTTTTCCACCACATATGGGGTATCGGCTTACTGAGAAGAAATTGCACAACAAATTGTATGGTTTATTTCCTCCTGTTATCCTAGTGCAAATGAAAAATTGGGGGCTAATACAACATTTTTTAGGGAAAAATTTGATCTTTGATTTTCACGGCTCAATGTTATAAAATTCGGTGAAGCACCAGGGGGATCAAGGTACTCACCACACATCTAGATAAATTCCTTGAGGGGATCTAGTTTAAAAAATAGGGTCACTTGTGGGAGGTTTCTACTGTTTAGGCACATCAGGTGCTCTCCAAACGCTACATAGCGTCCTTTTTCGATTCCAGACAATTTTGCGTTTAAAAAGTCAAACTGTGCTCCTTCCCTTCCAAGCCCTGCTGTGCGTCCAAACAGTAGTTTTCCCCCCACATATGGGGTATTGACGTACTCAGGAGAAAATGCACAAATACATTTGCTGTCCATTTTCTCCTGTCACCTTTGTGAAAATAAAAAATTTGAGACTAAAGTAACATTTTTGTGAAAAAAAGTAAAATGTTAATTTTTTCGTTCCACATTCCTTTAATTTCTGTAAAGAACCTGAAGGTTTAATAAACTTTTTGAATGGGATTTTGAGCACTTTGAGGGTGCAGTTTTTAGAATTGTTCACGTTTGGTTATTTTCTGTCAAATAGGCCCCCTAAAGTCACTTCAAATGTGATGTGGTCCCTAAAAAAAATGGTTTTGTAAATTTGGTTGGAAAAATTAGAAATTGCTGATCAACTTTTAACCCTTCTAACTTCCTAATAAAAAAAATCATGTTTCAAAAATGATGCAGATGTAAAGCAGACATATGGGAAATGTTATTTATTCACTATTTTTTGTGGTATAACTATCTGATTTAAGGGCATGAAATGTAAAGTTTGAAAATTGCGAAATTTTCAATTTTTTGCCAAATTTACGATTTTCTCATAAATAAACGCAAATCAAACCAAAATTTCCCACTAACAGGAAGTACAACATGTCACAAAAGAACAATCTCAGAATCACTGGGATATGTTAGAGCGTTCCAGAGTTATTACCACATAAAGTGACACTGGTCAGATTTGGAAAATAAGGCTCAGTCATTAATGCGCAAAGTGTCTTGGTCCTTAAGGGGTTAAACCCCTAATAATCTTTTTCATGTCATAAGACTGCATCAGTAATTTGCAGCAGATTTTCGTTGTGAGCATTCCCTCAAGGGGTTAAGATATTTATATTCTAAAAATTCAGAGAGTGGGACTTTTACTCCTATTAGAACACCAGGTTATGTATTATATGAGGTGCAGCCATATTAGTATTGGATTAGTGCGGTACTATTATCTGCTGGGACCTTACAAGCCGGTCAGTGATATCACTTGCAGGACTTCTCTCACTACTGACAGTGTAACTATTGGTTGTAGTGAAAAGCTCCAACAGGCACAGAGTGACAAAAAAATGTCCTCATGAGCATTCATACTTGCTAGGTAACATGGCTTTGGCCAGCAGTGTATATATAGCAGGAGAACTTTCAGAAAGCATGCACAGCTACCTACTCAAGACCCAAGAGAGCCTTACAGAGAGGACCATTTGAAACAAATATGGGTGGTCTCCTGAGCAGCCTCTACCAAACTCTTCTGAACTTCCCTGGAACCAAAGCCGGGATCCTTCTACTGGGTCTTGATGCTGCTGGAAAGACAACTCTACAGTATAGACTGAAGCTGAATGAGACAATCTGTACAATTCCCACCATCGGATTCAATGTCGAAACTGTGGAACCCATCCGTAAAGTCACCTTCACCGTGTGGGACGTGGGAAGTCAGGACAGGATCAGAGCCCTGTGAAAACACTACTTTATGAACATGTGGCGCCCCTGAGGGTTCAGTCGCCACAGGGGTACTGCACCTCAGATAGAGGTATGGTATCTCCTCTCTCAGGTAAGGATGGAGCATTTCTCAGGACCCTACTTCACCACTCAACACTACACCACTCCTGTCCTGTAGGGGGCCTAAATGCACCAGGGTACTGCCCCGGCCCGGGATAGAGGAGATGGGGGGAACCAAAGATAGGGGGAACCATCTAGTGGGTGAGGGTGGAGGACACACTTTTAGGAAACACTCATTGATTCATATATAACCAACAGCCATCTTTAGTTCAAGGTCTTTGATTGTGATCTTCGTCTTTGATTGAGGCCTTCTGCTAAAGTCCAGATAGAGTCTGCAGCTGACTGAAGATACACGGTCCTCGTTCTCTGGCCATGAGATGAGGAGCGGGTCAGAGTTAACCACTGTCTCTACCCGGTCAAGGTCCTGACCTAAGTAGGCCTCGGAGGGGAGCAGAGGAGATAGGCTCCACAGGCAAAAGGATCCCAGGGGATGCGGACGGAGTGGCTTACGCCACCTGTATACCTCACTCTGGCCTAGTCAGAGGGATTCCAGCTGCAAGAGGGGTGACCGGCCCCCGATATCTGACTTTGTTACTTCACGTCTCAGTCAGAAAAGCCCGGAGGCTTAGTGGATCCCAGGGGGATATGGACGGAGTGGCATACGCCACCTGTATCTCTCACACTGCGTTCACCCAGAGGGACCCAGCCTTACACTACATTCGCACCACGCATACAGTCAGGAGAAGACTTAGTGGGAGAACTTACCAAGGAGAGGAACACACACCAGAGGGGTCTCGACAGGTGCTCCTGATCTACCTGGAAAGTGCTGAACCCCCTTCCTGGTGGCCGCAGCACGCCATGAGTAGCAGAGGGAAGTTTGCGGCTAAAGTTCATCTGAATGTGAGTAAAAACCCTGGATGACTTCACACCCCGCTTCAGCCTGTTATTTCCCGCGCGGCACTGCACCCACCATCACCAAACACTGCCCTGAGGCCTGCTCCGCCTGTGGGGAGCCATTCCATCCTAGCTGCCCATATCACCAGCCTCAGTGGACTGTTGCAGCGCTGGTGGCCCTCACCAGACACCACAGGTGGCGTTAGTCGAAATACCACTCATCCTAAAAGAAGCCCATTATTTTTATGTGACAGCCCTGGGCACGGAACGGGTCTAGGCCACGACTGCATCCCCTCACCATCAGCTTCGAGTACCCCACCGCTCAGGGAGGGCATCACAAACATAGACGGTCTGGTTTTTGTGGTGGACAGTGCTGATCTCGAGAGGTTTGAGGAGCTCATCCTGGAAAGTGATGAAATGAGAGGTGTCCCCTTCGTGGTGATGGCCAATAAGCAAGATCTCCATGGTGCCCAGAAGCCCATGGAGCAAGCAGAGAAATTGGGACAGATGAAGATAAAAAGACACCAGTTCAAGGATATTGTGCTACCAATGGAGATGGACTTGTGGAAGGGCTGGAGATACTCACCAGTTTGGTAAAACAGTTTCAAAAGAACAAACAGTTCTGATTGAGAAACTCTAATGACAAGAACTGGCACCACACGTATTTGGCCAAATGTCCTGTGGGTATCACTAGCTCCTTTGCCCATTTTCAAGTCACATATTAAGAATGGCTGGTTCCTTAGTTTACTTTAAAGCCAGTATCAAGAACGATTGATATTTCTCTACTAAATCATGATGAAAGCATGCTGCTGTTTGGCCCCTAGCTCGGCGTGCCCCCATAACAAAGCTGGCTTTGCAAGCTCCAGTGGACATTAAGAACTGAATATGGGAAGGTTTCCTATATCCTTATATTTCCAGATAATAACTTTCCAATTGCAGTACCTCACTCTCATCAGAAAGTCTTATCGAGTGCTATATATTGTTTATAATAATAATATTTTTATTTATATAGCGCCAACATATTCCGCAGCGCTTTACAATTCAGACAATTTACAGACATTATCATCACTGTCCCCATTGGGGCTCACAATCTACATTCCCTATCAGTATGTCTTGTTCATACTAAGTATAAGAATGTTGTACACATTTATGTTTCGAACTTTGTGCATTTATGATGCTTGGAATTTATTTTTGTTAATAAATGTTAATTCTTAGATGAATAAATCATTTGATGCTGCATTAAGATTTAATCCTTATCGCATGCACACATAGTGGGATCATTTGGCTCAACGTAATGATTGTGCGTGGTACGTGAAGGGATTCAGATGATCTCGAGAGATTAATATTTCAACATGTAGATAATGTCCTTGCAAATAAGTAACATCTTCCCTTTTGCATGTTCAATATTTTGTCTTTCCTTCACACAGTTAATAATCCAATCCTTGCTACCTGTAGCCACCACTAGTGGCGCTCACTGCTATGGATTTTTATAGCTACTAGTAAGCTCAATGTGAACTGTTGAAAACTCTATACAATGAGGTCCCCCTAGTGGTGGCTGCAGGGAAGCACTATGATAAAATAATTTTCAGAATAGTATCTATGGGGCAAGGTTTCTCCTTGTGGAGAGTGACATGCCAGGTCTGGCACGCTAGTATGAGGAGACTTAAATGCCTAGCATGCTCCTCTGGGAAATTAAATATGCAAATCGTCTCTTCAGAGAGGAAGAGTTCTTGAAGTCTAGTGCCACATTTTGGAAGTAGCAATCCTACAAGTCAAGCTCGTTAAAGGGTCGATAATGACTTGTTCGGTTGCTACTTCTAATAGGTGGCACTAGAGTTCAAGTCCTCTTCCCCTCTGAAGAGACAATCTGCATATTTCAGAATAGTAGTTATTGAGTTAGTCCAATTTCTGGTAATCAATAGTTTTCTTACCTCCTCAGGATCGTTCTTTGTGTTGCAGTCACTTGTCCAAAATTAGGCTAGCAGGGTCTCTGAGTGTAGGCATCCCAAAGTCGTCAACATTGCTGCTGAGTAGCTTCATTTAAAGAGATTATCCTGTCAAAAAAGTTATTACCTATTCACTAGATTGGTGATAACTTGCTGATCGTTGTCAGTCAGACTGTTGAAACCAACACCAATAGGCAGAACATGGAAGTTTTATCCACGTTCATTCCCCATGGGGCTACCAAGTGCAGCACTTGGCTTTTTACAGCAGCACAATAGAGAATGAATGGAGGGCAGTCAGGCATTTGACTTTCTGCTCCATTCTGTAACAGGGATAAAAGTTCCCTTTGGGGATAAAAATTCCCTACTCTGCTGATCCTTGTGAGTTCCAGCGGTTGGACACCCATCAATCAGTAAGTTACCACCTGTTCACATGATAGGTGATGACTTATTTTCATTGGAAAACCCTTTAAGTGGCGACCCAAAGTAGCCCTGCCCCTTTGTACCACCTGGAACGCCATTGTGTAAGCCACGACCCTTTCTGGGAGTTCTGGCAACTGTGGCATCCTGCCATACAGACAGCCAGGAGCAGGTATTATAATCACTCACATGGACACAGACAAGGTTACATGTATGCACAAATACACTCATATAGAATCACTCACACAGGCTCGGACTGGCCCACAGGAGAATCCTACGGTGGGCCCCCAAGCAGGAATCTCCAGTCCACATATATGAGAAGTAGATCTGTTTCACTATGTACAGACAAGAGCATCATCTCAACATTTATTTAACAAACTACCCCGTTTAGTAATGTAGAAACATAGGCAAATTTGTGAATGATGGTAATGTGATATTTGCATGTAGCTGAACAGTGGGCCACCGGAGTCAATGATACTGGTGTGCCCTTGGCATCCCAGTCCAGCACTGCACTCACACTATACTTACTCACTTGTGATAACATCAGGATGATTCAGAGAAGCAGCAAGATAAGCAATGCATAAAATAACTTAAAGCGCACCTGTCAGCAGGATTGTGCTCAGTAAAGCACATACACTGTCAGGTGGGTGCCGCTACACTGAGTAAAATGATACCTTTGTTGATGAAATCCGTCCAGTGGTTCTTTTATGATCTTTACTTTCAGTTCTGACATAATGATATGCATGTGCTCTGGTGCTCTCATTATGTATTTATAATTTCTTTTTCCTCTAGCAAAATGGCGTCTGCACGTGCGCAGTAGCTAAGCGCCGCTAGCGGCACCATGTTGCTGGAGGAAAAAGAAATTTACCTGCAGCAATATGGCCGCCGCTGCCCACGCTTGCGCAGTAGCATTTCTCGGTTGCAGAGAGATGATACTGCGCATGCGTGGCGCCATATTGCTGCATTCAAATTCTTTTTCCAAAAGCAAAATGGCACCGGTGCCCACGTGTGCGCAGTAGCATCTCTCTGCAACCGAGAAATACTACTGCGGGGGCCATTTTGGGGGAATGTAAATTTCAATGTGACACAGAAATTACGCAGTCAGTATGTAAAATAGTAGGCAGGTCACTGACAGCACAGTGACCTGTCACATGGCAGAGATAGGAATACATGGATACATAATGAGAGCACCAGAGCACATGCATATCATTATGGCAGAAATGAAAATGAACATTATAAAAGAACCGCTGGACGGATTTCATCAACAAAGGTATCATTTTACTCAGTATAACGGCGCCCACCTGACAGTGTATGTGGTTTACTGAGCACAATCCTGCTGACAGGTGCGCTTTAATAGACAATGGCCGTTTCGCGCGTATAAGCGCTTCAACAGGTCACTGTGCAGTCTACTACTAAGTGTTCCACTGACTCCCTGCCTTGCTGTTTTAAAGTGATGAAATAAATAAGAAATTTTTCTCTACCGGTGAGTGCACGCTATATTCTTTCATATTATTATACAAAAAGGTCTTACACAGGTCCGACGTAGTCCAGCGCTTCCCACGACGTTCCCCTATTCTGTCATATATAGCCTAGGGAGCCTCGTTCTGAGGCTCCATAGGCTTTAGCAGCAGCCACTCCTGGCTCACAGTGTGCTACCCGAGACCAGGCGGGTCTGAAGAGAGGTGATGTCATTAACGATAAGTCGCCGAGCTGCCCTCTGTGAGACCCACTGTGCCCCATAACATATCAACGCACTGTGCCCTAATAATAGGTCTTATTACTGTGCAGCACAGCTACAAGCAGCAGGACCAAAGAGATTACCGGAGAGGGAAGGCCTACAACTTCACCTGGCGAGGTGAATTCCCAACTTGCTTCCAGGCCGCCCGGACCTCTACTACCAGCTAGTACCCGTGCCCTGGTCTGCTTAACAAACCGCAAGTAAAGATAAGAGGAAACAGCAATTAAGCTGTGGACTGGTCATTATCTGCGCCATCAAATGCACTACACCGCACCAACAACATCACTATATCCTGCCCTGGAGCTAAGCTCTGCCTGTGGAGAGCTGAACCAACTCTGCTGCATCATCATCAGCTCCAGAGGATCTGCACCGCAGCGGCGGCCCCATATCGCCGCATACCACAGATGGCATCATGAACATTATCTATAAAAACTTTATTCCCCTTCTACCTTTCCCTTTAATTGACCACCCTGGGTCACGGACTGGATCACTGCTACCGTGACATCCCCAGCACCGACCGGCCCAGCTAACGAGTACCCCACGGCCCAGGGGGCGCATCACATCCACCTGCTGTGCATCATAACACATCCATATACTGTGACTTGTAACACATCTACCCACTGTGTCCCCACAACATTTCTCTCCATTGTGCCCCCATAATACATCCACCTGCTGTGTCCCTATAACATATCCACCCGTTGTGCTCCCATAACACATTCAGCCACTATGCTCTAATAATAAGCCCTATCACTGTGCCCCATAACACAGCCTAACATAGTTCCCACATAATACATCCAGCTTCTGTGCCCCCATATTATATCCAGTCACTGTGCCCTTTTAATATTCAGCCACTGTGTCCCCATAATAAGGCCTTACACTGTGCCCTTATAACACATCAACCTGCAGTGTCACCATAACATACACACCCATTGCGCCCCTATAATGTCATATCAGTGTGCCTGTATAACACATCCACCCACTGTCCCTCATAATACATCCACCCACTTTGCCACCATAATACATTCACCCACTGTGCTTCCATAATACATCCAGCCACATAGCGCATTAGCACTCACTGTGCCCCCATAAGACAGCCTAATACAGTTCCTTAACACATTGGACTACCATTCTCCCAAAAAAACATCCACCTGTGGTGTCCCCATAACACATCCACGCACTGTGCCCCCATAAAGATCCACCCACTATACCCTCATAATAGATCCACCCATCGTGCCCCATAATACAGCCCTGATAATCATTATTGGCGCCCATGAAGTTTAAGCACATAATGTGGAATATCTCCTGAAAAAAATGGATCTAGTGAAACAGTTTTTTGTATAGAGTATTCGTGTTAAATACAAAAGAGCAAATGATAAACAATAATTTAAAACAAAAAACTATGAGAGGGAAAAATAGAAAAACCTGAAGCTGGCCGTGACACTATTATTGGCACCCTTTACATTAATTTAGTATGGAAACACATTTTGACTCAACTGTACTAAATCACAAAAGAGATTCATCTGTGATTAATTGTTGGTGCCCATGTGATATGAATTAGCCAATGAATGAAGACTTCAGTGTTTTAAAAAGCCACATGGTAGGCCCTATTCCTTTGTCACAACGGTGAAGACAAAGGAGCTGTCTGAGGACATCAGAACTGCTATTATTAGCAAACACAATACTTCCAAAGGGTATGAGGCTATCTCCAAAGACCTTGGTATCCCAATTTCAACTGTGCACAATGTTATTTAGAAGTTTGCCAAGCATGGAACCGTCAAGAACCTCTCTGGATGTGGGGAAAGAGCAAAATTAACAAGAGATGTCTTGAAAGGTTGGTGCGAATGATGGAAAAAACATCACGTCAAACATCCAAAGACCTGAAGGCCAACCTGGAACAGTCTGGGGTCATGGTTTCAACAAGTGCCATCTGCCAAGGATGAAACCATTGCTGAAGAAAAGACATAAAAAGGAACCACCAATCTTTGTCAAACCTTGTCCTTGTCCTTGACAAACCACAATCCTTCTGAAAAAATGTTATGTGGACAGATGAAACAAAATTAGAGCCTTTTGGCAATGCAAAGCAACAATTTGTTTACAGACAGAGCAATGAAGCTTGTAAGGAAAAGAACACCTTGCCAATAGTTAAACATGGTGGAGGATCCATAATGCTGTGGGGCTGCTTTGCCGTGTCTGGTACTGGAAGTCTTGACCGTATCACAGGAATCATGAAATCAGAGAATTATCAAGAAATTTTAGAGCTAAATGGCCTTCCCAGTGTAAGAAAACTTGGTTTGAGTCGAAGATCATGGGGCCTCCAGCAAGACAGTGACCCAAAGCACACATCCAAAAATACACAGGACGGGTGAAAAAGAAAAAATCTACTGTTTTAAAATGGCCAGCAATGAGTCCTGACCTCAATTCCATTGAAACTCTTTGAGGTGAGCTGAAATCTGCCATTGGGAAAAAGAATCCTACAAATATTCAAGAGCTTGAACAAACTGCAAAGGAAGAATGGGAGAAAATTCCAGCTGAGAAGAGCAAGAAGCTTATAGATGGCTACAAGAATCGTTTGGAGGCTGTCAGCAATGCCGAAGGATGTGCAACAAGTATTAATTAGGGGTGCCTTTATTGCTGCACATGCTGTTTATTCTGTTTCTTCTTTGAAATTGCGAAATCAAAGTTGAAAAACAATGTTTTATTGTTGTATTATTTTGGACCACTAATGAAATAATTCTGAGGATATAAATTTGGTACATTTCCATTTATTTCTGAATATATTGTACAGTCTATGAAAAAAGGGTGCTATGAAAAAGGGCGCTATGAAAAAAAGGGTGCCAATAATGGTACATCCAGCCACCATGTTCTAATAATAAGCCCTATCACTGTGCCCACACAGCACAGCCTAATACAGTTCCCCCTTAACACATCTAGCTACTGTGCTTCCATAAAACCGTCACCTACTGTGTCCTTATAACACATTCACCCAACTGTGCCCTCATAATAAGGCCTATAACTGTGCCCCATAACATATCTACCCACTGCACTCTAATAATAAGCCCTATCACTATGCCCCAGAACACAGCCTAATACAGTTCCAACATTTCACATTCAGCTACCGTGCTCCCATAACAACCACCTACTGTGCCCCCATAACACATCCACCTGCTGTGTCCCCATAATACATCCACCCACTGTGCTCCCATAACACATTTACCCACTATTACCCTATAACACATCCACCCACTGTGCCCTAATAATAAGCCCTATGACTGTGCCCTCATAACAATTCCCTCATAATACATTTAGCCACTGTACCCCCAAAATATTCAGCTACTGTGACCCCATAAGACATTCAGGCACTGTGCCCAATAATAGATCCAGCCACCGTGCCCCCATAATACATCCAGCCACTGTGCCCTCATAATATTCCGCTACCATGTCCCCAAAATAAGCCCTTGCACTTTGCCTTTATAACACATCCACCTGCTGTGTCCCCATAACATATCCACCCATTGTGCCCATATGCCATATCAGTGTGCCCCCATAACACATCCACTCCCTGTGCCCCCATAATACATCCACCTGCTGTTCCCTCATAAGACATCCACCCATTGTGCCCCATGACTCATTGCTGACTGTGCCCCATAATACATCCACCCGCTGTGCTCCCATAACACATTTATCCACCCTGCCCCCATAATACATCCAGTCACTGTGCCCCATAACACATCCACCCACTGTGCACCCATAACAAAACCTAACACAGTTCCACTATAAAACATCCAGCTGCCGTACCCCCATAATATTCAGCCACTGTACCCCCATAATATTCAGCCACTGTACCCCCATAATATCCAGCCACTGTACCCCCATAATATTCAGCCACTGTGCCCCCCATAATATTCAGCCAATGTACCCCCATAATGTCCAGCCACTGTACACCCATAATATTCAGCCACTGTACCCCCATAATATCCAGTCACTATACCTCCATAATATCCAGCCACTGTACCCCCATAATATTCAGCCACTGTACCCCCATAATTTCCAGCCACGGTACCCCCATAATATTCAGCCACTGTGCCCCCATAATATTCAGCCACTGTACCCCTATAATATTCAGACACTGTACCCCCATAATATCCAGCCACTGTGCCCCCATAATATTCAGCCACTGTACCCCCATAATGTCCAGCCACTGTACCCCTATAATATTCAGCCACTGTACCCCCATAATATTCAGCCACTGTACCCCCATAATGTCCAGCAACTGTACCCCTATAATATTCAGCCATTGTACCCCCATAATATTCAGCCACTGTGCCCCCCATAATATTCAGCCACTGTACCCCCATAATATCCAGCCACTGTGCCCCCATAATGTCCAGCCACTGTACCCCCATAACTTTCAGCCATTGTGTCCCTATAATATTCAGCCACTGAACCCCCATAATATCCAGCCACTGTACCCACATAATATCCAGCCAGTGTACCCCCATAATATTCAGCCACTGTACCCCCATTATATTCAGCCACTGAACCCCGATAATATCCAGCCACTGTACCCCCATAATATTCAGCCACTGTGCTCCCCCATAATATTCAGTCACTGTGCCCCCCCATAATATTCAGCCACTGTGCTACCATAATACATTCAGCCAGTGTGTCCCCATAACAATTCCACCCACTGTGCCCTAATAATAAGCCCTATGCCTCCATTACACAGCCTAATACGAATCTCCCAGAATACATCCAGGTACTGTGCTTTCATAAAACAGTCACCTCCTGTTCCCCCATAAAACACATCTACACACTCTACCCATTAATATATCCACCCACTGTGCCCCCAAAATAATACATCCACCCACTGTGCCACTATAACACATCCACTCACTGTGCCCCCATAATATATTCACCCACTGTGTCCTAATAATAAGCCCTATCACTGTGCCCCCATAACACAACTTATTACTGACCCCCCCCCCCCACTAATGCAGCCAGGAGCACTTAGTACCTATGGAATTCCTGCAACGCCCTCTTCCTCCACACGGGGGTTATATGGGAGCAGTAAGTCCTGCACCGCCTGATAATAACATGGGACTATTTTTGGAACTTCTGGTTATTCGGTTTTCTGGACCATTGGCTGCTGGACTAAAAGAAATGCAGTTGTCTATAGATGTGTATAATGATCGCCTGGGGTGTAGGGGAAATCATACGTCTCTAAGAAAACAGAATATCTCTACAAAGTCACTGTCTGCAGAGATCTGGGCAATGGGACGTCCTCCGAACAGGATGTCCAGGAAGTTGTGGACAGGAAGCTTGGACCAGAACCAGGACAGGCGGCCGCTGGAACCCATACAGCAATTGTGTCACGTGAAAGATGGAGTCACCACTGACCGAGACACCACAAATTCCTCACATCAAAGGACCCTCGGACTCATCGCACCACTAACGATGGGGTGATCCCATGGTACATTTCTGACATATTGTCAGGTTATGACATAAGTGTCTGATAGATGTGGGTCCTACAGATGGGATTCTCCTCTCGAGAACATGGAGTCAAGATGAAGCAAAACCAGTCACACCATTTGCTAAAGCCCAATCCTGATTACCACCTGGACAGTGGTAGAAGCCCACCGAGACTTTACTTCTGTTGTATACACTCTTAGCATGACACCTGCTGACCCTTTTGCAAGTTTGTAAGGTCTCCTTTTAAAAAGGGTTAGAAAGTACGGTATTAGGACTGATTTGGCATCGGCACCAGGTGCAGATATATGGGCATTGATGTATTTAGTGATTTGCATCTGTACAAAAAATGATGTAATCTGAAAGTCCAAGTGGTGCAGTCTCAGAATTTGGTCCTCAGGTGATTATATGTTCAGAATTTACTATAAAATGACTGCTTTCTTCTAAAAACAGCGCCACCCATGTTCACAGGTTGCGTCTGGTATTGCAGCTGAGCTCCATTGAGTTAAATTGGGCTGAGATACAACACTACAGACAACCTGAGGACCATATTAATGACCAATTTGCTGGAGGTCCCAAATCATACAGAACAGGAGGAGCAGCTGAGGTGTCCATGACACATTTCATTTCCTCTCAATTGCCCAGAGGAAGAGTAGAGCTGTCCTGGCATGTGCCCGGCTGCTCCATTTAAATGTCTATGGGGTCGATGGAAATGTCCACAGTGACCAATAGTGATCAAATACTTGCCAAAATTGGGACCACTCATGGATGTCCCTTCCCAAACAATTCAGGAATGATTCCACTTTTAGGTAGGATTAGCCTAAAAGCTACCATTTTTGCATACGGCAAAGTGTGTGATTATTGGGGGGTAATTTTTCAGCTTTCTCAGACCCCTTTAATTTCAGGAATGTTGCACTTTTTATTTGCATTCTTATCTACCAAGGTTAGAATGAATTCTGCACTTTACACTTGGCAAATTCCAGGACTTGTTCTTCTTGTAAACCAGCTGATGTCAGTATTGTCCACGTCCTTGTTTTTACAATTGCTAAAATTCACACACAGTTTGTTTGCCGAAGGAGCGCATGACTAAAATGAAGGAAGCCCAGTCATGTGGGATTATCTATTGGCACTGCTCTCCGGAACCCAACCGGTTAAATGCTTCGGGCTCGGTTACTCAGTCAGGTGTGGCCATCTGTGAACCTGATCTTCAGCTGGAGAGAAAGCAGAAAAGTTTGTGACTGGAGCTGGGAGTTTCTTGAACATGGCTGAAACAGGGATAAACTCCAAGCCGGTTTCCAAATGCCAAAGCTGCGTGGAAATCTCATCCACGGCCCACCACGAGGAGAGCAAGGTGGCCAAAAGCCACTCCGTAGAGGAGATGAGAACCCTAACTGTTCCTGGTTCCGAAGGTGGAGAATCGGGAATATTAGATGATCCATCCACGGAGAAAATTGAGGCGCTGACGGGTGACGAGGTTTGGTGTGACTTCTGCATGGAGACCAAAGTGAAGGCACTGAAGACTTGTCTTACGTGTATGGTCAATTACTGCGCTGCCCACCTCAGACCCCACATAGATAATCCCAAGCTGCTCTCCCATCAGCTGGTGCCCCCCGTGAATGAAGCCGCCTTGAGATCCTGCAGCATCCATAATAAACCCCTGGAGTGGTTCTGTAAGGAGCACCTGATGTGTATTTGTGAAGAATGTGCCACGAGCGACCACAAAGACCATGACCCAATTCTTTGTGTGAAAGCAAGAAAGCAGGTGGAGGTAAGAACTAAAGGGGGTTCTTCACGTCGACAAGTGGTACCCCCAAAACTTGGAAGGAATGGGGGCTGTGTAACAATTCAAGGTCTCACAAAGCAGAAAAAAATGTATCTGCTGTAACTTTATATTTCACTTTTAATCAAGTATATCATAAGATGCATTTTATAAAAAAATCTAGAACTTTTCATGTACGTGGAAAATGTATGCTGATCTATAATAATTACCCAATGTATAGTATAGCCAAAATGTTCTAAAATTTATGGATGCCTGAACAAGTATATGCAGGATGTGTCCGGATGACAACGCCTGACATGATGATGCTTGTCCACAAGGAAAATGACTGTTATTATCTGTATCCACAAACCCAGAGATGAAGGTGAAGTTCAAATGTTTAGGCTATGTGCCCACGATGCAGAATTGAAGCAGAAAATTTCCGCAGCGTTTCTGCGTGTTCTTGGCAGTAAAAACTCTTGCAGATTCTACACGCGTTTTTACATGTGGATTTGACTTGCGTTTTTCAAATGCATTGGGACCTCAAATCCGCATGCAGAAACGCACAAATGATGGACATGCTGCGGATTTTTCTGCAAGGAAAATTCCGCAGCATGGGCACAGAACATGCAGATTTTCATTGGGGATCATGGGGCACGGATTACCAAGCGTTTTGCAAGCATTTACGCTGCGGAAATTCCGCAGCAAAATTGCTTGAAAAACGCATAGTGGGCACACAGCCTTAAGGTGCCAAATTCATGAAATGTAATATCAGATAAATACTGCCCCCTGTGTACAAGAATATAACTACTATAATACTGCCCCCTGTGTACAAGAATATAACTACTATAATACTGCCACCTATGTACAAGAATATAACTACTATAATACTGCCACCTATGTACAAGAATATAACTACTATAATACTGCTCCTATGTACAAGAATATAACTACTATAATACTGCCCCCAGTGTACAAGAATATAACTACTATAATACTGCCCCCTGTGTACAAGAATATAGCTACTATAATACTGCCCCCTGTGTACAAGAATATAGCTACTATAATACTGCCCCCTGTGTACAAGAATATAGCTACTATAATACTGCCCCCTGTGTACAAGAATATAACTACTATAATACTGCCCCCTGTGTACAAGAATATAGCTACTATAATACTGCCTCCTGTGTACAAGAATATAGCTACTATAATACTGCCTCCTGTGTACAAGAATATAGCTACTATAACACTTTGCAAAAGCATGTACTGCTGGTCATATACATAAATATGCTTAAAAACAACTAATTTGCATTGGGTCAGGACACTAGCACTAACCCAATTGTTGCTTTATATAATTGGGTATTGTGTGTTGCCTGATAAATTCCTCTAATAAAAAAAACAGTTTCTAGGTATTTGCTGTGTAATCTGAGGGCAGCATAATGTAGGGGCAGAGACACTGATCCCAGTGATGTCACTTGCTGGGCTGCGTTTTGCTGTTTCATTAAAATCCGTCTATTATCACTACAGGACGTAGAGTCTTGTGCCTCCTGGTCCAGCCCTTTCCCCACCACTGGTTAGCAGCTTTAAGTCAATATACAGTGTACACAGAAAGCTGCCAATCAGTGATGGTGCGGGATTATACACAGCTCAGCCTTCCGATATCTGCAGCAGAGAAAACTATGATTCTATCACAACTGCTTCACCCAGTAAGCTAAGTGACACATCGCTGGAATCCCTACATCATGGTGCTGTCAGATTACATAGCAAAAACCCTGCTGACATATTCTATTTAAATGGATTTTCCACTTTTAAAAAGTGGTCCCCAAATGATGGAACTCGTATAAAATAACAAAATCAGATAGTACCTACCTGGTCATGCTGTCTATATAGACAGAGCCGCGGAGCTGAGTGACTGGCTGCAGCGGTGTGGTAAGCTGTCAACGTGATGTAACCGCTGCAGCCGAAACACTGACACAGAAGCAGTATCAGAGTCCACGCTGGAGCCCATGAGGGTGACTTCTATTAGACTTGTAATTTTACAAGATTTCTATAATTTGGTGACCATCTTTTTGGAGAAGTGGAAAGACCCTTAAATGTCACTCTTGCTATTTAAGCCCCTGGCACAATTCTCTCACATTTTATAATCTCTCATACGTCTCACTGCCCCTCATATCTTAGTACATGTTCCCACGTCTGTAATCAATGGCTATAAAGTTATAAGATGAAGCAGCTGCGCACCGGACAAGTTACAGTAGGTGCTAATTATCCTCCAGACGTGAGGATTCCAAAAGTCAATAACTACTTATTAATGTCGGCGTCCCCATACGGGGTGACGGTACGGAAGAGACCAGAGTACTGTTTATGCTCAACACAGGGATGTTGCAGTTTGTGACTATGTTAAAACTGTTTCATCAAACAGTAGCACAAAGTGATGACAACCATTTTTCCTCAAATGGCAAATGTGAAGACTGAGTCTTCAGTGAGCATAATACTACTCAGACAACACAGGGTGAGGGTAAAACAGTGTGGCAATACTTTATTGAACCACAAAGTGGACAATAAACACATAGAACAGTCCCAGCAAATACCCAAGATGGTACACCATTACACAGTCCTCGCCCCTCCACTGGCCCGCCTGGGATAGAACAGCTGCGACTTTAGGACTTCCAGGGCCAACTACCTCAACCAGCGGCCCCCGTTTCTGGCGGGTCCCCACAGAGAGAAGGTAGCGACAAGCTTAGGAAGCTAGCAGTCCATCGAGGTACAAGGCCAGGAGACCCAAGGGTCCCACCCTGGCCTCTCCGAGAGTTTCCATGGGGCCAGATGACAGGCTGGTCCCAATCTGGCTTCTCCGAACGTCTCCATTGGTTCCAGGCAACCGGAGGGTCCCACCTGGCAACCCCAAAACAACATATCCATGGGGCCAGGTGACTTCATCATCCCAACCTGGTCTCCCCAAATGTATCCATGGGCTCTCTGATGGTCAATGGAGCAGATCCGTATCTTTCCAGTCAGGGCAGTATACCCTTAGGACGAAATCATGTAGAATACAAATTTGTGTCTCTTTAGATGGAGCCGCCATGCTATCCATCTACTGTCCTGAAGGATGTCTCTCATTCTCCTTGTAAAGTCTTTCTGATGCTCCTTGATTCTCTGTTTCAAGTCTGACTGCTACAGAAGCATATCTCCTTTTTAAGTACACATCCACAGGTCAAGGGTTAGGGATGATATCCTTCCACAGGGCTCGGGTCTCATTGTTTGTGCATTTAATCAATTTACATAGTTGGTAAAGGAGAGGATTCTTCAAATCAACATCTAGCTGGCTTTTAGTACAATGTCATTAGCATATTAACATACAGCATTGTTTCCAAATGAAGAGAAGTCAACATTTAGTTTTATACATAATAGTATGTCCTGCTTGACCAGCCACAGAAATACACATACATTTACAAGTCAACATAAACACATTAATGTATTTCTCTTGGCTTAACAAATCTAATCGTCTGGCTGATTAAGATTATAAGCTGTATCGCCACAGCAAACGTTTCATTTTTTTTTTTTGTTATAACATTCCCCACAATCCTACACTCCTCCCTATCTACCCATTCCCTAAATTTGTTTTTTTTACTGTACTCCCTGTGACGTTTCATTTGAGAGGAGTCTCAAACGTGACGTCACAGGTGACTGGGTCTGCACTTGCTCCCGCAATGTCCATCGCCCCTCCTGGAACAAGACATCATCAGGGGCAGTGCTGCAGTTACTTACTACAGTTTATTGGATCGTCTCCCTCTGAAAACGTCCTGAATCCTGGGTGATGCATGTTGTGGTAGATCTGCTTCTATTGCCGCCACTTAGCTTCTATCAAAGAAGATGTCATCAGGGGGCAGAGATAGAAGCAGTGAGTGACACAAGCGCCACCCCACCGCTTCTACCACTGCCTTCAAATGAACAGTCATCAGGGGGCAGTGATAGAAGCTGTGAGTGCAGCGCTGCCCCCTGATGACTATTTGTGGTGGAGTTAGAAGCAGAGAGCCGACACTGCACTCGCTTCTGCCACAGTGGCAGCAAGAAACTAGTGAGTAACTGCAGCTCTGCCCCCTCGTGATGTCCTGTTTCAGGAGGGGCAATGGACGTTACGGAGTTGTAAGTGCAGCTTCAGCCTCCTTTGACATCACGTTTGAGACTCCTTTCATTTTGAAACCTCACCGGAAGTACAATAAAAAAACACATTTTAGAGATTATCAGGATAAGAAGTGTAGGGTGTTGTGTAATAAAGCAAATTACAAAACTGATTAGAATATAGGGATGGATAGTTAGAAAATATACTTTAGGTGCCAAACCAACCGCTTAACTTGTAGTAATAAGCATAGTCCAGAGGTATACATGACGGTGGGCTACCGGAGCTTTTTTCTCAGTGCACCATTTGGCATCCAGCACCTAAGAAGCCACTTTGCCTTAGCAAGAGTACAGGGCTAAGGCAGCGAACTGATTCATTGCTCCCTGGGAAAGGTAAGCCCAGCTAAGAATCTGTCAGAAGGATATGTAGAAATGAGGAATGAGTCAACCAATCCTTATTAGGAACTGCTCACCTAATTGGTTTCGGGTGGAGTTCCCCACCATTATTCCAAGCCAATTAGCTACTAATTATTCTTTCATCACGTCCCGATCAGGTACCAATATGAGATGAGCAGATTGCTCCTTGCATCCACAGCCCAGGTCCATGGTCTCTGGCCATAGGAAGGAACTCACAAATTTCCTTAACCTCCTGGATCCCAGACTCTGCTTATGATTAGCCGAGCTGGCGAGACATCACCTGTATGCCGCACAGTTGACACAAAGCCAGACTGGCGAATCAAGTGCTGCGCCTGGGAACATGGAAGCACACGGAATTCGTGCAGCTCCTTTCCATGGCCAGAGTGCACCGACCTGGATCGTGGAGGCGAGAAGAAATCCGCTCATCTCATTAAAAGATTTCTCATCTTGTTTAAATGGCTAAAATTGCAAAAACAACGCTGGAATTTGTAATTGTATAGTTTAAATCTTGCAGCCTAGATTACTGACCACCTTTGCAGTCTATCAGTGTTAGCCATTTTCCTAAGAAAGGAGAGCAGCACTTGCAAGCTCTTTGCTTTGCAGCTTGTAAGTGCTGCTCAGAAGCTAGCCAGATTGCTAGATCTGGTCAACTTCAGTCCCCCTGTGCTCCTCCGAAGCCACAGAAACAAAACTATCTCTGATATCGGCATTGGAGAGTGCGAAGTTTTGACCAGCGGTGTGACGGACCGGCTGTCCCAAAGTGTCAACCTTCAGAAGCACATGTTATCCTAAGCAAGCGGGAAGTCAAGAGGTAGAGGAGCGCTGCGCTCCTGAAGAAACATCACAAGAAAACCACATTGATATAATCCTACCAATTAGCAAATGAGGTTAGATTAGAGTTAAGTTGTTCTCACCTTGTGCCTCTGTTGGAGGGGACTGGGCAAGATGTATTTTGTGGAGAAGCTTCTTTTGTTTTTCTCAACTTCCTTTGGAGACTTGTGCATTCAAAATACTTTAGTGGATCCTCTTGCACGCATCGGTGAATAACTTGTATCCTCTTTCATTCCTCCAGGCAGAAGTTCAAGAGATAGTCACGGAATACGAATCGAAGCTGAAATGTGCAGAACATTCGATCGTCAAACTGGAGGCTAACACAACATCTATACAGGTAGTCGAACAATCGTCTACGGAAACGACTTTACAGGGGCTGATAGCCAAACTTTGAGAGACCAAAGATGCCAATCTGTCCAAACTTTGATCAGAACATAAGGGAGTAGTCAAAATCCTCATTTGAACGGGGATTGTACAGCATTAAAAGGTGTGTGTTTTTTTTTTTTGTTTTTTTTTGTTGTTTTTTGCATTTTTCCAAAAACATCAGCACACCAAGGACTTATGTCGGGTATTACAGCTTAAAGTCATTCCCTTCTAGTGTGTTACTGTTTTTTAGAAGAAAGCAGCCATGTTTTGGAAATTTCGAACTTAATAGAATTTTTTGTAGGTCACTTCTCATTGTGTACCATTAGGCTAGGTTCCCATGATGAATTTTTGACGTTGAGTAGTTTTGAAAAATGCAGGTCACCTATCTCACTTAATGGGTGCAGAAATGCTGCAGAAAATGTGCAATGTCAAAAACTTACCAAAAAGCTCGTCGCAGGAACTTCGCCTTTTGAGACTTTCTCAAAAAAAAAAAAAGTCAAGTATTGCAATTGAAGACAACTGCAGACGTTCTCCTAGAAAAAGCAAAGTGTTTACTGGTTTTAAGGGCTTAGATGAGACTAAATTTTTTACATAAATTGTTTGAAAATAACAAACTGAGGCATACTCTCCTTCCAAGGACTCCCTGGATACAGCACATGTCACTCCAGAGGTCTCACCGGTTCTGGAAGTTTTCTTTGCTCTATTTGGAAGTCTTAGCCACATTGTAGCCTGTGATTGGCTGCAGAAATCAGGTGACTAAAGGAGCTTGTCATCGAAGAATCATCAGCAGTCCCCAGACTGCTGCAGCCCATCACAGGCTGCACCGTTGCTGTGACTTCTCATCGGAGCACACACTACTTCCGGTGTCTGTAGCAACAAGTGCTGGATCCGAGGGACTACTGGAAGGTAAGTATGCATTTTGTTATTTTCAAACAAACTATGCCTAAAAACATTTTTTTACCGCTAAGCAGTCTATATGCACATGTAGGTCATAGAAAGCTGAATTAAATGATACCTTGATATCTGCGATTCGATCTCTTGTTCCAAAGAAATCCAAGTTTTATTTCTTAATATGAGCTGTTAAGATCTAAGGGTTGGTCATAGATCTCCCAGAGAATCTGCCTATAAAGCTTATTTTAATTGAAAGTGTGTGTTACCAGTGTGAGACATGTAATGACTGACACTCTGCTCTCTAGATCTACATGTCTCACACTGGCAACCCCCCCCCCTTTTTTGAAAAAAATAAGCTCTGGAGGCAAATTCGCAGGGAGATCTATTCCAGAGAAAAACGTGGATTTCTCTGGAATAATGCATTGGATTGGAGATGTCAAGGTATCATTTTATTCAGCTTGACCTGCATGTCCATATAGACGGCTAAGGAGGGTTTATCCTACTGACAGATTTCCTTTAAGGCTGGTAACTCCACTGTTTAAGTATGGTGGTCAGATCCACCATTTGTTGTGCAAAATGTATGGATCAGACATATGTCAAACCTGGTGTTCTTGGAGTCGGTCTAGTCCTCTTCTTTTGGAGGTACTTCATAAAGGCTTTTGCTTGCAAATTTGGAGGAGCATTGTTAAAAATTAAGAAGGGGAGGGGGAGTCTTGATGGACATGGTCAACTATCTCATTGACATTGCCATGCTAGAATTGACGTGATGGAAACTTTCCCGGATTCCCAGAAGAGTCACCAAATCTGTGTCCTGCAGAAACCTTCTGAAAACAAATGTCCTAGATGCCAACTGGCTCAAGTTGGAAAGTCTGGTTGAAGGTCATATTGCAATGGCGTACGCAAGCTCCAATGACTTTTTTTGTCATGGATTGACTATACGGCAAGGCAATCACTTAGTGTCACATGTCATCAGATGTTACTGAATTTTGATAGAGCCATTCTCTTTTTGCATATTTGCAGAACTCCGTAGCGGAAGCAAAACGAGCAACAGATGTGCAATTCGAAGAACTTCATGATGCGGTGAAGAAGGCTCATTCCAAAGTGCTGGAGTTCCTGGAACAACGAGAGCGAGCGGCCATCAACCAGGCCGACGGTATTAAGACCCACCTAGAGCAGAAATGCAATGAACTTCGGAAGATTAAAGCCAAGGTGGAGGGGATTGCAGATCACTCAAGTGACTTCTGTTTCCTTCAGGTATGAAACGCGTGAACATTGAGGCAATGATAAGTCCTTGTATGCTTTCACTCAGCTTCCCAATAACTTTTGAAATTTTGTTACATCAAAAATTTTGCACCGTTTGGCTTTTACAGGCTCCTTGTTTCCTTGGCACATTTAATTTTGATGTGGTTTGTGGTTACAAATCAGTTGACAGGACCTTTAAAAAACACAAAACCATTATGTGTTAGAAACTCTCCCATTGGACCATCAGAACTAGCTCATTGACAGATTCTCGTTAACACAGAGGCTGTAGAAGATAAATGGTTCAAAACCTTTAATGAAACCCGATTATGAAAATGATTTTTAGCCACTAATACATGCATTTAAGTAAGAAAAAAAAAAGTCCCCAAAAGATGACAATCACTTTAATTTTTTTTTGTATATTTATGTATTTCCAGAAATACTCAAAGCAAAAATGAAATGAGGTTTTACGTGGTCAGGGGTCATTTTAAAGGACATGCGGATTTGACTCTGGAAATTTGGGCCACTTCATTAATACCTTTAGTTTTTGTTGTCCTTACCCATATATATTTAAATTATGAAATTGTTAAAAATGTTTTGAAAAATTTCTACCGTTATTTTGTGGTTTCCGCAGAAATATTGCGAGTTTAAGAAGGCGACGGGAGACGACACCCTTCCCAGCGTTTACATCGGACTAATAGACAAGCTGTCGGGGATCAGGAAAGTGGTGAATGATTCCACCAAAAAAGTTATTAATGACCTGCAAACGTCGTACACTGATGACCTTCAGGAGTTTGCTAAGGAAGGTAATGGGGGTCTTTAACACAAGAAGTCAAATTGCCCTTGAAGGGGTTGTCCCAAGAACAAAGTACATTTTAATCAACAGATATTGGAATAATAATTATCAGTTGTGGAGCTTAATATGTTAAAAATAAATGTTGTTGTGCTGAAATCGTATAAATGTGCCCCTGTTATGTACTGTGTAATGGCAGTGTCTGCCCATGCAGAGCTGCTCCAGTTCATGGCCTGCACATATCACAGCTCCTGGACAGGGGGAAGCATAAGGCAAGAATTCAGATTGGCGCCCCCCCCCCTGCCCCTCCCCCTCCTCCAAGCACATATGCGATTTGTACACTTAGTCATGTGCCAACAAGCTGCTCTTCCTAATTCTCTCAAAGTTCAGTGAAAAACAGAGAAGCAGGAAGAGAAGCTCGTTGTCACGTTACCATAAGTACGAAAATCGCATATGATTGAGGTATACATGTGATGACTGCTGGAACCAGAGCTGAATCCTGACAGTAAGTATATTACACTCTGTCCGGATTGGCTACAGGGCTTAATTTTATAATTAAAGGGCTCATACAGGTTTGAGAGGAAAATCTGCAGTTACACTAGGTGACTGCAAGTTTCTGAATTCTCACAGCACATGCACTGCACACCTTTAGGATTCTCCCTTGCGCAAGTATGCAATTTGTACACTTCCGGCCACATTCTGACTAGACTCGCTCAATTTGTTTTCATTGAGTGAGGCCATACTTGTCTAGTCGGCATGTGACCACATGTATGCAAATCGCCGACACAAGAGAATCCTGACAGGGTGCTGTGCGCACTGTGAGAAGTCGGAAGTCTGTCGTCACATAGAATGACTGCAGACTCATCACAAACTTGGAAAATCCCTTTAATGCTCTGAACATGAATAAAAATATTGCCTCTGGAGTTATCTTTCTCTTCTCCATTTTGTCCAGATGCCACGATGACTTTTCTCATTCACAGCCCGTCTCAGCAGACTTCCATCTTCTGCGGTCTTCTGCAGCACATCCCCACACAGTGCCATGAAAGATAGCATAGTCATTATAATGTTCCTGAATAAAAATGTCTGCCCTACGCTGAGCCACTGAATAAAAAGATTGCTCCTCACTATATTCCCTGCACAAAATATCACCCCCACACTGTCCCTCTTAAGATACATGCCTGCCACACTGCCCTCTCCTTTCCATACTGGGCCCCCACTTCACACTGTCCTCTCACACTGTGTCCTCCCCTATAGGGCCCAGTCTCTTTACTGTGCCCCCTCATCACAATCCCCCCTCCTTGGCATACTGTCACCTCTTGGCTGTGACCTTACACTGTCCCCCCATGCTACCTCTCCAACACACTACTCAGTCTCTATTCTCACACTCACCCCCCCATACTGTTCCCTTGCACTATTCTCGTCAACAGTCTCCTCACACATTTCCCCCTCCCTCCTAGTACATGTAACTTGTCCCTTTCCATACTGCCACCTCACACATCCCCCCCAACTCCCCATACTGTGTCTGTACCTGTCCTTTCCCCACACTTGTGTAGTCAAATCTTCCCCCCCCCCCCGTTACAGTAAATACATCCCCACACACCGTATATACACCCCCACAGTAAATCCTCCCCCGCATAGTACATACAACCCCACACACAGAAAAAGCCCCCCTCCCCCTCAAATAATCTTTGGTGTCTTCAGCACTTACCACCCATGTTCTTCATGCTTTTGGGCACCGGCGAGTGACGTCAGCAGCGTGACCACATGACCTGAGCATGCTGCTGGGGTCGTTCTGACCCGGGGTCAGAGCTTCAATTGTACTCGGATCTGAGACACACAAGTACAATCACTGGGAACCGGCGTGCTGCAGCTTCTCTGAGCCGGCTGTCAGCTTGACAGCCAGCTCACAGATCAGCCGAATCACAGTCTGGGGGGCGGCAGAATGCAGCCGCAGGGGAAGACACATTGGACCGCTGCATTAGGTTACCCGACTGCTCCCCCCCCCCTCCCCCCCCCCCCCGGGGCTGCGCCCTGGGCACATGCCTCGGCTGCCCCGCCCTAGATACGCCTCTGTGATAAGTGAGTATATAGACATTACAGCCAGGGGCTTACAGCTTCTGCCTTCTGAGAACACATTTACCTGCCTGTTTTATCACGGGAGTGTTTCTACTGTATTACCAGGAGCTCAGTAGCTGCTGAAGCTACATCACTGACTTGATTTTTTTATGAGCTCCCAGGACTGGTGACACAGTAGAAACAATCACTCCTGTGATTAAACAAGCTGAAAAATGTGTTATCTCAGAATGTATATGGGACGTTTATGGCACATTCGCAGGATATGCCATAAGTGTCCCAGATTTGAATAACTTTTTAAGTCTCCTGAGCTGGGGTCACAATGCCTGAGAAGTAGTGTAAACTGGGACAGAACTTGTTTTATAATCCTCAGGACCCTCTGCACTGCAACATTTTAGCTTTTTAAAGATAACTTGTCCCAAGTGGCCAGTTTTTTCTCTTATTTTATCCCCACTGATCCTCTGATTTAGAATTTTTATTTTTTTATTTTTTATTTTTTTTAATCCGCCATACATTTTGAGATATGGGCCTTTTGGTGTGATGCTAATTTTTATCGTCTTTACCAATAGGGTGAGGGAATTTTAATGGTCCTTCCCATGCAGGTATTGCTCACATGATCCTCGGGGGCATGCATATAGACTGTTCTACATAATTATCCTGTGCGTATTATCCACATAGGAAGGGCCATTAAAATCATCACTAAAGAAAAAAGCGGCGGAACAATATGATGGATTTAAAAAACAAACAAGCAAACAAAAAAGAAAAGCAACCCCCACCCCCAAAAAAAACCTTCATTACCGCGGCTCTCTTAATACATAAGTGAAAACACTTTTTTACCTGGTGACCTGCCCTCTTTAAATATTGGCATAAAGTTAGTTGTAGTATGTAGAAAACCTAAACAACGGTATAAATTTATCTAGAGCTTTGGCCTGAGTTCAGACCACAAGCTACTGGCAAAAAGTTCAGGGAAGTAAATATTTAAATTGCAATTTGATAAATTAGTTTCACGACCTTGAAATAAAACAAGAGAAGGACAAGTAAGTTAGAAGAACAGGGACAACCAGCAACCACACCTAAAGGGAGTGAATACTTTAATAGACATACATATGTATAACAATTGTTCAACTTTTTATGTAAATGTTGATTTCAAAACAGTTTGTCAAAAAGGAAATTCGATTTTAATGTGCACATCAAAAACTGCAGCCACCTGGTGGCTACCAGAGGTATTTTTTTTTCTTGATTTTGTTGGAACACAACCTAAACTTAAAATAATTCACAAAAATGAATGATGGCTTGTAAGACTGACGTATATATATTTTTGCAAGTTTATTAAATAAAAATCTACTTTTTTCCACCAAGTCAAAATGCATACATAATAGTAAAATTGTCTCAATATATCAGAATAGGAAAGATTAAATTCTCATATCGGGGTCTGCCGCCTCGGGCCCGGGACTTGTCATGTTACTTTTATCTGCAGTGTTGATTTAAGGTCAATGATTTTTTTTTTCCTTTTTTTTGCAGAGGACGTTGGGATAAAGACCATGGTATCAGCAGTTCTTTCGAAAAACCACAAGATAACTGCTCCTGACCCCTCAACGAGAGAAGACTTTCTGAAATGTAAGTACTCTGATGTGCTGTCTCCTCCTGGCAACCAATAGCAGTTTAGATTTTTAATCTGAAAAGCTAGAATTTTGCACATTTTTATGAGCAAATAGTATCGTCCTTGAGATACTGAAGTCACACCCTTGTCTTATGTGGAAATGGAAACAGTAGAAGTTGGGGGGGGAGGCATTTTAATTAGTGTTGGGTCGAATCGACAAGTCTATAATCTGTGGAGCCTGGACGGAAGACCTAAGAACCACCTCCTACTTTCTCGCATCTGCGACTATTCTTTTGATTAGCCGGCCTGGCGCACCTTCACATGTGTTTCACACCGCAATGATGACGTCATGCCAGGTACTAGGTGGTTCTCAGGACTCCCATCCTGATCACTGACACTACCGATGGACCAGGTCCTGTGTCGATTCGCACCAACTCTGTTTTCAAATGAATCTCTCTGATCACCCTATGTCCATTCTCTCTCCGTAATATAGGTGGCACTTACACTGCTCAAAAAATAAAGGAACACTTGTATCACAGTATAACCTTAAGTTAATTAAACCTTAGGGATAGTGATCTGTCCAGTTGGGTGGAGATTGTGAATCAATGTCACCAGCTTTGATGGAAATGAAAATCACAACCTAAGCAGTGGAGCGGAACAGCGAGACGACCCCCAAAACGGTGGAAAAAAAACAAATGTTTTTGCAGGTGGTGGCCATAGACACTTCTCCTCTCCTGACCCCTCCTGACTGATTCTTCTACAGTTTTGCGTTTTTTTTCTCGTGTCCTTATCGCTAATGGTAGCATGAGGCGATAACTACAGCCCACTGAGTTTACGCAGGTAGTTTGGCTCTTTCAGGATGGTACATCCAGAAGTGTACCCCATCACCATCTCAAGAACATGGAGCAGATACCAGGACATGGGTTGTCACACAAGGAGAACCGGACAAGGTTGTAGAAGGGTAGTACTGGCATCTGTTCTTTAGTACAAGGAGGAGCAGAAAAACCAAAATCAAAGCCCTACAAAATGACCTACAATGGGCAACAGGTGTTCATGTTTCTGACTAAAGTGTCAGACACCCAGCACATCAGGGTCTGCCGTCCTGTAGTGGGACCTGTACTCACAGCTCAGCACCGCGCAATTCATTTCGCATTATCCTGAGAACACCAGAATTGTGCCTCTCGCAAATGAGCAGGATCACACTGAGCACATCTGACCGATGTGAAAGAGTCTGGAGAGACCGGGTGAATGTTACGCTTCTTCAACATCATCCAGTTTTACTGGTTTGGTTATGGATCAGTGATGGTCTGTAGAGGCATATCCCTGGAGGGCTGCACAATTCTGCACATGATAACCAATGTTACCCTGGCTGCTGTTGATGAAATCCTCAGACCTTACGCTGTTGCCGTGGGCTCTCTTTCTCTTGATGCAAGACCATGCCCGGCCTCATATGACCAGAGTATGTAGGGAGCTCCAGGATGACGAAGGCAGTGATGGCATTGGTTAGCTGTCATGTTCCCCAAACCGGAATCCAATTGAGAACCCCAAAAACATTATGTATCAGGGCATCTGAGACCAAGTAGAGCCCCAGACTGTCCAGATGCTCACTGATGCCCTCACCAAAGTCTAGAAGGGTATCCGGAAGAACACCATAGACCGTCTCATGAGGAGCATGTTCAGAAGTTGCTGAGAGTGCAAGCACGTGGGAGCCATAAACACTATTGAGTCACGTTACGATGTGCCGTGATAAAATGATACCAATTATGTTGTATTTACCTGCGATTCTAATTTTTGACTTTCAGTTTCGGGGTGACTTGGAATAATAATCTTTTTATTTATATATAGCACCAATATATTCCGCAGCTCTTTACAATTCAGACAATTTTACAGACCTTATCGGCACTGTCCCCATAGGGAATGTAGATTGTGAGCCCCAATCAGTATATCTTTCGAGTGTGGGGGGAAACCGGAGAACCCGGTTGAAACCCACGCAAATATGGGGAGAACATACAAACTCCTTGCAGATGTTGTCCTTGGTGGAATCCAGTTCATGACTTTGGTCTCTGTTGATGACTTTGGACTTGAAGGTCTACTATCACTCACTTGACCACAATCACTCTCTTGACCACCTTTGTTTCGGTTGATGACTAGCCCTCATTTGATGATTTTAGTTTCTCTTGACCAGTGATTTGTCATTTTCAATTTCTCAACAAATTGCAAAATTTATATCAGTAAAGATTTTCAACTTCCCTTTTGTTTGAGATCCGATGTGTCAATTTCTCTTTTATTTTTTTGAGCACTGTAGATGAGATCTCCTCCTCAGAAATGATCCTTATCTGCAGTGGAAATTTCTGAGAAGGACTTGATATTCCAGTGTGTAACTTTATCCTCCCAGTTCTTTGTAGGTCACACTCTCCTGTTATCAGTTTCAGTACATGAGGCTCTTCCAGGCGCGGTCACCGGGGTTAATTGTCATTTAATGTACTTGCTCAGCGCAGCTCCAGAGTTAGTTTTACGACCTCATAAAGTCATCCTGTAGCAATATCTGTGTGCTGAACACTAAATACAGACTCCATATAATTTCCCATCAGCAAAGAGCCGCCACCAGACCGGAAGCCGATTGCAAGAAAAAAATAAACCTTGGGAGCAAATAACTTATGCCAGGAGCCAGGATGTAGCGATCAGTAGAAGATCTTGTAGACGAGAAGCCCATTGATGCCACGATCACTAAAAACAACTTATTGTTAGGAGTTATCTTAAACGCCATGTTTACATTTCATGTTTTTGTGATTGCAGATAAGACGAATGTCACCCTGGACCCGGTGACTGCTCACTGCTTCCTGAGGTTACTGCAAAACAACCGTAAAGTGAACAATGCCTCCCCGTGGCAGCAGTCGTACCCGGAGCACCCAGAAAGATTTGAGTACTGGCGTCAGGTTCTGAGTGACGAAAGCTTTTACGTGGGTCGCCATTACTTTGAGGTTGAGTTCAAAGGTGAGGTCCTCTACATCGGTGTGACCTACAAGTGTATTGACCGGAAAGGGACAGAAAGTAACAGCACCATCATCGGAAATGATTTCTCGTGGGCCATTAAGTGGAATAGTAAAGATTTTTCAGCCTGGCACAGTGACGTTGAGACCCCACTAAAGACAGGAAAGTTTTCCAGAATTGGAGTCTATATCAACTACCAGAGAGGTACTGTGGCATTTTACGGGGTTAAGGACACCATGACACTCCTGCACAGGTTTGAGGGCTCGTTTTCTGAACCCCTTTATGCCGCATTTTGGCTTCCCAAAAAAGAAAGTTCGGTGACCATAATTAGTCCAGATGACATGGTCCAACAGGTACCAAACATGGACACCAAGGTGGTGACAGCCACTTCTAAGGAGACCATCATGTTAACTACCACGAAGACAGAAGTCTTGGTCAATACCACAATTCAGACCATCAAAGTGGAGACAAGTACCGGTCAAGCGGTCACGGATTTGGTCATGTCAACACCATCTCCTGTCTTAGAGTCTAATGGAGAACTGGAGTGGAGGGAAGACCACCCCAGTACTAAAGTCACCACAGTCTGACATTGGGTCTCGGTTTTGGAACTTTTGTAGATTATTTTCTATATATTTGTTTGATTTGTCCTTTAGTGATGAAATTGGAAATAGAGACCAAGAAGCATGAGATGTACAACCTAATGCTGGACTGTATCGCACCCACTACTGTAGAAGAAATCTGAAATACGACAACTGCTTTTAGGATCTAGAATTGTGGCCAGGGCAGCTGACACTTCGCCTCCCCCACTTCCATTGACTACTCATGCCAGATGATGTAAAGAGGTCACACCACAGAGATATTCTTCATAGCAATGATGTTTCCTCCAGACACATTTGTAAAATGTGTTTATTTAAATTATATAATAAATAGCATTTTTGATGGAAAAAAAAAAAACAACCCATGTTCTCAAAACATTACATGAAGCAAACGCAGGGCTCTGCTACGTCACCGCAGACATGCACGCAGGGCTCTACTACATCACTGCAGACACACACGTAGGGCTCTGCTATATCACTGAATGTCCACACCTTCCCTGTGTCTTGCTCCTCTTCACTCTCTTCCACTGTCTATTCTTATGACCTGAGAATGTCACCCAAAGGTCCCAGCAGGACCTTCATTCTTTACATAGTCTGAATAGTGGAGGAATGACCTGTCAGTTCCTTTCTCTACTGTTGTATTCAACTTTATCTGTACCATAATGACACAGATGAAGCTGAGGTTGGGGCATGCACTGGACCTCCTGAGAGAGCAGGACACCTCCTCAAATTTTGGAGAGTCTCGCTGGATTCAGGAAGGTTGGGAAGACGAGTGAAGTTATCTAGTGTGGGAATTATAATTGCTGTCAAAATATACCTCTTGCCATACCACATGTTACCACAAGGTGGCATTTAATATCTATCAGATAAACTTCTTCGGCGCTATCATTTTATTTTTTATTTGGAGCAGTCACTTTATACAAAGCCTGGGTAAAATAACAGAATTTCCTGCATAGAGAAGATGAAGGTCTCGTCCACTTGGCCAACAACTCTATCGATCCATCCACCATTGTTAAAATGAACGTGTTTTTTTTTTTTTTTTTTTTCTTCAATGTAAGAAAATCATACCAAGGCTAATCATTTCTGACCTTTTTTCACCTTTGAATGTCTGCCGTAATCTGTACAATTCAATTGAAAAATTAACAAATCTTTTCGGGTGGAAAAATTAAAAAATCTTAGCCCATTCTTCCTTACAGTAGCACCCCAAATTGGTCAGATTGCGAGGGCATTTACTGTGTACAGCGCCCTGTTCAGGTCACCCACAGATTTTCAATTGGATTCAAGTCTGGTCTCTAGCTGGGCCATTCCAAACCTCTGATCGTCTTCTAGATAAACAATTCTTTTATTGATTTGGAGGTATGCATAAGGTCGATGTTGTACAGAAAGGTGAAATTTGTCATCATCATCTTCTGCTTTTAAGAGGCCTGAAGGCTTTGTTGCATAATTCTCTCTACCAGAAGTGTATCTAGGGTGGGCAGGTGGGGCATCTGCAGCGGTCCGAAGTGTCTCCCCCGGGGGCTGTATTTTGCCGGAGCCTGGACTGGGAGTCGGCAGTTCTCTGAGCTGGCTGTCAAGCTGACAGTCTGCTCAAAGAAGCTGCAGCGCGCTAGCTCCCATTGAACAATTTGTACTCGAGTCTTTCAGATGCGAGTACAATTGAAGCTCTGACCGACGGGGCAGAGCAACAGCAGCAGCATGATCAGGTCATGTGATCACGCTGCTGACGTCACTCGCCAGAGTCCAGAGGTGCGCATAGAACATCGGTGGTAAGTGCTCCACACTGGAGCTGAAGACACCAAAGATTAAATATAACAAGGGAGTGGGGAGGGAAGATTAATTCCACGTGGGAATATTTATTCTCTTTATTTAGTGTGTGTGTGTGTGTGTGTGTGTGTGTGTGTGTGGGTGGGGGGGGGGGGGGGATGGGTGGGGAAGATATGAGGACACAAGTTTGGGGAAGAAGGGAGGTACAGGTGCAGACACAATATAGAGAGCGGGAGAGATTTGAAGCCACAGTATGAGGGTCAAGTGGGGAGATGGGGGGGCATTTATGAGGAAACAGTAGGGGGGATGGGTGCATTCACAGTATGGTGAGTGGGTGGAGAGGTGCAGAAGCAGAATGGGGAGTATGGGTGCGCACGCAGTATGCAGAGTGAAGGGGGATGGGTGCAGACACAGTATGGGGAGTCACGGGGGATTTGTGAGGGGACAGTATGGAGAGTGAGGGAGTAAATATGAGACAGTATGGTTAGCAGGGGGGATGTGAGAGAAGACAGTATGAGGAGGGATGGGGAAAATGTGTGTGAAGACTATTGAGGGGAATAATGTGAGGAGACAGTATGGGTGAGAAAAGAGTGAGTGGGCACAGAATAAAGACTGAGTAGTATGGGGGGGGACAGTAAGGTAAGCAGGAGAAGTGTGATGAAGGGGCACTGTATATAGACTGGGCCCTAAAGGGGGGGCACAGTATGAGAGGATAATGTGAAGAGGAGGCCTAGTATGAAAAGGAATGGGCAGTGTGGAGGCCATGTACCATAAGAGGGACAGTGTGTGGGTCATATTTTGTGCAGGGAAAATAGTGAGGGGCAATTATTTATTCAGGGGCTCAGCGGAGGGAGATATTTTTATTTAGGAGCATTATAATGATACTACTATCTTTAAGGGCATCGTGTGGGGATGTGCTGCAGAAAACCCGAGAAGATGGAAGTCTGCAAAGACGAGGTGTGGATGAGAAAACTTATCGTGGAGTCTTGACAAGATGAAGATGAAAAGAAAGATGTTGTCTCTGGAGTTGTTCATCTAAAAAGGTACCTGGATGTAAATGTTTTTTTGTGATGCTAATTCTCATATTTTTATTTGTTAGGAACATTAAAGGGGTTGTCCAAGTTTGTGATGAGTCTGCCGTCATTCTATGTGACTGCAGACTTCTGAATTCTTACAGAGCGCACTGCATGCTGTCAGGATTCTCTGTTGCTGGGGATTTGCATACATGCTGTCACGTGCCGACTAGACACTCAATAAAATTGAATTGAGCGAGACCGAACACATCCAGTCGAAATGTACTGTGGTAGATGGGCGCCTTTGGCTGTACATAGAGGTAGACACAGGAACACTGTCTCTTTAAATCAGACTCTGGGGTTGGTGAGACTTTTTTTTTTAGCATCAACCCGTTTGTTACCTGAGCGATCGAGATCTCCGCCACTCCCCAATAAGTCCCAAAACAGCACAAAGTACCAGCCTATGATAATTGGGTGCAATAAATCCGGGACCGCGCCGACCTCATGGGACTCATTACCTTTGGCCTTCTAAATAACCACCGGATAGTCTTTAGCATTCAGGAATCAATTGGAGAGGGAGTGTGGTCCTCACGGGGGTCACTAAACTCCCTGAGTCTAGTAGTCCAGTCATTTGCAGGCCATTCACTTTTACAGGACAAGCTTGGGACCCCTCGCCGCGTGGACAGTCCACACTGCAAGCTGGATATGTGTAGAATGAACTCTGGCGTCCCATGATACAGTCCATTTGCTCGGTGGTCAGGGGATAATGGGCAGCTATATGACCTGGGCTATGACATATCCAGCAAATTGCATCCCCCACCGAGGCCCTCGGCATGACCTCCACGGGCCCCTTGCACTTTGGACGTCCCACCCCCTTTTTAACCTCCGCACCCCACTGTATGGAGTGGGTTACCTCCCCAAGGACCCGTTAAGTATGGCGCTAGGACTTCCGCCCACTGTTCGGCCGGGCGTTTCTCCCTAATGGCGACCCTTTTAAAAACTGTTCAAAAGGCCTCTGTCATCACCCGTCATTTTCTGCAAGGCTCTCCTCACCGCCTTCGGGACAGAGAAATCATCAGCTGACATTGGATTCGGAGCTGCTGCCGTGTCACGAGCCACCTCTGTGAGTAATTTAATCTGCTGCTGTTGTTGGCTCTGTTGCTGCTGCTGCATCAGCAGTTCACTTATCTCCTGTTGTGTCAGCTGTTGCTGCTGCAGCTGGAGCTGTTGCTGGCTTTGGACCAGGTGCTTGATCAGCTCCTCCATTTTGTCTGACCACTGTTCTATCCCTACAGCTGCCTTCACCCAGGACAGCCATCACACGTGCTTCCTGGGAATCTTGCCCACATTGTCCTCCAACTGTGATAGATTGGCTCACTCAGCGGCACATAGAGGCAGACACAGGAACACTGTCTCTTTAAATCTTCCACTGGTTTATTAAAAGGACTGCATAAAACCAGTGCAACGTTAGCAAAACAAACACTGCCTTCCCAGCATAACAGGAAAACAAAAACATAAAGTATGCCACAGTCCTTGCTGCTAAGTGAATCCGCCCGTTTCAAGAACAAACACAAGCTTTCCTTAACATGAAAACACAGCTCCAGAGCTTGCACCTCTAGACTCACCCACACTACCCAGCTTTCTAGAGCAGTCATTTATCCTCTGGACTCCTCCCACTCTACAGCTGTTCAATCATCCTAGCACTAAACATGGCTAATTAACCCCTCTCAGCACTTAGTGTGCTGGAGCATTTTCTTAGGTTTTATTTCTTACCTACATATCTCCCCTTTAGTACTTTGCCAGTGACTTTGTCACAGTGGCCAGAAGTATACAAATACTTGTGCTGACGTGACTGTCCACACTTGCCACTGGCACTGGCAAGGGAGAATCCTAAGTGTGCAGTGCATGTGACGCGCCCCCTGGGCCTGTGCTGTGCAGGGGGATACCTGGAGCCGGATCACTGGGGGTTGTAGTCCTCCGTGTGGCGGTGACCCGGTCCGTGCCCAGGGCGGTCAAACCAGTGGCAGTCTATTGGTATTGTAATTGTCCGACTACGCCACCCGTGGATTGCGGTTAGTGGGGACCGCCGCTGCGCTGCCGACCGCTGAGGCTGATGTTGTTTGCGCAGCCGAGTATGGGATAACTCCACACGGGAGAAGTATTGCCTCAGGGCAGCTAATGTGGATGATGGGAGTGATGGTGTGAGTGTCCCAGTACTGATGGTGCTGGTGCGGCGATGAAACACAGAGACTCGTGGTGCAGTTTCCAAAGCTTTACTCACGGTTGTTATTCTGGTCACTTGTGCACATGAGGGACCGCCTGAGCCGTGCTGCGTTCACCCGGCAAGGGACTCGACCAACTCCCAGGCAATTCCAGAGCGTGGCACAGGGCTCCCTTCCTTTCCTTTCTCTGGCCGTCCCCACCAGTGACCCACCTTTGTCCAGCTCCCTCGGGCCTTCTCTGGGCACGCTGATCTCTGCGTCCCTGACCCTATATGGTATGCCTTCCTGGTGGATGTAGTGAGGGGTCGCACCAAGATGTGGTAACAACCTCCGGTCTTTGGCTGAGGAATCTGTTGCCTCCACCAATTTGGGTTCCGGTACCCTGTTCTGCCAACCCTTCACCCTGTATCTCCTGGGCATATGGGGTTCCTTCTGTCTTCGTGTCTCTGGGCCTTTCTCTGTGTTCCTTGCTTCCTTTCTTACTGTCCTTTCTGTTCCTTCTCCTTTCTCTCTCTCTCTGCTGTTTCTGGCCTCCACTCTAGGCCTGCCTCTGGAGCTGGGCCCAGACTGAGCCACAGCTCCCTGTCAGCCCTCTCTGGCTGAGCTCCTCCTGACTGAACTGACTCTGTCCTAAGATGGTGCCCACCATATATACCTCCTTCTATGTGTGAGCCCAGGTAACTAGCAACCAATGGGCTCCTATCTATGCCCAGAGACCCACCCCTATCTGCTCCTACACCACTGGGTATTCCACCCCCTCCCCACTCCAGCCAGGAACAGATGCTGTCGTGCCTGCACTTCTTTCTAGTGGGAGCACCGTTGAGCTGTCCCTCGGAAATGGGGTGTGTGTGATGCATGCAGCCTACTGAGTCCTGGTCCCCACTCCATCCTTACCCGGGAGTGGAATATCACACCTCTGGTTTGAGGTGCAATACCCCTGTAGCAGCCGAGCCCTCGGGGTGCTACACATGCGCTGTGAAAATTCAGAAGCCTGTAGTCACATAAACTGACTGCAGAATTTCATCTCAAACCTGGACAAGCCCTTTAATTATAAAATATATAAAATAAAGCCCTGTAGCATATCAATTCTAGCCCCGAGTGCCAGAAAACCTAGATACACCTCTGCCCTCTACCCTGACTAAAGCCCAAATCCAGCTGCCAAAAATCGGCCCCAAAGCATAATGCTACATCCACCTTGCTACACTGTGGGTATGGTGTTCTTTTGGTGATGGGCAGTGTTGGCTATGCACCAAACATACCATTTGGAATTAGGTCCAGAAAGATAAACCTTGGCCTCATCTGATGATAACACGTTTTCTACATGCTATGGGCAGACTTGATGCAGGTTTTGGCAAAGCATAGCTGGGCTTGAAAGTTTTTATCTGTAAGAAAAGGCTTCCATCTTGCCACCTTACCCCTTAGGCCAGAGATGTGAAAATACAGGAGATTGTCTCATTCAGTTCATAACCAGTATCTGCTAGAAATTTCTGTAACTCCTTTAACCACTTTACCCACGAGGGTGGCATGCATGTTAATGACCAGGCCAATTTTTACAATCCTGACCACTGTCACTTTATGAGGTAATTACTCTTGATCGCTTCAACGGATCCCACTGATTCTGAAACAGTTTTTTCGTGACATATTGTACTTCATGACAGTGGTAAAATTTCTTCGTTATGACTTTGTGTTTATTTGTGAAAAAAACGGAAATTTGGCAAAAATTTTGAAAATTTCACAATTTTCAAACTTTGAATTTTCATGCCCTTAAATCAGAGCGATATGTCACACAAAATAGTTAATAAATAACATTTCCCACATGTCTACTTTACATCAGCACAATTTTGGAACCTAAATTTTTTGGGGTTAGGAAGTTATAAGGGTTAAAAGTTGACCAGCGATTTCTCATTTTTCCAACAAAATTTACAGAACCATTTTTTTAGGGACCACATCACATTTGAAGTGACTTTGAGGGGCCTTTATGACAGAAAATACCCAAAAGTGACACCATTCTAAAAACTGCACCCCTCAAGGTGCTCAACCACATTCAAGAAGTTTATTAACCCTTCAGGTGCTTCACAGGAATTTTTGGAAAGTGTTAGAAAAACATTAACACTTAACTTTTTTCACAAAAATGTTACTTTAGACCCCAATGTTTTTACTTTTGCAAGGGTAACAGGAAAAAATGGACCCCAAAATTTGTTGTGCAATTTATCCTGAGCATGCTAATATCCCATATGTGGGGCAAACCACTGTTTGGGCGCACGGCAGGGTTCGGAAGCAAAGGAGCGCCATTTGACTTTTTGAATGTAAAATTTGCTTGAATAATTAGCGGATACCATGTTGCATTTGGCGAGCCCCTGATGTGCCTAAACAGTGGAAACC
Source organism: Phyllobates terribilis (assembly GCF_046119375.1). Classification (NCBI taxonomy): domain Eukaryota; kingdom Metazoa; phylum Chordata; class Amphibia; order Anura; family Dendrobatidae; genus Phyllobates; species Phyllobates terribilis. The sequence continues at coordinate 79,916,110 of NW_027362765.1, forward strand.
CCCCAAAAGTGACACCATTTTGGAAAGTAGACCCCTCAGGGAACTTATCTAGATGTGTGGTGAGCATCTTGAACCGCCAGGTGCTTCACAGAAGTTTATAACATGGAGCCGTGAAGCTAAAAAAAATCAAACTTTTTCCACAAAAATGATGTTTTAGCCCCAAATCTTTTTATTTTCACAACCGTAAGAGGAGAAAGTTAACCCCAAAAACTGTTGTGCAATTTCTCCTGAGTACGCCAATACCCCCCATATGTGGGGAAAATACACTGTTTGGGTGCACGGCAGGGTTCAGAAGGGAAGGAGCACTGTGTGACTTTTTGAATGTAAAATTGGCTGGAATTGAGAGTGAACGCCATGTCGCGTTTGGAAAGCCCCTGATGTGCCTAAAAAGTGGCAACCCCCCACAAGTGACCCCATTTTGGAAACTACACCCCTCAAGGATTTTATCAAGGAGTATAGCGAACATTTTGAACCCAGATGTACGACACAAAAATTGATAACATTAGGTCATCATATTGAATAAGTTGTCATTAGTCTTGAGCGCAAGTGCTCGCTACTTGAGTTTGCATCGGGTACTTAGGTATGCACCAAGTATCGCGAGTGCTCGAGTGAAATGCTCGAGGCCCCGCCGCACATCTTTCACGGTTGTTAGACACCCAAAAAAAAAAACATGCGGGGATCGCTCGTGCATGGCAGGCAATCCCCACAAGGTTTTCTTGGCTGCGAAGGATATGGGGCGGAGACTCGAGCATCTGCGATACTTTGTGCATACCCGAGTACCCGATGCGGGTTTTTATTATTGATAGCTGTCACACACTAAAAGACACTTTTTTTTGCAAACACTAGTTTTTGCATCACCATATTTTGAGAGCTATAATTTTTCCATATTTCGGTCGACAGTCGTGATGGCTTGTTTTTGCGGGGCGAGTTGGCGTTTTTAATGGTACCATTTTGAGGCACGTGACATTTTTTGATCGCTTTCTATTCCGATTTTTGGGAGGCAGAATAAACAAAAACCAACAATTAAGGAATAGTTTTTTTTTATGCTGTTCTGCATGTGGTAAAATTGATAAGGTAGCTTTATTCTTCGGGTCAGTACGTTTACAGTGGTACCACATTTATATAGTTTTTTTTATGTTTTGGCGCTTTTACACAATGAAAACTATTTTATAGAAAGAATATTTTTTGCATCGCTTTATTCTGAGAGCTATATCTTTTTTATTTTTCGGCTGATGGAGCTGTATGGCAGCTTGCCCAAAAGTCAACCTATATGTTAAAAATGATGGTCATGCTACAGAAAATTGTATTCATGGAAGCTCATGAATTTTTTTGTTTTTACTTTTTTTTTTTTTATTAAAGCCTATTGTGCCCAGTTCTGTGCAGGAGCCCAATCTGCAGGGTTCTACCAGGAGAATTCACCACAGTAAATGCACATAAAATACTGACTTTTACCAAAAATCAGGATGAAGGTAAAGAAAATCACAGTTCTAAAAGCACAAGAACTTTTCTTTTTATAAAGGAGGAGGAGGAAAAGTCTATGTATGACCAGCAGTAGTACATGATGATTGATGGTAACTTCTATCAGGTACTGCTGGGTGAATGAAGAGAAATAAAAACTCCAAAAATCCAAATGTTCATCCAACATGCAGATGATGGTAAATAAGTAATCATGGAAGCAATGGCTCCTTTTTTAAGCAGTGAAAAAAATGTTGTGGGCAGCGGAGAAGAAAAAAAATCGAAAAAATGTTGCATTTTCTTGCCCTCCACACCCCAAAAAAAGCAGAAAGGACTCAAGTATAAAAGATGTTATGTGAAGCAGCAGGGGTATGCGCATACACTATGGCCTGTCAAAAAGTAATTGGAAGTGTCATGGAACCTCAAAAGATGTAAGGTGCACAGGGAGGTAGTTGTAGCACCCCGAGGGCTCGGCTGCTAAAGGGGTATTGCACCTCGAACCAGAGGTGTGGTATTCCACTCCCGGGTAAGGATGGAGTGTGGACTAGAACTCAGTTAGCTGCATGCACCACATACATCCCATTTCCAGGGGACAGATCAACGGTACTCCCACCAGATAGATGTGCAGGTACGACAGCGTCTGTCCCTGGCTGGAGTGGGAGGGGGGGAGGAATATCCCAGTGGTGCAGGAGCAGAGAGGGGAGGGACTCTGGGCATAGGAAGGAGCCCATTGGTGGCTAGTCACCTGGGCTCGGGTGTCAGAGGGAGTATAAAAGGTGGGCACCATCTTAGGAGTTCAGTCAGACAGAAAAAGAGAAGAGTAGTGACAGGGAGCAGCAGCCCTGTCTGGGTGCTGCTCCTGAAGGGAGCAAGAGAGAGAAAGACAAGAGGAAAGGAACAAGGAACAAGGAAGGAATGGAACCTGGAGAAAGGCCCAGAGACATGAAGGAAGAGGGAACCCGAACACGCTAGGAGTCAGCGGGTGAAGGGTTGGCAGATCAGGGTACCGGATCCCGAACTGGTGGAGGCCACTTATCCTCAGCCAGGAACCGGAGGTCGTGGCCACGTCTTGGCGCGACCACTCACTACACTCACCACGAAGGCACGCCACATAGGGTCAGGGAAACCGGAGATAGGTTTCGCCACCAGAAGGCCCGAGGAAGCTGGACATGGGTGGGTCCCTAGTGGGGACGGCCAGAGAAAGGAACGGAGAAAGGAGTTCAAGGTCACACTCTGGAACTGCCTGGGGGTTGGTCGAGCCCCGTACCTGGTGGACGCAGCACGGCTCGGGTCGTCATCACCTGCAGGACTGACACTGATAACATCTGTGAGTAAAGCATTGAAAACTGCAATCAGTCTCTGTGTTCCATCGCACTACCAGCACTAAAGGTACCGGGACGCCCTTTCTATCACTCCCTTCACCCGCACCAGCTGCCCTGAGGCCATACCTCTCCCGTTGGGGGTTATACCACCATTGCTGCACACATACCACCGGCCTCAGCGGACTGTTCTGCAGCGGCGGCCTTGCGACCGCAAATCAACGGGTGGCGTAGTCGACACTTAAACAACATCTACAAAGACTGCCACACACTTAGTTTGACCACCCTGGGCACGGACCGGGTCCCCGCCACTCGGAGACTACTACCCCCATCGGATCCGGCTCCGGGTATTCCCCCGCGCACACGTGCGCCGCACTACAGCACTGGCCCAGGGGGCGCGTCATAGTCATGGGCGAGGGGCTGCTGTGTTCCCACACCCTGGCACCCCACAAGTAAATAACGTCCCGCCTCCCTTGTACTTTATGTGAATTTGATAACACTCACATTTTGGCCATACGACTTCGCTTGCTCCACTATCCCTGATCCTGGAACTGCTGCACAGTCAACAGTAGACACTTTGTCTTTTTCAAACAGTTTAACTTTACCGAGCAGTCCAAGTTCAATTGTTGTTGCAGCACAATACATTGTAGTCATTACGGTACTTTCAGCCTGAGCTATACCTCTCCTCACTGGCATCTCAGTGACATAGAGCGTGCTTTGCTTCATCCCGGCCCGCCTCTCTGTGCACTGCGCCACAGTATTCTATTACGCAGGTGCCGGGAAGTGACAATGACACGCCTGCGCAATAGAACCCTGCGGCGCAGTGCACAGGCAGACAGGGCCGGGATGAAGCAAAGTGCGCTCTATGTGAGCGGCGTTTTGCGCATGCCCGGGGAGTCAGGGAACAGTGCATGTCACAGGGCCCAGTGACGTGCAAGGGTAGGGGGGAATATGGTAACTAAGCATGTAGGCGGGGATTTCGGTGAATAATAAACAGCTAGGCGGGGATTTCTTGGCATCCGGGGGACCCCAAGCCTGTGCAAAATGGAGTTTATAAAAACACATTTCTCTGCAATCAAACCTCTACTATGGGACATACAGGTAAGTATAGATTTACTTTTCTATAACCTGTATGCCCATAGTAGAGGTCTGATATCTCCCAGGGGGTGACAGATTCCCTTTAAAGATGTTGCATGATCAAATTGAGTAAATGTCCCATGCAGAGAGCATCTGCTACAAAGCGAAAATGCAGAGCAGCCATGATGTTTCTGGCATTGTCACTTACTAAGTTGTCCTGTTGTAGTTGAAGAGGACTCATTCAATTTGATGTTTGATACAACCTTCTGCCCTGTTGATGGGGACAGGGAGATCTCCATTGAGGAGGATGTGAAGGAAGTATATATTGTAAGTGACGCGCCCCCTGGGCCATATTCTTTAGGGGAATACCCGGAGCCGGATCAGATGGGGGTTGTAGTCTTCCGAGTGGCTGTGACCCGGTCCGTGCCCAGGGTGTCAAACTCAGTTGTATGTGGCAGTCCTACAGATGTTATTAAGTTCTTAATGTCGACTACGCCACCCGTTGTATTGCGGTCACTATGGCCGCCGCTGCAGCAGGGTCCGCTGAGGCTGATGGTGTTGGTGCAGCTTTTGGTGGTATAACCCCCAACGGGTGGGGTATAGCCTCAGGGGGTCAGGTGCAGAGGATGGGGGTTGTGGTGGTGCAGCATAGATGTTAAATGAAGACAGAGTCGGGTTGTGCAGTTTAGGGTATTTACTCACTGCTGTTGTTCCGGTCACTCCAGCTTCAAGTGACCACCCGAGCCGTGCTGCGTCCACCAGGTCCTGGATTCAGCCAACCCCCAAGCAAGTCCGGAGCGTGACCCTGAGCTCTCCTTCTGTCCTTTCCTCTGGCCGTCCCCACTAGTGATCCACCTAGGTCCAGCTCCCTCGGGCCTTCTGTTGGGAGACCCTTGGCCTTGGGTTCCCTGACCCTCCACGTGGTATGCCTTCGGGGTGGATGTGGTGGGTGGCCGTGGCAGACACTGCCCACGGCCTCCGGTCTCTGGCTAGGGTGTGCTTTTGCCCCCACCAGCTTGGGATCCGGTACCCTATTGCCGACTCTTCACCCGGGGATTGAATTTGGGTTCTCAGAGTCCTCTCTTTGTCTTCTCTGGGTCTTTCTTCTCTGCTCCACTCTCTCTCTGCAGGCTCATCTGGACCTCTGCTTCTTACTCTGACAGACTGACCCTGTTCTCTGATGGTGCCCACCTTATATACACCCTCTATGTGTGAGCTCAGGTGACCAGCACCCAATGAGCTCCTATCTTTACCCAGGCTGCTCCCCCTATCTGCCCCTACACTACTTGGGATGTTCCACCCCCCTCCCACTCCAGCCAGGAACAGACTCGGTCGTACCTGCACATTTCTAAGTGGGAGTACCGTCGGTCTGCTCCTCGGAAATGGGATGTGTGTAGTGCATGCAGCCTACCGAGCTCAGGTCCACACTCCATCCTTACCCGGGAGTGGAATATCACACCTCTGGGTTGAGGTGCAATACCCCTGTAGCAGCCGAATCCTCAGGGTGCTACATTCCCCCCTGGTAAATCACAGCACGTCCTCGGGCTGTAAGACATAAACAACACCAAAACATACAAATTTTTTTCATATCAACAACATAGTAAAAACATATAAAATAACATACATTAGCAGCAAAACATTCTCGTCGCCTCTGGCTCCTCCTCCGGTCACTGTGCAACGTGTGACCGGGTACAGTGCGACAGTCTTTTCTTGAAAAATGGTTTTCCTATAAAACCGGTAGGGGGCGCTTTAGGACGCGCAACTATATACAAAAGGGAAGGTGGCCGCTCTCAGTCCTCGGCCAGGTATTGGGGAGGAATGACCGCTCTCAGTCCTCGGTCAGTGGGATTTAAGGGAAATACGGGTAACAGTTCACACTTGCTGGTCCCAACGGGGACTATATTAGCAACAGTTACAGTTCACGGTGCCCCGACGGGCAACTATATACAGATTGTACTCTGCTGTACTTAACGACGGCGTCCTCCTGCTCTTTCTTTATGGTTACCTTTGGCTTCAGACCCGTCCGGGTCCTCTTGCTCTTCCTCCTCACACCGCAGCTCTTCCTCCGTCAGTCGATGCACATGGAGGGCGTAGGGTCCTTTGGCACACTTGTGCCGGGTGAAGGTGACCTCGTCCCCGATGTAAAGGTCACGACCTCTGTGTCCCTCCGGTAGGTGGGACTCAACGTCTCTCCTGGTCACGAAGACGTCGCCTAGGGTGCGGTGGTCTTGGATGAAGCCCCACCCATGCTGCATGTTAAACTTTATCACAGTCCCGGTGGTGCGGGGACTATGCGCTGCACGGGGGTCTCTCCTGGCCCGGCTCTTCTGCTCCGCGCTCCTTATTTGAGCTTGCTGTTCCCGGACCCGCCTCTCTCTCCGCTCCCTCTCGAAGACCTCGAGCTGTTGGCGGCAGCACTCAGCACGCTCCGCTGCAGCTGCCCGAGTCTCCTGAGTGAACCCCATGAGGTCTTCTCCGGTGGGGTCCCACTCAAACTGCGCTTCTGCTAGCGGGGGCGAGATCCTCTTTACGGGCTTCGGAGCCGGAATCAGGGGCTCGTCTAGGGCTCTCTCTTTCCGGAGTCGGGGATGGTGAAACTCCGGTGGCCAAATAAAGGGCTGCCCATCCGGGCACGTATGTTGGGCGAACAGATCTTCTCCCAGATGCGGCACTTTTGGTCTTATGGGCGCGGTGGTGTTAGCGCCCGGGTTGCCCGGGCCTTGCGGCCAGGCCTGGGGTATCTGGAAGGTGAAGGGCACCGTAAGGACGGCGGCGCCCTGGGCTACTTGGCCCTGCGACCAGGCCGGGGGCTCCGCGGAGGTAGGGGGCGCTGTTGGTATTGCGGCGCCCGGGGGTACTAGGCCTTGCAACCAGGCTGGTGGTACTTCCTGCTTGGTCACGCTCGGGGTCGAGGCGTGTGACGTCACAGGGGTCGCGGCTCCCGTTTGAGGCCTAGTCTGCGGCGGTGACGTTGCAGCGACGGGCACGGCAGGATAGACTTCGGGCTCTGCGACGGGGAGCTGGGGCAGGTACGCGGTTTCCCGGTTTGGGGTATAGACGTCCCCTTTACCTGCCTCCACTCGTTCGGCTCCCTTCTCGGCGCCGTCTCCGGCCTTCAGTTCTCCCGCGCCATCCTCAGAGGCGGTCTGTCTCCTCGTCTTGGGTGGCGTGCTCCGCTGACAGGTCTCGGTCTGCTGGGCCATCTCACGGCTCCACTCCGCCAACGTCTCTCGCTGCACCCGGGCCATCCTCCTTGCGAGGCCCTCCAGAGCGGTCTGTGCACACTCCCGGTCTCGGGGGAGCTGTGCTAGGACCTCCACTAGGCCTAGTGGGGTCGTTGCTTCCAGCAGGCTCCTGACTAACGGGTCGGTGCTGCTCTGCTCTCCTTCTGTTGTCTCCAGCAGGCTCCTGGCCAGCGGGCCGGTGCTGCTCTGCTCTCCCTCCTCTGTTTCTAGCAGGCTCCTGGCCAACGGGCCGGTGCTGCTCTGCTTTCTCGCCATCTCCGGGTAAGCTCCTCCGATACTCTTCTCCAGGCTTCTTGCCTCCGGGTGCGCTCGCTCCAGACTGCTCCAGGCGACACCCATCTTTGTTCTCTTCTTCTCAGTCCTCCCACTTCGAGGGCGGTCCCGGGGCCACTTGGTGATTGTCAGCTCCAGGGGCAGTTCTTTCACGCTGACAGACACCTCTAGCATCACAGTCTCTGTTGGTGGGGGCGGTTTCCACTTTTGGCGCCATTTTCGGTCCTGGCCCACGATGGGAGGTGGCCTCTCGCCACCCTCTGGCACGCCCATAATGGCGTCCGCTCTTCCAAGGCGGGAAACCTTCGGAAATGGCGGGAATCGTCTCCCAGTGGCGGGAAACTCTGCAGATGGCGGGAAAACGCTGTTAATGGCGGACAACCGGCTGGAATCGACCTGTGATGGAGTCCGATGGCGGGGACCCTCCGGAACCGGCAGGAGACTTCTTTTTGAGGTAAACTCGTTCTTTTCTTCAGGCACGCAGTACCCGGTTGTTGTGGGCACGTAATCCTGCCGACTACGCCAAAGTTGACGCGCCCCCTGGGCCATATTCTTTAGGGGAATACCCGGAGCCGGATCAGATGGGGGTTGTAGTCTTCCGAGTGGCTGTGACCCGGTCCGTGCCCAGGGTGTCAAACTCAGTTGTATGTGGCAGTCCTACAGATGTTATTAAGTTCTTAATGTCGACTACGCCACCCGTTGTATTGCGGTCACTATGGCCGCCGCTGCAGCAGGGTCCGCTGAGGCTGATGGTGTTGGTGCAGCTTTTGGTGGTATAACCCCCAACGGGTGGGGTATAGCCTCAGGGGGTCAGGTGCAGAGGATGGGGGTTGTGGTGGTGCAGCATAGATGTTAAATGAAGACAGAGTCAGGTTGTGCAGTTTAGGGTATTTACTCACTGCTGTTGTTCCGGTCACTCCAGCTTCAAGTGACCACCCGAGCCGTGCTGCGTCCACCAGGTCCTGGATTCAGCCAACCCCCAAGCAAGTCCGGAGCGTGACCCTGAGCTCTCCTTCTGTCCTTTCCTCTGGCCGTCCCCACTAGTGATCCACCTAGGTCCAGCTCCCTCGGGCCTTCTGTTGGGAGACCCTTGGCCTTGGGTTCCCTGACCCTCCACGTGGTATGCCTTCGGGGTGGATGTGGTGGGTGGCCGTGGCAGACACTGCCCACGGCCTCCGGTCTCTGGCTAGGGTGTGCTTTTGCCCCCACCAGCTTGGGATCCGGTACCCTATTGCCGACTCTTCACCCGGGGATTGAATTTGGGTTCTCAGAGTCCTCTCTTTGTCTTCTCTGGGTCTTTCTTCTCTGCTCCACTCTCTCTCTGCAGGCTCATCTGGACCTCTGCTTCTTACTCTGACAGACTGACCCTGTTCTCTGATGGTGCCCACCTTATATACACCCTCTATGTGTGAGCTCAGGTGACCAGCACCCAATGAGCTCCTATCTTTACCCAGGCTGCTCCCCCTATCTGCCCCTACACTACTTGGGATGTTCCACCCCCCTCCCACTCCAGCCAGGAACAGACTCGGTCGTACCTGCACATTTCTAAGTGGGAGTACCGTCGGTCTGCTCCTCGGAAATGGGATGTGTGTAGTGCATGCAGCCTACCGAGCTCAGGTCCACACTCCATCCTTACCCGGGAGTGGAATATCACACCTCTGGGTTGAGGTGCAATACCCCTGTAGCAGCCGAATCCTCAGGGTGCTACATTAGCGCTTACTAGTGTGGCGGTATTACCAGTAAACCCGAGACAAATTGGTACTGCATCACCGCAGTTCAAATCATTGACTTAATGGGTCATGAATGACATTGTAAGTCCTCAGTTGTAATTGCTGCTGTTGATTGTGGTGAACTTGTACATGAGGGAGCTGAGTCTCCACACTAACGAACGAGCGTGTTTCTTTGGCACACATATGGCTAACTGACAATGCGATTGAAAAAGTAGGGAAAGCGGTAGATCACAATTATGATGACACCGACCCAGGTACTTTTTGAGGATGCGGCCAGAAAGATGAGCCGAAGGGGTTTGACGAGCGCTTGAGCCATCTTGGTATTGTTGGTTAGCTTGCGTTTCCCAAATGAGCAGGTGATTGTCGCTTCATGTGCTCATGGAGAGCTGTAGTTCATAGTTTATTCAAGCCTAGATGTTCATGGCTTATCTTACTTCTGTAGGGACTGCAAATGATTCATTGTCCAACAACGTGGAAAAGAATTCCTACACCTGAGATGGCCGCATGTAAGACTCACCACTAGTGATGAGTGAGCACTAAAATGCTTGGGTACTCGATGTTTGAGTCAAGCAAATATGTAATGCTCGATCCGAGCAACAAGCCCAAAGTAAGTCTATGGGAAACTCGAGCATTTTTCCGGCGGCCCTCCCCGGAGGTCTACAGAGGGCCTAAAAATTGCCGAAATCGATGGGAACAGTGCTCAAATGACATGGGAACAGCATGGGGAAGACACTTGGAAGCATCTCTGACTCCCAGGTTACTGCTGTGGACAATGTTGTCAGAGTATTAAGCCACTTTTTTGGACCCACAATAAAACATACAAAACCAAAATGGACTTTCCTGGGTAATATGTTAAGGAACATCCTTTCCAGGGTAATGACTTGTACATAAGGCAAAATAAATAACAAAAACAAAAATGCTCCTCCACACCTTGGGCTATGTTCACACGTAGCGTTTCTGAGGTATTTTTGCACTTTTGCATTGCTTTCAACGGTGAAAAATACATTCAAATGTAGTTGTAACCTTTTTATCTTTGACCTTATCTGGCCATGTTGTGTGTGAGACACATCCTGTTTCATTTATGAAGGAGGGACTCTGAAAGTCACAAAGCCTATTTTTATAGGGCCATCAGGCGACCCTTACTATTCTTAAAGGGCCGGCAGTCGGCCCTCACTATTGTTAGAGACGAGCCATCAGCCGGCTATGTTTTGTTGTTCCTATTATTAAAGAGTGGGTCTCCTGTACTGTTGCGTATGCAGTAACTGCAAGGCCTGCCAAAAATTCGCACTCCAATACCCCTTTGAAGAGACATAGAGAAGGGTCTCATTAAAAAAATGTTCCCATTATAAAGGAGTGGGTCTCCTATAGTGTTAATGCCCATGCAGTGACTGCAAGCGCTGCCTAAATTTGTGAAATACCTCAATATCAATTTGAAGACACCTAGAGGTGGGCCCCAGTAACGACATGTTACCATTAGAAAGGAGCGGTTCTGCTATACAGTTATTGCATATGCAGTGAGTACAATGGCTGCCTAAATTTGGGAAATTCCCCAATACCAATTTGAAGACACATAGGGGTGGGCCTCAGTAACGACACGTTCCTATTATAAAGGAGCAGGTCTCCCATACTGTTCTTGAGTATGCAGTGACTGGAACGGCTGCCAAAAATTTGGACACACTCTAATGCCCCTTAGAAGAGACGTAGAGGAGGACCTTATGAAATTTTTTTTCCTATTAGGAAGTGGGTTTCCCATACTGTTATTGCCTATGCAGTGAATGCAAGGACTGCTAAAAATTTGGAGGCACTCCAATGCCCCCTGCAAGAGATGTAGATATGGTGGTGGAGGATGAGGAGAAGGAGAAGGAGGACAAGAGAAAATAGACAAAATCAGGACGCTTATACCCATGTCTGGGTGTAAAGAGGTGCATGGGAATAGACCTCCCCAAAAAAAGATTTTAGTTTATGTTACGGTGCTATCATTCGGTGGTGTTGAGAAGTCTGGCCCAATCCAGCCCTTGTTCATTTTTATAAGAGTCAGCCTGTTAGCATTTTCAGTTGACAGGCAGATGCGCCTATCGGTTATAATTCCCCCGGCGGCACTACAGTAAAAAGCCGCTCTGACAAAATGCTAGCGGCAGGGCAGGCCAGGACCTCCAAGGTGTAGAGAGCCAGTTCATGCCACGTGTCCAGTTTGGATACCCAATAATTATAAGGCACAGAGGAATCACGGAAGACGTTGGTACGGTTGGCAAGGTACTCCTTCAGCATCTTCCCAAACTTTTCCCTCCTTGTGAGACTACCCCGCGCATCAGAGCTTGTGCAATGGTAGGGTCTGAGAAAACTGTTCCACAACTTTGACAGTGTTCCCCCTTCCTCTGTTGGATAGGATTTGTGTCTCTTTCGCCTGTACTCCTTGGTTGTCCAATGAACCGTGACCTCTGCCGCCAGCATTTTCAGATGGGAATTTTTTTTTAATAATTCCGCAACAAGGGCCTTCTGGTACTGCCCCATTTTAGTAGACCTGTCCACCGCGGGAATAAGAGATAGAAAGTTCCCCTTGTAGCGTGGGTCTAGAAGTGTCACCAACCAGTAATGACTGTCACCCAAAATTTGGACAAGGCGAGGGTCACGGGAAAGGCAGCGTAACATAAACTCAGCCATGTGTGCCAGACTGCTAACAGGCAAGACTTCCATGTCCTCACCAAGAGGACCACTGACAATGCTCTCCTCCTCCCTCTCCTCAGGCCATCCACGCTGAACAGACGGTATGACAGTTGTGCGCTCAGTACCGTCTATAGCGCAGGAAACTAGCTCCCGTTCTTCCTCCTCCTCCTCTTCCTCATTGTCACCCAATCCACGTTGGGATGAGATGAGGCTGGGCTGTATGGAATCACCCTGTATGGTTCCTTGCTCCGCCTGCAATGCCTCCTCTTTAATTGTGAGCAGCGAGCATTTCAGAAAATAGAGAAGTGGGATGGTGACTCTAATTATGGCATCATTGCCGCTCACCATCTTGGTGGAGTCCTCAAAGTTTTGGAGGATGGCACAAATGTCTGACATCCATGCCCACTCCTGAGGTCTTGTGTGGAGGCTGACCTGAATACAGACGGCCGTGTTGATGCTGGTAGTCAATAACTGCTCTCTGCTGCTCATAAATCCTTCCCCACATCTGCAACATTGAGTTCCAATGCGTGAGGACATTGCACACCAGTTGGTGAGCTGGAAGCTGCAAACATTGCTGAAGCACGACAAGGGTGGCAGAAGCTGTAGCTGACTTTCTAAAATGGGCACACACGTGGCGTACTTTGACAAGCAGATCCGACAGATTCAGGTAGGTTTTGAGAAACCGCTAAACCACGAGGTTAAGCACATGGGCCAGGCATGGTACATGTGTGAGCTGTCACACATGACCATATCTGGCTTTAGATTCAGCGGTGTCAAATACAGATCTGCTTGCTCTTTCAGAGCTGTCCACAACTCTTTAGTGTTGTGCGGTTTGTCACCTAAGCATATTAGCTTCAGCAAAGCCTGTTGCCACTCGGCCGAGGCAGTGCTGCAGTGTTTCCCGCTTGCGACTGATGTGGTCATTTCGGAGATGGAGGCTGAAGAGGAGGAGGAGTAGGTGCAGGAGCTGTAGAATGTGTATTTACGCTTTAGTTCCAAGGACTGGGCTAGGGACAACTGAACGCTGCGTTGGGGCAAGGACGTGGACGTTGTTGCTGATGGTGCTAGTTGAGAGTGTGCAACGACAGGTGCAGGGTGGGAGCCATCTTCGCATACGCGATGGACAGGGCATTGGCGTGCACGCACAACAGCGGAACATGCAGTGGTGTCACCCCCGCAGACACTGTTTCTGGACCCTGGCGTTCGGCCCACTTAGTCGGGTGCTTTGTTGCTATGTGCCTGTTCATGCTGGTGATGGTCAAGTTTCTAGTTTTGCTACTCCTGCTGATGCTGGCCTGGCAGATGGTGCAAATGGCCTTTGTGGTATTAACTGGACAGTCTTTAAAAAACAACCAGACTCGGGAAGACATAACAGTTGTACTGGCAACTTCTGTCGTGTTGGTGTTCCGGAGCACGGCTGCCTGCTTTGTGTCTGTGGCCACCACACTGCTTGTTCCTGCCTGTTGTGGTGCTACGCCTCCCTCCCCCCTCTGTGCTGCTGTCCTCGCTCTGCTTGTCTCCTTGCCAGGTTGAGTCAGTGACTTCATCGTCCACCACCTCGTCTTCCACTTCCACACCCAGGTCCTCCTCCTGACTTTCTGGCAATTGTGTCTCATCATCATCCACCTCTTGTGACAGTAGTTGCACTTTCCCACCGTTGCCCTCGTGTGACCGTGGCTGCTCAAATATTTGGGCGTCGCTACAAGCATTCTCCTCTTGCCCTGCTTGAAGCTGGCCGGGTGAGAGGGCTGGATCTATAAATGGAAAAGTGAACAGCTCTCCGGAGGGTCCAAGTGTGGGATCAGTTGTCTCCGGGCACTCAGCATTTTGGGAGGAAAGAGGATCAGGGTGAGGAATATGCGGTCCAGACTCACGGCTACTGAGACTTGACCGTGTGGAAGACAGGGTGGTGGTGGTGGTGGCGGCAAAGTGACTGGAAGCATTATCTGCTATCCAACCAACAACCTTTTGACACTGCTCTGGGTTCAATAGTGGTGTGCTGCTGTTTCCTAGCAATTGGGACAGGAAGGTCGAGTGACAAGATGTGGGTGTTTGTGTGTCACCCAGGGGGAATATAGGGGACTCGGTACCCGGGCCTTTTACCTTGTTTAGGAGGTCACGGCAGTCGGCTCCCGGGCCCGTACTCTGGGTCTCTCTTTAAAAAGAGGTTTTAGTGTACAGTTTGTCTCATGACGCCACCTGTGGTTTCCGGTAATGGTTACCGGCGCTGCTGCTGAACTCCGGGGGGTGATGGGATGGCAGCTGGGATGTTTCTGCTCCCCACAGGTGGAGCGGGTCCCTGGGGCAGTGTAGGTGCAGATGGTGGTGATGCTGGGGCTTGTGGTGCAGGAGAGATGGCGCAGCAGGAGTAACTGACTGAGACAGAGGATTCACTTCAGTACCTTTACTGGTGCGGATGTCAGGTACGGTCCAGGGTACTCGGTAGAAAGGGTGCACTTCAGGACTTCTCCCCAGTGAGCGGGTATAAGGCCTCCTGGTCCGTGTCTCCCTCTCTCTAAGCTCCTGGCCAGCCTGCAACTGAGCCTAGCTTCTGTGTCGTGCTGTTCCTTCACCTGTCGCTGGGTGGTAGGACCTTTCTCTGGCAACCACTATCCCCGGACGCCGGGGCCTTCGTGGTTCCTAGTCCTGTCAAGGGTTTAGCTTCAGGTCGACCAGGAACTTGCAGTCCTCCTGGTATGCCGGTGATCCATGCTGGGTATAAAGGACCCTGTAGGCGTGGACCCGGTGTCCGGTTCGTGTCTTGGAGTGCGCCTATGATGCTCCTCTGCCCCCTCAACTCCTCCCTGTGGTGGTATGAGGTGGAAGGGTGGAGGTGTTTGTTTGTAATGAGGGCCTCTTGTGGAGAAGTCCATCCATGCACCCTTTTGGGTCCTGTGGTACCTGTGAACAGCAGGGTGCCACATTTGTTGTGGCACAATTTCAGCTTGAGCACGGCCTCGACCTCTGCATGCACCATCACCATTACGTCCACTTCCCCATCCCTTGCCACACGCCTTGACCATTTTAAATGGAGGATATTTTCCACGTTCACTACAAATGGCTGGATTTGTACCACAGTTATATGTGATACGTCTGACAAACACCCACAGTTTTAAATAGCGGCCCTGTAGTTTACTATTTTTGGCAGCAACCACGTGAGAATAGCTTCACTGACACACTGCTACAAACTCTAAATGGAGGATAATACACTGCTCAAACAAATAAAGGGAACACTCAAATAACACATCCTAGATCTGAATGAATGAAATATTCTCATTGAATACTTTTGTTCTGTACAAAGTTAAATGTGCTGACAACAAAATCACACAAAAATCATCAATGGAAATCAAATTTATTAACCAATGGAGGCCTGGATTTGGAGTCACCCCAAAAATTAAAGTGGAAAAACACACTACAGGCTGATCCAATTTTGATGTAATGTACTTGAAACAAGTCAAAATGAGGCTCAATATTGTGTGTGGCCTCCACGTGCCTGTATGACCTCCCTACAACACCTGGGCATGCTCTTGATGAGGTTGCGGATGGTCTCCTGTGGGATCTCCTCCCAGACCTGGACTAAAGCATCCGCCAACTCCTAGAGTCTGTGGTGCAACGTGACGTTGGTTGATTGAGCACATCTGGGACATCACGTCTCGCTCCATCTGATTCAGGTCTGGGGAACGGGCGGGCCAGTCCATAGCTTCAATGCCTTCATCTTGCAGGAACTGCTGACACACTCCAGCCACATGAGGTCTGGCATTGTCCTGCCTTAGGAGGAACCCAGGGCCAACCGCACCAGCATATGGTCTCACAAGGGATCTGAGGATCTCATCTCGGTACCTAATGGCAGTCAGGCTACCTCTGGCGAGCACATGCAGGGCTGTGCGGCCCTCCAAAGAAATGCCACCCCACACCATTACTGACCCACTACCAAACTGGTCATGCTGAAGGTTGTTGCAGGCAGCAGATCGCTCTCCACGGAGTCTCCAAACTCTCACGTCTGTCACATGTGCTCAGTGTGAACCTGCTTTCATCTGTGAAGAGCACAGGGCACCAGTGGCGACTTTGTCAATCCTGGTGTTCTGTGGCAAATGCCAAGCGTCCTGCACGGTGTTGGGCTGTGAGCACAACCCCCATCTGTGGACGTTGGACCCTCATACCACCCTCATGGAGTCGGTTTCTAACCGTTTGTGCAGACACATGCACATTTGTGGCCTGCTGGAGGTCATTTTGCAGGGCTCTGGCAGTGCTCCTCCTGTTCCTCCTTGCACAAAGGTGGAGGTAGCGGTCCTGCTGCTAGGTTGTTGCCCTCCTACAGCCCCCTCCACGTCTCCTGGTGTACTGGCCTGTCTCCTGGTAGCGCCTCCAGCCTCTGGACACTATGCTGACAGACACAGCAAACCTTCTTGCCACAGCTCACATTGATGTGCCATCCTAGATGAGCTAAACTACCTGAGCAACTTCTGTGGGTTGTAGAGTCCGTCTCATGCTACCACGAGTGTGAAAGCACAACCAACATTCAAGTGACCAAAACATCAGCCAGAAAGCATTGGTACTGAGACGTGGTCTGTGGTCCCCACCTGCAGAACCACTCCTTTATTGAGTGTGCCTTGATAATTGTCAATAATTTTCATTTATTGTCTATTCCATTTTCACAACAGCATGTGAAATTGATTGTCAATCAGTGTTGCTTCCTAAGTGGACAGTTTGATTTCACAGAAGTTTGATTTACTTGGAGTTATTATATTCTGTTGTTTAAGTGTTCCCTTTATTTTTTTTGAGCAGTGTATATTCCACGTTCACTACAAATGGCTGGATTTGTACCACACTTATATGTGATACTTCTGACGGACACCCACGGTTTTAAATAGCGGCCCTGTAGTTTATTATTGGCAGCAACCACGTGTGAATAGCTTCACTGACACACTGCTACAAACTCTAAATGGAGGATAATATTTTCCACGTTCACTACAAATGGCTGGATTTGTACCCCAGTTATATGTGATACATTTGATGGACACCCACGGTTTTAAATAGCGGCCCTGTAGTTTACTATTCTTGGCAGCAACCAAGTGTGAATAGCTTCACTAACACACTGCTACAAACTCTAAATGGAGGATAATATTTTCCACGTTCACTACAAATATCTGGATTTGTACAGCAGTTATATGTGATACATCTGACCGAAACCCACGGTTTTAAATAGCGGCTATGTAGTTTACTGTTCTTGGCAGCGACAATATTTTCCACGTTCACTACAAATTTCTGGATTTTTATCGCTGTAATATGGGATCACGTCTGATGATGGAAAAGATCTGGCTGTATTCTGCAGTACTAACAAGCAAATGGAGCAGTAAAATAGTGTACTCTGGATTGCTTTTTAAGCAAATAATCAGGATTAAGATAAAAAAAAAAATTAGCCCTGGCCCCAGATATCTGGGGCTATGTCTACGGATATTTGTAACAGCAGGAGCAGACAGAACGTGCAATAGACCCTCTTGTGCTGTATATACTGCCACAAACCCTGCCTGCCTGCCTAACTCCTGCTATCACCTTCATCACTGAATATATGCAGCTGGATTAGTCCTCCGAAGGACTGTTAGTTCAGTTGGATATATATATATATATATGTTGTGGAATACCAATACTAAATAATAAAGAAGCAAATCTCTCCCTCACTCAGCAGCAGCTCTCCCTACTCTGCCTGTTTCCGGGTTAGACTGTGACGAGCATAAGGGCACCAGGTCTTATATATACCCGATGACGCTGTGTGGCCAGCCAATAACTGTAATGCCACAACCTACATGGCTACGGCATTACAGTGCGTGGCAGGCAACCCCTGCATGTTCTTTGGCTCTCTAAAGAGCGACAAACATGCAGGGCGGAGACCCGAGCTCCCGCCCGAGTAACCCGGAAATACTCGCCAAGTGTGAGTATGTTGAGCACAGTGATGCTCGGGCAAGTACCGAGCAGTGGTGAGTAGACTCGCTCATCACTACTCACCACCACCACTACCAGAGCTTTTAGGCTCTGATGAGTCTTGCCCACCAACAGGAGTTAAAGCATCACCTGCTCCCGAGCTGACTTAAGAAGCAGATATGCAACCGGAAGATCTTTTGGCCGAACATTACTCCCGCCCCTTATGGTCAATGCCAACAACCTCTTCCTCATCACATTGATCTGGTTCCAAAGTTTTGTCCACCACACAATCAACATTTCTGACTTGGCTGAAGGTTGCCTCAGTGTCGAAAATATCCTGGCCTGTTTGCCCTTGCACTTGATTCTCACCTCTAGATTTGCCCTGAGAAGAAGTGCCACTCCCACCACGGCTGCCAGTGCATGCCGGCTGAAAGAGCCACCAATGTAGCTAGGTGTTTGAATCACGTCCTCCATCTCTTCTGAGCCCAAGTCATCTGTGCACAAAAGATGACTGTGCCTCTCATCAAATAAATATACTGGAAGATGTTGTTGAGAAATAACTTCATTAGCACCCAAAGTGTTTTGTGGCTTAGGGAACTAAGGGGCAGAACAGATACAGGTGCGATTAAAGGAATTGAGAGTGCAGTGTGTAAGATTAAGAGTAGGACTGTGCAGAACATTTACTAAAACTGACAGTGTTGCTGTCAGAGGTAACGTTATCTTTCAGTGACGGAGACCAGTGATGTGTCATATATTCCATTACACCCTTCGCTTCCTACTCGCTATCATGCTTGCCTGAGGCAAAGGAAGCCAGTTTTGACCTGTGTTTGATAGCAATACAACAGCCGCAGTATTGTTGTGCTGTGCATGGGTCTCATATTTGACTTCTTAAACAGCTGTGCAAAAGCAGACCTGCACAATGAAACAAGGAGATTATAGTTACATTTTTTTTTCTGTTTTGTTAAAATGAAATCCCCCTCACCTCATGCAACATTAAGACCCTTGACTATAGCCATTTTCTACAGCTCAGAAACCACACATCTTGTCCAGAGTTTCTCTGTACACGATTTTATATAAGGCTGTCAGGCTCATTGAGATTATATTGTAAAAAAAGGCCAAAATTTTCTAATAGTTTTCTCCCAAAAAATCCTTATTTCAATGTCACCGATGATGTGGTTGCGGATTACGCTTCATAAATCGTTCACGTTCGCAGTCCCGGGGTGGTGATCCTTTTTATTGCCCACGTTTAATATGAGCGGTTTTGTCTGCTCGTTTTCTGACACAAAAGTAGAATTTATACCCAATCTCCCTGGAAAATCTGTGACATTTCGACTCTGAAATGCCAAGCATTCCGCTGAGCTTTCCCCGATTCTTCACTGCAGTTGAGAGGAAATTGCAGTTCATTTATTCTTGATTAGCTGGGTAATTGTTATGTGCAGACGCAGCTACTTGTGAGCTGATAGAATGGCTGCACGTAATGAAATTAGGCCGTTTAGCTAATAATTGGCTACAGACGGTGTTTGCCCAAATGGTTGAAATTATCGCCATTCTGTAAATTTGTTACAATGTAATAATGCTATATTGAGCTTGTCGCTGGATGTGATCTTACCTCTGATAATACAGACAACGTGGGTAACAATGATCAGAGGGATTTATATCAAAGGTCAATTCTAATCAAATAGGAGTATTATCTCATCCGCTCTGATCATATTCTGCAAGTGTGTCTAGTGCAATGTTATAGTAGTTATATTCTTGTACATAGGAGCCTTATTATAGTAGTTATATTCTTGTACATAGGGGGCAGTATTATAGTAGTTATATTCTTGTACATAAGGGGCAGTATTATAGTAGTTATATTCTTGTATACAGAGGGCAGTATTATAGTAGTTATATACTTGTTTATATGAGCAGTATTATAATAGTTATATTCTTGTATCTGGCATCAGTATTATAGTAGTTATATTCTTGTACATAGGGGCAGTATTATAGTAGTTATATTCTTGTACGTAGGAGCAGTATTATAGTAGTTATATTCTTGTACAAAGGGGCAGTATTATAGTGGTTATATTCTTGTACATAGGAGCAGTATTATAGCAGTTATATTTTTGTACATAGGGGCAGTATTATAGTAGTTATATTCTTGTATACAGAGGGCAGTATTATAGTTATATTCTTGTACATAGGGGGTAGTATTATAGTAGTTATATTCTTGTACATAAGGGGCAGTATTATAGTAGTTATATTCTTGTACATAAGGGGCAGTATTATAGTAGTTATATTCTTGTATACAGAGGGCAGTATTATAGTAGTTATATACTTGTTTATATGAGCAGTATTATAATAGTTATATTCTTGTATCTGGGGTCAGTATTATAGTAGTTATATTCTTGTACATAGGGGCAGTATTATAGTAGTTATATTCTTGTACGTAGGAGCAATATTATAGTAGTTATATTCTTGTACAAAGGGGCAGTATTATAGTGGTTATATTCTTGTACATAGGAGCAGTATTATAGCAGTTATATTCTTGTACATAGGGGCAGTATTATAGTAGTTATATTCTTGTATATAGGAGCAGTATTATAGTAGTTATATTCTTGTACATAGGGGCAGTATTATAGTAGTTATATTCTTGCACATAGAAGCTGTATTATAGTAGTTATATTCTTGTACATAGGAGCAGTATTATAGTAGTTATATTCTTGTACGTAGGAGCAGTATTATAGTAGTTATATTCTTGTACATATGGCAGTATTATAGTAGTTATATTCTTGTATATAGGAGCAGTATTATAGTAGTTATATTCTTGTACATATGGGCAGTATTATAGTAGTTATATACTTGATTATATGAGCAGTATTATAATAGTTATATTCTTGTACATAGAGGGTAGTATTATAGTAGTTATATTCTTGTACATAAGGGGCAGTGTTATAGTAGTTATAGTCTTGTACATAGGGGGCAGTATTATAGTAGTTATATACTTGTACATAGGGACAATATTAAAGTAGTTATATTCTTGTACATAGGGGCAGTATTATAGAAGTTATATTCTTGTACACAGGAGCAGTATTATAGTAGCTATATTCTTGTACATAGGAGCAGTATTATACTAGTTATATTCTTGTACATAGGGGTAGTATTATAGTAGTTATATTCTTGTACATAGGGGGCAGTATTATAGTAGTTATATTGGATCCCCGTGGTACCGTGATGGATCCACAGGAACGAGTGCTGATAGCTCCTTTTGGACTGGTGCATAAATCGCCTGGGCCATAGCTTGAGAAAAAAAAAATTTTCCTTGGTGCACGTATTCGCCAGACAAGAATTCAAATGTCTCCGAGAGCGAAGGGGTGTGGGGCTCAACGGGGACCATGGCCTGAGCAAACTGTTACGCACAAGCCCGGACTGACTGGCGTGAGCATGGTTAGTGATCCCACTGGACCATAAACCGAGGAGTGCCTGGAGGGACGTGACTAAGTATCAACTCGGTCCGACCAAGGTCGCATGGCGGCTCAGTCGACTCCGTGAACAAGGGAGGAACCGAGCAGAGGGACCAGGTGCTACTCCAGGTCAGACCCCGGTCACAGCTGTTGATCCACACCGGGGAATGCAGGAACAGACAAGTTAGGCTGGCAAACTGACAGGTGGGTACTGGCAGGCACGGCTGGTATGCAGACAGGTGGGTACTGGCAAGCACAGTTGGTATGCAGACAGGTGGGTACTGGCAAGCACGGCTGGTATGCAGACAGGTGGATACTGGCAGGTAGGAACACAGGCAGCATAGGGACAAACACAGACTGGGATACAGGAACAGAGCCGCAGGTGCGGCCGACAAGCTGAGCAGAGAAAAACCCGTAGGTGCGGTAAACGAGCAGAGCAGAGCAAAACCCGCAGGTGCGGTAGACAAGCAGAGCAAAACCCGCAGGTGCGGTAGACAAGCAGAGCAAAACCCGCAGGTGCGGTAGACAAGCAGAGCAAAACCCGCAGGTGCGGTAGACAAGCAGAGCAGAGCAAAACTCGTAGGTGCGGTAGACAAGCTGAGCAGAGCAAAACCCGCAAGTGCGGTAGACAAGCAGAGCAGAGCAAAACCCGCAGGTGCGGTAAACAAGCAGAGCAGAGCAAAACCCGCAAGTGCGGTAGACAAGCAGAGCAGAGCAAAACCTGCAGGTGCGGTACACAAGCAGAGCAAAACCCGCAGGTGCGGTAGACAAGCAGAGCAGAGCAAAACCCGCAGATGCGGAAGACAAGCAGAGCAGAGCAAAACCCGCAGATGCGGTAGACAAGCAGAGCAGAGCAAAACCGCAGAGCAGAAGGTGCAGGCAGACAGGACAGGGCTCTGTTCACATGGAACAGACTGGGAAACACAGGAAGATAGTTAGAACACAAGAGGCAGATAGGGAGGCAGGGAAACGGGACAAGCAGAACCAGATACACACAAGGTACTTACAATGAAGTAGCGAGTGGACACAAAACTCACAAACAGAAGTACAGAGACAACGAGTTGGAGTTAGGTGCAGGTTCAGACACTGCAGGAAAAGGGCAGGTACGGACATAGAGACAAACAGGTAACGGGCTAGGACGCAGTTCAGATAGGAACTGAACCCGGAACAAGATACAGGAACGAGCCTGGGAAGTCAGCCCCCAGGGTGGCGGAAACAGACAAGATACAGGACAGGACCTTTGCTACTCAGTTGCACAGAACACACTGAAAGAAAGTGTTGCTCAGGCCCCTCCTACTGGGTGGAGGGGGTTTAAGTATCCAGTGACTCACAACAATAGGCTGGGGATGCATTAGGAGTGCGCACACAGTAACTATAAGAATCAGACAGTAACCACGCCCCCGCCCTAAGCAATTGGACAAGAGACATGCACACAGCAGATACTGGAGCAAAGTGTGCAGCCAGTACTGATAGGTAAGATGGCGGACTTGCATGGTGGGAGGTGGTAAGCCATGCCAGCACGCCGCCAGGGATGTTACAGTACCCCCCCTTTATGCCCCCTCTTCTTCAAGCCTGCAAGTATTTTCTGCACAGAATTTGGAGGCCGATCCTTCTCTTCAAGAAGATTACCTCTTCTGTCCACTAGAGGGAACGAAACTGGTCTCACCATCTTAGTGACTAGGATGCTTCCTCCCATCGAGCCATCCTCAGCAACAGATGAAGTGAGTGAAGTACCAGGAACAGGACACAGGAAAGTCTCTCTCCATTTGTTAATATCGGGTAGCACCCCAAAGGGACAACTGGAGATCCTCCACCAGGTTGGAGGGGTGCAGAGACTCGGGGGTAACCACCGCCTTAACGTACACTTTGCCAAGCTTACTGGATGAAGTGGGCGAAGAAACAGGTACAGGGTGCAGAAAAGTCTCTCTCCATTTGTTATCAGGTAGCACCCCAGAAGATTCAAGAGACAACTGGAAGTCCTCCGCCTGGTTGGAGGGGTGCAGAGACTTGGAGGTAGCCACTGCCTTGATGGACTTATTGCCAAATTTATTAGAGATGGAGGATCCTTGCTTAGGGACCAACTTCAGTCTGGTTTTTGAGATGACACGTCTGCGAGGCAGGACGGTACCTGAAGCCAGATCATTGGTACAATAGTCGAGACTGTGTGGGGACAATGCCTCCGCTTCCCTTCCTTCGGAGACTTCAATGCACAGCGATTCAGCGACTAGCAGATCTGGTGAAGAAGACGACACTGCTGACTGTCCTGAAGATATGGGGACTGGACACCCCTTGTACCTCAGCAGTCCCCCAGGAAACACCATGCAGGATCTCCAGACCTGAGCGGGCACTAGATCTCTCAGCTCTGGACGACCTGTGGGTAAACCTGACAGCATCTGGAATGTGAACTTCTTCATGTGTAATGCTCCAATCTGGAGCTAAATTTGTGCAGACATATTTTGACTGTTTCTAAGTAGGGCTCATCCTTCCGCTGACAATGCCCAAACCGGCTTCTGAAGTTGTCGGACGGGAATCAGACACCGACTCTTCAAGGCTTTAAGCCCAAAACTTCCGGTTAATCCGAGGCCTTCACTTGCCATGGAGACAGTCATGGTCATCTGTGGAGAGGAAACACGAACGCCAAGGGCAGCCTCTCCTACAAGCCTAATGTCTTGTGATTCTCCAACCTTCGCTGGACAAAGACCATCAGGGGGTCCCAAACAACCGCAGCGGGTTCGCAATCTGATTTTGTGACTGAGTTCTGGCCTCTGCTTTGCCTGACGAACATAGTCATCCTTCATGGATTCTGTACAGATAGCTGCCTCTACAGGCTGGGGAACAGGAGGTCTTTGTGAGGACAGAACCTGGTGTGACTGTTTACCTCTGCACCTTGCACGTCCGGACTGCCTCTTGAGGTTGGGAAGAGAAGTATTCTGTGGAGCATTGTCATCCTGTGTGGATTCTGTGTGGGCAGCAGTCTCTTCAGGCTGGAGAACTGGTAGGCTACCTACACACATTACCCATCGGGGCTGCTCTAAGATATTGGGAAGAGAAGCTTTAGCATAAGCTTCAGGATTAGGTTCATCGAAGACCATTAGAAAGGCCACCAGGAAGGCCTGCAGGTCAAAGACTATAGGATCCCATGCTTCCCATAGGGGGTGATCCATTTCAAGGCATCACCCGCTAGGTAGGACATCAGAAATGCTACTTTAACCCGATCAATGGGAAAATAGTGAGCATAAAATTTGAAATGTAGCATGCATTGCTCCACAAATGCACGGCTTTGTTTTGGATCCCCGTAGTACCGTGGTGGATCCACAGGAACGGGTGCTGATAGCTCCATTTGGACCGGTGCATAAATTGCCTGGACCTCAGCTTGAGAAAAAAAAAATTTCCCTTGGTGCACGTATTCACCAGACAAGAATTCAAATGTCTCCGAGAGCGAAGGGCAGTGGGGCTCAACGAGGACCATGGCCTGAGCAAACTGTTACGCACATGCCCGGACTGACTGGCGTGAGCATGGTTAGTGATCCCACTGGACCATAAACCGAGGAGTGCCTGGAGGGGCGTGACTAAGTATCAACTCGGTCTGACCAAGGTCGCACGGCGGCTCAGTCGACTCCGTGAACCAGGGAGGAACCGAGCAGAGGGACCAGGTACTGGCAGCCATGGCTGGTATGCAGACAGGTGGGTACTGGCAGGCACAGCTGGTATGCAGACAGGTGGGTACTGGCAAGCACGGCTGGTATGCAGACAGGTGGGTACTGGCAAGCATGGCAGATGTGGTAGACAAGCAGAGCAGAGCAAAACCCGCAAGTGCAGTAGACAAGCAGAGCAAAACCCGCAGGTGCGGTAGACGAGCAGAGCAAAACCCGCAAGTGCGGCAGACAAGCAGAGCAAAATCCGCTGGTTCGGTAGACGAGCAGAGCAGAGCAAAACCCGCAGGTGCGGTAGACAAGCAGAACAAAACCCGCAGGTGCGGTAGACAAGCAGAGCAAAACCCGCAGGTGCGGTAGACAAGCAGAGCAGAGCAAAACCCGCAGGTGCGGTAGACAAGCAGAGCAGAGCAAAACCCACTGGTGTTGGTAGACAAGCAGAGCAGAGCAAAACCCGCAGGTGTGGTAGACGAGCAGAGCAAAACCCGCAGGTGCGGTAGACAATCAGAGCAGAGCAAAACCCGCAGGTGCGGTAGACAATCAGAGCAGAGCAAAACCCGCAGGTGCGGTAGACAATCAGAGCAGAGCAAAACCCTCAGGTGCGGTAGACAATCAGAGCAGAGCAAAACCCTCAGGTGCGGTAGACAAGCAGAGCAGAGCAAAACCCGCAGATGCGGTAGACAAGCAGAGCAGAGCAAAACCGCAGAGCAGAAGGTGGCAGGTACGGACATAGAGACAAACAGGTAACTGGCTAGGACACAGTTCAGACAGAAACTGACCCCGGAACAAGATACAGGAAAGAGCCTGGGAACTCAGCCCCCAGGGTGGCAGAAACAGACTAGAAGTCACAGATACAGGTAACGGGCCTGGGTATACAGCCCCCAGGGTGGCGGAAGCAAGCAAGATACAGGACAAGACCTTTTCTACTCAGTTGCACAGAACACACTGAAAGAAAGTGTTGCTCAGGCCCCTCCTACTGGGTGGAGGGGGTTTAAGTATCCAGTGACTCACAACAATAGGCTAGGGACGCATTAGGAGTGTGCACACAGTAACTATAAGAATCAGACAGTAACCACGCCGCCGCCCTAAGTAATCAGACAAGAGACATGCACACAGCAGATACTGGAGCAAAGTGTGCAGCCAGTACTGATAGGTAAGATGGCGCTCTTGCATGGTGGGAGGTGGTAAGCCATTGCAGCACACCGCCAGGGATGTTACAGGAGCAATATTATAGTAGTTATATTCTTGTACATAGGGGCAGTATTATAGTAGTTATATTCTTGTACATAGGGACAGTATTATAGTAGTTATATTCTTGTACATAGAAGCAGTATTATAGTAATTATATTCTTATATATAGGCAGTATTATAGTAGTTATATTCTTGTACATAGGAGCAGTATTATAGTAGTTATATTCTTGTACATAGGAGCAGTATTTCAGTAGATATATTCTTTGTACATAGGAGCAGTATTACAGTAGATATATTCTTTGTACATAGGAGCAGTATTATAGTAGTTATATTCTTGTACATAATCCTATTTCCATTACTTTACATTTCATCTCTAACACTGAGTTTAATTTCTTGAATTTTTCTCTGAATCTTTTTATGACAACTGAACCATGGGGAGAGAAAGAGGCCTCACCCAAATCTGAAAAAAGAACTTAATTTGGGACGACCTATCCCCGTCCGGTCTCTGTCTTCCATCATTGAGGAGAGCGCAGCTGCTATAGAATGAGTTGCAGTTCCTAAATCTCATCCTCCGGGATATCAATTTAGGGCTGAGGTCATTTTTCTGTAGTCAGCAGTGATAAATGAATGGAGTTCTGATGCTCTGGCACGAGGACATGGGCTGCGCCATTCTTCAGTTCACATCACATAAGTAAGAATGGCGAGATGATGAGTTCTGTGATCATTTTCTATAAGCAACACCCATGGGGGATTTTATATTCGAGATCCAAGTATCAATTCTTCTCTTTTTCACGTAATTACAGGCGCCTAGAAGTTCAGCTGTCAAGGGAGTCGGTGAGCGCCAGGGAGAACTTCAAACGCGACGACGTAGAAGCGATCGTAGATAAGTGTGTCTTGATTCATTTACATCTAATAAATGAATAGTTGAATGCAAAGAGTGATGTCACTTTTGTGGCCCTTGGGGTACAGGCTGAGCATGTACGGTGAGGGATTTCCAAATGTTGATGATATAATGCACATGAATCACAGAGTTTTTGAGCAAACAGCTCTCTTGCTTCGTGATGGATGGATTTCTAGTAAGGATCATATGTCTGAATTTACAGAAGGTTGCGATATAGATCCCATATAGGTCCCATGTAGGTTGGAAGTTGAATATGGTCATATATGACCTCTGTTCCAAGTGAATCAGCTGGTCCTTCGTGGGAGTGGTTGTAGGATTCGGCACAATTTACTGTTTCGACAATGTGTTGACAGCTAAACTTTCCATAACACCTGGGGTTGTGTGGACATGGAGGGCCCTATGTAGGTTTATAGTTTTCTGTATGGGCCCTTATTTGATAGAGATGCCTCATATATGATAGTATATGAGATGTCTCTTGATTTCAGGATGCTCTTTCCCCAAGCCCAGAGGTCATATAAAATCCATAGGACATACTTACCAAATTTTGTTGGCAGGTGTCTAGGAAAGGGTGAGCTTCAACTGTAGCCATGCCAACATTTTAGTTCCATGTCCATTCTCTGACCCTTCTACATTTTGGCCCGTGCCTCCTCAAGGCTCCAGGACACAAAGATCATCCCGGAATAAATGACATCCACAAGGTTTAGGGCAGTTTTGAAGAGGCTTAAAGATTTTCTGTTTCTTGACGGAATGTGGAGTTAGCATAGATTCACTTTGTACATTACTTCGGGACAGTTTCCTGCCATACCTGCCAGTTGCAGAGGGCATGTGGTTCACTTTGTAGGTTACTTCAGGACAGTTTTCTGCCATATGAGGTCAGTTGCAGAGGGCATGTGGTTCACTTTATACATTACTTTGGGACAGTTTTCTGCCATATGGGGTCAGTTGCAGAGGGCATGTGGCTCACTTTATACATTACTTTGGGACAGTTTTCTGCCATATGAGGTCAGTTACACAGGGCATGTGGCTCACTTTGTAGCTTACTTCAGGATAGTTTTCTGCCATATGGGGTCAGTTGCAGAGGGCATGTGTGTCACCCAGGGGGAATATAGGGGACTCGGTACCTGGGCCTTTTACCTTGTTTAGGAGGTCACGGCAGTCGGCTCCCGGGCCCATACTCTGGGTCTCTCTTTAAAAAGGGGTTTTAGTGTACAGTTTGTCTCGTGACGCCACCTGTGGTTTCCGGTAATGGTTACCGGCGCTGCTGCAGACCTCCGGGGGTGATAGGATGGCAGCTGGGATGTTCTTGCTCCCCACAGGCGGAGCGGGCCCCTGGGGCAGTGTAGGTGCAGATGGTGGTGATGCTGGGGCTTGTAGTGCAGAAGAGATGGCGCAGCAGGAGTAACTGACTGAGACAGGGGATTCACTTCAGTAACTTTACTGGTGCGGATGTCGGGTATGGTCCAGGGTACTCGGTAGGAAGGGTGCACTTCAGGACTTCTCCCAGTGAGCGAGTATAAGGCCTCCTGGTCCGTGTCTCCCTCTTTCTAAGCTCCTGGCCAGCCTTCAACTGGGCCTAGCTTCTGTGTCGTGCTGTTCCTTCACCTGTCGTTTGGTAGTAGGACCTTTTTCTGGCAACCACTATCCCCGGACGCCGGGCTTTCGTGGTTCCTAGTCCTGTCAAGGGTTTAGCTTCACTGGTTCACTTTATAGATTACTTCGGGACATTTTCCCACCATATGAGGTCAGTTGCAGAGGGCATGTGGTTTACTTTGTAGCTTACTTCAGGACAGTTTTCTGCCATACAGGGTAAGTTGCGGAGGGCATGTGGAGCGGGTAGGAGCTGTGTAAGCCTGTGACTTGTGAGGGCATGGTCACACTAATTAATAAGGCATGCTGTTCCAGTTTATATTACAGAGAGGAAATTACTTCTGTAACTGCACAGGGTGAAGGAATGTGGGAATAACTGCAAGGAGTGAAGGACAAATCTGCCCTTTAAAGAGAGCAGCCCCCGAAGTGTAAAGTATAGAGGCCTGCCATAGTGTCTTAATGCCATGAGGCAGAATTGCGACGTAGGGATATATAAAGTAGTTGGTTGTAAGAGAAAGTGAGATGTGTCACCAAGAGTGTGGAAGAGGCTACAGCCCAAAAGCCTGATGAGCTGAAGGCCAGGGGTGCCATGTCTACACCCTTGAGGGGCCAAGACTGTGGAGCTCTGAGAGGGGAGAGTTTTATGCTTTTATAGGAAGCGAGGAAAGATAATAACATTGTTTTAGAAAGACCGTATTGCCTCATGCTTCTGTACCCTCCTAAATAGGAATCCCTGCAGCCAGGACAGCATTACTCCACCGGGGGCCTCTTATGTTTTTATCATAGTTGGTAGGTTGGAGCACATGGATCGTGCAGATGCAGAACTGAAAGTGCTAATGGGGCGATGAGCCGGATCCCGCACCATGGCTGCTGCTGGCATTCATATGCCACCATGACACCATCTAGTGCCCCATTACAGACCACCTCACTTATGTACACAAGGCTTATATAGGATGCTGCCTTCTCCAAGCCTTATTTAAGGTAAATATCTACTTACTGGCCAACATATGCAGTAAACCCCCATGTCCACTAGGTGGCCCCATTACTCTATTGAGGAACTCTAAGGGGACAGCTTCTTGGTTTTAATGAACGCCTGAAGGCATAGAGCCGGGGACTAAACATCTCAGCACCTCACATCCCCAACATCAATTCCAAATGACATGACATCAGTCCCAAAACATTACTGTGAATTTCCATGCTCCCACCTGGCATTTAACTCCTCACACCTCCTGTCACACAGCCAGAGGCCATTACCAAGCGGCGCTCTCCTCACCGCTCGCTGCTTCTAGCTGACGATATAGTGAAAAAATACAGGAATCCCTGGAAAAGTCACTATTCAATCCATCATTGGTATGCAACAATGTCTATCTATCTATCTATCATCTATTGTTTGGCAATGGCCGCAGCGTACATGTGCACTTCCATACTACAGCTACAGGTGCATCTCACTAAATTAGAATATCATCAAAAAGTTAATTTATTTCAGTTCTTCAATACAAAAAGTGAACCTCATATATTATATAGAGTCATTACAAACAGACCGATCTATTTCAAGTGTTTATTTCTGTTATTCTTTTCTGTTATTTCTGATATTCTAATTTAGTGAGATGCACCAGTATACTAACAGGTGTGCTGGGCTTCAGTGTCTTGTACTCGGTAATGTAACATGGCGCAGGGCGGTAGCCGTGGGTGAGGTACTTGTCTCTTGCGCTCCGGCACGTTACATGAAGGTGGAGGTCCTGGCTGGGTGTCTGGACTTGTGCTGTTAGGGTGCTACGCCTGTGCAGGCCGCATGTTGCTGGTTTGCCAGGACCAGATGTTTCAAAGTTCAATGAGGGAGGCCACAATTCAAAAATAAACCTTTTACTGAACGGGAACTTGGTAGGGAATATATACAGGACATAGGAAGTACACAGTCTTATGAACTTTTCCTTCACAATTTGGTGCATTTACCGCACACAGATTCCTCTTTCTTCACCTTTCCTATTTACTCTCTCTACTTGTCCTCTGTATTCACGGTTCCTCACTACAGTCCGGTTTAGCAAGAGTCCTTTACTTTAACCCGTGGTTCTGCGTCTTCTTTCCCCTTAGGGGAGCTATGGTGTCAGTATTGCTGGTACTTATCTTCTCTAGTGCTGACGCTCTGAAACTCCCACCCGGGGCATTCTACTTGGGGGGTATAGATACTATAAGCAACGGGTCACGTTCGATAACGATCAAATCGGGGAGCCAATCCTCCACCTATATTGAATAGTCTCAACGATCTTATAGTAAGTCTCTTCTTTAATCCTTATTATTTTGTGTAATTGCTTATGTAATGTAAAATCCTTGTATATATTTTTCCTAAACACTGCCTCCCTTTTGGATTAAATATAAAATTGAATAGTTCTGTTTCTTTTGTCCTGTAATTGCGCCCTTCCCCAAAGCCATACGCTACCAGAACGCAGGTGTCCGGCCAGGCCTGTATTATATTTCAAACTCGGCTGGTGGTGGCAGCGAATAATTTTAATAATCGGGCTATCGTGAAGCTGACAGTGACCGCACGAAGAGTGTAAACACTTATTCCATGCGTTGGAATCCGGAGGTGTGACGCCATACGCTCACTGGTCGCTTGCTGATACCTCCGTAGTGAGTAGTGGGGACCGTGTGCTCGCTCAAGATATTGCGTGGTCTCCCCGGTGTCGTCGCTGAGGAATCCCTGGCAAATTGGTGGCAAGCGGTGGGATATTACAGAACATCAGTGGCTGGATTGAGCAATCATTCCTGTCACTGAAAACTTGCACGGTTCTTGCGAGAATTCTGTGCAGATTTTTAAAAAATCAGACTCAGTATTTTAATATTTTTTATATGGGACATTACTATACGTGTAGCAGTTGTACGAAATCCTGACAGAGTGACGGCAACGGTGAGATATTGCGTGGTCTCACCGGTGTCGTCGCTGAGGAATCCCTGACACTACTTATCTTGCGCACTCAGTCCTGTCTAGGCCTGTTACCTTCAGGAGTACTACTAGGCGTCCTCTCTCAGGATCCTTGTCCAGAAAATCACTCTTTCTCTGTCACTTCTGCTCAAGATCATGCTATCCCTTTTCTTTCAGTCTCCTCTCACTTAGGGACACCCAAAAATACTTCTCACATTGGATCTTGGGTCCTTTCTCTATGCACTTCAGGCCCTATGTAACTTGCTACCAGGAAACTGTCACTTTCCATTCAACTTAACCCCTCCTACTCTGGGCTAGTTCCAAACATTAACTCTCACTATTCATACTCTCAAACTACACACATTATCAACATCATTAACACAAGTCACAATTCACATCATACATCACAATTTACATTACACACTACAACCATTTACATATTCTTCAAGGGGGAACATTGGCGACATGTCCACCTCCTTACATTAACATATGGCAACTAAGCACCCTATAGGGGCAGATTTATCAAAAGTGCCTTAAGGGAAAGTTACCAGATCGGTTTACGAAATGAAGGCTGCGCTGTGATTGGTTGCCATGGGCAGCAAAACCAATTTTCCTTTTAGACACTTTTGATAAGTGAGGCCCTATGTTTTTTTTTGTTACTATTTAGTTACTTATCTTTATCTAAGCAAGTGATAGGTCCTCTTTAAAGGGGTTCTTTGGGAACAGAAAGAAAACTAAATAACTAAAGGAAATGTCCTTAAAGCGCACCTGTCAGCAGGATTGTGCTTAGTAAACCACATACACTGTCAGGTGGGCACCATTACACTGAGTAAAATGATACCTTTGTTGATGAAATCCGTCCTGTGGTTCTTTTATAATCCTTATTTTCAGTTATGCCATAATGAGATCCTCGTGCTCTGGGGCGGGACTTTATGTAGGGGCTGTAGCTGGTGCTCTCATTATGTATGCCTATCTCTGGCCTCTGATAGGTCACTGTGCTTTCAGTGACCTGCTTACTATTTTAAATATTGCCTTTGTAATTTCTCTGCCAATGTGAAATTTACATGTCCCAAAATGGGCGCCGGCGCCTGCGCAGTAGCATCTACATATATATAATATAGAGTGCACCACCAATACTATAGATAATATATATATGCAGGGTGCTACATCATGTGCCAAAAAACAAAGCAATCACAATAAGAGAAAAAGAGCCACATTAAAGGATGTGCACACCAACCAATGATAAAGTTAATCTATATGCAAATTGCCTCTTCAGAGAAAAAGAGGACTTGTACTCTATAGCGCCACCTCATATTGCACGACTCGTTAAAGGGTTGATTGTGACTTGTAGGATTGCTGCTTCCAATAGGTGGCGCTATAGAGTTCAAGTCCTCTTTCTCTGAAGAGGCAATTTGCATATTAAACTTCCCAGAGGAGCATTGCATGGCGAATAAGCCTCCTTACCTTGACGTGCCAGAGCTGGTGTGTCACTCTCCATAAGGAGAAACGTTACCCCTTAGACCAAAATTAATCTATTAAGCCTTTATTGGGAATATATACAAAAAAACATCTAAAAACATTTCAAATAATCACACAAAAGGGTCTTGCTTATATAGATGTAATGGACACATGTCCTACCTCTAGCATGAAATATATGGTGCAAACATTATGCTTAACATTTGGCATCTCTCGAATTTGTGGCATTTACACTTAAGACTAGATGAGCTACGTATGTTCATTATATATGTAGCCATTAAATAAATCTCATATTATAACAGAGTACATACATTCAAGATCTAATATCAATAATAGCCCAGTACATAACATCACATGATGTATATAAAAAAATACTCAATTTACCCAGGTTAACCGTAACTCACGTTATGCCTATATAAACCCTCACCCATCCCTTGTAGATTGTGAGCCCTCACGGGCAGGGTCCTCGCTCCTCCTGTACCAGTCCGTGACTCGTTTTGTTAAGATTATGTAAATGTTTTTGCTATGTATACCCCCTTTTCACATGTAAAGCGCCATGAAATAAATGGTGCTATAATAATAAATAATAATAATAAAGTGCATCAGAGCCATTACATAGTCACGGACCATACACACTGCTCAAAAAATAAAGGGAACACTCAAATAACTCATCCTAGATCTGAATGAATGAAATATTCTCATTGAATACTTTGTTCTGTACAAAGTTGAATGTGCTGACAACAAAATCACACAAAAATCATCAATGGAAATCAAATTTATTAATCAATGGAGGCCTGGATTTGGAGTCACCCCCAAAATTAAAGTGGAAAAACACACTACAGGCTGATCCAACTTTGATGTAATGTCCTTAAAACAAGTCAAAATGAGGCTCAGTATTGTGTGTGGTCTCCACGTGCCTGTATGACCTCCCTACAACGCCTGGGCATGCCCCTGATGAGGTTGCGGATGGTCTCCTGTGGGATCTCCTCCCAGACCTGGACTAAAGCATCCGCCAACTCCTGGACAGTCTGTGGTGCAACGTGACGTTGGTGGATGGAGCGAGACATGATGTCCCAGATGTGCTCAATCAGATTCAGATCTGGGGAACGGCCGCGCCAGTCCGAAGCTTCAATGCCTTCATCTTGCAGGAACTGTTGACACACTCCAGCCACATGAGGTCTGGCATTGTCCTGCATTAGGAGAAACCCAAAGCCAACCGCACCAGCATATGGTTTCACAAGGGGTCCGAGGATCTCATCTCGGTACCTAATGGCAGTCAGGCTACCTTGGGCGAGCACATGGAGGGCTGTGCGGCCCCCCAAAGAAATGCCACCCCACACCATTAGTGACCCACTGCCAAACCAGTCATGCTGAAGGATGTTGCAGGCAGCAGATCGCTCTCCACGGCGTCTCCAGACTCTGTCACGTCTGTCACATGTGCTCAGTGTGAACCTGCTTTCATTTGTAAAGAACACAGGGCGCCAGTGACGACTTTACCAATTCTGGTGTTCTGTGGCAAATGCCAAGTGTCCTGCATGGTGTTGGGCTGTGAGCACAACCCCCATCTGTGGACGTCAGGCCCTTATACCACCCTTATGGAATCAGTTTGCACATTTGTGGCCTGCTGGAGGTCATTTTGCAGGGCTCTGGCAGTGCTCCTCCTCTTCCTCCTTGCACAAAGGCAAAAGTAGCAGTCCTGCTGCTGGGTTGTTGTTCTCCTACGGCCCCCTCCACGTCTCCTCGTGTACTGGCCTGTCTCTTGGTAGCGCCTCCAGCCTCTGGACACTACGCTGACAGACAAAGCAAACCTTCTTGCCACAGCTCGCATTGATGTGCCATCCTGGATGAGCTGCACTACCTGAGAAACTTCTGCGGGTTGTTGAGTCCGTCTCATGCTACTGACTCGCCCCCTGGGCCATGGGGCACTCGGGACCGGGCTTCAGGGCAATGCTGGGAGTAGTAGTGGCGACCCGGTCCCGTTGCTCAGGGTGGTCAGACCAGTGGCAGCCTTTTATATGTTTTAGGTAATGTCCGACTACGCCACCCGTGGATTGCGGTCAGGGAGGACCGCCGCTGCAAGGCAGACCGCTGAGGCTGGTGTTGGGGATGCAGCAGGGAATAGTGTAGCCTCAGGGCAGTGTAATAGGATGCTGGGGGTGATGGTGCAGGCGCAGCAGTAACCACACAGAGTCCAATAATGCAGTCCAGGGTCTTTTACTGCAGATCTTATCACAGACCCACCAGGAGTACAGGGTAGGGATGGACCTGGGTGTCTGAGGGCATTCGGGCGAGCTCCGCTGGTCAGGGTGAGTGGGTAGGCCTACCGTTCTCTCTCTGCCCTTGCTGACTATCTCCCCCTTTAGTGGTATGATAGCCCACGTCCCTGAGCTTGCCGTGTACTACGCCTGTATGGCTTGCAACTCGGGCCTTAGGTACCTGTAGCTTCTCCGTGCTGTACCGGTCCCTCTGTGTGGCGGAGCCTCCAGGCTTCTTGGCCAAGGGACCTGAAATCCCTTGCGGGTTGGTTATCAGCTGCAGGACCTGCAACCCTG
The DNA here is from genome assembly GCF_046119375.1 of Phyllobates terribilis. Taxonomy (NCBI): domain Eukaryota; kingdom Metazoa; phylum Chordata; class Amphibia; order Anura; family Dendrobatidae; genus Phyllobates; species Phyllobates terribilis. The sequence continues at coordinate 79,951,515 of NW_027362765.1, forward strand.
ACAGCCTCGGACCCCAGTGTCCAGTTGTGTAGTCTCTCTCTGCCAGGACCGGCTCTTGTCGCCTCTGTCCCTGGCTTTCTGTTCCTCCTTTGCCTCCTCAGCTGCGGCTCACCTGTCCCTCTCTTCTGGGAATCCTTCTGGATACTTCAGAAGTGGGTCCTGGTCTCTCTAACCCTGCCCTCAGCACCAGTTTTTATAGGGGCAGCCTGCTCCCCCTACTGGCCTGGCACAGGAGGTGCTGCATGCAAATGGTCCATGACCAGAGAACCTCCCTCCTGCTCTCAGACACAGCCTTACAAGTTTGTGGCATCCAGGCCTGGGGTGACACATTCCCCCCTAGGAAAGCTTAGTACACCGGGACTAAACAAGAAACACGATACAGGGTATAAATTATAACATAAACATAACAGAGAAGAAAACAACAAACAACACCACATATTGAGTTCTTTAGGTCACAGTATGGCCTGTGACCGGGTGTCCATTTCACCCAATAAGGCGAAGTCTCAACCGGTGCGGGGACCTGTCCAAAGCAAACCCCAAACGTTGGCCCCGGGCGTGGCTGCAAGGCGGAGCAAACTACTTTGGACCACTCGGGACCACGCCAGACAGGTTTTTCTTCCGTGGTCGTCTTCGCAAGAGGCACCAAGTGCAACTATTTACAAGGTAGTTCCGGTTATCCAAAGTTCATAACCTGTCAGTCCATATATCTAGACAAACTGGAGAAAACACTATTAGTTACAGGTAACAAACATATTAAATATATACATGGTACATTTAGATCTTGTACCTATATCCTCCAGCGAGCTGGTGTTTGACCCCTAGTGCTCCTGGTTGACCTCCTTAACCCACTGTCTGGTGGTGGACCAACCTGGCTTTCCCCACTATCATTGAGGGTACAGCTACTAGCTGGGTGTACAGGCAGGGCAGGCAGCTGTCTGCGGGTCCTTTGGTTTACCGCAGGCATGGCAGGCTCACTGTCAGCAGAGGGTTTACTCTCCTGGGCTGCTGGCGTGGGTTCTTCCACCTCTGGGGCCGCTTGCTCTTCTTGTTCTTCCTGTCCTCCTGTAGGCTCCTGCTGGGTAGGCTGAAGGAAGTGTAGGACGGGTACCACTATTGCGCCATTTATCTGAGTCCAGGTCCGGGGGAACTCTCCGAGAACTGTGCTGATCATCTCTTCCTTGTCCTCTGCGGGTTCAAGGTTATCTTGATCTTCACTTGGACTCTGTAGTTGCTCGGGGCACCGTTTTAGGTGGTCTCTGGAGACGGTGCTAGTGGTTTCTCCTCCATCCTTGGTAATCACACATACATTCCGGTTGCCGTGGTCGGACTGCAGTACTGTGCACGGGTCTCTCTCCCACTGGTCATCCAGCTTGTGAAGCCTTCTCTTCCGCTTCAGGACCTGCTCACCAGATTCCAGGGGACCAGCAGGGGCATGTTGGTTGAAGAGCCTCTCTTGCTTTTCTCTCGCTTGAGCCAGACTCCTCTCCACACTCTCCTGTACCTTCTTGTACTGTAGCCGCCGTTCCGTATCCCAGTCCGCGTCTGGGGAGGTGTTCTCAGGTGTCAAGACTCCCATCTCCAGGTCGATCGGCAGCTTACCTGGTCTTGCTCGCATCAGGTAAGCCGGGGTGCAATTTTTAGCATTCACCGGGATATGGTTGTACAAGTCAATCAGGTCTGGCAGCTTCTCCGGCCACAGGCTGCGTTCTTCCAGGGGTAACGTCTTGAGGAGATCAATGACGATATTGTTCATCTTCTCACACAGCCCGTTGGTTTGCGGGTGGTAAGGCGTTGTCCGAATCTTCCTACAGCCGTAGAGGTTGCAGAACTCCTGGAATACTTCAGCCTCAAACGCTGGACCTTGATCTGTCAAGACCTGTTCCGGATACCCATGTGGACGGCAGAAGTGTTGCTGGAAGGCTTTGGCCGCTGTTTGGGCTGTCAGGTCTTTAACAGGAACCACTACCAGGAACCGGGAGTAATGGTCCACAATTGTCAGGGCATAGACGTAGCCCGACCGGCTTGGAGCCAATTTCACATGGTCCAGAGCTACCTGCTCAAGAGGCTGCCTGGTGACGATGGGCCTCAAGGGTGTCTGCTGGCTGGTACGGTCCTTCCTTCTGAGGTGACATGGGCCGCAGTCCCTGCTTCACTTCTCGATGGCCCTTCTCATGCCGACCCAGTAGAACCGCTCTCTCAGTAGGAACTCCAGTTTCTTCCACCCAAAGTGTCCTGTTCTGTCATGGTAGGCCTCCAGGACCATTGCTGCATCTCGCCTTGGGACCACTATCTGCCAGGTCAGCTCGTGCGTCCGGTGGTTGACGAGCCTTCTGCACCGCTTACCCTCGTAGAGGAATAGCCTGCTTTTCTCCTTCCATATCTGCTTGGCTTCCTCTGGAGCATCCCGGCCAGGGCTAGTGTCTTCCTGGGTTAACATGTCTTTCACCAGGCGTATTGCAGGGTCGCTATCTTGCGTTTCAGCCCAGCCGTGGTGGGGTAAGGGGTTGAACATGACGGTGGTTAAGTCTTTGTCTCTTACCCGGTGAGAATGCTGAGTGGCCCCATACCGGTGGAACGCGGGGAGCTCTATTTCCTCCAGCTCTTCCGAGTCGTCTTCTCCTTCAGGTAGGTGGGGCATTCTTGATAGGGCGTCTGCGTTGGCGTTGGTTCTGCCCGCCTGGTATTTGATTGTGAAGTCATAATTGGATAGCCGGGCCATTCACCGCTGTTCTAGGGCACCTAGTCTTGCATTGTCCAGATGTGTCAACGGGTTGTTGTCCGTGTACACGGTGAACTTTGCGGAGGCCAGGTAATGCTTAAACCGTTCTGTGACGGCCCACACCACTGCCAAGAATTCTAGCTTGAAGGAGCTGTAGTTCTCCAGGTTTCTTTCAGTGGGCCTGTTGGTTCTGTGACAGTACGGATCCCAGCCCCACATTACTGGCATCTGTGTTGAGGAAAAAAGGCTGGCCATAATCGGGGTAGGCCAGGATCTCATCCCCCGTGAGGGCCATCTTCAACTGGCGGAAGGACTCCTCTTCCGGCTTGTCCCACTTGAAGGGTGGCTTGTGACTTCTGGATTTAGATTGCCCTATCAGGAGGTCCTGCATAGGGGCTGCCATCTTAGTGAACCTGGGGATGAACCTTCGGTAGTAGCCTACCAACCTGAGGAATTGCCTCACTTCCTTGATGTTAGAGGGGCTTGGCCAGCTCTTGATGGCTGTAACTTTGTCGGGGTCGGGGGCTACTCCCTCTGCACTCACCACGTGTCCTAGGTATTGGACCTTCGGTTTTAACAGGTGGCACTTTGAAGGCTTCACTTTCAGGCCGTAGCCTGCCAGGGCTTAGAACACCTCGGCCAGGTGCTTTAGATGTTCCTCGTAAGTCTTCGAATAGACGATCACGTCGTCCAGGTAAAGGAGGACCGTCTCGAAGTTTCGGTGCCCTAGACAGCATTCCATCAGCCTCTGGAAGGTCCCTGGTGCGTTGCAGAGCCCGAAGGGCATACAGTTGAACTTGCTCAGTCCCATCGGGGTGGCGAAGGCAGTCTTCTCCTTGTCAGCCTCTGCCACAGGAACCTGCCAGTACCCGCTAGTAAGGTCCAAAGTAGAGCAGAAATTAGCTGATTTTAGATCTGCTAAAGACTCCTCTATCCTAGGTAACGGGTACGCATCTTTATGGGTGATACGATTGATTTGTCTATAGTCCACGCACATTCTCATGGTACCGTCTTTCTTTTTTACCAAAACCAAGGGAGCTGCCCAGGGGCTACAGCTATCTCTAATGACCCCGGCTTCTTTCATTTCTCTCAGCATACCTTTGGCGTTCTGATAATGTGCAGGGGGTACAGGCCTGTGTCTCTCTTTTATTGGTGGGTGGCTCCCCATGGGGATATGGTGTTCTATCCCTTTTACTCTGCCGTAGTCTAGCGGGTGCTTACTAAAAATTCTCTCGTACTCCTGAACCACCCGGTAGACTCCTTGTTTTTGGTGCAGGGGAGTGGAGTCAGCACCCACGTGGAGTTTCTGGCACCTGTCCTCCTTGGGTTTCTGGGAACCATTATCCTCCGCCTGGGGAGATGGAGGCAAGGGTTCCACGGCCCTGACAGCATTGTGTTCAACAGTATACAATTTGATTAGTGTAGTGTACCGGGGCAAGTGTACTTCCCTTTCCCCTATGTTTAGAATGCGGACGGGCACCCTCCCATGGCGGACATCAACCACCCCTCGGGCTGTCAAAATGGTGGGCCTGCTGTCTGAGTACACGGGTTCTACCATGGCTTGGTAGTCTCTTCCTCTTAACCCGATTGCAGTCCGACACCAGATCATCATTTCACTTTTGGGAGGCATGGCAATGGGGAACGGGTCGCTCATCCTCACGCTACCGATCTCACCACCAGATAGTTCTACCTGTTGCCGTCTCATCAGGGCTCTTATCTCTTTCTGGAGGACCCTCTGTTGGCTGCAGCTCACATTCATCGCCACCTGCTGCAAAATTACAATTACTTCTGAAAGACAATTTTCAATCACGTTAGTACCCAAGGTTATTTTAGGGTGACTTTCTCGACGGTCAATGTCCACAATAATCACTCCCTGTGCCAGCAGTTCAACCTTACCAATCTTGATGGTCATCTCTCTGAACCCCACCTGCGGCACGGGTTGACCATTGCTGGCTATGATGCTCAAGTCATCGTCTGGATAATGGGTTATATCAGTGTCACTCCAGTACTGCTTGAAAAGTACATAGGGGGATGGTAGTCACTTGGGACCCGGTGTCCAGCAGTGCACTCATGGGGATACCGTCCAGCACTACAGGTAAAACCGGGCGTCCCCCTACATACTTATCACGCCAATTAGACGGGCCTGGTGACCTTATGCCTGGGGGTTGGCCCTCTGCCCCAGGTCGGACCCGTTTAAAGTACAGTACCTGGCTATGTGTCCCGACTGGCTGCAACGGCGGCAAATCGGCTGTCCATCCTCAGTGTAACGGTCGGCTGGCATCCCTCTGAACGACGAGATCCTCCTCTGCCGACGCCACGGGACATCCTTCGGACTGGAAGCCAGCTTGATTGGTCCTGATGGTTCCATCTGCAACGACTGTACGGTCCTGGTCAATGCAGCAACACTCTTTGTTAGTTCTTGGACCTGATGGTGCAGGTTTGCAGGCGGGGATGGATTTAGGGCCTGCGCATCAGCCCCCACAAGGTCTGCGGGGTAGGGCGCCGCCCCCTGGTGGTAAGTGATGGCAGGGCGTCGGGAAGCTACAGCGCCACCTGGTGCGGGTTCTCGGAGCACCTGGATGGCCCTATCTTTGAACTGTGCAAAAGTCAAATCGGGGTTCTGTAGGGCCATGAGGCGCAGCTGGGTTCTGTGGGCGCTGGACAGCAGACCTTCTATGAACTGGTCAGTCAATAGTTTATCTGTATCCTGCAAGCTGCCAGGGTCAGCTTGCTTGATTGCTCCCAAGGCTTCCTGTAAATTTAGGGCATAATCTCTGATGCTGTCCTGTGTCCGCTGCTTACATCCATAGAACCGCATTTTAATTTCAGCGGAGGTATGGGTATCAAAGGTGTCCCGTAGACGGGTCAGAACCCCCCTTACAGTCCTTTTCTCTTCAGCTGTCCAAGACTTTACCTCCCGCTGGGTCGCTCCAGTTAACTGCCCTATCAGTATGCTTACTTTCTGTTCTTCTGTCAGGGGATAAACTTTGAACAAGCTATACAGCCTTTCTTTAAAGTCGCCCAAGGTATGCGACTCGCCAGCATACTGTGGCAGCCAGGCCGCTCCGGGGATATAGGGCATGGAAAACGGCATCATAGCAGCAGCGGCTACGCTGGTGGTAGAGGGTCCCTCCGCGTCCGACATCTTCCTCCCCCCTAGTTAACCGTGGCCTACCTTCTGGCGATCCTCTTCTGTAGGCCGCGGCTCCGCTCGCGATGCTCTGGGCGAGGACCTTGTGTCGCTCGGTGATGACGTCGGTGTCCGCTGGATCTCCTTCCAGGACCTTGCGCAGCATCTCAGCGTAGGGCGGAGCTTCAGGTCTCGCGCGTTTTCGACGTCCACGCCCCTCTTCTTCCCGCGCGGCGTCCCGAAGATGGCGCCCGATGGCGGGAAACGGCTCCGATTGGCAGGAAATGGCCCCGAATGGCGGGAAACTTCACTCAGGTATGTATAAAGTCTTTTTCAGGCACGCAATACCCGTTTGTGGCGGGTTGGTCGCAATCCTGCCGACTACGCCAAAGCTGACTCCCCCTGGGCGGTGGGGTACTCGGAACCGGGCTTCTGTACGATGCTAGGGGTAGTAGTGGCAACCCGATCCCGTGGCTCAGGGTGGTCAGACCAAATTGTGGCAGTCTATTTATAGATTTGTGAATATCCGACTACGCCACCCGTGGATTGCGGTCAGGGATAACTGCCACTGCGAGGCAGACCGCTGATGTTGGTGTGCAGCACAGGAGTAGGATAACTCCCCATGGGAAGAGTGTAGCCTTAGGGCTGTGTAGGTGGATGTTGGGGGTGATAGTACAGGCCGCAATAGTAAGAGTTCAGAGTCCGCTTCAAACAGTTCAGGGTCTTTATTGAAGATATTATTAATGACCCAACAGTAGTACCGGTTAGGAATGGGCCTGGGTGTCTGAGAGCATTCGGGGAACCCCACTGGTCAGGGTGAGTGTGTGTAGCATCAGCGTCTCTGCCCCTTGCTAGGCAGAGACGCCGTCCCTCTCACCTCCCCGCTCCTGGCGCGGCATCCTCCAGTGCTTCTCTCCCCGCTGCTTCTGGCGCGCACTCCTTCCCCGGCAGTGTGCTTAGGGCGCGCTCCCCCTCTCTTAAAGGGACCGCGCGCGCCGTCCTAAGGAGTCCCCGGCCAATTGCCGGAGGACCTCCCATATATAAGGCACCTCCTCCAAAATGGAGGTGCCCGAGCAAAGTTGTTTGCACTGTGTCTGATCTTTGCTTCAGCCCTCAGGTCCCGCTGCTAGCCTGACTCCCCGTCCTGCCTGCCAGCCTGTTATCTGCCCGTTACCTGCCAAGCCTGCCAGCCTGTTCACCTGGAGCGCTCACCTGTTACCTGCCTTGGCTGTCTGTCCGCTCACCTGGGAGCACCCGCCTGTTATCTGCTGTGTCCGTCGCCGGCTCACCTGGGAGCGCCCACCAGTTACCTGCCTCGTCTGTCTGCCCGCTAACCTGGGAGCGCCCACCAGTTACCTGCCAGCTACCTGCCTCGTCTGTCTGCCTGCTCACCTGGGAGCACCCGCCTGTTACCTACTGTGTCCGTCAGCCCGCTCACCTGGGAGCGCCCACCAGTTACCTGCCAGTTTCCTGCCTCGTCTGTCTGCCAGCTCACCTGGGAGCACCCGCCTGTTTCCTGCCAGCCTGCCTGGAGACCCTGCCGTCACTTGCTGTGACCACCTTCCTGGTAAACCTAAAGACTGCTACTTGCCCGGCTTTCTCGAACTGTGACCACCTGTCGGCTACCAGAGACTTCCGCCCACTTGCCGTGTCCATCCGCCATACAGGTCAGTCCCAGCCATCTGACTCGTGGGAGCCACCTGCTCTCTTACAAGGTCGTCCCCAGAGTAGCACCTGGTCCCTCAGCCCGGATCCTCCCTGGTCACGGTGTCGTTTGCTGCCGTACGACCAGGGTCGGTTCGGGTGGATACTTAGTCACGCCCCTCTGGGTCCCTCCTTGCACCTCGCCAACACTGTTCAGCCAGAGACAGCGTAGGGGCAATTTAACTCATTAACATATTGCCTGTTGGCAAATAGAACCCCCAACTAAAGCTCTATAAAACTTAACTTTTAATAATTAAATCCTTATTATAGTAGTAATTTATATTAAAATTTCAATATAGGCGCAGGTAGTGAGGACTATCAGGATTATTCAATTGGCATAACTGTGTATCCAATAGCCATCCTATCTATTTCCATTATCATATGCTTGTGGCCGCAGACCACTTATTGCACTATTCCCTACCTGTCCTATTGTAAACTAAAATTATAGCCTCCCCGACATGTTTCGCCTAACCGGCGTCATCAGGGGATAGAGGCTAAATGACATATATTGGAATTTTAATATAAATTACTACTATAATAAGGATTTAATTATTAAAGTTAAGTTTTATAGAGCTTTAGTTGGGGGTTCTATTTGCCTCCTTGCACCTCGGCACAGAGGTTCCACCACCCGGACCCGTAACGGTGTGTAGGCCTACCGTTCTCTCTATGCTCTTTCTGACTATCCCCCTCTTTGTGGTGTAATAGCCCACGTCCCTGAGCTGGCCGTGTACTTCTCGCCTGTATGACTTGCGACTCGGGCCTTGGGTACCTTTTGCTTTCTCCTCGCTGTACTGGTCCCTCTGTGTGGTGGAGCCTCCAGGCTTCTTAGGCAAGGGACCTGAAATCCCTCGCGGGTTGGTTCTCTGCTGCTAGGCTTATAACCCTGACAGCCTCGGACCCCAATGTCCGGTTGTGTGATTCTCTCAGCCAGGACCGGCTCTCGTCGCCTCTGTCCCTGGCTCGCAGTCTATCCTCTGCCTCACGGACTCCTCAGCTGCTGCTTACCTGTCCCTCTTCTCTGAGAACCTTTCTGGTCACTTCAGAAGTGGGTTCTGGTCTCTCTAACCCTGCCCCAGTTCCAGCTTTTATAGGGCAGCCAGCTCCCCCTACTGGCCTGGGACAGGAGGTGCTGCATGCTAATGGTCCCTAACCAGGGAACCTCCCTCCTGCTCTCAGACACAGATTATTGTTTGTGGCATCCAGGCCTGGGGTGACACCTATTCATATCCCCCTTTTTGAGTGACCGCCCTGGGCCATGGACCGGGCCAGCCACCGTGATGCCCTCCCGGCAACCGGAGGCCCGGCTGCCGAGTACCCCACAGTCCTGGGGGCGAGTCACTTCACAGTTTGATTTCACAGAAGTTTGATTTACTTGGAGTTATATTCTGTTGTTTAAGTGTTCCCTTTATTTTTTTGAGCAGTGTATATAGGTGATCCAGAGTATAATCACCCTGAAGAGTACACCCTCTATAAAGAGTGTCTATCCACCATAGCATGTATACCTGTTTGTGGAGCCCACAATTCAAAACAATTCAAATCACATTCGTACAGGACTCCTAGTTGAAGGACACCCATAATCAATTGTGGTCACCAATACTTGCTTGAAATCTGGGAGGCACCCCATGTAGGATCGAGGCGATACATGTGGGGTCTAGGGTCTTGCTTTTTACATGCCTCTCTAAACTTTCCATCTCCTACATGGGGTGCTACTGCGGGTGCCGGTGACCATTATGGGACATGTAAATTTCACATTGGCAGATAAATTACAAAGGCAATATTTAAATATTAGGCAGGTCACTGAAAGCACAGTGACCTGTCAGAACGATAGGAATATGTGGCTCCCCTGCGGGTCCTGTTGCCACAGAGGTACTGCATCCCAGCCAGAGGTGTGGCACCCCACTCTCGGGTAAAGAGGGAATACTACCCGGGACCCTCACACCTACATCCAACACTACACCACTCCAGACCAGCAGGAGGGGCAAGATGCACTTGTTCACTGCTGAACCCTGTCCCTGACTGGAAGGGGGGGAACCAAGAGAGGGGGAACCATGTAGTGGGTGTGGGTGGAGGAAGAAGTTCAGTGGAGCACAGAGGGTAGGAGTATAAAAGGGAGGGTAGAAAGTTCTAGAAAGAGGTTCTGAGGGGAATTCTGCTCAGGGGCAGTTCAGTTCAGTCCTGCTCAGGAGAGCAGAGGAGTGGGGCCTAGTGAGAGAGGCCCAGGAGGAGAGTGATGAAAGAAGACAGGAGCAGTGAGGAGGGCTCCAGAGAGAAAGAAGGGATCCAAGGGGCACGGCGAGTGCAGGATTCCACCGGTGCGCCCGAATTTACGCTGATGTGGAGGGATCAGGCCGCAGTAGGGGACCGGCCCCAGCCTAGTGGAGTACTTTAGGTCTCAGCTAGCAAACCAGAGGTTTTCAGGTGCTGTAGCCACACTCCACACTTAGTCGCCGAAAAGATGGCCATAGAGGACCAAGGGGACACAGAGGACGTCGCCCGACAAGGCCTGCGGCCACTGGCTTGGGACACTGGGTGTGAGGCGCAGGGCAGGAGGGCGAGAGCCAGCGCAGAGAGACGACCTGGAGAGGTACAAAGAAAGGGGTTCCGTTCAAGTGCTTCCAAGATACCTGAGAGTTGGCTAGATCACTTCCCCGGAGGACACAGGAAGACGTGGGCGGTTATAACCTGGCCATTGTAACTTGGAGCAGCTTAACAACTGTAAGTAAAGCCTGAAGACTGCACTTCACTGTGTCCTTGATTAATTACTGTGTCACCAGCCCTGCACTACACTGTCCCTGCTGGCAACATCTACTTTTAAAAATCACCATCTACTGCCCTGGAGCTTAGCTCTACCTGTGGAGAGCTGAACCAACTTTGCTGTGTCACCATCAGCTCCAGTAGATCTGCACCGCAGCGGCGGCCCCATATAGCCGCATACCACAGGTGGCGTCACGAACATTATCCCAAAAACTTTATTCCCCTTTTCTTTAATTATTTGACCGCCCGGTTACCGAGTACCCCAAGGCCCCAGAGGGCGCGTCAAATACATAATAAGAGCACCAGTTACAGCCCCTCCCTAAAGTTCCGCCCCATAGCACGAACATATCATTATGGCAGAACTGAAACTAAAGATTATAAAAGAACCACAGAACGGATTTTATCAACTAAGGTATCATTTTAATCAATGTAATGACGCCCACCTGACAGTGTATGTGGTTTACATAGCACAATCCTGTTGACAGGTGCGCTTTATAAATAAATTCCTAAATACATTTAATTAGCAAATCACAATAGTTTTGTCTAGGGAAGTACTGTAATCATTGTAGGACAGGTTTCTCTCAGTGTAATAACAAGGCGGCGGCCATTTTAATTATACAGTGATTACCTCTCTAGACAAAACTGTGCTGATTTGCTAATTAAATGTATTTAGGAATTTATTTATAATGATATTTCCTTTTTAGTTTTTTTTCCATTCTCTGAGAACCCCTTTAAGAGACCCTGCTTGTCATGGGTTCACTGTGTGGTCTGTGGCAAACTGGCAACCCCTTACAAACATACAACTTGACAGAAGCTTTTATCATATTTTTCTTGTTCTGTAAACTAGATAACCCACTTGGGGAGTTTGTTCTGGCTAAATAAATTAATGTTGTTTTTTTTCATCTTTTTTTTAATAAGAATCATTCAGCTGAAACATTAAAGTTAATTTGCGCATAATTTAAGTTGCTCATTGTCACTTGCTGCCTGTGCACATTAAAATGTGTAACTGCATTATGGGCAAAAATATTAAGAAAATCAATTTGGCTGCATGTGTGTCCTTTCTCTTTATAGTTCACTAAACTTTTGTGCAAGGCTGTAGATTTTTTGTCTTTTTCCATATCAGTCATTTTCCTAGTGGACATTAAAATATAATTGTACAGTGTCCTTATTATTTATAATTTAATCATACCAAATTGTACTTCTGTTTTGTAAAAGATTATAACTACTATAGTACTGCCCCCTATGTGCAATAATATAGCTACTATAATACTGTCCCCTATGTACAAGAATATAACTACTATAATACTGCCCCCTATGTACAAGAATATAACTACTATAATGCTGCCTCTATGTACAAGAATATAACTACTATAATACTGCCCCCTATGTACAGGAATATAACTACTATAATACTGCCCCCTATATCATAGATTGTAAGCTTGCGAGCAGGTCCCTCTCTCATCCTGGTATCTGTTGAATTATGTGATTATTGTTATTCTGTAATGTCTTTTATTGTCTGTACAAGTCCCCTCTAAAATGTAAAGTGCTGTGGAATATGATGGCGCTATAGAAATAAAAATTATTATTATATTATATACTGGAATATAACTACTATAATACTGCCCCTATGTACAAGAATATATAATTACTATAATACTGCTCCTATGTACAAGAATATAACTACTATAATACTGCCTCATATGTACAAGAATATAACTACTATAATACTGCCTCATATGTACAAGAATATAACTAATACAACACTTCCCCCTATGTACAAGAATATATAAAATATACAAAAAAGTTAATGTCTGCTCACCACCTCCTGGAGCGCACGGCTCCTGCTGTGCGGCAAGTTTTCAGAACTTAGAAAGGAATAAGTCCAGCGCTATAAGTCCATAAAAAAATCCATTCTTCATTTATTTCATAGCTTCAAGTAGTATAAAATCCATTAAGTCACAGTTCAGACATTAAAAACATACACATTTCGACGCAAAGCAGTGATTCTTAATCATTGACAATGGATTTTATACTACTACTGTCAATGATTTTTTATGGACTTATAGCGCTGGACTTATTCCTTTCTAAATACTATAATACTGCCCCCTATGTACAAGAATATAACTACTATAATTCTGCCCCTATATGCAAGAATATAACTTCTATAATACTGCTCCTATGTACAAGAATATAACTACTATAATACTTTCTCCTATGTACAAGAATATAACTACTATAATACTACCCCTATGTACAAGAATATAACTACTATAATACTGCCCCCTGTGTACAAGAATATAACTACTATAATACTGCCTCTATGTACAAAAATATAACTGCTATAATACTGCCCCCTGTGTACAAGAATATAACTACTATAATACTGCCCCCTATGTACAAGAATATAACTACTATAATACTGCTCCCTATGAACAAGAATATAACTACTATAATACTGCTCCCATGTACAAGAATATAACTACTATAATACTGCTCCCATGTACAAGAATATAACTACTATAATACTGCTCCCTATGAACAAGAATATAACTATTATAATACTGCTCCTATGTACAAGAATATAACTACTATAATACTGCTCCTATGTACAAGAATATAACTACTATAATACTGCCCCTATGTACAAGAATATAACTACTATAATACTGCTCCTATGTACAAGAATATAACTACTATAATACTGCTCCTATGTACAAGAATATAACTACTATAATACTGCCCCCTATGTACAAGAATATAACTACTATAATAGTGCCCCTTATATGCAAGAATATAACTTCTATAATACTGCCAACTATGTACAAGAATATAACTACTATAATACTACTCCTATGTACAAGAATATAACTACTATAATACTGCCCCCTATGTACAAGAATATAACTACTATAATACTGCCCCCTATGTACAAGGCTATAACTACTATAATACTTCTGCCATTGGAGAAGAATATAACTACTATAATACTGCCCCCTTTGTACAAGGATATAACTACTATAATACTACCCACTATGTACAAGAATATAACTACTATAATACTGCCCCCTATGTACAAGAATATAACTACTATAATGCTGTCCCCTATGTACAAGGATATAGCTACTATAATACTGCCTCCTATGTACAAGAATATAACTACTATAATACTGCTCTCATTTACAAGAATATAACTACTATAATACTGCCCCCTATGTGTAAGAATATAACTACTATAATACTGATCCCTATGTACAAGAATATAACTACTATAATACTGCCCCTATGTACAAGAATATAACTACTATAATACTGCCTTCTATGTACAAGAATATAACTACTATAATACTGCCCCCTATGTACAAGAATATAACTACTATAATAGTGCCCCTTATATGCAAGAATATAACTTCTATAATACTGCCAACTATGTACAAGAATATAACTACTATAATACTACTCCTATGTACAAGAATATAACTACTATAATACTGCACTCTATGTACAAGAATATAACTACTATAATACTGCCCCCTAAGTACAAGAATATAACTACTATAATACTGTCCCCTATGTACAAGGATATAACTACTAGAATACTGCCACCTATGTACAAGAGTATAACTACAATAATACCGCCCCCTATGTACAAGGATATAACTACTATAATACTGCCCCTATGTACAAGACTATAACTACTATAATTCTGCCCCCTATGTACAAGAATATAACTACTATAATACTGCTCCTATGTACAAGAATATAACTACTATAATACTGCCCCTATGTACGAGGATATAACTATTATAATACTGCCTCTATGTACAAGAATATAACTACTATAATACTGCTCCCTATGTACAAGAATATATCTACTATAATACTTCTGCCATTGGAGAAGAATATAACTACTATAATACTGCCCCCTATGTACAAGGATATAACTACTATAATACTTCTGCCATTGAAGAAGAATATAGCCTCTATAATATTCTTTCCTTGTCCCATGCATTCTACATTCCCGCCTGTAATGGAAGTTGAATGGTTAGTATTCTCTATATTCAGTATATTGATATATTTTTCTTATATTCATGTTTTATCTGCTCTTTCTCGGGTATTCCTACCTGAGTTTGATGCCAGTGAGTGACATTTTACATTTCTGTAATATAGAAAGCTGATGAAATCTAGAATAATTGGAGACTCTTTATGGTAATATGAAGCACATGCTGGAATATTTGGCGATTACTAGTAGATGGAGCGCTCCTGCTGTTTGTCTTAATCACTCACGAAAAAAATGGGTATGATACATAGTTTATGGGGGTGTTACCATCTTATGAAATGATGGAACACTGCTAGGATATGCTATCTCTTTGTGTTTCTTCGCAGCTAAATTGCAGCACTGCCATCTCTTCACTCTCGGGATCTGTGATGGTTCCAGAGATTGTACCTGCACTGATCATACAGTTTTGACAAAACCTAGCTGCTTGCAATATAAAAATGAAATCCCTGTTTAAGAAATCCAATATATATGCAAAATATTTTATTATAAATACTATAATATTTTGAATTTGGCAAATACTTTCAGCACCAACCATTTGTGAGTTCTCCAAGAGTTTACAATGCTGATCAGCTCTTCGTAGGTGGGACTGAAGCTCTTCTTGTCTTCAAGTAAGTGGTGGGCGGTTCTCCAAAGAACAGGACAAAAACTGGTTGATTTTAAGGAACAATGGAAGTAAAAGCCTGGAAACTGTACTCTTATCTGGTAGGCAACTTTGTATTGTAGCCTTAGGTTCTCAGGAACTATTTGCATTAAAGGGGTGGTCCACTTTAATCTGTTCTTACATATTAGACAGATCCTTTGACCATAAGGTGATCACTAGATGTTCTTCTCTACTGAGACCTCCAGTGATCATTTGAGATCTGTGCACGGTACGAAGTAATCAATTTTCTTGTAGCACCACCAGAAGTGAAATATTACACAATGCCAATTCATATCAGCAGGTTATGTAGGTCTGTGTTATGTAGGACTGGACAGGTTCTCCAGAGCGAGAGACAATCCTTTTAGCCTCTAATAAAATTGGTCTAAAACTTTTCACTTTTTTTTTTCCTGGCAGGCTCTATCTCATAATTTGCAATTGAGCTGGAGGTGGAAAAGAGCTGATATGATGTCTCCCATGCACAGCACAGCACACAGAAAAGGATTCCTGCTCATTAATTATTTTTCAGCACACAGAACGAGGTAGCAGAAACATTGATGAAATTATATAGCAGTACTCATCGTTGTAGATGTGAATCCAGCTCTGGAGAAAAATAAAAGACGTGTTAGAAAGCTCAGCACGATTTGTCTGCCTCTCCTTCTGCTGGTTTTCTCACGCTGCACCTCATTTCTCCTCTTTTTACCCTATCCGTAGAGTATAAAAAGTAGGTGTAACCTGATATCTCACTGGGTTGGAAGTCGGTCTTGTCTTGAGCAAGATGGAACTGAGCTGTTTTCAAAGTGGATGGTGAGCTTAGAAGGCAGGGAGGATGGGAAGAAGTGGCTCATAAGTGGAGAAAGAAGCAGAATTCTCTGATAAGATATATTACAAAGTTTCTTATATTCACCTGTACTATTAATTTATGCAAAGTTTGTTGAAAGCACAGTTTCCTTTTAAGCACAACATCCCGTTGAGAGTTTTAGCTTGTCTCATTGCATCATATATGCTCCTTTAATTCTGAACTGCCAAAATAAAGAATAATGTTTGCAATGGGTCTTTTTTTCCTCCTTTCAAAGCCGAGTGGCCGGGATACAACTCTCTTTCTACAGTATCAGAAAATCTGAAGCCGGGAAGGCCAAGGTCAGAAAAACCACCTCGGAAGCGGTAAAGTCCCTTCCTCCACCGTCTGTCCCCGCTGCCAATAATCACTGGCGCAATTTACTTTCCCTGATGCCAAATTAGTTTTTGCATTTCCGACAACGATTACTTTGGAAGCCGTAGCCCGGTGCTTGGGTCCGACTGCTGAAATGTCAATGGCTTCCTCGCACTCACCACACCGCGCTGCCTCACAATGAACAATCGCTGCTCGCAGGACTGGAAAAATAAAATGTGTTTTCTTATGCGCACTGGGGCCGACTGTAGGGAGCTGCGCTCATATACTTAACCTCAAGACTTCAATGAGGTCTACACCTGGAAAATTGTTTTAGTGCATGTATTCCGTCCCACAGTAGATCATCAATTATGTTTCAGCAGTAACATCTGGACCGGGGGGCTGAATTATGGGCTAATATTAAACACAGGGGTTTCCTATTGCATTGCAGATTTGGTACTGTTGTATTATTTCTGATCGGTGGCTTAGCCAGCCGTACGGACTCGCTCATTCATCTCGCACAAGACATGCTGGATGCAAACAGTGGATGCAACCGGACAATTTTTTTGTTATTGATTAGGTGTTTAGCGTTCGGAC
The DNA here is from genome assembly GCF_046119375.1 of Phyllobates terribilis. Classification (NCBI taxonomy): domain Eukaryota; kingdom Metazoa; phylum Chordata; class Amphibia; order Anura; family Dendrobatidae; genus Phyllobates; species Phyllobates terribilis. The sequence goes on from NW_027362765.1 coordinate 79,968,263, forward strand.
CCCCAAAAGCAAAGTAATGACAAATCCTAGTGATATGTCCTGACTTTACAAGATACAGGTGCATCTCTCTAAATTAGAATATCATCAAAAAGTTAATTTATTTCAGTTCTTCAATACAAAAAGTGAAAGTCATATTATATAGAGTCATTACAAACAGAGTGATCTATTTCAAGTGTTTATTTCTGTTAATGTTGATGATTATGGCTTACAGCCAATGAAAACACAAAAGTTATTATCTCAGTAAATTAGAATACTTTATAACAACAGCTTGAAAAATGTTTTTAAAATCCGAAATGTTGGCCTACTGAAATGTATGTTCAGTAAATGCACTCAATACTTGGTCGGGGCTCCTTTTGCATCAATTACTGCATCAATGCGGCGTGGCATGGAGGCGATCAGCCTGTTGCACTGCTGAGGTGTTATGGAAGCCCAGGTTGCTTTGATAGTAGCCTTCAGCTCGTCTGCATTGTTGGGTCTGGTGTCTCTCATCTTCCTCTTGACAATACCCCATAGATTCTCTATGGGGTTAAGGTCAGGCAGTTTGCTGGACAATCAAGCACAGTGATACTGTTGCTTGTAAACCAGGTATTGGTACTTTTGGCAGTGTGGACAGGTGCCAAGTCCTGCTGGAGAATGAAATTTCCATCTCCAAAAGGCTTGTCGGTAGAGGGAAGCATGAAGTGCTCTAAAATTTACTCGTAGACGGCTGCGCTGACTTTGTTCTTGATAAAACACAATGGACCTACACCAGCAGATGACATGGCTCCCCAAACCATCACTGATTGTGGAAACTTCACACTAGACCTCAAGCAGCTTGGATTGTGGCCTCTCCACTCTTCCTCCAGACTCTGGGACCTTGTGGAGTGTGTCAATGACTGCCTTCTGGACATCTGTCAAGTCAGCAGTCTTCCCCATGATTGTGGAGCCTACTGAAACAGACTAAGGGACCTTTTTAAATGCTTAGGAAGCCTTTGCAGGTGTTTTTTGTTAATTATTTTAATTTACTGAGATAATGACTTTTGTGTTTTCATTGGCTGTAAGCCATAATCATCAACATTAGCAGAAATAAACACTTGAAATAGATCACTCTGTTTGTAATGACTCTATATAATATGAGTTTCACTTTTTGTATTGAAGAACTGAAATAAATTAACTTTTTGATGATATTCTAATTTAGTGTGATGCACCTGTATGTATACCCTTTTAAGGTCCCCTCTATGAGCAAAAGATTATACTCCATGCAAGGAGCATCTCGGTTCTCTTTTTTGTTTGTGTACTTACCTTTGGTCGTATACCTACTTTTCATTTTTGAGAAACCTATACTGTGTACTGCTGCCACATTTTTGCTTTCTGTATATGTATTGCTACCTAGCTTTTCTTGTTACATCCTCTTTCGGAAGGGTTGTATAATTGGGGTTGGAAAGATTTTCGAAAGTTAATTTTAGTGTTATACAAAATGTAAGGTAAAAGAAAAAATGGTTATGTATGGGGTAGTGTAAAAGAACAAAAACACATATCACAGCTAACAATATGGAAGCCACTAGCAGAAGCGCCACCACCACCACCTGTCCAGGCATTAGTACTACCAAACAAAAGTCACAATTGCCCTCTCTTCCCTCTGGCAATCATATTAATGGGGAGAGTAGATTGGGATAGATGGCACATCACTTGCCTCAGTCACAGCAGGATGATGTTACCTCTGATAGTGACACTGTCAGTTTGAGCCCGTGTTCTGCAAGGAATGGTCTCACTGATCACAAATGACTACGAAAAATATTTGTTCGCCTATATTTTAATTTTGAAAAAACATAAAAATTATTTGTTTTAATAATTGAGCTGTTCGTTACTACCAAGTTACCACCCGTTTCTATAGTGAGATCATTTTGACAATACTGAGTCAGTGTTTGTGCTAAAGAGCTTGAAAGAAGTAAAAAAAATAGATAATCAATTTGCTGCAAATTTAATTTTTGGCTGCAATTTTCAATGAAGACCACTTCTGGCGACATCTCCAAACAGTGGATGGTGTAGCTTAGTCCCATTGGTTGCTACCAGTTCTGAGCTGATGGCACTGCTGGACATTTCAAAGGGAAGTCAGCATGATGTGTCTATCATCTGCTGCACTAAGTTTCCTTGACCAACAGCTAGATCTACAGTCCTCACTGTTGCCCGTTTCCTGGTTCTTCTTTAAAAGAGCTTGAACAGCACATCTTAAAACCTCAGTCCGCTGTGAAAGCTTTTCCTAGGAGAGATCTGGCTGATGCAGTATAACTACCTTGGATGTTGTTCCTGTGTCTTCCACACCCTCATTTTAGTAGCAGAGTTTGACTGTTCCTCATGGTTATAGGAAGTCTCTCCCCCAGCAGTTCGCCCCCATCTGTTCGCCCCCAGGTACATTTCGCTCCCCCACATTTCGCCCCTATCATTTCGCCCCCAGGAAGATTCGTCCCCGCACATTTCGCCCCTGCACAGTTTTGCCCCCGGACGGGGGACGAACTGGGGAAGATATGTGCGGGGGTGAGATGTGCGGGGGCAACAGATCCTGGGGGCCAAATGCTGGGGACGAAATGTGCGGGGGCGAAATGTACCCGGGGCAAACTGCTGGGGGCGAAACATCCAATTCCCGTTCCTCACAGAACTGGGTTTTTTTTTCAGTTAATGATTGTCACAAATTGCATATGAAATTAATGATCATTATCACTTTTTTGGTATAAGTGGTTTCTCATAAATCTGAGTAAAATCCGACAAAAATCCTGAATGTGCAAGTTTATCTAGAAGAAGGAAAAAAGGGGGTCACCAAATATTGATGGCATTTAGATTTCTCTATGTTCATTCAGTTTTGCTGATTTATAAAAAATAAACTATTAACATTTCTAGTTCGGAAATTATTCCTACTTTGCAGCATTTTTCCACACCTGCCTAAAACTTTTGCACAGTACTGTAGACGTACAGAGCATGTGTTGTTGCACTTTTCTGCTTCATAGGTAAGTTTGCCAATATTTCACTTGTTGAGGGAGGAGAGGTGAAATGTCAGTGTTTACTATGACATAACAAACACATAGTAAACCCAGGGGGTGTAAATCACAGTCGTAAAACTTGCAGTTTTAGTCCTGGGTGAGCACTCAGCAGTCACTGGGATAAATACACAGATAGAGCCGCACTCGATTTAATCTCCATAAAACAGAGAGTCACTTATTAAATATTAGGGCACTTTTTATGCAGAGAATAAAGTTTGGTTTGGAATGAGAGTCTTTATCACATCCGGGTCTGTCCACATAAGCTATTTTTATGTTAACATTTGGATAACTCTCAAGTTTTGTTTTTATCTTAACCTCAATTCTTGTTTTACCCGAACCTCGCCCAGTGATGCTCTCACAGGTCCCCCACAAATTTTGATGCTCAGTCTTGTGGCTTGAAGGTCTTGTTAGGGCCATCAGTATCTACATGGTGGAGCAGGGATCTGGCGGTTCCTTGCTCCAATCTGTGCCTACATTTGAAGTCGGGACAAACCTCTCAGGTCAGCAGGACAGCTCCCCAAATTCAGGACTGTCCTACTGGTTCCTGGAGAGTTGGGAGGTATATGTTTGGTATACGCACAGGGAAGCTCCTGAGTAGTAGATATGGTATAAACAGGGCTGGCCTCAGCACCCGGAACCCCCGGGGCAAGCGCAGGGGCCCACTCATTGTCAGGGACCCTGGCATGCTATAGGGCCCATGAACGGGGTAGCCCGGTGCTAGAACCCATGAGTGAGCCCCCCACTTGCTTAGGACCCCCGGCAGTTGTAATACTTACCTCTCCCTGCTCCTCCTCCAGGGTCTTCTGACACTCTGACGTCTCAGGTCAGAGGGTGCGATGACGTCACTACAGCGTGCCAACTACTCTGAGCGTCACAGTGCAGAGAGCCGGAAGACGCTGAGGAGTCCAGAGCAGCGGCCAGCGAGGAGAGGTGAGTATTTGAGTTTTGTTTTTTATGTATGGAGCAATATATGGGGCCCATTATATATGGAGCATTATATGGGGCCCATTATTCTGTATGGAGCATTATATGGGGTCCAGTATTCTGTATGGAGTATTATATGGGGCCCAGTATTCTGCATGGAGCATTATATGGGAGCCATTATTCTGTATGGAGCATTATATGGGGGCCATTATACTGTATGGAGCATTATATGGGGTCCATTACTCTGCATGGAGCATTATATGGGGTGTAGCGCCGGCGTCCCTGCCCTCTGCTAGGCAGGGACGCTGTTCCCCTCACCTCTCTGCTCCTAGCCCGGCGTCCTCCTCCCGCTCTGCTGGCAGCGCGCGCTCCTTCCCGGCCACTGTGCTTAGGGCGCGCGCGCTCCCTCCCTCTTAAAGGGGCCGCGCGCGCCGTCCTAAGGAGTCCCCGGCCAATGGCCGGAGGACTTCACCATATATAAGGCACCTCCTCCAAAATGGAGGTGCCCGAGCAATGTTGTTGCAATGTTCACTACTCTGCTTCAGCCCTCAGGTCCCGTTGCCAGTTACCTGCCAGATACCTGCCAGATTCCTGCCAGCTTGCTGTCTTATTCCTGCCTGATATTCTGCTACCTGCCTGCTAGCCTGAGGTCCGACGGTCTGCCTTACAACTCCTGTCAGTCTGTCTAAGGACCAGCTTGCCCGCTCACCTGGGAGCGCACATCAGCTACCTGCCTGCTTGCCTGAGGTCCGACGGTCTGCCTTCCAACTCCTGTCAGTCTGTCTATGGACCAGCTTGCCCGCTCACCTGGGAGCGCACATCTGCTACCTGCCTGCTAGCCTACCTGGAGGCTCCGCCGTCACGTGCTGTGACCACCTGCCTGTCCAGTGACTTCTGCCCGCTCACCTGGGAGCGCTCATCTGCCGCCTGTCTGTTGGTCTTCCTGGAGGCTCCGCCGTCACATGCTGTGACCACCCGTTTATCCAGAGACTCTCGCCTGCTCACCTGGGAGCTCACGTCTATCATCAGCCGCCACAGGTCGTACCAACCCTTTACCCAGAGACTGCCCCGGTCACTTGCCGTGACCATCTGCCCGTTCATCCAGAGACTGCCCCGGTCACTTGCCGTGACCATCTGCCCGTTCATCCAGAGACTGCCCCGGTCACTTGCCGTGATCTCCTGCCCGTTCATCCAGAGACTGCCCCAGTCACTTGCCGTGACCTCCTGCCCGTTCATCCAGAGACTGCCCTGGTCACCTGCCGTGACCTCCAGCCCGTTCACTCAGAGACTGTCCCGGTCACCTGCTGTGACTGCCTGCCCGTCTTCCCTGGTCGCCACCCGCTCCCTTACAAGGACCGCCCCCTTGTATAGTAGCTCAGAGGTTCCGCCTCCCAGACCCGTTACAGTTTGCTCGGGCCATGGAACCCGGTGGCACCCAAGCTCCCTTACTCTCGGACCTGTGTCATGAACTGTCCCGTCAGAGGTCCCAACAGGAGTCCATCCTGGGTCACCTGCGGAATGTCAATACTCGCCTGGACACTCTGACTGCTCCACCAGCAACCACCGCCAGAGCCATGACTCGCAATCCGGCAGCTCCGCTGCCCACCAATACTATGGTATCCTACCCCGGACCCCGGCTTTCCGCACCTCCTCGCTTCGGAGGCGACTCCGCTCAGGCTCGGGGCTTTATAAATCCGTGCACCCTGCACTTTGAACTCCTGTCCCACCAGTTTAACTCTGACTGGGCCAAAATTGCCTTCATCATGTCCCATCTCACCGGGGAGGCCCTGGCCTGGCTAAATCCTCTATGGGAGAGAGGAGACCTCTGGTGTCCGACTTGCCTGCCTTTCTCACGGCTTTCCGGAAAGTCTTCGACGAACCTGGACGGAAGACCTCATCCGCATCATCTCTGCTACGCCTCCGTCAGGGAAGTCTCACCGTGGGCCAATATGCCATACGGTTCCATACCCTTGCCTCGGAGCTGGCCTGGGATAACGACGCTCTGGTATCTGTCTTCTGGGAGGGTCTGTCCGGCCGTATTAAAGATGAACTTGCCGGTCGAGACATTCCTACCACTCTCGATGACCTAATAACTCTTGCCACCCGGATTGACCTACGGTTCCAGGAGCGTGCCAAAGAAGTCACCCGTGAGAGGAGGTTTCCACGTCTAGCTCCTACTTTTCAGAAATCCGTCACTCCCTCCGTTTCTCCCCAGGTACACTCTCCTGAGCCTATGCAGGTCGACCAGACCAAGATGGTCAAAACCCGTCAGGACTTACGCCGTGCCGAGGGGAGCTGCTTCTACTGTGGCAGTAAGGAGCACCGGATCCGTACCTGCCCGGAGAGGTCGGGAAACGCCTGTGTCTAGGTTCGCTCAGAGAGGTCGACCTAGACAAGAATAAATCCTCTCCATCTCTGCTGCTGTCAGTCTCAATTATCTGCGGGGAGAATCGTTATTTCGAACTAGCCCAACTTGACTCTGGAGCGGCCGGGAATCTTATTTCACAGGCCCTGGTAGAAAAATACCGCATTCCCACCAAACCTCTGGCTATACCATTATCTGTCGCTGCTGTGGATGGGGGCCTCTTACCACGTCCCATCCAACTCATCACCGAATCCGTAACTCTGCAGGTGGGAATGCTGCATTCTGAGAGCATCTCTTTTCATGTTCTGCCTGGACTCTCTCACGCCCTCTTGCTAGGTCTACCTTGGCTCCAGAGACATGCACCCGTGCTTGACTGGCAGACCGGAGAAGTCCTTCGCTGGGGACAGGACTGCCATAAGACCTGTCTGGTTCCCGTCCATCCCGTCCGTCCTTCTCCTACCCCAGCTAATCTACCTGGACTTCCGATTCCTTATTGGTCTTATGCTGATGTCTTTAATAAAAAGGAGGCAGAGACACTACCCCCTCATAGACCATACGACTGCCCTATCGACCTGTTACCTGGTACTACTCCTCCCCGTGGGCGTATTTATCCATTATCCGCTGCTGAGACCCGGTCGATGTCCGAATATATTGAGGAGAATCTGGCCAGGGGATTCATCCGGAAATCTACCTCCCCGGCGGGAGCAGGCTTCTTTTTCGTCAAAAAGAAGGACGGCTCTCTCCGTCCCTGTATAGACTATAGAGGCCTTAACCAGATCACGGTGAAGAATAAGTACCCCCTTCCGCTCATTCCGGAGTTATTTGATCGTCTGAGGGGGGCTAGAATCTTCACCAAACTGGACCTCCGTGGGGCGTACAACCTGGTTCGTATCCGTCAGGGGGATGAATGGAAGACGGCATTCAACACCCGGGACGGCCACTATGAATATCTGGTAATGCCCTTTGTTCTCTGTAACGCTCCTGCCGTCTTTCAAGAGTTGGTCAATGACATCTTCCGGGACCTTCTCTACTCCTGCGTAGTGGTGTACCTGGACGACATCTTGGTCTTCTCTCCGGATCTCCAGACTCACCGGAGGGACGTTCGTCAGGTCCTGCTCAGGCTCAGGCAGAATCACCTCTTCGCTAAATACGAGAAGTGCCTCTTTGAGCAGACCTCGCTTCCGTTTTTGGGCTACATTATTTCTCAGACCGGCCTACGAATGGATCCAGAGAAACTGTCTGCCATCGAGAAATGGCCTCGACCGGAGGGGTTGAAGGCCATTCAGCGATTCCTGGGCTTCGACAACTACCACCGCCTCTTCATACCACACTTCTCTTCCCGGACTGCCCCAATTTCCGCGCTCACCCGTAAGGGTACTAATCCCAAAGAATGGCCGCCCGAAGCAGAGGAGGCCTTTCTTTCCTTAAAACAGGCCTTCTCTTCCGCCCCGGTGCTGCATCGCCCGGACGGCAACAAGCAGTTCTTCCTGGAGGTTGACGCCTCCTCCTCTGGAGCCGGAGCGGTACTTACTCAAAAATCATCTTCCGGGAGGATGGTAACTTGCGGCTTCTTCTCTAAACTCTTCTCCTCCTCAGAGCGCAATTATTCCATAGGAGACCGAGAGTTATTGGCCATCAAACTGGCATTGGAGGAGTGGCGTTACCTGCTCGAGGGGGCTCTTCACCCGGTAATAATTTACACTGACCACAAGAACTTGGCTTACCTCCAGCATGCCCAGAGACTTAACCCGCGCCAAGCCCGGTGGTCCTTGTTTTTTGCTCGCTTTGATTTTGTTCTTCATTTTCGCCCGGCTGACAAAAACGTCAAGGCGGACGCCTTGTCTCGATCCTTTCTGGTGTCTGATCTCGAGGAAGATCCGAAACACATCATCGATCCCGCCAGAGTAATGCAGGTGGCTCCCGTGAGTCTAAATCGTCTCCCTCCCGGAAAGACGTTCGTATCTGTACCTGATCGGGAGAAGATCCTTCACTGGGGTCACTCGTCTAAACTGGCTGGCCACGCCGGTCAGAAAAAGACCCTCCAGCTTATTACCCGGCACTACTGGTGGCCTACCCTGCACAAGGACGTAATAGACTTTGTTTCTGCCTGTGTGTCCTGCGCCCGCAACAAGGTTCCGAGACATCTGCCAGCCGGTCGCCTCCTTCCGCTCCCAGTACCTGCTGCCCCCTGGCAGCATATAGCAATGGACTTTATAACTGACCTCCCAGTCCCTGCCGGTTGTACGGTCATTTGGGTGGTAGCTGACCGCTTCTCCAAGATGGCTCATTTCGTTCCCCTGCCTGGCCTCCCGTCTGCACCCGAGCTAGCTAAAGACTTTATTCGTCACATCTTTCGTCTTCATGGCCTGCCCCTCCACATCGTGTCGGATCGTGGGGTACAGTTCACCTCACGCTTCTGGAGAGCCACTTGTAAACTGCTAGACGTCACCCTGGACTTCTCTTCCGCTTACCACCCACAGTCCAATGGTCAAGTGGAGCGGATCAATCAGAACCTGACCAGTTACCTCCGGCACTTCGTTAATGCCCATCATTCAGACTGGGTGGATCTCCTACCATGGGCCGAGTTCTCTTACAACAATCACGAGAGCGAATCCTCCTCCAAATCCCCGTTTTTTGTAGTCTTCGGTCAGCATCCTCGGATTCCTTTTTCTGTCTCCACCTCTGTGGACAACCCGGCTGCGGAATCTCTCGTTAGCAAATTTTCCTCCATTTGGGAGAGTACCCGATCCGCACTCCTTCAGTCGTCCGAATGGATGAAAAGACACGCTGACAAAAAACGCCTGGATCCTCCACAATTTCGTCCTGGAGATAAAGTCTGGCTCTCATCTAAATATGTCCGACTCAAGATACCTTCTTACAAGTTAGGGCCTCGGTTCATCGGTCCTCTGGAGGTCATCAGTCAGATCAACCCGGTGGCCTATAAATTGAAACTCCCGGCCAACTTACGAATCCCTAACTCCTTCCATGTATCTCTTCTCAAACCTGTGGTACTTAACTCTTTTTCCAAGTCTACAGGTACGCCTCCTGCTCCGGTTTCTGCTGAGGACGAGTTTGAGGTAGAGAACATTCTTGCCACCAAAAGGGTAAGAGGAAAGACCTTTTTTCTAGTAGATTGGAAGGGGTTTGGTCCTGAGGAGAGAACGTGGGAGCCCCGGGAGAACATCCATGCCCCTCTCATCTTAGCTAAATTTCTGTCTGGCCTAAAAAAGGGGGGGCCTAAAGGGGGGGGGTACTGTAGCGCCGGCGTCCCTGCCCTCTGCTAGGCAGGGACGCTGTTCCCCTCACCTCTCTGCTCCTAGCCCGGCGTCCTCCTCCCGCTCTGCTGGCAGCGCGCGCTCCTTCCCGGCCACTGTGCTTAGGGCGCGCGCGCACGCGCTCCCTCCCTCTTAAAGGGGCCGCGCGCGCCGTCCTAAGGAGTCCCCGGCCAATGGCCGGAGGACTTCACCATATATAAGGCACCTCCTCCAAAATGGAGGTGCCCGAGCAATGTTGTTGCACTGTTCACTACTCTGCTTCAGCCCTCAGGTCCCGTTGCCAGTTACCTGCCAGATACCTGCCAGATTCCTGCCAGCTTGCTGTCTTATTCCTGCCTGATATTCTGCTACCTGCCTGCTAGCCTGAGGTCCGACGGTCTGCCTTACAACTCCTGTCAGTCTGTCTAAGGACCAGCTTGCCCGCTCACCTGGGAGCGCACATCAGCTACCTGCCTGCTTGCCTGAGGTCCGACGGTCTGCCTTCCAACTCCTGTCAGTCTGTCTATGGACCAGCTTGCCCGCTCACCTGGGAGCGCACATCTGCTACCTGCCTGCTAGCCTACCTGGAGGCTCCGCCGTCACGTGCTGTGACCACCTGCCTGTCCAGTGACTGCTGCCCGCTCACCTGGGAGCGCTCATCTGCCGCCTGTCTGTTGGTCTTCCTGGAGGCTCCGCCGTCACATGCTGTGACCACCCGTTTATCCAGAGACTCTCGCCTGCTCACCTGGGAGCTCACGTCTACCATCAGCCGCCACAGGTCGTACCAACCCTTTATCCAGAGACTGCCCCGGTCACTTGCCGTGACCATCTGCCCGTTCATCCAGAGACTGCCCCGGTCACTTGCCGTGACCATCTGCCCGTTCATCCAGAGACTGCCCCGGTCACTTGCCGTGATCTCCTGCCCGTTCATCCAGAGACTGCCCCAGTCACTTGCCGTGACCTCCTGCCCGTTCATCCAGAGACTGCCCCGGTCATCTGCCGTGACCTCCAGCCCGTTCACTCAGAGACTGTCCCGGTCACCTGCTGTGACTGCCTGCCCGTCTTCCCTGGTCGCCACCCGCTCCCTTACAAGGACCGCCCCCTTGTATAGTAGCTCAGAGGTTCCGCCTCCCAGACCCGTTACATGGGGTCCATTACTCTGTATGGAGGATTATATGGTGCCCATAATACTATATGGAGGACTGTGTGGTGTCCATAATACTGTATGGAGGACTATGTGATGCCCATAATACTGTATGGAGGACTATGTGATGCCCATAATACTGTATGGAGGACTATGTGATGCCCATAATACTGTATGGAGGACTGTGTGGTGTCCATAATACTGTATGGAGGACTGTGTGATGCCCATAATACTGTATGGAGGACTATGTGGTGTCCATAATACTGTATGGAGGACTATGTGATGCCCATAATACTGTATGGAGGACTATGTGGTGTCCATAATACTGTATGGAGGACTGTGTGATGCCCATAATACTGTATGGAGGACTATGTGATGCCCATAATACTGTATGGAGGACTTAGTGGTGCTATAATACTGTATGGAGGACTATGGGGTGCCCATAATACTGTATGGAGGACTATGGGGTGCCCATAATACTGTATGGAGGACTATGTGGTGCCCATAATGCTGTATGGAGGACTATGTGGGGCCCATAATACAGTATGGAGGACTATGTGGTGCCCATAATATTGTATGAAGGACTATGTGGGGTCATTATACTGCATGGAGGACTCTATGGGGCCCATAATACTGTATGAAGGACTATGTGGTGCCCATTATACTGTATGCAGGACTATACTGTCCGGTCTGCACTGTGCGCTGCGAGTATTCGCCGGTTTCTGAGCTATTGTTGAATTTACTATAAATATCCCTCATGTAATGTAAGAAGTGAAATCTTTGCATTGTACTATATATATATATATTTCTCTGCGGTATCTCTGCATCATGAATCGTGGTATGTGTTAAAGGGGCCCACTGAGACTCTTTCGCCCGGGGCCCAGAAAAACCTGGAGCCGGCCCTGGGTATAAACACTACATCTCCCACAATGCACCGCAGCAGAGAATGATCCATACAGACCCTGAACCTGCTGATGTAAGTCATGATCAGTATCCGACGTTGCAAAATTTTCCAAGTAATGTGTAAATTGAATGCATCCTTGATTGAAGCACACAGCCGTTGTCTCTCTGCCATTTACTCTGGTAAACTACAAGCTGCTTTCGGCTTGTTCCTACTAGAGGTTGGGGGTGTGTGGACGATGTATGGCGGCGAAATAACAGCAATTCATGAAGTGGCCTGTGTCCGGCCGAACATTGCAGGAAGAAGAGGAAAAGTTCTAGCACTCGGCTTTTTTTTTTAAATTAATATAAACGTGGAAATTACAAAAAGATGGGTTATTATACTGTATGGAGCCGAGCACAATGTGGGAAGTATTCATATATGGAGGCACAGGAATGACTATTATTATTATTTGGAGGCACAGAGGGGACATTATTATATGGAGGGGCATTAATATATGGAGGCACAGATGGGAAATTATTATATGGAGGCAAAATGTGGCACAGATGGGGCATTATTATATGGAGGGGCATTATTATATGGAGGCACAAAGGGGACATTATTATATGGAGGAACAAAGGGAGCAATATTATATGGAGGCACAGAGGAGGTATTATCATATGGAGGTACAGAGGGGGCATTATCATATGGAGGCACAGAGGAGGTATTATCATATGGAGGTACAGAGGGGGCATTATTATATAGAGGCACAGACAAGACATTATTATATGGAGGCACAGAGAGGGCATTATCATATAGAGACACAGACAGGACATTATTATATGGAGGTACAAAGGGGACATTATTATATGGAGGCACAGAGGGGGTATTATATGGAGGCAAAGAGGGGGCATTATCATATGGAGACATAGAGGGGACATTATCATATGGAGACATAGAGGGGACATTATCATATGGAGACACAGAGGGGACATTATCATATGGAGACACAGAGGGGACATTATTATATGGAGGCACAGAGGGGACATTATATGGAGGCACATAGTGGGCATTATTATATGGAGGCACAGAGGGGGCATTATTTATATGGAGGCACAAAGGGGACATTATTATATGGAGGCACAGAGGGGGCATTATTGTGTGGAGGCACAGAGAGGGCATTATCATATAGAGACACAGACAGGACATTATTATATGGAGGTACAAAGGGGACATTATTATATGGAGGCACAGAGGGGGTATTATATGGAGGCAAAGAGGGGGCATTATCATATGGAGACATAGAGGGGACATTTTCATATGGAGACACAGAGGGGACATTATTATATGGAGGCACAGAGGGGACATTATATGGAGGCACATAGTGGGCATTATTATATGGAGGCACAGAGGGGGCATTATTTATATGGAGGCACAAAGGGGACATTATTATATGGAGGCACAGAGGGGGCATTATTTATATGGAGGCACAAAGGGGACATTATTATATGGAGGCACAGAGGGGCATTATTGTGTGGAGGCACAGAGAGGCATTATATGGTGACACAGAGGGGACATTATTGTATGGAGGCATCGAAGGGGCATTATCATATGGAGGCACATAGGGGGCATTATCATATGGAGGCACAGAGGGGGCATTATTATATGGAGACACAGAGGGGGCATTATTATATGAAGGCAAATAAATTACATTATTATATGGAGGTACAGAGAGGGGCATTAATATGTGGAGGAAAAGAGGGGGCATTATTATATGGAGGCACATAGTGGGTATTATTATATGGAGGCACAGAGGGGGCATTATCATATGGAGGCACAGAGGGGGCATTATCGTATGGAGGCAAAGAGGGGGCATTATCATATGGAGGCACAGAGGGGGAATTATTATATGAACACACAGAGGGGGCATTATTATATGGAGGCACAGAGGGGACATTATTATATGGAGACACAGAGGGGGCATTATCATATGGAGGCACAGAGGGGGCATTATCATATGGAGGCACAGAGGGAGAATTATTATATGAACACACAGAGGGGGCATTATTATATGGAGGCACAGAGGGGACATTATTATATGGAGACACAGAGGGGGCATTATCATATGGAGGCACAGAGGGGTCATTATCATATGGAGGCACAGAGGGGGTATTCCCTAGAGTACTCGCATAGATTATCATGCCCAATTCCCCTTTATTGGTGATGTAACATTGTGTGGACCGCCTCATCTAAAATGCATTTTGGTGAATGATCCCTATTGTGACAGATGCGCTTTGCAAGCTAATACTGCAGAATTCATAAGAAATTTTTAAGGATTTGGAAACTACAATCTTGCCCTTTAAATCGTTACAACAGTTAAAAATTATTTATAAATGAGTAATTTTAGATTATAATTTAGATTATAATAAATCCTTTTTCTGACTTTCCCTTGGACACCAGGGACATGTAATAATAAGCAATACTATTATATCCACATTTTAGTGATGTATGAAATGTGTAATGTCAGAACAAGGCCACATGGTGGCAGCAGAGATCCAGCCTGTAGGGATGATGGATGAGCCTGTATGCGGCGGCCCGGACTCTCATCATCTGTGAAGAATGACTCTCATTGTGGAGCTGGACTAATGATGGCGCTAATGTCTCAGCATAAATGCAGCTTATATGTCAGCATCGCCGCCTTGTTGAATCTCGCACCAGATAGACACCTGACGGAGATAATTCAGGAGTGATTCTATGTAACAGATTATTATGATCTGGGGAGATGGAGGGATAAGTGTATACCTGCCACAGACGCCCCCAATATACCTGCACAGATGCCCCCAGTATACATACCACAGACACCCCCAGTATGCCTGCACAGATGTCCCCAATATACCTGCATAGATGCCCCCAATATACCTGCCACAGACGCCCCTGTATACCTGCACAGACGCCCACAATATACCTGCACAGACGCACCAGTATACCTGCACAGATGCCCCCAATATACCTGCACAGATGCCCCCAATATACCTGCATAGATGCCCCCAATATACCTGCCACAGACGCCCCTGTATACCTGCACAGACACCCCCAATATACCTGCACATACGCCCCAGTATACCTGCACAGATGCCCCCAATATACCTGCACAGATACCCCTAGTATACCTGTCATGAATGCCCCCAGTATACATACCACAGACACCTCCAGTATACCAGCACAGATGCCCCCAGTATACCTGCACAGATGCCCCCAATATACCTGCCACAGACGCCCCAGTATACCTGTCACAGATGCCCCCAGTATACATACCACAGACACCCCCAGTATACCTGCACAGATGTCCCCAATATACCTGCACAGATGCCCCCAATATACCTGCCACAGATGCCCCAGTATACCTGCACAGATGCCACCAATATACCTGCACAGATACCCCCAGTATACCTGTCACAAATGCCCCTAGTATACATACCACAGACACCCCCAGTATACTTGCACAGATGTCCCCAATATACCTGCACAGTTGCCCCCAATATATCTGCACAGATACCCCTAGTATACCTGTCACGAATGCCCCAGTATACATACCACAGACACCCCCAGTATACCTGCACAGATGCCCCCAGTATACCTGCACAGATGCCCCCAATATACCTGCCACAGACGCCCCAGTATACCTGCACAGATGCCCCCAATATACCTGCACAGATACCCCCAGTATACCTGTCACAAATGCCCCTAGTATACATACCACAGACACCCCCAGTATACCTGCACAGATGTCCCCAGTATACCTGCACAGATGCCCCCAATATACCTGCACAGACGCCCCCAGTATACCTGCACAGATGCCCCCAGTATACCTGCACAGATGCCCCAAATATACCTGCACAGATGCCCCCAATATACCTGCCACAGACGCCCCAGTATACCTGCACAGATGCCCCCAATATACCTGCACAGATGCCCCAATATACCTGCACAGACGCCCCCATATACCTACACAGATGCCCCCAATATACCTGCACAGATGACCCCAATATACCTGCACAGATGCCCCCAATATACATGCCACAGACGCCCCAATATACCTGCCACAGACGCCCCAATATACCTGCACAGATGCCCCAATATACCTGCACAGATACCCCCAGTATACCTGTCACAGATGCCCCCAGTATACATACCACAGACGCCCCCAGTATACCTTCACAGATGCCCCCAATATACCTGCACAGATGCCCCCAATATACCTGCACAGATGCCCCCAATATACTTGCCACAGATGCCCCAGTATACCTGCACAGATGCCCCCAATATACCTGCACAGATACCCCAAGAATACCTGTCACAAATGCCCCCAGTATACATACCACAGACACCCCCAGTATACCTGCACAGATGCCCCCAGTATACCTGCACAGATGCCCCCAGTATACCTGCCACAGACGCCCCAGTATACCTGCACAGACGCCCCCAATATACCTGCACAGACGCCCCAGTATACCTGCACAGATGCCCCCAATATACCTGCACAGATACCCCCAGTATACCTGTCACAAATGCCCCCAGTATACATACCACAGACACCCCCAGTATACCTACACAGATGCCCCAGTATACCTGCACAGATGCCCCCAATATACCTGCACAGATGCCCCCAATATACCTGCACAGATACCCCCAGTATACCTGTCACAAATGCCCCCAGTATACAGTACAGACCAAAAGTTTGGACACACCTCATTTAAAGATTTTTCTGTATTTTCATGACTATGAAAATTGTACATTCACACTGAAGGCATCAAAACTATGAATTAACACATGTGGAATTATATACTTAACAAAAAAGTGTGAAACAACTGAAAATATGTCTTATATTCTAGGTTCTTCAAAGTAGCCACCTTTTGCTTTGATGACTGCTTTGCACACTCTTGGCATTCTCTTAATGAGCTTCAAGAGGTAGTCACCGGAAATGGTCTTCCAACAATCTTGAAGGAGTTCCCAGAGATGCTTAGCACTTGTTGGCCCTTTTGCCTTCACTCTGCGGTCCAGCTCACCCAAAACCATCTCGATTGGGTTCAGGTCTGGTGACTGTGGAGGCCAGGTCATCTGGCGTAGCACCCCATCACTCTCCTTCTTGGTCAAATAGCCTTTACACAGCCTGGAGGTGTGTTTGGGGTCATTGTCCTGTTGAAAAATAAATGATGGTCCAACTAAACGCAAACCGGATGGAATAGCATGCCTCTGCAAGATGCTGTGGTAGCCATGCTGGTTCAGTATGCCTTCAATTTTGAATAAATCCCCAACAGTGTCACCAGCAAAGCACCCCAACACCATCACACCTCCTCCTCCATGCTTCACGGTGGGAACCAGGCATGTAGAGTCCATCCGTTCATCCGCACAAAGACATGGTGGTTGGAACCAAAGATCTCAAATTTGGACTCATCAGACCAAAGCACAGATTTCCACTGGTCTAATGTCCATTCCTTGTGTTCTTTAGCCCAAACAAGTCTCTTCTGCTTGTCGCCTGTCCTCAGCAGTGGTTTCCTAGCAGCTATTTTACCATGAAGGCCTGCTGCAGAAAGTCTCCTCTTAACAGTTGCTGTAGAGATGTGTCTGCTGCTAGAACTCTGTGTGGCATTGACCTGGTCTCTAATCTGAACTGCTATTAACCTGTGATTTCTGAGGCTGGTGACTCGGATAAACTTATCCTCAGAAGCAGAGGTGACTCTAGGTCTTCCTTTCCTGGCCCGTTCCTCATGTGAGCCAGTTTCTTTGTAGCGCTTGATGGTTTTTGCAACTGCACTTGGGGACACTTTCAAAGTTTGCCCAATTTTTCGGACTGACTGACCTTCATTTGTTAAAGTAATGATGGCCACTCGTTTTTCTTTACATAGCTGCTTTTTTCTTGCCATAATACAAATTCTAACAGTCTATTCAGTAGGACTATCAGCTGTGTATCCACCAGACATCTGCACAACACAACTGATGGTCCCGACCCCATTTATAAGGCAAGAAATCCCACTTATTAAACCTGACAGGGCACACCTGTAAAGTGAAAACCATTTCCGGTGACTACCTCTTGAAGCTCATCAAGAGAATGCCAAGAGTGTGCAAAGCAGTCATCAAAGCAAAAGGTGGCTACTTTGAAGAACCTAGAATATAAGACATATTTTCAGTTGTTTCACACTTTTTTGTTAAGTATATAATTCCACATGTGTTAATTCATAGTTTTGATGCCTTCAATGTGAATGTACAATTTTCAAAGTCATGAAAATACAGAAAAATCTTTAAATGAGAAGGTGTGTCCAAACTTTTGGTCTGTACTGTACATACCACAGACACCCCCAGTATACCTGCACAGATTCCCCCAGTATACCTGCACAGATGCCTCTAAAATACCTGCCACAGACGCCCCAGTATACCTGTCACAGATGCCCCCAGTATACATACCACAGACACCCCCAGTATACCTGCACAGATGCCCCCAATATACCTGCACAGATGCCCCCAATATACTTGCCACAGACGCCCCAGTATACCTGCACAGATGCCCCCAATATACCTGCACAGATACCCCCAGTATAACTGCCACAGACACCCCCAGTATACTTGTCACAGACACCCCCAGTATACCTGCACATATGCCCCCAGTATAACTGCCACAGACACCCCCAGTATACCTGCACGTACGCCCCCAGTATAACTGCCAGAGACACCCCCAGTATAACTGCCACAGACACCCCCAGTATACCTGCACGTATCCCCCAGTATAACTGCCACAGACACCCCCAGTATACCTGCACGTATGCCCCCAGTATAACTGCCACAGACACCCAGTATACCTGCACGTATGCCCCCAGTATAACTGCCACAGACACCCAGTATACCTGCACGTATGCCCACAGTATAACTGCCACAGACACCCCCAGTTTACCTGCACGTATGCCCCCAGTATAACTGCCACAGACACCCCCAGTATACCTGCACGTACGCCCCCAGTATAACTGCCACAGACACCCTCAGTATAACTGCCACAGACACCCCCAGTATACCTGCACGTATGCCCCCAGTATAACTGCCACAGACACCCCCAGTATACCTGCACGTATGCCCCCAGTATAACGGCCACAGACACACAGTATACCTGCACGTATGCCCCCAGTATAACTACCACAGACACCCAGTATACCTGCACGTATGTCCACAGTATAACTGCCACAGACACCCCCAGTATACCTGCACAGATGCCCCAAGTATAACTGCCAGACACCCCTAGTATACCTGCACAGATGCCCCAAGTATAACTGCCACAGACACCCCCAGTATACCTGCACAGATGCCCCCAATATACCTGCACAGATGCACCCAATATACCTGCACAGACACCCCCAGTATACCTGCACGTATGCCCCCAGTATAAGTGTCACAGACACCCCAACTATACCTGCATAGATGCCCCAATATACCTGTCTCAGACTCCTCAGTATACCTGCAGAGACAGCCCCAGTATTCCTGCCAGATACCCCCAGTATACCTGTCCCAGACTCCCCAGTATACCTGTCCCAGACTCCCCAGTATACCGGTACAGATGCCCCCATTATTCCTGCACAGACACTCCCATTATACCTATCACAGACTCCCCCAGTATACCTGTCCCAGATGCCCCAGTATACGTGTCCCAGACGCCCCCAGAATGCATGCCATAGATGCCACCAGTATACTGGCACAGATACCCTAGTATACCTGCACACATGCTCCCAGTATGGCTTTCCCAAACTTCTTCAGTATATCTGTCCCAGTTTCCCCCAATATACCTGCCACAGACATCCCAGTATACCTGTACTAATGCTCCCAGTATGCTTGTCCCAGACTTCCCCAGTATACCTGACACAGATGCCCCCATATACCTGCACAGGTGCCCCCATATATCTGCACAGACGCCCCATATACCTGCACAGACGTCCCCATATACCTGCACAGACGCCCCATATACCTGCACAGATGCCCCATATACCTGCACAGATGCCCCCATATACCTGCACAGATGCCCCATATACCTGCACAGACGCCCCCATATACCTGCACAGATGCCCCATATACCTGCACAGACGCCCCCATATACCTGCACAGACACTCCCATATACCTGCACAGATGCCCCATATACCTGCACAGACGCCTCATATACCTGCACAGACACCCCCATATACCTGCACAGATGCCCCCATATACCTGCACAGACGCCCCCATATACCTGCACAGACACCCCATATACCTGCCCAGATGCCCCCATATACCTGCACAGACACACCTTTGCATTCTCTGCACAGCTGTCCCCTCCCGTGTTCTTCCAGGGGGCATTATTGTACCTGTCACACGCTGTCAACAGGTGACTGATCGGGGCATATCACGCTCCACCGAATAATAAACCTACTGTAATGGGATTTGCTACAGAGTCCTCCATGATAGACGCCTGACATCCTCTCCTGAGTCCTGATATCATCCATACACATGTCTGCAGCCTGAGGATGATCTGTCTACTCTGTGCCTAACCTACCATGCATTGTCCATTCATTTCTCTGCTGCCCAAAACGTGTTAATTCTGGCAAATGCGAAAAATAATAGTGATATTATAGGGAACTCTGGAAAGTCTTGTCATGAGAAGTGGACATACCGTATGTGAACAGCTGTATTCTCGTCCTCTCTGGTATTTAGCCCCCAATTCTGGTCCGATCACACATTTATGATATATCAAGTTTGCCAGGCTTTGACTGCTCCACCAGATTACCAGGGCATCTGCTAAGGTCCAGCACAATGCAACCCCATAGGTACCATCGCTAGCAAATGGAAAATGAGCAGTACCTCCACTCAGTCAACACTTCCCAGCTTCCATTTTGTGGCTTGGACCAAGATAAAACTCTAGACCACAAGGGATATATATTTTTTACTCATGTGTTCATACACATACAATAACTATTATTTCCAATAATCCACTGTGTCCAAGGTATTTATACCCATCCCCACCCTACACTACTAAGTTCTCTCCCCTAAATAATCAGGATAATTACATTTAACATCTGGGTAAATCTAAACTACTCTGGACCTCCAGGGATACATTTTAACTTATGTGCTTAAATACCGAAAATAACAGTTTTATATTGTATGAACCAATTTAACTCAGAATCTCACTCACTTGTTTGTTCCAGGGCCCTTGCCAAGAAGGGCCAGATCAGCTTGAAGGACTGATGCTGGGTTAAAATGAGTTGGTTAGCTGCGGTTCCGGGATCTTAACTGAGTAGGCAGGGTCGATGTGCTCTACGAGTAGAAGAGGATCCCCACATTGTTTAATACCAGTTGTGTGGTGTGGTGTTCCGTGTCTTTCATGTCTCGGATGGCCGAGGATGGCCATCGTTAAAGAAGAGGGAAATGTAAGAAGATGGAAGTTCCACGTTTCCCCTTGTTGATATGTGCTTTGATGTGATGCATTATAATGTTTTACATTGTTATGTGCTAAAGTTTTATCTTACATAGTCTATAGCAGTGAAGGCGTCTTAGTAATTGACCCCATTTTAAAACTTTTAATTTTTGTGTATAAGTACATGCGTTAAAAATATATCCCTGTTTGTCTAAAGTGGTTTAGTTTTAGTCCAGGTGGTTTATTAAAGTGATGTAGTTAATTGTCGTCCAGGGGAATGAGTCAGCATCCCCAGCGCTGTGAGGTGGTGAGGGGTTTTTCAGCTGAATACCTTGTGTGGTTTTTAGAGCTAACAACTATCCTATGTTTGGGTTAAAAATATGCCCTCGTGGGCTACAGTAACTTTCCAGCTTTAACTAAGATAGTCTAGTGAAATAAACTCTTCTGCTACTCAAGACCACAAGGGACATGATACCCCATGCTTTCATGTACATAAAATAACTCTGTTAGCTCTGAGAACCCCACTACACAGCAAATATTAAAACCTCTCACTACCTTCGACAACAATACATGAACGCCTCCCATAGACTACTTGAAGTGATACTTCACAATCTCTGGAGCCCACCAGGGGCATATTTTGAACCCAAGTGGTTTTATATATATTTACATGGAAACCACTTACTGCCTTAGCCCATTTAGGATACAGACATGAACAGCTTCACTCACCAACATTTCCATACTTATTACAATTAAACCCTTCACTCCTATAAACCACCTGGGATAAACACTCTAGACCAACAGGGATATATTTTAAACTTTTACACATGTATATATTGTAAAATGGCCGGTGGACAGGTCCTTGAGGGGAGATATGTATCATCGAGGTTGGTATCTTCGGTGATGTAAACCCGGGAAAGCATGCTCCAGCACGTATAATGCTGAGAGGGTTAATAGGGCGTTTCAAGGCCGGATTTTGCGAGCAGTCATAAGAGATGGGTGGGAATGGCTGCTCACATATCTCCATCCTGGGGGCGTGGTTTTGCAAATAAAATGGAGACCAGGTGTCTCATTCAGTGTCTGTGTCTGGAGATGTGTGGATATCCAGTGTGTTGGTCTGTGCTAAGCATTTCAGAACTGGACACTGACCTGAGCAGGCGAACTCGCAATATTGTATGAACATTTTGCTTTGTTTCCACTTTGTGCCGAAAAAGGCTGTTTTTATGTTTTGCTTCCTGAGCGGTTTATGCTGTCTTAATAAACTAGCCTGGATATTCCAATGAAAATGCTTCCTGTGCCTACCTCAACCGCAGCTGAATTAGTACAAACCCTACAATTGGTGTTAGAAGCACGGGCGCGAATCCCAAGGGGAAGTGTGACTGCTACAGGAAACCGTATATGTCCTAGGTCCAGCCAGCAAGGGACGTCCGGCAGCATGGAGGATCTGATAAAGCAACTGGTGCAGGCTAATCTCCAGCAGCATCAACAGCAGCAGCATCAACAACAGCACCAGCAGTGGCAACAGCAGCAGCAGATGCAGCAGCAGCACAAGCAGCAGATTGAACTTCTAGCCGAGGTGATGCGTGGCAGGGCACCGCCCCACCCCCAAATCCAGGTGATGACTCACACATGAGGAAGACGGTAAGAAGAGCATTACAAAAGATGACCCCGGGTGATGACGTTGAGGCGTTCCTGACAGTTTTTGAGATGGTGGCGGTTCTGGCGCCATATTTAACAGGGGAGCCGCAGAAGGCCTATTATGACTTTGCCTTGCAGGAGGCAAAAGAATACGCCAAATTGAAGACTGAGATCTTGCCACGCTTAGGAGTGACTCTGACTGTCAGGGCGCAACGGGTGCACCACTGGGCCTATTACAGTTACAAACCTGCCAAGTCCTAAATGTTTGACCTCCTACACCTGGTCTAAAAGTGGTTGCTACCGGAATCTTCCTCCCCAACACAAATGGTGGAGAGGACATGGACAGGTTCATACACTCCCTTCTGAGGCGGTGCAATCCTGGTAAGGCCAGGGAGATCCCCATAATGCCGATGACTTGGTGGTGTTAATTGAAAGGTACCAGGCGGTCGAGAGTGCTTTGGGGAAGCAAGGGGTTGTAGCATATCTATACTGGGGTTCCCAAAGGGGGGCGTACACCCAAAAGAAGGGAAATAGAGCCATAAGGGGGGTGTCTAAGAGTCCTGGAGGGGAGTTGCTGCCAAAGACCCCATCCAATAACGTTATTTATTGGAGATGTCACACCCCGGGTCACATAGCCAGCGCCACCCGTTGCCCCCTGAAGAACGAGCCAATGGACTGCAGCATAGGACAGCGCTGCTCGTACATTGCATATCCTGCCTGTAGTGCTGTCCCTCAATCAGGCGAGGGACCGCAGGCATGCCCTGTGTCAGTGGATGGTGGGCAAGTGACTCTTCTGTTGGACTCGGGGAGTTTGGTAATCCTAGTGAGGGCCACAATTCACCATTGTCTGATTCCGTGGAAAAAGGTGGGCATCCTCTGTATCCATGGGAACGCTAAGGACTACCCTGTGGCCTGAGTTGTCATAGACACAAACTGTGGTGCCGAGTACCATGAGGGGGGCATAGTCAAGGACCCGTTACATCCTGTCATAATAGGGCAGGACTTTGTCATGTTTTGGGACTTGTGGGGGAAAGGGAGGAAGCTGGGTTGTCCAGACAACAACCAGATCGCTCCTAAAGAAACTTCATTGCAGGCTGCAGCTGACGGGTTTCCATTTTGTGTGCTTGTTGGGGGTGAGGATGAGGTAGCATCCCTGGAGGCCAACATCCCTGAGCTGGAGGTGTCCGGGGGAAACTTTGGAACCGCCCAACTTAACTCTAAAAGGGGTGTTTGATAATGTCCTGTTCTTAATGATGTTGCTCAAGAGGCGGGGGCTGACACACGATATCCGTACTTTGCCGTAAATGGGGAATTACTATATTGGGTCACCAAGATAAGAGGAGAGGTAATCAAGCAGTTACTAGTACCATAGTACCACTATCTATCATTGAGGCCCCATTCGATCACATTGTCATGGATCTAGTGGGACACCTGATTAAGTCCGCCAGAGGACATCAGTATATCCTGGTGGTACTGGACTATGCTAAATGATACCCGGAGGCCGTACCACTGTAGTAGAAGCAAAAAAGCCTTCAGGAGAATTCTTGCAGGATGTGTCAAAGATGAGGAGAGATTGCCATCTGCTGGTCAGACACAATCAAATGGAACCAAGATGTGTTAGGAAAGTTGAAGGGGGAGCAGATTTAGACGCTGAACCCGGTCAGGTGACTTCCAGGAAGGATTTCCTGAATATAAAAGTCCAGCGCGCCAAGACTGAGGCAGGATTGGCGCCAAGCTGGAGAGAGGAGCAGATGCGCTCCCATTGTGCTGAGAAGCCTAGCGTGGCAGGCCTGAGCCAGAGGCCTGCGACACATAACAGCCGGACACTGGTGGATGAACTCCGGATTCCCCACAGAGGTGCCCCGAGTGCTGCGCCTGCTGAGGAGAGTCGGGACCAGTTTGCGGTGTTGAGTGAGTTCGCAGGACCCAACGTTGCCCGCCAACAGACGAGGTCTGAATCCCCCTACCCAAGGCTGGAGAGACTGCCTCCAATGGCCAAGCAGAGAAGGAGCTGGGAGAGCGCTGCGCCAGGAAAGTCACGCCAGCGGAAGCAGAGGTGCTGCACACTTCCACTGTTCACCTACGGTACCGGGGGCAGTTGGGTTTAGGTTCTCAGGTTGGGAGGGGACCGGTTGGGGTGGGAGAAGCTAAACTTGATTTGATTGACTTTGTTCAGAAAAGACTTGCGGCCTAGTGGGAATAACCGGTGACCCCCGCCACGGCCATATACAGAGTTAAAGAACTAATGTGGTGACTCCCATGATTGGGTGCATCACACTACCTTGAGAGACTTTGTATTATTACTTCAAATTACTGTTTGTTATCCCTGTTACTATTCCCTTGTTTAGAACACCTGTTACATATATATATATAAATTGTTTATATCCATCCCTGACTATCCTCGCCTTATGTCTCTGTGCGTTGCATTCCAGCACCTGCATTACATTTGGTGTAGTCGACGGGATGTAACATTCAGATGCAGAGGTGGTGGATCAGTCTGTGACTGGGTCCTGTTAGAACTCTCCTGTTAGGTTTTTTCTATCTTGCTGGTCACATGACCTTTTTTGCCTATTTAGTCCTGCTCCGCCCTCCTGGCCTTGCTGGACTTCATTGTAATTTCTACTCTTAAGCTAGCTTGGTGCTTAGTTACCTATCTCAGTCAGTTTAGCTAGGTCTTCGGACCTTTATGTTCTATGTTGTGTGTTTGTCTTTTACTGCTACAATTTCTGCTAGGAGGTGTCCAACTTTATCCCAGTCCCTAGTTCTTGTAGGGATCCCTCCCTTGCATCTATAGGTCTTCGTACAGACTAGCTGAGGACTTTAGCGGGTCTGATCGCAGGATCAGGTTCCCCGTTACATCGCAGGGATCTAGCTTAGTTCTATGGTAGGGACAGATCTCCTTTCCTTAGTGCTTGTAGCAGATCATAACAGTAAGTTCAGCCCAAAAATATCTCTAAGGAAAGACTTCCAGTTTCCATCATGGTGTCGGTTCAGGATTTGGCTCAACGCCTGCAGAGACTCTCTCTGGAGGTGGCCGAGCTCCAACAACACGTGAGTAGCTGTTCTGGAGCACATTCTGTGGAGCCAAAGGTACGTTTGCCTGATTTATTTTTTGGTGATCAACAAGAATTTTTTTCCTTTAAAAATGCTTGTTTGTTGTATTTTCGTTTGAGACCCAGATCCTCTGGTGATGAATCACAGCGCATAGGGTTCATAATGTCACTTTTTCGCAAAGAACCTCAGGGATGGGCCTTTTTTCTCCAACCTAGTGATCCATGCTTTAGATCAGTGGATAGTTTTTTTCTGCTTTGGGTTTGTTGTATGATGATCCTGATAGTGTCTCATCAGCTGAAACTGAATTCAGACTTTTGAGGCAGGGATCAAGTAATGTGGAAAAATATTGTTCTCACTTCCGTCGGTGGTCTGCCCAGGTGGGGTGGAACGATTCAGCTTTGAAAAGTTTGTTTCTTGCGGGGCTAGGTGAAAGGGTTAAGGATTTGCTGATTGCTTATCCTACACCTGGAAACTTGCAGGAGGCAATGCAATTAGCTATATGGGTGGACAGGAGACTGCGTGCAAGGGTTAATGAGAGTAAATCCTCTGCCATGTGAGCTCCGAGTCTTGAGAGGGTCTGTTCTGACATTGGAGAGCCGATGGAGATTGGGGCGATGACACCCCGCTCTCAGGAAAAAGACCGTAGGTCTTCTGAAGGTTTGTGCTTTTATTGCGGGAAATCTGACCATTTTATTAAGAACTGTGTGCTTCGTATGAACAAAGAAAAAAAAAAGGTCAGTTATGCCCGTATAGCCTGTTTAAATACTAAGAGGGTATTTCTTTCTGCTACTACTGCTGCTCAGGAAGAATTAATTGAATTTCGGGTATTTGTGGATTGTGGTTCTACTCTGAATGTGATTGATGGGGGATTCTTGGAAAAACTTAAATTAAAACCCAAACCTTTGTCATCCCCTATTGCTGTGGTTTCTGTCGATGGCTCTCCCTTGAAGAGTGTTACTCACAAGGTCTGTGAATTTCCCCTCACTATTAATGGTATTCACCAAGAAAATTTGGATTTGGTAGTATTAAATAATTTGCCTTCTCCAGTAATTTTGGGGTTGCCCTGGTTAAAATTGCACAATCCTGTACTGGATTGGTCTACCAATGAAATTAAGTCCTGGAGCCCTAAGTGTTATGACAAGTGTTGTAACGGACGTATTGCTGCGGTGGAAAAAGGGGAATTACCTGTACCTATTCAGGATTTTTGGAGAGTTTTTTCCGAGGAGGAGTCACAAATTTTGCCTCCCCATAGAGACTATGATTGTACCATCGAATTTGTCCCTGGAGCGACTCTTCCTAAAAGTCGTTTATTTAATCTTACTATTCCTGAGAGAAAGGCTTTGGAGGAATACATACAGACAAGCTTGGCCGCCGGTCACATTAGGCCTTCCAAGTCTCCTGTGGCTGTTGGATTTTTTTTTGTTAAAAAAAAGGACGGCGGTTTACGTCCTTGTCTGGATTTTCGTGAGATTAATAAAATTACTGTACGCAATCCTTACCCACTGCCATTGATTCCTGATTTGTTTAACCAGTTAGTGGGGGCCAAGTGGTTCTCTAAAATTGATCTCCGGGGGGCATACAATTTGTTGCGCATGAAGGAGGGTGATGAATGGAAGACTGCTTTTAACACTCCTGTGGGTCATTTTGAGAATCTGGTTATGCCTTTTGGTCTTACCAATGCTCCAGCATTTTTTCAGAATCTTATTAATGACATCCTTAGACCTTTGATCGGCAAAAATGTGGTTGTGTATTTGGATGACATTTTGATTTATTCGCCTGACCTGGAGTCTCATTGGCAGAGCGTACGTGAGGTATTACAGTTATTAATTGACAATTCGCTTTTTGCTAAGCTGGAGAAATGTGAGTTCGCTGTACAGAGAATTAGTTTTTTGGGCTACATTATCTCCAGCGAGGGCTTTGAGATGGACCCTGTGAAGGTTCAGGCGGTTCAGGAATGGCCTAGGCCTATTGTTTTGAAATCAATACAGAGGTTTTTGGGTTTCGCCAATTATTACAGAAAATTCATTAAAAAATTTTCTATTATTGTCAAACCACTGACCGATCTCACCAGGAAAGGTGCTAATGCGGTTCAGTGGACTACTGAGGCCATTGAAGCTTTTCTGTTTCTAAAGGAGAGGTTCAGCTCTGCTCCCATCCTTATGCAGCCTGATGTGACTAAGCCGTTTTTGGTTGAGGTTGATGCTTCTTCGGTGGGGGTCGGTGCGGTGTTGTCTCAGAAAAACAAGGATGGAGTACATCCCTGTGCTTTTTTTTCAAAAAAATTTTCTGAGACTGAACTTAATTACGATATTGGTAATCGGGAATTGCTGGCTATTAAACTCGCATTTGAACACTGGTGTCATCTCTTGGAAGGTGCTGAATTTCCAATTCAGGTTTTCACTGATCATAAAAATCTGATCTATCTTGATGCTGCCAAGCGCTTGAATGCCCGTCAGGCTAGGTGGGCACTTTTTTTCTCGCGGTTTAATTTTTCCGTTACTTACAACCCGGGTACCAAGAATGTTAAAGCTGATGCTTTGTCTCGCAGCTTTTCTCCCATGGTCGGTGCTGAGGAGGAGGGGAGCATTTTACAAGAAGGTGTTGTGATTGCTGCTTTGGACTCCGTTTTGGAAGATGAGATTCTTAAAGCACAGGAGAATGCCCCATCTAACACTCCCCATGGGAGGTTGTTTGTGCCTAGGACCTTTAGGAGAGATTTGTTTGTCGAGTGTCATGAGTCTCGGTTGGCAGGTCATCCAGGAATTTCTGAGACCAAGAGACTTGTGGGTTGCAGTTTTTGGTGGCCTGGATGGCAGAAGGAAGTCATTAAGTGGGTGCGTCAATGTACGGTGTGTGCTAGATCTAAGTCTTCACATACTCCTGCAGCGGGGTTGCTTTGCCCTCTGGAGGTTCCTAGTGCACCTTGGACACATCTGGCTATGGACTTTATTACTGACCTTCCCCCCTCTGTGGGTTTCACGGCCATCTGGGTGGTCATGGACCGTTTTAGCAAGATGTGTCACTTGGTTCCTTTCATCAAACTGCCCTGCGCTAAGACACTCGCTAAGGCCTTTGTCAAGGAAATTGTCAGACTACATGGCGTTCCTACTGACATTGTTTCGGATAGGGGACCTCAGTTCGTGGCTCGTTTTTGGCGTGCTTTTTGTGACAGGTTGGGAGTTCATTTGTCGTTTTCATCCGGATATCATCCTGAGTCTAATGGCCAGACAGAAAGGAAGAATCAGGATGTTGAGCAGTTCTTGCGTTGTTTTGTGGCAGACAATCAGGAGGGGTGGTCTGAGTTTCTGCCACTTGCTGAGTTTGCTCTTAACAACCATACATCCTCTTCTGCTGGTTGTTCGCATTTTTTTTGTTGCTCTGGGAGACATCCGTCTTTTGGGTCATTCTCCAAATTGGTATCGGCTGTGCCTGAGGAGGAGAGTTTTTCCGGTGATTTGGAGAGAGTTTGGACGGATGTGCGTGGTAATCTTCAGGAGGCTAACAAAAAATCTAAGAGGTACTTTGATAGGAAACGACAAGAGGTTTTGTTTGCTATTGGTGACATGGTTTGGTTGTCCTCTAAGAATCTGCGGTTGAGGATTCCTTCTAAAAAATTGGGTCCCAAGTTTGTAGGGCCCTTTAAGGTGCTTCAGGTAGTTAACCAATCTGCTGTTAGGTTGGAGGTTCCTACCTCCTGGAAGATTAATCCGGTGTTTCATGTATCTCTGTTGAAAAGAGCTTATGTGTCGGATGGAGACGCCTCTGCCACTGTTCCTCCGGTGGTGGAGGATGGGGAATACGAAATTTCCCGCATCCTAAATTCTAGACGGTATAGAGGGAGTTTGCAGTATCTAGCTTAGTTCTATGGTAGGGACAGATCTCCTTTCTTTCCTTAGTGCTTGTAGCAGATCATAACAGGTCCAGCAGGGGACATATACCCTTGGGGGCAATGCTCAGCCACCTTCCCAAGTTTTCTTTGGGACTGGATAGAAAGATTGAGAAGTATGCTACGCATATATCCCCTCAATCACCTAGCCCAGGCGGAGCTAGCCCTCCTAACCCTTGATGGAGAGGCCTGGCAAACTGTGATGTACCGCCCACCTCGGGACCGTGACACCGTGGACAAAGTGATAAAAATTCTGGAGGACATGCACGATGACACCATGGATCTGGGGCACTTACGCCTGCGGTTATTACAGTGGGTCCAAGGGGAAAATGAGACCATAAACCAATAAGTTAATGCATTACAGGAAGTGACGGCCAATATCGTTAAGAAGGCTCGAGATAAGAACCGAGGACTGAAACCATTGGATGAAGTGTTGCGTGACCAACTGATTGCTGGCTTGAAGGACCCTTCCCTGAGGCAGATCTTAAAGGATCGGCTGCGTTTGAGTTCTGATCTGGGCTTCCTGGAGGTTGGGACTGAAATAAGAGTCATGGAGAAAGAAGTTCCTGTTCTAAAGGCCACAGTCAGAAGCCATGAAGCAACTACTTCTGAATTCACCCACAAAGAGCTCGACTGGGTATGGGAGATCCGTCAGGAAATTCGAGATATTGAGCTGAGCACTATTAGGAAGAACCCTGCTGCCCCCTTGCCGATGGACCACACCGCCCCATGTAGATGGGGGCTACAGCGAGAAAGATGTTCCTACCAAGCTCCAACATGTCATGTACCCAGCCAATTGGTGGAGCGAGGGCCGGAGTGTTGGACCTGCGGCGGTAGGGGGCATGTCTCCAAAGACTGTCAAAACCAAGAATGGAGGAGACGGGGCAGGCGTTAAACTAAGACGCGCCACAGTTGTGGAGCATACCGTGGGGTTTCGAACTTCAGAGAGTGGAAGAGGGAGCTCTGAAGACATTGTCTCCGAGAGGCCCATCATCTGGGCTGAATTTAATGGGCAGCGGATTCGTTGTCTAATGGACACCGGGTCACAGGTGATCACTATGCCTGAGACGTATTTCCAAAGCCACTTTCCTGAAGTTGCTCATTCCTGGAGGGAACCCACTGTTAAGCTGGTGGCGGCTAATCAGCTACCTATCCCAGTAGCGGGAGTAGTATGGATGTCTGTCCGGGCATGCGGAAAGGGATAGTACTGACCACAGAGCCTGGAGGCAATGGGCTCATTGTATCCCTTGGCATGAATGTGCTGAAGGAGGTCGGACAGCTCCTGGCTGAGGGCTGTGACAAAAACAACTGGACCCACGCCACTAGTGAACTAGCCAGCAAGAGAGTACTCCAGCATCTCGTGCGAGTCCGCCAAATTCAAAAATTGACCGCTACCTCTCAGTATCTTGGTAAGGTATCGATACCGCCTGAAGCCACAGTGACACTGCCAGTGGGACAGACTGTACTCACTTTACCGGTACTGGCACATGTGTCCTTAGAGGGCGTGGACATTCAGATTCAACCAATAGAGGGAGAGGAAGCACCCCCCGGACTTCTGGTTGCTCGCACCCTGGCCACCGTGCGGCAGGGCCGGGTGCCCGTGCGTTGCATCAATCTAAGTGGCGCAAGTTTGCAGTTGTTGCCCCGACAAGAGGTGGCGCGAGTTTGCATAATGCCAGAGGATCTTACCAGAGTTGACGCTATAGGGCTGGCACCTGTGGAAGAAGAACCATGGACCCTAGAGGTGTCCCTCAAAAGCCAAGAGAATGGAAGAGAACCGTTGGCTGGGCACCACCTCTTAGAGCAAATGGAGGCTAATCTTACTGAGTTTTATGCCGGCCAGGTCAGACAGATCGAACAACTTCTACAGCGGTATCAGGGAGTGTTTGCACAGCATGAAGACGATTTTGGGTGCACTCGGGACATTCAGCATGAAATACCCACAGGAAATACTGCTCCCATTCGAGAGAGATATCGGCAGATCCCACCTCAAATGTACCAGGAGGTGAAAGAACTGTTGGCCCACATGTTGCGGAATGGCATGATCCGCGAAAGTCAGAGTCCTTTGGCAGCCCCTATCATGCTGGTTCGGAAGAAGGATGGTACCCTGAGGTTTTGTGTAGACTATCGGAAGCTGAATGCATATACAGTGCGGGACTCCTATTCGCTACCCCGAATTGAAGAATCTCTATCTGCACTGGGAAGCGCCAAGTTCTTCTCTTCTCTCGACCTAGCAGGTCCCAGTAGCTGAGAAGGATCGTCCAAACACAGCCTTTGTCCTTCCTATGGGCTTGTTTGAGTTCAATCGGATGCCGTTCGGACTAACAAATGCACCAGGGACCTTCCAAAGACTGATGGAGAGATGCTTGGGGGACCTCAACTTTGAAGCCACTTTAATATATCTAGACGATATAATTATCTATTCCGCTACGTTTGAAGATCATCTCCGCCGACTGGAACAAGTGTTAGAACGACTTCAGAGGCACGGACTAAAACTCAAGCCTTGTAAGTGTTATCTCTTCAAGCGGTAAATTGAATATCTGGGGCACAGTGTGTCCAGTGCGGGAGTGCACCCCACCATGGAAAAAGTAGCTGCAGTGCAGAAGAGGGCCACACCTGCCAACCTAAGAGAACTGAGGGCATTCCTGGAGCTCACTGGATACTACCGCAGATTCATAAAAGACTTCGCTAAGATTGCAATCCCGCTCGATGAATTGCTGAGAGGAACGGCTGGGGGAGTCAAGCGGCAGCCCATTCAGTGGGGCCCACAACAAGAAGAGGCCTTCCGAGCATTAAAAATGGCACTAACGGATGCCCAAATTCTGGCCTACGCTGATTTTTCACATCCTTTCGTGTTGTACACTGACGGAAGCTTGCATGGGCTGGGAGCAGTGCTGGCTCAAGTGCAAGGAGGAAAAGAGCGGGTGATCGCGTATGCCAGTCGGTCGCTCCGGGATACGGAGAAGAATCCGGATAACTACAGTTCGTTCAAGCTGGAGCTACTGGCACTGGTGTGGGCCATGACCAAGAAATTTGCGGAGTACTTGTCGGGGTCAGAAGTACAACTGCGGACAGACACCAACCCTTTGGCCCATTTAGAGATGCAAAGCTGGGCGTGTTGGAGTAGCGGTGGGTCGCAAGGATGTCTAAATACCAGTACAAAATCGCCTATCGGTCCAATGCCCTGAACACTCATGCAGATGCCCTGTCCCGGGTCACTCAGATGGGGCCGAAGAGAGATATACAGTCATGGCCAAAAGTATTGAGAATGAGACAAATAGCAATTTTTCCAAAGTTTACTGCTTCATTTTTTGTATTGGCAATTTGCATATATTCCTGAATGTCAAAGAGTGATCAGCTTAACAGCAATTACTGTACTTGCAAAGTCAATATTTGCCCAGAAAATGAACTTTAACCCCCAAAACACATTTCAACATCATTGCAGTCCTGCCTTAAAAGGAGCAGCTAACATCGTTTTAGTGATTGATCCATTAACACAGGTGTGGGTGTTGATGAGGACAGGGCTGGCGATCAATCAGTCATGATTAAGTAAGAATGACATCACTGGACACTTTAAAAGGAGGCAGGTTCTTGGTATCACTATTTCTCTTCAGTTAACCATGGTTATCTCTAAAGAAACACGTGCAGCCATCATTGCACTGCACAAAAATGGCCTAACAGGGAAGAGTATCGCAGCTACAAAGATTGCACCTCAGTCAACAATCTATCGCATCATCAAGAACTTCAAGGAGAGAGCTTCCATTGTTGTCAAAAAGGCTCCAGGGCGCCCAAGAAAGACCAGCAAGCGCCAGGACCGTATCTTAAAACTGTTTCAGCTGCGGGATCGGACTACCAGCAGTGCCGAGCTTGCTCAGGAATGGCAGCAGGCTGGTGTGAGTGCTTCTGCACGCACTGTGAGGCGGAGACTCTTTGAGCAAGGGCTGGTTTCAAGGAGGGCAGCAAAGAAGCCACTTCTCTCCAGAAAAAAACATCAGGGACCGACTGATATTCTGCAAAATGTACAGGGAGTGGACTGCTGAGGACTGGGGCAAAGTCATTTTCTCTGATGAATCCCCTTTTCGATTGTTTGGGACATCTGGAAAACAGCTTATTCGGAGAAGAAGAGGTGAGCGCTACCAACAGTCTTGTCTCATGCCAACTGTAAAGCATCCTGAAACCATTCATATGTGGGGTTGCTTCTCAGCCAAGGGAATCGGCTCACTCACAGTCTTGCCTAAAAACACAGCCATGAATAAAGAATGGTACCAGAATGTCCTCCAAGAGCAACTTCTCCCAACCGTCCAAGAGCAGTTTGGCGCCCAACAATGCCTTTTCCAGCATGATGGAGCACCTTGCCATAAAGCAAAGGTGATAACTAAATGGCTCATGGAACAAAACATAGAGATTTTGGGTCCATGGCCTGGAAACTCCCCAGATCTTAATCCCTTTGAGAACTTGTGGTCAATCATCAAGAGACGGGTGGACAAACAAAAACCAACAAATTCTGGCAAAATGCAAGCACTGATTATGCAAGAATGGACTGCTATCAGTCAGGATTTGGTCCAAAAGTTGATTGAGAGCATGCCAGGGAGAATTACAGAGGTCTTGAAGAAGAAGGGGCAACACTGCAAATATTGACTTGCTGCATTAACTCATTCTAACTGTCAATATAACCTATTGGTACTCATAATATGATTGCAATTAGATTTCTGTATGTGATATAAACATCAGACAAACACTAATAAAAACCAGAGGCCAGCAGATCATGTGAAAATATAATTTTGGTGTCATTCTCAAAACTTTTGGCCATGACTGTAGATGAGGAGCTTGAAGGTGACGAGATTCTGGATTTCCGCCAGTTAGCCGCTACTTTGGTCGACAACTAGGAGTCCGGAGAGGAGACAAGGCCCACTCAAATTCTGGGCCGCTCAAGAGACGAGTGGATACATCTGCAACAGTCCGACCCAGAGCTGGGAGAATGGGTCGCCCTGGGTCAAAGACCCGACCAGGAGGCCAGAGCTGCTTCACTCCCAACTACCCTACGAATCCTAGGCCATTTGGAAAGGCTCTTCCTGAAGGATGGTTTGCTATGCCAAAGAATTCAGCTACCTCGAGAGTTCGATGTTACCTGGCAGGTAGTAGTTCCAGAAGCGCTAGTAACACAGCTAGCCCAGCAAGCTCATGGAAGAAGTGCTCACTTCGGTATGGAGGAGATCTTTTGGTGGTTACAACAGCTGGTGTATTGGCCCCAACTGCGGCAAGGAGTTGAAGGGTTCTGCGACAATGTGTGAGTTGAGTAAACCCCCGGAACAAAGAGCTCCCATTCAGACCATCCGAAATTCTGCACCCTTAGAAGTCCTGATGATTGACTACCTGATGATCGGAACTTCATACAATGGTTACGGACACTGCTTGGTAATGACTGATCAATTCACCAAGTTCGCCGTGGTGACACCTACCCGAGACCAGACAGCAGAAGCTGCAGCTAAGGCCATCTGTCAGAATTTCATTCAGATTTATGGGTGCCAGAAGCGAATACATTCTGACCAGGGGGCCTGCTTCCAGGGGCGAGTGATGGATGAGCTATACCATATCTATGGGATCGACAAATCCCGAACAACGCCCTACCACCCCCAAGGGAACGGAGCATGCAAGCGCTTCAATCGAACCCTGTTGCAAATGTTGCGAATGCTGGAAGAGGACAAAAAGATGAAGTGGCCTGAATTTGTTTCCAAGCTGGTGTGGGTGTATAATAATCGAGTTCATGCGACTACTGGCTACACCCCTTACATGTTGCTGTTTGGAAGGAATGGGCGAGAAATTACTGAACTAGAGCTACACTCAGAAGACTCCGGCCCGGGCAGCAGCCCAAGTACCCAATTTCATACACTGAGAAGATTGGTTGCCCAGAAGTTTCAGGAAGTAGAGCATGCCGGTTGGCCCCCGACCTCGGGTGGATCACTACAGCCAGGAGACCGTGTGCTAGTAAGGGTCAAACGATTTGGGAGTAAGCTGGACCATCTTTGGGAGGCGATACCATATCGAGTGGTGAAGAAGATACACCCAGACAACCCAGTATACAAGGTCAGACCCGAAGGGGATGACACCACGACACCTACGGTGTTGCACTGTAATATGCAAGTTAAGTATATAATTCCACATGTGTTAATTCATAGTTTTGATGCCTTCAGTGTGAATGTACGATTTTCATAGTCATGAAAATACAGAAAAATCTTTAAATGAGAAGGTGTGTCCAAACTTTTGGTCTGTAATATAAATTGTGACCGAGTCACTGGTATTATATGCGAGGGGAGGTATGTGTCACTCAGGATGCTTTCCTGTGTGAACTGAGACCTACTGAATTTCTGCTAGCATGTTATGTGCTGGGAGTTTTCTCTTTTAAAGCGTGTGGTTTTATGGGAATGACGTAGAGAGGGAGAGAAGTCATTCCCCATACCTCCCCTCAGGGTGTGGCTGAGCAAACTTTAAATGTTCAGTCCTGTTTTTTTTTTCTCTGTGTTGTGTTTGGAGAGGCAAGGTCTCCAGACTGGACAGCCATAGCTCAGGACGAAACTGAAGGCTGGACATAACTTGTATGGGTGAACCGCACACACACACATCTAGACTGTGCTACCGTTTATCTTTTGTTTTGTTGTTTTGCCAGTAAGGCATTGTTCATTTTTGCTGGAGTTGCAGGGCTTTATGCCATATAATAAAGCCTGCACAGAAAACCTGAGCCTACTTCCAGAAGCGGCCAAGAGAGTCGTGCTACCACAGTTGGTGTGAGAGTGCGTGTGACGTGCCCCCTGGGCCGTGCGTGTAGGGGAATACCCGGAGCCGGGTCTCTCTGTGTCGTGCTAGGGGTTGTAGTCTCCGTGGCGGCGACCCGGTCCCGTGGCTCAGGGTGGTCAAACCAGTGGCGGATCTGTTTACTTGGTTTTTAATGTTTAAATGTCCGACTACGCTACCCGTGGATTGCGGTCACTGAGAACCGCAGCTGCGGCGCAGACCGCTGAGGCTGATGTTGTGTGCGCAGCAGGGGGTAGTATAACTTCCCACGGGAGGAGTATAGCCTCAGGGCAGTGAGCGCTGATGGTGGGGATGATGGTACGCGGGAGCAACAGTAATGACTCAGAGTCCAGTGATGCAGTCCAGGGTCTTTACTCACAGTTTTACACTCCAAGCCACTTCTGCAGGTAATGGTTGCCCACGTCGTGCTGTGCTCACCAGGTGAGGGGCTCGGCCAACTCCCAGGTACCTTTGGAATGCTTTTCAGGCCCCCCTTTTTTGTCCTTTCTCTGGCCTGTCGTACCCCACAATTGACCACGTTTCTGTCCAGCTGCCTCGGGCCTTGGCAGGCAAACATATGTTCCGCTTCCCTTGATCATATGTGGTGCCTTCCTAACGGGTGTAGTGAGGGGCCGTGCACGTACAATGCCACGGCCTCCGGTTACTAGCTGAGGGTAGTTGCTCTCCTCCACTAGATGAGGGATCCAGTTCCCTTTCTTGGCCTGACCCCCCTACTCTGGTAGCGGCGGGCGTGCGGTGGCGGCTGGCTGGTCCGCACCCCTGGGGTCCCTTCACTCCACTCCTGGAGCCTCCTCCATTCCTCTCCTCTCCTTTCTTCTCCTCCAGGCCCAGGCCTTAAGACTTGGCCTGACTGAACTGACCACCGATCTAAGATGGTTCCCACCTTTTATACCTCTCTCATTAGTGCACCCAGGATCTGCTCTCCCCACCCACACACTACCGGGTTCCCCCTCTCTAGGTGTTCCCTCCCCCCACTCCAGCCAGGGACAGGGACAGTTGTGCTCACTCTTGGGAGCATTGTCGCCCGGCCCCCCGGAAATGTGGTGTAGAGCATGTGGGTGTTAGGGTCCTGAGCCACACTCCATCCTTACCTGGAAGTGAGATATCACACCTCTGGGTGAGATGCAATACCTCTGTAGCGACCGAACCCTCGGGGCGCTACATGTGCATGATTCCAGGAACACATGTACCTGCCACAGAGACCAGTGCATGTCCTGGGTGAAGGCCGGCAGCCAGTCAGAGAAGTCCGGCAGCATGAGGAGCTCATTAAGCACCTGGTGTAGAGCCAACAACAGATGCACCTGTGTCATCCTGGCCTGGATGCCACAAGTGTAATTAAAGCTGTGTCTGAGAGCAAGGGGGAGGTTCTCTAGTCAGGGGAACATTAGCATGCAATGCCTCCTGTCTCAGGCCAGTAGGGGGAGCAGGCTGCCCCTATAAAAGCTGGTGCTGGGGGCAGGGTTAGGGAGAACTTGACGGCCTGTCTCAGGACTGAGACTTGTCCCAGAGCAGAGCAGGGACAGACAGTTGTATTGCACCTAAGAGGAAGTGTGGCAGGAGGAGAGCCACAAGCCAGAGACAAGAGGCGAAGAGAGCCTGTCTTGGCAGATAAAAGACTTACTTTACCAGACTTTGGTGTCTGAGGCTGGGAGGATTCTACATCCTCCAGCAGATAACCAGTTTGCAAGGGACTGTATATTCCTTGGCCTAAGAAGCCTGGAGGCCCTGCCACAACCGAAGGGACCAGTAAAGCCGTACAAGGCTGGGAGCAGAAAGGAACCCACGTCGCAGGCCATACAGGCGAGAATACACGGAAAGCTCGGAAACGTGGGCTGTTACCCTATAACGAAGAGATAGCCAGAAGGAGCGCAGAAAGCACGGTAGGCCTACACCCTCACCCTGACCAGGGCCAATTTCCCCGTTGCTCTCAGACATCCAGGTCCCCTCCTAGCTGGGACTGTTTATGGGTCAGTTTACCTGTTTCAGTAAAGACCCTGGACTGCAACCTATTGTCTGTGTGCTCCTTCGCGCCTCCAGCACTACCGGTACTGGGACTCTCACCACCATCACTCCCACCATCCACTACACTGCCCTGGGGCCGCACTCTTCCCGTGGGGAGTCACACCATCCCAGCTGCACACCTCATCAGCCCCAGCGGTCTGCCTTGCAGCAGCGGTACCTAATGACCGCAAATCCACGGGTGGCGTAGTCGGACATAATCAATAGCACATAACGGACTACCACTGGCCTGACCACCCTGAGCCACGGAACCGGGTTGCCACTACTACCCCCACCGTTTCCCTATTGCCCGGATCCGCGTGCCCCACGGCCCAGGGGGTGAGTCACACCAACAGCACTTGCAGAGATAGCATCAGCACCAGGAGACGACCAAACTGTTGTTGCAACAGATCCATTTGCAGCAAAAGGCAGGAAAAGCAGCAGCAGACACAGCTTCTGGCAGACGCCATCCAGGGCAGGGCAACCGCCCCAACCCAGGGCCGAGTGATGACTCCCACGTCAGGAAGGCGGTAAGACGGGCCATGCAGAAGATGACCCCTGGGGATGATGTAGAAGCATTTCTGTCTTTGAGTGGATGGCTGATCGGGAGAGACTTCCACCAGAACAGTGGGCAGAGGTTCTGGCCCATATTTGTCGGGGGAACACCAAAAGGCATATTACGACTTGGCACTGCAAGATGCTAAGGAATACGCCAAGCTAAAAACACAGATCTTAGCACGCCTGGGAGTGAATATGGCAGTGAGAGCCCAACGAGTCCACCATTGGGCGTATGCCAGCGACAAACCCCCTAGCTCGCAGATGTTTGACCTACTGCATCTCGTTCAGAAGTGGTTGCAGCCAGAGTCCACCACTCTGACCCAGATGGTTGAGCGGATGGTGATTGATAGATTTGTGCACTCCCTTCCCAAGCCAGTACAGACTTGGGTTGCCCAGGGCGATCCCCAGAACGCAGATGATTTCATCAGCCTAGTAGAGAGGTACCAGGTGGTTGAGAAATCCCTTGGGAAACCAGAAATAGTCACTCCTCCGTACTGGGATACCTTAAAGGGGACGGGTTCACCACCGAAGGGGTCTAGAGCCACCACTGGGGGGCGTCCCACTCCCACTGAAGGTGCCACAAGGACTGTTGCTAAAGATCTAGTCTGTTGGCGGTGTCACAACCCTGAACACGTAGCCGCCAGGTGTCAATTGTCTCCCGAGCCCATGGACTGCAGCCTAGGCAGACGGGTCTCCTATTATGCGTATCCAGCCTATAGTGTGGACTGTCGACCTGGTGAGGGGCCTCAAGTGCGTGCTGTGTCCCTTAATGGAGTGATGGTGCTTGGACTGTTGGATTCAGGGAGTCTAGTGACCCTAATCAGTGCCAACCTTCCCCACCAGCTGATCTCTGCCAAGACTGTGGCATCCGCTGCATACATGGGGACACCAAGGACTACCCTGTGGCCACAGTGACAGTGGGAACAGACTGTGGTGCCCAATCCCACGAGGTAGTGGTGGTTAAGGACCTCATACTTCCTGTCATATTGGCTCATCTCCTCCAGGCACAAGAGGTCCAGGCTAGTCTCTATAACCGGTCAGCGAGGCTGTGGCAGTTCCAGCCTGGGGATCATGTTCTGGTGCTTATTCCTACTGTCGAGAGCAAGTTCCTGGCCAAGTTGCAAGGCCCGTATGAGGTGGTGGAGAAACTCAGAGAAGTGAACTACACAGTTTACGAGCCTGGCCGAAGAAAGCCACACCAAGTGTACCATGTGAACTTGCTCAAGCAGTGGCGAGATAGGGAAACGCTGGGGGCTTCTTGTTTGGGAGCCAGTCCGGAAGCCAAAGTCGAGGACGTCACGATAGCAGAGACTCTATTGCCGGTACAGAAGCAACAATGTAGAGAGCAGCTGCAACGGAACCGTGACCTGTTCTCGGAGTTGCCAGGGCGTACGCAGGTGGTCGAGCATGATGTGTTGACGGAAGCGCATGTATAGGATTTCTGAAGCCCGCCGTGAGGTAATCTCAGCTGAGGTGAAGAGGATGCTGGACCTCTGCGTGATAGAGCAATCGAAGAGCGGATGGTCGAGTCCCATCGTTCTCGTGCCAAAGCCCGACGGGGAGTGGAGATTTTGTAATGACTACCGCAGGCTGAATGAGGTTTCCAAGTGTGACGCATATCCGATGCCCCGCGTCGACGAACTCTTCGAGAGGCTTGGACCTGCGAGATATATTACCACCCTCGACTTGACAAAGGGCTACTGGCAGATCCCCATGTCCCAGAGGGCCAAGGAGAAAACAACTTTCTCAACACCTGATGGGTGCTTCCAGTACACCCCAATGCCTTTCGGACTGCAGGGGGCACAAGACACCTTCCAGAGGGCCATGGATCTGTGGCGCCCCTGAGGGTTCAGTCGCCACAGGGGTACTGCACCTCAGCTTGAGGTGTGGTATCTCCTCTTCCAGGTAAGGATGGAGCACTTCTCGGGACCCTACTTCATCACTCAACACTACACCACTCCTGTCCTGCAGGGGGCCTAAATGCACCAGGGTGCTGCCCCGTCCCGGGATATAGGAGATGGGGGGAACCAAAGATAGGGGGAACCATGTAGTGGGTGAGGGTGGAGGACACACTTTTAGGGTACACTTACTCATTCATATTTAATCTACGGCCATCTTAGGTTCATGGTCTTTGATTGTGATCTTCATCAGTGATTGTGGTCTCCGTCTCTGATTGGGGTCACCCACCAGAGTTCAGTAATAGGCCTCATCCGACTGAAGATACACGGTCCTCGTACTCTGGCCTTGAGGCGAGGAGCAGGTCAGAGTTAACCACTGCCTCTACCCGGTCAAGGTCCTGACCTAAGAAGGCCTGGAGGGGAGCAGAGGAGACAAGGTCCACAGGCAAAAGGATCCCAGGGGGATACGGACGGAGCGGCATGCGCCACCTGTATTTATTACTCTGGCCTAGTCAGAGGGATTCCTGCTGCAAGAGGGGTGACCGGCCCCCGATATCTGACTTTGTTACTTCACGTCTCAGTCAGAAAAGCCCAGAGGCTTAGTGGATCCCAGGAGGGATACGGACGGAGCGGCATACGCCACCTGTAACTCTCTATCTGCGTTTATCCAGTGGGACCCGGCCTTACACCTAGTTCTAACCACACATACAGTCAGGAGAAGACTTTGCGGGAGAACTCACCAAGGAAAGGAACACACACCAGAGGGGTCTCGACAGGCGCTCCTGATCTACCTGGAAAGTGCTGGACCCCCTTCCCGGTGGCCGCAGTATGCCGCGAGGAGCAGAGGGAAGCTTTGCGGCTAAAGTTCATCTGAATGTGAGTAAAAACCCTGGATGACTTCACACCCCGCTTCAGCCTGTTATTTCCTGCGCGGCACTGCACCCACCATCCTTCCTCACACTGCCCTGAGGCCCACTCCACCTGCGGGGAGCCGTTCCATCTTAGCTGTCTGTAACACCGGCCTCAGTGGACTGAAACAGCGCTGGTGTCCATCACCAGAACCCATAGGTGGCGTAGTCGGAAAATACCACTCAACCCTGAAAGCCCATTAAATCTTTTATATGACCGCCCTGGGCACGGACCGGGTCCGGGCCACGACTGCAACCCCGAGACACCTACACTGACCCGGCTCCGAGTAACCCC
Source organism: Phyllobates terribilis (assembly GCF_046119375.1). Classification (NCBI taxonomy): domain Eukaryota; kingdom Metazoa; phylum Chordata; class Amphibia; order Anura; family Dendrobatidae; genus Phyllobates; species Phyllobates terribilis. The sequence goes on from NW_027362765.1 coordinate 80,010,311, forward strand.
ATTTCCCAGGGAGGGCTGTGAGCGTCACAGATCGGATCCTCGGCCCACAAAAAAAGTATGCCGCAGCCTACCTTGATGACATTGTCGTCTTTAGCCCAGACTGGGCTAGTCATCTTCCAAAGGTACAGGCGATTTTGGATGCTCTAAGGAAGGCAGGATTTACGATAAATCCGAGAAAATGTACCATTGGGAAGGAGGAGGCCAAGTACTTAGGCTACGCCATCGGGAGAGGAGAAATTTAACCACATTTCAATAAGATCGAGGCAATTCAGAACTAGCCGCAACCACACTCAAAGAAGCAGGTGAGAGCGTTTCTTCGAATCGTGGGATATTACTGGAGGTTTATCCCAAATTTTGCCATGATTTCCGCACCACTGACGGACCTCCTGAAAGGCACAAAAACAACGATGACGAAATGGACGGTTGAAACTGAGATGGCAGCCAGTCCTGGTCGCACCAGACTTCACTAAATTTGTGCTCCAGACAGATGCCTCAGAGGTTGGCCTAGGAGCTGTGCTGTCACAGGAGATAAATGGGGAAGAACATCCCATTCTGTATATGAGCCGGAAACTCTTGTCCCGCGAGAAAAAATAAGCCATTGTAGAGAAAAAATGGCTAGCCATAAAATGGGCCATAGAAACACTAAGGTATTACCTACTTGGCAGAAAGTTTAAATTGGTGTCAGACCATGCCCCTTTGAGATGGTTGAGAGAAAAGAAGGGTAAGAATGCCCGAGTAACTAGGTCGTTCTTAGGTATCCAAGACTTTAATTTTCACGTGGAGCATAGACCCGGGAAGTTACACGCTAATGCTGATGCCCTCTCCAGAATTCCTAGCCTGGTGTCTGAAGATGCCCAAACCCCCGGCTTTGGGCAGAGGGGGGGAATATGTCAGCGGCCGAGCAAGTCGTCCTACCACAATATATATATATATATATATATATATATATATATACATATAATAGTTTTATATTGTAGTGGCATAAGCAACTTTAACTTCTTTACTCCCAAAGACCACTTAAGATAAAATTCCTAAACCACACTAGCCCACCAGGTGCATCAGGTATTCACATCCCTCTCTATCCTACATCATTGAGGATGCTGACATTAAAATCAACAAGGGAAATTGCAATTAACTCCTGGGATAGAAAAAAACCCTAAACCTCTCTAGATTACCAGGGGTATATTTTTAACCATTGTGCCTATAAGCATAAAATATCTGTTTTATCATTTGCTAGCATTTTCTACTTTACAATTTCTTCGCTCCCATAAACCACAATGGATAAAATGTGTAAGCCATTTTAGACCACCAGGGATGTATTTCTAGCCCTGGTGTCCATATACAAGAAATAGGTGTTGACTTCAAACGAGCATATGCAGGTGACTGCTGATTGGGAGGGATTGTTTGGGACCCGTTTCTAACTTTTGTTTTGAAAATTGTCCTGTGTTTAGGAAATATATTCTTTGTCAAATTGCATATTCATTACAAAAAATAAGGATCAGGACTAAATTGCCCCCAAAAAACTCAGGCATGGATATGGCTGTGACCCTAATTACTGTATATAGGGTTTTTAGTACTTATATGGAATGGGGGTGTAATACATAACCCCAAATTGTTGGATTTACTAAGTAAATTACCAGGGGATATACCGCACTGTAATCATTCTATAATTTTGGAATATTTTTATTTTTGACTCCTAGAGCCCTCAACGCCCCCGGTGTGTTACTGTAGGAGCGCTCTTCCCGCTCATAAACAAGGCAGGCATTATGAAGTGCCTATGAAGTATATATAAGTGGTATTATTTTGACCCTTCACAGGTAGCTGACAGATTTATGGGTAAAATTAACTCGGCGTAATCTGTTTAAAAGATTTTTCAGCTCTGCAGTTCAGTGAACACACACGGGAACGAAAGAAAAAAAAATTCTGCTTCAGGCGGCAGTAAAAGGCACCGCGCACAAAACGGTAATTTGTGCATTTTGCATTCCCAGGCTAATTGCGAGGTAAGTTTGATGTACTTTGTGGGTTGAAATATAACTCCGGTTTATGGAAGCCATAAAGCCTCGTCATCTGAGAGGAACCTGCGGAGCGACGTGAATCACTTTGCATAATTGCTATTTTTTTTTACAACATTTATTGACATTTTTCACACAATTCTGACATTGACGCGTTACATTACGGGAGCCACGCTGCGGCTGTGGGGGTCTTGCTCGGGGCAGGGTCGGGGTCGGCGGAATAATAGAGGAAGAATCCTTTAAAGAGTCCTTTTACAGCAGGAGGACTAAGTTGAGATAATGTGGTGGGATTAACTGCAGTCCTATGTAAAACCACAGATGATATGTAGTTAAAGCGGTGCTTGAAAGTTTGCGAAGCCTTCAGAATTTTCTATATTTCTACATAAATTCTACCAAAAACTACATCTGATTTTCTCATAAGTCCTAAATTGTAGATAAAGAGAATCAAATCAAATTAATCAAAAATATTACACTTTGACATTTTTTTTTTCAAAAGAGGAATATAATCCAATATCACATGTCTGTAAGTGGAAAAAGTATGTGAACCTTTAGAATTAACGGATAATTTGAAAACAAAATTAGAGTCTGCTGTTTTCAATCAATGAGATGACAATCAGGTGTGAGTAGGCAACCTGTTTTTATTTAAAGAGGAGGGATTAAAGTCTGATATTCATGTTTGTAGAAGTTTATCATGGAACGAACAAAGGACCTCAGAAGAGTTGCTGATGCTCATCAGGCTGGAAAAGGTTACAGAACCACATCTAAAGAGTTTAGATTCCACCAATCCACAGTCAGACTGTGTACAAATAAAGGAAATTCAAGACCATTATTACACTCCCAAAGCATACAGTAGTCTGCAAAGGTCACAAAGGAACCCAAGGTAACCTCTAAGCAACTAAAGGCCGCTCACAAATTAGCTAATGTTAATCTTCATGAATCCACCAACATGCGGACACTGAACAACAATGATATGCATGGCGGGATAGCAAGAAGAAAGCCACTGTTCTCCAAAAAAGAACAGTGCTGCTCATCCTCAGTGTAACGGGTCTGGGAGGCGGAACCTCTGGGCTACTATACAAGGGAGCGGTCCTTGTAAGGGAGCGGGTGGCGACCAGGCAGGCAGTCACAGCAGGTGACCGGGACAGTCTCTGGGTGTACGGGCAGGAGGTCACGGCAAGTGATCAGGGCAGTCTCTGGAAGAACGGGCTGGAGGTCACGGCAAGTGACCGGGGCAGTCTCTGGAAGAACGGGCTGGAGGTCACGGCAAGTGATCAGGGCAGTCTCTGGGTAAAGGGTAGGTACGACCTGTGATGGCTGAACCTCCAGGTAGGCTAGCAAGGCAGATGGAGGATGTGTGCACCCAGGTGAGCAAGCGAGAGTCTCTGGAATAGCAGGTGGTCACAGCACGTGACGGCGGAGCCTCCAGGTAGGCAAGCAGGCAGGTAGCGGAGAAGCGCTCCCAGGTGAGCGGGCAAGAGTCTGGAATAGCTGGTGGTCACAGCACGTGACAGCGGAGCCTCCGGGCTGGCAAGCAGGCAGGTAGCGGAGAAGCGCTCCCAGGTGAGCGGGCAAGAGTCTGGAATAGCTGGTGGTCACAGCACGTGACAGCGGAGCCTCCGGGCAGGCAAGCAGGCAGGTAGCGGAGAAGCGCTCCCAGGTGAGCGGGCAAGCTGGTCCATAGACAGACTGACCGGAGTTGTAAGGCAGACCGTCGGACCTCAGGCAAGCAGGCAGGTAGCTGATGTGCGCTCCCAGGTGAGCGGGCAAGTTGGTCCTTAGACAGACTGACCGGAGTTGTAAGGCAGACCGTCGGACCTCAGGCAGGCAGGCAGGTAACAGGAAATCAGGCAGGATTAGGACAGCAAGCTGGCAGGAATCTGGCAGGTAACTGGCAGGTAACTGGCAAGGGACCAGAGGGCTGAAGCAGAGTAGAACGGTGCAACAACATTGCTCGGGCACCTCCATTTTGGAGGAGGTGCCTTATATATGGTAAAGCCCTCCGGCCATTGGCCGGGGACTCCTTAGGACGGCGCGCGCGGCCCCTTTAAGAGGGAGGGAGCGCGCGCTGCCAGCAGAGCGGGAGAGGGACGCCGGGCACGGAGCAGAGCGGTGAGGGGAACAGCGTCCCTGCCTAGCAGAGGGCAGGGACGCCGGCACTACAGTACCCCCCCTTTAGGCCCCCCCCTTTTTTAGGCCAGATAGAAATTTAGCTAGGATGAGAGGGGCATGGATGTTCTCCCGGGGCTCCCACGTTCTCTCCTCAGGACCAAACCCCTTCCAATCTACCAGAAAAAAGGTCTTTCCTCTTACCCTTTTGGTGGCAAGTATGTTCTCTACCTCAAACTCGTCCTCAGCAGAAACCGGAGCAGGAGGCGTACCTGTAGACTTGGAAAAAGAGTTAAGCACCACGGGTTTGAGGAGAGATACATGGAAGGAGTTAGGGATCCGTAAGTTGGCCGGGAGTTTCAATTTATAGGCCACCGGGTTGATCTGACTGATGACCTCCAGAGGGCCGATGAACCGAGGTCCTAACTTGTAAGAAGGTATCTTGAGTCGAACATATTTAGATGAGAGCCAGACTTTATCTCCTGGACGAAATTGTGGAGGATCCAGGCGTTTTTTGTCAGCGTGTCTTTTCATACGCTCGGATGACAGAAGGAGTGCGGATCGGGTACTCTCCCATATGGAGGAAAATTTGCTAACGAGAGATTCCGCAGCCGGGTTGTCCACAGAGGTGGAGACAGGAAAAGGAATCCGAGGATGCTGACCAAAGACTACAAAAAACGGGGATTTGGAGGAGGATTCGCTCTCGTGATTATTATAAGAGAACTCGGCCCATGGTAGGAGATCCACCCAGTCAGAATTGTGGGCATTAACGAAGTGCCGGAGGTAACTGGTCAGGTTCTGATTGATCCGCTCCACTTGACCATTGGACTGTGGGTGGTAAGCGGAAGAGAAGTCCAGGGTGACGTCTAGTAGTTTACAAGTGGCTCTCCAGAAACGTGAGGTGAACTGTACCCCACGATCCGACACGATGTGGAGGGGCAGGCCATGAAGACGGAAGATGTGGCGGATAAAGTCTTTAGCCAGCTCGGGTGCAGACGGAAGGCCTGGCAGGGGAATAAAGTGAGCCATCTTGGAAAAGCGGTCAGCGACCACCCAAATGACCGTACAACCGGCAGAGACGGGGAGATCAGTTATAAAGTCCATTGCTATATGCTGCCAGGGGGCAGCAGGTACAGGAAGCGGAAGGAGGCGTCCGGCTGGCAGATGTCTCGGGACTTTGTTGCGGGCGCAGGACACACAGGCAGAAACAAAGTCTATTATGTCCTTGTGCAGGGTAGGCCACCAATAGTGCCGGGCAATAAGCTGGAGGGTCTTTTTCTGACCGGCGTGGCCAGCTAGTTTAGACGAATGGCCCCAGTGTAGGATCTTCTCCCGATCAGGTACTGAAACAAACGTCTTACCGGGAGGGAGACGATTTAGACTCACGGGAGCCACCTGCATTACTCTGGCGGGATCGATGATATGTTTAGGTTCTTCCTCGAGATCGGACACCAGAAAGGATCGGGACAAGGCGTCTGCTTTGACGTTTTTGTCAGCCGGGCGAAAATGAAGAACAAAATCAAAGCGAGCAAAAAACAAGGACCACCGGGCTTGGCGCGGGTTAAGTCTCTGGGCATGCTGGAGGTAAGCCAAGTTCTTGTGGTCAGTGTAAATTATTACCGGATGAAGAGCCCCCTCGAGTAGGTAACGCCACTCCTCCAACGCCAGCTTGATGGCCAATAACTCTCGGTCTCCTATGGAATAGTTGCGCTCAGAAGAGGAGAAGAGTTTGGAGAAGAAGCCACAAGTTACCATTCTCCCGGAAGATGATTTTTGAGTAAGTACCGCTCCGGCTCCAGAGGAGGAGGCGTCAACTTCCAGGAAGAACTGCTTGTTGCCGTCCGGGCGATGCAGCACCGGGGCGGAAGAGAAGGCCTGTTTTAGGGAAAGAAAGGCCTCCTCTGCTTCGGGCGGCCACTCTTTGGGATTAGTACCCTTACGGGTGAGCGCGGAAATTGGGGCAGTCCGGGAAGAGAAGTGCGGGATGAAGAGGCGGTAATAGTTGGCGAAGCCCAGGAACCGTTGAATAGCCTTCAACCCCTCTGGTCAGGGCCATTTCTCGATGGCAGACAGTTTCTCAGGATCCATTTGTAGGCCGGTCTGAGAGATAATGTAGCCCAGAAACGGAAGCGAGGTCTGCTCAAAGAGGCACTTCTCATATTTAGCGTAGAGATGGTTCTGCCTGAGCCTGAGCAGGACCTGACGAACATCCCTCCGGTGAGTCTGGAGATCCGGAGAGAAGACCAAGATGTCGTCCAGGTACACCACTACGCAGGAGTAGAGAAGGTCCCGGAAGATGTCATTGACCAGCTCTTGAAAGACAGCAGGAGCGTTACAGAGGCCAAAGGGCATTACCAGATATTCATAGTGGCCGTCCCGGGTGTTGAATGCCGTCTTCCATTCATCCCCCTGACGGATACGAACCAGGTTGTACGCCCCACGGAGGTCCAGTTTGGTGAAGATTCTAGCCCCCCTCAGACGATCAAATAACTCCGGAATGAGCGGAAGGGGGTACTTATTCTTCACCGTGATCTGGTTAAGGCCTCTATAGTCTATACAGGGACGGAGAGAGCCGTCCTTCTTTTTGACGAAAAAGAAGCCTGCTCCCGCCGGGGAGGTAGATTTCCGGATGAATCCCCTGGCCAGATTCTCCTCAATATATTCGGACATCGACCGGGTCTCAGCAGCGGATAATGGATAAATACGCCCACGGGGAGGAGAAGTACCAGGTAACAGATCGATAGGGCAGTCGTATGGTCTATGAGGGGGTAGTGTCTCTGCCTCCTTTTTATTAAAGACATCAGCATAAGACCAATAAGGAATCGGAAGTCCAGGTAGATTAGCTGGGGTAGGAGAAGGACGGACGGGATGAACGGGAACCAGACAGGTCTTATGGCAGCCCTGTCCCCAGCGAAGGACTTCTCCGGTCTGCCAGTCAAGAACGGGTGCATGTTTCTGGAGCCAAGGTAGGCCTAGCAAGAGGGCGTGAGAGAGTCCAGGCAGAACATGGAAGGAGATACTTTCAGAATGCAGCATTCCCACCTGCAGAGTAATGGATTCAGTGATGAGTTGGATGGGGCGTGGTAAGAGCCCCCCATCCACGGCAGCAACAGACAAGGGTACAGCCAGAGGTTTGGTGGGGATGCGGTATTTCTCTACCAGGGACTGTGAAATAAGATTCCCGGCTGCTCCAGAGTCCAGTTGGGCTAGTTCGAAATAACGGTTCTCCCCGTAGACGATTGAAACTGACAACAGCAGGGATGGAGAGGATTTATTCTTGTCTAGGTGGACCTCTCTGAGCGAACCTAGACACAGGCGTTTCCCGACCTCTCCGGGCAGGCACGGATCCGGTGCTCCTTACTGCCACAGTAGAAGCAGGTCCCCTCGGCACGGCGTAAGTCCTGACGGGTCTTGACCATCTTGGTCTGGTCGACCTGCATAGGCTCAGGAGGGTGTACCTGGTTAGAGACAGAAGGAGTGACGGGTTTCTGAAAAGTAGGAGCTAGACGTGGTAACCTCCTCTCACGGGTGACCTCTCTGGCACGCTCCTGGAACCGTAGGTCAATCCGGGTGGCAAGAGTTATTAAGTCATCGAGAGTGGTAGGAATGTCCCGACCGGCAAGTTCATCTTTAATACGGCCGGACAGACCCTCCCAGAAGACGGAAACCAGAGCGTCGTTATCCCAGGCCAGCTCCGAGGCAAGGGTACGGAACCGTATGGCATATTGGCCCACGGTGAGATTTTCCTGACGGAGGCGTAGCAACGATGATGCGGATGAGGTCTTCCGTCCGGGTTCGTCGAAGACTTTCCGGAAAGCCGTGAGAAAAGCAGGCAAGTTGGACACCAGGGGGTCTCCTCTCTCCCATAGAGGATTTAGCCAGGCCAGGGCCTCCCCGGTGAGATGGGACATGATGAATGTAATTTTGGCTCGGTCGGAGATAAACTGGTGGGACAATAGTTCAAAGTGCAGGGTGCACTGATTTATGAAGCCCCGAGCCTGGGCTGAGTCGCCTCCGAAGCGAGGAGGTGCAGAAACCCGAAGTCCGGGGTAGGATATCATGGTGTTAGTGGACAGCGGAGCTGCCGGATTGCGAGACATGGCACTGGCGGAGGTTGTTGGTGGAGCAGTCAGAGTGTCCAGGCGAGTATTGACATTCCGCAGGTGACCCAGGATGGACTCCTGTTGGGACCTCTGACGGGACAGTTCATGACACAGGTCCGAGAGCGAGGGAGCTTGGGTGCCACCGGGTTCCATGGCCCGAGCAAACTGTAACGGGTCTGGGAGGCAGAACCTCTGGGCTACTATACAAGGGAGCGGTCCTTGTAAGGGAGCGGGTGGCGACCAGGCAGGCAGTCACAGCAGGTGACCGGGACAGTCTCTGGGTGTACGGGCAGGAGGTCACGGCAAGTGATCAGGGCAGTCTCTGGAAGAACGGGCTGGAGGTCACGGCAAGTGACCGGGGCAGTCTCTGGAAGAACGGGCTGGAGGTCACGGCAAGTGATCAGGGCAGTCTCTGGGTAAAGGGTAGGTACGACCTGTGATGGCTGAACCTCCAGGTAGGCTAGCAAGGCAGATGGAGGATGTGTGCTCCCAGGTGAGCAAGCGAGAGTCTCTGGAATAGCAGGTGGTCACAGCACGTGACGGCGGAGCCTCCAGGTAGGCAAGCAGGCAGGTAGCGGAGAAGCGCTCCCAGGTGAGCGGGCAAGAGTCTGGAATAGCTGGTGGTCACAGCACGTGACAGCGGAGCCTCTGGGCTGGCAAGCAGGCAGGTAGCGGAGAAGCGCTCCCAGGTGAGCGGGCAAGAGTCTGGAATAGCTGGTGGTCACAGCACGTGACAGCGGAGCCTCCGGGCAGGCAAGCAGGCAGGTAGCGGAGAAGCGCTCCCAGGTGAGCGGGCAAGCTGGTCCATAGACAGACTGACCGGAGTTGTAAGGCAGACCGTCGGACCTCAGGCAAGCAGGCAGGTAGCTGATGTGTGCTCCCAGGTGAGCGGGCAAGTTGGTCCTTAGACAGACTGACCGGAGTTGTAAGGCAGACCGTCGGACCTCAGGCAGGCAGGCAGGTAACAGGAAATCAGGCAGGATTAGGACAGCAAGCTGGCAGGAATCTGGCAGGTAACTGGCAAGGGACCTGAGGGCTGAAGCAGAGTAGAACGGTGCAACAACATTGCTCGGGCACCTCCATTTTGGAGGAGGTGCCTTATATATGGTAAAGTCCTCCGGCCATTGGCCGGGGACTCCTTAGGACGGCGCGCGCGGCCCCTTTAAGAGGGAGGGAGGGCGCGCGCGCGCGCCCTAAGCACAGTGGCCGGGAAGGAGCGCGCGCTGCCAGCAGAGCGGGAGAGGGACGCCGGGCACGGAGCAGAGCGGTGAGGGGAACAGCGTCCCTGCCTAGCAGAGGGCAGGGACGCCGGCACTACACTCAGCTTATGAAAGATCACCTTAACAAGCCAGAAAGCTACTGGAACAATGAAAATGGATGAGACCAAAATAGAGATTTTTGATTTAAAAGAGAAGCATTATGTGTGGTGAAAGAAAAACAGTGCATAAAAACCTCATACCATCTGTGTCACATGGTGGTGGTGGTATCATGGTTTGGTTTTGTTTTGCTGCATCTGGGCCAAGATGGCTTCCATCATAGATGGAACAATTAATTCTTAATAATATCAGCAAATTCTAAAGGAAAATGTCAGGACATCCGTCCATGAACTGAAACGCAAGAGAGCGTGGATTGTGCAGCAAAACAACAACCCAAAGGAGACAAGTCATTCTACAAAAGAAAGGTGAAAAAAGAATAAAGTTAAAGTTTTGAAAGCGACAAGTCAAAATCCTATAGAAATGTTGTTGAAGGCCCTGACGTGAGCAGTCCATGGGAGAAAACCACCAACATAGTAGGATTCAAGCTGTTTTGTAAGGAGGAACAAGCTAAACTTCCTCCAAACCGATGTGCAGGACTAATCTACTAGAAACGATTAGATGCAGTTATTTCGAAATTCACATACTTTTGCCACTTGCAGACATGTGATATTGGATCATCTTCCAAAATAAAAAAATGACAAAGTTTAATATTTTTGACTCATTTGCTTGATTTGGTTCTTTATCTACATTTAGGACTTGGGTGAAAATCTGATGTAGTTTTAGGTCAAATTTATGCAGAAATATGGAAAACTCTGGAGGGTTCACAAACTTTCAAGCACCACTGTATATCCTGCCATTTTTAGATGAATGTCAGAGTCAGTTCTATGAAACTATATACACTGAATGGCTGGTGTATTAGATACGACCCTCTAGTAGCGCAGTGGGCCTGCTTTGATCTCTAGAATGGCAGCAATTCATCATAGCATAGATTCCTTTAGGTGTTAAAATCATTCTTCAGGAATATTGTCCCATGCGGACAGGATCATTAGATGGAGGGTCTAACATGTTGTGAACAGTCCAATCTAGCTTGTCCCAGAGATGGTCTACAAGATTAAGATCTGAGGACTGTGAGCCCAGGAAGGCAAGAAAATCTCTGTCATGTTCTTGGAAGGAATCCATGAATACATGAACAGTGTGACAAGGTGCATTGACCTTCTACCATAGGGTAAATAGCTGCCATAGAGGGATGGACATGTTTGGTAAGCCCTAGTGTCCAAACATCCATCCACAGGAATCAGAGGACCCAGATGGGCCAAAAAAACCTTCCCCGCACCATTATTACTCCACCTTCGCCAACCTGAAATGTTGACATCTGACATGTAGGTTACATGTATTCATGCTGCTTTCGGCAAAGTCTGACCCTCCCGTCTGACCAGAAAATGTTTCTCCATTTCTCAGTGACGTCATTTTTACTCTTTGGCTCTCTGGTTTTGCCTTTTTGTTTCCTTTAGAAAGTAATGGTGCTGAAACTAGTCACCTGTGCTAAGGAACGACGAGTTATGTGTTTCTGCATGTTAGTTGGACACCAACATTGTACTTGGCTGCAGTTTTTGACCGTGCACTTCCTGTTCATCAGAACAGTTCTTCAACTCATCCTCTAACCTCTTTCATCAGAACTATTCTTCTGATCCCATTAATAGAAACAATACTTTACATCCTTCTCCAATTCCATACAGTAAAACAATTGTCCACATCCTCTGATCTCTTTCATCTGAGCGATTTTTTTTACATGCTTCTCTTATTCTTTTCATCAAAACAATTCTTTAAATCCTCCTCCGATTCCTTTCATCTGAGCGATTTTTTACATTGTTTTCTTATCATTTTCAACAGAACAATTTTTCACATCCTCCTGTGACCCCTTTCAATACGAGTTTTCACCACCCCCTTTAATCTCCACACATTCTCTTCTGATCCATTTCATCAGAACAATTCTTCATATCCTTCTTTGACCTCTCTTATTCTGAACAATTCTTCCCATCCTCTTCTGATCGCTTTCATCAGAATAAGTCTACGTATCCACTGATCCATCTCATCAGAACAATTATTCATATTCCCTTCTGATCCTTTTCATCCCTTTCACTCAAACCATTCTTCTCATCTACTTCAGATCCCCTTTGTCGGAACAATTTTTCAAATCCTATTCCGATCCCTTTCATTAGAACGATTTTTCACATCCTCCTATCACACTTTTGTCGATGAGTTGGTTACATCCCCAGAATCTCCTTTTGCTGGATTTTTTGTTTCAATCACAACCTTCTCGGTATAATTACATCACCTGCACAGGCAATAGTTACATCACCTGTGCAATACTAAGGAAATCCTGAAAACATGACCTGTTGGTGGGCCTTGAGGACTGGAGTTGGGGAACCCTGAAATAAAGAACAGTCAATTGGGGAAATAAAGATTTGGGGATAATGTTCGTGACACCACCCGTGGTATGCGGCTATATGGGGCCGCTGCTGCGGTGCAGATCCACTGGGGCTGATGGTGACGCAGCAGAGTTGGTTCAGCTCTCCACGGGTAGAGCTAAGCTCCAGGGCAGTATAGCAGTATATAGTGGATTTTAGAGGTAGATGTTGCTGGTGTAGTGCAAGGCAGGTGATGGTGCAGCAATTATTCAAGGACACAGTAGGGTGCAGTCTTTAGGTTTTACTCACAGTTGTTAAGTTCTCCAGGTTACAGTTAGCCGTCTGTAACCGCCCACGTCGTCCTGTGTCCTCCGGGGAAGTGATCCAGCCAACTCTCAGATATCTTAGGAGCACTTAAACGGGACCCCTTTCTCTGTACCTCTCCAGGTCGTCTCACTGCGCTGGCTCTCACCCTCCTGCCCTGCGCCTCACACACAGTGTCCCGAGCTAGTGGCCCTGGGCCTTGTCGGGTGACGTCTGGTCTGTCCCCTTGGTCCTATATGGCCACCTTTTCAGCAATAATGTGTGGATTTTTGGCTACTGAAGATAAAGATACCGCAGCCTCCGGTTTGCTAGCTGAGCCTTAAAGTAGTACACTAGTCTGGGGACGGTCCCCTACTGCGGCCTTGACCCCTCCACATCAGTGTGAATTCGGGCGCACAGGTGGTATCCCGCACTCGCCGTGCCCCTGGGATCCCTTCTCTCTCTGGAGCCCTCCTCACTGCTCCAGGTCCTCTCCTCACTTTCCTCCTGGCCCTCTCTGGCTGGGCCCGACTCCTCACTCTCCACTGAACTGTGCTCCTGCTCCAAGTGTGGCGCCCCTGAGGGTTTGACTGCCACAGGGATGCTGCACTTCTCTAATGGAGTGTAGTGTTCCTCCTCTGAGGTAAGCACAGTGGGATGGTCAGGACTCCACCTCCACATCCAACACCACATTTCTCCACCAGAGGGGGCTAGAATGCACTAGGTGCTGCCCTCCTGGTTACAAGGGGAACCAAGAGCTAAGGGAACCATTTAGTGGGCGAGGGTGGAGGACTCACATTTTAGTGACACTTTAAATTTCATATTTAATAAAAAGCCATTTTTGGTTGAGGGTCTTTTGTCTGTCAATTACTGTGATCTCCCACCCTGAACGTGGATCCTGTGTGGACCTGCAGCGGATGGAGACACAGCCCTCGTACCTTGGCCTTGGGTCGAGTGGCAGGTTGTAGACAAGGGACGTCTCAACCCGGTCAAGGACCATGACCAAGAAGGCCCGGAGCTTAGGAGTTTAGCTCCACGGCAAATGGATCCCAGGGAGGATGCAGACGGAGCGGTACACGCCACCTGTCCTCACCACCTGATATACTCAGAGGGAGTCCGGCTGCAAGAGGGGTACCGGCCCCCGACACTCGACCTTGCTACTCCATGTCCTGGTCGGGGAAGCCCGGTAGGCCCTGAGGATCCCACCGGGTATCGGAAGGAGCGGAGCTGCCATCCGTGCCCTTTTTCTGAGAGGAGTTCAGAGGGAGACCCGGCCTATCTACACACACACAGACAGGAAAGCAAGCGGTCTGTAGTTTAGGAACACTCTGGTGCGGGGTCCTGATTGAACGCTGGACTTACTCGGTGATTGTCGGACCCCCTTCGTCTCTAGTTACCACAGAACTCCGCTTGGAGCAGGGAGTCGCCTTCCTTCTGCCATCTCTTATGTGAGTAAAGCCTTGGAAGTACACCCCTATGGCCTCCGGACTCTTATTCTGCGCTACACCGCACTACGCAGCACCAGGTCTTCTACACTACTACCCCCACCATCCTGTCTCTCTGCCCTGAGGCCCTGCTCCGCCTGTGGGGAGTAGTAACAACGACGGCTGCAATAACACCATGCCTCAGCGGACTGCGGCAGCGCTGGTGGCCTTCACCAGGTACCACAGGTGGCGTAGTCGAAATCAGCCACTCAACTCGGATAAGCCCGTACCATCCTTCTTTTAATGTGACGGCCCTGGGCACGGAGCGGGTCCTGGCCACGGCTGCACCCCATCTCTCCATCACGGGACCCGACTCCGAGTCCCCCATCTCCCAGGGTAAAGAAAAGGGCTTTCGAGTAGAGGCGTCACACAAGCACTGGAACAGGAGACTGGCCTTTTGCTCCCCTGAGCAGAACTCCTTCTAGATGTTTCCACCCTTGCTTATATACTGCTCTTTCAGTGCTCCCCTGAACTTCTTCCTCCACCCACACCCACTACATGGTTCCGTCTCTTTTTGTTCCCCCCCTTCCAGCCAGGGACAGGGCTCAGCAGTGACCAAGTGCATCTTGCCCCGCCTGCTTGCCTGGAGTGGTGTAGTGTTGGATGTAGGTGTGTGGGTCCCCGGTAGTGCTCCCTCCTTACCCGAGAGTGGGGTACCACACCTCTGGCTGAGATGCAGTACCTCTGTGGCAACTGGACCCGCAGGGGCGCCACATATGATATATTGCCACTGCCTAGTCTAGCACTGGTGACCATGTCCCGAAAGATGCTCTGATCGCTCGATTTTTCCCATTCTAATATGGATTCACATTGAAATTTAACTCTTTGATGCTCTCCGGGGTCACGGGTCTAGGAAGTGCCCATTGTTTGTACATTTTTAAAATTTGGGAGAACATAAAACTGATGGAACTGAACTCAAAACCACAAATAATTGCTAAACTACATACTGCAATATATTGTTATGCCCGGTACCCGAGACAAGGGCACTTTCTTAACTGGCTCCGAGCTTTTGTGTTTCCCGCTATCACCTTTCCACTTAAATCTGATAACGCGTTACACGCCTGACTCCTCGCAACTGCGCAGACGTTGGAGGATCCTGTCAATTCCATCCACCATAATTCCTTCAGCCGAACCTCACACCATGCCATTATCTTAAACATCATCTCCGTCTTCACCCGAGTTGGCCTCGATTAACAGCAGCACCATTCAGGAACACGGAGGCTGGTTCTACAGTCATCGCTGTGTCATAGCAAGTGAACCAGAGATTTTAATGAGTTAAGTAAAAACACGTGGCAAAAAAAATCCAAAATTTACAATAACCAATTCCACATTGGTGAGAGAAAGGCCAGCAGATCACAGTGTCACATATATGAAATAAAGGGAACGTCTGTAAGAAGTGCGGGAAAAAGAAACGAGGGCTAAAATGAAGGTGCCCAAAACTAGTGATGACCAGTCCGAAGATGGTTAGTCAGTTTATCTGCTCCGTATCCTCTTCATAAAAATCAGCCACTAGATGGAGCTCATTGCATGCTGCGTTCTGTATAACAGTTCGTAGCTCCACCTAGTGGTGGTAGCAAGAAGTCAGAATATTTGTTTTTAATTAAAGCTGTAACTTTAACGGGCATTTCGACATCTGTGCCAGAAAAGACAAAACTCTGACTGATATATTAACAAATTAATAATGACTATTTTTTTTACCAAATGAACAATCCCTTTACGTAACTTTGACACTGCCCTTATAGGGTCTTTGTTTGTTATATTAAAATGGTTGTCCAGGATCAATAAAAACAAACATGACTTTTTTTTTTCAAAAACAGCACCTCATCTGTTTACAGGTTGTATATGGTATTACAACTCAGCCTCACTCACTCACAAAGTTTTAATACCATGACCAACCAAAAAACAGGTGTGACACTGTTTTTGAAAGTGGCATAATTGAAATGGTCTTTGGATGAGAATCTTTGAGGAGGGTCAAAGGACTTTAAAGGGGTTGTCCGGGACTTTAATATTGATGATCTATCCATAGTAATCAATGTCTGATTGGTGGGGGTGTGACACCTGGCCCCCCGCTAATCAGCTGTTCCCGATGTCGGCAGCAGTCAGAACTGCTCAGTTATTGAGCTGCACAGCGCAGCTGTGTAAACAGAACAATGGTCGCAACCGGGTACTGCACATCCGCCCCCTATTGATTTGAATAGGGGGCGGATGTGCTGTACCCGGCCGCAGCCACTATTTCATTGATGGAGTTGTGCAGCTCCGTAACTAAGCAGTTCCGGCCGGGAACAGCTGATCAGCAGGAGGCCGAGTGTCTCAACTCCACCAATCAGACATTAATGACCTATCTCAATGACAGTTCATCGATGTTAATGACTCGCCCCCTGGGCCGTAGGGTACTCGGAACCGGGCCTTCTAGTGTACGGTGCTGATGGGGGTAGTAATGGCAACCCGATCCCGTGGCTCAGGGTGGTCCGACCAAATGCTGTGGCAGTCTATTAGTATAGTTATGAATGTCCGACTACGCCACCCGTGGATTGTGGTCAGAGTGAACCGCCGCTGCAGGGCAGACCGCTGAGGCTGGTGTTGTGGGTGCAGCAGAGAATAGTATAACTCCCCACAGGAGGAGTGTAGCCTCAGGGCAGTGAGCGTAGATGGTGGGGGTTGTGGTGCAGGGCGTCCCACTACCGTTAGTGCTGGCGCGGTAAGAAACACAAAGACAACGTGTTGCAGTCCAGGGTCTTTTACTCACAGTTCGTATACTCCAAGCCACTTCTGTACAGGTAATGACTGCCCAAGCCGTGCTGCGCCCACCAGGTGAGGGGCTCGGTCAACCCTCAGGCAATTCAGGAGTATGGCACAGGACTCCCTTCTGTCCTCTCTCTGGCTCATGCCCCACCAGTGACCAAACTTCTGTCCAGCTGCCGCGGATCTATGTGGGCAAACGTGGGCCCTGTTTCCCGCTATCCTATATGGTGCCTTCCTAGCAGGTTTGGCGGGGGGTCGCACCAATAAATGATCACGACCTCCGGTTCTTGGCTGAGGGATGATTTACCTCCACCAATTTGGGATCCGGTACCCTTATTCTGCCTGACCTTTCACCCGATATCTCGTGGGTTCTTAGGGTCCCTTCTGCCTTCTTGTTTCTGAGCCTTTCTACTTCTCTGTCTCTTCTCCTTCTTTCCTGTTCCTTCTTCTCCCCCTTCCCTCGGCCTCTTCTCTAGGCCTACTTCTCCTTCCTTCCTCCTCTCTGGCCCCGGCCTTTTTCTCTAGGCCTGCCTCTGAGCAGAGCTCCTACAGAGCCTCTGCTCCCTGTCACTTCTCCACTGAACTTCTCTCAGAACTAAGATGGTGCCCACCTTTTATACCTCCTTTGTCCCTGAGCTCAGGTGACCAGCACCCAATGAGCTCCTACCTATGCTCAGAACCCAACCCCTATCTGCTCCTACACCACTGGGTTTTCCTCCCCCCTCCCCACTCCAGCCAGGGACATGGTCAGATGTGCCTGCATATATATATATAAATGGGAGCACCGCAGAGCTGTCCCCCGGAAATGGGGTGTGTGTGGTGTATGCAGCTAACTGAGCCCTGGTCCATAATCCATCCTTACCCGGGAGTGGAATATCACACCTCTGGTTGACAATAAAAAAACAAAGGGAAAACGTATGTCAGCTCACCAAGTAATAGCCAGACTCATCCAGTCCCAACGAAGTCTTGCAGCGGAGACGCCCAGGTCATGGGCTACCAAGGTTCAAGTAATGAGAAAGCAAGCAAAGATGTCTCCAGCAGGACCAGGGTTGTATATATCTTGTTAAAACTTCACTTTTAATTTCATATTGTAAAAGCCAAGGATGAGTTACAAAATGAGCAATATAGCGTCTCTTAAGTACAGCACATTCCAATGCGTTTCGGCTAAACCTTATTCATGGAATAATGCATTATCAAGCAGATCTGGGTTTGTCATAGTGTCCAGACAGAGCTGGCACAGCAGTAAGACAGAATTGAGTCAAGGATAGAACACAACTTCGTATGTCACAGTGTCCAGGCAGAGCTGACTAGCAGAGGTAGCAGAGTTACCCAATAATGAAGCAGAGCTGGGTTTGTCACAGAGTCCAGGCAGATCTGACTAGCAGAGGTCATAGTGACGCGCCCCCTGGGCCGTGTGTGCACGTGTGTGGGTTACCCGGAGCCGGGTCTCTGGGGGTTGTAGTCTCCGTGGCGGCGACCCGGTCCCGTGGCTCAGGGTGGTCAAACCAGTGGCAGTCTTTATAGGGTTTTTGTGGTTTAATGTCCGACTACGCCACCCGTGGATTGCGGTCAGGGTGTACCGCCGCTGCGAGGCAGTCCGCTGAGGCTGGTGTGGTGTGCGCAGCTAAAGATGGGATAACGCCCCACGGGAAGGGAATGTGGATGATGGGGGTGATGGTGCACGGGCGTCCCAGTACTAGTAGTGCTGTATGCGGTGAGAAAGCAGGAACGACTCAGAGTCTTTGCAGTGCAGTTCAGGGTCTTTACTGATGATATTAAGGCAGACCCTGCCGGGAGTACTGGCTAGCATAAGGGGCCTGGTCAGTCTGCGAGCAAGCAGGAGTTCCCCTGGCCAGGTGGAGTTGTAGGCCTCCTCGTCTATCTGCACTCTTCCTGCCTACCTTGCTGTAAGCGAGTGGAAGTAGCCCACGTCCCTGAGTATACCGTGTGGTGCTCACCCGTATGGCTGGTGACTTGGGGCCTTCTGATAGCCTCCGCTCCTCGATGGCGGTGCTGGTCCCTTCCTTGTGACTGAGCCTCCGGGCTTCTATGGCCAGAGGACCTGGAATCCCCTGCCGGCTGGTTTCTGCTGCTGGACTTAGAGGTTCCCACAGCCTCGGATTCCGGTGTCCGGTACTTAGATTCTTCTGCCAGGGCGAACTCTGCTTAGCTCCAGCCCCTGGCACTCAGCTCCTGTTCCTACAGAGCTCCTGCTGTTTCTTGCCCTGTGTCTGGAACTTCACTCCAGGCTCTGTCTGTCTAACCCCGCCCCAGACCCAGTTTATATAGGGCAGATTCCTCCCCTCCCAGGTCTGGGCAGGAGGTGTTGCATGTTTAAGGGCTCCTGACCAGGAAACCTCCCACTTGCTCTCAGACATAATATTTCTATTACTGTGGTAACCAGACCCCTGGGGTGCCACAATAGTGTCTAGACAGAGCTGGCACAGCAGTACGACAGAATTGACTCAAGGATAGAACAGAACTTCGTATGTCACAGAGTCCAGGCAGAGCTGACTAGCAGAGGTAGCAGAGTTACCCAGTAATGAAGCAGAGCTTGGTTTGTCACAGAGTGCAGGCAGAGCTGACTAGCAGAGGTAGCAGAGTTACCCAGAAATGCAGCAGAGCTGGGTTTGTCACAGAGTCCAGGCAGAGCTGACTAGCAGAGGTAGCAGAGTTACCCAATAAGGAAGCAGAGCTGGGTTTGTCACAGAGTCCAGGTAGAGCTGACTAGCAGGGGTAGCAGAGTTACCCAGTGATGAAGCAGAGCTGGGTTTTTCACAGAGTCCAGGCAGAGCTGACTAGCAGAGGTAGCAGAGTTAGCCAGTAATGAAAATAATGAAGCAGAGCTGGGTTTGTCACAGAGTCGAAGCAGACCTGGTCAGCATTATGGAAGAGACAAGCTGGCATTCCTTGGTAATGGCATAGATGCCATCTGCCTGAATACTCCAGCCTATAAAGCGTTGGAACATTGCATGAAAAGTGCATGCATGACATGCCAAGGAAAAGAGAAAGCTGGTGGAAGGTGAAGGGCGCAGCACCCACTGCTGGATCCATCAGAGTTATAACACCGCAGCCTTGCCTGGCTGAAGCGGGAATGATCCATCCCTATTCCACCCATTGGAGATGCAGTGCAATGATAACACCTGAGAGTGGCTGAATCTGCAGGCTTTGGCCAGAAAAAAGCAGAGTAAGTTATGTGCGTTTTTGCTGTGATTTTTATTTGTCAACGGGGAAAATTAGCAGTATACAGGCTGAAAGAATTTCTGGGTGTTTTAAAAAGAGTACCATGTCAAAAAAATGCATTTTTCAGCATGAAAAATGCTTGAAAAAGAAAAGTGCATCCAAAACGCTATGTGTGAACAAGCCCTCAAACAGTCATTTGTAGAACAGGAAAGCTTATCCGTGGATGTCAATGAGTTAAAAAAAGGCGAATGCCAACATGACCTTAGGTGCTATATCTGAAAGCCGGCCTCGCATTATCATCATTCAGCCTCACCAGCCGCCCAGCATTAGAACAATTGGCTTCCTGTCCGCGCACATTGCTGACTGCTTGACATAGGGATCCAATTATGGAGTAGTCGGCAGATAAGAACGACATTATATCATAATTCGCTATGAAGTCACGGATTTGGCCACTTTACAGGAGTCTGGTCGTTGGAAGCCTTTCATGTGGCTTGTTGTGGAAGGGTCCTCAATCTCACGACAGACGAGCGGTTACAGGGACCCTACTGCCGGGGGCTTAATGGGTGGCAATGTTCATTCCATAGCGCAGAGAACGAGCAAAAATTACAATTATGTTCTTAACCTCAGACAAGAAGTTTAGATTCGGGGACCTTTCATCTTAACGAGCTTTTGGGGTTGGACTCTAACAAAGAAGTAGCCTGCATAAGTGGTCAAAATTGGAAAAAAGTGTGGTATTGATATCTCATTCTCAACGCCAGTTGTTTATTTTTTGAATAATACCAATGATATATTATTAGAAAGATAATTTAACCCTATAATGCTCCATGACTGATATATACATCATTGAGTCATGATGATGATGATGACATTCCTGACAATTTAGAAATTCCATTGACAATCCAGATGATGTTAGTATTCTTGATGATGTTTGTTTTCCTGATGATGATGACATTCCTGATGAAGAGGTTAGTATTCCTGATGATGATGATGACATTCCTGATGATGAGGTTAGTATTCCTGATGATGATGATGACATTTCCTGATGATGAGATTAGTATTCCTGATGATGATGATGACATTTCTGATGATGAGGTTAGTATTCCTGATGATGATGACATTCCTGATGATGAGGTTAGTATTCCTGATGATGATAATGACATTCCTGATGATGAGGTTAGTATTCCTGATGATGATGATGACATTCCTGATGATGAGGTTAGTATTCCTGATGATGATGATGACATTCCTGATGATGAGGTTAGTATTCCTGATGATGATAATGACATTCCTGATGATGAGGTTAGTATTCCTGATGATGATGATGACATTCCTGATGATGAGGTTAGTATTCCTGATGATGATGATGACATTCCTGATGATGAGGTTAGTATTCCTGATGATGATGATGACATTCCTAATGATGAGGTTAGTATTCCTGATGATGATGATGACATTCCTAATGATGAGGTTAGTATTCCTGATGATGATGATGACATTCCTGATGATGAGGTTAGTATTCCTGATGATGATGATGACATTCCTGATGATGAGGTTAGTATTCCTGATGATGATGATGACATTCCTGATGATGAGGTTAGTATTCCTGATGATGATGATGACATTCCTGATGTTGAGATTAGTATTCCTGATGATGATGATGACATTCCTGATGATGATGTTAGTATTCCTGATGATGATGATGACATTCCTGATGATGAGGTTAGTATTCCTGATGATGATGATGACATTCCTGATGATGAGATTAGTATTCCTGATGATGATGATGACATTCCTGATGATGAGGTTAGTATTCCTGATGATGATGATGACATTTCCTGATGATGAGATTAGTATTCCTGATGATGATGATGACATTCCTGATGATGAGGTTAGCATTCCTGATGATGATGATATTCCTGATGAAGAGGTTAGTATTCCTGATGATGATGATATTCCCGATGATGAGATTAGTATTCCTGATGATGAGGTTAGTATTTCTGATGATGATGATGACATTCCTGATGATGAGGGTAGTATTGCTGATGATGATGATGACATTCCTGATGATGAGGTTAGTATTCCTGATAATGATGACATTCCTGATGATGGGGTTAGTATTCCTGATGATGATGACAATCCTGATGATGAGGTAAGTATTTCTGATGGTGATGATGACATTCCTGATGATGATGATATTTCTGATGATGAGGTTAGTATTCCTGATAATGATGACATTCCTGATTATGAGGTTAGTATTCCTGATGATGGGGTTAGTATTCCTGATGATGATGATGACATTCCTGATGATGAGGTTAGTATTCCTGATGATGATGACATTCCTGATGATGAGGTTAGTATTCCTGATGATGATGACATTCTTGATGTTTATGTTAGTATTCCTGATGATGATGACATTCCTGATGATGAGGTTAGTTTTCCTGATGATGATGACATTCCTGATGATGAGGTTAGTATTCCTGATGATGATGATGACATTCCTGATGATGAGGTTAGTATTCCTGATGATGATGATGACATTCCTGATGATGAGGTTAGTATTCCTGATGAAGACATTCCTGATGATGAGGTTAGTATTCCTGATGATGATGATGACATTCCTGATGATGAGGTTAGTATTCCTGATGATGATGATGACATTCCTGATGATGAGGTTAGTATTCCTGATGATGATGACATTCCTGATGATGAGGTAAGTATTCCTGATGAAGACATTCCTGATGATGAGGTTAGTATTCCTGATGATGATGATGACATTCCTGATGATGAGGTTAGTATTGCTGATGATGATGATGACATTCCTGATGGTGAGGTTAGTATTTCTGATGATGATGATGACATTCCTGATGATGAGGTTAGTATTCCTGATGATGATGATGACATTCCTGATGATGCGGTTAGTATTCCTGATGATGATGATGACATTCCTGATGATGCGGTTAGTATTCCTGATGATGATGACATTCCTGATGATGATGTTAGTATTCCTGATGATGATGACGACATTCTTGATGTTTATGTTAGTATTCCTCATGATGATGACATTCCTGATGATGAGGTATTTCTGATGATGATGGCATTCCTGATGATGAGGTTAGTATTCCTGATGATGATGATGACATTCCTGATGATGAGGTTAGTATTCCTGATGATGATGATGACATTCCTGATGATGAGGTTAGTATTCCTGATGATGATGATGACATTCCTGATGATGAGGTTAGTATTCCTGATGATGATGATGACATTCCTGATGATGAGGTTAGTATTCCTGATGATGATGATGACATTCCTGATGATGAGGTTAGTATTCCTGATGATGATGATGACATTCCTGATGATGAGGTTAGTATTCCTGATGATGATGATGACATTCCTGATGATGAGGTTAGTATTCCTGATGATGATGACATTCCTGATGATGATGTTAGTATTCCTGATGATGATGATGACATTCCTGATGATGCGGTTAGTATTCCTAATGATGATGACATTCCTGATGATGATGTTAGTATTCCTGATGATGATGACGACATTCTTGATGTTTATGTTAGTATTCCTGATGATGATGACATTCCTGATGATGAGGTTAGTATTCCTGATGATAATGATGACATTCCTGATGATGAGGTTAGTATTCCTGATGATGATGATGACATTCATGATGATGAGGTTAGTATTCCTGATAATGATGACATTCCTGATGAAGAGGTTAGTATTCCTGATGATGATGATGATGACATTCCTGATGATGAGGTTAGTATTTCTGATGATGATGATGACATTCCTGATGAAGAGGTTAGTATTCCTGATGATGATGATGATGACGACATTCCTGATGATGAGGTTAGCATTCCTGATGATGATGATGACATTCCTGATGATGAGGTTAGTATTCCTGATGATGATGATGACATTCCTGATGATGAGGTTAGTATTCCTGATGATGATGATGACATTCCTGATGATGAGGTTAGTATTCCTGATGATGATGATGACATTCCTGATGATGAGGTTAGTATTCCTGATGATGATGACATTCCTGATGATGATGTTAGTATTCCTGATGATGATGATGACATTCCTGATGATGCGGTTAGTATTCCTAATGATGATGACATTCCTGATGATGATGTTAGTATTCCTGATGATGATGACGACATTCTTGATGTTTATGTTAGTATTCCTGATGATGATGACATTCCTGATGATGAGGTTAGTATTCCTGATGATAATGATGACATTCCTGATGATGAGGTTAGTATTCCTGATGATGATGATGACATTCATGATGATGAGGTTAGTATTCCTGATAATGATGACATTCCTGATGAAGAGGTTAGTATTCCTGATGATGATGATGATGACATTCCTGATGATGAGGTTAGTATTCCTGATGATGATGATGACATTCCTGATGATGAGGTTAGTATTCCTGATGATGATGACATTCCTGATGATGATGTTAGTATTCCTGATGATGATGATGACATTCCTGATGATGCGGTTAGTATTCCTAATGATGATGACATTCCTGATGATGATGTTAGTATTCCTGATGATGATGACGACATTCTTGATGTTTATGTTAGTATTCCTGATGATGATGACATTCCTGATGATGAGGTTAGTATTCCTGATGATAATGATGACATTCCTGATGATGAGGTTAGTATTCCTGATGATGATGATGACATTCATGATGATGAGGTTAGTATTCCTGATAATGATGACATTCCTGATGAAGAGGTTAGTATTCCTGATGATGATGATGATGACATTCCTGATGATGAGGTTAGTATTCCTGATGATGATGATGACATTCCTGATGATGAGGTTAGTATTCCTGATAATGATGACATTCCTGATGAAGAGGTTAGTATTCCTGATGATGATGATGACATTTCTGATGATGAGGTTAGTATTCCTGATGATGATGATGACATTCCTGATGATGAGGTTAGTATTCCTGTTGATGATGATGACATTCCTGATGATGAGGTTAGTATTCCTGATGATGATGATGATGACATTCCTGATGATGAGGTTAGTATTCCTGATGATGATGATGACATTCCTGATGATGAGGTTAGTATTCCTGATGATGATGATGACATTCCTGATGATGAGGTTAGTATTCCTGATGATGATGATGACATTCCTGATGATGAGGTTAGTATTCCTGATGATGATGATGACATTCCTAATGATGAGGTTAGTATTCCTGATGATGATGATGACATTCCTGATGATGAGGTTAGTATTCCTGATGATGATGATGACATTCCTGATGATGAGGTTAGTATTCCTGATGATGATGATGACATTCCTGATGATGAGGTTAGTATTCCTGATGATGATGATGACATTCCTGATGATGAGGTTAGTATTCCTGATGATGATGATGACATTCCTGATGATGAGATTAGTATTCCTGATGATGATGATGACATTCCTGATGATGAGATTAGTATTCCTGATGATGATGATGACATTCCTGATGATGAGGTTAGTATTCCTGATGATGATGATGACATTTCCTGATGATGAGATTAGTATTCCTGATGATGATGATGACATTCCTGATGATGAGGTTAGTATTCCTGATGATGATGATGACATTCCTGATGATGAGGTTAGTATTCCTGATGATGATGATGACATTCCTGATGATGAGGTTAGTATTCCTGATGATGATGATGACATTCCTGATGATGAGGTTAGTATTCCTGATGATGATGATGACATTCCTGATGATGAGGTTAGTATTCCTGATGATGATGACATTCCTGATGATGATGTTAGTATTCCTGATGATGATGATGACATTCCTGATGATGCGGTTAGTATTCCTAATGATGATGACATTCCTGATGATGATGTTAGTATTCCTGATGATGATGACGACATTCTTGATGTTTATGTTAGTATTCCTGATGATGATGACATTCCTGATGATGAGATTAGTATTCCTGATGATGATGATGACATTCCTGATGATGAGGTTAGTATTCCTGATGATGATGATGACATTTCCTGATGATGAGATTAGTATTCCTGATGATGATGATGACATTCCTGATGATGAGGTTAGTATTCCTGATGATGATGATGACATTCCTGATGATGAGGTTAGTATTCCTGATGATGATGATGACATTCCTGATGATGAGGTTAGTATTCCTGATGATGATGATGACATTCCTGATGATGAGGTTAGTATTCCTGATGATAATGACATTCCTGATGATGAGGGTAGTAGTGCTGATGATGATGATGACATTCCTGATGATGGGGTTAGTATTCCTGATGATGATGACAATCCTGATGATGAGGTAAGTATTTCTGATGGTGATGATGACATTCCTGATGATGATGATGACATTCCTGATGATGATGATATTCCTGATGATGAGGTTAGTATTCCTGATAATGATGACATTCCTGATTATGAGGTTAGTATTCCTGATGATGATGACATTCCCGATGATGAGGTAAATATTTCTGATGGTGATGATGATATTCCTGATGATGTTAGTATTCCTGATGATGAGGTTAGTATTCCTGATGATGATGACATTCCTCATGAAGAGGTTAGTATTCCTGATAATGATGACATTCCTGATGATGATGTTAGAATTCCTGATGATGATGACATTCCTGAAAACTTTGGTATGACTTATGATATTTGTATTACTGATGACATTGACATTCAGTGTTGACATTCCTTCTGACATTGGTATTCCTGGAGCCATCATTATGCCTTATGGTGACAATATTGCTGCTGCTGTTGATAGTCCTGATAATGTCGGTATTTCTGATTCCATCGACATGCCTGATGGTGTCGGTATTCCCATTAACCATGCTTCTGATTCCTGATCTACCACTCTCAGAAGTCCTGGGCTATCAAATCATCTCCAGCATGGAGTTATTTCACATCAGACAAGAAGGATTTGAAGACCACTGGTTTCCAGATTAATGAAGTTAAACTTTAACAATCACGATAGCTTCCTAAAGGAATTTGGGGAATGGCACCATCATATGACCATCATAAACAACAGAGTAAGAAGCTCACCCACGGAGTAGACAGAATCTGGACATGCACCAGGAATCATCAGCATCACTTCTGCTTCCAATTGATTCAATTATAGGCAAAACCAAAAATTGACCTGATGCCCATTTCTCGCACTGTGGATGCATTTTCCCAGTGAAATACATAGAAAGCTTATTTACTAATGTTGATACTGATGTGGAATCTGCGCCAAAAGCCACATAAAAAAATCATATTTGAAGCTACCATTCATACAAATCTTCCACTGCTTATTTTCTGCTGCTGATTTTTCTGTGGATGCGTTACATGAACATTTGTTGTGGATTTTGATGCAGATTTTCTGCTGATTTCACAGTATCCAATGCAAAGGGTGAAACCTGCCATAAAAATGCACCATAAAAAATTGACGAATATTAAGATCCAGGTCAATTTCTAGGGCAGAATTTTTCTATTTCTATTCAAATACAAATACAAAATCTGCAGCCTATCAGCTTGATGTGAGCATACCTTTACCTGAGTTTCCCGATATTTCAGAAAGATTCCCACAAATGTACAACTTAGTGGTGTTCTGGTCCCACCACGGATCCAAATCGATCCACTAATTAATGGGTGGGTGTTTCCATAAATGGGCCCCCTTTTTGGCCCAAGATGCTGCAGATTTATCAGGATTGTTTCCGAAAAACTGGTAAGGAAAATTCTGATGCATCCTACGTAAAAATTGGGCAATTTTTGGCAGGTTGTTAGCGCCCCCACTACTTTCCCAAAACTGTTGGTGGTAAATTTGCCCTTATTTTTCGGTCCTGGGAAAGAACATTTTTTGTGCTTTCCCGAGAAAATATAAGATTTAACAAATCGAAATACATTTTGTATCACGGAATAGTATTTTACGCCACAAAATCTGAACTTGTCCCTATCCCTGGCAGAAAATCTCTCAGAAACAGTCATCCGTCAGAGGGAGAGTTACGACAAGGCTTTGTATTAAACCCAAACATGTTTTCGGAGCGGCTGTGATTGCATGTGCTATTATTACGGTACCTGCCTATCAATCACAAGCCGGCAAGATCCCAAGCGTAAACTTCTGGAAAACAGCAGCAGATTTTTTTTTTGCGATCTGTCTTGCCGTGAATTGCATTAACACCTGCTGGAAAGTGTGAGGTTTGCTAGGAATGGAAAACACCGGTCGTCTGCAGGGCTGAATGGGGCTCCCGATGCGAGATTTATGGGGTGAGAGAAGTGGCGTTGAGGTCATTTATTTGGCTGCAGTGGAGGTATGCAGATATTTGGCGGAGGGGACAGTGGTCCGGATTCAGAAGAACATCTCCAGCCAGAACGAAACCGATGGCACCAGTCCAGGGTGGTTGTCAATGGGCCCAATGAACGAGGCGACCAGAAGAGTCTCGTCTGCAGAAATCCTGGAGACCATCAGACTCTTCCATTAGTTTAATGGTTTCTTCGAGAATTTTTCGGGAAAAAATGAAATCTCCGAGATGACAGAAGTCTTTTATGTAACGGCTATTGGCGTTGCATTACCTAAAATTTACTACACGGGTTTGGAAAATGATGCTGATTTTTTTTTTTAAAGAAAAAAAATAAGCTAAGAATTACCTAATGGTGGAGAACGAAAGATCGTGACTTCATGTAATGTGAGGTCGGCAGAGGGGATTTTTCTCATCTTTCTGGAAAATTTGCCAACAATTTAGGAACAGTGCGCCTCTGTATATATGGGTCTTATGTGGGAGGGAAACTACGGGGGGTGCGGAGGATGGAGGTGACTCTGAAGCCTGAGAGTCCAAGGGAATAGATAGATAAGGGGGCGATATTACAGGGTTTATATAGGAGCTCAAATCTTCCATCTAATCTCCTGTGTGATACTGATCGCTGAGCTGTGTATCTAATCCTATCCTGTGTGATACAGTCTGCTGAGCTGTGTATCTCATCCTATCCTGTGTGATAGTCTGCTGAGCTGTGTATCTCATCCTATCCTGTGTGATACAGTCTGCTGAGCTGTGTATCTAATCCTATCATGTGTGATACTGTCTGCTGAGCTGTGTATCTAACCCTATCATGTGTGATACTGTCTGCTGAGCCGTGTATCTAACCCTATCATGTGTGATACTGTCAGCTGAGCTGTGCATCTAATCCTATCATGTGTGATACTATCTGCTGAGCCGTGTATCTAATCCTATCATGTGTGATACTGATCGCTGAGCTGTGTATCTAATCCTATCCTGTGTGATACAGTCTGCTGAGCTGTATATCTCATCCTATCCTGTGTGATACAGTCTGCTGAGCTGTGTATCTAATCCTATCCTGTGTGATACTGTCTGCTGAGCTGTGTATCTCATCCTATCCTGTGTCATACAGTCTGCTGAGCTGTGTAACTCATCCTATCATGTGTGATACTGTCTGCTGAGCTGTGTATCTGATCCTATCTTGTGTGATACTGTCTGCTGAGCCGTGTATCTAATCCTGTCATGTGTGATACTGTCTGCTGAGCCATGTATCTAACCCTATCATGTGTGATACTGTCTGCTGAGCCGTGTATCTAACCCTATCATATGTGATACAGTCTGCTGAACTGTGTATCTCAGCCTATCATGTGTGATACTGTCAGCTGAGCTGTGTATCTAATCCTATCATGTGTGATACTGTCTGCTGAGCCGTGTATCTAACCCTATCATATGTGATACAGTCTGCTGAACTGTGTATCTCAGCCTATCATGTGTGATACTGTCTGCTGAGCTGTGTATCTAATCCTATCCTGTGTGATACTGTCTGCTGAGCTGTGCATCTAATCCTATCATGTGTGATACTGTCTGCTGAGCTGTGTATCTAACCCTATCATGTGTGATACAGTCTGCTGAGCTGTGTATCTCATCCTATCCTGTGTGATACTGTCTGCAGAGCTGTGTATCTAATCCTATCATGTGTGATACTGTCTGCTGAGCTGTGTATCTAATCCTATCCTGTGTGATACTGTCTGTTGAGCTGTGTATCTAACCCTATCCTGTGTGATACTGTCTGCTGAGCTGTGTATCTAATTCTATCATGTGTGATACTGTCTGCTGAGCTGTGTATCTAATCCTATCATGTGTGATACTGTCTGCTGAGCTGTGTATCTAATCCTATCCTGTGTGATACTGTCTGCTGAGCTGTGTATCTAACCCTATCATGTGTGATACTGTCTGCTGAGCTGTGTATCTAACCCTATCCTGTGTGATACTGTCTGCTGAGCTGTGTATCTAATCCTATCATGTGTGATACTGTCTGCTGAGCTGTGTATCTAACCCTATCCTGTGTGATACTGTCTGTTGAGCTGTGTATCTAATCCTATCCTGTGTGATACTGTCTGCTGAGCTGTGTATCTAACCCTATCCTGTGTGATACTGTCTGCTGAGCTGTGTATCTAATCCTATCCTGTGTGATACTGTCTGCTGAGCTGTGTATCTAACCCTATCATGTGTGATACTGTCTGCAGAGCTGTGTATCTAATCCTATCCTGTGTGATACTGTCTGCAGAGCTGTGTATCTAATCCTATCATGTGTGATACTGACGCGCCCCCGGGACCGTGGGGTACTCGGCAGCCGGGCCTCTGTGTATGCTGGTAGGGGAGTATCACGGTGGCTGGCCCGGTCCGTGCAAAGGGGGATACTTTTATATGGGGTTTTTGGGATTGTTCGTGACGCCACCTGTGGAATGCGGCTAAAGGGAGCCGCCGCTGCGGAGCAGTCCTCTGGAGCTGGTGTTACGGCAGCAGGGATGGTATGGCTCTCCACAGGTAGAGCTAGCTCCAGGGCAGCGTGGGGATGGTGTGAAGGGATGCAGGAGAGATGGGACCCAGCCGGGTCAAAGGAAGAACAGACACACACACCGGGGCTAGTTTCAGTACCTTTACTGCAGATGGTAGTCAGGTACGGTCCGGGGCACTTGTAGGTGGTGTGCACTTTTGGTCTTGCTCCCCTGTGAGTGGGTGTAAGGCCTCCTTTCTGTATCTTCCTGTCTCTCTCCCTGGAGCTTCTGACCTGCCTGGAACAGGGTCTAGCTCCCTTGATGTTTCTCTCACCCGTCTTGCTTGGCTGCGAGGGCTTTCCCACTGGTTACCACGATCCCTGGACGCTAGGGCCTTCGTGGTACCTAGTCCTCTGAGTGTGCGCTATTCACGGGTGGACTGAGGGATATGAAATCCTCCTCAGTATGCCGGATTCCCTACAGGGCACAGAGATCCCAATAGGCTCGGGCCCGGTGCCCGGCTTGCAACAGGGGACGAACCCTCTGTGGTTCCTCTGTCAGTCATGGCTCTTCTCTTCCTTCTTGCCTTCTAGCCCACTCTAGGCTCTCACTGGCCAGACTAGCCCACAGCTTGGGCCTAGCCTGGCTTTCAGCCACACAGACTTCAGCTTGTCTGGTGCTGCAGCATTGCGTTACACTCCCTGCTTCCCACTGACTGACTTCCTGAACTCCACCCCCCAGTATATATATATATACCTGACAGGGCTCCATCTAGTGGACTTGGGTGGAGGTGTCTGCATGTATTGAGGCCACTGGGGAGAATCCCATCTGTGCAACACCAAGGAGTTCTGTGACAGCCTGCAGCCGCTGGGCGTCACAATACTGTCTGCTGAGCCGTGTATCTAACCCTATCATGTGTGTTACTGTCTGCTGAGCTGTGTATCTAACCCTATCATGTGTGATACTGTCTGCTGAGCTGTGTATCTAATCCTATCATGTGTGATACTGTCTGCTGAGCTGTGTATCTAATCCTATCATGTGTGATACTGTCTGCTGAGCTGTGTATCTAATCCTATCATGTGTGATACAGTCTGCTGAGCTGTGTATCTAACCCTATCATGTGTGATACTGTCTGCTGAGCTGTGTATCTAATCCTATCCTGTGTGATACTGCCTGCTGAGCTGTGTATCTAATCCTATCATGTGTGATACTGTCTGCTGAGCCGTGTATCTAATCCTATCATGTGTGACACTGTCTGCTGAGCCGTGTATCTAACCCTATCCTGTGTGATACTGTCTGCTGAGCTGTGTATCTAACCCTATCATGTGTGATACTGTCTGCTGAGCTGTGTATCTAACCCTATCCTGTGTGATACTGTCTGCTGAGCTGTGTATCTAACCCTATCATGTGTGATACTGTCTGCTGAGCAGTGTATCTAATCCTATCCTGTGTGATACTGTCTGCTGAGCTGTGTATCTAACCCTATCATGTGTGATACTGTCTGCTGAGCTGTGTATCTAATCCTATCCTGTGTGATACTGCCTGCTGAGCTGTGTATCTAATCCTATCATGTGTGATACTGTCTGCTGAGCCGTGTATCTAATCCTATCATGTGTGACACTGTCTGCTGAGCCGTGTATCTAACCCTATCCTGTGTGATACTGTCTGCTGAGCTGTGTATCTAACCCTATCATGTGTGATACTGTCTGCTGAGCTGTGTATCTAACCCTATCCTGTGTGATACTGTCTGCTGAGCCATGTATCTAATCCTATCATGTGTGATACTGTCTGCTGAGCTGTGTATCTAACCCTATCCTGTGTGATACTGTCTGCTGAGCTGTGTATCTAACCCTATCATGTGTGATACTGTCTGCTGAGCTGTGTATCTAACCCTATCCTGTGTGATACTGTCTGCTGAGCTGTGTATCTAACCCTATCATGTGTGATACTGTCTGCTGAGCAGTGTATCTAATCCTATCATGTGTGATACTGTCTGCTGAGCTGTGTATCTAATCCTATCATGTGTGATACTGTCTGCTGAGCTGTGTATCTAACCCTATCCTGTGTGATACTGTCTGCTGAGCTGTGTATCTAACCCTATCATGTGTGATACTGTCTGCTGAGCAGTGTATCTAATCCTATCATGTGTGATACTGTCTGCTGAGCTGTGTATCTAATCCTATCATGTGTGATACTGTCTGCTGAGCTGTGTATCTAACCCTATCCTGTGTGATACTGTCTGCTGAGCTGTGTATCTAACCCTATCATGTGTGATACTGTCTGCTGAGCTGTGTATCTAACCCTATCATGTGTGATACTGTCTGCTGAGCTGTGTATCTAACCCTATCCTGTGTGATACTGTCTGCTGAGCTGTGTATCTAACCCTATCATGTGTGATACTGTCTGCTGAGCAGTGTATCTAATCCTATCATGTGTGATACTGTCTACTGATATATGCATCTAATCCTATCATGTGTGATACTGTCTGCTGAGCTGTGTATCTAACCCTATCCTGTGTGATACTGTCTGCTGAGCTGTGTATCTAACCCTATCCTGTGTGATACTGTCTGCTGAGCTGTGTATCTAACCCTATCATGTGTGATACTGTCTGCTGAGCTGTGTATCTAATCCTATCCTGTGTGATACTGTCTGCTGAGCTGTGTATCTAATTCTATCATGTGTGATACAGTCTGCTGAGCTGTGTATCTAATCCTATCATGTGCGATACTGTCTGCTGAGCTGTGTATCTAATTCTATCCTGTGTGATACTGTCTGCTGAGCTGTATATCTAACCCTATCCTGTGTGATACTGTCTGCTGAGCTGTGTATCTAATCCTATCATGTGTGATACTGTCTGCTGAGCTGTGTATCTAATTCTATCCTGTGTGATACTGTCTGCTGAGCTGTATATCTAACCCTATCATGTGTGATACTGTCTGCTGAGCTGTGTATCTAATCCCCTCCTGTCTGCTTAGCTGTGTGAGGCATGTATTATGTCCGTGCTCCCAGGTGGTGATGTGCGGAGCGGGCGGCATTGTGGAATAATGTCTGAGAAACCTGAGATCTCTCTGTGCCCGGCCTGTTATACGGAGACACTGACCCTATTGTGCGCAGGCACCGCGGCGGGGAAATAATGGAATTCTTGAGGTGCGCGACAACCTCCTGCAGCAGACAAAAAAGGATTTCAGCGTTTTCCAGAGTCTGATAATGGAAGCTGTTATATCAGGCTACAGACGTAAGTGATCCTCACTCATCAGCCCACATCGCCTTCCTGAAAGATCGGCCCCAAACAGATCAGGACAAACCCAGGATAAACTGATCGCGTGGTGTCTGTGTATATATATACAGTGGGGGAAATAAGTATTTGATCCCTTGCTGTTTCATGTGCTTTGTCTGACAAAGACATGAACAGTCTCTAATTGTAAGGGTAGGTTAATTTTAACACTGAGAGATAGAATATCCCAAAAAATCAAGAAGATCACATTGTATAAACTAGATACATTTTTTTGCATTTTGCAGTGAGAAATAAGTATTTGATACCCCTACAAACCATTATGAGTTCTGGCTCCTACAGACCAGTTAGACGCTCCTAATCAACTCGTTACCTGCATTAAAGACAGCTATCTTACATAGTCACCTGTATAAAAGACTACTGTCCACAGACTCAATTAATCAGTCAGACTCTAACCTCTACAACATGGGCAAGACCAAAGAGCTTTCTAAGGATGTCAGGGACAAGATCATAGACCTGCACAAAGCTGGAATGGGCTACAAAACCATAAGCAAGATGCTGGGTGAGAAGGAGACAACTGTTGGTGCAATGGTAAGAAAATGGAAGAAATACAAAATGACTGTCAATCGACATCGATCTGGGGCACCATGCAAAATCTCACCTCGTGGGGTATCCTTGATCATGAGGATGGTGAGATCACCCTAAACCTACATGGGGGGAACTTGTTAATGATCTCAAGGCATCTGGGACCACAGTCACTAAGAAAACCATTGGTAACACATTACGCCTTAAAGGTTTAAAATCCTTCAGTGACTGCAAGGTCCCCCTGCTCAAGAAGGCACATGTGGAGGCCCGTCTGAAGTTTGCCAATGATCACCTCGATGATTCTGTGAGTTATTGGGAGAAGGTGCTGTGGTTAGATGAGAAAAAAATTGAGCTCTTTGGCATTAACTCAACTCGCCGTGTTTGGAGGAAGAAGAAGGATGAGTACAACCCTAAGAACATCATCCCAACTGTGAAGCATGGTGGGGGAAACATTATACTTTGGGGGTGCTTTTCTGCAAAGGGGACATGACGACTGCACCGTACTGAAGGGAAGATTGATGGGGTCATGTATCGCGAGATTTTGGCAAACAACCTCCTTCCCTCAGTAAGAGCATTGAAGATGGGTCATGGCAACAAAGGAGTGGCTCAAAAAGAATCACATTAAGGTCATGGAGTGGCCTAGCCAGTCTCCAGACCTTAATCCCATAGAAAACTTATGGAGTTGAAGCTCTGAGTTGCCAAGCGACAGCCTCAAAATCTTAATGATTTAGAGATGATCTGCAAAGAGGAGTGGACCAAAATTCCTCCTGACATGTGCGAAAACTTCACCATCCACTACAAAAAACGTCTGACTGCTGTGCTTGCCAACAAGGGTTTTGCCACCAAGTATTGTTTTCCAGAGGGATCAAATACTTATTTCTCACTGCAAAATGCAAATAAATTTATCTAATTTATACAATGTGATTTTCTTGATTTTTTGGGGGATATTCTATCTCTCAATGTTAAAATTAACCTACCCTTAAAATTATAGGCTGTTCATGTCTTTGTCAGTGGGCAAACTTACAAAAACAGCAAGGGATCAAATACTTATTTCTTCAACTGTATATATGTATATATATATGTCTGTATATACAGCACAAAGCTAAAGTATTAGGCAGGTGTGGAAAAAATGCTGCAAAGTAAGAATAATTTCAGAAACAGAAGTGTTTATAGTTTTTTTTGTTAAGTGAATGAACACCATAGAAATCTAAATCCCATCAATATTTCGTGACCACCCTTTGCCTTTTTCTAGATACACCTGCACACAGTCAGGGATGTTGTAAGATTATAGTCGTATGAGTAACAGATTATACAAAACAGGTGCTAATGATCATCATTTTCATATGCAGGTTGTAACAATCATTAACTGAAACAGAAACAGCTGTGTGGGAGACTGTAAAGTGGGTGAGTAACAGCCAATCTCTGCTATAAAAGTGAGGTTGTGGAAGACAGTTTCATTTCACAGGTCATACACCATGGCAAGACTGAGCACAGCAACAAGATGCACAGTAGTTATACTACATCAGCGAGGACTCTCCCAAGCAAAAGTTTCACAGCAGAATGGGGTTTCAAGATGTACTGCTGAAGAAGCACCAAGAAATGGGCATGGGATGACTGTAAGCGCAATGAACGGCCAAGGAAACTTAGTGCAGCAGATGAAAGACACATCATGGTTACATCCCTTTGAAACTGAAAGATATCCAGCAGTGCCATCAGATCAG
The DNA here is from genome assembly GCF_046119375.1 of Phyllobates terribilis. NCBI lineage: Eukaryota > Metazoa > Chordata > Amphibia > Anura > Dendrobatidae > Phyllobates > Phyllobates terribilis. Next base: position 80,046,245 of record NW_027362765.1, read on the forward strand.
GACTGGCACAAACCAGTGGTACCCAGCTACATCCATCTATGTTCGGAGAAGTCTGGCCAGAAGTGGTCTTCATGGAAGAATTGCAGCCAAAAACCATAACATGGAAACAGGGACAAATGACTCAACTATGTCTGAAAACATAGGAACTGGGTTCATATGAATGGTAGCAGGAGCTCTGGACTGAGGAGTCACAATCTGAAATATTTGGTGTAGCAGGAGGCAGTGGGTTCCCTGCAGGCTGGAGAGAGGGTCTGCAGGCAGTAGTGACACACGGTGGAGGGTCTTGCAAGTTTTGGTCTAGATTTCAATAATTGGTCAGGATTAATAGTGTCCTCAATACAGAGAAATACAGTCAGATATTATGTAATACCATCAAGGAGGCGTCTGATAGGCTCCAAATTTATCTTGCAGCAGAGCAACGACCCCAAACATCCAGCCAATGTCATTGAGAACGAGGAGCCCTGCAATTGATGATCCGGCCCCACAGAGCCCTGATCTCACATCATTTGGTCTGTCTGGGATCACATGAAGAGACAGAAGGATCTGCACAAGTGACATCCACATAAGATCTGGGGTTAGTTCTCCAAGATGTTTGGAACAACCTCCTGCAGAGTTCCTTCAGAAACTTTGTGCAAGTGACAAGTACCGAGAAGTAATGAAGGCAAAGGGCCTCCACTAGTGATGAGCGAGCACTAAAATGCTCGGGTACTCCTTGCTCGGGTCAAGCAAATTGTAATACTCGGGTGCTCGACCCATAGCAACGAGCCCAATGTAAGTCTATGGGAAACTCGAGCATTTTTCAGGTGGCGGTCTGCAGAGGGCCTAAAAATTGCCCAAATCGATGGGAATAGTGCTCAAATGACATGGGAACAGCATGGGGGAAGACCCCTGGAAGCATCTCTGACTCCCAGATCACTGCTGTCAACAACCTTGTCAGAGTATTACACCACTTTTACGGACTCACAATAAAACATACAAAAACGAAACCAAAATGGATTTTCCTGGGAAATATGTTAAGGAACATCCTTTCCAGGGTAATGACTTGTATGTAAGGCAAAATAAGTAACCAAAAACAAAAATACTCCTCCACAACTTGGGCTATGTTCACACGTAGCGTTTTTTATGCGTTTTGCACTTTTGAATTGCTTTCAACCAAGACAAATGCATTCACCAGTAAATGTCATTTTAACATTTTACAACCTTATCTGGCCATGTGGTGTGTGACACATCATTAGACACATGCATATAGTGCTGAAAAGATATGGGAACAGCATGGGGAAGACCTCTGGAAGCATCTCTGACTCCCAGGTCACTGCCTAAAAGTGTGCCCATCATAAGTGATCCTTGGCGCATGCGAAGATGCCTCCTGCCATGAACCTGTCGTTGCAGACTTGCAACAATCACCGTACACGTCCTTGTCCCACTGCAACGTTCAGTTGTCCCTACTCCATTCCTTGGAATGCAAGTGCAAGTATGCAGCTGAATTTTTGACAGCTGCTTGCACTTGAAATGTGGCCTTTTAGGCTCGTGGAGGCGGATGCTTTTCACAACCTCATGCCGGCGGCGGCCGGGTGTCCATACTCGGTCCCCAGCCGCCACTATATTTCCCGGTATCGCCTCCGCCTTCCACAAGCACGGGTCCCACAACATTACCTGCGCCCTCCCCAGTGCACTTACTGGGAAGGACCGCCTAACCAGAAACACGTGGACAGGTGAATGTGGCCAGGGACGGTACAGAGCCAGTCCACAACTTTTTTTGCTAAGAGTTGTATTTAGCTCGGTGAAAGGACTGGCATAGAGGGAAACCGTATCTACCCTGCGTGTCATTTCTCCCAGGAAGTCATGTAATTGAGCTTGTTGCAGAAGCAATGGCAGCCCGTCCAACATCAACTCGCACTTGTCGGTGGTGCTTTGACACACACACATCTTTCTTTGCGCATTTAATTTCTTGAATACAGAGTTGGGCAATGGCCTGATCTGTAATGCATTTTGAGAAATAACATGCATAAGCATGGCCGATCCACATTAAAAAAGCAGCCATAGAGTGTCCGGGAACCTTCCCCCACACTTTTCTTAGCCAGGGCAGCTTTTCGGCAGGGTTGGACGGGCTCACCAGAGAACCGGAGACTCCTTCGGCGGGCCCTGGCTTCTCCTTCAGGAGAGTTCATAGTGCCGAGGTGAGGCCATGATGATGATAGAGGCCACCATCTGCTTAGTTTTCTGTTACTTGGAATGCAAGTGCAAGTATGCAGCCAGCCACCCACCCACCCACAGGCCGCAACACCAAACAGCCAGATTTCTGGGCAGCTCTTTGCACTTGAAATATGGCCTTTTAAGCTCATGGAGGCGGAAGCTTTTCACAACCTCATGCTGGCCACGGCCGGGTGTCCATACTCGGTCCCCAGCCGCCACTATATTTCCCGGTATCGCCTCCGCCTTCCACAAGCACGGGTCCCACAACATTACCCGTGCCCTCCCCAGTGCACTTACTGCGAAGGACCGCCTAACCACAAACACGTGGACAGGTGAATGTGGCCAGGGACGGTACGGAGCCAGTCCACAACTTTTTTGGCTGAGAGTTGTATTTAGCTCGGTGAAAGGACTGGCATAGAGGGAAACCGTATCTACCCTGCGTGTCATTTCTTCCAGGAAGTCCTCTAAAGCTGCTTGCTCTTGAAATGTGGCCTGAACATTACTGCTGGTACTTTTCTGTGGGAATTTGCTTGCCTCCTACCAGCCTGGAATATTTCCAGAAAACTATGGTACGGCGCCATGGTATTAGCACTGCCCCAGTACCAGTAGCGAAGCCATCCCCAATTTCCTTCTCAGGAATTTTATTTGGTAGACTGAGTGGCTGCCCAAATACATTTTCTCACAAAGGAGCTGAAGATAGAGTGACAGTAGGTGCAAGTTTCTCCAGCCTGTTAGATATTAGAGGGTGAACGGCAGCACATTGGATCAGTGGATAGCACTGAAGCCTTGCAGTGCTGGGATCCTGGGTTCAAATCCCAGCAAGGACAACATCTGCAAGGACTTTGTTTGTTCTTTCCCGTGTTTGCATGTGTTTCCTTCTCAGTAAAAAAGCAGCCATAGAGTGTCCGGGAACCTTCCCTCACACTTTTCTTAGCCAGGACTGCTTCTCAGCAGGGTTGGACGGTCCCACCAGAGAATCCTCTGGTGTGCCTTGGCTTCTACCTCAGCTGCTATGGGGCTCTTGAGCGGGTGAGAAAGGTTAGCCCTCAGAATCAAATGCTGTGGTGGAGACAATGTTTTTCAATCTGAAACAGCTTCTCAGTGGGAGTTGTATTTCACCACAGCCATATTCTTTAGCTCGGTGAAAGGACTAGCATAGAGGGAAACCATATCTACCCCAGCTGTCATTTCTCCGTCACCAGGTTCCGCCCATTGTCACACACGACCATGCCTGGCTGTATGTTCAGCGGTGAGAGCCACAGATTAGGCTGCTGTGTTACATCTTTCAACAACTCTGCAGCGTTGGGCGGTTTGTCAATTAAGCATTAAGCATGTTATCTTCAGCACAGCCTGTTGCCGCTTGGCCAAGGCAGAGCTGCAGTGCTGTCAGCTTGTGACTGATGTGATCATTTCGGAGATGGAGGAGGAGGTGCATGAGCTGAACAATGTGATTACATTGAGGTTAAATTGGTGACGCTGTTTTTTATACTAAAGAAAGATCCTATTGTTTTGTTTTTTTGCGTTATTTTTTAAGACAACTGCATTCACCAGGAAATGTCATTTTAACATTTTACAACCTTATCTGGCAATGTGGTGTGTGACACATCATCAGACACATCCTATTTTATTTATGATGGAGGGACTCTGAAAGTCATAAAGCCTATTTTTACAGGGACATCAGATGGCCCTTACTATTCTTAAAAGGCCAGCAGTCGGCCGTAGCTATTGTTAGAGAGCCATCAGCCGGCTATGCTTTGTTGTTCTCATTATTAACAACAAGTGGGTCTCCTATACTGTTATTGCGTATCCAGTGACTGCAAGGGCTGCCAAAAATTTGGACGCAACCCAGTACCCCTTTGAAGAGACATAGAGGAGGGTCTCAGTAAAAAAAATGTTCCCATTATAAAGGAGCGGGTCTCCTATAGTGGTAATGCCCATGCTGTGACTGCAAGGGCTGCCAAAATTTGGGAAAAACCCCACTAAGAATTTAAAGACACATAGAGCAGGGCCACAGTAACAAGGTACGACATGTTCCCATTAGAAAGGAGTGGGTCTGCTATACAGTTATAGGATATGCAGTGAGTCCAACGGCTGACCAATTTTAGGAAAAGTCCCACTAAGAATTTAAAGACACATAGAGCAGGGCCACAGTAACAAGATACGACATGTTCCCATTAGAAAGGAGAGGGTCTGCTATACAGTTATAGGGTATACAGTGAGTCCAAGGGCGGACCAATTTTAGGAAAAACCCCACTAAGAATTTAAAGACACACAGAGCAGGGCCACAGTAACAAGGTACGACATGTTCCCATTAGAAAGGAGAGGGTCTGCTATACAGTTATAGGGTATGCAGTGAGTCCAACGGCTGACCAATTTTAGGAAAAACCCCACTAAGAATTTAAAGACACACAGAGCAGGGCCACAGTAACGACAAATTCCCATTAGAAAGGAGAGAGTCTACTATACAGTTATAGGGTATGCAGTGAGTCCAACGGCTGACAATTTTAGGAAAAACCCCACTAAGAATTTAAAGACACACAGAGCAGGGCCACAGTAACGACAAATTCCCATTAGAAAGGAAAGACTCTCCCATAGTGTTGGCCTATGCAGTGAATGCAAGCGCTGCCAAAAATTTGGAGGCACTTCAATGCCCCTTGGAAGAAACGTGGAGGAGGGCCTCATAAAAAAATGTTCCCATTAGAAAGGAGCGGGCCTCCTATACTTGTAATGCCCATGCACTAAGTGTATTGGCTGACGAACATTTACCCCTGGGGGGTATACATGAACATGCTGTATAAAAAAAAAATTTCATGGGTATCATAAACACCCTTTAAAAAAATTATGTGGGTGTTGTGACGCGCCCCCTGGGCCGTGTGTGTGGGAATACCCGGAGTCGGGTCTCTGTGTAATGCTGGGGGTTGTAGTCTCCGTGGCGGCGACTCGATCCCGTGGCTCAGGGTGGTCAAACCAGTGGCGGATCTGTTTACTTGGTTTTTAATGTTTAAATGTCCGACTACGCCACCCGTGGATTGCGGTCACTGAGATCCGCCGCTGCGGGGCAGACCGCTGAGGCTGATGTTGGGTGCGCAGCAGAGGGTAGTATAACTCCCCACGGGAGGAGTATAGCTTCAGGGCAGCATGTGTAAATGGTGAGGGTTGTGATGCACGGGCGCAGCAGAAATGACTCAGAGTCCGTGCAGTGCAGTTCAGGGTCTTCACTGTTGGTAATGAAGAAGGCCCTGCCGGGAGTACTGGCTAACATTAGAGGTCTGGTGAGTCTGTGAGCGAACAAGAGTCCCCCTGGCCAGGTGGAGGTGTAGGCCTTCCCGTCTGACTGCACTCTTCCTGGCTACCCTGCTGTAGTCGTGTAGTAGCCCACGTCCCTGAGTGTACCGTGTGGTGTTCACCCGTATGGCTGGTGACTTGGGGCCTTTGGTTCCTTACGCTCCTCGATGGCGGTGCCGGTCCCTTGCGTGTGACTGAGCCTCCAGGCTTTCTATGGCCAGAGGACCTGAAATCCCCTGACAGGTGGTTTCTGCTGCTGGATGTGAATATGCTCACAGCCTCAGACTCCGGTGTCCGATTCTCTGCGTCTTCTGCCAGGACGAGCTCTCTGCTCCAGTCCCTGGTCTTCAGCTCCTGGCTCCTAGAGAGCTCCTTGCTGTTGCTCTGTCCCTTCCTCTGGAACTAGACTGTCTAATCCCGCCCCAGATCCAGTTTATAAAGGGCAGGTTCCTCCACTCCCTGGACTGGGGCAGGAGGCGTTGCATGCAAATGTGCTCCTGACCAGGAAAACCCATGCTCGCTCTCAGACATGGTATTTCTACCACTGTGGCAACCAGACCCCTGGGGTGCCACATTCCCCCCTGGTAAATTTTAGTACTCCTGGACTAAACACATTTTATGAAATATACATAACAGGGTATAAGTAATAACACATCAACATATGTACAAGGAGTTCAGTCTTTATAGGTCACGGCGCTTCCGTAACCCGGTGTCCATGTCACCCAAGATGTATTTTGAGGAACCCGTCCCAAGCCCTCCATGTTAGCCCTGGGGTGGCTACAGGGCATAGATGATCTGGCGTTGGACCACGTCTTCAGCCACCTCCACGGGTTTTTGTTCTGTGGTCTGGCACAATAGGGGCACTTAACAGGTGCAACTCTTTACAAGGTACAGTTCCGGTTATTCAATGTCCATAACCTGTCAGTCCATAAACCCTGTAGGGTAACTTGAGAAACATAATTAGTATTCAGGTAACAAGCATAAAACATTTTAACATTTGCAATATACAGGTACATATCACATTTAAATTCTCCAGCGGGCTGGTATTTGACCCCTAGTGCTCCTGGTGGACCTACGTAACACACTATCTGGTGGTGTTCTTTCTGGGTCCCCTGTTTCCACCCCTTGTGTAGTGGGCTCGCTAGTGTCTGCACTACAGGTGTTTGGAGATGTTACGGGTAGGTTGGGCAGCTTTCTGCGTACTCTTTGGCTTACCAGAGGCACGGCAGGCTCACTACTAGCAGAGTGTTGATTCTCCTGGGCTGCTGGTATGGAATCTTCTGCCTCCGGGGCCGGTTGCTCTTTCAACACTACTTGCTCTTCTGTAGGCCCTTGAGGGGCTGGCTGGAGAAAGGTAAGGACGGGTATCACAATAGCATTGTTAATTTGTGTCCGAGACCGGGGAAATTCTCCGAGTACTGTACTGACCATTTCTTCCCTTTCCTCTGCGGGTTGAGGGCTATCTTGGTCTTCATCAGTGCTTTGCAGCTGCTCGGGACACTTCTTCAGGTGGTCTCTGGAGACTGTGGCTGTGGTCTCTCCTCCATCCTTACTGATAATGCATACTTTCGGATTTTCATGGCTTGAGGGCAGTACTGTGTATGGTTCTTTCTCCCACTGGTCATCCAACTTATGGAGCCGCCTCTTCCTCTTCAAGACCTGCTCTCCAGGTGCCAGGGGAACAGCGGGAGCATGCTGGTTGTAAGTCCTCTCATGCCTTTCTCTTGCTTGAGACAGACTTCTCTCAACACTCTCCTGAACTTTCCGGTACTGCTGCTGCCATTCTGTATCCCAGTCTGCCTCTGGCGAGGTGTCCTCGGGTGTCAGGACTCCCATATCGAGGTCCATAGGCAGCTTACCAGGTCTTGCTCTCATTAGGTAAGCCGGGGTGCAGTTGGTGGAATTTACTGGGATGTGGTTATACAAGTCCACCAGATCACGCAGTTTTTCAGGCCACAGACTGCGTTCTTCCAGGGGCAACGTTTTCAGCAAGTCTATCACCACCTGGTTCATTTTCTCGCACAATCCGTTGGTTTGGGGGTGATAGGGCGTTGTCCTTATCTTCTTGCAGCCATACAGGTTGCAGAACTCCTGGATGACCTCCGCTTCGAAGGCTGCACCTTGGTCAGTCAACACTTGCTCCGGATACCCGTGTGGACGGCAGAAGTGCTGCTGGAAGGCTCTAGCTACTGTCTGAGCTGTTAAGTCCTTGACAGGGACCACCACCAGGAACCGGGAGTAGTGGTCTACGATGGTGAGGGCGTAGACGTACCCGGACCTACTTGGAGCCAGCTTCACATGGTCCAGGGCTACCAGTTCTATTGGCTGCTTGGTGATGATGGGCTGCAGGGGAGTCTTCTAGCTGGCATGGTCCTTTCTTCTCAGGTTGCACGGGCCGCAGTCTCTGCACCATCAATGGCCTCTCTCATGCCTACCCAGAAGAACCGTTCATGCAACAGGAACTCCAACTTCTTCCATCCAAAGTGCCCTGCTCCGTCGTGGTATGCCTCCAGGACCATAGCCGCGTCTCGTCTCGGGACCACTACCTGCCAGGTCAGCTCATGTGTCCGGGAGTTGACAATCCTCCGGCACAGCTTCCCCTTGTAGAGAAACAGTTTACTCTTCTCCTTCCATAGCTGTTTGGTCTCTTCCGGAGCGTCTGGGTCAAGGCGGGCATCAGCCTGTGTCAGCATTTCTTTTACCAGGTGGACGGCTGGGTCACTGTCTTGCGTCTCCGCTCAGCTGTAGTGGGGTAAGGGATTGAACGTGGCAGAGTGCCTGTCTCTTACACGGTGGGAACACTGGGTAATCCCACGACAGTGGAACGCAGGGAGTTCAATCTCTTCGAGTTCTTCTGGATCTTCCCCTCCGTCCGGCAAGTTCGGCATCTTGGACAGGGCATCTGCGTTGGCATTTATGCGTCCCGCCCGGTATTTGATGGTAAACTCATAGTTGGACAGCCGGGCCATCCATCTTTGCTCCAGGGCACCAAGTCCAGGTGTGTCAACGGGTTGTTGTCCGTGTACACCGTGAACTTGGCAGAGGCAAGGTAATGTTTGAAACATTCCGTCACTGCCCACACCACTGTCAGGAACTCTAACTTGAAGGAGCTATAATTCTCAGGGTTTCTCTCTGTGGGCCGTAGTTTTCGGCTGGCGTATGCAATTACCCGTTCTCTGCCCTGCTGGATCTGGGATAGTACGGCTCCCAGCCCCACGTTACTGGCGTCTGTGTGGAGGATGAAAGGCTGGCCGTAATCAGGGTAAGCCAGGACCTCATCCCCCGTGAGGGCCATCTTCACCTGGCGGAAAGACTCCTCTTCCAGCTTGTCCCACCTGAAGGGCGGCTTCTGATTCTTGGTCTTTGACTGACCCAACAGGAGGTTTTGCATAGGGGCTGCCATTTTGGTGAACCCGGGGATGAATGTTCGGTAGTAGCCTACCAACCCGAGGAACTGCCGCACTTCCTTTATGCTGGAGGGTCTTGGCCAGTCCTTAATCACTGTGTTCTTATCAGGGTCTGGAGCTACTGCGTCAGCACTCACCACGTGTCCCAGGTACTGTACTTTTGGTTTCAGTAGATGACACTTGGAGGGTTTCACCTTTAGGCCGTAGCCTGCCAGGGCATCAAACACCTCTGCCAGGTGTTTCAGATGGTCCTCATATGTTTTGGAATACACGATGACATCGTCCAGGTATAGCAGGACCGTCTCAAAATTCCTGTGCCCCAGGCAGCACTCCATCAACCGCTAGAAGGTTCCTGGTGCGTTGCAGAGCCCGAACGGCATACAGTTGAATTCGCTGAGACCCATCGGGGTGGTGAACGCGGTCTTCTCCTTGTCTGCCTCTGCTACAGGAACCTGCCAGTACCCGCTAGTAAGATCCAAAGTGGAGAAGAAGTTAGCAGACTTTAATGCAGCTAAAGATTCCTCTATCCTAGGTAACGGGTATGCATCTTTGTGTGTGATACGGTTGACCTTTCTGTAATCTACACACATTCTCATGGTGCCATCTTTCTTTTTCAGAAGAACTAGTGGAGCTGCCCAGGGGCTACAGCTGTTCCTGATTACCCCAGCCTCCTTCATTTCTCGCAACATTCCCTTGGCATTCTGATAGTGGGGTACAGGTCGGTATCTTTCCTTTATGGGTGGATAGTCTCCCGTGGGGATGTGGTGTTCTACCCCCTTTACTTGCCCAAAGTCTAGCGGGTGTTTGCTAAGGACTCTTTCGTACTCCTGCACCACCAGGTAGACTCCCTGTTTTTGGTGTGAGGGAGTGGGGTCGGTGCCCACATGCAGCTTCTGACACCGGACCTCCATTTGTTTCTTGGAGCCGTTACCCTCCTCTGGTTGAGATGGAGGCAAGGGTTCCACGGCCTTTACAGAGTTTTGGTTAATGGTGAACAATTTGGCTAGATTGGCATACCGGGGCAAGTATACTTCTCTTTCCCCAATGTTTAGGATGCGGACGGGTACCCTCCCATGGCGTACATCGACCACCCCCCGTGCTGTCAAAATGGTGGGCCTGCTGTCTGAGTAGACGGGTTCTACTGACGCGCCCCCTGGGCCGCGTGGGGAACCCGGAACCGGGCCTTTTTGTAGATGCTGGGAGTTGTAGTCACCGTGGCGGTGACCCGGTCCCGTGGCTCAGGGTGGTCAAACTAAATGGCGGGCTATATATCGAATGTCCGACTACGCCACCCGTGGATTGCGGTCAGAGTGAACCGCCGCTGCAGGGTAGACCGCTGAGGCTGGTGTTGTTGATGCAGCAGAGGATAGTACAACTCCCCACGGGAGGAGTATAGCCTCAGGGCAGTAAATAGGGATGTTGGTGGTGATGGTGCGCGGAAGCAGCAGTAACCACACGGAGTCTGTCATGCAAGTCAGGGTCTTTACTGTTGGTGGTATTAAGGGACCCGTCAGGAATACAGGTTAACAATGGAGGCCTGGTCAGTCTGAGAGCAACTGGGAAATCCCTCTGGTCAGGGGGAGTTTCTAGGTCTACCATGCTGACTTCACTCTTTCTTGGCTATCCCGCTGTAGTGTGGTGGTAGCCCACGTCTCTGAGTGTACCGTGTTGTCCTCACCCGTATGACTGGCAATTTGGGCCTTCCGTACCTCTCACCCCTCTGGGGTAGTAGTGGTCTCTCTCGTGTGGCTGAGCCTCCGGGCTTCCTTGGGCCAGAGGACTTGAAGTCCCCTGCGTGGTGGTTTTCTGCTGCTGGGCTTATAACCCTCACAGCCTTGGACTCCAGTGTCCGGCTTTACAAGTCTCTGGCCAGGACGAAGTCTGCTAGTTCCCCTCCTGTCCTCGTGTTCCTCCTCTGCCTACAGGGACTCCTCAGCCTGCTGCTGACTTGTCCCTGTCTTGTCTCTGGCTTGTCTCTCACTGGTCTCTGGAACTTGTCTCTCTAACCCCGCCCCAGATCCAGTTTATAAAGGGCAGATTTCTCCCCTCCCTGGACTGAGGCAGGAGGTGCTGCATGCTAATTGTCCCCAACCAGGGAACCTCCCACCTGCTCTCAGACATGACATTGCTGCCACTGTGGCGACCAGACCTGGGGTGCCACATTCCCCCCTAGTGAAATGTAGTACTCCGGGACTAAACATTTTTTTTTAAGGAAAACACAACATAACAGAGAATAAGCAATAACATAAACATATATACAAGTACATTTTGTTTTTATAGGTCACGGCACTTCCGTGACCGGGTGTCCATGTCACCCAACATGGTGAAGTCTTGAACAGTGTGGGGGACGTGTCCTCACAAACCCCAAGTTCCTGTCCCTGGGCGTGGCGACAAGACTGAAGCTATCTACTTTGGACCACTAGGGGGCCACGCCGGACAGGTTTTTTTTCTGTGGACGTCTTCAAAAAAGGGCACCTTACCAGGTGAAACTATGTACAAGGTACAGTTCCGGTTATTCATTGTCCATAACCTGTTAGTCCATGAACCCTGTCGGGTAACTAGAAAAACATAATTAGTAACCAGGCAACAAACATAAAACATTTGCAATATACAGGTAGATATATACTTTGCATTTAGATTCTCCAGCGAGCGGGCATTTGACCCCTAGTGCTCCTGGTGGACCTACGTAACCCACTGTCTGGTGGTACTCTACTCGAGTCCCCGGCTTCCACCCCCTGTGTAATGGGTGTGCTCATGTCTGCACTAGAGGTGTTTTCAGATGTTTCGGGTAGGTTGGGCAGCTTTCTGCGTACTCTTTGGCTCACTATGGGCACGGCAGGCTCACTACTAGCAGAGGGTTGATTCTCCTGGGCTGCTGGTATGGACTCTTCTGCCTCCCGGGCCGGTTGCTCTTCCAACACTACTTGCTCATCTGCAGGCCCTTGAGGGGCTGGCTGGAGAAAGGTAAGGATGGGTACCACTATAGCGTTGTTGATTTGTGTCCAGGACCGGGGAAATTCTCCGAGCACTGTACTGACCATTTCTTCCCTTTCCTCTGCGGGTTGAGGGCTATCTTGGTCTTCATCAGCACCTTGCAGCTGCTCGGGACACTTCTTCAGGTGGTCTCTAGAGACAGTGGCTGTGGTCTCTCCTCCATCCTTACTGATGACACATACCTTTGGGTTTTCATGGCTTGAGGGCAGTACGGTGTACGGGTCTTCCTCCCACTGGTCGTCCAACTTGTGGAGCCGTATCTTCCTCTTCAAGACCTGCTTTCCAGGTGCCAGGGGAGCAGCAGGAGCATGCTGGTTGTAGTTCCTCTCTTGCCTCTCCCTAGCTTGAGACAGACTTCGCTCCAGGCTCTCCTGTACTTTCCGGTACTGCTGCTGTCGTTCTGTGTCCCAGTCTGCTTCTGGTGAGGTGTCCTCGGGTGTCAGGACTCCCATCTCCAGGTCAATTGGCAGCTTACCAGGTCTTGCTCTCATTAGGTAAGCTGGGGTGCAGTTGGTAGAACCCACTGAGATATGATTATACAAGTCCACCAGATCCGGCAGTTTCTCAGGCCACAGGCTGCGTTCCTCCAGGGGCAACGTTTTGAGCAGGTCTATTACTACCTGATTCATTTTCTCACACATCCCGTTGGTTTGGGGGTGGTAAGGCGTTGTCCTTATCTTCTTGCAGCCATACAGGTTGCAGAATTCCTGGAAGACTTCAGCCTCGAACGCTGGACCTTGATCAGTCAACACTTGCTCTGGATACCCGTGTGGATGGCAGAAATGCTGCTGAAAGGCTCTGGCGGCCGTCTGAGCTGTTAAGTCTTTGACAGGGACCACCACTAGGAACCGGGAGTAGTGATCTACGATTGTGAGGGCGTAGACGTATCCCGATCTGCTTGGAGCCAACTTTATGTGGTCCAGGGCCACCAGCTCAAGGGGCTGCTTTGTGATGATGGGCTGCAGGGGAGTCTTCTGGCCGGTGCGGTCCTTCCTCCTTAGGTTGCACGGGCCACAGTCACTGCACCATCTCTCTTTAGCCCCTCTCATGCCTACCCAGAAGAACCGCTCCTGCAACAGGAACTCCAGCTTCTTCCATCCAAAGTGCCCTGCTCCATCATGGTATGCCTCTAGGACCATAGCCGCATCCCGCCTTGGGACCACTACCTGCCAGATCAGCTCGTGCGTTCGAGAGTCTACGGTCCTGTGGCACAGCCTCCCTTCATAGAGAAATAGCTTGCTCCTCTCCTTCCACAGCTGTTTGGTGTCTTCTGGAGCATCCGGATCAAGGTGGGCATCGGCCTGGGTCAGCATTTCTTTCACCAGGTGGACTGCGGGGTCACTATCTTGTGTCTCTGCCCAGCCGTGGTGGGGTAAGGGATTGAACGTAGCGGCGGCAGAGCACTTCTCCTTTATGCAGTGGGAACACTGGGTGACCCCATGACGGTGGAATGCAGGGAGTTCAATTTCTTCCAGTTCTTCTGGATCCTCTCCCACGTCCTGCAAGTGAGGCATTCTGGACAATGCATCTGCGTTGGCATTTGCGCGCCCTGTCCGGTATTTGATGGTAAATTCAAAATTGGACAGCCGGGCCATCCATCTCTGCTCTAGTGCACCAAGTCTTGCAGTGTCCAGGTGTGTCAACGGGTTGTTGTCCGTGTACACAGTGAACTTAGAAGAAGCCAGGTAATGCTTGAAGCGTTCGGTGACCACCCACACCACTGCCAGGCACTCTAGCTTGAAAGAGCTATAATTCTCAGGGTTTCTCTCTGTGGGTCTCAGCTTTCTGCTAGCATAAGCAATTACCCGTTCTCTGCCCTGCTGGATCTGGGACAGTACGGCTCCTAGCCCCACGTTACTGGCGTCGGTGTGGAGGATAAAAGGCTGGCCGTAATCAGGGTAGGCCAGGATCTCATCCCCCGTGAGGGCCATCTTCAGCTGGCGGAAAGACTCCTCCTCCGGCTTGTCCCACTTAAAGGGCGGCTTCTGACTTTTAGTCTTTGACTGACCTAACAGGAGGTCCTGCATAGGGGCTGCCATTTTGGTGAACCCGGAGATGAACCTTTGGTAGTAGCCTACCAACCCGAGGAACTGCCGCACTTCCTTTATGCTGGAGGGTCTTCGCCAGTCCTTAATCACCGTGACCTTGTCATGGTCTGGGGCTACTCCGTCAGCACTCACCACGTGTCCCAGGTACTGTATTTTGGCTTCAGTAGATGACACTTGGAGGGTTTCACCTTTAGGCCGAAGCCTGCCAGGGCATCGAACACCTCTGCCAGGTGCTTTAGATGGTCCTCATAGGCCTTGGAATACACGATGACATCATCCAGGTAGAGTAGGACCGTCTCGAAATTTCTGTGCCCCAGACAGCACTCCATCAGCCTCTGGAAGGTCCCTGGTGTGTTGCAGAGTCCGAACAGCATACAAATTAATTCACTGAGACCCATCGGGGTGGTGAAGGCGGTCTTCTCCTTGTCTGACTCTGCTACAGGAACCTGCCAGTACCCGCTAGTGAGATCCAAAGTAGAGAAGAAGTTAGCAGATTTTAATGCAGCCAAAGACTCCTCTATCCTAGGTAACGGGTACGCATCTTTGTGTGTTATTCTGTTGACCTTTCTATAATCCACACACATCCTCATCGTGCCATCTTTCTTTTTTACAAGAACTAGAGGAGCTGCCCAGGGGCTACAGCTATCTGTGATCACCCCAGCCTCCTTCATTTCTCGCAACATACCCTTGGTATTCTGATAGTGTGCAGGGGGTACAGGCTGGTATCTCTCTTTTATGGACGGATGGTCTCCTGTGGGGATTTGGTGTTCTACCGCCTTTACTTGCCCAAAGTCTAGCGGGTGTTTACTAAAGACTCTTTCGTACTCCTGAACCACCCGGTAGACTCCCTGTTTTTGGTGTGAGGGAGTGGAGTCGGTGCCCACATGCAGTTTCTGACACCAGTCCTCCATTTGTTTCTTGGAGTCGTTACCCTCCTCTGGTTGAGATGGAGGTAAGGGTTCCACGGCCTTTACAGAGTTCTGGTTAATGGTGAACAATTTGGCTAGAGTAGCATACCGAGGCAAGTGTACTTCTCTTTCCCCAATATTTAGGATGCTGACTGGTACCCTCCCATGGCTGACATCAACCACCCCCCGTGCTGTCAAAATGGTGGGCCTACTGTCTGAGTAAACAGGTTCTACCATAGCTTGGTAGTCCCTACCTCTTAACCCGATTGCAGTCCGGCACCAGATCATCATTTTGCTTTTTGGGGAGATGGCGATAGGGAACGGGTCGCTCATCCTTACGCTACCAATCTCACCACCAGACAGTTCTACCTGTTGTCGCTTCATCAGGGCTCTGATCTCTTTTTGTAAGACACGCTGCTGGCTGGAGCTGGCATTCATTGCAACCTGCTGTAATATAACAATTATCTCTGAAAGACAATTTTCAATAACATTAGTACCCAAGGTTATCTTAGGGTGGCTTTCACGACGGTCGATGTCCACAATAATCAGTCCCTGCGCTGGCAGTTCAACTTTACCAATTTTTATGGTCACCTCCTTGAATCCCACCTGCGGCACGGGCTGACCATTGCTTGCGATGATGCTCAGATCGTCATCTGGGTAGCGGGTAATATCCGTGTCATTCCAGTACCGCTTAAAGAGCACATAGGGGATGGTAGTTACCTGTGACCCGGTGTCCAGTAGTGCACTCATAGGAATGAGTCGTCCCCCTACGTACTTTTCACGCCAGCTCGATGGGCCTGATGGTCTTATGCCTGGGGGTCGGCCCTCTGCCCCAGGTTGGGCCCGTTTAAATGACAGTAATTTGCCATATGTCCTGGTTGGTTGCAGCTGCGGCAGATGGGTTGTCCGTCCTGGTCATAGCTGTCGCTGGGCCTTCCTCTGGACGATGGAATCCTCCTCCGTCGTCTCCAAGGGACGTCCTCCAGACTGGAAGCCAGCTGGATCTTTCCTGAGGGGGACACCTGTAAAGACTGCACAGTTCTGGTTAGCGCGGCAACGCTTTTGGTCAGCTCTTGGACCTGATGGTGCAGGTCTGCAGCCGGGACTTTGTCCAAAGCCTGTGCATCAGCTCCCACAGGCTCTGCAGACAAGGGCGCCGCCTCCTGGTGATAGGTGATAGCATGGCGCCTGTGGGTTACAGCGCCACCTGGTGCCGGTTCTCGGAGCACCCGGATGGCCCTGTCTTTAAACTGCGCAAAGTCCAATTCAGGGTTCTGCAAGGCCATTGCACGCAACTGGGTCCGGTGGGCGCTGGACTGTAGACCCTCAATGAACTGTTCAGTCAACAGCTTATCCTCATTCCGCACGCTGTCAGGGTCTGCCTGCTTAATGGCTCTCAGGGACTCCTGCAAATTCAAAGCATAGTCCCGTATACTGTCTTGTGCCCGCTGTTTGCATCCATAAAATTTTAGCTTAATCTCTGCTGAGGTGCGGGTATCAAAAGTGTCCTTTAGACGGGCCAGTATTTCCTTTACAGTCCCCTTTTTCCTGGCTGACCAGGACTTCACTTCTCTTTGGGCTGCCCCGATTAACTGGCCTGTCAGGATGCTCACTTTTTGTTCCTCGGACAGGGGATATACTTTGGATAGGCTATACAGTCTTTCTTTAAAGTCGCTCAGGGTATGCGACTCCCCTGAGTACTGGGGTAACTATGCCGCTCCGGGGATATACGGCATCGTGAACGGCATCACTGCGGCGGCAGCCACGCTGGCGGTGGGAGCTCCCTCCATTCCTGGTGTCTTCCTCCCCCCTGGTTAACCGTGGCCTACCTTCCTTTGCTTCTTCTCCGTAGGCCGCGGCTCCGCAGGCGATCGTCGGAGTCGAGGACCTTGCGTCGCGCGCTGGTGACGTCGGCGTCCGCTGGGCTTCTTCCAGGACCTTGCGCAGTGTCAGTACGTAAGGCGGGGCTTCAGCTCTTGCGCGCTTTTGGCGTCCACACCCCTCTTCTTCCCGCGCGGCGTCCCGAAAATGGCGCCCAATGGCGGGAAAATGGCTGCGGATGGCGGGAAAACAGCTGCGGATGGCGGGAAACTTCACCACGGTAAGTATCACAATCTTTCTTCAAGTTGCGGGCACAAAATCCTGCCGACTACGCCAAAGTTGACGCGCCCCCTGGGCCGTGTGTGAGAGAATACCCGGAGCCGGGTCTCTGTGTAATGCTGGGGGTTGTAGTCTCCGTGGCGGCGACCCGATCCCGTGGCTCAGGGTGGTCAAACCAGTGGCGGATCTGTTTACTTGGTTTTTAATGTTTAAATGTCCGACTACGCCACCTGTGGATTGCGGTCACTGAGAACCGCCGCTGCGGGGCAGACCGCTGAGGCTGATGTTGGGTGCACAGCAGAGGGTAGTATAACTCCCCACGGGAGGAGTATAGCCTCAGGGCAGCATGTGTAAATGGTGAGGGTTGTGATGCACGGGCGCAGCAGAAATGACTCAGAGTCCGTGCAGTGCAGTTCAGGGTCTTTACTGTTGGTAATGAAGAAGGCCCTGCCGGGAGTACTGGCTAACATTAGAGGTCTGGTCAGTCTGTGAGCGAACAAGAGTCCCCCTGGCCAGGTGGAGGTGTAGGCCTTCCTGTCTGACTGCACTCTTCCTGGCCACCATGCTGTAGTCGTGTAGTAGCCCACGTCCTTGAGTGTACCGTGTGGTGCTCACCCGTATGGCTGGTGACTTGGGGCCTTTGGTTCCTTCCGCTCCTCGATGGCGGTGCCGGTCCCTTGCGTGTGACTGAGCCTCCGGGCTTTCTATGGCCAGAGGACCTGAAATCCCCTGCCAGGTGGTTTCTGCTGCTGGATGTGAATATCCTCACAGCCTCGGACTCCGGTGTCCGGTTCTCTGCGTCTTCTGCCAGGACGAGCTCTCTGCTCCAGTTCCTGCCCTTCAGCTCCTGGCTCCTACAGAGCTCCTTGCTGCTGCTCTGTCCCTTCCTCTGGAACTAGACTGTCTAATCCCGCCCCAGATCCAGTTTATAAAGGGCAGGTTCCTCCCCTCCCTGGACTGGGGCAGGAGGCATTGCATGCAAATGTGCTCCTGACCAGGAAAACCCATGCTCGCTCTCAGACATGGTATTTCTACCACTGTGGCAACCAGACCCCTGGGGTGCCACAGTTGCATCACGGACCACGGTCACCCTGGTGATATGGTGGTGGAGGATGAGGAGAAGGAGGAGGACAATAGCAAATAGACAAAATCAGGAAGCGTATATCCATGTGTGGGTGTGAAAAGGTTCATGGGAATACACCTCCCAAGAAAAGACACTGGATTTGAGTTTATGTTACGCTGCTATCATTTGGTGGTGTTGAGAAGTCTGGCCCAATCCAGCCCTTGTTCATTTTTATAAGAGTCAGCCTGTCAGCATTTTCAGTTGACAGGCGGATACGCTTATCAGTTATAATTCCACCAGCGGCACTAAAAACCCGCTCAGATAAAACGCTGGCGGCAGGGCAGGCCAGGACCTCCAAGGCATAGAGAGCCAGTTCATTCCACGTATCCAGCTTGGATACCCAAAAATTATAAGGCACAGAGGAATCACGGAGGACGTTGGTACGGTCGGCAAGGTACTCCCTCAGCATCTTCCCAAACTTTGCGCTCCGTGTGAGAGTACCCCGCGCCTCAGGGCCTGTGCGATGGGAGGGTCTGAGAAAACTCTGCCAGAACTTTGACAGTGTTTCCCTGCCTCTGCTGGATTGAAGTTGTGTCTCTCTTGCCTTTACTCCAGCGTTTTCAGATGGAAATTGTTTTAATAGTTCCCCAACAAGGGCCTTCTGGTACTGCCCCATTTTGTAGACCTGTCCGTCTCAGGAATAAGAGATATAAAGTTCTCCTTGTAGCGTTGGTCTAGAAGTGTCACCAACCAGTAATGACTGTCACCCAAAATTTTGAGAATGCGAGGGTCATGGGAAAGCAGCATAACATAAACTCAGCCATGCGTGCCAGACTACTAACAGGCAAGACTTCCGTGTCCTCACCAAGAGGATGACTGACCATGCGCTCCTCCTCCTCCTCTCTGTCCTCTGGCCATCCACGCTAAACAGATGGTATGACAGCTGTGCAGGTAGTACCGTCTATAGTGCATGAAACTAGCTCCTGTCCTTCCTCCTCCTCCTCCTCTTCCTCATTGTCACCCAATCCACGTTGGGATGAGATGAGGCTTGGCTGTGTGTAATCACCCTGTATGGTTCCTTGCTCCATCTCATTGTGCTCCGCCTGCAATGCATCCTCTTTGATTGTGAGCAGAGAGCATTTCAGAAGACAGAAAAGCGGGATGGTGATGCTAATTATGGCATCATCGCCGCTCACCATCTTGGTGTAGTCCTCAAAGTTTTGGAGGATGGTACATATGTCTGACATCCATGTCCACTCCTGAGGTCTTATGTGTGGAGTCTGAACTGAATACCGACTGCCTTGTTGATGCTGGTACTCAACAACTGCCCTCTTCTGCTCACAAATCCTTCCCAACATCTGCAGTGTAGAGTTCCAAAACGTGGGGACATCACACACCAGTCTGTGAGCTGGAAGCTGCAAACGCTGCTGAAACACTGCAAGGGCGGCAGAAGCTGTAGCTGACTTTCTAAAATGGGCACACAGGCGGCGTACTTTAACAAGCAGATCTGGCAGCTCTGGGTAGGATTTGAGAAACCGCTGAACCACGAGGTTAAGCACATGGGCCAGGCATGGTACGTGTGTGAGCTCGCCTCAGAGCTGCAACCAGGTTCTGGCCATTGTCACACACGACCATGCCTGGCTGTAGGTTCAGCGGTGTGAGCCACAGATCTGCCTGCTCTTTCAGAGCTGTCCACAACTCTTCAGCATTGTGCGGTTTTTCACCTAAGCATATTAGCTTCAGCACAGCCTGTTGCCGCTTGGCTGAGGCAGTGCTGCAGTGCTTCCAGCTGGTGACTGATGTGGTCATTTCGGAGATTGAAGCTGAAGAGGAGGCTGAGGAGGATGAGGTGCAGGAGCTGTAGACCGTGGGGGCAACCCTGATTGACCTAGGGCCCGCAATCCTTGGCGTCAGGAGGACGTGTTCCGTCCCAAGGTTCGAGTGGGTCCCGGCTTCCACTATGTTAACCCAGTGTGCCGTCAGCGAGATGTTCCGTCCCTGCCCACAAGCACTTGTCCACGTTCAACTGCGTTGTTGAGAGCACGGCTAATGTTTTGGGACACGTGCTTGTGTAATGCGGGGATGGCACACCGGGAGAAATAGTGGCGGCTGGGGACCGAGTACCGAGGGACGGCCGCCGCCATCAGGTTGCGGAATGCTTCCGTCACCACGAGCCTAAAAGGCAACATTTCGAGCGCAAGCAGTCGTGAAATGTGAGAGTTTAGTAGTGTGGCATGTGGTGCGTTGGCTGCATATTTGCGCTTGCGTTCCAAGGACTGGGGGTATGGCAACTGAACGCTGCGCTGGGACAAGGACTTGGATGTGCTTCCTGATACTGCTACTTGAGATTGTGCAACGACAGGTGCAGGGCAGGAGGCGTCTTCGCATGCACCATGGACAGGGGATTGGCTTGCATGCACAACAGCGGAAGAAGCAATGGTGCACCACGCAGACACTGTATCTGGACACTGGCGTTCAGCCCACAAAGTCGGTTGCTTTGCTGCCATGTGCCTGATCATGCTGGTGGTGGTCAGGCTGGTCATTTTGCCACCTCTGCTGATGCTGGCCTGGCAGGTGGTGCAAATGGCCTTTTTGGGGTTATCGGCAGAGTCTTTAAAAAACAACCAGACTCGGGAAGACCTAACAGTTGTACTGGCAACTTCCTTCGTGTTGGTGTTATGGGGAACAGTTGCCTGCCTTCTGTCTGCGGCCACCATACTGCTTCTTCCTGCCTGTTGGGGTGCTCTGCCTGCCTCCCCCTGTGTGCTGCTGTCCTCGTTTTGCATGTCCTCCTGCCAGGTTGGGTCAGTTACTATATCATCCACCACCTCATCTTCCACTTCCACACCCTGGTCCTCCTCATGACTTTCTGGCAATTGTGTCTCATCATCGACCACCTCTTGTGAC
The DNA here is from genome assembly GCF_046119375.1 of Phyllobates terribilis. Lineage (NCBI taxonomy): Eukaryota > Metazoa > Chordata > Amphibia > Anura > Dendrobatidae > Phyllobates > Phyllobates terribilis. The sequence goes on from NW_027362765.1 coordinate 80,067,150, forward strand.
ACTTTCCCACCGTCACCTTCGTGTGACCGTGGCTGCTCAAATATTTGGGCATCGCTACACGTAATCTCCTCTTGCCCCGCTTCAAGTGGATTGAATCTATAAATGGAAAAGTGAACAGCTCTCAGAGTGTCCAAGTGTAGGATCAGTTGTCTCTGGGTACTCGGCATGGTGGGAGGAAGGAGGATCAGGGTGAGGAATATGCGGTCCAGACTCACGGCTACTGAGACTTGACCGTGTGGAAGACAGGGTGGTGGTGGATAAGTGACTGTAAGCATTTTCCGCTATCCAACCAACAACCTTTTGACACTGCTCTGGGTTCAATAGTGGTGTGCTGCGGTCCCTTAGAAATTGGGACAGGAAGGTCAGGCGAGAAGATGAGGGTGTTTGCTGTGGCACAATTTCGGCTTGCCCACGGCCTCGGCCTCTACATGCACCATTAACATCACGTCCAGCTCCCCGTCCCTTGCCACGTGCCTTGCCCATTTTAAATGGAGGACAGTATCTTCCACGCTCACTACAAATGACTGAGTTTGGAGAGAACTTATATGTGATCCGTGTGATAGAGAAAACAGAGTTTTAAATACCTGGCCTGTAGGTAAGTAGTTTGAACAGCAAACTGCGGTGAATTGCTTCACTGACACACTGAAAGAAATTTTTAATGAAAGCCAGAAATGGCAGTATTTTCTGACAACGTATATGTGATCCGTTTGATGGAGAAAACACAGTTTTAAATAGCTGGATTTCTAGCGCTCTAATATGGAAAGGACCTGGCTGTATTCAGCAGTGCCAACAAGCAAATGGAGCAGAAAAAATGGTGTTCTCTGGATTGCTTTTTAAGCAAATAATGAGGATTAAGATCCAAAGAAAAGTATTCCTGGCCCCTGAGACCTGGGCCTTTGTATAGAAATATCTAACAGCAGCAGAAGGCAGAATTGGAATGGAGCCTCTTGTGCTATATGCACTGCAGTCTGCTATATACACTGCCTGCCTATACACCCTGCCTGCCTGATATCTCTGAAGATAGATTAGTCCCCAGAAGGACTGTTTGTTAAGATGGATATGTGTAATGTACGTTTTTTCTCCCTATACTACCTAATACACAAGCAAATCTATCCCTGACGCAGCAGCACCTCTCCCAAAACAAGCAAATGGCGCAGAAAAACAGTGTTCTCTGGATTGCTTTTTAAGTAAATAATGAGGATTAAGATCCAAAGAAAAGTATTCCTGGCCCCTGAGACCTGGGCCTTTATATAGAAATATCTAACAGCAGCAGAAGGCAGAATTGGACTGGAGCCTCTTGTGCTATATGCACTGCAGTCTGCTATATACACTGCCTGCCTGCCTATATACACTGCCTGCCTGATATCTCTGCAGATGGATTAGTCCTCAGAAGGACTGTTTGTTAAGATGGATATGTGTAATGTACGGTTTTTCTCCCTACACTACCTAATACACGATCAAATCTCTCCCTGACACAGCAGCAGCTCTCCCTACACTGTCTGATCCGGAGTGACTGTGACGAGCATGACGGCGCCAGGTCTGATATACACCTGATGATGCTGTGCGGCCATCCAATCACTGCAATGCCACAACCAACATGGCTACGGCATTACAGTGAGTGGCAGGCAATCACTGCATGTTCATTGGCTCTGTAAAGAGTGCAAAACATGCAGGGATGGGGCCCGAGCTCCCGCCCGAGCAACCCGGAAATACTCGCGAAGCGCCGAGCATCTCGAGCAGTGAGATGTTCGGGCGAGCACCGAGCAGTAGCGAACATGCTCGCTCATCACTAGCCGTCACCAAATACTGATGGGACTTAGATTTCTCTTTTGATCAGTCACTTTACATTTTGTTAATTGACAAAAATAATCTATTAACCCTTCTATTTACTTTGCAGCAATTTTTTCCACACCTGCCTAAAACTTTAGCAAAGTACTATATATAATTATATATAGAAGATACCCAGGTTATAGCAGCAGGGTTTATACAATTATTTTGGCTGGCTGTACATCCATAAATCACTTGGTGTCTGTATTTATGGCGTACCTTCTTTTCTCGGCTGGAGATTAGAATATTAAAACACGTGAGGATATTTCATTAAATTGTACAGCGACTGGTATTTTTGATGGGCCTTGCACACTCGCGGCTCCTTGTCTGGGGTGATGTGTAGAAAGAGAGGAACAAACATTAAAAAGGCGTCAACTCAGTGGAAAAAAAGTAATTTTCTTGACGTTTTTCTGGACTAAATCCATTGAACGATGAATACCGCACTTCATTACACTGCTCAGATTGATACAATATAATATTGTGAGGTTTATCAGCAAATCAGAGCAAATATGGACATTCCTGAGGAAACTTTGAAATTTTTTATTTGCTCATCTGTCAATTTTTTTTATAAAGGCTACAAATCATAATCAACTGTACAAGCTCATCTTACCGCTAATGGTAATCACAGTCATCTGTCCTACGGATTCCCTGTAGGAAACATATTACTGCTGCGATATATTCAGGCTACCTCATCTGGCCTCGGTCTACATTACTATAATAGCAGTGTAACAATAGTTATATTCTTGTACATATGGACAGTATTATAGTAGTTATATTCTTGTAAATAGGAGCAGTATTATTGTAGTTATATTCTTGCACATAGGAGCAGTATTATAGTAGTTATAATCTTGTACATAGGGGACAGTATTATAGTAGTTATATTTTTGTACATAGGGGCAGTATTATAGTAGTTATATTCTTGTACATAGGGGCAGTATTATAGTAGTTATATCCTTGTACATAGGTGCAGTATTATAGTAGTTATATTCTTGTACATAGGAACAGTATTATAGAAGTTATATTCTTGTACATAGGGGCAGTATTATAGTAGTTATATTCTTGCACATGGGGGCAGTATTATAGTAGTTATATTCTTGTACATAGAAGCAGTATTATAGTAGTTATATTCTTGTACATAGGGAGCAGTATTATAGTAGTGATATTCTTGTACATAGGGAGCAGTATTATAGTAGTTATATTCTTGTACATAGGAGCAGTATTATAGTAGTTATATTCTTGTAAATAGGGGACAGTATTATAGTAGTTATATTCTTGCACATAGGAGCAGTATTATAGTAGTTATATTCTTGTACATAGGAGCAGTATTATAGTAGTTATATTCTTGTACATAGGGGACAGTATTATAGTAGTTATATTCTTGCACATAGGAGCAGTATTATAGTAATTATCTTATTGTACATAGGAGCAGAATTATAGTAGTTATATTCTTGCACATAGGGGCAGTATTATAGTAGTTATATTCTTGTACATAGGGGACAGCATTATAGTAGTTATATCCTTGTACATAGGTGCAGTATTATAGTAGTTATATTCTTGTACATAGGAACAGTATTATAGAAGTTATATTCTTGTACATAGGGGCAGTATTATAGTAGTTATATTCTTGCACATAGGGGCAGTATTATAGTAGTTATATTCTTGTACATAGAAGCAGTATTATAGTAGTTATATTCTTGTACATAGGGAGCAGTATTATAGTAGTGATATTCTTGTACATAGGGAGCAGTATTATAGTAGTTATATTCTTGTACATAGGAGCAGTATTATAGTAGTTATATTCTTGTAAATAGGGGACAGTATTATAGTAGTTATATTCTTGCACATAGGAGCAGTATTATAGTAGTTATATTCTTGTACATAGGAGCAGTATTATAGTAGTTATATTCTTGTACATAGGGGACAGTATTATAGTAGTTATATTCTTGCACATAGGAGCAGTATTATAGTAATTATCTTATTGTACATAGGAGCAGAATTATAGTAGTTATATTCTTGCACATAGGGGCAGTATTATAGTAGTTATATTCTTGTACATAGGGGACAGCATTATAGTAGTTATATTCTTGCACATAGGAGCAGTATTATAGTAGTTATATTCTTGTACATAGGAGCAGTATTATAGTAGTTATATTCTTGTACATAGGGGCAGTATTATAGTAGATATATTCTTGCACATGGGAGCAGTATAGTAGTTATATTCTTGTACATAGGGGACAGTATTATAGTAGTTATATTCTTGTACATAGGGGGCAGTATTATAGTAGTTATATTCTTGTACAAAGGGGCAGTATTATAGTAGTTATATTCTTGTACATAGGGGTAGTATTAGAGTAGTTATATTCTTGTACATAGGGACAGTATTATAGTAGTTATATTCTTGCACATAGGAGCAGCATTATAGTAGTTATATTCTTGTACATAGGGGCAGTATTATAGTAGTTATATTCTTGTACATAAGGGCAGTATATTAGTAGTTATATTCTTGTACATAGGGAAAAGTATTATAGTAGTTATATTCTTGAACATAGGGGATAGTATTATAGGAGTTATATCCTTGTACATAGGTGGCAGTATTATAGTAGGTATATTCTGGTACATAGGGACAGTATTATAGTAGTTATATTCTTGCACGTAGGGACAGTATTCTAGTAGTTATATTCTTATACATAGGGGACAGTATTATAGGAGTTATATTCTCGTACATAGGGGCAGTATTATACTAGTTATATTCTTATACATAGGAGCAGTATTATAGTAGTTATATTCTTGTACATAGGGAGCAGTAATATAGTAGTTATATTCTTGTACATAGGGACAGTATTATAGTAGTTATATTGGTGTACAAAGGGACAGCATATTAGTAGTTATATTCTTGTACATAGGGAAAAGTATTATAGTAGTTATATTCTTGTACATAGAGGCAGTATTATTGTAGGCATATTCCTGTACATAGGGACAGTATTATAGTAGTTATATTCTTGTACATAGGGGCATTATTATAGTAGTTATATTCCTGTACATAGGGACAGTATTATAGTAGTTATATTCTTTTACATAGGGGCCGTATTATAGTAGTTATATTCTTGTACATAGGGGCAGTATTATAGTAGTTATATTCTTGTACATAGGGGCAGTATTATAGTAGTTATATTCTTACACACAGGAGCAGTATTATGGTAGTTATATTCTTGCACATAGGGGGCAGTATTATAGTAGATATATTCTTGTACATAGGGGCCAGTATTATAGTAGTTATATTCTTGTACATAGGTGGTAGTATTATAGTAGGTATATTCTTGTACATAGGGACAGTATTATAGCAGTTATATTCTTTTACATAGGGGCAGTATTATAGTAGTTGCATTCTTGTACATAGGGGCAGTATTTTAGTAGTTATATTCTTGTACATAGGGGCAGTATTATAGTACTTATATTCTTGTACATAGGGGCAGTTTTATAGTAGTTATATTCTTATACATAGGAGCTGTATTATAGTAGTTATATTCTTATACATAGGGGGCAGTATTATAGCAGATATATTCTTGTACATAGGAGCAGTATTATAGTAGTTATATTCTTATACATAGGGGACAGTATTATAGTAGTTATATTCCTGCACATAGGAGCAGTATTATAGTAGTTATTTTATTGTACATAGGAGCAGTATTATAGTAGTTATATTCTTGTACATAGGGGCAGTATTATAGTAGTTATATTCTTGTACATAGGGGACAGCATTATAGTAGTTATATTCTTGCACATAGGAGCAGTATTATAGTAGTTATATTCTTGTACATAGGAGCAGTATTATAGTAGTTATATTCTTGTACATAGGGGCAGTATTATAGTAGATATATTCTTGCACATGGGAGCAGTATAGTAGTTATATTCTTGTACATAGGGGACAGTATTATAGTAGTTATATTCTTGTACATAGGGGGCAGTATTATAGTAGTTATATTCTTGTACAAAGGGGCAGTATTATAGTAGTTATATTCTTGTACATAGGGGTAGTATTAGAGTAGTTATATTCTTGTACATAGGGACAGTATTATAGTAGTTATATTCTTGCACATAGGAGCAGCATTATAGTAGTTATATTCTTGTACATAGGGGCAGTATTATAGTAGTTATATTCTTGTACATAGGGGCAGTATATTAATAGTTATATTCTTGTACATAGGGAAAAGTATTATAGTAGTTATATTCTTGAACATAGGGGATAGTATTATAGGAGTTATATCCTTGTACATAGGTGGCAGTATTATAGTAAGTATATTCTGGTACATAGGGACAGTATTATAGTAGTTATATTCTTGCACGTAGGGACAGTATTCTAGTAGTTATATTCTTGTACATAGGGGACAGTATTATAGGAGTTATATTCTCGTACATAGGGGCAGTATTATACTAGTTATATTCTTATACATAGGAGCAGTATTATAGTAGTTATATTCTTGTACATAGGGAGCAGTATTATAGTAGTTATATTCTTGTACATAGGGACAGTATTATAGTAGTTATATTGGTGTACAAAGGGACAGCATATTAGTAGTTATATTCTTGTACATAGGGAAAAGTATTATAGTAGTTATATTCTTGTACATAGAGGCAGTATTATTGTAGGCATATTCCTGTACATAGGGACAGTATTATAGTAGTTATATTCTTGTACATAGGGGCATTATTATAGTAGTTATATTCCTGTACATATGGACAGTATTATAGTAGTTATATTCTTTTACATAGAGGCCGTATTATAGTAGTTATATTCTTGTACATAGGGGCAGTATTATAGTAGTTATATTCTTGTACATAGGGGCAGTATTATAGTAGTTATATTCTTACACATAGGAGCAGTATTATGGTAGTTATATTCTTGTACATAGGGGGCAGTATTATAGTAGATATATTCTTGTACATAGGGGCCAGTATTATAGTAGTTATATTCTTGTACATAGGTGGTAGTATTATAGTAGGTATATTCTTGTACATAGGGACAGTATTATAGTAGTTATATTCTTTTACATAGGGGCAGTATTATAGTAGTTGCATTCTTGTACATAGGGGCAGTATTTTAGTAGTTATATTCTTGTACATAGGGGCAGTATTATAGTACTTATATTCTTGTACATAGGGGCAGTTTTATAGTAGTTATATTCTTATACATAGGAGCAGTATTATAGTAGTTATATTCTTATACATAGGGGGCAGTATTATAGCAGATATATTCTTGTACATAGGGGGCAGTATTATAGTAGTTATATTCTTGTTCATAGGTGGCAGTATTATAGTAGGTATATTCTTGTACATAGGGACTGTATTATAGTAGTTATATTCTTGTACATAAGGGCAGTATTATAGTAGTTATATTCTTGTACAAAGGGGCAGTATTATAGTAGTTATATTCTTATACATAGGAGCAGTATTATAGTAGTTATATTCTTGTACATAGGGGGCAGTATTATAGTAGATATATTCTTGCACATAGGGGTCAGTATTATAGTAGTTATATTCTTGTACATAGGTGGCAGTATTATAGTAGGTATAGTATATTCTTGTACATAGGGACAGTATTATAGTAGTTATATTCTTTTACATAGGGGCAGTATTATAGTAGTTATATTCTTGTACATAGGGGCAGTATTATAGTAGTTATATTTTTGTACATAGGAGGCAGTATTATAGTATTTAAATTCTTATACATAGGGAGCAGTATTATAGTAGTTATATTCTTGTACATAGGGACAGTACTATAGTAGTTATATTCTTGTACATAGGAGCAGTATTATGGTAGTTATATACTGATACATAGGAGCAGTATTATAGTAGTTATATTCTTGTACATAGGGGGCAGTATTATAGTAGTTATATTCTTATACATAGGGACAGTATTATGGTAGTTATATTCGTGTATTATAGTAGTTATAGTCTTGTACATAGAAGCAGTATTATAGTAGTTATATTCTTTTACATAGGGGCAGTATTATAGTAGTTATATTCTTGTACATAGGGGCAGTATTATAGTAGTTATATTCTTGTACATAGGGGCAGTGTTATAGTATTTATAGTCTTGTACATAGGGGCAGTATTATAGTACTTATATTCTTGTACATAGGAGCAGTATTATAGTAGTTATATTCTTGTACATAGGGGGCAGCTGTCATGCAAGGTGTGGGAATGACTAATTGCAACACAGAGGGATGAGGGAAAGGGAGGCCAGACACTAGGGAAAGGGGGAAGTGGAGACCTCCTAGTCTGGTCTAGTGTCACCCTGTCTCAACTACCGTCCCTATATTGGCTCTTCACCAATCGCGTCCCTCGCCCTGACTTTCCCTGGCGTATGGCTAAGGCTAGGGAAGGAAGGAGATGAGTGTGATGAACCCGTAGCCGCCATCTTGGTAATGATAAATCATATCCAGGGATGGCCACACTTCAGCAGCCCCCACCCTTGGGACCTTCTGTTAAAACGTCAACTAGATAGTTTCCCCCCATCCAGGCTCCTGTAAGATAAGAAGCCCCAGGGCCTACTTAACACTTGAATGCTAGTAGCTTCAAAGACTTCGAGAGGAAACACAGCTAGCAGGGGGGGTGCTTCGTCCATCTGTAACTCTGACCATTTGTCCCATAGGACTAGTTTCTTTGTCTGTCACAAGCATGGAGGCATAAGATATAGAAACATGAATAGTACACGCATGTTGCGTGGGATGGGCCAATAAAAAATATCACAGCGTCCCGGAGCCATTGCGCACACAAGCCTCCACGGTAGACGTTTGTACGTGCTCTGGAAGCCAAGATATAGCGCTGAGCCATTCCTGAGGACCGTATGGTATCATAATTGATATCAAAAGGTCGGTTACGGCGGCCCGAATCCATGGGAACCCCTGGGGGTATCATGAGACCATCCCAGAAGAAGTTATTGGGTTCCTTAGAATTTGGGCTTCTGATCGAAGTTAGACCTGAGGGTGGAGACTGAGCCAGCTGACCTCACCAGCAGTGGGCGGGACGGGGCAGGTAAGATAGCAGGACAGACAAGAGATCCCTCAGTCTTGACCCAAGAGTGGGGTGCTGAACATCTGAGCACCAGCTGAGGCCACCAAGGGGAGGAGCAGTTTGACCATGCGGTGGTAGGCCTCAGCCTGTAACAAAGAACCGTGCCTGCGACCGCAGAATCCTCTCCCTGCGTCACAAGAAAATCAAGAAACTGGTAACTGATATGCTGTGGTGATTCTGTGTGTTGTATTCCATTGTTGTATAGTTTAGCCTGACCTTATACCTGTGTATATTTAGTTGTATATCGTGTATCTAGTGTATTATTATAATCAATTACCTCAAGTAATTGTGGGCCTGCCTTTTATTCTGCATAACGAACGCACGTCCGTGTGAGCTCGGCTCAAGCCAAAAACGCTACCCAGGGTTGGTTCCTGACCCGATATAGGCCCATTCACGGACTGGGCGTATATCTAAAATAGGGACTGGTGGCAGCATACCAACTGGGGATTGAGTAAGGCTGGTAGTGACGGTCGGAGGTTCAGATATATATATTCCTGGCGCGGCCAAGGAAGATATATATACTGCCCTCACTACAGAGGGCCCCGATACCCAGTAGGTTACAGGACAGTCTCCCTGGCGACCGCTTATCCTAGGTGCAGTTCCTTGACTGACCTGAGGCTAAGAGGGCGCTAGCGAGTTGTGCTGTGTAGTGACGTTACGGTTTAGTGACGTTGAAGGGATAACACTCTACCGTGTTCCCTGCGCTGGTTGCAGCTTCCTGGCACTACTTTCTCTAGGTGCAGTACCTTGACTGACCTGAGAGGTAAGGGGGCGCCAGAGAGCTGCACCCACCGGCCGGCTTTCATCACATTGGTGGCAGAGCGGTGGGATTGCAGAATAATAGTGTTGTGGGACCCCTACTCCCAGGCACTAAAGACTGCCAGTGGTAACTTCCACTGCTGGAGTCTTAAGGTCAGCCCAACGTTAGACGGTCAGGCTAAAAGTATAACAAGGTGTGTGCAAACTCAGGGTTGCAGCGGTGTCGGTTACCAAGATGGCAGACGGCACCAGGAGCAAGACCCTGCAGGAGGCTAATGCTACGGTCCGTGTGGCAGGAGGGGAGGACAATGTTACGCATGGCGAGGAGGAGTCCAGCCCGGGCACCTCAGGGAGCCAGTCCCCAGTATACGGTCCCGCAGTGGGCTGCCCACCACCTACCCAGCCCAGCCTGTCCAGATCACAAGCCCTTCTACAAGCGGCTATGGCAAGTCTCCAGTCTCATGGCGATGCCGTCTACAAAACCCTCCTGGCAGCATCAGAGAAGGCAGCGGAGGAGGAGCGCAAGGCAGCGGAGGAGGAGCGTGCAGAGCGGGCTGCGGAGCGTGCAGAGCGAGCTGCGGAGCGCCAGCACCAACTGGACCTGGCCCAGCGGGGGCTTCCGCTAGAGCAACCAAAGCATCAGGAGACCAAGTCGTCCAAAGTCCGAGCTGAGGACTTCCCTCTACTGGAGAAGGATGGGGACCTGGACTCCTTTCTGGTGGCATTTGAAAGGACCTGTCTTCAGCACCATCTGGCCCGGGATCAGTGGGCCAGATACCTGACCCCCCGTTTGAGGGGTAAGTCCCTGGATGCCTTGGGGGACTTACCTGCCGGGGAGGTACAGGACTACGACTGCATCAAGCGGGCCCTGATCCGGCAGTACAACCTCACTCCCGAGTCGTACCGCCAGAAGTTCCGGAGCCTGCTGCGTGGCCCCAAGGACACCTGGACCGATCATATGCGGGCGCTGTTGAGAGCCGCAGAGCACTGGACCTCGGGTCTAGCGCTTACTACCCGCCAGGAGGTCCAGGAACTGTTTGTCACGGAGCAGTTCTTGTGGATCTGCCCAGAGGACCTACGACAGTTCCTCCGTGACCGAAAACCAACAGGGGCTTCTGCTACAGCCACCCTGGCAGACGAGTATGCCAATAACAGGGCGCCTGAGCTGAAGAAGTCTGCCAGCAGCACCTGGAGAGGGGGTAAGCCCAATCATGCCCCTGTTTCCCCGGCCCCTAGAACACAAGGGGTGTATCCCCCTGTTGCCCTCTCCAGGCAAGGACCAGAAGTAAGACGTTGTCATCTATGCAACAAACCAGGACACTTTAGGGCTGAGTGTCCCCAGCGCCAAAAGACCCCATCCCAGTCCCAGAGAGCGCCCAATGTTTTGTGTGTGGGAGGGGGTGGTGGTAGGTCCCTGGACAACATCCAACCCGTCACCATAGGCCGTTCTGCGGTCATGGGACTGCGGGACACTGGCGCTGAACGAACACTGGTACGGCCTGAGGTGGTGTCCCCCCAGGACTTGGTACCAGGAAAGACTCTTTCCGTCTCCGGGGTTGGAGGCGTGGAGCCGGCACTTCCCGTTGCCATGGTGTATTTGGACTGGGGTGCCGGGAGGGGGATGCGGGAGGTGGGAGTAACGCCAAATATTCCCGCAAATGTTTTATTAGGGACCGACTTGGGGCGTCTAGTATCGCAGTATGTACCCTCTGAACCCCCAAGTTCGGCCCCCCAAGAGTGTATTGATTTGTCTGCTGCTAATGCCAACCATGTTGTATGTAGTGTGCGTCCTGCTGAGGAGGAGGGAGTGAAACCTGAGGGTAACACCTGCACAGACACAACACAAACAGGGTTAGTGAGAGCAGGTGGGGAGTGTGGGGATGCCCGCAGAGGTGCTCAGCCGGCGTGCCGTGACCTCTTGTCCTCCGGTGAGGGAGGGGGCAGGCAGGATTCTGTAGAGGGAAGCTCAGGGATGGAGAGGGGGGCAGCTACCGGCAGTGTAGGGCTCCCAGGGGTATCCAGGCTGCTGAGTATAGGCCCACTGCAGGGGGAGGAACAGGCCATGGGGGGTGGGGGTGTCCCAAGAGAGGAGCCGCCAGGTAAGACCCCAGGGCAGGAGTTCCCCACATCCGAGATGTCCAAAGGCCTAGGAAGCCTGCCTGATCGGGCGGCTTGGTCAGAAACAGAGGGGAAGCGGGCACTACCCACGGTCACAGCGGTCATAGCCGCTGTCACCAGGAGTGGGAGCGCCGGAGCCCAAGGAGCCTTGCAGAGGTCCGACGGCTTCCCCACTTCTGACCAAGTGTCTGCCGGGTCAGACAGCGGCCAGGTGACATGCCCGGAGGGGCTGACGGAGGATGTGGCAGTTTCGTCGATTCTGGCCACATCAAGTCAGGAATTTCAGGCTGCGTTGGAAGCAGACGACAGCCTGAAAGCTCTCAAGGAACAGGCGGCACAGCCTCCCATGGAGTCAGACTGCGAGCGTGTGGTCTGGGACCAGGGACGGCTGTACCGGGTAACGGTCCAGCAGGGTTCACCGGAGGCGTGGCCCAGGGACCGACAGTTAGTGGTACCCTATCCGTTCAGGGCGGAATTGTTGCGGATCGCACACGAGATTCCAATGGCTGGACACCTAGGGATCGCTAAAACCAAGGCCAGGATAGCTCAGCATTTCTACTGGCCTGGGATGGGAGCCGCGGTGGGTGCCTACTGCCGTTCATGTGACACCTATCAGAGGGTGGGGAAGGCGGGGCCGCGCCCCAAAGCCCCACTGGTAACTCTGACAATCATCGAAGAGCCTTTCTCGAGGGTCACTGTGGATCTTATTGGACCTCTGTCCACTCCCAGCCACTCCGGGAAATGCTTCATACTCACGGTAGTGGACTATGCCACCCGGTACCCGGAAGCGGTAGCTTTGTCGTCCATTCGGGCCGACAAGGTGGCTACCGCCTTACTGGAGATCTTCTCCAGAGTGGGTTTCCCCCAGGAAATGCTCACCGACCGAGGGACCCAGTTCATGTCGCGGCTGATGGAGTCCCTCTGTAAGCAAATGCAGGTGCAACATCTGGTGGCCAGCCCGTATCACCCACAGACTAATGGCCTGTGTGAGCGGTTCAATGGCACCTTAAAGCAGATGCTTAAGATGTTGGTCGACTCCCACGGGAGAGACTGGGAGCGTTACCTCCCACACCTCCTATTTGCTTACCGGGAGGTTCCGCAGGCCTCAACGGGGTTCTCCCCCTTTGAGCTCCTGTACGGGCGACGGGTACGGGGCCCCCTGGCTCTGGTGAAGGAAGCATGGGAAGGGGATTTGGCCAACCCCGAGGTGTCGGTCATCGAGTATGTCGTGCTCCACCGGGACTGGATGATGCCCTTGGCAAAGCTGGTGCAGGACAATATGGCCCAGGCCCAGGCCGACCAGAAGCGGTGGTACGACCAGAATGCTTGTGAGAGGACCTACCAGGTGGGTCAAAAGGTGTGGGTACTGGTCCCCGTACCACAGAACAAGCTTCAGGCAGCCTGGGAAGGTCCCTACTTCGTGCACCAGAAACTCAACGCCGTCACCTATCTGGTCACCCTGGATCACGCCCGTGGAAGGAGGAAGGCCTTCCACGTGAACATGATGAAGGCTCATCATGAGCGGGAAGCGACTGCCCACCCAGTGTGCAACCTTCCCGAGGAAGGAGAGGTAGAAACCCTCCTGGATCTGCTCACCCAAGCCAAGGCGGGTGGGTCCATCGAGGATGTGGGGGTTGGCCACCAGCTCACGGAGGACCAACGGTCCCAGCTGGGGACCACCCTGCACCCCTTCCGGGGGCTGTTCAGCAGCCTGCCCGGAAGGACTGAGATGGCTGTCCACGACGTGGACACTGGCGATCACCCGCCGATCCGGCGTTCAGCATATCGGGTCTCTTTCGAGGTGCAGGGAAACATGCGCCAAGAGATAGACGAGATACTGAAGCTGGGGGTGATCCAGGCATCCAGCAGCACGTGGGCCTCGCCTGTAGTCCTCGTTCCAAAAAAGGACCGAACTTCACGGTTCTGCGTGGACTACCGGGGGCTCAACGCTGTAACGGCCACCGATGCGTTCCCCATACCACGCATCGATGACCTGCTCGATTGGATGGCCAGGGCTAAGTACCTGACCATCATGGATCTGAGCCGGGGGTACTGGCAGATTCCTCTGAACCCCGCGGCAAGGGAACGCTCTGCCTTTATCACCCCTTTTGGACTGTACGAGTCCACAGTGATGCCATTCGGCATGAAGAATGCCCCTGCCACTTTTCAGCGGATGGTCAATACGCTGCTTGAGGGACTTGAAGGGTACGCGGCTGCGTACTTGGACGATATTGCAGTCTTCAGTCCCACTTGGGAGGATCACCTAGAGCACCTGCGGCAGGTGCTCGGTCGGATCCACCGGGCAGGTTTGACCATCAAGCCGGAAAAGTGCCAGCTGGGCATGAGTGAGGTCCTCTACCTGGGTCACCGGGTAGGCGGGGGGGGTTCTGAAGCCAGAACCTGGGAAAGTGGATGCCATCGCATCCTGGCCCACTCCTAGGACCAAAAAGCAGGTGATGTCCTTCTTGGGGACCGCCGGGTACTATAGGAGGTTCGTCCCACACTATAGCACCCTGGCCAAGCCCCTGACGGACCTCACCAAGAAGAAGCTGCCCGTCGCAGTCGACTGGACAGTCGCCTGCGAGACAGCTTTCGGGGCACTCAAGGCCGCCCTAAGTAGCTCCCCTGTACTGCAAGCTGCCGACTTCGACCGGCCGTTTGTGGTACAGACCGACGCCAGTGACTTTGGCCTCGGTGCTGTGCTAAGTCAGGTCAACACGACAGGCCAGGAACATCCTGTCTTGTACCTGAGCAGGAAGCTACTGCCCCGGGAGGTGGCTTACTCCACGCCCTACTTGTACGGGAGCCATTTCACCGTGGAGACAGACCACAACCCCCTCAGCTGGTTACACACGGTCTCTGGGTCGAATGGCAGGTTGCTACGCTGGAGCCTCGCTCTCCAGCAGTACGACTTCTCCATTCACCACAGAAGAGGCCGTGACCACGGTAACGCTGACGGGTTATCCCGGCAAGGGGAGGGTGCAGAAGGACGCACGGGGGAACACAGGAATGTGCTACCCCCTCGCGCCCTCGTATAGGGGGAGGTGTGATGAACCCGTAGCCGCCATCTTGGTAATGATAAATCATATCCAGGGATGGCCACACTTCAGCAGCCCCCACCCTTGGGACCTTCTGTTAAAACGTCAACTAGATAGTTTCCCCCCATCCAGGCTCCTGTAAGATAAGAAGCCCCAGGGCCTACTTAACACTTGAATGCTAGTAGCTTCAAAGACTTCGAGAGGAAACACAGCTAGCAGGGGGGGTGCTTCGTCCATCTGTAACTCTGACCATTTGTCCCATAGGACTAGTTTCTTTGTCTGTCACAAGCATGGAGGCATAAGATATAGAAACATGAATAGTACACGCATGTTGCGTGGGATGGGCCAATAAAAAATATCACGGCGTCCCGGAGCCATTGCGCACACAAGCCTCCGCGGTAGACGTTTGTACGTGCTCTGGAAGCCAAGATATAGCGCTGAGCCATTCCTGAGGACCGTATGGTATCATAATTGATATCAAAAGGTCGGTTACGGCGGCCCGAATCCATGGGAACCCCTGGGGGTATCATGAGACCATCCCAGAAGAAGTTATTGAGTTCCTTAGAATTTGGGCTTCTAATCGAAGTTAGACCTGAGGGTGGAGACTGAGCCAGCTGACCTCACCAGCAGTGGGCGGGACGGGGCAGGTAAGATAGCAGGACAGACAAGAGATCCCTCAGTCTTGACCCAAGAGTGGGGTGCTGAACATCTGAGCACCAGCTGAGGCCACCAAGGGGAGGAGCAGTTTGACCATGCGGTGGTAGGCCTCAGCCTGTAACAAAGAACCGTGCCTGCGACCGCAGAATCCTCTCCCTGCGTCACAAGAAAATCAAGAAACTGGTAACTGATATGCTGTGGTGATTCTGTGTGTTGTATTCCATTGTTGTATAGTTTAGCCTGACCTTATACCTGTGTATATTTAGTTGTATATCGTGTATCTAGTGTATTATTATAATCAATTACCTCAAGTAATTGTGGGCCTGCCTTTTATTCTGCATAACGAACGCACGTCCGTGTGAGCTCGGCTCAAGCCAAAAACGCTACCCAGGGTTGGTTCCTGATCCGATATAGGCCCATTCACGGACTGGGCGTATATCTAAAATAGGGACTGGTGGCAGCATACCAACTGGGGATTGGGGAAGGCTGGTAGTGACGGTCGGAGGTTCAGATATATATATTCCTGGCGCGGCCAAGGAAGATATATATACCGCCCTCACTACAGAGGGCCCCGATACCCAGTAGGTTACAGGACAGTCTCCCTGGCGACCGCTTATCCTAGGTGCAGTTCCTTGACTGACCTGAGGCTAAGAGGGCGCTAGCGAGTTGTGCTGTGTAGTGACGTTACGGTTTAGTGACGTTGAAGGGATAACACTCTACCGTGTTCCCTGCGCTGGTTGCAGCTTCCTGGCACTACTTTCTCTAGGTGCAGTACCTTGACTGACCTGAGAGGTAAGGGGGCGCCAGAGAGCTGCACCCACCGGCCGGCTTTCATCACAATGAGCAATAGTCGATCTCCACTAAACTCTATGGACAACAAGGGTAGACAGGCAGGGGGGAATCGCTTAGCTTTAGATGACTCCAAACAAATGCGCACACGACCTCAAGCTCCAGAGAGGACGAAGTACTGCTGTTGCTAAGCCACACAAGTAGTAATGAATATTGCCGGCACCTCCCTCTCAGATACGCCAGGTATTTATACACGCAGGACAGGGAGCTAATTATCCAGTGGGAGGTAGCCGCTGGGTCCTAGAGACAGCCAGCCTCTAGGAAGATGTTTGTAATGCCAAACGTAGAGATCTCCTACAACCAACTGCAGGGCGACAGTCTGTCACCTCTGACACACCCGTGACAGTACCCCCCCTCCCTCTCCGAGTGGATTCCGGACACTCAGGACCGGGTTTCTCAGGAAAAGAGATGTGAAATGAGCGAACCAATCTGGGAGCGTTGACCTCTGACGCTGAAATCCACATCCTCTCCTCTGGACCACAGCCTTTCCAGTGCACCAAATATTATAGAGAAAGACATTGGAAATGAGAATCTTCAATCCTCAAAATCTGGAACTCCAGATTACCATCAACCATTACGGGGGGCGGTGGTAGAGGCGAGGGCTCAAGAAGTTCAACATATTTTTTAAGTAAGGACTTATGGAACACGTTGTGGACTTTAGGGGCCTGAGGAAGTTCAAGATGAAACGCTGCTGGGTTAATGACGGCGGTTATTTTATAGGGACCAATAAACCTAGGTCCCAGTTTCCAAGAAGGAACTTTCAATCTTATATTCCTGGTAGACAACCACACAAAGTCATTCACATTCAGGTCCGGACCTGGCAAGCGTTTTCTGTCAGCCATACGTTTATAGCTTTCTCCCATGATCTTTAAATTACTCAGCACACCCTGCCATACTGAGGAAAGCGACGAAGCAAACCGTTCCTCCTCCTCAGGAACTCCTGAAGCTCCTCCCAACTAAAAGGTACCAAACTGTGGGTGATAACTGTATGCACTGAAGAACGGTGAACTGCCAGTGGATTCTTGACGATGATTATTAATGGCAAATTCTGCCAGCGTTAGGTAGGATGTCCAATCCTTCTGATTTTCAGAAACAAAACACCTGAGGTAGGTCTCCAAATTCTGATTGACACGCTCGGTCTATCCATTCGACTGAGAGTGGAAGGCAGAGGAAAAGGACAGCTGCACCCCCAGTCGAGAACAGAATGCATTCCAGAACTTGGAAACAAACTGGGTCCCCCCATCTGACACCACATCAGAGGGAACCCCGTGAAGCTTCACGATCTCATTTATGAACACCTGAGCAAGTGTCTTGGCATTTGGAAGTGCAGGCAATGCGACAAAATTAATAATTTTACTGAACCTATCTACTACCATCAAAACCACCGTTTTGCCTGCAGAAACCAATAGGGCAGTAATAAAAGCCATGGACAAGTGTGTCCATGACCTACTAGGAATAGGTAGCGGAAGAAGAGTACCAGATGGACGGGTATGCAAAACCTTAGAACACGCGCAAATACTACAAGCAGCTACGTGTTCAATTACATCCAGATGCAACCCCGGCCACCAAAAATGACGAGGGAGGAGGTCAGCGGTTGCCTTACCACCTGGATGCCCAGCAAGCACAGAGTTATGATGTTACTTAATTACTTTGCGGTTCAAATAACTTTCCTGAAGGGCAGGAGGAAGGGGCGTCCCCCTGTACCTCCAACACCTCACCTTTCAGTTCACGATAAAGTGCCGAAATGACTACCCCTTTCTGTAATATCGGGGCAGGATTCTCATGGTCACCACCACCAGGGAAGCTCTGGGACAAAGCATCAGCCTTGACATTTTTGACCCCTGGACGAAAAGTATACACAAAATTGAACCTAGTAAAAAAACAGGGACCATTTGGGTTGCCTAGGGTTGAGACGTTTAGCTGACAGGTTCTTATGGTCAGTAATAACAGTAATAGGATGGACAGCCCCCACCAACCAATGTCGCCATTCCTCGAACGCCAATTTGATCTCCAAAAGTTTCATATTACTCACGTCATAATTTCTCTCAGCCGAAGACAATTTTTTAAAAAAGAAGGCGCATAGACGCAATTTAGCAGGGGACAAACCCTGAGACAACACAGCCCCAACCCCGACATCCGACGCATCAACCTCCACAATAAAGGGTTGAGAAACATCGGGTTGACTGCGTATAGGTGCAGTGGCAAAGTGTTTCTTTAAGGAAGAAAAAGCCTGGAGAGAAACCTCCGACCATTTGGAAAAATCAGACCCCTTCTTAGTCATGTCAGTAAGCGGTTTCACTACAACAGAGTAATTTTGGATGAATTTCTGTTAAAAATTTGTAAAGCCCAGAAAACGTTGTAGAGCCTTCAGGTTCTTGGGACGTTCCCAATGAAGGACTGCACGGATCTTCTTCGGATCCATCCGAAAACCCGAAGATGACAAGTACCCCAAAAACTGCACCTCCTGAACAGTGAAGACACATTTTTCTATTTTGGCATAAAGTTTGTTATCCCTTAATATCTGGAGCACCTGCTTAACATGCCCCCGATGACTCTCAAAATCAGTTGTGTAAACCAAAATATCATCCAGACAGACCACCACAAACCTCCCCACCAAATGATGAAAAATGTAATTTATGAAATACTGGAATACCGCAGGTGCATTGGTCTAACCAAAAGGCATTAGCAGACTCTCGAAATGTCCTTCCGGGGTATTGAACGCTGTTTTCCATTCGTCCCCTTCTCTGATTCTAACCAGGTCGTAGCCTCCCCTTAAATTCAACTTGGAGAATACCTTAGCTCCCACAACCTGGCTGAACAAATCAGGAATCAGAGGAACAGGGTATGGATCACGGATGGTAATTTGATTTAATTCCCGGAATTCTAAACAAGGATGTAGACCGCCATCTTTTTTCTTCACAAAGAAGAACCCTGCCTCCACGGGCGAAGATGAGGGTCTGATATGTCCCTTCTCCAGACTTTCTGCAATGAAATCCTTCATGGCTTGTCTTTCAGGGCCAGAAAGATTACACAGTCTGGACTTCGGTAGTTTAGCTCCGGGAGTCAGGTTAATAGGACAGTCATATGCATGATGAGGATCCAAATCCTGACACCCCCTCTCAGAAAAAATGTCCTCAAAAAGACAGAAAAGCCAGTAATATTTCCATAGAGACAGTAGCAAGGGAAATATCTAAACAGTTCTCATGGCAGTAATCTCCCCATTCAATAATCTCCCCAGTTTGCCAATCCACCAACGGATTATGTTTAACAAGCCAAGGTATACCCAACACAATCGGTGTGGGAAGATTGTCCAGAACATAGCAAGGGATTATTTCACAATGAACTGACCCCACCCTCAGTTTTACATCATGTACAATATGAGTAAATGATTTCTGTGCAAGTGGCGCTGAGTCAATAGTGAAAATAGAAATAGGTTTATCTAAAGTACAGCAAGCAAGACCATGAGTTTTCACAAACTCAGCATCCACCATGCTG
Source organism: Phyllobates terribilis (assembly GCF_046119375.1). Taxonomy (NCBI): domain Eukaryota; kingdom Metazoa; phylum Chordata; class Amphibia; order Anura; family Dendrobatidae; genus Phyllobates; species Phyllobates terribilis. The sequence continues at coordinate 80,086,967 of NW_027362765.1, forward strand.
ACTCCAGCTCCACTGTCAACAAACACAGAATTCTTTTCGGTTTTGCTCTCTAGCACCACCTCTGCTGTCAGGACAAAGCGGGAACTGCAGTTTGGCCACAAATGCACCCCTTGTTTATCCAACTCCAGACTACCAACGTTAATCGAGTCTCCTTTTGTTTAGGAATTGAAGGACAGGTACCAGCAAAACGTCCCTTTTTCCCACAAAAAAAACATATGCCTTTTTTGTTGCTAATCTCTGGGGAGATGTATGATGCAGAGACACCCCCCAACTCCATGGGTTCCTCTACCTCCCCCAGTACTGGTTCACCCCCAGACCTCTCCCCTGGCAGAGGTACCAAACCCAGACAAGAAGGCCCCGGAGAAGGTGGTCTCACCCGTCTATCCCGAAGGTACCTATCAAGACGTATGGCCAAAGACATGGCAGCCTCCAAGGACTGAAGGGTTTCATATGCTGCCAAGGCATTTTTTAACCTTTCAGTAAGCTCCTCACAAAATTGACTTCTAAGGGTTTAGTCATTCCATTTGGAATCCGTTGCCCATCTACGGAATTCCGAACTGTACGTCTCCACTGACTGATTCCCCTGCTGAAGGCGACGTAGCCTAGACTCAGCCAAGGCGACTCGGTCAGGGTCATCATAGATGAGGGCAAGAGCCCCGAAAAACCCCTCCACAGATTGGAGACAAATCGCGTCCTGTGGTAAAGAAACGCCCAGGATTGAGGATCGCCCTGCAGTAGAGAGGTCACAATTCCAACCTGTTGCTCCTCATTTCCGGAGGAATAGGGACGAAGCTTAAAATATAATTTTCCTTGAATACAAAAAACTCGTCCCTACCTCCAGAAAACCTGTCCGGGAGGGCAACCTTGGGTTCAGGCTGGGCGACCTGTAGCTGCTGACACTGCTGCTGTACCTCACCGCGGAGGTTATTCACCTCCAGAGACAGCCTGTGCAGCCGCTCTGCAAGCTCTGCAACTGAACCCATACCAAAGGAGAAAGGAAAGAGCAAAAGGTCTACGCTCAAAAGCACACAGAAAATGTCACGCAAGGTGTGGGAAAGACTAAGTGCAACACAGAGGGAAGAGGGAAAGGGAGCCCAGACACTAGAGAAAGGGGGAAGTGGAGACCTCCTAGTCAGGTCTAGTGTCAAGTTTTCTCAACTACAGTCCCTATATTGGCTCTTCACCAATCGCCACACGCGTGCCTCGCCCTGACTTTCCCTGGCATATGGCTAAGGCTAGGGAAGGAAGGAGATGCGCAATAGTCGATCTCACTAAAGTCTATAGACAACAAGGGTAGACAAACAGGGGGGAATTGCTTAGCTTTAGACGACTCCAAACAAATGCGCACACGACCTCAAGCTCCAGAGAGGACGATGTACTGCTCTTGCTAAGCCACACAAGTAGTAATGAATATCGTTGGCACCTCCCTCTCAGACACACCAGGTATTTATACACCCAACCCATTCCTGTGCACAGGAGCAGTATTATAGTAGTTATATTCTTGTACATAGGGTGCAGTATTATAGTAGTTATATTCTTGTACATAGGGATCAGTATTATAGTAGTTATATTCTTGTTCATAGGGTGCAGTATTATAGTAGTTATATTCTTGTACATAAGGGCAGTATTATAGTAGTTATATTCTTGTACATAGGAGCAGTATTATTGTAATTAAATTCTTGTACATAGGAGGCGATATTATAGTAGTTATATTCTTATACATGGGAGCAGTATTATAGTAGATATATTCTTGTACATAGGAGGCAGTATTATAGTAGTTATATTCTTGTACATAGGGGGCAGTATTATAGTAGTTATATTCTTGTACATAGGAGTATAGTAGTTATATTCTTGTACATAGGAGCAGTATTATAGTAGTTATATTCTTGTACATAGGAGCAGTATTATAGTAGTTATATTCTTGTACATAGGAGGCAGTATTATAGTAGTTATATTCTTATACATAGGGACAGTATTATAGTAGTTATATTCTTGTACATAGGGGCAGTATTATAGTAGTTATATTCTTGTACATAGAGATAGTATTATAGTAGTTATATTCTTGTACATAGGAGCAGTATTATAGTAGTTATATTCTTATACATAGGGACAGTATTATAGTAGTTATATTCCTGTACATTGGGGCAGTATGATAGTTACGTGTTATCTGCACACAGTTCAGGAGATATATTAAAGCTGATGGATGTTGCTGATCGCATCAATCTAATGTAGTCGGATGGAACATATTTCAGGTGTCATCACATGGACATTTTCGTCCTTTTTCTCAGCATGATTTTTTGGTGTATCCGTCTTGTAAGCCAAGTGAACGTAACAGAACAAACCACTTTCATTAATGTTACACTTTATTATTTTAATTAACTTCTTGCTCCGTCTCCGGCAGTAATTATTTTTTAATCAGATCAGCGCATCAGCAGACAAGGCCTTACCTACCTCCAACAGATAGGTGCTGTAAAACTGACTTAATTAGCTTGTCAGGGTTGTGTTAATATATGGCTTTATTGGGGAGGGGGGTGATCTCAGCTGCTTCAAGGTTAATTAAAATATATGGTGCGTTGGAAACAAGTCAAACATTTGTTCCTTTCCAGCACTTTTATTTGTCATCCAGTCCAGGTGGAGAACACATGGAATTACTGCGAAATTAATCAATTAAGGTTGAGTGGGTACCGCCGCTCCGTGTAGTATTACATGTCGGTGAAGTGGGCCGTGGGGTGCATTTATTGTAAAGTTTTATGTCTGCTTAAAAACTTTCTTCTTGCGTCTTGAAGTTTCTAAAAGGACATGATAAGACAGACAAGTCAGGAGGTCATGGATTTCACCTTATGTCATAATATTAGAAAATCTAGACCCTTATGCTGAAATTGCCTCTTGCTGATTGCCTTCTTATGGGGTGAATCTAAATTTTATAGTTCAGATCTAGTGACATCAAAATCTTGAAATGGATTAAATCTCAAAGGGAATCTGTCAGCAGGTTTTTGTTATGTAATCTGAGAGCAGCATAATGTACAGATAGAGACCCTGATTCCAGCGATGAGTCACTTGCTGGTCTGCATGCTGTCATTTTGATTCAATTCCTGCAGATCTAGCAAAGCTTAAATGCTGAGCCCTGAATAACCCCGCCCACACCACTGATTGTCCGAAAGCTGCCAATCAGTGATCCGGGGGAGGGGGGGGGGTTACACAGAGCAGTTGACTAGGCGGCACAAGACATCTAGTCCTCTATTGATAATCTCCTGCTGACAAAACATTGAAACTGGAACACATTACCCAACAAGTGACACATCACTAGAATTAGGGTCTCTGCCCCTATATAATGCTGCTATCAGATTACATAGAAAATTACGTTTTTTATGTTGAACTGGACATACAATATACAGTAATAGTGGCGGCAGTGTGAAATAACATTTTTTTTTTATTTCACCTCTCCATTGCAGAGATATTAGTGATCAAAGTATTTGGAATCTAATGAGTTAACTTTTGTTAAGACTAAGTGGATGTTATCAGATAGCTTTCATTGAGGGCATGTACTTCTTCTCCCTACATGAGTTGTCCAATCATAAGTAGGTAGCAACACAGCAGAAAAAGAATGCGCCCCCACTTAGGTTTTTCAGTGTGTGACATGTAAGAATATGGCTCTGATCTCCTGGTCTAACCTCCTGTAGGATTAGAAAGTGCTGGGAGAGCACCGATGACTTACATTTTTCAGATAAGGTCCTTGTGGAGGGAGGGCAGCACAGCTGAGTTTAGCTGTGTCACATAACAAACCCTTATATCAGCTCTCCTTCTCTCATAACACTGTCAGCTCTGCTGTAATGCCCGTGCACCACACCGCCTGAGTCACTTATGTTTGTCATGTTCATAGTATTTTATAATCCCCCTGCAGTGAGCGTAGAGCTGGGTGTCATTACATCTTACACCCGAGTATCTTTTTGTGCTCTCACTGCACATCGATTACAAGTAGCCAATCCCCCTGCAGTGAGCGTAGAGCTGGGTGTCATAACATCTTACACCCGAGTATCTTTTTGTGCTCTCACTGCACATCGATTACAAGTAGCCCATAGCACAACAAATATCAGTGTAACAAACAGCGTGGGGAAGGAGCAGTAAAGCAGAGCTGACAGTGCAATGAGAGGAGGAGAGCTGATAGAAGAGTTTGTAATGTGACCCAACTAAACTCATCTGTGCTGCCCCTCATCCCACTTGGAATTTATCTGAAAGGTGTGAGTCATCTCTGCTCTAATCTAATCTAATCTACCAGCAATTACTAATCATGCAGGAGGTTAGACCAGGAGATCAGAGCGGTATCCTTACATCTCACACAGTGAGAAACCTGAACTATGATGGGGCTTGTTCTTTTTCTGCTGTGTTGCTGCATGCTTATGATTGGGCAACTCATACAGAGAGAAGAAGTACATGCCCCAATGAAAAATGGCTGTTAACACCCACTTGGACGTAGCAACAGTTAACTCATTATGTGCCAAATATTTTGATTGCAAATATCTCTGCAATGGAGGGGTGAAATAAAAAAATGTTTTGTTCAACGCTGCAGCCATTTTTACATTGTGTGTCCAGTTCGATTTGAAAAATTTGGTGAAAGGTCCTCTTTAAATAAAAGAATTATTGGGGGAAGTTCACTCCATAAAAATTCATTATTGAATATTTAGTGGATGCAGCAGTGATAAACCTGCCATAGTGGTAGACCCAGAGGTAAGCTTGTGAAAGCTGCAGTGTAAAACATTTTGGGAGACTCCTGTTGCCTTTAAGTGATTTATTGAATAGGGATAGTAAAACTGCCATAAATCCAGTAAACAATAATTCCATATGCCGCCTAGAAAATACTATATCTTAGTGCTCTACTACATCAGTGATCCAGTTCTGTTACATCAATGATCAAGCTCTGCTACAATGGTCACTCTTGGCTGCTATGTCAGTGATCCAGCCTTTCCACATCAGTTATCCAGCTGCGCTTCATCAGTGATCCAGTTCTTCTACATTGGCCACCTAGCTCTGCTACATCAGTGATTCATCTCTGCTACATCAGCGACTCATCTCTGCTACATCAGTGATCCAGATCTGCTACAATGGTCACTCATGGCAGCTACATCAGTGATCTAGCCTTTCCACATCAGTTATTCAACTCTGCTTCATCAATGATGCAGTTCTGCTAAATTGGCCACCTAGCTCTGCTATCCAAGTGTTTCAGCTCTGCTACACCAGCGACCCAGCTCTGCTACATCCTCCATTCATCTCTGCCACATCAGTTATCCAGCTCTGCTTTACTTTCTGTTACATCAACTCCCATTTGTCGGACTCTGTGCACTAATGTCACCCTTCCATGTGTCATAAGAATTGGTCATCCAGACCAGCAGAAATTAGGTGGCAAATGTCCAGTTGGCGATCTTAAGCCAGGCAAGTGGTCTGTCTGCTGTTACTAAAACCCTCCTCAATGCTTTTGGTTCCAATTTTTGTCCCTTTTGGTTTTGGTGCGAACAGAAGGCGTCAAAGCTGTGTGACGTCAAGATGGGGAGAGGGTCTTGTGACAACAGATGCTTGCCTGACTTGGGACCACCCATTGGACTCTTGCCACCTAATTTGAGTGATGATTAAAAGGTTGTCTTCTCGGCAATTCTCGACCAGGGCTGAGAAAAGAATGTTCTCAGTTGTACTAAAAACAACTTTTAATGGTCTGGTGTGGAGAAATCAGCAGGTAGACAACCTTTAACTCTAGAAATGTAAGACACAGGACTGGTAAATGACGGACAGCAGCGCTGCCTTACGGTTCCCAATGTACTGTGGTCCATCGGCTCCTACCGGTGTTCTGTCATCTTTTCTGTAAAATGTGAATCCACATCGGAATAAATGCAAATGTGAACTAGGCTTTATTATGCAGACGATTTGTAACTCTGTATAAGAAAAAAAAGAAATTCCTGCCTTACAAATACAGCTACATTTTTGAGACTACTCTAACTTGCAAAAAAATTCAAAAATGTTGATAATTTCCTCGAATTTCTAGGTATGGGAAATTTTAAAGTTTCACAGAAAGTATAAACCAGATCACATTTCTTCAAGGTTTTAGAAACATTCCAAAGTTTGCATTAATTCAAAACTCACCATATTCACCCTTGGAGTTCATAGTCCAAAAACTTGAAGAAGGAGGAACTCCCCCGAAACGTAACAAAAGTATGAAGAAGTGCAGACTACCATGCTGCATCTGCGGCTGATGAAGATTTGGATCTACATGAGCATAACATGCACATTGCATATTTAATATACAGATTTTTTTTAAAGCATTGAAGAAATGTGTTCTGGGGTGGACGTTTTTAAGAATATGGTCTAATAAAACAGAAAGATCCACGTTGTGTGTCGAATCGTATGTTGCATTTCTTGAAAGGATCTTTAAAGTTTGGTAATATGATATGATACTAGAACTGATTTTCTTTAGTTGAGAAACGCGTTTCGAGACATTGTTTGTAACACATAACCCCATAATTCTGGAAGACAAAAATGGAACTAGGATGGAACTGAAAAACACTTGTTGGAACCATATCTTAGAGGAGGAAATTGCTTCCGTGGAAGATCTTACTACAAGGAGCCTGACGCATTTCACAGAACAGAAGAAAACAAAGATTGCTGGTAATAACAATGGTTTTGCTTGCTCATGACTAGATAATTACTGCTTCATTCGCCTAATCTAGGTTGTAGCTAATGATGAGAGTAAATCGAGGTAATTAGAATTTACTGTGTCAATGTCTCGTGAAGACAGCCATGAGACGCACAGGCCTGATTTATGAATGGGAGGAAGAGACTTGGCTCTGCTCTTAACATCTCCTCGATAACACAAATGCTTTTACCTTCACTGTAAATGCTCAAAGTGTTTTAACTTCCTGTCGCTGTGATATATTTTGCAGGTGCTGCACTTAGGAAAAGGCTTCTGAAGATAGTAATTAAGTTGTAGGAGGTACAGCTATAAGTGTGGCTCACAAGCTTTGAGTGAGTAGAGTAAATACCTTCTGTGTAGATGGTGGCAGAACTTTTTGATTCAAGTTCTAAATGTTTCTTTTAAAGTCAATTCTTTAAATTTCGTGTTGCCTGTCATAGAAAATATTAAGGATTTCTCCAAACCCCTCATTCCCCCTCCTCTATACTATTTGTCAGAATAGAAAAGCTGGAAATCTGCTGTCTATGCAAATTAGCACACACAGGAGAAGTGGCTAATCGGCAAATGCTAGTACAAAAGGAGCTACTAACCCAATTAACATACAAGTGTATTTTCTAGTGATGACGGCCTGTGGCAAATATACACCTACGTGAGAAGGATGCAATTCCTGGCTTCAAAAGAATTGTCTCTCACCCCCAGTGCATCCCCCTTTTGCTCAACAGAAATCTACAGTCTCGCCGGCACCGACACAAAATATGGAATATTGGAAGTTCTACACTTCCTATATTAATGGGACACATAATTTTAGCAGTAGGGTAAGCTAAGGAACAATACGCACAGTTTTCCATAGCTGTGGGCCCCTCCGGTGAGCTGTGGCGCAAAAGTACCAGAATAATGGATCGCAGCTATGCCATGTGTAGTCTCTAAGGAAAGGTAAATTCGTAACAAAGAATATGGCATCACTTGCAAGCTTCTGCGATCAACCAGCAATAAGTTATCGTGGAAGTTAGATATTTTAATAAAAATATGAAGGCTGGAGCCCAGCCCATGTGATGTCATTGCAAGGAGTTTGTGGGCAGGTCCCCCCTTCGACATAAAAGACCCAGCTAAGGATGGGTCAGTACTCATGCCGTGAGTATATATTTTATATAGCAGGGGTCACATCCGATAACGGCCAAACCAATTGGAGCACCTCCCCTCAAGCAAAACTGAATCGTCTCTGTGATCAGTATAGTAAGTTCTTCTTTAATCCCAATTTATTTGTGTAACTGTATATTTTGTATTGTATTGTCTCCCTTTGTAAAACCTTTTGTATATTTTTCATAAACACTGCCTCCCTTTTGGATTAAATATAAAATTGAATAGTCCTGTTTCTTTTGTCCTGTAATCGTTCCTCCCCCAAAGCCATATACGCTACCAGAAAGCAGGCGTCCGATCAGGCCTGTATTATATTTTAAAATTGATCGGTGGTGGCAGCGAATAATATTAATCGGGCTATCGTGAAGCTGGCAGTGACCGTACAGGGGTGTATACACATATTCCATGCGTTGGAATCCGGAGGTGTGTATGCCATACGCTCACTGGTCGCTTCCCGATAGCTACGTAGTGAGTAGTGACGGGCGAGCACTCAAATGCTCGGGTGCTCGATGCTCGGGTCGAGCAAATTGGAATGCTCGGGTGCTTGACCCGAGCAACGAGCCCAATGTAAGTCTTTGGGAAACTCGAGAATTTTTCAGGCGGCTCCCCTCGGCAGTCTGCAGAGGCCTAAAAATTGCTCAAATCGATGGGAACAGTGCTCACATGACATGAGAACAGCATGAGGAAGACCCCTGAAAGCATTTCTGACTCCCTGGTCACTGCTGTGAACAATGTTGTCAGAGGTATTATGTCACTTTTACGGACTCACAATGAAACATACAAAAACGAAACCAAAATGGATTTTCCTGGGAAATATGTTAAGGAACATCCTTTCCAGGGTAACGACTTGTATATAAGGCAAAATAAATAACCAAAACCAAAAATACTCCTCCACACCTTGGGCTATGTTCACACGTAGTGTTTTTGATGCGTTTTTGCACTTTTGCATTGCTTTCAACCGTGACAAATGCATTCACCATGAGATGTCATTTTAACATTTTACAACCTTATCTGGCCATGTGGTGTGTGAGACATGATCAGACACATCCTGTTTCATTTATGAAGGAGGGACTCTGAAAGTCACAAAGCCTATTTTTATAGAGCCATCAGGCGGCCTTTACTATTCTTAAAGGGCCAGCAGTCGGCCCTCACTATTGTTAGAAAGCAATCAGTCGGCTATGCGTTGTTGTTCCCATTACTAAAGAGTGGGTCTCCTATACTGTTATTGCATATGCAGTGAGTGGTAGGGCTGCCCAAAATTTGGACGCACCCCAATACTCCTTTGAAAATTTGGACGCACCCCAATACCCCTTTGAAGAGACTTAGAGGAGGGCCTCCTGAAAACAATGTTCCCATTATTAGGAAGTGGGTCTCCCATTGTGTTTGCCTATGCAGTGAATGCAAGGGTTGCAAAAAATTTGGAGGCACTCCAATGCCCCTTGGAAGAGAGGTCAGAGGGCCTCCTGAAAACAATGTTCCCATTATTAGGAAGTGGGTCTCCCATTGTGTTTGCATATGAAGTGAATGTAAGGGTTGCCATGCCCCTTGGAAGAAACGTGGAGGTCAGAGGGCCTCCTAAAAACAATGTTCCTATTATTAGGAAGTGGGTCTCCCATAGTGTTGGCCTATGCAGTGAATGCAAGGGCTGCCAAAAATTGGGAGGCACTCCAATGCCCCTTGGAAGAGACTTACAGGGCCTCATGAAAAAATGTTCCCATTATTAGGAAGTGGGTCTCCCATAGTGTTGGCCTATGCAGTGAATGCAAGGGCTGAAAAAAAAATTGGGAGACACTCCAATGCACCTTGGAAAAGACGTGGAGGAGGGCCTCATAAAAAAATGTTCCCATTAGAAAGGAGCGGGTCTCCTATACTTGTAATGCCCATGCATTAAGTGTATGGGCTGACAAACATTTACCCCTGGGGGGGTATACATGAACATACTGTATAAAAATTTTTTTTTACGAGTATCATAGACACCCTTTAATAAAATTATGTGGGTGTTGCATCATGGACCACGGTCACCCTGGTGATATGGTGGTGGAGGATGAGGAGAAGGGCAAGAGCAAATAGCCAAAATCAGGAAGAATATACCCATGTGTGGGTGTGAAAAGGTGCATGGGAATACACCTCCCAAGAAAAGACACTGGATTTGAGTTTATGTTACGCTGCTATCATTCGGTGGTGTTGAGAAGTCTGGCCCAATCCAGCCCTTGTTCATTTTTATAAGAGTCAGCCTGTCAGCATTTTCAGTTGACAGGCGGATGCACTTATCAGTTATAATTCCACCAGCGACACTAAAAACCCGCTCTGATAAAACGCTGGTGGCAGGGCAGGCCAGGACCTCCAAGGCATAAAGAGCTAGTTCATTCCACGTGTCCAGCTTGGATACCCAATAATTATAAGGCACAGAGGAATCACGGAGGACGTTGGTACGGTCGGCAAGGTACTCCCTCAGCATCTTCCCAAACTTCGCGCTCCTTGTGAGTACCCCGTGCATCAGGGCCTGTGCGATGGGAGGGGTTGAGAAACTCTCCCAGAACTTTGACAGTGTTCCCCTGCCTCTGCTGGATTGGAGTTGTGTCTCTCTCGGCTGTACTCCTTGGTAGTGTTGATCGAGTACTAAAATGCTCAGGTGCTCGAAGCTCGGGCCGAGCACATCGTGATACTCGGTTGCTCGACCTGAGCAACGAGCCCAATGTAAGTCTATGGGAAACTCAAGCAGTCCCCCATGGCGGTCTGCAGAAGGTCAAAAATTGCCCAAATCGATGGGAACAGTGCTCAATGAAACATGTCAGGCAGGCAGAATATATAGGCAGACAGGCAGGCAGGGTATATAGGAGGGTGCATGAAAAACATAGCAGGGCACTTGGAACACACTAGTGCCCTCCGATTTTCACGCACCCGTCTCTTTAAAAAAGCCGACAATTCAGCAGCCACATACAGTTATAACATCGGTACCCGACAATTTAGAACAGAAAGAATAGAGCATCACACATAGATTAGATAGATAGAAACATGTCAGTCATATATATAATGAGTACAGTGACAGTGTTGGTTACTGTACTTGTCATTTAGTTTTAAAATAAAGGATTTATAAAAAAAAAATTGGCGTGGGGTTCCCCGTATTTTTAGTCTCTAGCGGAGGTTAAGCAGACGGCTGGGCCAGATGTGTGAAGCCTGGGAAGGGGGTAATACCCACGGAGCTTCCCAGGCTACTAATATCAGCCCCCAGCTGAATACCTAGCCTTTACTAGCTATTAAAATGGGGGAACCCAGTTCCCCGTTCTTTGCCACGTGCCTTGCCCATTTTAAATGGAGGACAATGTCTTCCACGCTCACTACAAATGGCTGTATTTGGAGCGAACTTATATGTGATCCGTGTGACGGACAAACCACAGTTTTAAATAGCTGGCCTGTAGGCAACTATTTTTAACAGTGCCGACCTCGTGTCAATAAGTTCGCTGACACACTGCAACAAAATTTCAATGGAGGCCAGAAATGGCAATATTTTCAGTGCAATTATATGTGAATGGTGTGACGGACAAACCACAGTTTTAAATAGCTGGATTTTTAGCGCTGTAATATGGAAAGGACCTGGCTGTATTCTGCAGTGCCAACAAGCAAATGGCGCAGAAAAACAGGATTAAGATAAAAAAAAATATTCCTGGCCCCTGGGGCTATTTCTACAAATATCTGTAAAAGCACCAGCAGACAGAGCTGGAATGGACCCTCTTGCTATGTGCACTGCAGTCTGCTATATACCCTGCCTGCCTGCCTAGCACTGATATCTCTGCAGATGGATTAGTCCTCAGAAGGACTGTTTGTTGAGATGCATATGTGTCTCTAATATAGTTTGGTACACCTACACTAACTAGAAACAAGCAAATCTCTCCCTAGCTCAGCAGCAGCTCTCCCTACACTGTTTGATTCCAGAGTGACTGTGACGAGCATGGCAGCGCCAGGTCTGATATAGACCTGATGACGCTGTGCGGCCAGCCAATCACTGTAATGCCACAACCAATATGGCTGCAGCATTACAGTGTGTGGCAGACAATCTCTGCATGTTGATTGGTGCTCTAAAGAGCGCCAAACATGCTGGGAGGGGACCCGAGCTCCCGCCGAGCAACACCGGAAATACTTGGCGAGCGCCGAGGATCTTGAGCAGTGAGATGCTCGGGCGAGCACCGAGCAGTAGCGAGCATGCTCGCTCATCGCTAGTAGTGAGTAATCGGGATCGTGTGTGTGCGAATACTTGACAATTGGACAAAGTGACGGCAGCAGTGGGATATTGTGTGATCTCCCCGGTGTCGTACCTGAAGTTTCTGACATTGCCCATTCAATGTGGTAGTTTATACAGGATCTGTCCCTTGCTCAAAAAAATTAAATCCCTGAGCTCCCCTAATTCTGTTGCTTTTCTACATTTTGCGCTGCGTTGCTCCATTGCTGAGATATTCAAATTTGATGCTTTTGGAGAGCACTATGTGAAATCTCTTCTTGTAGACCAATTGGGCATTTTTTCAGAGTCTTCTATGGGGCCGTGCGGCTTCATCCCTCCCTCCTAGACGCTGCTAATAATAGCAAGAAGTCTAGCATCCTCTGAAGCTGTCAAACTGTGATTGGCTACTTCTAGAAGGGAGGAGTGAAAGCACAAACCCCAGAGAAGACTGAAGAGATGTCCAGTTGAACTGCAAGATGCGATTTCACGTACTGCTCTCCTAAAGCAACAAATGTGAATATCTCTGGAATGGAGTGACGCAGCGGAAAACTGTAAAGAGCATCAGAATCAGGGGAGTTCAGAGATTTTTATAAAGTATGTACCGTAACTCAATTTTCTTTAAGGAAGTGACAGTTCTCCTTTAGAGTTTTTAGGCCCTAATCTAGACTTCATAAAGAGAGGTCATCAGATTGGGACGACCATCTATGATCCAAAGTAGAAAGCCACTCCGTAAGTGGAGCTCTGGTTTTGGCGGACTTCATCTCATCCCAAAGAAGTCCTATTTAAGCAGAAGAACTGAGCTATGACTAAAGGTGGCTATACGAATTTTAGTAGGTCCGCCAATCATCTAATGCTTAAGGGGCATCCAGATTCTCCTTCAGACAAAAGAAAGATCAGACATGTTGAATTTCCAATATTGGATTGGTGAGGGTTCTATTCCTGGCAATGGAGGGCCAAAAAACTCAGTCACTGACTACTAAGAACAGCGCCATTTCTTTTAAACTGGCCGTGCCTGGTACTGCACATCAATCCTAATCAACTGAATGGTACTGAACTACATTCCCAGGTCCAGACACAACTAAAAGTATGGAGCTATACCTCGAACAATTCATAGAATGGATAATTCATATTATAACACGAAAACCTCTCTGCAGTATCAGCCAATTCCAGCTATTTAAACCCCTAGATGCCATGATCAATAACATCTGTGACATCTGAATGGGTAAATAGAGATATGTCGCCAAATTGCCCCATATCCCTGGCACCCCCACCCTTCCTGGCTTCTGCAACAAGATCGGGGTAACCGATGGGACCTAATGAGGATAAACAAGTACTGAAGCTAAAGTAAAAGTAAAATAAAATGTTTAAAAATATTTTGAAAAAAGAAAAAGCAGCACAAATTTAAGTCAAAATGTATAAAGAAAATAATTTACACATAATCGGTATCGACATGTCCATTATGATTCGAACTATAACATTATCACATTATTTAATTGTACACATTTTTTTAAAAAAAGTTCCTTTTTATATATTTAAAGAGATTGTCCACTTTTGAGGCCCTTTTTTTTAAGTTAAATACATATTTTTGGGGCTAACAATCATTTTTGCAATTGGGTTTCATTAAAAACATTGCACTGTTTGTTTTCATGTACAATTCTAAGAGTGGTGGACTGTATTGTCGAGTTCCCACTAGTAATGGGCGAACCCGTGACTGTTCGGGTTCGGCTAATTCGGTTGAACACCAAACAGTTTATTAAATGTTCGGGTTCGGGTACTAGAACAGTACCCTAACTCGAACACGGACCCCATTCATATGAATGGGGGACCCGAACATACCTGGTAACCCGCACTGTCATCTGCATGACAGTGGGGGAAACATAGGCTCTGATCGGCGGTAACGTCGTTACCGCAGGTCAGAGCGTTGCAGGATCATGCTGTCAGATGTCAGCATGATACCGCAGCTGTGACATTGACCCACGGTAAAAAATGGTAGTAGTCCCATCAGCCAGCCCCTTCTGTCATAGTAAATAGTGAGCGCAGGCGCCGCTGGATGGGAGCAGTAGTCTCTCATCAGCGGCGCCTGTGCTGAAAGTATATAAAAAAATTTTTTTTAAATTAATGAAAAAATTTTCAAATAAAAAAAACCACATTATACTCTCCTACACCTTGTCCCCAATTCCCTCGTCCCCTGCAAAAAAAATAAAAAATAAAAAAAAACATATACTCACCATACATCTAATCCCTGATGCCCATGTCTCCTGAAATAAAGAAAAAATAATAAACCACCATAATCCTCACCTATCCGCCGCAGTCCATATAATCCGAGTGTCCCACGTCGATCTCATGAATAGAACGGCCACATCCGAAAATGTGACCGCTCTATTCAGCAGCCGCGATCGTACCCGCAGTGTATCGCGATGAGCTGCCGGCAGAGAGGTCACACGAGTTCATCATCTGATGGACTCGTGTGACATCTCTGCCGGCAGCTCAACCTACACAGTAACACAGGAGTAATTACACTGCTGTGTCAATATATAGCCTGCTGTTCTCTAGAACAGTCACATCAGTGATTGTTGATATGACTGTTCTAGAGGTGACCCGGATCGCCGTGGGACAATCTGTATTGTCATCACGTCGGACAGATGAGGGATATGTTTTTTTTTGTTACAGGAGATGAGGGCTTCAATAGAATGGGCGTTAGGTAAGGGGTTTTTTTGGGTAAATTGAGAATCAAATAAAGGACTTTTTTCTGGCCCTATCTTTATTTATCAAATTTTACTATAGGATTAGTAATGGATAGGCATCTTATAGACGCTGTTCCATTACTAACCTGGGCTTCATGTCAGCTGCCAATACAAGGCTGACATGAACTCCAACCCTATTATCCAACTCGCCACAGCTACTCACCACCACTGAGGCTAGGCGCTAGATTGGATGCATCTTATAGATGCACCTTTTCTGGGGCAGCTGAGAGCTGATGTTTTTAGTCTGGGCGGGGGCCAATATCCATGGCCCGTTCCCTGGCTATTAAAATCAGCCCATTTGCGGGTCACTGTCACAGCTGTGGGATCACACTGACATCTGACAGCATGATCCCGAAGTGCTCTGACCGCGGTAACGATGTTACCACTGATCAGAGCCCGTGTTTCCCACGCTGTCACGCAGATGACAGTGCGAGAAACACCCGAACCCGAACAATAACATGGACTTCCTTAGGATGTCCGTGTTTGGGGTCCATGCCCGAACAGTAGGTGTTCGGTACAGAACCCGAACTTCACTTTTCAGGTTCGCCATCACTAGTCCCTACTCCTGAAGACAACAATCGCATTATGTAAATGATGTCATACATTGTGTCATTTGAATTGTGAACTGTGTACCATTGTTTTAGGTATATACGTTGGTATGCAGGACTGGCTCCAGGTTTTTCTGGGCCCCGGGCGAAAGAGTCTCAGTGGGCCCCTTTAACACATACCACGATTCATGATGCACAGATACCGCAGAGAAATATAGGTATAGTACAATGCAAAGATTTTACTTCTTACATTACATCAGTGATATCTATTGTAAATTCCACAATAGCTCAGAAACCGGCGAATCGCTCCACACAGTATACTGGCCCCCATAAAATGCTCCATACCGAATACTGGCCCCCATAAAATGCTCCATACGGAATACTGGCCCCCATATAATGCTCCATACAGAATACTGGCTCCCATAAAACGCTCCATACAGGATACTGGTCCCCTTATAACGCTCCATACAAGATACTGGCCCCCATATAATGCTCCATGCAGGCTATTTCCCCACATAATGCCCTATGCAGGCTGTCCCCCCTTAATAATGCCCCATGCAGGCTGTCCCCCCCTTATAATGCCCCATGCAAGATGTCACCCCCCCATATAATGCCCCATGCAGGATGTCACCCCCCTTTATAATGCCCCATGCAGGATGTCACCCCCCATATAATGCCCCATGCAGGATGTCACCCCCCCATATAATGCCCCATACAGGATATCACTTCCCCCCCCCCATATAATGCGCCATGCAGGATGTCCCCCCCCCTATAATGCCCCTTGCAGGATGTCACCCCCCATATAATGCCCCATGCAGGATGTCAACCCCCATATAATGCCCCATGCAGGATGTCACTTCCCCCCCATATAATGCCCTATGCAGGATGTCCTCCCCCCCCATATAATGCCCCATACAGGATGTCCCTTTCCCCCACCATATAATGCCCCATGCAGGATGTCACACCCCATCTTTAAAATGCCCCATGCAGGATGTCACACCCCCTCTTTATAATGCCCCATGCAGGATATCACCCCCCTCTCTTTAAAATGCCCCATGCAGGATGTCACCCCCCTTTATAATGTCCCATGCTGGATGTCACCCCCCATATAATGCCCCATGCAGGATGTCACCCCCCATATAATGCCCCATGCAGGATGTCACCCCCCATATAATGCCCCATGCAGGATGTCACTCCCCCCCATATAATGCCCCATGCAGGATGTCCCTCCCCCCATATAATGCCCCTTGCAGGATATCACCCCCATATAATGCCCCATGCAGGATGTCACCCCCCATATAATGCCCCATGCAGGATGTCACTTCCCCCCCATATAATGCCCCATGCAGGATGTCCCTTCCCCCCATATAATGCCCCATACAGGATGTCCCTTTCCCCCACCATATAATGCCCCATGCAGGATGTCACACCCCCTCTTTAAAATGCCCCATGCAGGATGTCACACCCCCTCTTTATAATGCCCCATGCAGGATATCATCCCCTCTCTTTAAAATGCCCCATGCAGGATGTCACCCCCCCGTTATAATGCCCCATGCAGGATGTCACCCCCCATATAATGCCCCATGCAGGATGTCACCCCCCCATATAATGCCCCATGCAGGATGTCACCCCCCATATAATGCCCCATGCATTATGAAAAAAAAATAAAATAAAATACTCACCTCACTCCTCACCTGCCGCCGCTACTCAGGTCCGGACTTCAGCGTCGTCAGCGTCTTCCCACTCTGCGCTGTGACGGCTCAGGGGAGGGCGCGGTAGAAAGACGTCACCGCGCCCTCTGACCTGAGACATCACAGGAAGTGCACAGCAGGAAGACAGCGGATCTGTGGAGGCACGGGGAGAGGTAAGTATCCGGCTGCCGGGACCCTGGGCAAGCAAGGGAGAAGGGCGGGCGCTGGCACCGCTCTACTCCGCCCATAGCCCGGCGGGGTGCCCGACCGCGAGTGGGCCCCTCCCTGCCTGCTCAGGGCCCCGGCACTTGCCCGGGTGCGCCGGGTGCTTACGCCGGCCCTGTTGGTATGGTAATGTGTAATGCATAACTAATGTTTAGTGTATAAGTATAGAGTAAGACATAGGTTAGAACATAAGGTAGTGACTATAGGGTGATCTGCCCAGTTACATATAGTAGGGACAGATATAGTTAAAGTGGGGACTTGCCCATAGTGGGAGGTGAAAGCCCCAGTAAAAAGGAACTGTTTCCTGATAGCAGATCAGATAGGGAAGTACAGTAACCAAGGTCAGGTTCAGGTTGCAGTGGGCCAGCATCTACTGTTCGGGTAGTGGGAGGCCTTCTGGAATCCCTTGTGGAAATTCCTGCAGCATCCGGAGCCTTTAGCTGGATACAGGTACTACGAAGAGTACCTTATCCTCTGGCGTAAAGGGGACGATGGACGCGGAAGCACATGAGGGGAAGGTAACGGATCCTGGGTGCACTACGGGACTGGACAGGAAACCCCTGGGACTGACAGGGCCAGTAAAAATAGGGATAGTCCAGTAGGAATGGATAGTGATGCTGGAAATGGATTGTATTAAGGAAACAAGGAATAAGAAGTGGTGTGTATGACTCGCCCCCTGGGCCGTGTGTGCGCGTGTGTGGGTTACCTGGAGCCGGGTCTTTGGGGGTTGTAGTCTCCGTGGCGGTGACCCGGTCCGTGGCTCAGGGTGGTCAGACCAGTGGCCGTCTTTTATAGGGTTTTTATGATTTAATGTCCGACTACGCCACCCGTAGATTGCGGTCAGGGTGTACTGCCGCTGCGAGGCAGACTGCTGAGGCTGGTGTCGTGTGCGCAGCAGAGAATGGGACAACTCCCCATGGGAGGAGTATAGCCTCAGGGCAGTGAGTGTGGATGATGGGAGTGATGGTGCACGGGTGAAGCAGGAACGACTCAGAGTCTTTGCAGTGCAGTTCAGGGTCTTTACTGATGATGACAAGGCAGACCCTCCCGGGAGTACTGGCTAGCATAAGGGGCCTGGTCAGTGTGTGAACAAACAGGAGTTTCCCTGGCCAGGTGGAGTTGTAGGCCTCCCCGTCTATCTGCACTCTTCCTGGCTACCTTGCTGTAAGCGAGTGGAAGTAGCCCACATCCCTGAGTGTACCGTGTGATGCTCACCCGTATGGCTGGTGACTTGGACCCTCTGGTAGCTTCCGCTCCTCGATGGCGGTACCGGTCCCTTGTGTGTGACTGAGCCTCTGGGCTTCCTATGGCCAGAGGACCTGAAATCCCCTGCCGGCTGGTTTCTGCTGCTGGATATATAAGTCCTCACAGCCTCGGACTCCTGTGTCCGGTTGTAGTGTCTTCAGCCAGGACGAGCAATATCTGCTTCCAGTCCCTGGCACTCAGCTCCTGCTCCTACAGAGCTCCTAGCTGTTGCTTTCCCTGTGTCTCTCTCTCTCTGCTTTCTGCTCTAACCCCGCCCCAGATCCTGTTTATATAGGGCAGGTTCCTCCCAAATCTGGTCTGGAACAGGAGGTGTTGCCGTGGGGCACTCGGGACCGGTCTTCAGGGCAATGCTGGGAGTAGTAGTGGCGACCTGGTCCCGTGGCTCAGGGTTGTCAGACCAGTGGTAGTCTATGATGTGCTGTAGGTAATGTCCGACTACGCCACCCGTGGATTGCGGCCAGGGAGGACCGCCGCTGCAAGGCAGACCGTGAGGCTGGTGTTGGGGATGCAGCAGGGAATAGTACAACTCCCCACGGGAGGAGTGTAGCCTCAGGGCAGTGTAATAGGATGCTGGGGGTGATGGTGCAGGCGCAACAGTAACCACACAGAGTCCAATAATGCAGTCCAGGGTCTTTTACTAATCTTATCATAGACCCAACAGGAGTACAGGGTAGGAATGGACCTGGGTGTGTGAGGGCATTCAGGCGAGCTCCGCTGGTCAGGGTGAGTGGGTAGGCCTACCGTTCTCTCTCTGCCCTTGCTGACTATCTCCCCCTTTGGTGGTATGATAGCCCACGTGTTAGAACTTTCCTGTTAGTTTTTTTTTAGTTTGCTGGTCACATGACCATTTTTGCCTATTTAATCCGGCTCCGCCCTCCTGGCCTTGCTGGATTTCATTGTATTTACTACTCTTGAGCTAGCTTGGTGCTCTGTTGCCATTCTCTGTTAGTTTTGCTAGGTCTTCTGACCTCTATGCTTTTTGTTGTGTGTTTATCTTTGACTGCTACTATTTCTGCTAGGAGGTGTCCAACATATCCCAGTCCCTAGTTCTTGTAGGGATCCCTCCCTCACATCTATAGGTCTTCGTACAGACTAGTCGAGGACTTTACCGGGTCTGATCGCAGGATCAGGTTCCCCGTTACATCGTAGGGATCTAGTTTAGTTCTATTGTAGGGACAGAGCTCCTGTCTTTCCTTAGACCCTGTAGCAAATCATAACACCACGTCCCTGAGCTTGCAGTGTACTACGCCTGTATGGCTTGCGACTCGGGCCTTAGGTACCTGTAGCTTCTCCGTGCTGAACCGGTCCCTCTGTGTGGCGGAACCTCCAGGCTTCTTGGCCAAGGGACCTAAAATCCCTTGTGGGTTGATGATCTGCTGCAGGACTTGCAATCCTGACAGCCTCGGACCCCGGTGTCCGGTATGTAGTTTCTCTCAGCCAGGACCGGCTCTCGTCGCCTCTGTCCCTGGCTTTCTGTTCCTCCTTTGCCTCCTGGACTCCTCAGCTGCGGCTGACCTGTCCCTCTCTTCTGGGAACCCTTCTGGATACTTCAGAAGTGGGTCCTGGTCTCTCTAACCCTGCCCTCAGTACCAGTTTTTATAGGGGCAGCCTGCTCCCCCTACTGGCCTGGGACAGGAGGCGCTGCATGCAAATGGTCCATGACCAGAGAACCTCCCTCCTGCTCTCAGACACAGCCTTACAAGTTTGTGGCATCCAGGCCTGGGGTGACACATTCCCCCCTAGGAAAGCTTAGTACTCCGGGACTAAACAATAAACACGATACAGGGTAGAAATCATAACATAAACATAACAGAGAAGAAAACAACAAACAACACCACATATTGAGTTCTTTAGGTCACAGTATGGCCTGTGACCGGGTGTCCATATCACCAACAAAAGAAGAGGGTCACAGTATGATCCGTGACCGGGTGTCCATTTCACCAACACAACGGGAGCCTTAACCAGGTGGTGGTCTGTCCTTGCCCCGAGTCCTTGACTGTCTTTATTCTTTCCTTTGGTTAGGCTCCGAACATATTTACTCAAAGTTCATAACCTTTTAGTCCATTTGTCACTATGAAAAACTGGAAAACAGTATTAATAACCAGGGTACAAACATAACACATTAAATATATACATTTTACATTTAGATCTTCCAGCGAGCTGGCATTTGACCCCTAGTGCTCCGGGTTGACCTCCGTAGCCCACTGTCTGGTGGTGGTCTAACCTGGCTTTCCTCACTATCATTGAGGGTACAGCTACTAGCTGGGTGTACAGGCAGGGCAGGCAGCTGTCTACGGGTCCTTTGGTTTACCGCAGGCATGGCAGGCTCACTGTCATCAGAGGGCTGACTCTCCTGGGCTGCTGGCGTGGGTTCTTCCACCTCTGGGGCCGCTTGCTCTTCTTGTTCTTCCTGTCCTCCTGTAGGCTCCTGCTGGGTAGGCTGAAGGAAGTGTAGGACGGGTACCACTATTGCGCCATTTATCTGAGTCCAGGTCCGGGGGAACTCTCCGAGAACTGTGCTGATCATCTCTTCCTTGTCCTCTGCGGGTTCAAGGTCATCTTGATCTTCACTTGGACTCTGTAGTTGCTCGGGGCACCGTTTTAGGTGGTCTCTGGAGACGGTGCTAGCGGTTTCTCCTCCATCCTTGGTAATCACACATACCTTCGGGTTGTCATGGTCGGACTGCAGCACTGTGTACGGGTCACTTTCAGGCCGTAGCCTGCCAGGGCTTCGAACACCTCGGCCAGGTGCTTTAGATGGTCCTCATAGGTCTTCGAATAGACGATGATGTCGTCCAGGTAAAGGAGGACCGTCTCGAAGTTTCGGTGCCCTAGACAGCATTCCATCAGCCTCTGGAAGGTCCCTGGTGCGTTTCAGAGCCCGAAGGGCATACAGTTGAACTCACTCAGTCCCATCGGGGTGGTGAAGGCGGTCTTCTCCTTGTCAGCCTCTGCTACAGGAACCTGCCAGTACCCGCTAGTAAGGTCCAAAGTAGAGAAGAAATTAGCTGATTTTAGAGCTGCTAAAAACTCCTCTATCCTAGGTAGTGGATACACATCTTTATGGGTGATACGATTGATTTGCCTATAGTCCACGCACATTCTCATGGTACCGTCTTTCTTTTTTACCAAAACTAAGGGGGCTGCCCAGGGGCTACAGCTATCTCTAATGACCCCAGTTTCTTTCATTTCTCTCAGCATACCCTTAGCGTTCTGATAATGTGCAGGGGGTACAGGCCTGTGTCTCTCTTTTATTGGTGGGTGGCTCCCCGTGGGGATATGGTGTTCTATCCCTTTTACTCTGCCGAAGTCTAGCGGGTGCTTACTAAAAATTCTCTCGTACTCCTGAACTACCCGGTAGACTCCTTGTTTTTGGTGCAGGGGAGTGGAGTCAGCACCCACATGGAGTTTCTGGCACCAGTCCTCCTTTTGTTTCTGGGAGCCATTACCCTCCGCCTGTGGAGATGGAGGCAACGGTTCCACGGCCCTGATAGCTTTGTGCTCAACAGCAAACAGTTTGGCAAGTGTAGCGTACCTGGGTAGGTGTACCTCCCTCTCCCCAATGTTGAGAATGCGAACGGGCACCCTCCCATGACGGACATCAACCACCCCCCGGGCTGTCAAAATGGTGGGCCTGCTGTCTGAGTTCTACCATGGCTTGGTAGTCTCTGCCTCTCAACCCGATTGCAGTCCGACACCAGATCATCATTTCACTTTTGGGAGGCATGGAAATGGGGAATGGATCACTCATTCTTACGCTACCGATCTCACCACCAGAGAGTTCTACCTGTTGCCGTCTCATCAGGGCTCTTATCTCTTTCTGGAGGACCCTCTTTTGGCTGGAGCTCGCATTCATCGCCACCTGCTGTAAAATCACAATTACGTCTGAAAGACAGTTTTCAATTACATTAGTACCCACAGTTAATTTAGGGTGACTTTCACGACGGTCAATGTCCACAATGATCACTCCCTGTGCCGGCAGTTCCACCTTACCAATCTTGATGGTCATCTCTCTGAACCCCACCTGCGGCACGGGTTGGCCATTGCTGGCAATGATGCTTAAGTCATCGTCTGGGTAGCGGGTTATGTCAGCGTCACTCCAGTACCGCTTGAAAAGTACGTAGGGGATGGTAGTCACTTGAGACCCGGTGTCCAGCAGTGCACTCATGGGGATACCATCCAGCACTACGGGTAAGACCGGGCGTCCTTCCACTTACTTATCACGCCAATTAGACGGGCCTGATGACCTTATGCCTGGGGGTTGGCCCTCTGCCCCAGGTTGGACCCATTTAAAGTACAGTACCTTGCTATGTGTCCTGGCTGACTGCAACGGCGGCAAATCGGCTGTCCATCCTCAGCGTAGCGGTCGGCGGGCCTCCCTCTGAACGGCGGGATCCTCCTCTGTCGACGCCACAGGACATCCTCTGGACTGGAAGCCAGCTCGATTGGTCTTGACGGTTCCACCTGCAACGACTGTACGGTCCTGGTTAATGCAGCCACACTCTTTGTTAGCTCCTGGACCTGATGGTGCAGGTCTGCAGGCTGGGATGGATTTAGGGCCTGTGCATCAGCCCCCACAAGGTCTGCAGGGTAGGGCGCTGCCCCCTGGGGGTAAGTGATGGCAGTGCTCTGGGAAGCTACAGGGCCACCTGCTGCGGGTTCTCTGAGCACTCGGATGGCCCGATCCTTGAACTGCGCAAAAGTCAAATCGGGGTTCTGTAGGACCATGAGGCGCAGCTGGGTTCTGTGGGCGCTGGACATCAGACCTTCTATGAACTGGTCAGTTAACAGTTTTTCAGAGTCCTGCACGCTACCAGGGTCAGCTTGTTTGATAGCTCTCAGGGCTTCTTGCAGGTTCAAGGCATAGTCTCTGATACTATCCTGGGCCCGCTGCTTACAGCCATAGAACCGCATTTTGATTTCTGCTGAGGTACGGGTATCAAAGGTACTCTGCAGCCGGGTCAGAATGTCCTTTACTGTCTTTTTCTCTTCATCTGACCATGATTTCACTTCCCGCTGGGCTGCACCGGTGAGCTGCCCCGTCAGAATGCTCACTTTCTGTTCTTCTGTCAGGGGATAAACTTAGAATAAACTGTGCAGTCTTTCCCTAAAGTCAGTTAAGGTATGGGGGTCCCCTGAGTATTGGGGTAGCCAGGCTGCTCCGGGGATGTAGGGCATCGAGAACGGCATCACCACTGCTGCAGCCCCGCTGGTTGTTGAAGGCCCCTCCGAGTCCGTCATCTTCCTCCCCCCTAGTTAAGCGTGGCCTACCTTCCGACGATCCTCTTCTGTAGGCCGCGGCTCTGCTGGTGCTGCTCCGGATGAGGACCTTGCGTCGCGTCCTGGTGACGTCAGCGTCATTCTCTCTCCCTTCCAGGACCTTGCGCAGCGTCGGTGCGTGGGGCGGAGCTTCGGGCCTCGCGCGGTTTGGACGTCCACGCCCCTCTTCTTCCTGCGCGGCATCCTGAAGATGGCGTCCGATGGCGGGAAAACGGCTGAAGATGGCGGGAACCGACCGAAGATGGCGGGAGACGGCTGAAAATGGTGGGAAACGACTCCGGATGGCGGGAAACTTCTTTTTAAGGTACGTGTACAGTCTTTTTCAGGCACGCAATACCCGCTTGTGGCGGGTTGGTCACAATCCTGCCGACTACGCCAAAGCTGACTCACCCCCTGGGCCGTGGGGCACTCGGGACCGGTCTTCAGGGCAATGCTGGGAGTAGTAGTGGCGACCCGGTCCCGTGGCTCAGGGTTGTCAGACCAGTGGTAGTCTATGATGTGCTGTAGGTAATGTCCGACTACGCCACCCGTGGATTGCGGCCAGGGAGGACCGCCGCTGCAAGGCAGACCGCTGAGGCTGGTGTTGGGGATGCAGCAGGGAATAGTACAACTTCCCACGGGAGGAGTGTAGCCTCAGGGCAGTGTAATAGGATGCTGGGGGTGATGGTGCAGGCGCAGCAGTAACCACACAGAGTCCAATAATGCAGTCCAGGGTCTTTTACTGATCTTATCATAGACCCAACAGGAGTACAGGGTAGGAATGGACCTGGGTGTCTGAGGGCATTCAGGCGAGCTCCGCTGGTCAGGGTGAGTGGGTAGGCCTACCGTTCTCTCTCTGCCCTTGCTGACTATCTCCCCCTTTGGTGGTACGATAGCCTACGTCCCTGAGCTTGCCGTGTACTACGCCTGTATGGCTTGCGACTCGGGCCTTAGGTACCTGTAGCTCCTCTGTGCTGTACCGGTCCCTCTGTGTGGCGGAACCTCCAGGCTTCTTGGCCAAGGGACCTAAAATCCCTCGCAGGTAGATGATCTGCTGCGGGACTTGCAATCCTGACAGCCTCAGACCCCAGTGTCCAGTTGTGTAGTTCTCTTTCAGCCAGGACCGGCTCTCGTCGCCTCTGTCCCTGGCTTTCTGTTCCTCCTTTGCCTCCTGGACTCCTCAGCTGTGGCTGACCTGTCCCTCTCTTCTGGGAACCCTTCTGGATACTTCAGAAGTGGGTCCTGGTCTCCCTAACCCTGCCCTCAGTACCAGTTTTTATAGGGGCAGCCTGCTCCCCCTACTGGCCTGGGACAGGAGGCGCTGCATGCAAATGGTCCATGACCAGAGAACCTCCCTCCTGCTCTCAGACACAGCCTTACAAGTTTGTGGCATCCAGGCCTGGGGTGACACACATGTTCAAGGGCTCCTGACCAGGGAACCTCCCACTTGCTCTCAGACGTGATATTTCTATCACTGTGGCAACCAGACCCCTGGGGTGCCACATGTAAACTTTCGGTTGTTAAAACGAACTGCGTATCCCTGACTTATGTGTGGCGGCTCCTGAAGATGGAGGCCTGGAGAAAGCAGAGGCCTGCAGCCTACAAGTGAGCACCCCACACTGCGCAACACATTGTGAATGGGATGCGATTTTCCTGTAAAGTGCCAGGGCTTTATGGAGCAGCAGCTCGGTCATGGCTTCCGCTCTCGGTCACTTTACACAATCAAATTTTATGTGGTCTGTGGTCATAAATCAGCTGAGAGGAGCTCAAGAAAAGACAAATGAAAGAGCTACAAACTCTGTTAGACTCTTATAAAAAACTCACTGATGGATTCTAAATTAACTCTTTCTGAAGCCAACAATAGACAGTGCAATACGGAGGCTATGGAAGGCAGATGGTGCAATATTTTTTTAATGAAACCTAATAGCAAAAATTGTTTTTAGCCCCAAATATGTGCATTTAAGTAAGAAAAAAAATGTCCCCAAATGTTCTCAAAGGTGGACAACCCCATCTAAAGTAGCAGACCCAGCAACATCTGTATCCCCTAATCAATTCTATATTTGTCTGTAATGTAGTGTAGGTGCATGTGACGCGCCCCCTGGGCCAGTGTTGTTTGGGGGATACCCGGAGCCGGATCAGATGGGGGTTGTAGTCTCCGAGTGGCGGTGACCCGGTCCGTGCCCAGGGTGTCAAGCTCAGTGTGTGGCAGTCCTACAGATGTTGCTGGATGTTCTTTCGTGTCGACTACGCCACCCGTTGATTTGCGGTCAATACGGCCGCTGCTGCAGCAGGGTCCGCTGAGGCTGGTGGTGTGTGTGCAGCTTCTGGTGGTATAACCCCCAACGGGAGGGGTATAGCCTCAGGGGGTCAGTTGTAGAGGGTGGTGGTTGTGGTGGTGCAGTGAGGATGGTATTAAGACTCAGAGTCGGGCTGTGCAGTTCAGGGTTTTTACTTACTGCTGTTGTTCTGGTCACTCCGGCCTTGAGTGACCGCCCGAGCCGTGCTGCGTCCACCAGGTCCTGGACTCGGCCAACCCCCAGGTAATTCTGGAGCGTGATCCTGAGCTCCCTTTCTGACGTTCCTTTTCTCTGGCCTTCCCCACCAGGGATCCACCTATGTCCGGCTCCCTCGGGTCTCTTGGTGGGTACACCTCTTCTGGGTTCCCTGACCCTATACTTGGTCTGCCTTCCTGGTGGATTTAGTGGGGGGTCGTGGCAGATCCTGCCCACAACCTCCGGTCTCTGGCTGAGGATTAGTGCCCTCCACCAGCTTGGGATCCGGTACCCTTGTGCCAACCCTTCACCCTGTTGCTTGTATTTGGGCTCTTGGGGTTCCCTCTTCTTCCCCTCTGGGTCCTTCTGACTCCTCTCTCTCTTCTTTCAGGACTGCTTGACCCTCTACAACAGACTGACTAGTAGCTGTCTGCCTGTCTGACCCTGATCTAAGATGGTTCCCACCTTATATACTCCCTCTATGTGTGAGCTCAGGTGACCAGCACCCAATGAGCTCCTAGCATTACCCAGACTGCTCCCCCTATCTGCCCCTACACTACTGGGATGTTCCACCCCCCTCCCACTCCAGCCAGGGACAGACACTATCGTACCTGCACATAAACTGGTGGGAGTACCGTTGATCTGTCCCCCGGAAATGGGATGTATGTAGTGTATGCAGCCTACTGAGCTCAGTTCCACACTCCATCCTTACCCGGGAGTGGAATATCACACCTCTGGCTTGAGGTGTAATACCCCTGTAGCAGCCGAATCCTCAGGGTGCTACATTCCCCCCTGGTAAATCACAGCACGTCCTCGGGCTGTAAGAGAATAAAAACATCAAAACATACAATTTTTTTTTTCATAAAACATAAACATATAAAACAGTATATATATCAGCATAAACTTTTCATAAATAACATTCTTGTTCCTCCGGCCACGGTGCAACTTGTGACCGGGTAAAGTGCGACAGTCTCTTCAAGAAAAACAACAGTTTCCTATAAAACCGGTAGGGGGCGCCTTAGAAAGCGCAACTATTTACAAGGGGGAAAGTGGCCGCTCTCAGTCCTCGTTCAGTGGGATTAAGGGAAATACGGGTAACAGTTTACACTTGTCCCAACGGGGACATATTTAAAGCAGCAACAGTTCACTGTACCCCGACGGGTAACTATTTACAGTCTCTTTACCGTACTTTAACGACGGCGTCCTCCTGCTCCTTCTTTATCTTCAGACCCGTCCGGGTCCTCTTGCTCCTCCTCACACCGCAGCTCCTCCTCCGTCAGGCGATGCACATGGAGGGCGTAGGGTCCTTTGGCACACTTGTGCCGGGTGAACGTGACCTCGTCCCCTACGTACAGGTCACGACCTCTGTGTCCCTCCGGCAGATGGCTTTCTACGTCTCTGAGGGTTACAAAGACGTCGCCGGGGGTGTGGTGGTCTCTTATGAAGCCCCACCCATGCTGCAGGTTGAATTTAATCACAGTCCCGGTGGTACGGGGACCATGAGCTGCACGAGGGTTCCTCCTGGTCCGGCTCTTCTGCCCTGCGCTCTGTTCCTGCAGCCGCTGCTCACGGATCCGCCTCTCTTTCCGCTCTTGCTCGAAGGCTGCCAACTGCTGGCGGCAGCACTCCACTCGCTCTGCTGCAGCTGCCCGCGTTTCTTGAGTGAACCCCATGAGGTCTCCTCCGGTGGGGTCCCACTCGAATTGTGCTTCTTCTAGCGGGAGCGGGGTTCTCCTGACGGGCTTCGGAGCCGGAATCAGGGGCTCGCACAGGGGCCTTGCTCTTTGGAGTTCCAGTTGGTAGTACTCCTGGGGCCATACAAAGGGCTGCCCATCCGGGCACGTGTGCTGGGCAAATAGATCTTCGCCCAAGTGCGGCACTCGAGATGTTGAGGGCGCGTTGATGGTAGCGGCGCCCGGGTTGACCAGGCCTTGCGACCAGGCTTGGGGCACCCTAAAGGTAAAGGGCACCGTAAGGACGGCGGCGCCCGGGGTTACTCGGCCCTGCGACCAGGCCGGTGGCTCCGCGGAGGTAGGGGGCGCTGTTGGAATTGCGGCGCCCGGAGGTACTAGACCTTGCGACCAGGCCGATGGTATTTCCTGTTTGGTCGCGCTCAGGGTCGAGGCGTGTGACGTCACAGGGGTCGCGGCCGCGGCTTCTACTTGAGGCCTAGTCCGGCACGGTGACGATGCAGCGACGGGCACGGCAGGGGGAATTTCGGGCTCTGCGACGGGGA
Source organism: Phyllobates terribilis (assembly GCF_046119375.1). Taxonomy (NCBI): domain Eukaryota; kingdom Metazoa; phylum Chordata; class Amphibia; order Anura; family Dendrobatidae; genus Phyllobates; species Phyllobates terribilis. The sequence goes on from NW_027362765.1 coordinate 80,115,457, forward strand.
GCTGGGACAGGTACACGGTTTCTCGGCTCGGGGTAGAGACGTCCCCTTTACCTGCCTCCGTCCGTTCAGCTCCCTCCTCGGCGCCGTCTCCGGCCTTCACTCCTCCTGCACCATCCTCAGAGGCGGTCTGTCTCCTCGTCTCGGGTGGCGTGCTCCGCTGACGGGTTCCGGTCTGCTGGGCCATCTCACGGCTCCACTCCGTCAGCGTGTCTTGCTGCACCTGGGCCATCCTCCGTGCGAGGCCCTCCAGCGCGGTCTGTGCACACTCCCGGTCTCGGGGGAGCTGTGCTAGGATCTCCACTAAGCCTAGTGGGGTTGTTGCTTGCAGCAGGCTCCTGACCACTGGGTCGGTGCTGCCTGTCTCTCCCTCCATCTCCGGGTACGCTTTCTCTGGAGTCCTCTCCAGACTTCTTGTCTCCGGGTGCGCTCTCTCCAGACTCCTCCAGGCTGCACCCATCTTCGTTCTTTTGTTCAGTCTCCGCCCACATTGAGGGTGGTCCCGGGGCAACTTTGTGATTGTCAGTTCCAGGGGCAGTTCTCTTACGCTGATGGACACTTCCAGCATCACAGTCTCTGTTGGTGGGCGCGGTTTCCGCTTTTGGCGCCATTCTTCGACCTGGCCCACGATGGGAGGTGGCCTCTTGCCACCCTCTGGCACGCCCATAATGGCGTCCGCTCTTCCAAGGCGGGAAATCTTTGGAAATGGCGGGAATCGTCTCCCAGTGGCGGGAAACTCCATGGATGGCGGGAAAAAGCTGCAAATGGCGGACAACCGGCGGGAAACGACCTGTGATGGGGTCCGTTGGCGGGGACCCTCCGGAACCGGCGGGAGACTTCTTTTTAAGGTAACGGTGAACTTTTCTTCAGGCACGCAGTACCCGGTTGTTGCGGGCACGTAATCCTGCCGACTACGCCAAAGTTGACGCGCCCCCTGGGCCAGTGTTGTTTGGGGGATACCCGGAGCCGGATCAGATGGGGGTTGTAGTCTCCGAGTGGCGGTGACCCGGTCCGTGCCCAGGGTGTCAAGCTCAGTGTGTGGCAGTCCTACAGATGTTGCTGGATGTTCTTTCGTGTCGACTACGCCACCCGTTGATTTGCGGTCAATACGGCCGCTGCTGCAGCAGGGTCCGCTGAGGCTGGTGGTGTGTGTGCAGCTTCTGGTGGTATAACCCCCAACGGGAGGGGTATAGCCTCAGGGGGTCAGTTGTAGAGGGTGGTGGTTGTGGTGGTGCAGTGAGGATGGTATTAAGACTCAGAGTCGGGCTGTGCAGTTCAGGGTTTTTACTTACTGCTGTTGTTCTGGTCACTCCGGCCTTGAGTGACCGCCCGAGCCGTGCTGCGTCCACCAGGTCCTGGACTCGGCCAACCCCCAGGTAATTCTGGAGCGTGATCCTGAGCTCCCTTTCTGACGTTCCTTTTCTCTGGCCTTCCCCACCAGGGATCCACCTATGTCCGGCTCCCTTGGGTCTCTTGGTGGGTACACCTCTTCTGGGTTCCCTGACCCTATACTTGGTCTGCCTTCCTGGTGGATTTAGTGGGGGGTCGTGGCAGATCCTGCCCACAACCTCCGGTCTCTGGCTGAGGATTAGTGCCCTCCACCAGCTTGGGATCCGGTACCCTTGTGCCAACCCTTCACCCTGTTGCTTGTATTTGGGCTCTTGGGGTTCCCTCTTCTTCCCCTCTGGGTCCTTCTGACTCATCTCTCTCTTCTTTCAGGACTGCTTGACCCTCTACAACAGACTGACTAGTAGCTGTCTGCCTGTCTGACCCTGATCTAAGATGGTTCCCACCTTATATACTCCCTCTATGTGTGAGCTCAGGTGACCAGCACCCAATGAGCTCCTAGCATTACCCAGACTGCTCCCCCTATCTGCCCCTACACTACTGGGATGTTCCACCCCCCTCCCACTCCAGCCAGGGACAGACACTATCGTACCTGCACATAAACTGGTGGGAGTACCGTTGATCTGTCCCCCGGAAATGGGATGTATGTAGTGTATGCAGCCTACTGAGCTCAGTTCCACACTCCATCCTTACCCGGGAGTGGAATATCACACCTCTGGCTTGAGGTGTAATACCCCTGTAGCAGCCGAATCCTCAGGGTGCTACACATGAACATCCTTTCCAATCGCCATTTTCCCCGGTTTAGAGTGCCGCTCTGATCTTCTTATTGGTCACGTGAGCGATCCTGTCCTTTGAGGACTCACACAGGGGCTGTTGTGCAAGGCGCTGCCTCCTCCTCCTCTAATATAATCCTATGTAGCCTCAGACCGAAGAAGGCAGTGATCGGTAAGTATTTTAAACCCTTCTCGTCCGGGCAATTTCCTGTTTTTCTCGCCTTCGATTTTCTCCTCCCCTGATTCCAAAAACCATAACTTTTCAATTATTCCATCCATATTGTTGAATAAGGGCTTGTTTTTTGCAGGATGAGTTGTAGTTTTGAGTGACCCCATTAGTTTTACAATGTAATGTACAGTAAAACGGGGAAAAAAATTCAAAGTGCTTTGAAATGGTAAAAAAAAAAATGCAATTCAGCAATTTTTGGGGGGGCTTTTGCTCTTACGGTATTGAGTGTGCCATGAAAAAGACCTGGAAACATGATTCTCCACGTCAGTATGATTACGGCGATACCAAACTTGTACAGTTTTACTAAAATTATTTTAGAGGTGGAAAAAAGTTCTGAAATTTGTAAAAAAAAAAAAATCGTTTCTGTGTCTGGTTTCTAAGACCCAGAGGTTTGAGGGCTTGTTTTATGTATGGTGAACTGGAGTTTTATTGGTATCATTTGGAGGTGCATACAACGTTTTTAAAACTTCTTATTGCTGTTTTTTTAGCAAATTTGCGGCAACTTTAATGGACTTAATGCGGGGTGATTTGAATTTTTATATTTTATTTTTTTTTTACATTTTTTATCACTTTATTTTTTAGTCCCCTTGGAGTTGTATGTTGTCCAAAATGTTACCAAGGAAAACATAAACTTGTTCTCCATAGAACAAGTATTCAAACGCTATGTGCACGCCGAGATTTTTTGAGGTGGTCGATAAAGATCAGTTATCTGGTGGAGATGCTCCTTATTTGGGTGTTTTTGGAGGAATTTTTCGTTTTCTGAAGAGTGTTTTTTTTTCCTGAATCATTTTGCTGCCTTCTAATTCGGCAAGGCCTAGTTTACAGCGTTTTCCATCAGAGACAAGTCAAAGAAGTGACATGAACTTTCTTTTCTTCCACCAGGCGTTTTTGAAAACCTGAAGTGAAAAAAAAAACACTCATGAGACTGAACATAGGAGCAGGAAGGAGTCTGTTTGCTGAGTTTTTGGAGCAGAAACTGAGCGGAAACTCAAAGTTTTTTGAGTTTTGTAGTTTTAGGAGGATTTGGAGAGTTTCTGTTCAGTTTCCGCTCCAAAAACTCATTGAAAAGCTCGATGTGCATGTATCCGTTAGTGATTTTGCATCAGAAATTAATAGGAAGAGTCCTTCAAGTCTTCTTTGGCTATGTGTACCCAGAGTTTTTCTGGGAGTTTTTAGAACAAAAAGAGAGCAGCAACTGAGTGAAAACTTTCCAAATCCTCCTACAAATCTCAAAACTCATTGAGTTTTCAATCACTTTCTACTCCGAAAACTCAGCAAAAAGAGTGTGTGTGCACCTAGCCTTTGAGCGATATTCTTCAGGACCATCCAAACAATTCCACTGATGAAAAATAAAACTTGTAATCTATTTTAAAATGTTATTTAAACTTCATGGTCTACATGACAAAAAATGAGAGCAAAAAAATAAAAACCCCAAAATTAAGGAAATATTTCCCATAGGAAGTAGTAGATTGTGTCTGCTCTCGGGCAGGTTATCGGAATACCGGTCAGATCGGCTGTTAATCTTCACATCTATAGGCAGCTTGTAGATGTGGTCACTTTACCCATATGCTAGGACATATTTTCTCACCTTCTAACATCCTCCTAAATTAATACCAGGCAAGTTCAACTACAAATACCCAAAGGCAAAAAGAAAAAAAAAGTTGCCAAGATCCGTTTCAGAAGTTAGATCTTGACTTCAAAGTCCCAAATCCCCTATATTAATATTCATTGTACATCACAGCAGTCTGTTCACTTCTGAACATGGCTCCTACTTCATGTGTCAGGCAAAATACTGGAAAACTACCAATTTTCTCGAAGAAGCCTCTGTACAAAAGAAGTTGGTCTGAAAAAAAAATGGGGAGCCAAAAATTAGATTCGACTTCAAATTTAAAAGCAACAGGAGAAGAGCCGTCCAAAAATTTGGTCCTGATTAGAAGCCAGGAATCTGGAATGGAAGGAGAAATTCGAGAGTGCCCAGAGCCCGCCACGTCCTTGGCTAATTAGCAGGAACTGATGGGATCATCTCAGCAAGCTTCATGTCACATCGACAACCACAAAGTCAGATCCCCAGATAGCAAACGAGGCTATAAAAGAGGCAAGAAAAGGAGAAGCAGACAGATTGAAGACACGCTAAGGAAGTGCCAAAAAATGACTCCAACTTGAGAACATTCGAGATCTTTGATGAGGAGGAAATCACAACGCAGTTAAATCTTCGTAGGCATTTCTGAAATGCGTTGGCAGTGAGGACCAGGGAGATGATGAAAACCAGTAAGGAAACACTTAGTCATAAGTAAAAGATTACAATTTAATGATATTCCTAAAGATTCTGGAAACTCAACTGTCTCGAAGAAGACTGTTCATTTCGACGATGCTCTGGAAGACATTATCTCGGTCTGGCTGGAGATTCCATCAGGAAGCCAGAAACATCAATTGTGATATTGTTACTTGCTCATCTTAAGGAGCTTTGTCAAGAGAACACGAGACCAATAAGTTCAAAATTTTGGAAGCTCCGGAGCCAACTTGGTCCTTTCTCAGCAGTCATTTTCAATTGGAGATGAAGAATGGTTAACAATTGCAATATTAGATTGCAGAATGTGCACACAATCTATGTAGATCTGGTGGCATCAGTCCTGAGTCCCTAATGGTCAAGTGTTATAGATTTATTTGGACACTGTATGACAGTACTATGTGGTCACAGAGAAACATACATGAAAACAAAACTGGCCAAATAAATACTATGGTATAGAACATGGTGCTAGGACAAGTAGTCCAGCACCAGGTTCAAATTGCCTACTCTTAAACAATATGAAGAAACCAGAGGACACACGAGTATAGTAGCAAAAAACAAAATATATTTATTAATAATACATAAACATAATAGTAGAAAATATTGCAAAAACAAAGTAATAGGGCAAAGGGGATCTAAAAAGGCAGTGCCAGACCCCATGACCCATGGCAGTGAAGCTGCAAGGCAGTCCCAGGTAAAGAGGGCATCATTAAATGTACATATGTAACGACACTCCAAATGCCAGTATATAGTAACCACATATAATTATAATGGTTAACCCTTAATAGGGCACATGTCTAAGGAGGGCCATATAGTCCAAGAACACTCCCGGTAGTAATGCATACTATTCATGCATAATAGCAGTAATTGGCCCTTATAAGACACGAATCAAAAAAAGGGGTCATATGATGAGCACGAAACTCAAAGAATAGTAACTCCATGTAAGGATAGTATGACTGTCAGAGATCGAAGTCCTAACTGCTATATACCCAGGAAGTGCCTGGAAACACAGAAAATGCCAGAGAAGTGAGGACAATAACTCACCCAGATGATAGACACCGGGCAACGGAGAGCCTGCAGACTGCCAGAGGGATCAAAGGGAGTGCCAACAGGTGAAGACGCGCCTCACAGTATATAGGGGGTGCATGGGTAGCCAACATATTGGGATCCTTATAGCCCGAGAGCGCAAAAATTCTTTGACATATAAGAAGCCACCTATAAATTGCACATGGTAGATAGGGGTCTACATTATTGGTTTTGCATAAGGGGCAAGTTCCACCAAAATACAGTGCAAAAAAAACTGGGCATTGTATGAAAGTATTATTTGGCACAAAGTTGCATTTCTATTTGCAATTTGTTAATTGGACAAAGTATGATGTATTGATAAGGTACTTTTAGGAAACAGTATGACAGTATTACTTGGACACTGTATTGCAGTATTAATTGCACAATATATGGTGCTATTATTTACATACTGTAGCATTGGCAGATAGGTTATGGTTAAATCCTAGCTCTGCAGGCTTTGATTAGTACACCTGGCTAGCCCTGCATATAAAAAGGCTAGGTGTTCATCTAAGTCAGTCTGCTGGGAAGGCTGAGCAGACTGGTTGTGTCTGGAAATTGAAGAGATAAACAAGCCAGAATCTCTTTTAGAAAAGTCTGCACAGGCCGTGTGCACCAAAATGCAAGTATCAGTGGTTGCTATGGACAATAGCAATTTTGTTTGAACTGAGGCTAGCCTACCAGAGCTAGTGAACCGCCATAATTGGTGGAGGATGCGGGCATGAAATCCCAGAGAGCATAAGCGATTGCAGTGTAAGGATTGGATAAAGGCAGCTACAGTGTTGCAGATGCGGTCATGAAGCATGGAGGAGCTGTCTGGCCTCGGTGTTATGGTGTCGCTGGTGCAGCTCCGTGGAGTGCTGGGAGCTGTCTCTTTAAGTGGAGTTGTGAGGAGGAGAACAGGGTCCACAATGCCGGGGGCCAGTGAACCACAGCATTTGCCGGCGCAACTCCTACTTTGCCTACCCTGCTTGCAGTGCTGTTCCTCATCCTGGCAAGGGACCCCAGGAGCACCAGATGACTACGGAATGGTGTCCAAGTGACGGGACTCAAGGAGTTTGGTGACCCTGGAAAAGGCCACACTTCCACATGTGCTAGTCCCTGGGGTGAGAGTAACGTGTATCGATGACAACACCAAGAACTATCCCATGGCCCAGATCAACATACTGACAGACTGTGCTTCTGGGTCCCTAGAAACCCCTTGCTTGGTATCCCAGACAGAAGCCAACATTCCGGATGTCAAAGTAGCCAGAAATTTGTCACCTTCTCAAAGACAATACAATTGGAAATTGGTACCCAAAAATAGGGGCAGGTTCTTGGAGTTACTAGGTCACACTCGTGTGATCAAAGATGAGCCTCCCACTTGGATCAATTTAAAACCCTGTAGATTTCCTGTGGCCCATCAGGAAGTAGTCTCAGATGAGGCACTGCAGAACTGGCCACACCCCCTCACAAATCAGTTTTGGTAAAGTGTCTCCCGGTAGGCACAGTGGGTTGTCAGATGGTGCCCAGCCCTCGGCTTTAGGCAGAGGGGGAGGGTATGTAGCAATGCTAGGTAAGCTAGGGTAAAATCCTAGCTCCGCAGGCTTTGATTAGTGTACCTGACTAGCACTGCATACAAGCAGACTAGGTGTTCATCTAAGTCAGTCAGCTCATGGAAGCTGACCAGACTGGTTGTGTCTGGAAATTGAAGAGAGAAACAACCGAGATTATCTTTGAGAAGAGTCTGTACAGGCCGTGTGCACCAAACTGCAAGTATCAGTGGTTTCTATGGACAAAAGCAGTTTTGTTTGACTGAACTGGGCTGGCACAACAGTATCTGAAGTAGCCAGGGTCTATACTGTTTTGTTAGCGCCTTGACAAGGCTGGGGATTTATGTTTATGATATTGTTGCTTTGGTGCCATGCAATCTGTGGAAAGAAATAAAAACTGCACGTTTGGACCAAAACTATATTGCCAGTGTGAACGCTACCTAAGGCCTAATGCCTACCACAGAGAGTGATTCCCTAAAATACTTGATGGCACTATTTGGACACAATTACACAGAATTCTTTGAAAAATATATTGCAGTATTAACTGGACAGCATATGATGGCATTTTACTGTATATACAGTAGATATAAAAAGTCTACACACACCTGTTAAAATGCCAAATCATACCAAGATGTATAATTTGAAAACTTTTTCCACCTTTAATGTCACCCATAATTTGCACCATTCAATTGAGAAACAAACTGAAATTGTTTTGAGGAAGAAAATAAAAATAACAAAAGTAAAATAATGTGGTTGCAAAAGTGTGAAACTCTCTTTTAATTGGTGATGTAGTTGTGTTCTGTATTTGCCAATTAGATTTATACTCATGTTACATATAGGGTCGGCGTTAGGGGCAGGCAAACTAGGCATTTGCCTAGGGCCTCCCCGCATCTTGCATTCAACTGTATCAGCATCATACATGCAGATACAGTTGAAAGGAATGATGAAGGAGAGAGCGTTAGATGAAGCTCCCTCTCCCATTATTCCCCCTCTGTCTTTGACGCAGTGGGCGTGATGACGTCACTTCATCGCGCGCCACTCTGTGCCGAGCAGTGGAGCTGCTGATATGCGCTGCAGAGTCCATAACAGCGGGGGAACGAGGAGAGGTGAGTTTTGCATTTACTATTTTTAAAATCAGTGAGTACCTGGTGACCATAATACTACAGGACTATGGGGGATGCATTATACTAAATAGGGGGCTTCATTATACTCTATGGGGGGGGCTGCATTATACTCTATGTGGAGCTGCATTATACTCTATGGGGTGGCTGCATTATACTCTATCGAGGACTCTGGAGAGTGCATTATACTATATGTGCTATATGGGAGCTGTATTATATTGTATTGAGGACTATGGGGAATTCATTATACTATATGAAGGACTATGGGGTGCATTATACAATATGGAGGACTACAGGGAGTGCATTATGCAATAGGGAGGATATGGGCTGTTCATTATACTGTATGGAGGACTGTGGGGAGTGAATTATAATAATCTTTTTATTTATATAGCGCCAACATATTCCACAGCGCTTTAAAATTCAGACAATTTAGAGACATTATGGGCACTGTCCCCATTGGGGCTCACAATCTACATTCCCTATCCGTATGGCTTTGGAGTGTGGAAGGAAACTGGAGAACCAGGAGGAAACCCATGAAAACATGGGGAGAACATACATACTCCTTGCAGATGTTGTCCTTGGTGGGATTTGAACCCAAGTCTCCAGTGCTGCAAGGCTGCAGTACTAACCACTGAGCCACCGTGCTCCCCATTATATACTATATGGAGGACTATGGGGCACATTATACTATATGGAGGAATATGGGGAGTGTATGATACTATATAGAGGACTATGGAGAATGAATTATACTATATAGAGGACTATAGGGAGTGTATTATACTATATAGAGGACTATGGGGAATTAATTATACTATATGGAGGACTATGGGGCACATTATACTATATGGAGGACTATGGAGTGTGCATTATAGAATATGGGGGACTATGGGATGCATTATACTATGTGGAGGACTATGGGGGGTGCGTTTTATTATATGGAGGACTATGAGCTATATTATACTAAATGAGAAAAATGCTGCCTAGTCATCGAGTGATCGGATTGTTTATGCCGGAACAAAAATCATTGTTCTCAGCAGCACATCGCCCTGTGGAAACTGCAGATGTGCTGCTGATAACATGATACTGTATGGGGACAGATTGATCTATTAGTGATTGTTCTGTCCCCATCATTCTTCCTCAGTCGGTGTAAAGAGGCCGGGAAACAAGTGTCGAACGACTTCAATATTGTCGATTGCACTCATTTAGCATCCTGAACTCAGCGCATGTGATGGTGCAATATGTTAGCATTTGGGGCCCCACTTTAAACTTTTGCCCAGGGCCCCACTTTGTCTAAAACCAGCCTTGGTCAGTACACAGCTGCCATCATTTACAGTGATTATGATTAACCCCATATAAAGTTTAGTTGTTCAAGGAGGATTTTGCAGACATTTCAGAGCAAAGGCCATGGTACATAAATAGCTTACAACACAGCAAAGAGATCTCGTTGTTGAAAGTTGTCAAGAGAAGGGTACAAAATAAATTCCAAGGCATTAGATATACCCTGGAAAACTGTGAAGACATCATCAAGAAGAGGTTTAAATTTGGCACAACAGTGACTATACCTAGAACTGGACGTCCCTTAAAAATGGATCAAAAGACAAGAAGATAATTGGTTCGAGAGGCTATCAAGAGGCAACATCAAAGGAGCTGCAGGTATTTCTGACAAGTACTGGTTGTGTACTGCATGTGACAGCAATCTTCCATATTCTTCATATGTCTGATCTGTGGGGTAGGGTGGTAAGACGGAAGCCCTTTCTTACAAAGAAAAAAATCCAAGCCAGGTTATGTTTTGCCAAAACGTACATCAACTCTGCCAAAAGCACGGGGTAAAATGTGTTATGGTCTGATGAGTCTGTAAGGAGTGCGAAAAATGTCTGACATCCCCTGAAGTCTTTGATACTGTGATTTCTTTCTTATGTGATGACATGTTTTCTTTTGATATGTTGATGTTTATGCAATGCAGTTCATATGATTCAGGACAAAGTTTTCTTTTGCGGCTGTGGAGATTAGACAGGGTTAGTAGCTAGCCGGCCCAGATGGTGGGGGGAGTTGCAAAGGAATTAGAGGGAAATTAGTTCCTAGATCTATTCAGTAAGAGTTAGTGAGTAGTGGACTGAAGAAGGTGAGGTGACATTGCCAGTTCATCATACAGGTGTTTGTCTTAAAGAGGAGATTCGGATACACAGATAACAAGTCAGCTACAGGAATTAAAAAGTGGTGGAAAGATCTGAAGGTAGCAGGAAAGTCGGGTTTCCTTGTGTGTGTGAGAAGTAGTATACTGGAGATTCTGAAGTACATAGCTGGAAGTTTTTAGGAGGAAGCCGTGGGATAGTGAGGACCCTGAGACGGCGCAGTGGAATAGAGGGAATGAGGCTGCGTGTAGACCCGACTTGGGAGCATTGGTGAAAAAATGCTCAGCTTGTGAGGCTGAGACATGAGTTCTGTAGGGAGTGAAATGAGCTGAAGATGAAGGGCCCCGAAAAGAGACATCAACACTCGCGCAGAAAAACTCCCAGAGACCCATTTCATTGGTGTGAGGGGCCACAACTATAGACCTTGGCCAGAGACCTCCTATACAGTATATCAAAACAGGAGTAGTCAGCAGGATGAAGTCCTGCAGAATATAAACATGGGGAAGACCTGTGACGCACTAGTAATGGTACCTAAACATATGTGTTTCAAGATAGCGAACAGTGCCTCAGCAAGAAAGAAAAGATGATCATGAGAGGGGGATGTGGAGAAGAGCCCGAATGTCAGCCCCACCCGCTGAACAAAAAGGCCAGTTGTGATGTCCTGTGTGGGAGGTGCGCATTGGAGGAGAGTAAACATCTGCCCACCTGTCACACAAGGTGAGGGAAGGAATAAGTGTACAACGACGGGAAAAAGGTGAAGGGAGCCCAACAACTAGGGAAAGGGGGAGTGGAGATCCCTAGGTAGATCTAATCTCACCCTGCCTACCCTATTGTCCCTATATTGGTTCTGCACCAATCGCCGAGCAGGAACCTAAGCCCTGAATGTCCCTAGAGCTAGGCCCTGGATAGGGAAGGGACAGGGTGAGCACTAGTCAGGCCCACTACAAACTAAAGACAACAGGGTAAGCAAACAAAGGGGATAGCTTGAGCAGACACCAGAGAGATAACGCCAACTGTCCTCCAAGGGCACTAAAGATGAGACTAGCCGACTGCCAGTACTCCAAGTCGGCACAGAGGTACATAGAACTATCACCGGCGACTCTCTGGAGAAACTGAGAGTTTTTAACGGTGTGTCAATCAGCAGCAGAAGGAGGAGGTCGCTGCTGGGTCTTAAAGGAAGAAGGATATAGCTATACTAAAGAGAACAGAGGATCAACAAGGTGTCTGCAATGCCAAGCACAGTGACCTTCTACAGCTGGCTCCAGAGCGACTGTCTGTCACACCTGACACACCCGTGACACCACCGGGAGGTGACGAAGGAACACAGAAGGAGAGACTGCAGACAGAGACTTGGGAGGAGACGTGTGAGTCAAAAAAAAGAAGTGGAGGTATGGCCAATGGAGGAGGCAAATCGAAAATGGTGAACAGGAGAGTGGCGCCATGACACTGCTGGAAGCCAGAGAGAGCAGTGTCAACAGCGATGGCTATGAACAAGCAGTACAGCAGATCAGAGGTGTATGTTGTGCGATGTTAAGTCACACTGGATGGCACAATGGGTGGAAGGAACTCCATTGAAGGAAATAGCCATAACAAAATTAGCAGAAGAGGAGGGCAGCCCACCACTATCCTCAGGAAGAGGTCTGATTGACCTGAAGAGGGTGCTGTACACAGGACATGTCCTCGCAATCTGACAGATATGCAAGGAAGAGCGGGCCAAGATTGCTAATTCTAGATGAACTATGCTGATAGGCTCCTACCCAAAAAGACTGAATGTTGTCATAAATTCAGAGTATTTAAACAAAGTATTAGTATAAGGGTGTGCATAGTTACATAGTTACATAGTTATATAGTTTATAAGGCCGAAAAAAGACAAGCGTCCATCCAGTTCAGCCTATTTCTTGTGCACTGCAGCTATTCCGCTATTCCTATACCATGCGGTATAGGCCAATTTACATCATTGAGGAAAAATTCACTTCCCGACACCAATCTGGCAGTCAGATTAAATCCCTGGATTAATGAACTAAGCATAAGATGTAATTTTATTGTTCTCAAGAAAGGCGTCCAGGCCTCTCTTGAACTCATTAAGTGAGTTGGACATCACCACTTCCTCTCCCAGAGAGTTCCAGAGTCTCACGGCTCTGACTGTAAAGAATCCCCTTCTATGCTGGTGCAGGAACCTCCTTTCCTCCAGACGCATAGTGTGCTCCCTCGTCTTTGTCACCATCCTTGGTATAAACAGGTCATGGGAGAGATCTCTGTACTGCCCCCTGATGTATTTATACATGTTTATGAGGTCTCCCCTAAGACTTCTCTTTTCCAATGTAAATAGGCCTAATTTTGCCAACCTCTCTGGGTATTCTAGTCCCTCCATTCCCTTTATTACCTTAGTCGCCCTCCTTTGTACCGTCTCTAGCTCCAATATGTCTTTCCTGAGCACCGGAGCCCAGAACTGTGCACAATATTCTTAGTGTGGCCTTACCAGCGCTTTATACAGAGGAAGAACAATGTTCTCATCATATGCCCCTATTCCTCTTCTGATGCATACCATGACTCTATTTGCCTTCGCAGCTGCTGCCTGACACTGGGCACTCCAATTTAATTGGTTATTAACCAAGACGCCCAGGTCCTTCTCCATGTCAGATTTCCCCAACGGTTTCCCATTTAATATGTATGGGTGACTGCTGTTTTTCTTTCCCATGTGCATGACCTTACATTTATCGGCATTGAACCCCATTTGCCATTTTTTGGCCCAACTCCCCAATTTATCTAAATCCTCCTGTAGCTGTGCCCTATCCTCATGTGTATTAACTACTTTACAAAGTTTAGTATCATCTGCAAATATTGCTATTTTACTATGCAACCCTTCCACTAGATCATTAATAAATATATTAAATAATATAGGGCCCAAGACAGACCCTTGAGGCACCCCGCTAGTAACCCTGATACACCCTGAGCTTACTCCATTGATAACCACCCTCTGCTTTCTATCACTCAGCCAGCTATTTACCCACTTGCACACATTATCCCCCAGACCAAGCATTCTCATTTTATAAACCAACCTTTTGTGTGGCACGGTATCAAACGCTTTGGAGAAGTCAAGGTATACAACATCCACTGACTCTCCCCGGTCCAGCTGTGAGCTCACCTCCTCGTAGAAGGCGATCAGGTTTGTTTGGCAGGAGCGATCCCTCATGAATCCATGTTGATATTGAGTTAGACAGTTATTATCATTAAGATATTCTACAATAGCATCTCTAAGAAATCCTTCAAACAATTTACCCACAACAGACGTTAAGCTTACTGGACTATAGTTCCCAGGGTCACTTTTAGACCCCTTTTTGAATATTGGTACCACATTTGCTTGGCGCCAGTCTAGTGGGACAGTCCCTGTCCATAAAGAGTGCTTGAATATAAGATACAGCGGCCTGTCTATCACATTACTTAATTCTTTTAGTACCCGGGGGTGTATGCCATCTGGGCCTGGTGACTTGTCTATTTTGATATTATTTAGGCGTTTCTGAACTTCCTCCTGGGTTAGGTGGGTGATATTTAGCGGAGGGTTTACTTTATCACTCTGCATTTCCTCTGATAAATTGTTTTCTTTTGTGAAAACAGTGGAGAAGAAGCTATTGAGTAGGTTTGCTTTACCCTCATCGCCCTCTATGATTTTACCCAGGTTATTTTTCGATGGGCCAACTCCATCAGTTTTAATCCTTTTACTGTTTATATAGTTAAAGAACAGTTTGGGATTCGTTTTACTTTCCTTGGCAATTAGTCTCTCTGTCTCCTCTTTTGCTATTCTTATTTGTTTCTTACAGATTTTGTTTTTTTCCCTATAAGATATTAGCGCTTCCTCGCTGCCTTCTTGTTTAAGTTTACCGAAAGCCCTTTTTTTGTTTTTCACTGCCCTCTTGACTTCCTTATTTAGCCACACAGGCTTCCTCCTATTCCTAGCCCTTTTATTCCCATAAGGTATGTACCTTCTACAGTGACTATGTAGGAATGTTTTGAAAATTTCCCATTTTCTACCCGTGCTCCTATTACTAAAGATACTATCCCAGTCTATAAGGTGAAGGGCATCTCTTAGCTGATCAAACTTTGCCCTCCTGAAGTTCAATGTTTTTGTGACTCCCTTGCTGGGCACCCTACTGAAGCACATGTGGAATTGTATAATGTTGTGGTCACTATTTCCCAGGTGCCCCCCGACCTGCACCTCAGTTATTCTGTCTGGCCTGTTAGTTAATATTAAGTCTAAAAGGGCCGTCCCTCTAGATGGTTCCTGCACAAGTTGTGACAAATAATTGTCTTTGATAATTGACAGAAACCTGTTTCCTTTCTGAGATCTACAGCTTTCGGTTTCCCAGTCTATATCGGGGTAGTTGAAGTCCCCCATAATAATCACCTCGTTATTTTTTGCTACTTCGTCTATTTGTCTCATTAATAGACTTTCCGTGTCTTCTGCTATATTTGGTGGTTTATAACAGACTCCTATGATAATTTTATTATTGTTTTTTGCCCCATGTATCTCCACCCATAAGGACTCGACCTCCTCATTTCCCTCCCATACATCCTCCCGTATTGTAGGCTTTAGACACGTCTTTACATATAGACAGACTCCACCCCCTTTCCGATTTCTTCGATCCCTTCTAAACTGTAACCCTGTAAGTTAACTGCCCAGTCATAGCTTTCATCTAACCATGTCTCGGTTATTCCCACTATCTCATAGTTACCTGTAGATATTTCTGCTTCCAGTTCATCCATCTTGTTTGTCAGGCTTCTGGCATTTGCTAGCACGCAGTTTACACGATTTTGTTTTGTTCCAATCTTCTCCCTGTGGATTGTATTAGAAATTTTCTTACCTCCCTTCCAAGCAGATTAATGCAACTACAATTTGAGTTCATTATTTTTCTTTTTCCATCCAAAAAGATTTCAGTTTATTTTTCAATCGAATTGTACCGATTATGGGCGACATTAAATGTAGAAAAAGTACTCAAATGATTCTTATACATGACAAAACCTAACATTATAACGGTGGTGTGTAGACTTTTCATATCCACTGTCCATAATTCATGTAATTAGTAGTATTGGGACACAGTATTATTTGGACACTGTATTACGGTATTAATTGGGTAATGTATGTTAGTATAATTTACATAGCACCAGTAGGAGACAATATAACAGTGATATTTGGACACTCCGCGGTACTGCTATTTGGCTATTTGGACACTATATGGCAGCATTATTAGTAAAATGTATGGCAGTAATATTTATATATTATATACCACTTTTTAGACACAATATGTCAGTATTATTTTTTAACACTGTGATGTAAATTTTTTTTGTGTTATTCTCTGCTTTTCTTCTTTCAAGGGAATAAAAGTGAATCCCCTACACAGAGACCCCCCCCCCCCAAACTTTCGACATCCCCTCACGACTCTAGTATAACAGCATTATTTATATGGAAGAAAGATCATTGATCTGTAGATCTGATGGCTTTGAAACGCTTTGTTTCAGGCACTTTCTATATCAGTACGTCGTTACGATCGTATGGGTAAACTGCAAGCTTGCGGGGAGGGGGTCTTATACATTTCTACCACCAGATTCTCGCCTTATCTGCTCCGCTGCTGATTAATATTTGCTCTTTAAAAGAGAATTATTAGAGAAATGGCACTTTCTTATCATTTTCTCCCTTTTTGGATTTTTTTTTTTTTACTTCTTGTGTTTCAGAGTTAAGAGGATTTTTACATCATCGGAACGAGTTTCTTTGAACTCACAATATGTATGCAAGGGGCGGTGGAGGGGAATGGTAGGAGTCTGGTCTGACTTAACGCTCCCAAATATGATTAGTGTCAAACTGTGATATATCATTTTGTTATCTCTGGGCACCAGCACTGGAGCAATGCTCTGGATCTAGGGCTGCGCGGCTGCACAGCACAGACTCGGGCTTTGACGCGCGGCTCGCATCCTTTGCTGTCATGTCGCTTTAGTTGAAGCCTCTAAGATGTAGCAGCGTTTGTGGGTTTTTATTTTTATATTTCGCTTTCATTTAAAAGTTTGCGATGACATCAATATGTGATCAAGGGACGTTGTTTTGGCAGATGGCATATGGAGCGGTTAACCTGTTCCTTATGTATTATGGGGAAAGGGGGGAGGCCTGATTATCACTGCTGATAGACGGTAGGCATTGATGCTGCGCTTTATCGCTCAAGGGGATTTATAATCCTGGATGTCAGAAAGGAAGATAAGAGCGGGACAATAGCAGAGAGCTGGCAGACATGGAAAATGGCGGATATGGCCTGCTAGCGGCATTACAGCTCTGCATAGGATATGGCTACACTGATGCTATGCTATTAATGTACTCATTTATACATGGTGGATACAAACGTTGTCCAGCCGACAGCTATTCCGACTATAATACTTATTTCTTATGGACATCTACTATAATACTGCCCCCTATGTACAAGAATATAACTACTATAATACTGCCCCTATGTACAAGAATATAACTACTATAATACTGCCCCTATGTACAAGAATATAACTACTATAATACTGCCTCTATGTACAAGAATATTACTACTATAATACTGCCCCTATGTACAAGAATATAACTACTATAATACTGCCCCCTATGTACAGGAATATAACTACTATAACACTGCCCCTATATACAAGAATATAACTACTATAATACTGCCCCCTATGTACAAGAATATAAGTACTATAATACTGTCCCTATGCATAAGAATATAAGTACTATAATACTGTCCCTACGTACAAGAATATAACTACTATAATACTGCCCCTATGTATAAGAATATAACTACTATAATACTGCTCCTATGTACAAGAATATAACTACTATAATACTGCCCCTATGTACAAGAATATGACTACTATAATACTGCTCCTATGTACAAGAATATAACTACTATAATACTGCCTCTATGTACAAGAATATAACTACTATAATACTGCTCCTATGTACAAAAATATAACTACTATAATACTGCCCCCTATGTACAAGAATATAACTACTATAATACTGCTCCTATGTACAAGAATATAACTACTATAATACTGCCCCTATGTAAAAGAATATAACTACTATAACACTGCCCCCTAAGTACAAGAATATAACTACTATAATACTGTCCCTATGTATAAGAATATAACTACTATAATACTGTCCCTATATACAAGAATATAACTACTATAATACTGCTCCTATGTACAAGAATATAACTACTATAATACTGCCCCTTTGTACAAGAATATAACTACTATAATACTGCTCCTATGTACAAGAATATAACTACTATAATACTGCCCCTATGTACAAGAATATAACTACTATAATACTGATCCCTATGTACAAGAATATAACTACTATACTCCTATGTACAAGAATATAACTACTATAATACTGACCCCTATGTACAAGAATATAACTAGTATAATACTGCT
This sequence comes from Phyllobates terribilis, assembly GCF_046119375.1. NCBI lineage: Eukaryota > Metazoa > Chordata > Amphibia > Anura > Dendrobatidae > Phyllobates > Phyllobates terribilis. The sequence goes on from NW_027362765.1 coordinate 80,133,404, forward strand.
CCTATGTACAAGAATATAACTTCTACAATACTGCTCCTATGTACAAAAATATAACTACTATAATACTGCCCCCTATGTACAAGAATATAACTACTATAATACTGCTCCTATGTACAAGAATATAACTACTATAATACTGCTCCTATGTACAAGAATATAACTACTATAATACTGCCCCCTAGGTACAAGAATATAACTACTATAACACTGCCCCCTATGTACAAGAATATAACTACTATAACACTGCCCCCTATGTACAAGAATATACCTACTATAATACTGCCCCTATGTACAAGAATATAACTACTATAATACTGCCCCTATGTGCAAGAATATAAGTACTATAATACTGCCCCTATGTACAAGAATATAACTTCTACAATACTGCTCCTATGTACAAAAATATAACTATTACTAGATGGTGGCCTGATTTTAACGCATCAGGTATTCTAGCATATGTCTCCCGACCCTCCTTTATAATGCCCCATGCGGGAAGTTACATCCCCCGTATATAATACCCAATGCAGGATGTCACATCCCCCGCATATAATACCCAATGCAGGATGTCACATCCCCCGCATATAATGCCCCATGCAGGAAATCACATCCCCCATATATAATGCCCCATGCAGGATGTCACCTCTCCCCCATATAATGCCCCAGGTAGGATGTGACCTCTCCCCCCATATAATGCCCCATGCAGGATGTGACCTCTCCCCCCATATAATGTCCCATGCAGGATGTCACCTCTCCCCCATATAATGCCCCATGTAGGATGTCACCTCTCCCCCATATAATGCCCCATGCAGGATGTCACCTCTCCCCCATATAATGCCCCATGTAGGATGTCACCTCTCCCTCATATAATGCCCCATGCAGGATGTCACCTCTCCCCCCATATAATGCCCCATGCAGGATGTCACCTCTCCCCCATATAATGCCCCATGTAGGATGTCACCTCTCCCCCATATAATGCTCCATGCAGGATGTGACCTCTCCCACCATATAATGCCCCATGCAGGAAGTCACCTCTCCCCCCATATAATGTCCCATGTAGGATGTGACCTCTCCCCCCATATAATGCCCCATGTAGGATGTGACCTCTCCCCCCATATAATGCCCCATGTAGGATGTCACCTCTCCCCCATATTATGCCCCATGTAGGATGTGACCTCTCCCCCCATATAATGCCCCATGTAGGATGTGACCTCTCCCCCCATATAATGCCCCATGCAGGATGTCACCTCTCCCCCATATAATGCCCCATGTAGGATGGGACCTCTCCCCCATATAATGCCCCATGCAGGATGTGACCTCTCCCCCCATATAATGCCCCATGCATGATGTCACCTCTCCCCCATATAATGCCCCATGTAGGATGTCACCTCTAGTGTTGAGCCACCCCCGTAGTGTTCGAGTTCGGTTCGGTTCGTCGAACACCCGTGTGTTCGCCGAACTGTTCGTCGAACTGTTCGTCGAACACCTTCGAACACCGTTAAAACCAATGGCAGGCAAACAAAAACACATAGAAACACATAGAAAACACCTTCAAAGGTGTCCAAAAGCTGACAAACTGCTCAGAAGACACAACTAACACATGGAAAAGTGACAAGTACATATAGTCATGCGAAAAGAAAAGAGGTGGAGGAGTAAAAGGAGGGGGAGACACAGATATAGGCATGTCATGCCCTTCTAAAATCCAAAAAGTGAGAAGCCGACACGTTCAGTCCGCTCCTGCCCGTGCCACCTCCGTGTCGCCGGGTTTGTGCCAGAGCCGCGGTGAACCCTGACGGCCAGCCCCCCTCTCCCAATACTGGTGCCTGTCCGCTGGTGGGTCGAGCGAGCCCCCCTGTGGTGGAGGCAGCTCTAAGCTTTTTAATTTAAATTGTCTCTCTAATTTGAATGAATACACTTTAAATCCATTTACAAGGATCTATTGGAGGACAAGTCTCATGCCAGCAGCCGCGTAATTCCAGCTCCAGTAGTGTCCACTAAAGCTGCTGCAGTTAAAAAGCTTTTATAAGGATCGAGCTCGGCTGTCCACCGCAAGGCATCCTACTGCCAGTCCCAGCCCCTATGCCTTGGGGTGCCTCCTGATGCTCTTCACTGAGTATCCCGTGGTACTGAAGCATTTCCTTTGAAAAAATTAAGTGTCCAAACTACAGGTGGTGTAGCTTGCTTAACAGCCGGGATAATCCGCTGACTAGCAGACACTGCTACTAGGCACAAAGTATTTCCTGGGCTAGATGCAGTTAAAAATTTGTAATTAGATACTCTCGTTGGATGCTGAGAAAGCATTCCATAGAGTCTCCTGGCACGCCATATATGATTCTCTTAAAAAGCTTGGGGTAGGGGTCTAGGGGACCCTTTTATAGCCAAGATCATGGCCCTGTATCAAAATACGTCACCTAGGCTGAAGATAAATGGAACTGTAGCACCCTGAGGGCTCGGTTGCTACAGAGGTATTGCACCTCACCCAGAGGTGTGATATCTCACTCTCAGGTAAGGATGGAGTGTGGATCAGGACCCGACACCTGCATGCATTACACCACATTGCCGTGGGGCAGGGCGACCAATATGCCTCTGAGATGGGCACGACAGTCCCTGTCCCTGGCTGGAGTGGGGGGAGGGAACACTGAGGAAGGGGAACCCTGTAGTGCAGGAGCAGGGAGGAAGCAGTTCCTGGGTGCATTGAGAAGGGAGTATAAAAGGTGGGCACCATCTTAGTTCAGTGCAGAGAAGTCTGAGCAGAAGTGGCAGGGAGCAGGGGCTCTGCATGAGCTCTGCTCCGGAGGCGGGCCTAGTAACAGAGGCCCAGGCCTGGAAGAGGGAGAAGGAAGGAAGAGGAGCGGAGAAGGCTCCAGGAACGAGGAATGAAGGGATCCCAGGGGTGCGGATGGGCGAGTCGCCACCGCACGCCCGAATCCACCTGCGTGGAGGGGTCAGGCCAAAGGGGGAGACCGGTCCCCGAAACTAGTGGAGGCAGGAAACGACCCTCAGCTAGAAACTGGAGGCTGTGACATTTTATGTGGCGCAGCCCCTCGCTACACCCGCTAGGAAGGCACCACATAGGGTCAGGGAAACTGGCGCCAAGTTTACCAAGAGGAGGCGCGAGGCAGCCGGACAGAAGGGTTGGTAAGAAAGGCCAGACAAAGGACACACAAAGGGGGTCCTGTGAAGCGCTCCAAAGTTATCTGGGAGTTGTCTGAGCCCCTCACCTGGTGAGCACAGTACGACGTGGGCAGCCGTTACCTGCAGACGTGGTCTGGATAATAAGAACTGTGAGTAAAGGCCCTGGACTGCATCACTGACTCCGTGTCGTTACTGCTGCTGCCCTGCACCATCACCCCCATCCTCCGCATACACTGCCCTGAGGCTATACTCCTCCCGTGGGGAGTTATGCTACGCTCTGCTGCACCCACAACACCAGCCTCAGCGGTCTGCCCTGTAGCGGCGGTTCACTCTGACCGCAATCCACGGGTGGCGTAGTCGGACATTTAAACATCAAAACCACATAAATAGTTCCGCCACTGGTTTGACCACCCTGAGCCACGGAACCGGGTCGCCGCCACGAAGACTACAACCACCAGCATCCACCAAAAAGGGTCCGGCTCCGGGTGTCCCAAGGCCCAGGGGGTGCATCAGAACATTTTCATCACCTTTCACAATCACCAATGGGACAAGGCAGGGATGTCCTCTGTCCCCTCTCTTATACATCCTAGTGACGGAGCACCTGCTCTCATCAATTCGCCATAACCCCAATATTAGGTGGATTGAGGTGGGAGGCACCGAGTACAAGTGCTCTCTATTTGCTGATGATGTCCTAGTATATATCACTCAATCACATATATCCATCCATGCTGTTATGGCTGAAATAGATCACTTTGTTACATGGTCAAATTTTAAAATCAATGCAGCGAAGTCTGAGGCCCTCGATGTCTCCCTCCCCAAATCCATATAGGATTCCATCCAGTCCAACTTTCCCTTTGCCTGGCCCTCACAGGGTATCAAATACTTAGGAATTCCTATTCATAGAGACCTCTCCCATCTATGTTATCTTAATTTTGGGCCCTTTATTGAACAACTCCATACAGACCACGGTTGGCAAGTTAGAACTGTAAGATTCACTACGTGAACCACTGGTGTTTTGTGGAAAAGCACATGTACACTGTGTTCCAAATTATTATGCAAAAAGTGTTTAGGAGTGATAAGGGAAGAATTTGTTTGTTTGTCAGTTAAACTCATTGATGGTGATGTGTGTCAGGGCTCTTTATATCACTGTAAGCAATTGCAGACACCTGTGCTAATTAGTTTGGCAGGTGTGTCTAATGAAAGGCAAGACTACTTAAGAAGGCTGTCTCACATTATTAAGCAGCCTACATTTTCTGCCAAAATGGAAAAGAAAAAGGATGTGTCGGCTGCTGAGAAGCAACAAATTGTGGAGTGTTTAGGTCAAGGCATGATTACAATAAACATTGTGCGATGATCAGGATGAAGTGTCTTGGCAATCAAGAAGTATGTAGCTGATTCACAGTACACACGTGTGCGTGCTGATAAGGGCAAATTGAGGACTCTTTCCTACAGGCAATTACGTCAGGTTAAAAGAGCAGCGGCAAAAAAGCCTTGTCATAGCAGCAGACAAGTTTTTGAAGCTGCTGGTGCCTCCAACGTCCCCCGAACAACAAGATGCAGGGTCCTTCAGAGGTTTGCAGCTGTGCATACGCCATCCTGTCGACCTCCTCTATCCACTTCACACAAGCAGAAACGGCTCCAGTGGGCTAAACATTACATGAAGACTGATTTCAAAACTGTTTTGTTCACGGATGAGTGCCGTGCAGCGCTCGATGGTCCAGATGGATGGAGTGGAGGATGGCTGGTTGATGGACACCCCACGCAAACATGGCTACAGCGCCAACAAGGAGGAGGTGGAGTAATGTTTTGGGCTGGAATCATGGGGAGAGAGATTGTCGGCCCCTTTAGGATCCCTGAAGGCGCTAAAGATGAACTCCATAATGTATGTGGATTTTCTCAAACAGTTTGATTTCAGTTTCTAATAACCTGCTAATGCTTATAATTTCAAAAATGACAATTTTTTTGGTCTTTATTAAAATGAAAAGGTTGATCGAAAAGTTTGGGGGATCTAAGAGTGTGGCAACCCAGTAGTCATGATTACTTCGAATTCTGACAATATGAGGGTCATGTTGCAGGTAGTGCAGCAAGAAGGCACTTATGTGTCTTGCGCATCTCGGAGCCCCAAAATTATTTTCCGGGCTAGATGCAGCTAAAAATTATTATTAATTTTAAATCTGGTGGAGCTTAGTATAGATGGCCTAATAGGATCAGTGCTGCACACTGCTACAAAGCCCAAATTATTTTCCAGCCAAGATACAGATAAACATGATTAGTAATTTTAAATCTGGTGGAGCTTATTATAGATGGCCTAATAGAATCAGTGCTGCACACTGCTACAAAGCCCAAATTATTTTCCAGCCAAGATACAGATAAACATGATTAGTAATTTGAAAGCTTAAAACGGTTGGTAGGGTGATTTTAACCAATCATCAAGCTTTTACTCTCCCCAGGATGGCACAGGGGTAGAAAAGTCGTTTCGGATCCATGATTTGTTCATCTTTATGAACGTGAGTCTGTCTACATTATCAGTGGAGAGCCGCGTGCGCTTATCTGTCAGCACACCACCAGCAGCGCTGAACACACGTTCAGACAGAACGCTGGCTGCGGGGCATGACAAGATCTCCAAGGCGTAAGTGGCTAGCTCCGGCCATTTATCCAGATTGGAAGCCCAAAAAGAGCAAGGGTCCAGTGACACAGTCATGGCTTCAATGTTTACTTGGAGATACTCCTGTACCATCGTCTCTAGGCGTTGACTATGTGTCAGACTTCTTGTCTCCTGTGGCCTTGCAAAGGATGGGCTAAAAAAGTGGTGAAATGATTCCGCAAAATTGATGTTACCAGCAGATACTGTGGTTCTGTTACGGTTTGAGTGCTGAACACTTGACGGTCCCACGGTTGGCAAGTTGGAACTGTGAGATTCACTACGTGCACCACTGGTGTTTTGTGGAAAAGCACATGTAAGATTCTGCAACAGTCTCTGCTGATACTCCTGCATGCGTGCATCCCTTTCTATGGCAGGAATAATTTCGGCAAATTTACTTTTGTACCGGGGATCTAACAGTGTGGCAACCCAGTAGTCAGGATTATTTCTAATTCTCACAATTCGAGGGTCATGTTGCAGGTAGTGCAGCAAGAAGGCACTCATGTGTGTTGCGCATCCAGGAGCACCAAATGTTATGTTCTGCTACCAGAGCTAAGGAAAGAGAGGAGATCTGTCCCTACGATAGAACTCAGCTGAATCCCTACGATGTAACAGGGAGCCTGATCCTGCGATCAGACCTGCTAAAGTCCTAAGCTAGTCTGTACGGAGACCTATAGATGTGGGGAAGGAATCCCTACAAGTACTAAGGACTGGGAGGAAAATGGGACACCTCCTAACAGAAATAGTAGCAGAAAGACGAACAAACAAAATATATAGAACATAGAGGTCCGTAGACCAAGCAAACTAACAGAGTTAGATACAGAGCACAGGCTAGCTAGAAAGTAGTTATACAATGAAGTCCAGCAAAGCCAGAAGGGCGGAGCAGGATTAAATAGGCCAACAAGGTCATGTGACCAGCAAAGGAAAAAACCTAAGAGCAAGGTTCTAACAGTACCCCCCCTTCTAAGAGGATCCTCCGGATCCCCTAGGACCAGGCTTATCAGGAAATCTCCTGTGAAACGCTCTGATAAGTCTGGACGCGGAAACATCATCTGACCTCACCCAAGAGTTATCCTCGGGTCCGAAACCTTTCCAGGCCACAAGATACTGCAAACTACCTCTATACCGTCTCGAGTTAAGGATGCGAGAAATTTCATATTCCCCGTCCTCCACCACCGGAGGAACAGAGGCAGAGGCGTCACCATCCGACACAACAGCTTTTTTTAACAGAGAGACATGAAATACCGGATTAATTCTCCAGGAGGTAGGAACCTCCAACCTAACAGCAGATTGGTTGACAACCTGAAGCACCTTAAAGGGCCCTACAAACTTGGGACCCAATTTCTTAGAAGGAATTCTCAACCGCAGATTCCTAGAGGACAACCAAACCATGTCACCAACAGCGACAAAACCTCCTGTCGTTTCCTATCAAAGTAGTCTTTAGATTTTCTGTTGGCCTCCTGAAGATTGCCACGCACATCCGTCCAAACTCTCTCCAAATCACCGGAAAAATTCTCCTCCTCAGGCACGGCAGATCCCAACTTGGAGAACGACCCAAACGACGGATGTCTCCCAGAACAACAAAAAAAAGGCGAACAACCAGCAGAAGAAGATGTATGATTGTTCAGAGCAAATTCAGCAAGTGGCAGAAACTCAGACCACCCCTCTTGATTGTCTGCCACAAAACAACGCAAGAACTGCTCAACATCCTGGTTTTTCCTTTCTGTCTGGCCATTAGATTCAGGATGATATCAGGACGAGAACGACAAATGAACTCCCAACCTGTCACAAAAGGCACTCCAAAAACGAGCCACGAACTGAGGACCCCTATCAGAAACAATGTCAGTAGGAACGCCATGAAGTCTGACAATTTCCTTGACAAAGGCCTTAGCGAGAGTTTTAGCGCAGGGCAGTTTGACGAAGGGAACCAAGTGACACATCTTGCTAAAACGGTCCACGACCACCCAGATGACAGTAAAACCCTCAGAGGGGGGAAGGTCAGTTATAAAGTCCATAGCCAAATGTGTCCAAGGAGCACTGGGAACCTCCAAAGGACAAAGCAACCCCGCAGCAGGAGTATGTGAGGACTTAGATCTAGCACATATAGTACATTGACGCACCCACTTAATGACCTCCTTCTGCCATCCAGGCCACCAAAAACTGCGACCCACCAGTCTCTTGGTCTCAGAGATTCCGGGATGACCTGCCAACCGAGACTCGTGACACTCAACAAACAAATCTCTCCTAAAGGTCCCAGGCACAAACAACCTCCCATGAGGAGTGTTAGATGGGGCATTCTCCTGTGCTTTAAGAATCTCATCTTCCAAAACGGAGTCCAAAGCAGCTATCACAACACCTTCTTGTAAAATGTTCTCCTCTTTCTCAGCACCGACTATGGGAGAAAAACTGCGAGACAAGGCATCCGCCTTAACATTCTTAGTACCAGGGATGTAAGTAACGGAGAAATTAAACCGCGAGAAAAACAGTGCCCACCTAGCCTGACGGGCATTCAGGCGCTTGGCAGCATCAAGATATATCAGATTTTTATGATCCGTAAGAACCTGAACGGGAAATTCCGCACCTTCCAAGAAGTGGCGCCAGTGTTCAAATGCGAGTTTAATAGCCAATAATTCCCGATTACCAATATCGTAATTCAGTTCAGTCTCCGAAAAATTTTTTGAAAAAAAGGCACAGGGATGTACTCCATCCCCGTTATCCTGAGACAATACTGCGCCAACCCCCACAGAGGAAGCATCAACCTCAACCAAAAACGGCTTAGTCACATCAGGCTGCATAAGGATGGGAGCAGAGGTGAACCTCTCCTTGAGATACACAAAAGCTTCAATGGCCTCAGAAGACCACTGAACCGCATCAGCACCTTTCCTGGTGAGATCGGTCAGAGGTTTGACAATACTAGAAAAATTTTTTATGAATTTTCTGTAATAATTGGCGAAACCTAAAAACCTCTGTATCGATTTCAAACCAATAGGCCTAGGCCATTCCTGTACAGCTTGAACTTTAACCGGGTCCATCTCAAAACCATCGCTGGAGATAATGTAACCCAAAAAACTAATTCTCTGTACAGCGAACTCACATTTCTCCAGCTTAGCAAAAAGCGAATTGTCCATTAATAACTGTAATACTTCACGTACGCTCCGCCAATGAGACTCCAGATCCGGCGAATAAATCAAAATGTCATCCAAATACACAACCACATTTTTGCCGATCAAAGGTCTAAGGATGTCATTAATAAGATTCTGAAAAAATGCAGGAGCATTAGTAAGACCAAAAGGCATAACCAGATTCTCAAAATGACCCACAGGAGTGTTAAAAGCAGTCTTCCATTCGTCACCCTCCTTCATGCGCAACAGATTGTATGCCCCCCGAAGGTCAATTTTAGAGAACCACTTGGCCCCCATTAACTGGTTAAACAGATCAGGAATCAATGGCAGTGGGTAAGGATTGCGTACAGTAATTTTGTTAATCTCACGAAAATCCAGACAAGGACGTAAACCGCCGTCCTTTTTTTTTTACAAAAAAAAATCCAACCGCCACAGGAGACTTAGAGGGCCTAATGTGACCGGCGGCCAAACTTGTCTGTATGTATTCCTCCAAAGCCTTCCTCTAAGGAATAGTAAGGTTAAATAAGCGACTTTTAGGAAGAGTCGCTCCAGGGACAAATTCAATAGAACAATCATAGTCTCTATGGGGAGGCAAAACCTGAGATTCCTTCTCAGAAAAAACTCTCCAAAAATCCTGAATAGGAACAGGCAATTCTCCCCTATCCAAAGCTGCAATACGCCCATTACAACACTTGTCATAACATTTATGGCTCCAGGATTTAATTTCACTGGTAGACCAATCCAGTACAGGATTGTGAAATTTTAACCAGGGCAATCCCAATATTACTGGAGAAGGCAAGTTATTCAAAACTACCAAATCCAATTTCTCATGGTGAACACCATTAATAGTGAGAGGAAATTCACAGACCTTGAGAGTAATATTCTTCAAAGGGGAACCATCCACAGAAACCACAGCAATGGGGGATGATAAAGGTTCGGGTTTTAAATTGAGTCTTTCCAAGAATCCCCCATCAATTACATTCAGAGTAGACCCACAATCAACAAACACCCGAAATTCCATTAATTTTTCCTGAGCAATCGTGGAAGCAGCTAAAAATACACCCTTGGAATTTAAACAGGCAATACGGGCATGACTGACCATTTTTTTTTCTTTCTTCATACGAAGCTCATAGCCTTTAATCAAATGACCAGATTTTCCGCAATAGAAACACAAGCCTTCAAAAAATCTACGGTCTTTTTCTTGAGAGCGAGGTGCCACCGATCCAATCTCCATCGGTTCACCACTGTTAGTACACACATTCTCATAACCAGAAACTGACATAGCAGAGGATTTGCTCTCATTAACCCTTGCACGCAGTCTCCTATCCACCCGTATAGCTAATTGCATAGCCTGTTGCAAATCTTCAGGTGTAGGATAAGCAATTAGCAGGTCTTTAACCCTTTCATTGAGCCCAGCAAGAAATAGACTTTTCAGAGCAGAATCGTTCCACCCTGTTTGAGTAGACCAACGACGGAAATGAGTACAATATTTTTCCACATTACCTGATCCCTGTTTCAAACGTCTCAACTCAGTCTCAGCTGATGCAACACGGTCAGGATCATCATATAATAGTCCCAAAGCAGGAAAAAAACTATCCACTGATCTGAAGCATGTATCACTAGGTTGCAAAGAAAAGGCCCACTCCTGAGGCTCTTTGCGCAAAAGTGACATTATGAACCCTATGCGCTGGGATTCATCCCCAGAGGACTTGGGTCTCAAACGAAAATACAATAAGCAAGCATTTTTAAATGAAAAAAATTCTCGGTGTTCACCAAAAAATAAATCCGGCAAACATACCTTAGGCTCCAAGAAATGTGCTCCAGGACAGTTACTCATGTGCTGACGGAGCTCGGCCACCTCCAGAGAGAGTCCCTGCAGGCGATGAGCCAAATCCTGAACCGACACCATGATGGAACAGAAAAATCTTTCCTTAGAGAATTTGCAGGCTGGACTTACTGTTATGTTCTGCTACCAGAGCTAAGGAAAGAGAGGAGATCTGTCCCTACGATAGAACTCAGCTGAATCCCTACGATGTAACAGGGAACCTGATCCTGCGATCAGACCTGCTAAAGTCCTAAGCTAGTCTGTACGGAGACCTATAGATGTGGGGTAGGAATCCCTACAAGTACTAAGGACTGGGAGGAAAATGGGACACCTCCTAACAGAAATAGTAGCAGAAAGACGAACAAACAAAATATATAGAACATAGAGGTCCGTAGACCAAGCAAACTAACAGAGTTAGATACAGAGCACAGGCTAGCTAGAAAGTAGTTATACAATGAAGTCCAGCAAAGCCAGAAGGGCGGAGCAGGATTAAATAGGCCAACAAGGTCATGTGACCAGCAAAGGAAAAAACCTAAGAGCAAGGTTCTAACACCAAGTCCCTGTTGTGTTGGTGGCGAGGTAACAATCATGCTTCCTTCCTCTGTCCTCTCCCCCCAACCTCGCACAACAGAAATGTGATCAAGGTCTCCCTCATCTGATGAGTCTTCCATCAGTTCGTCCTCCACTTCTTCCTGGGCTCCTGCACCTTCCTCACTAGTTTGGCTGCTACCATGCGCCCTGGTAAAACCATCTCCCCCACCCTCACATGCCTGCCGCCTTGGTGCTGCCGACCGTCTGGACCTTGCAGATGTTAGCCCTTCCGCATACAACTCCTCCTCCTCTACTTCCTCCACCTCCTCTTGTGCCACCACCTGACTCCGAATTCTGTTTAACATGTGCTCCAGCATGTAAATCACCGGAATAGTCATGCTGATAATGGCATCGTCAGCACTAAACATCTTCGTCGCCATTTCAAAACTGTGCAGAAGGGTGCATAGGTCCCTGATCTGAGACCACTCCTCCAGCGTGATTTGCCCCACCTCTGGATCTCGTTGGCCCAGAGTCAGAACGTATTGCACCAGGGCTTGTCGGTGCTGCCACAGTCGCTGCAACATGTTCAGAGTTGAATTCCACCGGGTAGGCACATCGCATTTTAGCCGGTGAAGTGGCAGGCCCAACGACTTCTGTAGAGATGTAAGTCGCTGAGCTGCGGGATGCGAACGGCGGAAGCGAGCACACAGCGACCGTGCCCTCTGCAGAAGGCCATCTAGTCTGGGATAGTGGGCTAAAAATTGCTGGACAACCAGGTTCAACACGTGAGCCATACAAGGCACGTGTGTGACATTGCCCCGGCAAAGGGCCGCACCCAGGTTTGCAGCATTGTCGCACACGGCCTTCCCTGGTTTCAGGTCCAGTGGAGACAACCATTCATGAAATTGGTTCTCCAGAGCTGACCACAACTCCTCAGCTGTGTGACTCACATTTCCCAGACATTTCAAAGTAAAAACCGCCTGATGACGTTGAGCCCTACTGCCAGCATAGTAAGGAGGTGTGCAGGATCCCTTCTGCGCAGTTAGAAAGCTTGTGGCATGACCAGACAGGCTTTGGGTGCAGGTGGAAGACCGAGAGGAGGTTGAGGAGGCAGAAGCAGTGGAGGAACTTTGACATAAAGAGGATTGACGCACAACTCGTGGGGACGGCAAGACTTGGACAGCAGCCCCTTGTCCTGCTGTCACCATAGTTACCCAGTGCCCAGTCAGCGACATGTAATGCCCCTGTCCATGCCTACTCATCCAAGTGTCTGTGGTGAAATGCACCCTGTCACACACAGAGTTTCTCAAAGAAGCGGTGATGTTGTGTGCGACATGCTGGTGGAGCGCAGGCACACCTTTCTTTGAGAAGTAGTGCCGACTGGGCATCTGGTACTGGGGCACTGCGACGGACATAAGGTCTCGAAAATCCTCTGTGTCCACCAGGCGGAAAGGCAGCATTTCTGTAGCCAAGAGCTTGCAGATGGTGAAATTCAACCTCTTAGCTTTCTCATGGCTAGGAGGAAATGGTCTTTTACTTGTCCACATCTGAGGGACCGAGGGCTGGCTATTGTGCTTAGACGGGGTTGATAAGGGTGTCCCCGGCAAACTGCCGGTCTGTGAGGAAGATGCAGGCGGACATGTTAGGTTGCCTTCATCCAAAGGTGGTGCTATCGATGTCGGACAGCGCTCAACACCAGCTGGTGTTACCACCTCCAAAGAAAATGATGACCTGCCAATCACGCTGGCTGTTGCGGGTAAAGAGGTGGCAGGTCTGCGCTCCAAAACAGGTGTGACTGCTGTCCCCCCAGTCACAGAGGATGAAGAGGCCGCGGATGCACAAGATATGGCAGACGGTGGTTGGCCCGGCCGGCTAGGCCGCATTGTAGCACACTGAGCTTCCCACTGCAACTTATGCTTCATGTCCATGTGCCGGTTCATGCATGAAGTACTCAAACTATGTATTTTTTGGCCTCTACTTAGCTTTTGCTGACAAATGTTACAGATAACACGAGTTGGGTCATCTTTATCGATCTGAAAAAATGCCCAGGCTATGCAAGGCTTAGCACCCATGCGACCTGAAGAGCCACCACGACTTGTGGTGAGAGGCAGAGTTGTGTTTGAGGATGCAGTTGTTGACGTGCTTCCAGTACTACGTCTCTGTCCAGGAAGGCGCAACCTGACCTCGTCGTCACTAGCATCTTCCTCCACCTCCTCTGCTGACCTCATCTCTTGGCTGACTGTGGGTTGACAGTAAGTGGGATCTCCAACCTCATCATCATCACCCTGTGCGTTATCACACCCGTCGTCCTCAGAGCCAACCTGTTCCTGCCCTGACAAAAAACTAAAGTCGCTCCAATCAGGTATTTGAGTCTCATCATCGTCTTCCTCATTGTCTCCACCAACAGGAGTTACAGTTTGGGAATGAGGGTCTACATTATGGTCAGAACCTTCTGCGTCTGGTCCTGGATCCGACTCATAAAGATTCTGGGCATCAGTGCAGATCATTTCCTCGTCTGGATTCACAGAAGCGCTGGAGTCGACTTCTGATTCCCAGGCTATAGTATCAGTAAACAGCTCTGCAGACTCAACCATCTGTTCTACCTCATACTCAGACGGGCAGCTGGAGATTTGGGAGCTGTGAGGAAGCAAGTGCGATTGGGGTGACACCTTTGAGGACTGGAGTATTTGTGATGTTGAAGTTGATGTGGAGGAGAGCCCACTTAAAGGAGCACTTGATATCCGTTGAAGCACCTGCTGTTTTTGTGCCTCATCTGGAATTTGTAGCGATTGGCGTGGCCGTAAGAAAGGGATCTTATCACATTGTCCGCTAAAAGAAGTAGACATTTTAGTTTGGCTGGAAGATGGTCTTTCTTCTGCAGATGTTACTGTTGCTTTAACACCTACCCCACGGACACAACCTTTTTTCCCCTTCCCAACACGCCTATTCCCCTTTCCACCAGCAGCAGGCCTTTTTCCACTCATTTTGGTGGTTAACTAATTCACAACTCTGGAGTTGTTTGCACAAAAAAACAATGGATGGGAACCGAGCAGAGCTGAGTGGCCAAACTGTGGTATTAGGCCAAAACTATTGGCTGGGTTAGATGCAGAAAAAAATTATATTCGATTTGCAACCTGATGGAGGTCAGTATAGATGGACTAATAGAACAAGTCCCACACACAGCTAGAAGCCCAAATATTTTTTCAGAGGTAGATGCAGAAAAAAAATATATTCAGTTTGCAACCTGATGGAGGTCAGTATAGATGGACTAATAGAGAAAGTCCCACACACTGCTAGAAGGCCAAATATTTTTTCAGAGCTAGATGCAGACAAAAAATTATTTTGAATTTGCAACCTGATGGAGGTCAGTATAGGTGGACTAATAGAACAAGTCCCACACACTGCTAGAAGGCCAAATATTTTTTCAGAGCTAGATGCAGAAAAAAATTATATTCAGTTTGCAACCTGATGGAGGTCAGTATAGATGGACTAATAGAACAAGTCCCACACACAGCTAGAAGCCCAAATATTTTTTCAGAGGTAGATGCAGAAAAAAATTATATTCAGTTTGCAACCTGATGGAGGTCTGTATAGATGGATTAATAGAACAAGTCCCACACACAGCTAGAAGCCCAATATTTTTTCAGAGGTAGATGCAGAAAAAAAAATATTTTTCATTTGCAACCTGATGGAGGTCAGTATAGATGGACTAATAGAGAAAGTCCCACACACTGCTAGAAGGCCAAATATTTTTTCAGAGCTAGATGCAGAAAAAAATTATATTCAGTTTGCAACCTGATGGAGGTCAGTATAGATGGACTAATAGAACAAGTCCCACACACAGCTAGAAGCCCAAATATTTTTTCAGAGGTAGATGCAGATAAAAATTATTTTTAATTTGCAACCTGATGGAGGTCAGTATAGATGGACTAATAGAGAAAGTCCCACACACTGCTAGAAGGCCAAATATTTTTTCAGAGCTAGATGCAGATAAAAATTATTTTTAATTTGCAAACTGATGGAGGTCAGTATAGATGGACTAATAGAGAAAGTCCCACACACTGCTAGAAGGCCAAATATTTTTCAGAGCTAGATGCAGATAAAAATTATTTTTAATTTGCAACCTGATGGAGGTCAGTATAGATGGACTAATAGAGAAAGTCCCACACACTGCTAGAAGGCCAAATATTTTTTCAGAGCTAGATGCAGAAAAAAATTATATTCAGTTTGCAACCTGATGGAGGTCAGTATAGATGGACTAATAGAGCAAGTCCCACACACAGCTAGAAGCCCAAATATTTTTTCAGAGGTAGATGCAGAAAAAAATTATATTCAGTTTGCAACCTGATGGAGGTCTGTATAGATGGACTAATAGAACAAGTCCCACACACAGCTAGAAGCCCAAATATTTTTTCAGAGGTAGATGCAGATAAAAATTATTTTTAATTTGCAACCTGATGGAGGTCAGTATAGATGGACTAATAGAGAAAGTCCCACACACTGCTAGAAGGCCAAATATTTTTTCAGAGCTAGATGCAGATAAAAATTATTTTTAATTTGCAACCTGATGGAGGTCAGTATAGATGGACTAATAGAGAAAGTCCCACACACTACTAGAAGGCCAAATATTTTTTCAGAGCTAGATGTAGAAAAAAATTATATTCAGTTTGCAACCTGATGGAGGTCAGTATAGATGGACTAATAGAACAAGTCCCACACACAGCTAGAAGCCCAAATATTTTTTCAGAGGTAGATGCAGATAAAAATTATATTCATTTTGCAACCTGATGGAGGTCTGTATAGATGGACTAATAGAACAAGTCCCACACACAGCTAGAAGCCCAAATATTTTTTCAGAGGTAGATGCAGATAAAAATTATTTTTAATTTGCAACCTGATGGAGGTCAGTATAGATGGACTAATAGAGAAAGTCCCACACACTGCTAGAAGGCCAAATATTTTTTCAGAGCTAGATGCAGATAAAAATTATTTTTAATTTGCAACCTGATGGAGGTCAGTATAGATGGACTAATAGAGAAAGTCCCACACACTACTAGAAGGCCAAATATTTTTTCAGAGCTAGATGTAGAAAAAAATTATATTCAGTTTGCAACCTGATGGAGGTCAGTATAGATGGACTAATAGAACAAGTCCCACACACAGCTAGAAGCCCAAATATTTTTTCAGAGGTAGATGCAGATAAAAATTATTTTTAATTTGCAACCTGATGGAGGTCAGTATAGATGGACTAATAGAGAAAGTCACACACACTGCTAGAAGGCCAAATATTTTTTCAGAGTTGGATGCAGATAAAAATTATTTTTAATTTGCAACCTGATGGAGGTCAGTATAGATGGACTAATAGAGAAAGTCCCACACACTACTAGAAGGCCAAATATTTTTTCAGAGCTAGATATAGAAAAAAATTATATTCAGTTTGCAACCTGATGGAGGTCAGTATAGATGGACTAATAGAACAAGTCCCACACACAGCTAGAAGCCCAAATATTTTTTCAGAGGTAGATGCAGATAAAAATTATTTTTAATTTGCAACCTGATGGAGGTCAGTATAGATGGACTAATAGAGAAAGTCCCACACACTGCTAGAAGGCCAAATATTTTTTCAGAGCTAGATGCAAATAAAAATTATTTTTAATTTGCAACCTGATGGAGGTCAGTATAGATGGACTAATAGAGAAAGTCCCACACACTGCTAGAAGGCCAAATATTTTTTCAGAGCTAGATGCAGAAAAAAATTATATTCAGTTTGCAACCTGATGGAGGTCTGTATAGATGGATTAATAGAACAAGTCCCACACACAGCTAGAAGCCCAATATTTTTTCAGAGGTAGATGCAGAAAAAAATATATTCAGTTTGCAACCTGATGGAGGTCTGTATAGATGGATTAATAGAACAAGTCCCACACACAGCTAGAAGCCCAATATTTTTTCAGAGGTAGATGCAGAAAAAAAATATATTCAGTTTGCAACCTGATGGAGGTCAGTATAGATGGACTAATAGAGAAAGTCCCACACACTGCTAGAAGGCCAAATATTTTTTCAGAGCTAGATGCAGAAAAAAATTATATTCAGTTTGCAACGTGATGGAGGTCAGTATAGATGGACTAATAGAACAAGTCCCACACACAGCTAGAAGCCCAATATTTTTTCAGAGGTAGATGCAGATAAAAATTATTTTTAATTTGCAACCTGATGGAGGTCAGTATAGATGGACTAATAGAGAAAGTCCCACACACTGCTAGAAGGCCAAATATTTTTTCAGAGCTAGATGCAGAAAAAAATTATATTCAGTTTGCAACCTGATGGAGGTCAGTATAGATGGACTAATAAAACAAGTCCCACACACTGCTAGAAGCCCAAATATTTTTTCAGAGCTAGATGCAGAAAAAAATTATATTCAATTTGCAACCTGATGGAGGTCAGTATAGATGGACTAATAGAATGATGCTATGCCCAAAAGATTTTACTTCACTAGGTGCAGTAAAAAAATTGGTATTCTATACACAGGTGGTATATCTTGCAACACAGATAGGCTACTCCACTGACTAACACACTCTGCAATAGGCCAAAAAGGATTAGCTTTGCTAGATTCAGCCAAATGCTGTGAAAAAAACTTGCACAGCACTGGCACAGACCTGCCTGGCAAAAACTGATAGGAACTGATGTAACCTAGTCCTGAAAAGGACTGCAATTACAATTAGTCTTTACTCCCACAATCTATCTATTTAAGAGCACAGACCTGCCTGATAAAAGTCGTAGGAAATGCTGTAACCTAGTCCTTAAAAGGACTGCAATCACAACTATTCCCTACTCCCAAGATATCTGTAGATTTGTGCGAAAATTGGCTTGAAATTAACAAGGTATAGCGCACACAGCAACAGCGGTGCCGTCTAACACGCAGCTGCAGCAGTGAGAAAATGGTGGCGACGGGGAAAATGGCTTGGTCTTATAGGGCAAGGACATATGACATACACTGCCAATGACACATGCCCTTGCTTGTGTGAAAAACAGCAGTTCACTCCGTGTGTGTGCTGCTGATAGGCTGACAGACTGCACCTCCCCACTGTAAATGCGGGAAAGAGAAAAAAAAAATGGAGATCTTCATTATTCCTGCAGAGATCCATCCCCTGCCCCTCCCCCCACCCCGCTGTACACTCAAACTGCGTATTAACATTAATTTTCATCAATACTGAGAAAAAATCCAGTTATGATTTTGGTGCACGAACAGTTATCGAACATAACCTCGAACAGCCGAATTTTTCTCAAATCGTTCGTGTTCGCCGAACGGCTCGAACACCGCCCAAAACAGCTCGAATTTGAGATTGGCGAACAGTTCGAGTAGAACAACGCTCATCTCTAGTCACCAGTCCCCCATATAATGCTCCATGCAGGATGTGACCTCTCCCCCCATATAATGTCCCATGTGGGATGTCACCTCTCCCCCATATAATGCCCCAAGCAGGATGTGACCTCTCCCCCCATATAATGCCCCATGTAGGATGTCACCTCTCCCCCATATAATGGCCCATGTAGGATGTCACCTCTCCCCCCCATATAATGGCCCATGCAAGAAGTCACCTCTCCCCCCATATAATGCCCCATGTAGGATGTGACCTCTCCCCCCATATAATGCCCCATGTAGGATGTGACCTCTCCCCCCATATAATGCCCCATGCAGGATGTGACCTCTCCCCCCATATAATGCCCCATGCACGATGTCACCTCTCCCCCATATAATGCCCCATGTAGGATGTCACCTCTCCCCCATATAATGCTCCATGCAGGATGTGACCTCTCCCCCCATATAATGTCCCATGCGGGATGTCACCTCTCCCCCATATAATACCCCATGCAGGATGTGACCTCTCCCCCCATATAATGCCCCATGTAGGATGTCACCTCTCCCCCATATAATGGCCCATGTAGGATGTCACCTCTCCCCCCCATATAATTGCCCATGCAAGAAGTCACCTCTCCCCCCATATAATGCCCCATGTAGGATGTGACCTCTCCCCCCATATAATGCCCCATGTAGGATGTGACCTCTCCCCCCATATAATGCCCCATGCAGGATGTGACCTCTCCCCCCATATAATGCCCCATGCAGGAAATCACCTCTGCACCCCATATAATGCCCCATGTAGGATGTCACCTCTCCCCCCATATAATGCCCCATGTAGGATGTCACCTCTTCCCCCCATATAATGCCCCATGTAGGATGTCACCTCTCCCCCCCATAAAATGCCCCATGTAGGATGTCACTCCCCCCCCCTATATAATGCCCCATGTAGGATGTCACCTCTCCCCCCCATATAATGCCCCATGTAGGATGTCACCTCTCCCCCCATATAATGCACCATGCAGGAAGTCACCTCTCCCCCCCTTATAATGCCCCATGCAGGAAGTCATCTCTCCCCCCATATAATGCCCCATACAGGATGTCACCTCTCCCCCATATAATGCCCCATGTAGGATGTCACCTCTACCCCCATATAATGCCCCATGCAGGAAGTCACCTCTCCCCCCCATATAATGCCCCATGCAGGATGTCACCTCTCCCCCAAATAATGCCCCATGTAGGATGTCACCTCTCCCCAATATAATGCTCCAGCAGGATGTGACCTCTCCCCCCATATAATACCCCATGCAGAAAGTCACCTTTCCACCCATATAATGCCCCATGCAGGATGTGACCTCTCCCCCCATATAATGCCCCATGCAGGATGTGACCTCTCCACCCTATATAATACCCTATGCAGGATGTCAACTCTCCCCCATATAATGCCCCAAGTAGGATGTCACCTCTCCCCCATATAATGCCCCATGTAGGATGTGACCTCTCCCCCCATATAATGCCCCATGTAGGATGTGACCTCTCCCCCCATATAATGCCCCATGTAGGATGTCACCTCTCCCCCATATAATGTCCCATGTAGGATGTCACCTCTCCCCCCATATAATGCCCCATGTAGGATGTGACCTCTCCCCCCATATAATGCCCCATGCAGGATGTCACCTCTCCCCCATATAATGCCCCATGTAGGATGTCACCTCTCCCCCATATAATGCCCCATGCAGGATGTGACCTCTCCCCCCATATAATGCCCCATGTAGGATGTCACCTCTCCCCCCCATATAATGCCCCATGCAGGATGTCACCTCTCCCACCATATAATGCCCCATTCAGGAAGTCACCTCTCCCCCCCATATAATGCCCCATGCAGGATGTCACCTCTCCCCCATATAATGCCCCATGTAGGATGTCACCTCTCCCCCATATAATGCTCCATGCAGGATGTGACCTCTCCCCCCCTTATAATGCCCCATGCAGGAAGTCATCTCTCCCCCCATATAATGCCCCATACAGGATGTCACCTCTCCCCCATATAATGCCCCATGTAGGATGTCACCTCTACCCCCATATAATGCCCCATGCAGGAAGTCACCTCTCCCCCCCATATAATGCCCCATGCAGGATGTCACCTCTCCCCCAAATAATGCCCCATGTAGGATGTCACCTCTCCCCAATATAATGCTCCAGCAGGATGTGACCTCTCCCCCCATATAATACCCCATGCAGAAAGTCACCTTTCCACCCATATAATGCCCCATGCAGGATGTGACCTCTCCCCCCATATAATGCCCCATGCAGGATGTGACCTCTCCACCCTATATAATACCCTATGCAGGATGTCAACTCTCCCCCATATAATGCCCCAAGTAGGATGTCACCTCTCCCCCATATAATGCCCCATGTAGGATGTGACCTCTCCCCCCATATAATGCCCCATGTAGGATGTGACCTCTCCCCCCATATAATGCCCCATGTAGGATGTCACCTCTCCCCCATATAATGTCCCATGTAGGATGTCACCTCTCCCCCCATATAATGCCCCATGTAGGATGTGACCTCTCCCCCCATATAATGCCCCATGCAGGATGTCACCTCTCCCCCATATAATGCCCCATGTAGGATGTCACCTCTCCCCCATATAATGCCCCATGCAGGATGTGACCTCTCCCCCCATATAATGCCCCATGTAGGATGTCACCTCTCCCCCCCATATAATGCCCCATGCAGGATGTCACCTCTCCCACCATATAATGCCCCATTCAGGAAGTCACCTCTCCCCCCCATATAATGCCCCATGCAGGATGTCACCTCTCCCCCATATAATGCCCCATGTAGGATGTCACCTCTCCCCCATATAATGCTCCATGCAGGATGTGACCTCTCCCCCCATATAATGCCCCATGCAGGATGTCACCTCTCCCCCCATATAATGCCTCATGCAGGATGTCACCTCTCCCCCCTATATAATACCCCATGCAGGATGTCACCTCTCCCCCATATAATGCCCCATGTAGGATGTCACCTCTCCCCCATATAATGCCCCATGTAGGATGTGACCTCTCCCCCCCATATAATGCCCCATATAGGATGTGACCTCTCCCCCCATATAATGCCCCATGCAGGATGTCACCTCTCCCCCATATAATGCCCCATGTAGGATGTGACCTCTCCCCCCCATATAATGCCCCATGTAGGATGTGACCTCTCCCCCCATATAATGCCCCATGCAGGATGTGACCTCTCCCCCCATATAATGCCCCATGCAAGATGTCACCTCTCCCCCCATATAATACCCCATACAGGAAGTCACCTCTCCCCCCATATAATGCCCCATGCAGGATGTGACCTCTCCCCCCTATATAACACCCCATGCAGGATGTCACCTCTCCCCCATTGTAGTGCCGGCGTCCCTGCCCTCTGCTAGGCAGGGACGCTGCTCCCCTCACCGCTCTGCTCCGTGCCCGGCGTCCCTCTCCCGCTCTGCTGTCAGCGCGCGCTCCTTCCCGGCGTCCTCCTCCCGCTCTGCTCTCAGCGCGCGCTCCTTCCCGGCCCCTGTGCTTAGGGCGCGCGCGCGCTCCCCTCCTCTTAAAGGGGCCGCGCGCGCCGTCCTAAGGAGTCCCCGGCCAATGGCCGGAGGACTTCATCATATATAAGGCACCTCCTCCAAAATGGAGGTGCCCGAGCAATGTTGTTTGCACCAGTGTCTCACCTGTGCTTCAGCCCTCAGGTCCCGTTGCCAGTTACCTGCCAGTTACCTGCCAGATTCCTGCCTGACTACTTGTTACCTGCCTGCTAGTCCGAGGTCCGACGGTCTGCCTTACCATTCCTGTCAGTCTGTCTAAGGACCAGCCTGTCCGCTCACCTGGGAGCGCACATCAGCAACCTGCCTGCTTGCCTGAGGTCCGACGGTCTGCCTTCCAAACTCCTGTCAGTCTGTCTATGGACCAGCTTGCCCGCTCACCTGGGAGCGCACATCTGCTACCTGTCTGCTAGCCTACCTGGAGGCTCCGCCGTCACGTGCTGTGACCACCTGCCTGTCCAGTGTCCCCTGCCCGCTCACCTGGGAGCGCTCATCTGCTACCTGTCTGCTAGCCTACCTGGAGGCTCCGCCGTCACGTGCTGTGACCACCCGCCTGTCCAGAGACTTCTGTCCGCTCACCTGGGAGCGCTCATCTGCCGCCTGTCTGTTGGTCTTCCTGGAGGCTCCGCCGTCACATGCTGTGACCACCCGTTCATCCAGGGACTCTCGCCTGCTCACCTGGGAGCTCACGTCTATCATCAGCCGCCACAGGTCGTACCAACCCTTTACCTAGAGACTTCCCCGGTCACTTGCCGTGACCACCAGCCCGTCCATCCAGAGACTGCCTCGGTCACTTGCCGTGACCTCCAGCCCGTTCACTCAGAGACTGTCCTGTTCACCTGCTGTGACTTCCAGCCCGTCTTCCCTGGTCGCCACCCGCTCCCTTACAAGGACCGCCCCCTTGTATAGAAGCTCAGAGGTTCCGCCTCCCAGACCCGTTACAGTTTGCTCGGGCCATGGAACCCGGTGGCACGCAAGCTCCCTCGCTCTCGGACCTGTGTCATGAACTGTCTCGTCAAAGGTCCCAACAGGAGTCCATCCTGGGTCACCTGCGGAATGTCAATACTCGCCTGGACACTCTGACTGCTCCACCAGCAACCTCCGCCAGTGCCATGTCTCGCAATCCGGCAGCTCCGCTGCCCACTAATACCATGGTATCCTACCCCGGACCCCGGCTTTCTGCACCTCCTCGCTTTGGAGGCGACTCCGCCCAGGCTCGGGGCTTCATAAATCAGTGCACCCTGCAGTTTGAACTATTGTCCCACCAGTTTAACTCCGACCGGGCCAAAATTGCATTTATCATGTCCCATCTCACCGGGGAGGCCCTGGCCTGGCTAAATCCTCTATGGGAGAGAGGAGACCCCCTGGTGTCCGACTTGCCTGCTTTTCTCACGGCTTTCCGGAAAGTCTTCGACGAACCCGGACGGAAGACCTCATCCGCATCATCTCTGCTACGCCTCCGTCAGGAGAGTCTCACCGTGGGCCAATATGCCATACGGTTCCGTACCCTTGCCTCGGAGCTGGCCTGGGATAACGACGCTCTGGTTTCCGTCTTCTGGGAGGGTCTGTCCGGCCGTATTAAAGATGAGCTTGCCGGTCGGGACATTCCTACCACTCTCGATGATTTAATAACTCTTGCCACCCGGATTGACCTACGGTTCCAGGAGCGTGCCAGAGAGGTCACCCGTGAGAGGAGATTACCACGTCTAGCTCCTACTTTTCAGAAACCCGTTACTCCTTCTGTCTCTTACCAGGTACACTCTCCTGAGCCTATGCAGGTCGACCAGACCAAGATGGTCAAGACCCGTCAGGACTTACGCCGTGCCGAGGGGACCTGCTTCTACTGTGGCAGTAAGGAGCACCGGATCCGTGCCTGTCCGGAGAGGTCGGGAAACGCCTGTGTCTAGGTTCACTCAGAGAGGTCCACCTAGACAAGAATAAATCCTCTCCATCCCTGCTGTTGTCAGTTTCAATCGTCTACGGGGAGAACCGTTATTTCGAACTAGCCCAACTTGACTCTGGAGCAGCCGGGAATCTTATTTCACAGTCCCTGGTAGAGAAATACCGCATCCCCACCAAACCTCTGGCTGTACCCTTGTCTGTTGCTGCCGTGGATGGGGGGCTCTTACCACGCCCCATCCAACTCATCACCGAATCCATTACTCTGCAGGTGGGAATGCTGCATTCTGAAAGTATCTCCTTCCATGTTCTGCCTGGACTCTCTCACGCCCTCTTGCTAGGTCTACCTTGGCTCCAGAGACATGCACCCGTTCTTGACTGGCAGACCGGAGAAGTCCTTCGCTGGGGACAGGGCTGCCATAAGACCTGTCTGGTTCCCGTTCATCCCGTCCGTCCTTCTCCTACCCCAGCTAATCTACCTGGACTTCCGATCCCGTATTGGTCTTATGCTGATGTCTTTAATAAAAAGGAAGCTGAGACACTCCCCCCTCATAGACCATACGACTGCCCTATCGACCTGTTACCTGGTACTTCTCCTCCCCGTGGGCGTATTTATCCATTATCCGCTGCTGAGACCCGCTCGATGTCCGAATATATTGAGGAGAATCTGGCCAGGGGATTCATCCGGAAATCTACTTCCCCGGCGGGAGCAGGCTTCTTTTTCGTCAAAAAGAAGGACGGCTCTCTCCGTCCCTGTATAGACTATAGAGGCCTTAACCAGATCACGGTGAAGAATAAGTACCCCCTTCCGCTCATTCCGGAGTTATTTGATCGTCTGAGGGGGGCTAGAATCTTCACCAAACTGGACCTCCGTGGGGCGTACAACCTGGTTCGTATCCGTCAGGGGGATGAATGGAAGACGGCATTCAACACCCGAGACGGCCACTATGAATATCTGGTAATGCCCTTTGGCCTCTGTAACGCTCCTGCCGTCTTTCAAGAGTTGTGGTCAATGACATCTTCCGGGACCTTCTCTACTCCTGCGTAGTGGTGTACCTGGACGACATCTTGGTCTTCTCTCCGGATCTCCAGACTCACCGGAGGGACGTTCGTCAGGTCCTGCTCAGGCTCAGGCAGAACCATCTCTACGCTAAATTTGAGAAGTGCCTCTTTGAGCAGACCTCGCTTCCGTTTCTGGGCTACATTATCTCTCAGACCGGCCTACAAATGGATCCTGAGAAACTGTCTGCCATCGAGAAATGGCCCCGACCGGAGGGGTTGAAGGCCATACAGCGATTCCTGGGCTTCGCCAACTACTACCGCCTCTTCATACCACACTTCTCTTCCCGGACCGCCCCAATTTCTGCGCTCACCCGTAAAGGTACTAATCCCAAAGAGTGGCCACCCGAAGCTGAGGAGGCCTTTCTTTCCCTAAAACAGGCCTTCTCATCCGCCCCAGTGCTACATCGCCCAGATGGCAACAAGCAGTTCTTCCTGGAAGTTGACGCCTCCTCCTCTGGAGCCGGAGCGGTACTTACTCAAAAATCATCTTCCGGGAGGATGGTAACTTGTGGCTTCTTCTCTAAACTCTTCTCCTCCTCAGAGCGCAATTATTCCATAGGAGACCGAGAGTTATTGGCCATCAAGCTGGCATTGGAGGAGTGGCGTTACCTGCTTGAGGGGGCTCTCCACCCGGTAATAATTTACACTGACCACAAGAACTTGGCTTACCTCCAGCATGCCCAGAGACTTAACCCGCGCCAAGCCCGGTGGTCCTTGTTTTTTGCTCGCTTTGATTTTGTTCTTCATTTTCGCCCGGCTGACAAAAACGTCAAAGCAGACGCCTTGTCCCGATCCTTTCTAGTGTCCGATCTCGAGGATGAACCTAAACACATCATCGATCCCGCCAGAGTAATGCAGGTGGCTCCCGTGAGTCTAAATCGTCTCCCTCCCGGTAAGACGTTCGTATCAGTACCTGATCGGGAGAAGATCCTACACTGGGGCCATTCGTCTAAACTAGCTGGCCACGCCGGTCAGAAAAAGACCCTCCAGCTTATTGCCCGGCACTACTGGTGGCCTACCCTGCACAAGGATGTAATAGACTTTGTTTCTGCCTGTGTGTCCTGCGCCCGCAACAAGGTTCCGAGACATCTGCCAGCCGGTCGCCTCCTTCCGCTCCCAGTACCTGCTGCCCCCTGGCAGCATATTGCAATGGACTTCATAACTGACCTCCCACTCTCTGCCGGTTGTACGGTCATTTGGGTGGTCGCTGACCGCTTCTCCAAGATGGCTCATTTCGTTCCCCTGCCAGGCCTCCCGTCTGCACCCGAGCTAGCTAGAGACTTTATTCGTCACATCTTCCGTCTTCATGGCCTGCCCCTCCACATCGTGTCGGATCGTGGGGTACAGTTCACCTCACGCTTCTGGAGAGCCACTTGTAAACTACTAGACGTCACCCTGGACTTCTCTTCCGCTTACCACCCACAGTCCAATGGTCAAGTGGAGCGGATCAATCAGAACCTGACCAGTTACCTCCGGCACTTCGTTAATGCCCACCATTCTGACTGGGTGGATCTCCTACCATGGGCCGAGTTCTCTTACAATAATCACGAGAGCGAATCCTCCTCCAAATCCCCGTTTTTTGTAGTCTTTGGTCAGCATCCTCGGATTCCTTTTCCTGTCTCCACCTCGGTGGACAACCCGGCTGCGGAATCTCTCGTTAGCAAATTTTCCTCCATTTGGGAGAGTACCCGATCCGCACTCCTTCAGTCGTCCGAACGGATGAAAAGACACGCTGACAAAAAACGCCTGGATCCTCCACAATTTCGTCCAGGAGATAAGGTCTGGCTCTCATCTAAATATGTTCGACTCAAGATACCTTCTTACAAATTAGGGCCTCGGTTCATCGGACCTCTGGAGGTCATCAGTCAGATCAACCCGGTGGCCTATAAATTGAAACTCCCGGCCAACTTACGGATTCCTAACTCCTTCCATGTATCTCTCCTCAAACCTGTGGTACTTAACTCTTTTTCCAAGTCTACAGGTACGCCTCCTGCTCCGGTTTCTGCTGAGGACGAGTTTGAGGTAGAGAACATTCTTGCCACCAAAAGGGTAAGAGGAAAGACCTTTTTTCTGGTAGATTGGAAGGGGTTTGGTCCTGAGGAGAGAACGTGGGAGCCCCGGGAGAACATCCATGCCCCTCTCATCCTAGCTAAATTTCTGTCTGGCCTAAAAAAGGGGGGGCCTAAAGGGGGGGGTACTGTAGTGCCGGCGTCCCTGCCCTCTGCTAGGCAGGGACGCTGCTCCCCTCACCGCTCTGCTCCGTGCCCGGCGTCCCTCTCCCGCTCTGCTGTCAGCGCGCGCTCCTTCCCGGCGTCCTCCTCCCGCTCTGCTCTCAGCGCGCGCTCCTTCCCGGCCCCTGTGCTTAGGGCGCGCGCGCGCGCGCTCCCCTCCTCTTAAAGGGGCCGCGCGCGCCGTCCTAAGGAGACCCCGGCCAATGGCCGGAGGACTTCATCATATATAAGGCACCACCTCCAAAATGGAGGTGCCCGAGCAATGTTGTTTGCACCAGTGTCTCACCTGTGCTTCAGCCCTCAGGTCCCGTTGCCAGTTACCTGCCAGTTACCTGCCAGATTCCTGCCTGACTACTTGTTACCTGCCTGCTAGTCCGAGGTCCGACGGTCTGCCTTACCATTCCTGTCAGTCTGTCTAAGGACCAGCCTGTCCGCTCACCTGGGAGCGCACATCAGCAACCTGCCTGCTTGCCTGAGGTCCGACGGTCTGCCTTCCAAACTCCTGTCAGTCTGTCTATGGACCAGCTTGCCCGCTCACCTGGGAGCGCACATCTGCTACCTGTCTGCTAGCCTACCTGGAGGCTCCGCCGTCACGTGCTGTGACCACCTGCCTGTCCAGTGTCCCCTGCCCGCTCACCTGGGAGCGCTCATCTGCTACCTGTCTGCTAGCCTACCTGGAGGCTCCGCCGTCACGTGCTGTGACCACCCGCCTGTCCAGAGACTTCTGTCCGCTCACCTGGGAGCGCTCATCTGCCGCCTGTCTGTTGGTCTTCCTGGAGGCTCCGCCGTCACATGCTGTGACCACCCGTTCATCCAGGGACTCTCGCCTGCTCACCTGGGAGCTCACGTCTATCATCAGCCGCCACAGGTCGTACCAACCCTTTACCTAGAGACTTCCCCGGTCACTTGCCGTGACCTCCAGCCCGTTCACTCAGAGACTGTCCTGTTCACCTGCTGTGACTTCCAGCCTGTCTTCCCTGGTCGCCACCCGCTCCCTTACAAGGACCGCCCCCTTGTATAGAAGCTCAGAGGTTCCGCCTCCCAGACCCGTTACACCCATATAATGCCCCATGTAGGATGTCACCTCTCCCCCATATAATGCCCCATGTAGGATGTGACCTCTCCCCCCATATAATGCCCCCTGTAGGATGTGACCTCTCCCCCCATATAATGCCCCATATAGGATGTCACCTCTCCCCCATATAATGCCCCATGTAGGATGTGACCTCTCCCCCATATAATGCCCCATGTAGGATGTGACCTCTCCCCCCATATAATGCCCCATGCAGGATGTCAGCTCTCCCCCATATAATGCCCCATGTAGGATGTAACCTCTCCCCCCATATAATGCCCCATGTAGGATGTCACCCCCCCCCCCATATAATGCCCCATGCAGGATGTGACCTCTCCCCCCATATAATGCCCCATGTAAGATGTCACCTCCCCCCCCATATAATGCCCCATGCAGGATGTCACCTATCCCCCATATAATGCCCCATGTAGGATGTGACCTCTCCCCCCATATAATGCCCCATGCAGGAAGTCACCTCTCCCCCCATATAATGCCCCATGCAGGATGTCACCTCTCCCCCATATAATGCCCCATGTAGGATGTCACCTCTCCCCCATATAATGCTCCATGCAGGATGTGACCTCCCCCCCTATATAATACCCCATGCAGGATGTCACCTCTCCCCCATATAATGCCCTATGTAGGATGTGACCTCTCCCCCATATAATGCCCCATGTAGGATGTGACCTCTCCCCCCATATAATGCCCCATGTAGGATGTGACCTCTCCCCCCATATAATGCCTCATGTAGGATGTCACCTCTCCCCCATATAATGCCCCATGTAGGATGTGACCTCTCCCCCCATATAATGCCCCATTTAGGATGTGACCTCTCCCGCCATATAATGCCCCATGCAGGATGTCACCTCTCCCCCATATAATGCCACATGTAGGATGTCACCTCTCCCCCCATATAATGCCCCATGTAGGATGTCACCTCTCCCCCCATATAATGCCCCATGTAGGATGTCAACTCTCCCCCCCTTATAATGCCCCATGCAGGATGTCACCTCTTCACCATATAATGCCCCATGCAGGATGTGACCTCTCCCCCCATATAATGCCCCATGCAGGATGTCACCTCTCCCCCATATAATGCCCCATGTAGGATGTGACCTCTCCCCCATATAATGCTCAATGCAGGATGTGACCTCTCCCCCCATATAAAGCCCCATGCAGGATGTCACCTCTCCCCCCCCCATATAATGCCCCATGCAAGATGTCACCTCTCCCACCATATAATGCCCCATGCAGGAAGTCACCTCTCCTCCCCATATAATGCCCCATGCAGGATATCACCTCTCCCCCATATAATGCCCCATGTAGGATGTCACCTCTCCCCCATATAATGCTCCATGCAGGATGTGACCTCTCCCCCCATATAATGCCCTATGCAGGAAGTCACCTCTCCCCCGATATAATGCCCCATGCAGGATGTGATCTCTCCCCCCATATAATGCCCCATGCAAGATGTCACCTCTCCCCCCATATAATACCCCATGCAGGATGTGACCTCTCCCCCCTATATAACACCCCATGCAGGATGTCACCTCTCCCCCATATAATGCCCCATGTAGGATGTCACCTCTCCCCCATATAATGCCCCATGTAGGATGTGACCTCTCCCCCCATATAATGCCCCATGTAGGATGTGACCTCTCCCCCCTTATAATGCGCCATGTAGGATGTCACCTCTCCCCCATATAATGCCCCATGTAGGATGTGACCTCTCCCCCCATATAATGCCCCATGTAGGATGTGACCTCTCCCCCCATATAATGCCCCATGCAGGATGTCAGCTCTCCCCCATATAATGCCCCATGCAGGATGTCACCTCTCCCCCCATATAATACCCCATGCAGGATGTGACCTCTCCCCCCTATATAACACCCCATGCAGGATGTCACCTCTCCCCCATATAATGGCCCATGTAGGATGTCACCTCTACCCCATATAATGCCCCATGTAGGATGTGACCTCTCCACCCATATAATGCCCCATGTAGGATGTGACCTCTCCCCTCATATAATGCCCCATGTAGGATGTCACCTCTCCCCCATATAATGCCCCATGTAGGATGTGACCTCTCCCCCCATATAATGCCCCATGTAGGATGTGACCTCTCCCCCCATATAATGCCCCATGCAGGATGTCAGCTCTCCCCCATATAATGCCCCATGTAGGATGTGACCTCTCCCCCCATATAATGCCCCATGTAGGATGTCACCTCTCCCCCCCATATAATGCCCCATGCAGGATGTGACCTCTCCCCCCATATAATGCCCCATGTAGGATGTGACCTCTCCCCCATATAATGCCCTATGCAGGAAGTCACCTCTCCCCCCATATAATGCCCCATGCAGGATGTCACCTCTCCCCCATATAATGCCCCATGTAGGATGTCACCTCTCCCCCATATAATGCTTCATGCAGGATGTGACCTCTCCCCCTATATAATGCCCCATGCAGGAATTCACCTCTCCCCCCATATAATGCCCCATGCAGGATGTGACATCTCCCCCCATATAATGCCCCATGCAGGATTTCACCTCTCCCCCCATATAATGCCCCATGCAGGATGTGACCTCCCCCCCTATATAATACCCCATGCAGGATGTCACCTCTCCCCCATATAATGCCCCATGTAGGATGTGACCTCTCCCCCATATAATGCCCCATGTAGGATGTGACCTCTCCCCCCATATAATGCCCCATGTAGGATGTCACTTCTCCCCCCCTTATAATGCCCCATGCAGGATGTCACCTCTTCCCCATATAATGCCCCATGCAGGATGTTGCCTCTCCCCCCATATAATGCCCCATGCAGGATGTCACCTCTCCCCCATATAATGCCCCATGTAGGATGTCACCTCTCCCCCATATAATGCTCCATGCAGGATGTGACCTCTCCCCCCATATAATGCCCCATACAGGATGTCACCTCTCCCCCCCCCATATAATGCCCCATGCAAGATGTCACCTCTCCCACCATATAATGCCCCATGCAGGAAGTCACCTCTCCTCCCCATATAATGCCCCATGCATGATATCACCTCTCCCCCATATAATGCCCCATGTAGGATGTCACCTCTCCCCCATATAATGCTCCATGCAGGATGTGACCTCTCCCCCCATATAATACCCCATGCAGGAAGTCACCTCTCCCCCCATATAATGCCCCATGCAGGATGTGACCTCTCCCCCCATATAATGCCCCATGCAGGATGTCACCTCTCCCCCCATATAATACCCCATGCAGGATCTGACCTCTCCCCCCTATATAACACCCCATGCAGGATGTCACCTCTCACCCATATAATGCCCCATGTAGGATGTCACCTCTCCCCCATATAATGCCTCATGTAGGATGTGACCTCTCCCCCCATATAATGCCCCATGTAGGATGTGACCTCTCCCCCCTTACAATGCGCCATGTAGGATGTCACCTCTCCCCCATATAATGCCCCATGTAGGATGTGTCCTCTCCCCCCATATAATGTCCCATGTAGGATGTCACCTCTCCCCCCATATAATGCCCCATGCAGGATGTCAGCTCTCCCCCATATAATGCCCCATGCAGGATGTCACCTCTCCCCCCATATAATACCCCATGCAGGATGTCACCTCTCCCCCCTATATAACACCCCATGCAGGATGTCACCTCTCCCCCATATAATGCCCCATGTAGGATGTCACCTCTCCCCCATATAATGCCCCATGTAGGATGTGACCTCTCCCCCCATATAATGCCCCATGTAGGATGTGACCTCTCCCCCCATATAATGCCCCATGTAGGATGTGACCTCTCCCGCCATATAATGCCCCATGCAGGATGTCACCTCTCCCCCATATAATGGCCCATGTAGGATGTCACCTCTCCTCCCATATAACGCCCCATGTAGGATGTCACCTCTCCCCCCATATAATGCCCCATGTAGGATGTCACCTCTCCCCCCCTTATAATGCCCCATGCAGGATGTCACCTCTTCCCCATATAATGCCCCATGCAGGATGTGGCCTATCCCCCCATATAATGCCCCATGCAGGATGTCACCTCTCCCTCATATAATGCCCCATGTAGGATGTCACCTCTCCCCCATATAATGCTCCATGCAGGATGTGACCTCTCCCCCCATATAATGCCCCATACAGGATGTCACCTCTCCCCCCCCCATATAATGCCCCATGCAAGATGTCACCTCTCCCACCATATAATGCCCCATGCAGGAAGTCACCTCTCCTCCCCATATAATACCCCATGCATGATATCACCTCTCCCCCATATAATGCCCCATGTAGGATGTCACCTCTCCCCCCATATAATGCCCCATGCAGGAAGTCACCTCTCCCCCCATATAATGCCCCATGCAGGATGTGACCTCTCCCCCCATATAATGCCCCATGCAGGATGTCACCTCTCCCCCCATATAATACCCCATGCAGGATGTGACCTCTCCCCCATATATAACACCCCATGCAGGATGTCACCTCTCCCCCATATAATGCCCCATGTAGGATGTCACCTCTCCCCCATATAATGCCCCATGTAGGATGTGACCTCTCCCCCCATATAATGCCCCATGTAGGATGTGACCTCTCCCCCCATATAATGCCCCATGTAGGATGTGACCTCTCCCCCCATATAATGCCCCATGTAGGATGTGACCTCTCCCCCCATATAATGCCCCATGCAGGATGTCACCTCTTCCCCATATAATGCCCCATGCAGGATGTGGCCTCTCCCCCCATATAATGCCCCATGCAGGATGTCACCTCTCCCTCATATAATGCCCCATGTAGGATGTCACCTCTCCCCCATATAATGCTCCATGCAGGATGTGACCTCTCCCCCCATATAATGCCCCATACAGGATGTCACCTCTCCCCCCCCCATATAATGCCCCATGCAAGATGTCACCTCTCCCACCATATAATGCCCCATGCAGGAAGTCACCTCTCCTCCCCATATAATGCCCCATGCATGATATCACCTCTCCCCCATATAATGCCCCATGTAGGATGTCACCTCTCCCCCCATATAATGCCCCATGCAGTAAGTCACCTCTCCCCCCATATAATGCCCCATGTAGGATGTGACCTCTCCCCCCATATAATGCCCCATGCAGGATGTCACCTCTCCCCCCATATAATACCCCATGCAGGATGTGACCTCTCCCCCCTATATAACACCCCATGCAGGATGTCACCTCTCCCCCATATAATGCCCCATGTAGGATGTCACCTCTCCCCCATATAATGCCCCATGTAGGATGTGACCTCTCACCCCATATAATGCCCCATGTAGGATGTGACCTCTCCCCCCTTATAATGCGCCATGTAGGATGTCACCTCTCCCCCATATAATGCCCCATGTAGGATGTGACCTCTCCCCCCATATAATGTCCCATGTAGGATGTGACCTCTCCCCCCATATAATGCCCCATGCAGGATGTCAGCTCTCCCCCATATAATGCCCCATGCAGGATGTCACCTCTCCCCCCATATAATACCACATGCAGGATGTGACCTCTCCCCCCTATATAACACCCCATGCAGGATGTGACCTCTCCCCCATATAATGCCCCATGTAGGATGTCACCTCTCCCCCATATAATGCCCCATGTAGGATGTGACCTCTCCCCCCATATAATGCCCCATGTAGGATGTGACCTCTCCCCCCATATAATGCCCCATGTAGGATGTCATCTCTCCCCCATATAATACCCCATGTAGGATGTGACCTCTCCCCCCATATAATGCCCCATGTAGGATGTGACCTCTCCCCCCATATAATGCCCCATGCAGGATGTCAGCTCTCCCCCATATAATGCCCCATGTAGGATGTCACCTCTCCCCCCATATAATGCCCCATGTAGGATGTCACCTCTCCCCCCCATATAATGCCCCATGCAGGATGTGACCTCTCCCCCCATATAATGCCCCATGTAGGATGTGACCTCTCCCCCCATATAATGCCCCATGCAGGAAGTCACCTCTCCCCCCCATATAATGCCGTATGCAGGATGTCACCTCTCCCCCATATAATGCCCCATGTAGGATGTCACCTCTCCCCCATATAATGCTCCATGCAGGATGTGACCTCTCCCCCTATATAATGCCCCATGCAGGATTTCACCTCTCCCCCCATATAATGCCCCATGCAGGATGTGACCTCCCCCCCTATATAATACCCCATGCAGGATGTCACCTCTCCCCCATATAATGCCCCATGTAGGATGTGACCTCTCCCCCATATAATGCCCCATGTAGGATGTGACCTCTCCCCCCATATAACGCCCCATGTAGGATGTGACCTCTCCCCCCATATAATGCCTCATGTAGGATGTCACCTCTCCTCCATGTAATGCCACATGTAGGATGTGACCTCTCCCCCCATATAATGCCCCATGTAGGATGTGACCTCTCCCGCCATATAATGCCCCATGCAGGATGTCACCTCTCCCCCATATAATGCCCCATGTAGGATGTCACCTCTCCCCCCATATAATGCCCCATGTAGGATGTCACCTCTCCCCCCATATAATGCCCCATGTAGGATGTCACCTCTCCCCCCTTATAATGCCCCATGCAGGATGTCACCTCTTCCCCATATAATGCCCCATGCAGGATGTGACCTCTCCCCCCATATAATGCCCCATGCAGGATGTCACCTCTCCCCCATATATTGCCCCATGTAGGATGTCACCTCTCCCCCATATAATGCTCCATGCAGGATGTGACCTCTCCCCCCATATAATGCCCCATGCAGGATGTCACCTCTCCCCCCCCATATAATGCCCCATGCAAGATGTCACCTCTCCCTCCATATAATGCCCCATGCAGGAAGTCACCTCTCCTCCCCATATAATGCACCATGCAGGATATCACCTCTCCCCCCATATAATGCCCCATGTAGGATGTCACCTCTCTCCCATATAATGCTCCATGCAGGATGTGACCTCTCCCCCCATATAATGCCCCATGCAGGAAGTCACCTCTCCCCCCATATAATGCCCCATGCAGGATGTGACCTCTCCCCCCATATAATGCCCCATGCAGGATGTCACCTCTCCCCCCATATAATACCCCATGCAGGATGTGACCACTCCCCCCTATATAACACCCCATGCAGGATGTCACCTCTCCCCCATGTATTGCCCCATGTAGGATGTCACCTCTCCCCCATATAATGCCCCATGTAGGATGTGACCTCTCCCCCCATATAATGCCCCATGTAGGATGTGACCTCTCCCCCCTTATAATGCGCCATGTAGGATGTCACCTCTCCCCCATATAATGCCCCATGTAGGATGTGACCTCTCCCCCCATATTATGCCCCATGTAGGATGTGACCTCTCCCCCCATATAATGCCCCATGCAGGATGTCAGCTCTCCCCCATATAATGCCCCATGTAGGATGTGACCTCTCCCTCCATATAATGCCCCATGTAGGATGTGACCTCTCCCCCCTTATAATGCGCCATGTAGGATGTCACCTCTCCCCCATATAATGCCCCATGTAGGATGTGACCTCTCCCCCCATATAATGCCCCATGTAGGATGTGACCTCTCCCCCCATATAATGCCCCATGTAGGATGTGACCTCTCCCGCCATATAATGCCCCATGCAGGATGTCACCTCTCCCCCATATAATGCCCCATGTAGGATGTCACCTCTCCTCCCATATAATGCCCTATGTAGGATGTCACCTCTCCCCCCATATAATGCCACATGTAGGATGTCACCTCTCCCCCCCTTATAATGCCCCATGCAGGATGTCACCTCTTCCCCATATAATGCCCCATGCAGAATGTGGCCTCTCCCCCCATATAATGCCCCATGCAGGATGTCACCTCTCCCCCCATATAATGCCCCATGCAGGATGTCACCTCTCCCTCATATAATGCCCCATGTAGGATGTCACCTCTCCCCCATATAATGCTCCATGCAGGATGTGACCTCTCCCCCCATATAATGCCCCATACAGGATGTCACCTCTCCCCCCCCCATATAATGCCCCATGCAAGATGTCACCTCTCCCACCATATAATGCCCCATGCAGGAAGTCACCTCTCCTCCCCATATAATGCCCCATGCATGATATCACCTCTCCCCCATATAATGCCCCATGTAGGATGTCACCTCTCCCCCATATAATGCCCCATGCAGGAAGTCACCTCTCCCCCCATATAATGCCCCATGCAGGATGTGACCTCTCCCCCCATATAATGACCCATGCAGGATGTCACCTCTCCCCCCATATA
Organism: Phyllobates terribilis; assembly: GCF_046119375.1. NCBI lineage: Eukaryota > Metazoa > Chordata > Amphibia > Anura > Dendrobatidae > Phyllobates > Phyllobates terribilis. The sequence goes on from NW_027362765.1 coordinate 80,170,139, forward strand.
ATACCCCATGCAGGATGTGACCTCTCCCCCCTATATAACACCCCATGCAGGATGTCACCTTTCCCCCATATAATGCCCCATGTAGGATGTCACCTCTCCCCCATATAATGCCCAATGTAGGATGTGACCTCTCCCCCCATATAATGCCCCATGTAGGATGTGACCTCTCCCCCCTTATAATGCGCCATGTAGGATGTCACCTCTCCCCCATATAATGCCCCATGTAGGATGTGACCTCTCCCCCCATATAATGTCCCATGTAGGATGTGACCTCTCCCCCCATATAATGCCCCATGCAGGATGTCAGCTCTCCCCCATATAATGCCCCATGCAGGATGTCACCTCTCCCCCCATATAATACCCCATGCAGGATGTGACCTCTCCCCCCTATATAACACCCCATGCAGGATGTCACCTCTCCCCCATATAATGCCCCATGTAGGATGTCACCTCTCCCCCATATAATGCCCCATGTAGGATGTGACCTCTCCCCCCATATAATGCCCCATGTAGGATGTGACCTCTCCCCCCATATAATGCCCCATGTAGGATGTCATCTCTCCCCCATATAATACCCCATGTAGGATGTGACCTCTCCCCCCATATAATGCCCCATGTAGGATGTGACCTCTCCCCCCATATAATGCCCCATGCAGGATGTCAGCTCTCCCCCATATAATGCCCCATGTAGGATGTCACCTCTCCCCCCATATAATGCCCCATGTAGGATGTCACCTCTCCCCCCCATATAATGCCCCATGCAGGATGTGACCTCTCCCCCCATATAATGCCCCATGTAGGATGTGACCTCTCCCCCCATATAATGCCCCATGCAGGAAGTCACCTCTCCCCCCCATATAATGCCCTATGCAGGATGTCACCTCTCCCCCATATAATGCCCTATGTAGGATGTCACCTCTCCCCCATATAATGCTCCATGCAGGACGTGAGCTCTCCCTCTATATAATGCCCCATGCAGGAAGTCACCTCTCCCCCCATATAATGCCCCATGCAGGATGTGACCTCTCCCCCCATATAATGCCCCATGCAGGATTTCACCTCTCCCCCCATATAATGCCCCATGCAGGATGTGACCTCCCCCCTATATAATACCCCATGCAGGATGTCACCTCTCCCCCATATAATGCCCCATGTAGGATGTGACCTCTCCCCCATATAATGCCCCATGTAGGATGTGACCTCTCCCCCCATATAACGCCCCATGTAGGATGTGACCTCTCCCCCCATATAATGCCTCATGTAGGATGTCACCTCTCCCCCATATAATGCCCCATGTAGGATGTGACCTCTCCCCCCATATAATGCCCCATGTAGGATGTGACCTCTCCAGCCATATAATACCCCATGCAGGATGTCACCTCTCCCCCATATAATGCCCCATGTAGGATGTCACCTCTCCCCCCATATAATGCCCCATGTAGGATGTCACCTCTCCCCCCATATAATGCCCCATGTAGGATGTCACTTCTCCCCCCCTTATAATGCCCCATGCAGGATGTCACCTCTTCCCCATATAATGCCCCATGCAGGATGTGACCTCTCCCCCCATATAATGCCCCATGCAGGATGTCACCTCTCCCCCATATAATGCCCCATGTAGGATGTCACCTCTCCCCCATATAATGCTCCATGCAGGATGTGACCTCTCCCCCCATATAATGCCCCATGCAGGATGTCACCTCTCCCCCCCATATAATGCCCCATGCAAGATGTCACCTCTCCCTCCATATAATGCCCCATGCAGGAAGTCACCTCTCCTCCCCATATAATGCCCCATGCAGGATATCACCTCTCACCCCATATAATGCCCCATGTAGGATGTCAACTCTCTCCCATATAATGCTCCATGCAGGATGTGACCTCTCCCCCCATATAATGCCCCATGCAGGAAGTCACCTCTCCCCCCATATAATGCCCCATGCAGGATGTGACCTCTCCCCCCATATAATGCCCCATGCAGGATGTCACCTCTCCCCCCATATAATACCCCATGCAGGATGAGACCACTCCCCCCTATATAACACCCCATGCAGGATGTCACCTCTCCCCCATGTATTGCCCCATGTAGGATGTCACCTCTCCCCCATATAATGCCCCATGTAGGATGTGACCTCTCCCCCCATATAATGCCCCATGTAGGATGTGACCTCTCCCCCCATATTATGCCCCATGTAGGATGTGACCTCTCCCCCCATATAATGCCCCATGTAGGATGTGACCTCTCCCCCCTTATAATGCGCCATGTAGGATGTCACCTCTCCCCCATATAATGCCCCATGTAGGATGTGACCTCTCCCCCCATATAATGTCCCATGTAGGATGTGACCTCTCCCCCCATATAATGCCCCATGCAGGATGTCAGCTCTCCCCCATATAATGCCCCATGCAGGATGTCACCTCTCCCCCCATATAATACCCCATGCAGGATGTGACCTCTCCCCCCTATATAACACCCCATGCAGGATGTCACCTCTCCCCCATATAATGCCCCATGTAGGATGTCACCTCTCCCCCATATAATGCCCCATGTAGGATGTGACCTCTCCCCCCATATAATGCCCCATGTAGGATGTGACCTCTCCCCCCATATAATGCCCCATGTAGGATGTCATTTCTCCCCCATATAATACCCCATGTAGGATGTGACCTCTCCCCCCATATAATGCCCCATGTAGGATGTGACCTCTCCCCCCATATAATGCCCCATGCAGGATGTCAGCTCTCCCCCATATAATGCCCCATGTAGGATGTCACCTCTCCCCCCATATAATGCCCCATGTAGGATGTCACCTCTCCCCCCCATATAATGCCCCATGCAGGATGTGACCTCTCCCCCCATATAATGCCCCATGTAGGATGTGACCTCTCCCCCCATATAATGCCCCATGCAGGAAGTCACCTCTCCCCCCCATATAATGCCCTATGCAGGATGTCACCTCTCCCCCATATAATGCCCTATGTAGGATGTCACCTCTCCCCCATATAATGCTCCATGCAGGACGTGACCTCTCCCCCTATATAATGCCCCATGCAGGAAGTCACCTCTCCCCCCATATAATGCCCCATGCAGGATGTGACCTCTCCCCCCATATAATGCCCCATGCAGGATTTCACCTCTCCCCCCATATAATGCCCCATGCAGGATGTGACCTCCCCCCTATATAATACCCCATGCAGGATGTCACCTCTCCCCCATATAATGCCCCATGTAGGATGTGACCTCTCCCCCATATAATGCCCCATGTAGGATGTGACCTCTCCCCCCATATAACGCCCCATGTAGGATGTGACCTCTCCCCCCATATAATGCCTCATGTAGGATGTCACCTCTCCCCCATATAATGCCCCATGTAGGATGTGACCTCTCCCCCCATATAATGCCCCATGTAGGATGTGACCTCTCCCGCCATATAATACCCCATGCAGGATGTCACCTCTCCCCCATATAATGCCCCATGTAGGATGTCACCTCTCCCCCCATATAATGCCCCATGTAGGATGTCACCTCTCCCCCCATATAATGCCCCATGCAGGATGTCACCTCTTCCCCATATAATGCCCCATGCAGGATGTGACCTCTCCCCCCATATAATGTCCCATGCAGGATGTCACCTCTCCCCCATATAATGCCCCATGTAGGATGTCACCTCTCCCCCATATAATGCTCCATGCAGGATGTGACCTCTCCCCCCATATAATGCCCCATGCAGGATGTCACCTCTCCCCCCCATATAATGCCCCATGCAAGATGTCACCTCTCCCTCCATATAATGCCCCATGCAGGAAGTCACCTCTCCTCCCCATATAATGCCCCATGCAGGATATCACCTCTCCCCCCATATAATGCCCCATGTAGGATGTCACCTCTCTCCCATATAATGCTCCATGCAGGATGTGACCTCTCCCCCCATATAATGCCCCATGCAGGAAGTCACCTCTCCCCCCATATAATGCCCCATGCAGGATGTGACCTCTCCCCCCATATAATGCCCCATGCAGGATGTCACCTCTCCCCCCATATAATACCCCATGCAGGATGTGACCACTCCCCCCTATATAACACCCCATGCAGGATGTCACCTCTCCCCCATGTATTGCCCCATGTAGGATGTCACCTCTCCCCCATATAATGCCCCATGTAGGATGTGACCTCTCCCCCCATATAATGCCCCATGTAGGATGTGACCTCTCCCCCCTTATAATGCGCCATGTAGGATGTCACCTCTCCCCCATATAATGCCCCATGTAGGATGTGACCTCTCCCCCCATATTATGCCCCATGTAGGATGTGACCTCTCCCCCCATATAATGCCCCATGCAGGATGTCAGCTCTCCCCCATATAATGCCCCATGTAGGATGTGACCTCTCCCCCCATATAATGCCCCATGTAGGATGTCACCTCTCCCCCCATATAATGCCCCATGCAGGATATCACCTCTCCCCCATTTAATGCCCCATGCAGGATGTCACCTCTCCCCCATATAATGCTCCATGCAGGATGTGACCTCTCCCCCCATATAATGCCCCATGCAGGATGTCACCTCTCCCCCCATATAATGCCCCATGCAGGATGTGACCACTCACCCCATATAATGCCCCATGCAGGATGTCACCTCTCCCCCCATATAATGCCCCATGTAGGATGTGACCTCTCCCGCCATATAATGCCCCATGCAGGATGTCACCTCTCCCCCATATAATGCCCTAAGTAGGATGTCACCTCTTCCCCCATATAATGCCCCATGCAGGATGTGACCTCTCCCACCATATAATGCCCCATGTAGGATTTCACCTCTCCCCCCCTTATAATGCCCCATGCAGGATGTCACCTCTTCCCCATATAATGCCCCATGCAGGATGTGACCTCTCCCCCAATATAATGCCCCATGCAGGATGTCACCTCTCTCCCATATAATGCCCAATGTAGGATGTCACCTCTCCCCCATATAATGCTCCATGCAGGATGTGACCTCTCCCCCCATATAATGCCACATGCAGGATGTCACCTCCCCCCCCCATATAATGCCCCATGCAAGATGTCACCTCTCCCTCCATATAATGCCCCATGCAGGAAGTCACCTCTCCTCCCCATATAATGCCCCATGCAGGATATCACCTCTCCCCCATATAATGCCCCATGTAGGATGTCACCTCTCCCCCATATAATGCTCCATGCAGGATGTGACCTCTCCCCCCATATAATGCCCCATGCAGGAAGTCACCTCTACCCCCATATAATGCCGCATGCAGGATGTGACCTCTCCCCCCATATAATGCCCCATGCAGGATGTCACCTCTCCCCCATATAATGCCCCATGCCGGATGTCACCTCTCCCCCATATAATGCCCCATGTAGGATGTGACCTCTCCCCCCATATAATGCCCCATGTAGGATGTGACCTCTCCCCCCTTATAATGCGCCATGTAGGATGTCACCTCTCCCCCATATAATGCCCCATGTAGGATGTGACCTCTCCCCCCATATAATGCCCCATGTAGGATGTGACCTCTCCCCCCATATAATGCCCCATGCAGGATGTCAGCTCTCGCCCATATAATGCCCCATGTAGGATGTGACCTCTCCCCCCATATAATGCCCCATGTAGGATGTCACCTCTCCCCCCCATATAATTCCCCCTGCAGGATGTGACCTCTCCCGCCATATAATGCCCCATGTAGGATGTCACCTCCCCCCCCCCATATAATGCCCCATGCAGGATGTCACCTCTCCCCCATATAATGCCCCATGTAGGATGTCACCTCTCCCCCCATATAATGCCCCATGCAGGAAGTCAACTCTCCCCCCCATATAATGCCCCATGCAGGATGTCACCTCTCCCCCATATAATGCCCCATGTAGGATGTCACCTCTCCCCTATATAATGCTCCATGCAGGATGTGACCTCTCCCCCCATATAATGCCCCATGCAGGAAGTCACCTCTCCCCCCATATAATGCCCCATGCAGGATGTGACCTCTCCCCCCATATAATGCCTCATATAGGATGTCACCTCTCCCCCATATAATGCCCCATGTAGGATGTGACCTCTCCCCCCATATAATGCCCCATGTTGGATGTGACCTCTCCCCCCATATAATGCCCCATGCAGGATGTCACCTCTCCCCCATATAATGCCCCATGTAGGATGTCACCTCTCCTCCCATTTAATGCCCCACGTAGGATGTCACCTCTCCCCCCCCATATAATGCCCCATGCAGGATGTGACCTCTCCCCCCATATAATGCCCCATGTAGGATGTCACCTCTCCCCCCCTTATAATGCCCCATGCAGGATGTCACCTCTTCCCCATATAATGCCCTATGCAGGATGTGACCTCTCCCCCCATATAATGCCCCATGCAGGATGTCACCTCTCCCCCATATAATGGCCCATGTAGGATGTCACCTCTCCCCCATTTAATGCTCCATGCAGGATGTGACCTCTCCCCCCATATAATGTCCCATGCAGGATGTCACCTCTCCACCATATAATGCCCCATGCAGGATGTGACCTCTCCCCCCATATAATGCCCCATGTAGGATTTCACATCTCCCCCCATATAATGCCCCATGTAGGATGTCACCTCTCCCCCATATAATGGCCCATGTAGGATGTCACCTCTCCCACCCATATAATGCCCCATGCAGGATGTTACCTCTCCCCCCATATAATGCCCCATGTAGGATGTGACCTCTCCCCCCATATATAATGCCCCATGTGGGATGTCACCTCTCCCCCCATATAATGCCCCATGCAGGAAGTCACCTCTCTCCCCCATATAATGCCCCATGTAGGATGTCATCTCTCCCCCCATATAATGCCCCATGCAGGAAGTCACCTTTCCCCTCCATATAATGCCCCATGCAGGAAGTCACCTCTCCCCCTCATATAATGCCCCATGTAGGATGTCACCTCTCCCCCCATATAATGCCCCATGCAGGAAGTCACCTCTCTCCCCCATATAATGCCCCATGTAGGATGTCACCTCTCCCCCCATATAATGCCCTATGCAGGATGTCACCTCTCCCCCATATAATGCCCCATGTAGGATGTCACCTCTCCCCCATATAATGCTCCATGCAGGATGTGACCTCTCCCCCCATATAATGCCCCATGCGGGAAGTCACCTCTCCCCCCATATAATGCCCCATGCAGGATGTGACCTCTCCCCCCATATAATGCCCCATGCAGGATTTCACCTCTCCCCCCATATAATGCCCCATGCAGGATGTGACCTCCCCCCCTGTATAATACCCCATGCAGGATGTCACCTCTCCCCCATATAATGCCCCATGTAGGATGTGACCTCTCCCCCCATATAATGCCCCATGTAGGATTTGACCTCTCCCCCCATATAATGCCCCATGTAGGATGTCACCTCTCCCCCATATAATGCCCCATGTAGGATGTGACCTCTCCCCCCATATAATGCCCCATGTAGGATGTGACCTCTCCCCCCATATAATGCCCCATGTAGGATTTGACTTCTCCCCCCATATAATGCCCCATGTACGATGTCACCTCTCCCCCCCATATAATGCCCCATGCAGGATGTGACCTCTCCCCCCATATAATGCCCCATGTAGGATGTCACCTCTCCCCCCCTTATAATGCCCCATGCAGGATGTAACCTCTTCCCCATATAATGACTCATGCAGGATGTGACCTCTCCCCCCATATAATGCCCCATGCAGGATGTCTCCTCTCCCCCATATAATGCCCCATGTAGGATGTCACCTCTCCCCCATTTAAATGCTCCATGCAGGATGTGACCTCTCCCCCCATATAATGTCCCATGCAGGATGTCACCTCTCCCCCATATAATGCCCCATGCAGGATGTGACCTCTCCCCCCATATAATGCCCCATGTAGGATGTGACCTCTCCCCCCATATAATGCCCCATGTAGGATGTCACCTCTCCCCCATATAATGGCCCATGTAGGATGTCACCTCTCCCCCCCATATAATGCCCCATGTAGGATGTGACCTCTCCCCCCCATATAATGCCCCATGTAGGATGTGACCTCCCCCCCATATAATGCCCCATGCAGGATGTCACCTCTCCCCCATATAATGCCCCATGTAGGATGTCACCTCTCCCCCATATAATGCCCCATGTAGGATGTGACCTCTCCCCCCATATAATGTCCCATGTAGGATGTGACCTCTCCCCCCATATAATGCCCCATGCAGGATGTCAGCTCTCCCCCATATAATGCCCCATGCAGGATGTCACCTCTCCCCCCATATAATACCCCATGCAGGATGTGACCTCTCCCCCCTATATAACACCCCATGCAGGATGTCACCTCTCCCCCATATAATGCCCCATGTAGGATGTCACCTCTCCCCCATATAATGCCCCATGTAGGATGTGACCTCTCCCCCCATATAATGCCCCATGTAGGATGTGACCTCTCCCCCCATATAATGCCCCATGTAGGATGTCATCTCTCCCCCATATAATACCCCATGTAGGATGTGACCTCTCCCCCCATATAATGCCCCATGTAGGATGTGACCTCTCCCCCCATATAATGCCCCATGCAGGATGTCAGCTCTCCCCCATATAATGCCCCATGTAGGATGTCACCTCTCCCCCCATATAATGCCCCATGTAGGATGTCACCTCTCCCCCCCATATAATGCCCCATGCAGGATGTGACCTCTCCCCCCATATAATGCCCCATGTAGGATGTGACCTCTCCCCCCATATAATGCCCCATGCAGGAAGTCACCTCTCCCCCCCATATAATGCCCTATGCAGGATGTCACCTCTCCCCCATATAATGCCCTATGTAGGATGTCACCTCTCCCCCATATAATGCTCCATGCAGGACGTGACCTCTCCCCCTATATAATGCCCCATGCAGGAAGTCACCTCTCCCCCCATATAATGCCCCATGCAGGATGTGACCTCTCCCCCCATATAATGCCCCATGCAGGATTTCACCTCTCCCCCCATATAATGCCCCATGCAGGATGTGACCTCCCCCCTATATAATACCCCATGCAGGATGTCACCTCTCCCCCATATAATGCCCCATGTAGGATGTGACCTCTCCCACATATAATGCCCCATGTAGGATGTGACCTCTCCCCCCATATAACGCCCCATGTAGGATGTGACCTCTCCCCCCATATAATGCCTCATGTAGGATGTCACCTCTCCCCCATATAATGCCCCATGTAGGATGTGACCTCTCCCCCCATATAATGCCCCATGTAGGATGTGACCTCTCCCGCCATATAATACCCCATGCAGGATGTCACCTCTCCCCCATATAATGCCCCATGTAGGATGTCACCTCTCCCCCCATATAATGCCCCATGTAGGATGTCACCTCTCCCCCCATATAATGCCCCATGTAGGATGTCACCTCTCCCCCCCTTATAATGCCCCATGCAGGATGTCACCTCTTCCCCATATAATGCCCCATGCAGGATGTGACCTCTCCCCCCATATAATGCCCCATGCAGGATGTCACCTCTCCCCCATATAATGCCCCATGTAGGATGTCACCTCTCCCCCATATAATGCTCCATGCAGGATGTGACCTCTCCCCCCATATAATGCCCCATGCAGGATGTCACCTCTCCCCCCCATATAATGCCCCATGCAAGATGTCACCTCTCCCTCCATATAATGCCCCATGCAGGAAGTCACCTCTCCTCCCCATATAATGCCCCATGCAGGATATCACCTCTCCCCCCATATAATGCCCCATGTAGGATGTCACCTCTCTCCCATATAATGCTCCATGCAGGATGTGACCTCTCCCCCCATATAATGCCCCATGCAGGAAGTCACCTCTCCCCCCATATAATGCCCCATGCAGGATGTGACCTCTCCCCCCATATAATGCCCCATGCAGGATGTCACCTCTCCCCCCATATAATACCCCATGCAGGATGTGACCACTCCCCCCTATATAACACCCCATGCAGGATGTCACCTCTCCCCCATGTATTGCCCCATGTAGGATGTCACCTCTCCCCCATATAATGCCCCATGTAGGATGTGACCTCTCCCCCCATATAATGCCCCATGTAGGATGTGACCTCTCCCCCCTTATAATGCGCCATGTAGGATGTCACCTCTCCCCCATATAATGCCCCATGTAGGATGTGACCTCTCCCCCCATATTATGCCCCATGTAGGATGTGACCTCTCCCCCCATATAATGCCCCATGCAGGATGTCAGCTCTCCCCCATATAATGCCCCATGTAGGATGTGACCTCTCCCCCCATATAATGCCCCATGTAGGATGTCACCTCTCCCCCCATATAATGCCCCATGCAGGATATCACCTCTCCCCCATTTAATGCCCCATGCAGGATGTCACCTCTCCCCCATATAATGCTCCATGCAGGATGTGACCTCTCCCCCCATATAATGCCCCATGCAGGATGTCACCTCTCCCCCCATATAATGCCCCATGCAGGATGTGACCACTCACCCCATATAATGCCCCATGCAGGATGTCACCTCTCCCCCCATATAATGCCCCATGTAGGATGTGACCTCTCCCGCCATATAATGCCCCATGCAGGATGTCACCTCTCCCCCATATAATGCCCTATGTAGGATGTCACCTCTTCCCCCATATAATGCCCCATGCAGGATGTGACCTCTCCCACCATATAATGCCCCATGTAGGATTTCACCTCTCCCCCCCTTATAATGCCCCATGCAGGATGTCACCTCTTCCCCATATAATGCCCCATGCAGGATGTGACCTCTCCCCCAATATAATGCCCCATGCAGGATGTCACCTCTCTCCCATATAATGCCCAATGTAGGATGTCACCTCTCCCCCATATAATGCCGCATGCAGGATGTGACCTCTCCCCCCATATAATGCCCCATGCAGGATGTCACCTCTCCCCCATATAATGCCCCATGCCGGATGTCACCTCTCCCCCATATAATGCCCCATGTAGGATGTGACCTCTCCCCCCATATAATGCCCCATGTAGGATGTGACCTCTCCCCCCTTATAATGCGCCATGTAGGATGTCACCTCTCCCCCATATAATGCCCCATGTAGGATGTGACCTCTCCCCCCATATAATGCCCCATGTAGGATGTGACCTCTCCCCCCATATAATGCCCCATGCAGGATGTCAGCTCTCGCCCATATAATGCCCCATGTAGGATGTGACCTCTCCCCCCATATAATGCCCCATGTAGGATTTCACCTCTCCCCCCCATATAATTCCCCCTGCAGGATGTGACCTCTCCCCCCATATAATGCCCCATGTAGGATGTCACCTCCCCCCCCCCATATAATGCCCCATGCAGGATGTCACCTCTCCCCCATATAATGCCCCATGTAGGATGTCACCTCTCCCCCCATATCATGCCCCATGCAGGAAGTCAACTCTCCCCCCCATATAATGCCCCATGCAGAATGTCACCTCTCCCCCATATAATGCCCCATGTAGGATGTCACCTCTCCCCTATATAATGCTCCATGCAGGATGTGACCTCTCCCCCCATATAATGCCCCATGCAGGAAGTCACCTCTCCCCCCATATAATGCCCCATGCAGGATGTGACCTCTCCCCCCATATAATGCCTCATATAGGATGTCACCTCTCCCCCATATAATGCCCCATGTAGGATGTGACCTCTCCCCCCATATAATGCCCCATGTTGGATGTGACCTCTCCCCCCATATAATGCCCCATGCAGGATGTCACCTCTCCCCCATATAATGCCCCATGTAGGATGTCACCTCTCCTCCCATTTAATGCCCCACGTAGGATGTCACCTCTCCCCCCCCATATAATGCCCCATGCAGGATGTGACCTCTCCCCCCATATAATGCCCCATGTAGGATGTCACCTCTCCCCCCCTTATAATGCCCCATGCAGGATGTCACCTCTTCCCCACATAATGCCCTATGCAGGATGTGACCTCTCCCCCCATATAATGCCCCATGCAGGATGTCACCTCTCCCCCATATAATGGCCCATGTAGGATGTCACCTCTCCCCCATTTAATGCTCCATGCAGGATGTGACCTCTCCCCCCATATAATGTCCCATGCAGGATGTCACCTCTCCACCATATAATGCCCCATGCAGGATGTGACCTCTCCCCCCATATAATGCCCCATGTAGGATTTCACCTCTCCCCCCATATAATGCCCCATGTAGGATGTCACCTCTCCCCCATATAATGGCCCATGTAGGATGTCACCTCTCCCACCCATATAATGCCCCATGCAGGATGTTACCTCTCCCCCCATATAATGCCCCATGTAGTATGTGACCTCTCCCCCCATATATAATGCCCCATGTGGGATGTCACCTCTCCCCCCATATAATGCCCCATGCAGACAGTCACCTCTCTCCCCCATATAATGCCCCATGTAGAATGTCACCTCTCCCCCCCATATAATGCCCCATGCAGGAAGTCACCTCTCCCCCATATAATGCCCCATGTAGGATGTCACCTCTCCCCCCCCCATATAATGCCCCATGTAGGATGTCACCTCTCCCCCCATATAATGCCCCATGCAGGATGTCACCTCTCCCCCCCATATAATGCCCCATGTAGGATGTCATCTCTCCCCCCATATAATGCCCCATGCAGGAAGTCACCTTTCCCCTCCATATAATGCCCCATGCAGGAAGTCACCTCTCCCCCTCATATAATGCCCCATGTAGGATGTCACCTCTCCCCCCATATAATGCCCCATGCAGGAAGTCACCTCTCTCCCCCATATAATGCCCCATGTAGGATGTCACCTCTCCCCCCATATAATGCCCTATGCAGGATGTCACCTCTCCCCCATATAATGCCCCATGTAGGATGTGACCTCTCCCCCATATAATGCTCCATGCAGGATGTGACCTCTCCCCCCATATAATGCCCCATGCGGGAAGTTACCTCTCCCCCCATATAATGCCCCATGCAGGATGTGACCTCTCCCCCCATATAATGCCCCATGCAGGATTTCACCTCTCCCCCCATATAATGCCCCATGCAGGATGTGACCTCCCCCCCTGTATAATACCCCATGCAGGATGTCACCTCTCCCCCATATAATGCCCCATGTAGGATGTGACCTCTCCCCCCATATAATGCCCCATGTAGGATTTGACCTCTCCCCCCATATAATGCCCCATGTAGGATGTCACCTCTCCCCCATATAATGCCCCATGTAGGATGTGACCTCTCCCCCCATATAATGCCCCATGTAGGATGTGACCTCTCCCCCCATATAATGCCCCATGTAGGATTTGACTTCTCCCCCCATATAATGCCCCATGTACGATGTCACCTCTCCCCCCAATATAATGCCCCATGCAGGATGTGACCTCTCCCCCCATATAATGCCCCATGTAGGATGTCACCTCTCCCCCCCTTATAATGCCCCATGCAGGATGTAACCTCTTCCCCATATAATGACTCATGCAGGATGTGACCTCTCCCCCCATATAATGCCCCATGCAGGATGTCACCTCTCCCCCATATAATGCCCCATGTAGGATGTCACCTCTCCCCCATTTAAATGCTCCATGCAGGATGTGACCTCTCCCCCCATATAATGTCCCATGCAGGATGTCACCTCTCCCCCATATAATGCCCCATGCAGGATGTGACCTCTCCCCCCATATAATGCCCCATGTAGGATGTGACCTCTCCCCCCATATAATGCCCCATGTAGGATGTCACCTCTCCCCCATATAATGGCCCATGTAGGATGTCACCTCTCCCCCCCATATAATGCCCCATGTAGGATGTGACCTCTCCCCCCCATATAATGCCCCATGTAGGATGTGACCTCCCCCCCATATAATGCCCCATGCAGGATGTCACCTCTCCCCCATATAATGCCCCATGTAGGATGTGACCTCTCCCCCCATATAATGCCCCATGCAGGAAGTCACCTCTCCCCCCCATATAATGCCCCATGCAGGATGTCACCTCTCCCCCATATAATGACCCATGTAGGATGTCACCTCTCCCCCATATAATGCTCCATGCAGGATGTGACCTCTCCCCCCATATAATGCCCCATGCGGGAAGTCACCTCTCCCCCCATATAATGCCCCATGCAGGATGTGACCTCTCCCCCCATATAATGCCCCATGCAGGATTTCACCTCTCCCCCCATATAATGCCCCATGCAGGATGTGACCTCCACCCCTATATAATACCCCATGCAGGATGTCACCTCTCCCCCATATAATGCCCCATGTAGGATGTCACCTCTCCCCCATATAATGCCCCATGTAGGATGTGACCTCTCCCCCCATATAATGCCCCATGTAGGATGTGACCTCTCCCCCCATATAATGCCCCATGTACGATGTCACCTCTACCCCCCATATAATGCCCCATGCAGGATGTGACCTCTCCCCCCATATAATGCCCCATGTAGGATGTCACCTCTCCCCCCCTTATAATGCCCCATGCAGGATGTCACCTCTTCCCCATATAATGACCCATGCAGGATGTGACCTCTCCCCCCATATAATGCCCCATGTAGGATTTGACCTCTCCCCCCATATAATGCCCCGTGTACGATGTCACCTCTCCCCCCCATATAATGCCCCATGCAGGATGTGACCTCTCCCCCCCTTATAATGCCCCATGCAGGATGTCACCTCTTCCCCATATAATGACCCATGCAGGATGTGACCTCTCCCCCCATATAATGCCCCATGCAGGATGTCACCTCTCCCCCATATAATGCCCCATGTAGGATGTCACCTCTCCCCCATTTAAATGCTCCATGCAGGATGTGACCTCTCCCCCCATATAATGTCCCATGCAGGATGTCACCTCTCCCCCATATAATGCCCCATGCAGGATGTGACCTCTCCCCCCATATAATGCCCCATGTAGGATGTGACCTCTCCTCCCATATAATGCCCCATGTAGGATGTCACCTCTCCCCCATATAATGGCCCATGTAGGATGTCACCTCTCCCCCCCATACAATGCCCCATGCAGGATGTGACCTCTCCCCCCATATAATGCCCCATGTAGGATGTGACCTCTCCCCCCATATAATGCCCCATGTAGGATGTCACCTCTCCCCATATAATGGCCCATGTAGGATGTCACCTCTCCCCCCCATATAATGCCCCTTGCAGGAAGTCACCTCTCCCCCATATAATGCCCCATGTAGGTTGTCACCTCTCCCCCCATATAATGCCCCATGTAGGATGTCACCTCCCCCCCCATATAATGCCCCATGCAGGATGTCACCTCTCCCCCCCATATAATGCCCCATGTAGGATGTCACCTCTCCCCCCATATAATGCCCCATGCAGGAAGTCTCCTCTCTCCCCCATATAATGCCCCATGTAGGATGTCACCTCTCCCCCCATATAATGCCCCATGCAGGATGTCACCTCTCCCCCATATAATGCCCCATGCAGGATGTCACCTCTCCCCCCATATAATGCCCCATGTAGGATGTCACCTCTCCCCTCCATATAATGCCCCATGCAGGATGTCACCTCTCCCCCCATATAATGCCCCATGCAGGATGTCACCTCTCCCCCCATATAATGCCCCATGCAGGATGTCACCTCTCCCCCATATAATGCCCCATGTAGGATGTCACCTCTCCCCCATATAATGCCCCATGTAGGATGTCACCTCTCCCCCCATATAATACCCCATGCAGGAAGTCACCTCTCCCCCCCATATAATGCCCCATGCAGGATGTCACCTCTCCCCCATATAATGCTCCATGTAGGATGTCACCTCTCCCCCCCATATAATGCCCCATGCAGGAAGTCATATCCCCTGTATATCCATCCCCCCATAGTGCCCCATGCAGGTCCCCTATGGCCCCATACAAAATAAAAAAATCCAATACTCAGCTCCCTTCTCAGCTGCTTCTCTGGACTCCAGCGTAGCCCGCATGTTGACGCTGTGCACTGTGACCGGTCAGGAGAGAGCGCGGTGTAAAGACGTCACCGCGCACTCTTACCTGAGACGTCACAGAGCATCAGCGGAATACACAGGAGCTGCTGCGCAGGCACAGGGAGGGGTAAGTATGACGCCGGGGTCCTGATCGAGCGGGGGGAGGGACGGGAGGATAGGAGAGGGGAAAGGGGAGGGGAGAGGAGGGGAGGGGAGGGGTAAGTATGACGCCGGGTGCCGGGGTCCTGATCGAGCCGGGGGAGGGACGGGAGGAGAGCGGAGGGGAGGGGCGTCACACTTGTCCTCGGGAGATCAGCGGCAGTAGCCGCTGATCTTCCGACGATAGCCGCATGTAGGTCAGCGGCGCCTGCGGTCGGGGGACGTATGCTGCGAGTAGCTGGCTGCATCTCCCGGCTGCATGGCCGCTGACCTCCGTGCCGCACATGAGCCGCTAACGGCCGCCATGTTTTTCAGAAATGCCGAGCTGCTGATTGGCCGCGGCCGGACCAATCAGCGACCCGGGATTTCCAGGACAGACAGACAAGACAGACAGAAAGACAGACAGATAGACAGACAGACAGACAAGACAGACAAACGGGATAAGACAATTATATAGTAGATAATTCTGTCCCCTATGTACAAGAATATAACTACCATAATACTGCTCCTATGTACAAGAATATAACTACTATAATACTGCTCCTATATACAAGAATATAACTACTATAATACTGCCCCCTATGTACAAGAATATAACTACTATAATAGTGCCCCCTATGTACAAGAATATAACTACTAAAATACTGTTCCCATGTACAAGAATATAACTACTATAATACTGCTCCTATGTACAAGAATATAACTACTATAATACTGCCCCCTATGTACAAGAATATAACTACTATAATATTGCCTATGTACAAGAATATAACTACTATAATATTGCCCCCTATGTACAAGAATATAACTACTATAATACTGCCCCCTATGTACAAGAATATAACTACTATAATACTGCCCCCTATGTACAAGAATATAACTACTATAATACTGCTTCTATGTACAAGAATATAACTACTATAATATTGCCTATGTACAAGAATATAACTACTATAATATTGCCCCCTATGTACAAGAATATAACTACTATAATACTGCCCCCTATGTACAAGAATATAACTACTATAATACTGCCCCCTAAGTACAAGAATATAACTATTATAACACTGTCTCTATGTACAAGAATATAACTACTATAATACTGCGACCTATGTACAAGAATATAACTACTATAATACTGCTCCTATGTACAAGAATATAATTACTATAATACTGCCCCTATGTACAAGAATATAACTACTATAATACTGTTCCTATGTACAAGAATATAACCACTATAATTCTACCCCCTATGTACAAGAATATAACTACTATAATACTGTCCCTATGTATAAGAATATAACTACTATAATACTGCTCCTATGTACAAAAATATAACTACTATAATACTGCCCCCATGTACAAGAAAATAACTACTATAATACTGCTTCTATGTACAAGAATATAACTACTATAATACTGCCCCTATGTACAAGAATATAACTACTATAATACTGCTCCTATGTACAAGAATATAACCACTTTAATACTGCCCCCTATGTACAAGAATATAACTACTATAATACTGTCCCTATGTATAAGAATATAACTACTATAATACTGTTCCTATGTACAAGAATATAACTACTAAAATACTGCCCCTATGTACAAGAATATAACTACTATAATACTGCCCCTTTGTACAAGAATATAACTACTATAATACTGCTTCTATGTACAAGAATATAACTACTATAATATTGCCTATGTACAAGAATATAACTACTATAATATTGCCCCCTATGTACAAGAATATAACTACTATAATATTGCCCCCTATGTACAAGAATATAACTACTATAATACTGCTCCTATGTACAAGAATATAACTACTATAACACTGTCTCTATGTACAAGAATATAACTACTATAATACTGCGACCAATGTACAAGAATATAACTACTATAATACTGCTCCTATGTACAAGAATATAATTACTATAATACTGCCCCTATGTACAAGAATATAACTACTATAATACTGTTCCTATGTACAAGAATATAACCACTATAATTCTGCCCCCTATGTACAAGAATATAACTACTATAATACTGTCCCTATGTATAAGAATATAACTACTAAAATACTGCTCCTATGTACAAAAATATAGCTACTATAATACTACCCCCTATGTACAAGAATGTAACTACTATAATACTAATCCTATGTACAAGAATATAACTACTATAATACTGCCCCTATGTACAAGAATATAACTACTATAATACTGCTCCTATGTACAAGAATATAACCACTATAATACTGCCCCCTATGTACAAGAATATAACTACTATAATACTGTCCCTATGTATAAGAATATAACTACTATAATACTGTCCCTATGTACAAGAATATAACTACTATAATACTGCTCCTATGTTCAAGAATATAACTACTATAATACTGCCCCTATGTACAAGAATATAACTACTATAATACTGCTCCTATGTACAAGAATATAACTACTATAATACTGCTCCTATGTACAAGAATATAACTACTATAATACTGCTCCTATGTACAAGAATATAACTTCTTCAATACTGCTCCTATGTACAAAAATATAACTACTATAATACTGCCCCCTATGTACAATAATATAACTACTATAACACTGCCCCCTATGTACAAGAATATAACTACTATAAAACTGCCCCTATGTACAAGAATATAACTACTATAATACTGTCCCTATGTATAAGAATATAACTACTATAATACTGCCCCTTTGTACAAGAATATAACTACTATAATACTGCTCCTATGTACAAGAATATAACTACTATAATACTGCTCCTATGTACAAGAATATAACTACTATAATACTGCTCCTATGTACAAGAATATAACTGCTACAATACTGCCCCCTATGTACAAGAATATAACTGCTATAATACTGCTCCTATGTACAAGAATATAACTACTATAATACTGCCCCTATGTACAAGAATATAACTACTATAACACCGCTCCTATGGACAAGAATATAACTACTATAATACTGCCTCCTATGTAAAACTCCTATGTAAAAGAATATCACTACTATAATACTGCCCCCTATGAAAAAAAATATAACTACTATAATACTGCTCCTTTGTACAAGAATATAACTACTATAATACTGCGCCCTATGTACAAGAATATAACTACTATAATATTGCCCCCTATTTACAAGAATATAACTTCTACAATACTGCTCCTATGTACAAGAATATAACTACTATAATACTGCCCCCTATGTACATGAATATAACTATTGTAATACTGCCCCCTATGTACAAGAATATAGCTACTATAATACTGCACCTATGTACAAGAATATAATTACTATAATACTGCCCCTATGTACAGGAATATAACTACTACAATACTGCCCCTATGTACAAGAATATAGCTACTATAATACTGCCCCTTATGTACAAGAATATAACTACTATAATACTGCCCCCTGTATACAAGAATATAACTACTATAATATTGCCCCTATGTACAAGAATATATCTACTATAATACTGCCCCCTATGAACAAGAATATAACTACTATAATGCTGCCCCTTTGTACAAGAATATAACTACTATAATACAGCCCCTATGTACAAGAATATAACTACTATAATACTGCTCCTATGTACAAGAATATAACTTCTACAATACTGCTCCTATGTACAAAAATATAACTACTATAATACTGCCCCCTATGTGCAAC
Organism: Phyllobates terribilis; assembly: GCF_046119375.1. Lineage (NCBI taxonomy): Eukaryota > Metazoa > Chordata > Amphibia > Anura > Dendrobatidae > Phyllobates > Phyllobates terribilis. The sequence continues at coordinate 80,189,927 of NW_027362765.1, forward strand.
AATATAGCTACCATAATACTGCTCCTATGTACAAGAATATAACTACTATAATACTGCCTCCTATGTACAAGAATATAACTACTATAATACTGTCCCTATGTATAAGAATATAACTACTATAATACTGTCCCTATGTACAAGAATATAACTACTATAATACTGCTCCTATGTTCAAGAATATAACTACTATAATACTGCCCCTATGTACAAGAATATAACTACTATAATACTGCTCCTATGTACAAGAATATAACTACTATAATACTGCTCCTATGTACAAGAATATAACTACTATAATACTGCTCCTATGTACAAGAATATAACTTCTTCAATACTGCTCCTATGTACAAAAATATAACTACTATAATACTGCCCCCTATGTACAATAATATAACTACTATAACACTGCCCCCTATGTACAAGAATATAACTACTATAACACTGCCCCTATGTACAAGAATATAACTACTATAATACTGTCCCTATGTATAAGAATATAACTACTATAATACTGCCCCTTTGTACAAGAATATAACTACTATAATGCTGCTCCTATGTACAAGAATATAACTACTATAATACTGCTCCTATGTACAAGAATATAACTACTATAATACTGCTCCTATGTACAAGAATATAACTGCTACAATACTGCCCCCTATGTACAAGAATATAACTGCTATAATACTGCTCCTATGTACAAGAATATAACTACTATAATACTGCCCCTATGTACAAGAATATAACTACTATAATACCGCTCCTATGGACAAGAATATAACTACTATAATACTGCCTCCTATGTAAAACTCCTATGTAAAAGAATATCACTACTATAATACTGCCCCCTATGAAAAAAATATAACTACTATAATACTGCTCCTTTGTACAAGAATATAACTACTATAATACTGCGCCCTATGTACAAGAATATAACTACTATAATATTGCCCCCTATTTACAAGAATATAACTTCTACAATACTGCTCCTATGTACAAGAATATAACTACTATAATACTGCCCCCTATGTACATGAATATAACTATTGTAATACTGCCCCCTATGTACAAGAATATAGCTACTATAATACTGCACCTATGTACAAGAATATAATTACTATAATACTGCCCCTATGTACAGGAATATAACTACTACAATACTGCCCCTATGTACAAGAATATAGCTACTATAATACTGCCCCTTATGTACAAGAATATAACTACTATAATACTGCCCCCTGTATACAAGAATATAACTACTATAATATTGCCCCTATGTACAAGAATATATCTACTATAATACTGCCCCCTATGAACAAGAATATAACTACTATAATGCTGCCCCTTTGTACAAGAATATAACTACTATAATACAGCCCCTATGTACAAGAATATAACTACTATAATACTGCTCCTATGTACAAGAATATAACTTCTACAATACTGCTCCTATGTACAAAAATATAACTACTATAATACTGCCCCCTATGTGCAACAATATAGCTACCATAATACTGCTCCTATGTACAAGAATATAACTACTATAATACTGCCTCCTATGTACAAGAATATAACTGCTATAATACTGCCCCCTATGTACAAGAATATAACTACTATAATACTGCTCCTATGTACAAGAATATAACTACTATAATACTGCCCCTATGTAGAAGAATATAACTACTATAATACCGCTCCTATGGACAAGAATATAACTACTATAATACTGCCTCCTATGTAAAACTCCTATGTAAAAGAATATCACTACTATAATACTGCCCCCTATGAAACAAAATATAACTACTATAATACTGCTCCTTTGTACAAGAATATAACTACTATAATACTGCCCCCTATGTACAAGAATATAACTACTATAATATTGCCCCCTATTTACAAGAATATAACAACTATAATACTGCCCCTTATGTACAAGAATATAACTACTATAATACTGCTCCTATTTGCAAGAATATAACTACTATAATACTGCACCTATGTACAAGAATATAATTACTATAATACTGCCCCTATGTACAGGAATATAACTACTACAATACTGCCCCTATGTACAAGAATATAACTACTATAATACTGCCCCTTATGTACAAGAATATAACTACTATAATGCTGCCTCCTATGTGCAAGAACATAATTACTATAATACTGCCTATATATAAAAATAGAACTACTATAATGCTGCCTCTTATGTACAAGAATATAACTACTATAATACTGCCTATATATAAGAATAGAACTACTATAATACTGCTCCTATGTATTATAATATAACTACTATAATACTGCCCCCTGTGTACAAGAATATAACTACTATAATACTGCCTCCTATGTACAAGTATATAACTACTATAAGACTGCTCCCTATGTACAAGAATATAACTACTATAATACTGCCTCCTATGTACAAGTATATAACTACTATAATACTGCCCCTATATACAAGAATATAACTACTATAATACTGCTACTATGTACAAGAATATAACTACTATAATACTGCCTCCTATGTACAAGAATATAATTACTATAATAGTGCCACTATGTACAAGAATAAAACTACTATAATGATGCCTCCTATGAACAAGAATATAACTACTATAATACTGCCCCTATGTACGAGAATATAACTACTATAATACTACTCCTATGCACAAGAATATAACTACTATAATACTGCTCCCATGTATTATAATATAGCTACTATGATACTGCCCCTTGTGTACAAGAATATTACTACTATAATGCTGCCTCCTATGTACAAGTATTTAACTGCTGTAATACTGCCCCCTATGTACAAGAATATAACTACTATTATACTGACCCCTATGTACAAGAATATAACTAATATAATACTGTCCCCTATGTACAAGAATATAACTACTATAATACTGCTCCTATATATTATAATATAACTACTATAATAATGCCCCCTGTGTACAAGAATATAACTACTATAAGACTGCCTCCTATGTACAAGTATATAACTACTATAAGACTGCTCCCTATGTACAAGAATATAACTACTATAATACTGCCCCTGTATACAAGAATGTAACTACTATAATACTGCCCCCTATGTGCAAGAATATAACTACTATAATACTGCCTCCTATGTACAAGAATATAACTACTATAATACTGCCCCTTATGTACAATAATATAACTACTATAATACTGCTCCTATGTACAAGAATATAAATACTATAATACTGCTCCCTATGTACAAGAATATAACTACTATAATACTGCTCCTATGTATTATAATATAACTACTATAATACTGCCCCCTGTGTACAAGAATATAACTACTATAATACTGCCCCCTATGTGCAAGAATATAACTACTATAATACTGCCTCCTGTTTACAAGAATATAACTACTATAATACTGCCCGCTATGTACAAGAATATAACTACTATAATACTGTCCTCTATGTACAAGAATATAACTACTATAATACTGCCCCTATGTACAAGAATATACCTACTATAATACTGCCCCCTATGTGCAAGAATATGACTTCTATAATACTGCCCCCTATGTACAAGAATATATGTACTATAATACTGCCTCTATGTACAAGAATATAACTACTATAATACTGCCTCTATGTACAAGAATATACCTACTATAATACTGCCCCCTATGTGCAAGAATATGACTTCTATAATACTGCCCCCTATGTACAAGAATATAAGTACTATAATACTGCCCCTTATATACAAGAATATAACTACTATAATACTGCCTCCTATGTACAAGAATATAACTACTATAATACTGCCTCCTATGTACAAGAATATAACTACTATAATACTGCTCCTATGTACAAGAATATAACTACTATAATACTGCTCCTATGTACATAAATATAACTACTATAATACTGCTCCTATGTACAAGAATATAACTACTATAATACTGCTCCCTATGTACAAGAATATAACTACTATAATACTGCCTCCTATGTACAAGTATATAACTACTATAATACTGCCCCTATGTATAAGAATATAACTGCTATACTACTGCTCCTATGTACAAGAATATAACTACTATAATACTGCTCCTATGTACAAGAATATAACTACTATAATACTGCCACTATGTACAGGAATATAACTACTATAATACTGCTTCCTATGTACAGGAATATAACTACTATAATACGGCCTCCTATGTACAAGAATATAACTGCTATAATACTGCTCCTATGTACAAGAATATAACTGCTATAATACTGCTCCTATGTACAAGAATATAACTACTATAATACTGCTCCTATGTACAAGAATATAACTACTATAATACTGCTCCTATGTATAAGAATATAACTGCTATAATACTGCTCCTATGTACAAGAATATAACTACTATAATACTGCTCCTATGTACAAGAATATAACTACTATAATACTGCCACTATGTACAGGAATATAACTACTATAATACTGCTTACTATGTACAGGAATATAACTACTATAATACGGCCTCCTATGTACAAGAATATAACTGCTATAATACTGCTCCTATGTACAAGAATATAACTGCTATAATACTGCTCCTATGTACAAGAATATAACTACTATAATACTGCTCCTATGTACAAGAATATAACTACTATAATACTGCCACTATGTAGAGGAATATAACTACTATAATACTGCTTCCTATGTACAGGAATATAACTACTATAATACTGCCTCCTATGTACAAGAATATAACTACTATACTACGGCCTCCTATGTACAAGAATATAACTACTATAATACTGCCCCCTATGTACAAGAATATAACTACTATAATACTGCCCCCTATGTACAAGAATATAACTACTATAACACTGCCCCTATGTACAGGAATATAACTACTATAATACTGCCCCCTATGTACAAGAATATAACTACTATAATACCGCTCCTATGTACAGGAATATTACTACTATAATACTGCCCCTATGTACAAGAATATATCTACTGTAATACTGCTCCTATGTACAAGAATATACCTACAATAATACTGCCCCTATGTACAAGAATATAACTACTATAATACTGCCACCTATGTACAAGAATATACCTACTATAATACTGCCTCCTATGTACAAGAATATAACTGCTATAATACTGTTCCTATGTACAAGAATATAACTACTATAATACTGCCCCCTATGTACAAGAATATAACTACTATAATACTGCTCCTATGTACAAGAATATAACTACTATAACACTGCCCCTATGTACAGGAATATAACTACTATAATACTACCCCCTATGTACAAGAATATAATTACTATAATACTGCCTCCTATGTACAAGAATATAACTACTATAATACTGCTCCTATGTACAAGAATATAACCACTATAATACTGCCCCCTATGTACAAGAATATAACTACTATAATACTGTCCCTAAGTATAAGAATATAACTACTATAATACTGTCCCTATGTACAAGAATATAACTACTATAATACTGCTCCTATGTTCAAGAATATAACTACTATAATACTGCCCCTATGTACAAGAATATAACTACTATAATACTGCTCCTATGTACAAGAATATAACTACTATAATACTGCTCCTATGTACAAGAATATAACTACTATAATACTGCTCCTATGTACAAGAATATAACTTCTTCAATACTGCTCCTATGTACAAAAATATAACTACTATAATACTGCCCCCTATGTACAATAATATAACTACTATAACACTGCCCCCTATGTACAAGAATATAACTACTATAACACTGCCCCTATGTACAAGAATATAACTACTATAATACTGTCCCTATGTATAAGAATATAACTACTATAATACTGCCCCTTTGTACAAGAATATAACTACTATAATACTGCTCCTATGTACAAGAATATAACTACTATAATACTGCTCCTATGTACAAGAATATAACTACTATAATACTGCTCCTATGTACAAGAATATAACTTATACAATACTGCTCCTATCTAGAAAAATATAACTACTATAATACTGCCCCCAATGTGCAAGAATATAACTACCATAATACTGCTCCTATGTACAAGAATATAACTACTATAATACTGCCTCCTATGTACAAGAATATAACTGCTACAATACTGCCCCCTATGTACAAGAATATAACTACTATAATACTGCTCCTATGTACAAGAATATAACTACTATAACACTGCCCCTATGTACAAGAATATAACTACTATAATACCGCTCCTATGGACAAGAATATAACTACTATAATACTGCCTCCTATGTAAAACTCCTATGTAAAAGAATATCACTACTATAATACTGCCCCCTATGAAAAAAAATATAACTACTATAATACTGCTCCTTTGTACAAGAATATAACAACTATAATACTGCGCCCTATGTACAAGAATATAACTACTATAAAATTGCCCCCTATCTACAAGAATATAACAACTATAATACTGTCCCTTATGTACAAGAATATAACTACTATAATACTGCTCCTATTTGCAAGAATATAACTTCTACAATACTGCTCCTATGTACAAGAATATAACTACTATAATACTGCCCCCTATGTACATGAATATAACTATTGTAATACTGCCCCCTATGTACAAGAATATAGCTACTATAATACTGCACCTATGTACAAGAATATAATTACTATAATACTGCCCCTATGTACAGGAATATAACTACTACAATACTGCCCCTATGTACAAGAATATAGCTACTATAATACTGCCCCTTATGTACAAGAATATAACTACTATAATACTGCCCCCTGTATACAAGAATATAACAACTATAATATTGCCCCTATGTACAAGAATATATCTACTATAATACTGCCCCCTATGAACAAGAATATAACTACTATAATGCTGCCCCTTTGTACAAGAATATAACTACTATAATACTGCCCTTATGTACAAGAATATAACTACTATAATACTGCTCCTATGTACAAGAATATAACTTCTACAATACTGCTCCTATGTCCAAAAATATAACTACTATAATACTGCCCCCTATGTGCAACAATATAGCTACCATAATACTGCTCCTATGTACAAGAATATAACTACTATAATACTGCCTCCTTTGTACAAGAATATAACTGCTATAATACTGCCCCCTATGTACAAGAATATAACTACTATAATACTGCTCCTATGTACAAGAATATAACTACTATAATACTGCCCCTATGTAGAAGAATACAACTACTATAATACCGCTCCTATGGACAAGAATATAACTACTATAATACTGCCTCCTATGTAAAACTCCTATGTAAAAGAATATCACTACTATAATACTGCCCCCTATGAAACAAAATATAACTACTATAATACTGCTCCTTTGTACAAGAATATAACTACTATAATACTGCCCCCTATGTACAAGAATATAACTACTATAATATTGCCCCCTATTTACAAGAATATAACAACTATAATACTGCCCCTTATGTACAAGAATATAACTAATATAATACTGCTCCTATTTGCAAGAATATAACTTCTACAATATTGCTCCTATGTACAAGAATATAACTACTATAATACTGCCCCCTATGTACATGAATATAACTATTATAATACTGCCCCCTATGTACAAGAATATAACTACTATAATACTGCACCTATGTACAAGAATATAATTACTATAATACTGCCCCTATGTACAGGAATATAACTACTACAATACTGCCCCTATGTACAAGAATATAACTACTATAATACTGCCCCTTATGTACAAGAATATAACTACTATAATGCTGCCTCCTATGTGCAAGAACATAATTACTATAATACTGTCTATATATAAAAATAGAACTACTATAACGCTGCCTCTTATGTACAAGAATATAACTACTATAATACTGCCTATATATAAGAATAGAACTACTATAATACTGCTCCTATGTATTATAATATAACTACTATAATACTGCCCCCTGTGTACAAGAATATAACTACTATAATACTGCCTCCTATGTACAAGTATATAACTACTATAAGACTGCTCCCTATGTACAAGAATATAACTACTATAATACTGCCTCCTATGTACAAGTATATAACTACTATAATACTGCCCCTATATACAAGAATATAACTACTATAATACTGCTACTATGTACAAGAATATAACTACTATAATACTGCCTCCTATGTACAAGAATATAATTACTATAATAGTGCCACTATGTACAAGAATATAACTACTATAATGATGCCTCCTATGTACAAGAATATAACTACTATAATACTGCCACTATGTACGAGAATATAACTACTATAATACTGCTCCTATGTACAAGAATATAACTACTATAATACTGCTCCCATGTATTATAATATAGCTACTATAATACTGCCCCCTGTGTACAAGAATATTACTACTATAATACTGCCTCCTACGTACAAGTATTTAACTGCTGTAATACTGCCCCCTATGTACAAGAATATAACTACTATTATACTGACCCCTATGTACAAGAATATAACTACTATAATACTGTCCCCTATGTACAAGAATATAACTACTATAATACTGCTCCTATATATTATAATATAACTACTATAATAATGCCCCCTGTGTACAAGAATATAACTACTATAAGACTGCCTCCTATGTACAAGTATATAACTACTATAAGACTGCTCCCTATGTACAAGAATATAACTACTATAATACTGCCCCTGTATACAAGAATGTAACTACTATAATACTGCCCCCTATGTGCAAGAATATAACTACTATAATACTGCCTCCTATGTACAAGAATATAACTACTATAATACTGCCCCTTATGTACAATAATATAACTACTATAATACTGCTCCTATGTACAAGAATATAACTACTATAATACTGCTCCCTATGAACAAGAATATAACTACTATAATACTGCTCCTATGTATTATAATATAACTACTATAATACTGCCCCCTGTGTACAAGAATATAACTACTATAATACTGCCCCCTATGTGCAAGAATATAACTACTATAATACTGCCCGCTATGTACAAGAATATAACTACTATAATACTGTCCTCTATGTACAAGAATATAACTACTATAATACTGCCCCTATGTACATGAATATAACTACTATAATACTGACCTCTATGTACAAGAATATAACTACTACAATACTGCCTCTATGTAGAAGAATATACCCACTATAATACTGCCCCTATGTACAAGAATATAACTACTATAATACTGCCCCCTGTGTACAAGAATATAACTACTGTAATACTGCCCCTATGTACATGAATATAACTACTATAATGCTGACCTCTATGTACAAGAATATAACTACTACAATACTGCCTCTATGTAGAAGAATATACCCACTATAATACTGCCCCTATGTACAAGAATATAACTACTATAATACTGCCCCCTGTGTACAAGAATATAACTACTATAATACTGCCTCCTATGTGCAAGAATATAACTACTATAATACTGCCTCTATGTACAAGAATATAACTACTATAATACTGCCTCTATGTACAAGAATATACCTACTATAATACTGCCCCCTATGTGCAAGAATATAACTTCTATAATACTGCCCCCTATGTACAAGAATATAAGTACTATAATACTGCCCCTTATGTACAAGAATATAACTACTATAATACTGCCTCCTATGTGCAAGAATATAACTACTATAATACTGCCTCTATGTACAAGAATATAACTACTATAATACTGCCTCTATGTACAAGAATATACCTACTATAATACTGCCCCCTATGTGCAAGAATATAACTTCTATAATACTGCCCCCTATGTACAAGAATATAAGTACTATAATACTGCCCCTTATGTACAAGAATATAACTACTATAATATTGCCTCCTATGTACAAGAATATAACTACTATAATACTGCCTCCTATGTACAAGAATATAACTACTATAATACCGCTCCTATGGACAAGAATATAACTACTATAATACTGCCTCCTATGTAAAACTCCTATGTAAAAGAATATCACTACTATAATACTGCCCCCTATGAAAAAAAATATAACTACTATAATACTGCTCCTTTGTACAAGAATATAACTACTATAATACTGCGCCCTATGTACAAGAATATAACTACTATAATATTGCCCCCTATTTACAAGAATATAACAACTATAATACTGCCCCTATGTACAAGAATATAACTACTATAATACTGCTCCTATTTGCAAGAATATAACTTCTACAATACTGCTCCTATGTACAAGAATATAACTACTATAATACTGCCCCCTATGTACATGAATATAACTATTGTAATACTGCCCCCTATGTACAAGAATATAGCTACTATAATACTGCACCTATGTACAAGAATATAATTACTATAATACTGCCCCTATGTACAGGAATATAACTACTACAATACTGCCCCTATGTACAAGAATATAGCTACTATAATACTGCCCCTTATGTACAAGAATATAACTACTATAATACTGCCCCCTGTATACAAGAATATAACTACTATAATATTGCCCCTATGTACAAGAATATATCTACTATAATACTGCCTCCTATGTACAAGTATATAACTACTATAAGACTGCTCCCTATGTACAAGAATATAACTACTATAATACTGCCTCCTATGTACAAGTATATAACTACTATAATACTGCCCCTATATACAAGAATATAACTACTATAATACTGCTACTATGTACAAGAATATAACTACTATAATACTGCCTCCTATGTACAAGAATATAATTACTATAATAGTGCCACTATGTACAAGAATATAACTACTATAATGATGCCTCCTATGTACAAGAATATAACTACTATAATACTGCCACTATGTACGAGAATATAACTACTATAATACTGCTCCTATGTACAAGAATATAACTACTATAATACTGCTCCCATGTATTATAATATAGCTACTATAATACTGCCCCCTGTGTACAAGAATATTACTACTATAATACTGCCTCCTATGTACAAGTATTTAACTGCTGTAATACTGCCCCCTATGTACAAGAATATAACTACTATTATACTGACCCCTATGTACAAGAATATAACTACTATAATACTGTCCCCTATGTACAAGAATATAACTACTATAATACTGCTCCTATATATTATAATATAACTACTATAATAATGCCCCCTGTGTACAAGAATATAACTACTATAAGACTGCCTCCTATGTACAAGTATATAACTACTATAAGACTGCTCCCTATGTACAAGAATATAACTACTATAATACTGCCCCTGTATACAAGAATGTAACTACTATAATACTGCCCCCTATGTGCAAGAATATAACTACTATAATACTGCCTCCTATGTACAAGAATATAACTACTATAATACTGCCCCTTATGTACAATAATATAACTACTATAATACTGCTCCTATGTACAAGAATATAACTACTATAATACTGCTCCCTATGTACAAGAATATAACTACTATAATACTGCTCCTATGTATTATAATATAACTACTATAATACTGCCCCCTGTGTACAAGAATATAACTACTATAATACTGTCCTCTATGTGCAAGAATATAACTACTATAATACTGCCCGCTATGTACAAGAATATAACTACTATAATACTGTCCTCTATGTACAAGAATATAACTACTATAATACTGCCCCTATGTACATGAATATAACTACTATAATACTGACCTCTATGTACAAGAATATAACTACTACAATACTGCCTCTATGTAGAAGAATATACCCACTATAATACTGCCCCTATGTACAAGAATATAACTACTATAATACTGCCCCCTGTGTACAAGAATATAACTACTGTAATACTGCCCCTATGTACATGAATATAACTACTATAATACTGACCTCTATGTACAAGAATATAACTACTACAATACTGCCTCTATGTAGAAGAATATACCCACTATAATACTGCCCCTATGTACAAGAATATAACTACTATAATACTGCCCCCTGTGTACAAGAATATAACTACTATAATACTGCCTCCTATGTGCAAGAATATAACTACTATAATACTGCCTCTATGTACAAGAATATAACTACTATAATACTGCCTCTATGTACAAGAATATACCTACTATAATACTGCCCCCTATGTGCAAGAATATAACTTCTATAATACTGCCCCCTATGTACAAGAATATAAGTACTATAATACTGCCCCTTATGTACAAGAATATAACTACTATAATACTGCCTCCTATGTACAATAATATAACTACTATAACACTGCCCCCTATGTACAAGAATATAACTACTATAACACTGCCCCTATGTACAAGAATATAACTACTATAATACTGTCCCTATGTATAAGAATATAACTACTATAATACTGCCCCTTTGTACAAGAATATAACTACTATAATACTGCCCCCTATGTACAATAATATAACTACTATAACACTGCCCCCTATGTACAAGAATATAACTACTATAACACTGCCCCTATGTACAAGAATATAACTACTATAATACTGTCCCTATGTATAAGAATATAACTACTATAATACTGCCCCTTTGTACAAGAATATAACTACTATAATACTGCTCCTATGTACAAGAATATAACTACTATAATACTGCTCCTATGTACAAGAATATAACTACTATAATACTGCTCCTATGTACAAGAATATAACTTCTACAATACTGCTCCTATCTAGAAAAATATAACTACTATAATACTGCCCCCAATGTGCAAGAATATAACTACCATAATACTGCTCCTATGTACAAGAATATAACTACTATAATACTGCCTCCTATGTACAAGATTATAACTGCTACAATACTGCCCCCTATGTACAAGAATATAACTACTATAATACTGCTCCTATGTACAAGAATATAACTACTATAACACTGCCCCTATGTACAAGAATATAACTACTATAATACCGCTCCTATGGACAAGAATATAACTACTATAATACTGCCTCCTATGTAAAACTCCTATGTAAAAGAATATCACTACTATAATACTGCCCCCTATGAAAAAAAATATAACTACTATAATACTGCTCCTTTGTACAAGAATATAACAACTATAATACTGCGCCCTATGTACAAGAATATAACTACTATAAAATTGCCCCCTATCTACAAGAATATAACAACTATAATACTGCCCCTTATGTACAAGAATATAACTACTATAATACTGCTCCTATTTGCAAGAATATAACTTCTACAATACTGCTCCTATGTACAAGAATATAACTACTATAATACTGCCCCCTATGTACATGAATATAACTATTGTAATACTGCCCCCTATGTACAAGAATATAGCTACTATAATACTGCACCTATGTACAAGAATATAATTACTATAATACTGCCCCTATGTACAGGAATATAACTACTACAATACTGCCCCTATGTACAAGAATATAGCTACTATAATACTGCCCCTTATGTACAAGAATATAACTACTATAATACTGCCCCCTGTATACAAGAATATAACAACTATAATATTGCCCCTATGTACAAGAATATATCTACTATAATACTGCCCCCTATGAACAAGAATATAACTACTATAATGCTGCCCCTTTGTACAAGAATATAACTACTATAATACTGCCCTTATGTACAAGAATATAACTACTATAATACTGCTCCTATGTACAAGAATATAACTTCTACAATACTGCTCCTATGTACAAAAATATAACTACTATAATACTGCCCCCTATGTGCAACAATATAGCTACCATAATACTGCTCCTATGTACAAGAATATAACTACTATAATACTGCCTCCTTTGTACAAGAATATAACTGCTATAATACTGCCCCCTATGTACAAGAATATAACTACTATAATACTGCTCCTATGTACAAGAATATAACTACTATAATACTGCCCCTATGTAGAAGAATATAACTACTATAATACCGCTCCTATGGACAAGAATATAACTACTATAATACTGACTCCTATGTAAAACTCCTATGTAAAAGAATATCACTACTATAATACTGCCCCCTATGAAACAAAATATAACTACTATAATACTGCTCCTTTGTACAAGAATATAACTACTATAATACTGCCCCCTATGTACAAGAATATAACTAATATAATATTGCCCCCTATTTACAAGAATATAACAACTATAATACTGCCCCTTATGTACAAGAATATAACTACTATAATACTGCTCCTATTTGCAAGAATATAACTTCTACAATATTGCTCCTATGTACAAGAATATAACTACTATAATAGTGCCCCCTATATACATGAATATAACTATTATAATACTGCACCTATGTACAAGAATATAATTACTATAATACTGCCCCTATGTACAGGAATATAACTACTACAATACTGCCCCTATGTACAAGAATATAACTACTATAATACTGCCCCTTATGTACAAGAATATAACTACTATAATGCTGCCTCCTATGTGCAAGAACATAATTACTATAATACTGCCTATATATAAAAATAGAACTACTATAATGCTGCCTCTTATGTACAAGAATATAACTACTATAATACTGCCTATATATAAGAATAGAACTACTATAATACTGCTCCTATGTATTATAATATAACTACTATAATACTGCCCCCTGTGTACAAGAATATAACTACTATAATACTGCCTCCTATGTACAAGTATATAACTACTATAAGACTGCTCCCTATGTACAAGAATATAACTACTATAATACTGCCTCCTATGTACAAGTATATAACTACTATAATACTGCCCCTATATACAAGAATATAACTACTATAATACTGCTACTATGTACAAGAATATAACTACTATAATACTGCCTCCTATGTACAAGAATATAATTATTATAATAGTGCCACTATGTACAAGAATATAACTACTATAATGATGCCTCCTATGTACAAGAATATAACTACTATAATACTGCCCCTATGTACGAGAATATAACTACTATAATACTGCTCCTATGTACAAGAATATAACTACTATAATACTGCTCCCATGTATTATAATATAGCTACTATAATACTGCCCCCTGTGTACAAGAATATTACTACTATAATACTGCCTCCTACGTACAAGTATTTAACTGCTGTAATACTGCCCCCTATGTACAACAATATAACTACTATTATACTGACCCCTATGTACAAGAATATAACTACTATAATACTGTCCCCTATGTACAACAATATAACTACTATAATACTGCTCCTATATATTATAATATAACTACTATAATAATGCCCCCTGTGGACAAGAATATAACTACTATAAGACTGCCTCCTATGTACAAGTATATAACTACTATAAGACTGCTCCCTATGTACAAGAATATAACTACTATAATACTGCCCCTGTATACAAGAATGTAACTACTATAATACTGCCCCCTATGTGCAAGAATATAACTACTATAATACTGCCTCCTATGTACAAGAATATAACTACTATAATACTGCCCCTTATGTACAATAATATAACTACTATAATACTGCTCCTATGTACAAGAATATAACTACTATAATACTGCTCCCTATGTACAAGAATATAACTACTATAATACTGCTCCTATGTATTATAATATAACTACTATAATACTGCCCCCTGTGTACAAGAATATAACTACTATAATACTGCCCCCTATGTGCAAGAATATAACTACTATAATACTGCCCGCTATGTACAAGAATATAACTACTATAATACTGTCCTCTATGTACAAGAATATAACTACTATAATACTGCCCCTATGTACATGAATATAACTACTATAATACTGACCTCTATGTACAAGAATATAACTAATACAATACTGCCTCTATGTAGAAGAATATACCCACTATAATACTGCCCCTATGTGCAAGAATATAACTACTATAATACTGCCCCCTGTGTACAAGAATATAACTACTGTAATACTGCCCCTATGTACATGAATATAACTACTATAATACTGACCTCTATGTACAAGAATATAACTACTACAATACTGCCTCTATGTAGAAGAATATACCCACTATAATACTGCCCCTATGTACAAGAATATAACTACTATAATACTGCCTCCTGTGTACAAGAATATAACTACTATAATACTGCCTCCTATGTGCAAGAATATAACTACTATAATAATGCCTCTATGTACAAGAATATAACTACTATAATACTGCCTCTCTGTACAAGAATATACCTACTATAATACTGCCCCCTATGTGCAGGAATATAACTTCTATAATACTGCCCCCTATGTACAAGAATATAAGTACTATAATACTGCCCCTTATGTACAAGAATATAACTACTATAATACTGCCTCCTATGTGCAAGAATATAACTACTATAATACTGCCTCTATGTACAAGAATATAACTACTATAATACTGCCTCTATGTACAAGAATATACCTACTATAATACTGCCCCCTATGTGCAAGAATATAACTTCTATAATACTGCCCCCTATGTACAAGAATATAACTACTATAATATTGCCCCCTATTTACAAGAATATAACAACTATAATACTGCCCCTTATGTACAAGAATATAACTATTGTAATACTGCCCCCTATGTACAAGAATATAGCTACTATAATACTGCACCTATGTACAAGAATATAATTACTATAATACTGCCCCTATGTACAGGAATATAACTACTACAATACTGCCCCTATGTACAAGAATATAGCTACTATAATACTGCCCCTTATGTACAAGAATATAACTACTATAATACTGCCCCCTGTATACAAGAATATAACTACTATAATATTGCCCCTATGTACAAGAATATATCTACTATAATACTGCCCCCTATGAACAAGAATATAACTACTATAATGCTGCCCCTTTGTACAAGAATATAACTACTATAATACTGCCCCTATGTACAAGAATATAACTACTATAATACTGCTCCTATGTACAAGAATATAACTTCTACAATACTGCTCCTATGTACAAAAATATAACTACTATAATACTGCCCCCTATGTGCAACAATATAGCTACCATAATACTGCTCCTATGTACAAGAATATAACTACTATAATACTGCCTCCTATGTACAAGAATATAACTGCTTTAATACTGCCCCCTATGTACAAGAATATAACTACTATAATACTGCTCCTATGTACAAGAATATAACTACTATAATACTGCCCCTATGTAGAAGAATATAACTACTATAATACCGCTCCTATGGACAAGAATATAACTACTATAATACTGCCTCCTATGTAAAACTCCTATGTAAAAGAATATCACTACTATAATACTGCCCCCTATGAAACAAAATATAACTACTATAATACTGCTCCTTTGTACAAGAATATAACTACTATAATACTGCCCCCTATGTACAAGAATATAACTACTATAATATTGCCCCCTATTTACAAGAATATAACAACTATAATACTGCCCCTTATGTACAAGAATATAACTAATATAATACTGCTCCTATTTGCAAGAATATAACTTCTACAATATTGCTCCTATGTACAAGAATATAACTACTATAATACTGCCCCCTATGTACATGAATATAACTATTATAATACTGCCCCCTATGTACAAGAATATAACTACTATAATACTGCACCTATGTACAAGAATATAATTACTATAATACTGCCCCTATGTACAGGAATATAACTACTACAATACTGCCCCTATGTACAAGAATATAACTACTATAATACTGCCCCTTATGTACAAGAATATAACTACTATAATGCTGCCTCCTATGTGCAAGAACATAATTACTATAATACTGTCTATATATAAAAATAGAACTACTATAATGCTGCCTCTTATGTACAAGAATATAACTACTATAATACTGCCTATATATAAGAATAGAACTACTATAATACTGCTCCTATGTATTATAATATAACTACTATAATACTGCCCCCTGTGTACAAGAATATAACTACTATAATACTGCCTCCTATGTACAAGTATATAACTACTATAAGACTGCTCCCTATGTACAAGAATATAACTACTATAATACTGCCTCCTATGTACAAGTATATAACTACTATAATACTGCCCCTATATACAAGAATATAACTACTATAATACTGCTACTATGTACAAGAATATAACTACTATAATACTGCCTCCTATGTACAAGAATATAATTACTATAATAGTGCCACTATGTACAAGAATATAACTACTATAATGATGCCTCCTATGTACAAGAATATAACTACTATAATACTGCCACAATGTACGAGAATATAACTACTATAATACTGCTCCTATGTACAAGAATATAACTACTATAATACTGCTCCCATGTATTATAATATAGCTACTATAATACTGCCCCCTGTGTACAAGAATATTACTACTATAATACTGCCTCCTATGTACAAGTATTTAACTGCTGTAATACTGCCCCCTATGTACAAGAATATAACTACTATTATACTGACCCCTATGTACAAGAATATAACTACTATAATACTGTCCCCTATGTACAAGAATATAACTACTATAATACTGCTCCTATATATTATAATATAACTACTATAATAATGCCCCCTGTGTACAAGAATATAACTACTATAAGACTGCCTCCTATGTACAAGTATATAACTACTATAAGACTGCTCCCTATGTACAAGAATATAACTACTATAATACTGCCCCTGTATACAAGAATGTAACTACTATAATACTGCCCCCTATGTGCAAGAATATAACTACTATAATACTGCCTCCTATGTACAAGAATATAACTACTATAATACTGCCCCTTATGTACAATAATATAACTACTATAATACTGCTCCTACGTACAAGAATATAACTACTATAATACTGCTCCCTATGTACAAGAATATAACTACTATAATACTGCTCCTATGTATTATAATATAACTACTATAATACTGCCCCCTGTGTACAAGAATATAACTACTATAATACTGCCCCCTATGTGCAAGAATATAACTACTATAATACTGCCCGCTATGTACAAGAATATAACTACTATAATACTGTCCTCTATGTACAAGAATATAACTACTATAATACTGCCCCTATGTACATGAATATAACTACTATAATACTGACCTCTATGTACAAGAATATAACTACTACAATACTGCCTCTATGTAGAAGAATATACCCACTATAATACTGCCCCTATGTACAAGAATATAACTACTATAATACTGCCCCCTGTGTACAAGAATATAACTACTGTAATACTGCCCCTATGTACATGAATATAACTACTATAATACTGACCTCTATGTACAAGAATATAACTACTACAATACTGCCTCTATGTAGAAGAATATACCCACTATAATACTGCCCCTATGTACAAGAATATAACTACTATAATACTGCCCCCTGTGTACAAGAATATAACTACTATAATACTGCCTCCTATGTGCAAGAATATAACTACTATAATACTGCCTCTATGTACAAGAATATAACTACTATAATACTGCCTCTATGTACAAGAATATACCTACTATAATACTGCCCCCTATGTGCAAGAATATAACTTCTATAATACTGCCCCCTATGTACAAGAATATAAGTACTATAATACTGCCCCTTATGTACAAGAATATAACTACTATAATACTGCCTCCTATGTGCAAGAATATAACTACTATAATACTGCCTCTATGTACAAGAATATAACTACTATAATACTGCCTCTATGTACAAGAATATACCTACTATAATACTGCCCCCTATGTGCAAGAATATAACTTCTATAATACTGCCCCCTATGTACAAGAATATAAGTACTATAATACTGCCCCTTATGTACAAGAATATAACTACTATAATATTGCCTCCTATGTACAAGAATATAACTACTATAATACTGCCTCCTATTTACAAGAATATAACTACTATAATACCGCTCCTATGGACAAGAATATAACTACTATAATACTGCCTCCTATGTAAAACTCCTATGTAAAAGAATATCACTACTATAATACTGCCCCCTATGAAAAAAAATATAACTACTATAATACTGCTCCTTTGTACAAGAATATAACTACTATAATACTGCGCCCTATGTACAAGAATATAACTGCTATAATATTGCCCCCTATTTACAAGAATATAACAACTATAATACTGCCCCTATGTACAAGAATATAACTACTATAATACTGCTCCTATTTGCAAGAATATAACTTCTACAATACTGCTCCTATGTACAAGAATATAACTACTATAATACTGCCCCCTATGTACATGAATATAACTATTGTAATACTGCCCCCTATGTACAAGAATATAGCTACTATAATACTGCACCTATGTACAAGAATATAATTACTATAATACTGCCCCTATGTACAGGAATATAACTACTACAATACTGCCCCTATGTACAAGAATATAGCTACTATAATACTGCCCCTTATGTACAAGAATATAACTACTATAATACTGCCCCCTGTATACAAGAATATAACTACTATAATATTGCCCCTATGTACAAGAATATATCTACTATAATACTGCCTCCTATGTACAAGTATATAACTACTATAAGACTGCTCCCTATGTACAAGAATATAACTACTATAATACTGCCTCCTATGTACAAGTATATAACTACTATAATACTGCCCCTATATACAAGAATATAACTACTATAATACTGCTACTATGTACAAGAATATAACTACTATAATACTGCCTCCTATGTACAAGAATATAATTACTACAATAGTGCCACTATGTACAAGAATATAACTACTATAATGATGCCTCCTATGTACAAGAATATAACTACTATAATACTGCCACTATGTACGAGAATATAACTACTATAATACTGCTCCTATGTACAAGAATATAACTACTATAATACTGCTCCCATGTATTATAATATAGCTACTATAATACTGCCCCCTGTGTACAAGAATATTACTACTATAATACTGCCTCCTATGTACAAGTATTTAACTGCTGTAATACTGCCCCCTATGTACAAGAATATAACTACTATTATACTGACCCCTATGTACAAGAATATAACTACTATAATACTGTCCCCTATGTACAAGAATATAACTACTATAATACTGCTCCTATATATTATAATATAACTACTATAATAATGCCCCCTGTGTACAAGAATATAACTACTATAAGACTGCCTCCTATGTACAAGTATATAACTACTATAAGACTGCTCCCTATGTACAAGAATATAACTACTATAATACTGCCCCTGTATACAAGAATGTAACTACTATAATACTGCCCCCTATGTGCAAGAATATAACTACTATAATACTGCCTCCTATGTACAAGAATATAACTACTATAATACTGCCCCTTATGTACAATAATATAACTACTATAATACTGCTCCTATGTACAAGAATATAACTACTATAATACTGCTCCCTATGTACAAGAATATAACTACTATAATACTGCTCCTATGTATTATAATATAACTACTATAATACTGCCCCCTGTGTACAAGAATATAACTACTATAATACTGCCCCCTATGTGCAAGAATATAACTACTATAATACTGCCCGCTATGTACAAGAATATAACTACTATAATACTGTCCTCTATGTACAAGAATATAACTACTATAATACTGCCCCTATGTACATGAATATAACTACTATAATACTGACCTCTATGTACAAGAATATAACTACTACAATACTGCCTCTATGTAGAAGAATATACCCACTATAATACTGCCCCTATGTACAAGAATATAACTACTATAATACTGCCCCCTGTGTACAAGAATATAACTACTGTAATACTGCCCCTATGTACATGAATATAACTACTATAATACTGACCTCTATGTACAAGAATATAACTACTACAATACTGCCTCTATGTAGAAGAATATACCCACTATAATACTGCCCCTATGTACAAGAATATAACTACTATAATACTGCCCCCTGTGTACAAGAATATAACTACTATAATACTGCCTCCTATGTGCAAGAATATAACTACTATAATACTGCCTCTATGTACAAGAATATAACTACTATAATACTGCCTCTATGTTCAAGAATATACCTACTATAATACTGCCCCCTATGTGCAAGAATATAACTTCTATAATACTGCCCCCTATGTACAAGAATATAAGTACTATAATACTGCCCCTTATGTACAAGAATATAACTACTATAATACTGCCTCCTATGTGCAAGAATATAACTACTATAATACTGCCTCTATGTACAAGAATATAACTACTATAATACTGCCTCTATGTACAAGAATATACCTACTATAATACTGCCCCCTATGTGCAAGAATATAACTTCTATAATACTGCCCCCTATGTACAAGAATATAAGTACTATAATACTGCCCCTTATGTACAAGAATATAACTACTATAATATTGCCTCCTATGTACAAGAATATAACTACTATAATACTGCCTCCTATGTACAAGAATATAACTACTATAATACCGCTCCTATGGACAAGAATATAACTACTATAATACTGCCTCCTATGTAAAACTCCTATGTAAAAGAATATCACTACTATAATACTGCCCCCTATGAAAAAAAATATAACTACTATAATACTGCCCCTTATGTACAAGAATATAACTACTATAATACTGCTCCTATTTGCAAGAATATAACTTCTACAATACTGCTCCTATGTACAAGAATATAACTACTATAATACTGCCCCCTATGTACATGAATATAACTATTGTAATACTGCCCCCTATGTACAAGAATATAGCTACTATAATACTGCACCTATGTACAAGAATATAATTACTATAATACTGCCCCTATGTACAGGAATATAACTACTACAATACTGCCCCTATGTACAAGAATATAGCTACTATAATACTGCCCCTTATGTACAAGAATATAACTACTATAATACTGCCCCCTGTATACAAGAATATAACTACTATAATATTGCCCCTATGTACAAGAATATATCTACTATAATACTGCCCCCTATGAACAAGAATATAACTACTATAATGCTGCCCCTTTGTACAAGAATATAACTACTATAATACTGCCCCTATGTACAAGAATATAACTACTATAATACTGCTCCTATGTACAAGAATATAACTTCTACAATACTGCTCCTATGTACAAAAATATAACTACTATAATACTGCCCCCTATGTGCAACAATATAGCTACCATAATACTGCTCCTATGTACAAGAATATAACTACTATAATACTGCCTCCTATGTACAAGAATATAACTGCTATAATACTGCCCCCTATGTACAAGAATATAACTACTATAATACTGCTCCTATGTACAAGAATATAACTACTATAATACTGCCCCTATGTAGAAGAATATAACTACTATAATACCGCTCCTATGGACAAGAATATAACTACTATAATACTGCCTCCTATGTAAAACTCCTATGTAAAAGAATATCACTACTATAATACTGCCCCCTATGAAACAAAATATAACTACTATAATACTGCTCCTTTGTACAAGAATATAACTACTATAATACTGCCCCCTATGTACAAGAATATAACTACTATAATATTGCCCCCTATTTACAAGAATATAACAACTATAATACTGCCCCTTATGTACAAGAATATAACTACTATAATACTGCTCCTATTTGCAAGAATATAACTTCTACAATATTGCTCCTATGTACAAGAATATAACTACTATAATACTGCCCCCTATGTACATGAATATAACTATTATAATACTGCCCCCTATGTACAAGAATATAACTACTATAATACTGCACCTATGTACAAGAATATAATTACTATAATACTGCCCCTATGTACAGGAATATAACTACTACAATACTGCCCCTATGTACAAGAATATAACTACTATAATACTGCCCCTTATGTACAAAAATATAACTACTATAATGCTGCCTCCTATGTGCAAGAACATAATTACTATAATACTGCCTATATATAAAAATAGAACTACTATAATGCTGCCTCTTATGTACAAGAATATAACTACTATAATACTGCCTATATATAAGAATAGAACTACTATAATACTGCTCCTATGTATTATAATATAACTACTATAATACTGCCCCCTGTGTACAAGAATATAACTACTATAATACTGCCTCCTATGTACAAGTATATAACTACTATAAGACTGCTCCCTATGTACAAGAATATAACTACTATAATACTGCCTCCTATGTACAAGTATATAACTACTATAATACTGCCCCTATATACAAGAATATAACTACTATAATACTGCTACTATGTACAAGAATATAACTACTATAATACTGCCTCCTATGTACAAGAATATAATTACTATAATAGTGCCACTATGTACAAGAATATAACTACTATAATGATGCCTCCTATGTACAAGAATATAACTACTATAATACTGCCCCTATGTACGAGAATATAACTACTATAATACTGCTCCTATGTACAAGAATATAACTACTATAATACTGCTCCCATGTATTATAATATAGCTACTATAATACTGCCCACTGTGTACAAGAATATTACTACTATAATACTGCCTCCTATGTACAAGTATTTAACTGCTGTAATACTGCCCCCTATGTACAAGAATATAACTACTATTATACTGACCCCTATGTACAAGAATATAACTACTATAATACTGTCCCCTATGTACAAGAATATAACTACTATAATACTGCTCCTATATATTATAATATAACTACTATAATAATGCCCCCTGTGTACAAGAATATAACTACTATAAGACTGCCTCCTATGTACAAGTATATAACTACTATAAGACTGCTCCCTATGTACAAGAATATAACTACTATAATACTGCCCCTGTATACAAGAATGTAACTACTATAATACTGCCCCCTATGTGCAAGAATATAACTACTATAATACTGCCTCCTATGTACAAGAATATAACTACTTTAATACTGCCCCTTATGTACAATAATATAACTACTATAATACTGCTCCTATGTACAAGAATATAACTACTATAATACTGCTCCCTATGTACAAGAATATAACTACTATAATACTGCTCCTATGTATTATAATATAACTACTATAATACTGCCCCCTGTGTACAAGAATATAACTACTATAATACTGCCCCCTATGTGCAAGAATATAACTACTATAATACTGCCTCCTGTTTACAAGAATATAACTACTATAATACTGCCCGCTATGTACAAGAATATAACTACTATAATACTGTCCTCTATGTACAAGAATATAACTACTATAATACTGCCCCTATGTACATGAATATAACTACTATAATACTGACCTCTATGTACAAGAATATAACTACTACAATACTGCCTCTATGTAGAAGAATATACCCACTATAATACTGCCCCTATGTACAAGAATATAACTACTATAATACTGCCCCCTGTGTACAAGAATATAACTACTATAATACTGCCCCTATGTACATGAATATAACTACTATAATACTGACCTCTATGTACAAGAATATAACTACTACAATACTGCCTCTATGTAGAAGAATATACCCACTATAATACTGCCCCTATGTACAAGAATATAACTACTATAATACTGCCCCCTGTGTACAAGAATATAACTACTATAATACTGCCTCCTATGTGCAAGAATATAACTACTATAATACTGCCTCTATGTACAAGAATATAACTACTATAATACAGCCTCTATGTACAAGAATATACCTACTATAATACTGCCCCCTATGTGCAAGAATATAACTTCTATAATACTGCCCCCTATGTACAAGAATATAAGTACTATAATACTGCCCCTTATGTACAAGAATATAACTACTATAATACTGCCTCCTATGTACAAGAATATAACTACTATAATACTGCCTCCTATGTACAAGAATATAACTACTATAATACTGCTCCTATGTACAAGAATATAACTACTATAATACTGCTCCTATGTACATAAATATAACTACTATAATACTGCTCCTATGTACAAGAATATAACTACTATAATACTGCTCCCTATGTACAAGAATATAACTACTATAATACTGCCTCCTATGTACAAGTATATAACTACTATAATACTGCCCCTATGTATAAGAATATAACTGCTATACTACTGCTCCTATGTACAAGAATATAACTACTATAATACTGCTCCTATGTACAAGAATATAACTACTATAATACTGCCACTATGTACAGGAATATAACTACTATAATACTGCTTCCTATGTACAGGAATATAACTACTATAATACGGCCTCCTATGTACAAGAATATAACTGCTATAATACTGCTCCTATGTACAAGAATATAACTGCTATAATATTGCTCCTATTTACAAGAATATAACTACTATAATACTGCTCCTATGTACAAGAATATAACTACTATAATACTGCTCCTATGTATAAGAATATAACTGCTATAATACTGCTCCTATGTACAAGAATATAACTACTATAATACTTCTCCTATGTACAAGAATATAACTACTATAATACTGCCACTATGTACAGGAATATAACTACTATAATACTGCTTACTATGTGCAGGAATATAACTACTATAATACGGCCTCCTATGTACAAGAATATAACTACTATAATACTGCTCCTATGTACAAGAATATAACTTCTTCAATACTGCTCCTATGTACAAAAATATAACTACTATAATACTGCCCCCTATGTACAATAATATAACTACTATAACACTGCCCCCTATGTACAAGAATATAACTACTATAACACTGCCCCTATGTACAAGAATATAACTACTATAATACCGCTCCTATGTACAGGAATATTACTACTATAATACTGCCCCTATGTACAAGAATATAACTACTGTAATACTGCTCCTATGTACAAGAATATACCTACAATAATACTGCCCCTATGTACAAGAATATAACTACTATAATACTGCCACCTATGTACAAGAATATACCTACTATAATACTGCCTCCTATGTACAAGAATATAACTGCTATAATACTGTTCCTATGTACAAGAATATAACTACTATAATACTGCTCCTATGTACAAGAATATAACTACTATAATACTGCCCCCTATGTACAAGAATATAACTACTATAATACTGCTCCTATGTACAAGAATATAACTACTATAACACTGCCCCTATGTACAGGAATATAACTACTATAATACTACCCCCTATGTACAAGAATATAATTACTATAATACTGCCTCCTATGTACAAGAATATAACTACTATAATACTGCTCCTATGTACAAGAATATAACTACTATAACACTGCCCCTATGTACAGGAATATAACTACTATAATACTACCCCCTATGTACAAGAATATAATTACTATAATACTACCCCCTATGTACAAGAATATAATTACTATAATACTGCTCCTATGTACAAGAATATAACTATTATAATACTGCTCCTATGTACAAGAATATTACTACTATAATACTGCTCCTATGTACAAGAATATAACTACTATAACACTGCCCCTATGTACAGGAATATAACTACTATAATACTACCCACTATGTACAAGAATATAATTACTATAATACTGCTCCTATGTACAAGAATATAACTACTATAATACTGCTCCTATGTACAAGAATATAACTACTATAATACTGCCCCTATGTACAAGAATATAACTACTATAATACTGCCCCCTATGTACAAGAGTATAACTACTATAATATTGCCACCATGTACAAGAATATAACTACTATAATACTGCCCCTATGTACAAGAATATAACTACTATAATACTGCCCCTATATACAAGAATATAACTGCTATAATACTGCTCCTATGTACAAGAATATATCTACTATAATACTGCCCCCTATGTACAAGAATAATACTACTATAATACTGCTCCTATGTACAATAATACATCTACTATAATACTGCCCCTATGTACAAGAATATAACTACTATAATACTGCCCCTATGTACAAGAATATAACTACTATAATACAGCTCCTATGTACAAGAATACAACTACTATAATACTGCTCCTATGTACAAGAATATAACTACTATAATACTGCTCCTATGTACAAGAATATAACTACTATAATACTGCCCCTTATGTACAAGAATATAACTACTATAATACTGCTCCTATATACAAGAATATAACCACTATAATACTGACCCCTATGTACAAGAATATAACTACTATAATACTCCCCCTATGTACATGAATATAACTACTATAATACTGCTCCTATATACAAGAATATAACCACTATAATACTGACCCCTATGTACAAGAATATAACTACTATAATACTGCTCCTATGTACAAGAATATAATTACTATAATACTGCCCCTATATATAAGAATATAACTACTATAATACTGCCTCCTTTGTACAAGTATATAACTGCTATGCAGTGTTTTATGTTTCCTGATAATTAGTGCTCGCAGATAATCAGTTATTTTTGCCGCTTGACGTCTGAGTCTCTTCTAAGTGGAAGCAGAATAACATTTCTGATGGTTGTGACATTCTAGAAGGATCCGAGCGGCTGTTTATCTATAAGAGAAAGGTGCCGCGGTAATTTTCCGCTTATTTATTTGTACACATCTGCAGCACGGATAACGCGGGAGTCCACCTCCTCCTTATTTTATGGACTCTTTGATTTCTCCAGTGAAAGTGAGATCCAATATTATATATTAATGCAATCTGTTTATGTAGAAATGTAAAGGAGTTCCGGAATTCAGGGCAGAGAGATTTAAAGAGACGCGCGCAAATTTAAGAACCTGAATTTCCTGCAATTGCAGAAGCGAGGTGAATTACTACGTCAAGGGGTAATTTGCTTTCAGAAATCTTTATTTCACCAGAAATTAGAGAACTTTGTTTCTGGGGCCTCCAGTCGTCAGCTGTAATCAATGCAGGAGTCAAGAAACTAGTGGTCATTTCTCCTGCACTGCCCCCGCAGGATAAACTGGGTATTACATGATGTGTATCAACGGTCCTGGTCTTGTGACTCATGGGCAGAGTGGAGATAGATTGGCAGAATTTTGACTGCTGCTCTGGATGCCAGTAGAGAAAATCCTGACACAATGCTGAAATATTCCTTAAACACTCTGCTGCTGATATGCTTCCATAACTACCAATTGGTTTGTGCCCCTCCCACCCTATATTTGTCCTACCTCCTTTCTTTATCATCACATATATTTGTAACACCCAGCTCTACAATCTAACAGTTAGTCTGGGACCTTGCTTGAAATACTCTGTGCTGCTGTGGATGCGCTCCTCCTTTTATATAACTCTCCAACAGTATCAACACACTATGCAACTGTCTGTGATCGCTGCAAGATCAGCGCACACCTTTCCTAAACCTCTCCTAAAACACTCTGTGCTGCTGGGGAACCTGTTCTTTCAACTATGTAATGTTTATCTTCCACAAGATCAACACCTTCCTCTTCTGAAATCCTCTGTGCTGCTGTGGACTCTGCTTATTACACTATATAACTGATCTCCCACAAGTTCAGGAAACTCCTCTTCTGAAATACTCTGTGCTGCTGTGGACCCTGCTCCTTCTGCTGTGAAACTGTTTATTATTTAAACAAATTCAACACACTTGTATCTCCTAAAATCCTCTGTGCTGCTGTAGACCCTGTTTATTACACTATATAACTGTGATCTCCTACAAGTTCAGTAAAGTCCTCTTCTGAAATACTCTGTGCTGCTGTGGACACTGCTCCTTCAGCAATGTCGCTCTGTCTCTGACCTCTCCTGAAAAACTCTGCTGCTGTGCACCCTGCTCCTTTTACTATGTAACTGTCAATCTGTGACCTCTCCTGAAATACTCTGTGCTGCTGTGGACCCTGCTCCTTCTGCTGTGAAACTGTTTATTATTTAAACAAATTCAACACACTTGTATCTCCTAAAATCCTCTGTGCTGCTGTAGATCCATTTTTATTCCAGTGTGAATCAGCAAAGTCCTCTTCTGAAACCCTCTGTGCTGCTCTGGACTCTGCTTATTTCCCTCCTCGGGTTCTGTACGTAGATTCAGTCGCCCACGGTTTTTATCTCGCCCTTCGCTCGTTAGCGCGTTCACACCGCACCAACCTGCGGCCGCCATGAGACAGCTCCACTCCTGGCATCTTCCTTCTTCCTGACACCTCTTCTCTCACCTTCTACACAAAGAGCCTGCACCCTCCTGTTCCCCAAAATAAACCCCCCACCCCCATGAAATGGCAGATTCAGACTAGGAGACATTTAACCATTTATGTTCTGTTCCAATAGCCCTGAGAACCTTAAATGAATAGAATTTGAGAAATTCAGTGAAGACTGACACACGTGCACAGATGTGCTATTGCTCCAATCACATCCAGAGCCGCATTCAAAATTCTACCACCTGCCTCTTTGAATATGTGAGAACACACTTCACTCCTTGTCATGTCTCACAATGCAACACATACAGAATACGCGCTGTTCAGGTGGTCATCCAGCAGTGGGCGACACTGAGATAGGAAATCATGCAGATTGGAAAAAAAAAGTAACTTGCAAAATTCTGGATGCAGCTTCGGTTGTGAGTGGAGTATGTCTTCACAATAATGGAATTTCATAGTGTAAATTAGCAAAACATGTAGATGTAAACATTAACCCCTTCCCGACCTGTGGTGTACACGCGGCATTAAAGTGGCGCCATCACATGAGCGCGAACACTCTGGTGCCCATCGGTTCCCCCCTATGACACAACCTTGGGGTGCAATTATAGCTGGGTCCACTGAAGACCACTGTCACCACAGGCTGAGCTTCGTAGGAGACCATTATTTCCACTATATAACGCAAGCGGAAAAAAGGGAGGAAAAAACAAATGTGAAAATTCTCTACAAAAGAAGGGGTTAACATAGACTTGAGATATTTGGTGCAGTACCTCTTCTGGCCACTGTGTGGTGATGGCGCTGTTGTACCAGTCTTCTAGCAGGTCATGGTCACATATGGACGCAGGATCTGGAAATGAAGCGTGATAGGAACAAGGCAGTGACATTTTAGTGGCATTTCCTCTTCCATGCGGCGCGGGCAGTTCACAGCCGCATGGGTCAGTATATGGGTCAGCACAAAGGATCTAAGGTTTCCCAAAAGTAAGACAATTCATTAACAACTAGCACTCCCATCATGTCCTCCAGTAATCTAAGTATCATTGATTGGATGCCACCAGCAGAGGAACATCATCAGCAGCAAAAATCTCTCTCCAACTCAGGGTTTGCTGCAATGTATCAGTACAGGAAGAATGGCAGGGACCACAGCTACTTAGCTGGATACATAGTTACATAGTATGGTGGATAAAAGACACATTTCCATCAAGTTTAACTGAGCAATACAATTGTAACAAACCCTCAGCAGTGAGAAGTATCAGGTATTCAGTTTTAAAATATCCTGCCACTCGCCATATCTGGTGTGAATGCCACCGTTCTCCTGAATCCGGCGATATTTTTCTTTTCTTCCTGCTCCTCTCCGTTCCTGAGATATGGCCTCCTCTTCTCTGTATTTAATTCTAGCCTTGTTATACAAGTAGGCGTGGTCACAAAGCAGACGCCCTCTTGGCTAACAAGACTAGATTCATATACAGGAAAAAAGGAGGCCATATCTCAGGAATGGAGAGGCGCAGGAAGAAAAGAAAAGCATCGCCGGATTCAGGAGAACAGCGGCATTCACACCATGTAAAAAAAATGTGCATATTGGTAAGTGACAAAGATTATTTCCATTCAGTGACAGATGGAGATCTTAAAAATGGCAAGAAAATGAGACACATATTTACCCATTCAGAAATTATTACAAAGAACGGAAACAGCGCTACCCCTGTCCACAGGTTGTGTCTGGTATTGCAGTCTAGCTTCACTGCCGTAAATGGGCCAGAGCTGCATGCGACCTGTAGAAATATGTGGCGCTATATTTGAAAAAGAAGCCACATTTTTTTCATCCTGAACAAGCCCCTTGAGGGCTTCTTGCTTGCAGGGCCGCATTAACGTTTCCACTTGATGGAGGGGAATTTTTCTTCTGAAATTCCTGTCTGGCAGAGCGTTTGGAGGGGATGTTTTTACTAAGTGGAGGTGGCAAGACCCCTGACCTCCAGATTAGCCTGTGTCAGGCAGCAACAGTGAGGACATTGTCAGCGGTCCGCGTGCTGGGGTAATTATATCTGGCATCTAGCGTCACTTACTGGAAGCATGGGGGGTAATAGATGGCGCAGCGGACTGGTCGCTTCACACAGCGGGGCATCTTCCTCCTATGCTCATAAAGGCAATGAAACCAGAGACCAGAAAATAGCGCGGTTTGACTTTAAGAAGAGCAAGCGGGTGAAACGGGAGCGAGAGGGGGACTAGCGGCTCGCGGCTGATGGGATGGCTCATCGCGGTGAATTTTGGCTACGGTATTGGTCTATGAGCCCTGTAATATACTTCTTATTTTGAGCCCTCTCTAGTTTCAATAGCTCCGCTTGCTGTCAGTGAATAAGACCATTCATGTTTACTCGCAGAGGCTCAAAACCTGCACAGATCTAAGACTTCCAGCAGATGGGAGTCACCAACCTCACCCGGGATGGTGAATATTTACCGATCGGTGGTCATTTTAGTGCCGCCTGCCAGAGCCTCAGTCCACCGCTCAGTCTATGTAGAGTGAAAATCCTGCCAGGATATTTAGATCATGTGATTGGCAGCGGAGACTGTGGAAAAGTTTTAGGCAGGTGTGGAAAACCTGCTGAAACATAAGAATGCACAGCTCTGCTACATCAACACACACAGCTCTGCTACATCAACACACACAGCTCTGCTACATCAACACACAACTCTGCTACATCAACACACACGCTAGAACCCTCCTGTTTGTTTTTTCCATCTTGTGTTTTGCGGTCACGTGACCATCTGCCTTTATATTCCAGCTCCGCACTTTTGGCTGTGCTAGGCTTCAGTGTTGTTTGACTGTTTTGCTAGACAGGTGCTTCGGTGCCTATCTTTCAGTTCGCTTGGTCCTTTGGGACCTCTGGTACCTTTTTGTCAGTTTGTCTTTTGTTTTCTGCAACAACTTTCTCTGTTCAGGAGGTGTCCCTTTTTGTTCCAGTCCTTAGTTCTTTTAGGGATCCCTTCCCTTTACTCTATAGGTCTTCATTCAGACTAGCCTAGGACTAAGGCGGGTCTGTTCACTAGGGACAGGCAGCCCGCTACATCGTAGGGATTCAGCTTAGTTTTACTGTAGGGAAAGCTTTCCCCTTCTTTCCTTAGTTCTTGTTTGCAGATCATAACAACACAGCTCTGCTACATCAACACACACAGCTAGACTACATCAACACATACACCTCTGCTACATCAACACACACAACTCTGCTACATCAACATACACAACTCTGCTACATTAACATATACAGCTCTGCTACATCAACGCACACAGCTCTGCTATATCAACACATACACCTCTCCTACATCAACACACAACTTTGCTACATCAAAACCCATGCACTAACCTTTGCTATACACACACACAGCTCTAACAGTTGAATGTGTAAGTGTATACAGTACTGTGCAAAAGTTTTAGGCATGTGTGTAAAAACTGCTGAAACATAAGAATGCACAGCTCAGCTACATCAACACACAGCTCAGCTACATCAACACACACAGCGCTGCTACATCACCACACACAGCTCTGCTACATCAACACACACAGCTCTGCTACATCAACACACAACTTTGCTACATAAAAACACATGCACTAACCTCTGCTATACACACACACAGCTCTAACATACAATACACTGTAAAATTTGTAGGCAGGTGTGGAGAAAATGCTGCAAAGTAAAAAGCTTTAAGAAATGGAAGTGTTAATATTTTTTTAAGTAATAAAATGCAAAGTGACTGGACAGAAAAGAAATCTAAATCCCATCAGTATTTGGTGTCACCAACCTTCTGGCCAGACTTCTCCGAATAGTGCACTGGTTGTTGTTAGTTCTCAGTTGATGTAGCAGAGTTGTGTTTGTGTAAACTGTGGAGGGCATCATACCGTGTGACGTGGGGGCTCTGTGGGAGCACAATACTGTGTGGTGGGCACAGTGAGGACCATGAAAGGGGAGCCAAAATGTGTGGGACCACTAATGGACTACACTAGGAGCAATATTTCTGTGTGCGCGGAGGATCTTAGAGTAAAAAGATTGTCTCACCGCTCTTTCCAAGCCGTAGAATGTGTCCCTGATTTTTATTTTTCAAAGTTAGGAATGTCTGATCCGATACATCAACTGTGTGACCTCACTCTGCATGCGCTGGATGACATCTTCATTATCCAATCATAGGCTGATCTGCTGTGTAGATTTATGACATCATCGCACTCACTAGGTGACATCATCCAGGGGACACAGCAATAACAAAAGAGCCATTACTGCCCCCTAGGTTACCCCGTTCTCTGCAGTGATTCTATTGGAGCAGGTGGTGGGGTGTTATGGTATTAACGGGGCATCGCCAGGGGCGGCCGCAGCCCCCCAGCTGACATCCAGTTAGGACACTGTTCATACAGAAGCATTTACTGCAGGAGCCCGAGATTATAGGAGCGGAGCAATAATGTCATCGTATTATATAGTATATATGGGAAAGAAAGCGCCATAGACACAAGAGATCAGAATATTCTATATACAGTTGAAACCAGAAGTTTACATACACTATATAAAAAGACACATATACATGTTTTTCTCAATATCTGACATGAAATCAGAATAAACCTTTCCCCTTTTAGGTCAATTAGGATTACCATAATTTATAATATTTGCCAAATGCCAGAATAATGAGAGAGAGAATGTTTTAAGGCATTTTTATTACTTACTGCAAAGTCAATAGTTTACATACATTTCATTAGTATTTGGTACCATTGCCCTTAAACTGAATGACTTGGGTCACACGTTTGGTATATCCTTCCACAAGCTTCTCACAATAGTTGGTTGGAATTTGGGCCCATTCCTCCTGACAAAACTGGTGTAACTGATCCAGGTTTGTAGGTCACCTTGCTCGCACCGGCCTTTTCAGCTTTGCCCATACATTTTCAGTAGGATTGAGATCAGGGCTTTGTGATGTCCACTCCAAAACATTGACTTTGCTATCCTTAAGCCACTTAGTTACCATTTTGGCAGTATGCTTCGGGTCATTGTCCATTTGGAAGACCCATTTCCCCCAAGCTTTAACTTCCTGGCTGATGTCTTGAGATGTTGCTTCAGTATTGCCACATAATCTTCTTTTCTCATAATTCCATCTATTTTGTGAAGTGCACCAGTCCCTCCTGCAGCAAAACAACCCCACAACATGATGCTGCCACCCCTATGTTTCACAGTTGGGATGGTGTTCTTAGGCTTCCAAGCTTCTCCCTTTTTCCTCCAATTGTAACAATGGTCATTATGCCCAAAAAGTTCAATTTTAGTTTCATCAGACCACAGGACATGTCTCCAAAAATTAAGGTCTTTGTTCCTGTGTGCATTTGCAAATATTAATCTGGCTTTTTTATGTCTCTTTTGGAGTAATGGCTTCTTCCTGACAGAGTGGCCTATCAGCCCATGTTGATACAGTTCTCTTTTTACTGTGATTATTGACACAATCTTACCAGCTTCCACCATCATCTTCACAAGGTGTTTTACTTTTGTCCTTGGGTTTATATGCACATGTTGAACCAAAGCACGTTCATCTCTGGGACACAGAACCCGTCTCCTTCCCGAGCTGTATGATGGCTGGACATTCCCATCTTGTTTGTACTTGCGTATAATTGTTTGTGCAGATGAACGAGGCATCTTCAGGCATCTTGAAATTTTACCCAAGGATGAGCCAGACTTGTGCAAGTCCACAATTCTCTTCCTGATATCTTGGCTGATTTCTTTACACTTTCCCATGATGCTACACAAAGAAGCAGTGTGTTTCAGGTGTGCATTAAAATACATCCACAGGTGTATCTCTAATTAACTCAGATGTTGCCAAAAAAAACATCAGAAGCTTCCAAACACATGACATTGTCATATGGGCAGTCCAGAATTGTTTAAAGGCAAAGTAATCTTAGTATATGTAAACTTTTGAAGAGAAAGCTAGATAGATAAAATATACATAACAGATAGATATAAGATAGATAGAATAAACTGACACTTGGGGTACAGGATAATGACACTGACACTTAGGGTACAGGATTATGGCACTGACACTTGGGGTACAGGGTAATGACACTGACACCTGGGGTACAGGGTAATGACACTGACACTTGGGGTACAGGATAATGAGGCTGACACTTGGGGGGGTACAGGATAATGACACTGACACTTGGGGTACAGGGTAATGACACTGACACTTGGGGTACAGGATAATGACGCTGACACTTGGAGTGCAGGATAATGACGCTGACACTTGGGGGTACAGGATAATAACACTGGCACTTTGGGTACAGGATGACATTGACACTTGGGGTGAAAGATAATGACACTGACACTTGGGGTACAGGATAATGACGCTGACACTTGGGGTACAGGATAATGACGCTGACACTTGGGGTACAGGATAATGACACTGACACTAGGGGTACACGATAATGACGCTGACACTCGGAGTACAGGACAATGACGCTGACACTTGGGGTACAGGATAATGACGCTGACACTTGGGGTACAGGATAATGACACTGACACTAGGGGTACACGATAATGACGCTGACACTCGGAGTACAGGACAATGACGCTGACACTTGGGGTACAGGATAATGACGCTGACACTTGGGGTACAGGATAATGACACTGACACTAGGGGTACACGATAATGACGCTGACACTCGGAGTACAGGACAATGACGCTGACACTTGGGGTACAGGGTAATGACACTGACACTTAGGGTACAGGATAATGACGCTGACACTTGGAGTGCAGGATAATGACGCTGACACTTGGGGGTATGGGATAATAACACTGGCACTTTGGGTACAGGATGACATTGACACTTGGGGTGAAAGATAATGACACTGACACTTGGGGTACAGGATAATGACGCTGACACTTGGGGTACAGGATAATGACGCTGACACTTGGGGTACAGGATAATGACACTGACACTAGGGGTACACGATAATGACGCTGACACTCGGACTACAGGACAATGACACTGACACTTGGGGTACAGGATAATGACGCTGACGCTTGGGGTACAGGATAATGACACTGACACTAGGGGTACACGATAATGACGCTGACACTCGGAGTACAGGACAATGACGCTGACACTTGGGGTACAGGATAATAACACTGACACTTGGAGTACAGGACAACTTGCGGTGACGTGTGAGTGAGGACCTGGAAGAAGTATATGAAGAACGTGTAACGGATAAGACCGATCTTATGTCATATTTTGGAAATGCACATGGTTAGCAGTGTACTAACATCTAATACCGGTGATTATCTGACCAATGCTCTAATTGGTGAGTACACAATATGAGGCACAATATGGTAATCGAGGAGGAGTGTTATGGGAGCACCTATTGGTGCTTTACGTTGACCTTTATCATCTATTGGCTCAATGTATAAACCTCCATGATTGGCAACTACCAGCATGCCAATGAGACATAATATGTTAATTAAGGAGGAATGTAATGGAAGCACCCATTGGAACTCTGTGCTGCATTTTGTCATCTGATGGGCTAATATATAAACCTCTATGATTGGCAGCTAATAGCATGACCATCAGAACCAAACCTTTAAAAGGTGAAACATTCCATGTGCTCGCTCATATAGGCTCAATCCCCTGATGACGCCAGTGTACCTGGTGAAACATGTTGGGGAGGCTTAGGGTTGTTTTAAATGCACTGGTCAGTAATGTATGGTGATACTATATAGGATAGTGTAGGTTGCGGCTGCACCTCAAATATATCCTGACACCTTAGTATAAAAGTGATTTCTATTGGGACAGACAATGGAATGATTATAGGTAGGAGCCAATAGGTGAAAGAAAGGACATACTGGACTATCTGTCCCAATATATACAACTGACTCACGCCAATTTTAAAATGTTTTTTTTTAATAATTAAATAAAAGTTAATTTTTAAGAGTCTTTAGTTGGGGTCTATTTGCCTTTGGCAATTTGTAATTCAGGATAATGAAACTGTCACTAGAATTTAGTGCCATTTTTTTCACATGCAGATTTGGTCAGAGGAAACAATGCCTCATTGAATAACAATGGTCCATAGTGGGTACAGTTTTTTTACGGAGAGGACCCCGACCAAAAATCTGGTGGTGTGAACAGGCCTTTAGAAGTTGTGTAGTATGAGACAGTAAAATCTCAGGAGAACTGTTGCAGGATGTGCCATTAGTGAGGAGAGACTGCCACCTGCTGGACAGGCGAAATCAAGCGGAACCAAGTTGTGCTAGAAGATTGGAAGGGGGAGTAAATTTAGATGCCGGATCTGATCAGGTGACCCACAGGAGGGATTTCCTGGATAAAAAAGCCCTGCACGCCAAGACACAGGCAGATTTGTCACCAAGCAGGAGAGCAGATGTGCTCTAGAGGTGCCGCAGAGCGTGACAGGCCCCAGCAGGAGGCTCGCAGTGTCGGACACTGCCTGACAAGGTCCGGAACCCCTTACAGAAGTGCCCCAAGTTCTGCATATGCAGGTCAGGGTCAGGACCCGCACCCTGCACTGATTAATCTTTTGAAACCCGACGTCTCCTGTAAAGAGCCAAGGCCTGGTCCTCTCTTCCCCAGACCTATGAGACTATCGTTGACAGTCAACCTAAGAAGAGCTGGGAGAAGACCTCGACAGGAGAGTCACGCTAGTGACAGCGGAGGAACCACGCGAGTGAGCAAGACCGTCACTTCCAACTTGCACCTACAGTACCGCGGACAGTTGGGATTAGGACTTCAGGTTGGGAGGGGGCCGGATGGTGCGTGGGAGGCTCAACGGGACTTGGTTGATTACTTCCAGACTTATGGCCTAGTGGGAAATCTGGTAACCCTTACTAGGGCCATAAAAAGTGAAAGAGAACTTACGTGGTGACTCCCACGACTGGGTGCACCACAGTTGGGAAATTAACTTTACCCGTACCTACTGAAAGAGGCTCCTTTTGTTATTCCAAGTTTACTGTTACTTTCCTTTGTTACTAACTCTTTAAAGCCATTGCTACAGTATATACATAAAGTTCTTATCTCAATTCTGAATTCTGACTGTTTCCACCTGGTGGTCTCTGTGCGTTGCATTCCAGCACCTGTGTTACAGTAGTAGTAGAGTATCTGTTGAAGACACCATGCGGGTTCCTCCTTTAGATGTCAGTGTGAGGAGCAGCAGATTTTCCGGCTCCCAGCGCTGCATTGTTCGTCTCTCCGTTTCTCCTCTGCGCACAATACACTGACAGCTCGTCTGCTCTGAGCTTTTTCTGCACCTTCACCCTCTGTTGCATCTGATCTGCCAATCAGGATTACATTGGCAGTGTAACAACTCATGTGCCTTAAATAATTAAGACCCCCAAACTATTCACACGTTTAGAAGATGATTCCAAGGAGCTGGAGAGAAAAAAAATCAACTTTGCAATAGGGTTTTATTAAAAAGTGGAAAACTGTTTAGCTTCTACAGCCTCTATGTATCACTGTACATAGCAGACTACTAACTGAGTCAACTGTGAATCTGTCACTGAGCTTATTTTAGAGGTTGGATGCAATACTTATCTCTCTTCTCCAGAATAAACCAACTCAAAGAAAAGTTTAAAGGAAGAGAGATCAGTGTAACAGGCTCTGCCCCAGGGATACGCTTACTGTTACAGTTTGCTATATACTGTGATACACAGAGGCTGTAGAAGCCAAAGGGACCAAAAGTGATTTTTAGTAAAAAGTGACTATGTATTATGGGTAGTGTTGAGCGATACCTTCCGATATCAGGAAATATCGGATCGGATTGGATCGGGCTGATACCCAAAAAGTATCGGATATCGCCGATTCCGATACCGGAAACCAATGCAAGTCAATGGGACACAAATATCGGAATGAAAATAAACCCTTTCTTTCCTTGTAGGTTAATTCTACATGAAGGAAAACAAGTAACAATAATGTAGAATGTATTGGGGGAGGTGGTTGCCCAAATCGATGGGAACAGTGCTCACAGTGAAACATGAAAAGCCGGCAATTCATCAGCGGCATACACCGGTACCCGACAATTTATAACAGAAAGAATAGAGCTTCACACATAGATTAGATAGATAGAAACATGTCAGTCACATATATATGAAGTACAGTGACAGTGTTGATTACTGTACTTGTCATTTAGTGTAAAGGATTTATTAAAAAAAATATTAGTGTTTTCATGCACCGTCTCTTTAAAAAAGCTGGCCGGCAATTCAGCAGCGGTACCCGACAATTTAGAATAGAAAGAATAGAGAATCACACATAGATTAGATAGATAGAAACATGTCAGTCACATATATGAAGTACAGTGACAGTGTTGCTTACTGTACTTGTCATTTAGTGTAAAGGATTTATTAAAAAAAATAACAGTGTTTTCATGCACCGTCTCTTTAAAAAAGCCGGCCGGCAATTCAGCATCGGTACCCGACAATTTACAACAGAAAGAATAGAGCATCACACATAGATTAGATAGATAGAAACATGTCAGTCACATATATATGAAGTACAGTGACAGTGTTGGTTACTGTACTTGTCATTTAGTGTTAAAATAAAGGATTTATTTAAAAAAAAATTGGCGTGGGGTTCCCCGTAATTTTAGTCTCTAGCGGAGGTTAAGCAGATGGCTGGGGCAGATGTTTGAAGCCTGGGAAGGGGGTAATACCCACGGAGCTTCCCAGGCTACTAATATCAGCCCCCAGCTGAATACCTAGCCTTTACTATTAAAATGGGGGACCCAAAAAAAAATGACGTGAGGTCCCCCCTATTTTAATAGCTAGCAAAGGCTAGGCAGACAGCTGGGGGCTGATATTAATAGCCCAGGAAGGGTGCCATGAATATTGGCCCCCTCCCAGGCTAGAAACACCAGCCGTCAGCTGCCCCAGAAATGGCGCATCCATAGGATGCGCCAATTCTGGCACTTAGCCTCGCTCCTCCACGCTGCCCTGGTGCGGTGGCAGTGGGGTAATAGGGCTGGGGTTCATGTCAGCGCCAGCTGCCATGAAGCCCAGGTTAGTAATGATGGGCGTCTATAAGACACCCCCATTACTAACCTACAAAGTGTTAAAAAGAAAACACACACTACACCCAGAAAAAAATAATTTATTTGAAATAAAACACACAATTTTATTTAATTCTTAGTTTACTAAAAAAAAAATAGTTACCTGTCCACGTTCCTGCGCTGATCTCCCATGCACAGCTGTCACATCTGGAGATGGTGACAGCTGTGCATGGCTGCTGTAAGCTCACGCTGCCGGGAACACGTCCGCTCCCGGCAGCGGGAGCCCCTGACTGAGGTCACCGGAGTGCATTCAGGCAGCGCAGCTCCGGAGACCTCCTTTACGGCACTGCTGTACCGTGGGAATTTCTCACGATACAGCAGGGCCGTAAAGGAGCTAACCGGAGCAGCGCTGCCTGAACTCCGCCAAGTCAGGGAATGCAGCAGCCATTTTTGTGTGATTTCGGAGAGTGGAAGGATGTGAGAGTTTTCAGCTAAACAAATAAAGATCGGAGGAGAAAGCTGTAAATATTGAATGAATACTCCAGGCAGTAATGTGTTGTGCAACTACAGCAGTGAAGACGATGAGTGTAGTTGTTTTCTAATAATGTGGAGATTCGGTGCCATCACCACCACTGCCACCATCACTCCAGGCAATACTACTACCAAACACAGGTCACAATTGGCCTCCCTAGCCTCCAGCAAGCATATTAGTGGGGAGGAGGCATAGGATGTAATGGAATATATGGCATATCACTCGCCTCAGTCATACTAACTCAGGATCAGTACAGGATAAGTAATGTAATGTATGTACATAGTGACTGCACCAGCAGAATAGTGAGTGCAGCTCTGGAGTATAATACAGGATGTAACTCAGGATCAGTACAGGATAAGTAATGTAATGTATGTACATAGTGACTACACCAGCAGAATAGTGAGTGCAGCTCTGGGGTATAATATAGGATGTAACTCAGGTTCAGTGCAGGATAAGTAATGTAATGTATGTACACAGTGACTCCACCAGCAGAATAGTGAGTGCAGCTTTGGAGAATAATACAGGATGTAACTCAGGATCAGTACAGGATAAGTAATATAATGTATGTACACAGTGACTGCACAAGCAGAATAGTGAGTGCAGCTCTGGAGTATAATACAGGATGTAACTCAGGATCAGTACAGGATAAGTAATGTAATGTATGTACATAGTGACTACACCAGCAGAATAGTGAGTGCAGCTCTGGGGTATAATATAGGATGTAACTCAGGATCAGTACAGGATAAGTAATGTAATGTATGTACACAGTGACTCCACCAGCAGAATAGTGAGTGCAGCTTTGGAGAATAATACAGGATGTAACTCAGGATCGGTACAGGATAAGTAATGTAATGTATGTACACAGTGACTCCACCAGCAGAATAGTGAGTGCAGCTTTGGAGAATAATACAGGATGTAACTCAGGATCAGTACAGGATAAGTAATATAATGTATGTACACAGTGACTGCACCAGCAGAATAGTGAGTGCAGCTTTGGAGAATAATACAGGATGTAACTCAGGATCAGTACAGGATAAGTAATGTAATGTATGTACACAATGACTGAACCAGCAGAATAGTGAGTGCAGCTCTGGAGTATAATACAGGATGTAACTCAGCATCAGTACAGGATAAGTAATGTAATGTATGTACACAGTGACTGTGACGCGCCCCCTGGGCCGTGTGTGCACGCGTGTGGGTTACCCGGAGCCGGGTCTCTGGGGGTTGTAGTCTCCGTGGCGGCGACCCGGTTCCGTGGCTCAGGGTGGTCAAACCAGTGGCAGTCTTTATAGGGTTTTTGTGGTTTAATGTCCGACTACGCCACCCGTGGATTGCGGTCAGGGTGTACCGCCGCTGCGAGGCAGACCGCTGAGGCTGGTGTGGTGTGCGCAGCAAAGGATGGGATAACTCCCCACGGGAAGAGTATAGCCTCAGGGCAGGGAACGTGGATGATGGGAGTGATGGTGCACGGGCGTCCCAGTACTAGTAGTGCTGTATGCGGTGAGAAAGCAGGAACGACTCAGAGTCTTTGCAGTGCAGTTCAGGGTCTTTACTGATGGTATTAAGGTAGACCCTCCCGGGAGTACTGGCTAGCATAAGGGGCCTGGTCAGTCTGCAAGCAAGCAGGAGTTCCCCTGGCCAGGTGGAGTTGTAGGCCTCCCCGTCTATCTGCACTCTTCCTGGCTACCTTGCTGTAAGCGAGTGGAAGTAGCCCACGTCCCTGAGTATACCGTGTGGTGCTCACCCGTATGGCTGGTGACTTGGGGCCTTCTGATAGCCTCCGCTCCTCGATGGCGGTGCTGGTCCCTTCCTTGTGACTGAGCCTCCGGGCTTCTATGGCCAGAGGACCTGGAATCCCCTGCCGGCTGGGTTCTGCTGCTGGACTTGAAGATCCTTGCAGCCTCGGACTCCGGTGTCCGGTATTTAGATTCTTCTGCCAGGGCGAGCTCTGCTCAGCTCCAGCCCCTGGTCTCAGTTCCTGCTCCTACAGAGCTCCTGCTGTCTCTTGCCCTCTGTCTGGAACTTCACTCCAGGCTCTGACTAACTAACCCCGCC
Source organism: Phyllobates terribilis (assembly GCF_046119375.1). Lineage (NCBI taxonomy): Eukaryota > Metazoa > Chordata > Amphibia > Anura > Dendrobatidae > Phyllobates > Phyllobates terribilis. The sequence goes on from NW_027362765.1 coordinate 80,233,709, forward strand.
CCAGATCCAGTTTATAAGGGCAGATTCCTCCCCTCCCAGGTCTGGGCAGGAGGTGTTACATGCTTAAGGGCTCCTGACCAGGAAACCTCCCACTTGCTCTCAGACGTAATATTTCTATTACTGTGGCAACCAGACCCCTGGGGTGCCACATTCCCCCCTAGTGAATTTTAGTACTCCGGGACTAAACACATTTTTAAGAAAACACAAATACAGGGTATAAACAATAATACAATAACATATATACAAGAAGCTTTAGTCTTTAGAGGTCACGGCGTGTCCATAACCGGGTGTCCATATCACCCAACAAGGTTAAGTCTTGGCACAGAGTAGGGGACCTGTCCAAAGCAAACCCCAAGCGTTGGCCACAACTGCACCAGCAGAATAGTGAGTGCAGCTCTGGAGTATGATACAGGATGTAACTCAGGATCAGTACAGGATCAGTAATATAATGTATGTACACAGTGAGTCCACCAGCAGAATAGTGAGTGCAGCTCTGGGGTATAATACAGTATGTAACTCAGGATCAGTACAGGATCAGTAATGTAATGTACGTACACAGTGACTGCACCTGCAGAATAGTGAGTGCAGCTCTGTGGTATAATACAGGATATAACTCAGGATCAGTACAGGATAAGTAATGTAATGTATGTACACAGTGACTGCACCAGCAGAATAGTGAGTGCAGCTCTGGAGTATAAAGTACAGGATATAACTCAGGATCAGTACAGGATAAGTAATGTAATGTATGTACACAGTGACTGCACCAGCAGAATACTGAGTGCAGCTCTGGAGTATAATACAGGATATAACTCAGGATCAGTACAGTATAAGTAATTTAATGTATGTACACAGTGACTCTGTCAATTATTACTTCTGCTCCATCACCCCCTGCACTACACTGGACCACGAGCACTACTTTCATAACAGCAACATCTACACTGCCCTAGAGCTAAGCTCTACCTGTGGAGAGCCGAACCAGCTCTGCTGCATTAACAACAGCTCCAGGTGGCGTCACGAACTGTATATAGAACTTTAATTCCCCTGTAAATATCTCCTTTAATTGACCGCCCTGGGTCACGGACTGGGTCACCGCCACTGTGACATCTCCCCTAGCAACGACCGGCCCGGCAACGAGTACCCCCCATTCAGCTATTGTCCTCGCTCCTTCGCTAATGCAGTCGGGACCCCGGTAGGAGAAAGCCGTTGTTAGAACTCTCCTGTTAGGTTTTTTCTAGTTTGCTGGTCACATGACCATTTTTGCCTATTTAATCCGGCTCCGCCCTCCTGGCCTTGCTGGACTTCATTGTATTTACTACTCTTGAGCTAGCTTGGTGCTCTGTTACCGTTCTCTGTTAGTTTTGCTAGGTCTTCGGACCTCTATGTTCTTTGTTGTGTGTTTGTCTTTGACTGCTACAATTTCTGCTAGGAGGTGTCCAACTTTATCCCAGTCCCTAGTTCTTGTAGGGATTCCTCCCTTGCATCTATAGGTCTTCGTACAGACTAGCCGAGGACTTTAGCGGGTCTGATCGCAGGATCAGGTTCCCCATTACATCGTAGGGATCCAGTTTAGTTCGATTGTAGGGACAGATCTCCTGTCTTTCCTTGGTGCTTGTAGCAGATCATAACAGTAAGTCCAGCCCAAAAAAAAATTTCTCTAAGGAAAGACCTCCAGTTTCCATCATGGTCTCGGTTCAAGATTTGGCTCAACGCTTGCAGGGACTCTCTCTGGAGGTGGCTGAGCTCCAACAACACGTGAGTAGCTGTTCTGGAGCACATTTGGTAGAGCCAAAGGTACGTCTGCCTGATCTATTTTTTGGTGAACAACAAGATTTTTTTTCTTTTAAAAATGCTTGTTTATTGTATTTTCGTTTAAGACCCGGATCCTCTGGTGATGAATCACAGCGCATAGGGTTCATAATGTCACTTTTGTGCAAGGATCCTCAGGGATGGGCTTTTTCTCTCCAACCTAGTGATCCGTGCTTTAGATCAGTGGATAGTTTTTTTTCTGCTTTGGGTTTGTTGTACGATGATCCTGATCGTGTCTCATCTGCTGAGTCTGAATTGAGACGTTTGAGGCAGGGATCAGGTAATGTGGAAAAGTATTGTTCTCACTTCCGTCGGTGGTCTGCCCAGGTGGGGTGGAACGATTCAGCTTTGAAAAGTTTGTTTCTGGCGGGGCTAGGTGAAAGGGTTAAAGATTTGCTGATTGCTTATCCCACACCCGGAAACTTGCAGGAGGCTATGCAATTAGCTATACGGGTGGACAGGAGACTGCGTGCAAGGGTTAATGAGAGCAAATCCTCTGCTATGTCAGCTCCGAGTCTTGAGAGGGTCTATGCTGACAAAGGAGAGCCGATGGAGATGGGGGCGATGACACCCCACTCTCAGGAAAAAGACCGCAGGCTTTCTGAAGGTTTGTGCTTCTATTGCGGAAATTCTGGTCATTTTATTAAGAACTGTGTGCTTCGTATGAACAAAGAAAAAAAAAAGGTCAGTTATGCCCGTATTGCCTGTTTAAATACAAAGGGAGTATTCCTATCTGCTACTACCACTGCTCAGGAAGAATTAATTGAATTTCGGGTATTTGTGAATTGTGGTTCTACTCTGAATGTGATTGACGGGGGATTCTTGGAAAAACTTACATTAAAACCTAAACCTTTGTCATCCCCTATTGCTGTGGTTTCTGTCGATGGCTCTCCCTTGAAGAGTGTTACTCACAAGGTCTGTGAATTTCCCCTCACTATTAATGGTATTCATCAAGAGAATTTGGATTTGGTAGTATTGAATAATTTGCCTTCTCCAGTAATATTGGGGTTGCCCTGGTTAAAATTGCATAATCCTGTACTGGATTGGTCTACCAATGAAATTAAGTCCTGGAGCCCTAAATGTTATGACAAGTGTTGTAACGGACGTATTGCTGTGGTGGAAAAAGGGGAATTACCTGTACCTATTCAGGATTTTTGGAGAGTTTTTTCTGAGGAGGAGTCACAAATTTTGCCTCCCCATAGAGACTATGATTGTACCATTGAATTTGTCCCTGGAGCGACTCTTCCTAAAAGTCGTTAATTTAATCTTACTATTCCTGAGAGAAAGGCTTTGGAGGAATACATACAGACAAGCTTGGCCGCCGGTCACATTAGGCCTTCCAAGTCTCCTGTGGCTGTTGGATTTTTTTTTGTTAAAAAAAAAGATGGCGGTTTACGTCCTTGTCTGGACTTTCGTGAGATTAATAAAATTACTGTACGCAATCCTTACCCACTGCCATTGATTCCTGATTTGTTTAACCAGTTAGTGGGGGCCAAGTGGTTCTCTAAAATTGATCTCCGGGGGGCATACAATTTGTTGCGCATGAAGGAGGGTGATGAATGGAAGACTGCTTTTAACACTCCTGTGGGTCATTTTGAGAATCTGGTTATGCCTTTTGGTCTTACCAATGCTCCAGCATTTTTTCAGAATCTTATTAATGACATCCTTAGACCTTTGATCGGCAAAAATGTGGTTGTGTATTTGGATGACATTCTGATTTATTCGCCTGATCTGGAGTCTCATTGGCGGAGCGTACGTGAGGTTTTACAGTTATTAATGGACAATTCGCTTTTTGCTAAGCTGGAGAAATGTGAGTTCGCTGTACAGAGAATTCGTTTTTTGGGCTACATTATCTCCAGTGAAGGTTTTGAGATGGACCCGGTTAAAGTTCAAGCTGTGCAGGAATGGCCTAGGCCTATTGGTTTGAAATCGATACAGAGGTTTTTGGGTTTCGCCAATTATTACAGAAAATTCATCAAAAAATTTTCTATTATTGTCAAACCGCTGACCGATCTCACCAGGAAAGGTGCTAATGCGGTTCAGTGGACTACTGAGGCCATTGAAGCTTTTGTGTTTCTAAAGGAGAGGTTCAGCTCTGCTCCCATCCTTATGCAGCCTGATGTGACTAAGCCGTTTTTGGTTGAGGTTGATGCTTCTTCTGTGGGGGTCGGTGCGGTGTTGTCTCAGGAAAGCAAGGATGGAGTACATCCCTGTGCCTTTTTTCAAAAAAATTTTCTGAGACTGAACTTAATTACGATATTGGTAATCGGGAATTGCTGGCTATTAAACTCGCATTTGAACACTGGCGTCATCTCTTGGAAGGTGCTGAATTTCCCATTCAGGTTTTCACTGATCATAAAAATCTGATCTATCTTGATGCTGCCAAGCGCTTGAATGCCCGTCAGGCTAGGTGGGCACTTTTTTTCTCGTGGTTTAATTTTTCCGTTACTTACATCCCGGGTACCAAGAATGTTAAAGCGGATGCTTTGTCTCGCAGCTTTTCTCCTATGGTCAGTGCTGAGGAGGAGGAGGAGAGCATTTTACAAGAAGGTGTTTGATTGCTGCTTTGGACTCCGTTTTGGAGGATGAGATTTTTAAAGCTCAGGAGAATGCCCCATCTAACACTCCCCATGGGAGGTTGTTTGTGCCTAGGACCTTTAGGAGAGATTTGTTTGTTGAGTGTCATGAGTTTCGGTTGGCAGGTCATCCAGGAATTTCTGAGACCAAGAGACTTGTGGGTCGCAGTTTTTGGTGGCCTGGATGGCAGAAGGAAGTCATTAAGTGGGTGCGTCAATGTACTGTGTGTGCTAGATCTAAGTCTTCGCATGCTCCTGCTGCGGGGTTGCTTTGCCCTCTGGAGGTTCCTAGTGCACCTTGGACACATCTGGCTATGGACTTTATTACTGACCTTCCCCCCTCTGAAGGTTTCACGGTCATCTGGGTGGTCGTGGACCGTTTTAGCAAGATGTGTCACTTGGTTCCCTTCATAAAACTGCCTTGCGCTAAGACACTCGCTAAGGCCTTTGTCAAGGAAATTGTCAGACTACATGGCGTTCCTACTGACATTGTTTCTGATAGGGGACCTCAGTTCGTGGCTCATTTTTGGCGTGCCTTTTGTGACAGGTTGGGAGTTCATTTGTCGTTTTCATCCGGATATCATCCTGAGTCTAATGGCCAGACAGAAAGAAAGAACCAGGATGTTGAGCAGTTCTTGCGTTGCTTTGTGGCAGACAATCAATAGGGGTGGTCTGAGTTTCTGCCACTTGCTGAATTTGCTCTTAACAACCATACATCCTCTTCTGCTGGGTGTTCGCCTTTTTTTTGTTGTACTGGGAGACATCCGTCTTTTGGGTCATTCTCCAAATTGGTATCGGCTGTGCCTGAGGAGGAGAGTTTTTGCGGTGATTTGGAGAGAGTTTGGACGGATGTGCGTGATAATCTTCAGGAGGCTAACAAAAAATCTAAGAGGTACTTTGATAGGAAACGGCAAGAGGTTTCGTTTGCTATTGGTGACATGGTTTGGTTGTCCTCTAAGAATCTGCGATTGAGGATTCCTTCGAAAAAATTGGGTCCCAAGTTTGTAGGGCCCTTTAAGGTGCTTCAGATAGTTAACCAATCTGCTGTTAGGTTGGAGGTTCCTACCTCCTGGAAGATTAATGCGGTGTTTCATGTTTCTCTGTTGAAAAAAGCTGATGTGTCGGTTGGTGACGCCTCTGCCACTGTTCCTCCGGTGGTGGAGAACGGGGAATATGAAATTTCCCGCATCCTAAATTCTAGACGGTATAGAGGGAGTTTGCAGTATCTTGTCGCTTGGAAGGGTTTCGGACCCGAGGATAACTCATGGGTGAGGGCGGATGATGTTTCTGCTTCCAGACTTGTCAGAGCATTTCACAGGAGGTTTCCTGATATGCCCGGTCCTAGGGGATCCGGAGGATCCTCTTAGAAGAGGGGGTACTGTTAGAACTCTCCTGTTAGGTTTTTTCTAGTTTGCTGGTCACATGACCATTTTTGCCTATTTAATCCGGCTCCGCCCTCCTGGCCTTGCTGGACTTCATTGTATTTACTACTCTTGAGCTAGCTTGGTGCTCTGTTACCGTTCTCTGTTAGTTTTGCTAGGTCTTCGGACCTCTATGTTCTTTGTTGTGTGTTTGTCTTTGACTGCTACAATTTCTGCTAGGAGGTGTCCAACTTTATCCCAGTCCCTAGTTCTTGTAGGGATTCCTCCCTTGCATCTATAGGTCTTCGTACAGACTAGCCGAGGACTTTAGCGGGTCTGATCGCAGGATCAGGTTCCCCGTTACATCGTAGGGATCCAGTTTAGTTCGATTGTAGGGACAGATCTCCTGTCTTTCCTTAGTGCTTGTAGCAGATCATAACAGCCGTGAGGCCGATTCTGCTGGGGAGGGGACTAGCAGGGGTGGGGGAGCTGAGGGGCCAGGGAAGAGGTGTGATATTCCACTCCCAGGTAAGGATGGAGTATGGACCAGGGCTCAGTAGCTGCATACACACATTCACCCCATTTCCGGGGGACAGCTGGACGGTGCTCCCATTTATTGCAGGCACAACTGACCATGTCCCTGGCTGGAGTGTGGAGGGGGGAGAGAACCCAGTGATGTAGGAGCAGAGGGGACGGTTTCTGGAGCATAGGAAGGAGCTCATTGGGTGCTGGTCACCTGGGCTCACACAGAAAAGCAGATAAAAGGTGGGACCCATCTTAGTTCAGTGTTCAGTCAGTCAGAGCAGAGAGAGAGAGCTGACAGGGAGCTGCGGCTCAGCCTGAGCTCAGCTCCACGAGGCAGGCCTAGGGTGAAGGCTGGAGCCAGAAGGGAGAAGAGGAGAAGGAGAAGGAAGGAAGAAAGGTGGATAGAAAGAGGAGAAGGAGAAGGAAGGAAAGAGGAGAGACAGAGGAGTAGAAAGGCTCTAGAAACAAGGAGGCAGAATGGACCCTAAGAGAGAGCAGAACGGACAGTAACCGTTGCAAACCCGCGTGATATCGGGTGAAGGGTCAGGTCGTGGAAGGGTACCGGATTCCCAGGTTGGTGGAGGTAAATTATCCCTCAGCCAAAAACCGGAGGTCGTGATCATCTATTGGTGTGACCCCCCGCCAAACCTGCTAGGAAGGCACAATATAGAATAGCGGGAAACAGGGGCCAACGTTTGCCCGCAAAGATCCGCGGCAGCTGGACAGAAGTTTGGTCACTGGTGGGGCACGAGAGGCCAGAGAAAGAACAGAAGGGGATCCTGTGCCATACTCCTGAATTGCCTGGGGGTTGACCGAGCCCCTCACCTGGTGGACGCAGCACGGCTTGGGCAGCGACATGGATAACAACTGTGAGTAAAAACCCTGGACTGCATCATTGGACTCTGTGTTATTTATGCTGCGCCTGCACCATCACCCCCAGCATCCTATTACACTGTCCTGAGGCTACACTCTTCCCGTGGGGAGTTATCCTATCCCTGTGCTGCATACCAACATCAGCCTCAGCGGCCTGCCTTGCAGCGGCGGTCATCCCTGACCGCAATCCATGGGTGGCGTAGTCGGACATTCTAAACACTGATAAATAGACTGCCGCCATTTGGTCTGACCACCCTGAGCCACAGGATCGGGTTGCCACTACTACCCCCATCAGCACCGTACACCAGAAAGCCCGGTTCCGGGTACCCCACGGCCCAGGGAGCGAGTCAAAAACATCTTCTCCCTCTCTGACCAAGGTGCCTAAGGAAGGTAAAACGGACTCCCCTCTAGTTGGTCTTTCTAACCGGTTCCAAGCCCTTGATAACATCTCTTCCTCTGAAGAGGAGACAGAGGGTGAGGTTCCGGCTTCGGTGGAGCTTACAGGGGGCACCGAGTCTCCTTCTCCTGGGGATGCAAGGTCCTTGGGGGGAGGGACTGGCCCAGAGTCCGGAGACGAGGACGAAAAATTAAGGAAAAATGTGGGAATGGACACCTCTGTATTGTTAAAGAGGGGAAAGGATTCCTCGTCTGAGGCAGAGGATAAGGAGAGTGGGAAGAAGAAAGCCATCTAACTCAATCACCGATGATGGCGGTACCCACTCTGTTGATGCTGGCATCCATTAATGTCGCCAGCATTAAGTCAAATATGGCTAGATTTGTGGCCTTTGATTTTCTCAGCCTTGTTGAAGCTGACATTTTCTTTTTGCAAGAGACCAGGCTACCAAACAAGGCATAGGTGTTTATCGCTAAGAGGGAGTGGAGACTCGGACCCTCCTATTGGTCTCTTGTGGCCGAGCCGTATAGCGGAGTGGCGGTCCCTTTTACAGCACCGGTAGAATGCCGACGGGTTATTGAGTTAGAAATGGGGAGGAGCCTGATATTAGATGTCCTCATGAAGGGACAAGAGCTCCGGCTCATTAAAATCTATGGACCCCAATCTAAGTGGGACCGGAAGTGTCTCTTTATGAGGATCAAGCCCTACCTTTTTATGAGTCAGCAGGTAGTTTTTGGAGGGGACTCCAACACTGTCACGAGGCCCCGGGATAGAGGAGGTTCCAGAGAGAAGCTGACTTATGATAGTGTCACCCTTAATAGTATAGCTAGTGAGGCTCACCTGGTGGATGTCCACATCCGGCACACCACAGGCCACCAGGGGTTCACCTATCATAGAGGTAACTGTAGGTCCAGGATAGACAGGTTTTATTTAAAGGAGGAAGCAGTCTCTTCAGCAGTATCTGTTGTTGAGGTGGAGTTCTCCGATCACTGTTGGATTTTGTTTTCCCTGAATGTTACAGAGACCCCCCGGATGGGAAGAAGCTTTTGGAGGTTCAATTTGTCTCTCTTGGAAGAAGCGGAGATAAGACTGTTGTGGAGCCCCTGCGGGTTCAGTCGCCACAGAGGTACTGCATCTCACCCAGAGGTGTGGTACCTGACTCTCAGGTAAGGATGGAGTACTGCCCGGGACCCAAACACCTGCATCCAACACTACACTACTCCAGACCAGCAGGAAGGGCAAGATGCGCTGCTCCTCTGCTGAGCCCTGTCCCTGGCTGGAGTGGGGGGAACCAAGAGAGGGGGAACCATGTAGTGGGTGTGGGTGGAGGAAGGAGTTTAGGGGAGCACTTCGGCAAGTGTATAAAAAGGGATGGAACCATCTAGAAGGGTTCCAGTCAGAGGAGGACAGTGAGTGGGAGCAGGAGCTCTGCAGGAGCTCTGCTCAGGCAGAGCGGGCCTAGTGAGAAGCCCAGGGGGTGAGACTGACTGAGGAGAGGAACAGAAAGGAAGGCTCCAGGAGTTAAGAAGGGATCCCAGGGGTACGGGCAGTGCTGGAGGCCACCCGCACGCCCGAATCTACCAGGCGGTGGAGAGATCGAGCCGCAGAGGGGACCGGCCCCTAACTAGTGAGAATTGCAAAGTTCAACTAGAAACCGGAGGCTTCTGTACTTTCAGGGTGCAGTTGCCACATCCGCACTCAAGTCGCCAAAAAGGTAACCACATAGGGTCCAGGGAACTCCAGGTTGCCCAGAAAGATCCGAGGATACCGGCTTGGGACACTGTTTGCGAGGTGCAGGGCAAGAAGGGTGAGGGCCAGCGCAGGAAGACGGCTGAGAAGGGCATATAGAATGGGGTCCTGTCAGGCACTCTTGAAATACCTGAGGGTTGGCTGAACCCCTGCCCGGTGAACGCAGCACGACGTGGGAAGTTATGATCTGCAGTTGTAACCAGGAGCAAAGTGAGAACTGTGAGTAAATCCGGAAGACTGCACCCCACTGTCTCTGTGAATTATTACTGCTGCGCCATCACCCCCTGCACCACACTGCACCATAACCGCTACCTCAACATCTACAACAGCTCCAGAGGACCCGCTCCGCCTCGGTGGCTCTCTTTAGCTTCATACCACAGGTGGCGTCACGAACATTAAAAGAACTTTAAACCCCCTTTATTAAACCATTCCCCTTTTCATTGACTGCCCTGGGTCACGGAGCAGGTCACTGCCACTGTGACATCCCCAGCCCCAACGACCGGCCCGGCTACCGAGTACCCCACGGCCAAGGGGGCGAGTCACAGTCCTTTGAGGATTTTCTTCAGAGCCAGGTACCCTTACTGGATCTTTGTAGTAGTAAGTCAGAGTGGTGGGAAATGTTCAAGTAAAGGGTGGCGAGATTCTTCCGCCAGCTCTCGAGCCTCAGGAGCCTGGACAGGTACCGCCTGTATCAGGGCCTGAGGAGGAAACTCGAGCATCTTGTCTCAACTGGAGGTAGCCGCGAGGAGATCTCCAGAGTGAAATCTTTGCTAATGAGGTGTCAGTATGATAGACACGCATCTTTGGTTTTTGAGAGGGATTATGGGAAGTACAGAAACTGCAAGATGTCAGTGAATAGTAAAGTTGTTACAGGACTGGCTGACACTGCGGGGTCCCTGAAAAGATCCAGATCAAGGATCCTGGTGGTCACTCAGGATGTAACTCAGGATCAGTGCAGGATAAGTAATGTAATGTAATGTATGTACACAGTGACTCCACCAGCAGAATAGTGAGTGCAGCTCTGGAGTATAATACAGGATGTAACTCAGGATCAGTACAGGATAAGTAATGTAATGTATGTACACAGTGACTCCACCAGCAGAATAGTGAGTGCAGCTCTGGGGTATAATACAGGATGTAACTCAGGATCAGTACAGGATAAGTAATGTAATGTATGTACATAGTGACTCCACCAGCAGAATAGTGAGTGCAGCTCTGGGGTATAATACAGGATGTAACTCAGGATCAGTACAGGATAAGTAATGTAATGTATGTACACAGTAACTGCACCAGCAGAATAGTGAGTGCAGCTCTGGAGTATAATACAGGAGGTAACTCAGGATCAGGATAAGTAATGTAATGTATGTACACAGTGACTGCACCAGCAGAATAGTGAGTGCAGCTCTGGAGAATAATACAAGATGTAACTCAGGATCAGTACAGGATCAGTAATGTAATGTATGTACACAGTGACTGCACCAGCAGAATAGTGAGTGCAGCTCTGGGGTATAATACAGGATGTAACTCAGGATCAGTACAGGATAAGTAATGTAATGTATGTACACAGTGACCCCACCAGCAGAATAGTGAGTGTAGCTCTGGAGTATAATACAGGATGTAACTCAGGATCAGTAATGTATATACACAGTGACTGCACCAGCAGAATAGTGAGTGCAGCTCTGGAGTATAATACAGGATGTAACTCAGGATCAGTACAGGATAAGTAATGTAATGTATGTGCACAGTGACTGTACCAGCAGAATAGTGAGTGCAGCTCTGGAGTATAATACAGGATGTAACTCAGGATCAGTACAGGATAAGTAATGTAATGTATGTACACAGTGACTCCACCTGCAGAATAGTGAGTGCAGCTCTGGAGTATAATACAGGAGGTAACTCAGGATCAGGATAAGTAATGTAATGTATGTACACAGTGACTGCACCAGCAGAATAGTGAGTGCAGCTCTGGAGAATAATACAAGATGTAACTCAGGATCAGTACAGGATCAGTAATGTAATGTATGTACACAGTGACTGCACCAGCAGAATAGTGAGTGCAGCTCTGGGGTATAATACAGGATGTAACTCAGGATCAGTACAGGATAAGTAATGTAATGTATGTACACAGTGACCCCACCAGCAGAATAGTGAGTGTAGCTCTGGAGTATAATACAGGATGTAACTCAGGATCAGTAATGTATATACACAGTGACTGCACCAGCAGAATAGTGAGTGCAGCTCTGGAGTATAATACAGGATGTAACTCAGGATCAGTACAGGATAAGTAATGTAATGTATGTGCACAGTGACTGTACCAGCAGAATAGTGAGTGCAGCTCTGGAGTATAATACAGGATGTAACTCAGGATCAGTACAGGATAAGTAATGTAATGTATGTACACAGTGACTCCACCTGCAGAATAGTGAGTGCAGCTCTGGAGTATAATACAGGATATAACTCAGGATCAGTACAGGATAAGTAATGTAATGTATGTACACAGTGACTGCACCAGCAGAATAGTGAGTGCAGCTCTAGAGAATAATACAGGATGTAACTCAGGATCAGTACAGGATAATACCAACAAAGTTCCACACATGGAATCTTGAAAATTACTATCGGTTGTTTAACTCATATAACATATGCACATATTCTCTTCTCAAATAGGACACTAGTACCCCAAGAAAAGACCTGAAGCGAGTATTTCAACCTTAAAATCAATACTTTATTAACATATATTAAAAATTAGATAAAACAGATCACAGTGCTTCACGAATACGAATGGGCAAATATTTGTATAAATCCTACTGATACTCGAGGTATATTATGTTCTGGTTTACAGCATAAAGTTCGCAATTGTAACCTATTGCTGTCCCCACATAATAAGATAAATTTATGCAGTGATAATCACTATTACTTATGACATATTACTGTCCGAACTCCCTGAAGAAGAATATTCGAAACGTACGTCGGGGTCACGGACGGGCGACAGCATTATTACACTGATCCAGGTATTTCATTTAGTTCCCTTTAGTTTTTGGTTTCACTTTTGCGCTGCTTCGTTGCGGACAATTGGTTTCCATGCTTTATCCCTTTAGGACACCTCCCCATGGGTTCATAACCCTAACAGTGGTAGTCCCTTAATTTGAGTATTTAACAGCATTTGAATTTTTACGTTATATCATATTGACTAATAGTGATCACCACTGCACAAATTATTTTATTATGTGGGGACAGTAATATGTCATAAGTAATAGTGATTATCACTGCATAAATTTATCTTATTATGTGGGGACAGCAATAGGTTACAATTGCGAACTTTATGCTGTAAACCAGAACATAATATACCTCGAGTATCAGTAGGATTTATACAAATATTTGCCCATTCGTATTCGTGAAGCACTGTGATCTGTTTTATCTAATTTTTAATATATGTTAATAAAGTATTGATTTTAAGGTTGAAATACTCGCTTCAGGTCTTTTCTTGGGGGACTAGTGTCCTATTTGAGAAGAGAATATGTGCATCAGTACAGGATAAGTAATGTAATGTATGTACACAGTGACTGCACCTGTAGAATAGTGAGTGCAGCTCTGGAGTATAATACAGGATGTAACTCAGGATCAGTACAGGATAAGTAATGTAATGTATGTACACAGTGACTGCACCAGCAGAATAGTGAGTGCAGCTCTGGAGTATAATACAGGATGTAACTCAGGATCAGTACAGGATAAGTTGTGTAATGTATGTACACAGTGACTGCACCACCAGAATAGTGAGTGCAGCTCTGGGGTATAATACAGGATGTAACTCAGGATCAGTACAGGATAAGTAATGTAATGTATGTACACAGTGACTGCACCAGCAGAATAGTGAGTGCAGATCTGGGGTATAATACAGGATGTAACTCAGGATCAGTACAGGATAAGTAATGTAATGTATGTACACAGTGACTGCACCAGCAGAATAGTGAGTGCAGCTCTGGGGTATAATACAGGATGTAACTCAGGATCAGTACAGGATAAGTAATGTAATGTATGTACACAGTGACTCCACCAGCAGAATAGTGAGTGTAGCTCTGGAGTATAATACAGGATGTAACTCAGGATCAGTACAGGATAAGTAATGTAATGTATGTACTCAGTGACTGCACCAGCAGAATAGTGAGTGCAGCTCTGGAGTATAATACAGGATGTAACTCAGGATCAGTACAGGATCAGTAATGTATATACACAGTGACTGCACCAGCAGAATAGTGAGTGCAGCTCTGGAGTATAATACAGGATGTAACTCAGGATCAGTACAGGATAAGTAATGTAATGTATGTACACAGTGACTGCACCAGCAGAATAGTGAGTGCAGCTCTGGAGTATAATACAGGATGTAACTCAGGATCAGTACAGGATAAGTAATGTATGCACACAGTGACTCCACCAGCAGAATAGTGAGTGCAGCTCTGGAGTATAATACAGGATGTAACTCAGGATCAGTACAGGATAAGTAATGTAATGTATGTACACAGTGACTCCACCAGCAGAATAGTGAGTGCAGCTCTGGAGTATAATACAGGATGTAACTCAGGATCAGTACAGGATAAGTAATGTAATGTATGTACACAGTGACTGCACCAGCAGAATAGTGAGTGCAGCTCTGGAGCATAATACAGGATGTAACTCAGGATCAGTACAGGATAAGTAATGTAATGTATGTACACAGTGACTGCACCAGCAGAATAGTGAGTGCAGCTCTGGAGTATAATACAGGATGTAACTCAGGATCAGTACAGGATAAGTAATGTAATGTATGTACACAGTGACTGCACCAGCAGAATAGTGAGTGCAGCTCTGGAGCATAATACAGGATGTAACTCAGGATCAGTACAGGATAAGTAATGTAATGTATGCACACAGTGACTGCACCAGCAGAATAGTGAGTGCAGCCTTTTGAAGACCTGCGACCGCCAGTCAGAAAAGGAAAATACAGCGATCCCCTTTAAGATTTCAGTAACATGACATTATACTGTGTTTTATCTTTGGCTCATATTCTGCATTACTGATGGCTTCATTGTCTGATTACCTGATCCTGGGCAGACCTCCGTCATCTCCACTGATCCTTGCATTTATCTCTACGTCCTAAGTGCCGCACTTTGCAATTCAACCGAAATGAGATTTGTCTCTGGGCGGATTAATCATTTGCTCTATTTTCACTCCTTCTTCCCCGGGTGAAGTTTCAGTATTTGTGTTTTTCTTAATTTATGCTAAGTACATTTCCAATATGGAGGATTAATGGTCGGCATTACTCCGGGAAGTGACAGCATATCATATTTCTTGATGATTTTTCTGGTGCGTTTGACCCAAGTAATAAGATTACATCATGAGTTATATGTTACATTATTCTAGGGAACGTAGAGATTCAGAACAAAGAGGAGCAATTACAATATTTCTCATCTCCTTAGCGCTACATCACTTTCTATGGACATCGCCTTTAAAACCAAATGCACCATTGATTTAAAGAGGAAATGGCCAATGGAATATTCCTACCGGACTCTGAATGGCTCCCAATAAGAGCGCTATGAGTGTTTGAATACATAGCATAGTTTTCGGCTAGGATCCCTGTATTCATTCCACAAGGATCGCTATCCATATGTGACTATACAAATAGGGTTGATCCCCCAGGATCCATAGATCACTCTGACAGACATCTCCAGGATTCCTGGATACTGAATACAGTGGCATGTAAAAGTTTGGGCACCTCTGATTAAAATTACTGTTATTGGGAACAGTTAAGCAAGTTGAAGATGAAATCATCTCTAAAACGTCTAAAGTTAAAGATGACACATTTCCTTTGTATTTTAGGCAAAACAAAAATTTAAATATTGTAATATTTTACATTTTAGAAATTACAAAAAGGAAAATGGTCCAATGCAAAAGTTTGGGCTCCCTTGGAGATTTGTGTGCTCAGATAACTTTGACCAAGGTTTCAGACCTTAATTAGCCTGTTAGGGTTATGGATTGTTCACTATCATTGTTAGGAAAGGCCAGGTGATGCAGATTTCCCAGATTTATAAAAACCAGCTTCCTCTAATCTTGTGCCAAAAAACTGCAGCCATGGGTTCTTCTAAGCAGCTGCCTAGCACTCTGAAAATAAAAATGGTGGAAGCCAACAAAAGCAGAAGAAGTCTATAAGAAGATAGCAAAGTGTTTTCAAGTTGCCCTTTCCTCAGTTTGAAATGTAATTAAGAAATTGAAGTTAACAAGAACACTGGAGGTCAAGATAAGGTCTGGAAGACCAAGCAAAATTTCAGCGAAAGCTGCTGATAGGATTGCTCAGCAGTTTTGGTACATTGTTCTACTGTTCAGAGACACCTGCACAAATATGGCCTTCATGGAAGAGTCATTTGATGAAAACCTCTCTTGCGTTCTCACCATAAAATTCAGCGTCAGAAGTATGCAAAAGAACATCTAAACAAGCCTGATGCATTTTGGAAACAAGTCCTGTGTGTGGACCAATGAGGTTAAAATAGAACTCTTTGGCCACAATGATCAAAGGTATGTGTGGAGAAAAAAGGACACAGAATTTCAGGAAAGAACATCTCGCCAACCATTATTTGGAATGTGTCACCACTTTGGAGTTATCAGACCTCTACTATCGCCATACAGGGTATAGAAAAGTAGATCTGTACTTACCTGTATGGCCCATAGTAGAGGTCTGATCGCAATCCCTGCCTACCTGTTTATTATTCCCCCAAATCCCCACCTATATGCTTTATTATCATATCCCCCCCCCTCCCCTGCACGTCACAGGGACCTGTGAAGTGCACTGTGCTCCCTGACTTCCCGGGCATACGCAAAGCGCCGCTCACATAGAGCACACTTTGCTTCATCCCGGCCCTGTCTGCCTGTGCTCTGCACTGCAGGGTTCTATTGAGCAGATGCCAGGGAGTCACTGTCACTTCCCTTCGCCTGCGCAATAGAACCCTGCAGTGCAGAGCACAGGCAGACGGGGCCGGGATGAAGCAAAGCAAAGTATATGTGAGCGGCGCTTTTCGCATGCCCGGGAAGTCAGGGAGCACAGTGCATGCCACAGGGCCTGTGACGTGCAGGGGAGAGGGGAATATGATAATTAAGCATATAGGCAGGGATTTGGGGGAATAATAAACAGGTAGGCAGGGATTGCTTGGCGTCCGGGAGACCCAAAGCCTGTGCAAAGCCTGTACAAAATAGAGCTGATTAAAGCACTTTTCTCTGCAATCAAACAACTACTATGGGCCATACAGGTATGTATAGATTTACTTTGCTATAACTTGTATGGCCATAGTAGAGATCTGATATCTCCCAGGGGGTGACAGATTCCCTTTAAGCATGGGGGTGGATCAATCATGCTTTGGGATTGTGTTGCAGCCAATGGCACAGGGAACATTTCTTGGGTAGAAGGAAGAATGGATTCAATAAAATTTCAACAAATTCTTAAACACCATCTGTAACAAAGCTGAAGTTGAAAAGAGGATGGCTTCTACAAATGGTTAATAATCCTAAACACACGTTAAAATCTACAATAGACTAATGTTAGAACCCTCCTGTTTGTTTTTTCCATCTTGTGTTTTGGGGTCACATGACCATCTGCCTTTATATTCCAGCTCCGCCCTTTTGGCTGTGCTGGACTTCAGTGTTGTTTGACTGTTTTGCTAGCCAGGTGTTTCGGCGCCTATCTCTCAGTTCGCTTGGTCCTTCTGGGACCTCTAGTACCTTTTTGTCAGTTTATCTTTTTGTATTCTGCAACAACCTTCTCTGTTCAGGAGGTGTCCCATTTTTGTTCCAGTCCTTAGTTCTTTTAGGGACCCCTTCATTTATGCTATAGGTCTTCGTTCACACAAGCCGAGGACTAAGGCGGGTCTGTTCGTTAGGAACAGGCAGCCCGCTACATCGTAGGGATTCAGCTTAGTCTTACTGTAGGGACAGCTTTACTCTTCCTTACTTATTACTTGTTGCAGATCATAACAGTAAGTCCAGCCCAAAAAAATCTAAAAGGAAAGAAATTCGGGGATCAGTATGGCTTCCATCCAGGATTTGGCTCAACACTTGCAGGGATTGTCTCTGGAGGTGGCCGAGCTCCAGCAACACGTGAGTAGCTGTTCTGAAGCACATTTTGTGGAACCCAAAGTAGGACTACCTGATGTTTTTTATGGTAAACAGCAAGATTTTTTTTCCTTTAAAAATGCTCGTTTGTTATATTTTCGTTTGAGACCAAGGTCCTCTGGGAATGAATCACAGCGCATTGGTTTTATTATGTCACTTTTTCGCAATGAACCACAAGGGTGGGCCTTTTCTCTTCAACCTAATGATCCACGCTTAAGGTCGGTAGAAGAATTTTTTTTCTGCTATGGGTCTATTATATGATGATCCTGATCGAATCTCATCTGCTGAGGCAGAACTCAGGCGTTTGAATCAGGGGTCAGATGATGCTGAGATTTATTGCACACACTTTAGAAGGTGGGCTTCTGAAGTCAGATGGAATGATCCTGCTCTGAAATGTCTATTTCTTGTTGGTCTGAGTGAAAGGGTTAAGGATTTGCTTATTGCATTCCCCACACCTGAGACTCTGCAGGATGCCATGCAATTAGCTGTTCGTGTGGATAGGAGACTGAGATCCAGGCAGAATGAGGTAAAGACTCCTGTAATGCCAGGTCCTAGTCCCCAGAAAATCTGCTCAGACGGCGGAGAACCGATGGAGGTTGGGGCGATGTCACTCCGCTCTCAGGAAAGAGACCGGAGGTTCGCCGAGGGATTGTGTCTTTATTGTGGTAAAGCTGACCATTTGATTAAGTATTGTGAGCTTCGTTTAAGTAACGGAAAAAAAAAAGGTCAGGTACGCCAGTATAGCTTGTTTACGCTCTGCAGGAGTATTTCTTTCAGGGAGTACCACTTTGCAGGAAAATTTGATTGAATTTCAGGTATTTGTGGATTGTGGTTCAACACTTCATGAGATTGATAAAGGGTTTTTGGAAAAGCTTAAATTGAAATCCAAACCTTTGTCATCACCTATTTCTGTGGTTGCAATTGATAACACTCCTTTGAAATGTATTACTCACAAGGTTGCTGCATTTCCCCTCACTATCAATGGACTTCACCAAGAAATTTTGGACTTGGTTGTATTAGATAATTTACCCTCTCCGGTTGTTCTAGAATTGCCTTGGTTAAAACTGCACAATCCTTTACTGGACTGGTCTACTAATATGTTAAAGTCTTGGCGTCCAAAGTGCTATGATAAATGTTGTAATGGTCGCATTGCGGCTGTGGAAAAAGGGGAATTACCTGTACCTATTCAAGATTTTTGGAGGGTTTTTTCGGAGGAGGAGTCGCATGTTTTACCTCCTCATAGGGATTATGATTGCACCATTGAGTTTGTTCCTGGAGCTATTCTTCCCAAGAGTCGCTTGTTTAATCTGACTATCCCTGAAAGAAAGGCTTTGGAGGAGTACATACAGACTAGCCTGGCTGCTGGTCACATTAGACCTTCTAAGTCTCCTGTGGCAGTTGGATTTTTCTTTGTTAAAAAAAAGGACTGGGGTTTACGTCCATGTCTGGATTTTCGTGAAATTAATGAGATTACCGCACGCAATTCCTACCCATTGCCGTTAATTCCTGACTTGTTTAACCAGTTAGTGGGAGCCAAGTGGTTCTCTAAGATTGATCTTCGGGGGGCATACAATTTATTACGTGTGAAGGAGGGTGATGAATGGAAAACGGCTTTTAACACTCCGGTAGGTCATTTTGAGAATCTGGTGATGCCTTTTGGTCTTACCAATGCACCTGTATTTTTTCAGAACCTTATTAATGACATCCCGAGACCTTTGATTGGTAAGAATGTGGTTGTGTATTTGGATGATATTTTGATTTTTTCGCCAGATCTGGAGTCCCATTGGCAGAGTGTACGTGAAGTTTTGCAGTTATTGAGTGATAATTCACTCTGCTAAGCTGGAGAAATGTGAGTTCGCTGTGCAGAAAATTAGTTTTTTGGGCTACATTGTCTCCAGCGAGGGCTTTTAGATGGACCCGGTGAAGGTTCAGGATGTGCAGGAATGGCCTAGGCCTATTGGTTTGAAATCTATACAGAGATTTTTGGGTTTTGACAATCGTTACAGGAAATTCATTAAGAATTTTTCTGTAATTGTTAAGCCTCTAATCGATCTCACCAGGAAAGGTGCGAATACGGCCCAGTGGACTACTGAGGCCATTGAAGCGTTTAAGTATCTCAAAGAGAGGTTCAGTTCTGCCCCTATCCTTATGCAGCCTGATGAGACCAAGCCTTTTTTGGTTGAGGTCGATGCTTCATCAGTGGGGGTAGGAGCAGTTTTGTCTCAGGAGAACAGGGATGGAGTACATCCTTGTGCCTTCTTTTCGAAAAAAATTTCGGAAACCGAACTGAATTATGATGTTGGAAATCGGGAGCGGCTGGCTATTAAACTCGCGTTTGAACATTGGAGTCATTTTTTGGAAGGTGCTAGATTTCCTATTCAGGTTTTCACAGATCATAAGAATTTGATCTATCTGAATGCCCGTCAAGCTAGGTGGGCACTTTTTTTCTCTCGGTTTCATTTTTCTGTTACCTACATTCCTGGTACTAAGAATGTTAAAGCCGATGCTTTATCTCGCAGCTTCTCTCCAACAGTCGGTGCCGAGGAGGAGGAGAGTATTTTACAGAAAGGAGTTGTGGTGGCGGCATTGGACTCCGTTTTGGAGAATGGGATTCTGAAAGCTCAAGATGATGCTCCATCTAACACTCCCCATGAGAGGCTGTTCGTGCCTAGAGCCTTTAGGAGAGATTTCTTTGTGGAGTGTCATGAGTCTCGGTTGGCAGGTCATCCAGGAATTTCTGAGACTAAGAGACTTATCAGTCGCAGTGTTTGGTGGCCTGGATGGCAGAAAGAAGTCATCAAGTGGGTGCATCAGTATACTGTGTGTGCTAGGTCAAAGGCTTCACATACTCCTGCTGCGGGGTTGCTTTGTCCTCTGGAGGTTCCTAGTGCGCCTTGGACGCATCTCACAATGGATTTTATTACTGATCTGCCTGTGTCCGAGGGTTTTACTGTCATCTGGGTGGTCGTGGACCGTTTTAGTAAGATGTGTCATTTGATTCCATTCATTAAGCTGCCCTGCGCCAAGACACTCGCTAAGGCGTTTGTTAAGGAGATTGTCAAGCTTCATGGCGTTCCCACGGATATTGTTTCTGATAGAGGACCTCAGTTTGTGGCTCGCTTTTGGCGTGCTTTTTGTGACAGGTTGGGAGTCCATTTGTCATTTTCGACTGGGTATCATCCTGAGTCTAATGGACAGACTGAAAGAAAGAACCAGGATGTTGAACAGTTTTTGCGTTATTTTGTGGCGGACAATCAAGAGGTGTGGTCTGAGTTTCTGCCTCTCGCAGAATTTTCTCTTAACAATCATACATCCTCCTCTGCTGGGTGTTCTCCTTTTTTTTGTTGTACTGGGAGACATCCGTCTTTTGGTTCGTTCTCCAAATTGGGGTCGGCAGTGTCGGAGAATTTTTCCGGTGATTTGGAGAGAGTTTGGACTAATGTACGTTGCAACCTTCAAGAGGCTAACAAGAAGTCCAAGAAGTATTTTGACAGGAAACGTAAGGAGGTTTTGTTTACTGTGGGTGACATGGTTTGATTGTCCTCAAGGAACTTGCGGTTGAGGATTCCCTCTAAAAAGCTGGGTCCTAGGTTTGTGGGTCCATTTAAAGTGCTTCAGGTTGTTAACCCGTCTGTGGTTAGGTTGGATGTCCCTACTTCCTGGAAGATTAATCCTGTGTTTCATGTTTCCTTGTTGAAAAAGGCTGATGTATCTGATAGGGACGCCACTGTCACAGTTCCCCCTGTGGTGGAAGACGGCGAATATGACATTTCTCGTATCTTGAATTCTAGATGGCATAGAGGGAGATTACAGTATCTCATCTCCTGGAAGGGTTTCGGTCCCGAAGATAACTCCTGGGTAAGGGTGGATGATGTCTCTGCTCCTAGGCTTGTTAGAGCTTTCCACAAGAGGTTTTTCGGATAGGCCTGGGCCTGGAGGATCCGGGGGATTATCATAAAAGAGGGGGTACTGTTAGAACCCTCCTGTTTGTTTTTTCCATCTTGTGTTTTGCAGTCACGTGACCATCTACCTTTATATTCCAGCTCCGCCCTTTTGGCTGTGCTGGACTTCAGTGTTGTTTGACTGTTATGCTAGCCAGGTGCTTCTGTGCCTATCTCTGTCAGTTCGCTTGGTCCTTCTGGGACCTTTAGTACCTTTTTGTCAGTTTATCTTTTTGTATTCTGCAACAACTTTCTCTGTTCAGGAGGTGTCCCATTTTTGTTCCAGTCCTTAGTTCTTTTAGGGGCCCTTTCCTTTATGCTATAGGTCTTCGTTCAGACTAGCGGAGGACTAAGGCGGGTCTGTTCGCAAGGAACAGGCAGCCCGCTGAATCGTATGGATTCAGCTTAGTCTTACTGTAGTGATAGCTTTCCCCCTTCTTTCCTTAGTACTTGTTGCAGATCATAACAACTACCTCAAAAGGCGCAAGCTGAAGGTTTTACAATGGCCCTCACAGTCCCCTGAACTGAACATCATTGAAAATCTGTGGCTGAACCTCAAAATAGCAGTGCATGCAAGACGACCCAGGAATCTCACAGAACTGGAAAAAATTTCCAAGGAAGAATGGATGAAAATCACTCAAACAAGAATTGAAACACTCTTGGCAGGCTACAAAAAGCGTTTACAAGCTGTGATACTTTCAAAAGGGGGCGCTACTAGGTACTGACCATGCAGGGTGCCCAAACTTTAGAATTGGCCCATTTTCCTTTTTGTAATTTTTAAAATGTAAAAAATGATATATATATATATATATATATTGCCCAAAATACAAAGGAAATGTGTCATCTTTAACTGTAGGACTTTTAGAGATCATTTCATCTTCACCTTACTTAACTGTTCACAATATCAGGAATTTTAACCAGAGGTACCAAAATTTTTACCTGCCACTGTAACTTTCCTTAAGTTCAATATTAGCATGGATATATGCATACAGGGGTGACTCCCCTGAGCATTAATTTACAATGCTATATTATTCCCCCAAGGATCACTACTTCTATGTGACTATGCTAACAAGAATGTTTCTCCCTAGGATCTTTAGATCCCTTCAAATAATCACCCCCTTCCTACACAAATAATCACTATTGTTATCTTGCTAAAAAAAGAGGAACTCTTCATAGATTTCTTATGGGGACTCTGAATATGATGGACATGAATGACAGCCCCCGAGATCCACAGAAGATTCTTAGAGCATCCCTAATCATATGTGATTTTAGGATCCCTTTCCTGATCCCTTTTGCAATGTGACTGTATATCCAGGTGAAACTCTTTCAAGCATTTTGAATGACGGCCCCCGATGTCCCAATTGGTCTGTGACTCGCCCAGCATCTACATTACTCAGGTTCTCAGGTTCACTATTAGTATTTAACTCTTTGAACAAGGGTGATGTCAAACAGGATCACTATTGATATGTGACTATACATGCAGTCTCCCTAGGTTTATACGGCACTGAGGATGACTCCACCTAAGATTCCAATAAGCAACAGAAAAATAAAGTTAAAGGTTTGGAATAAACAAGTCAAAGTCCTGACCTTAATCCTACAGAAATGCTGTGGAAGGACCTGATGTCAGCAGTTCATGGGAGAAAACCCACCCACATAACATAGGTGAAGTTATTTTGTATGGGCTAAAATTCCTCTAAGTCGATGTGCAAGACAAATCTACAAATACCTGAGAGGTTTAGATGCAGTTATTGCCGAACAAGGAGGTCACACTAGATTCTAAAAGCAAAGTGTCATGCGTCTGGGTTCCAACCCTTGAACCTGTGCTTTGTGGTCGAGTCCTCTGTTCGCCCAGCCACAGCAGATACGCCTTTTCTCTGGGTGTTTAGTTTCTGTTATCCTTGCTTCAGTCTCTTAAGGGTAACAGGTGTTTTCATTTAATCATTTGTCTGCTCCATCACCTTTCGGGTGCGGCTTTATATACTTTCAGCCTCCTGGTATTTCCTGCTGGTGATAGTCTCATTTGGAAGTCCAGTCATACTGCTGCAGTTTAAGCCAGTCAGTGAAAGACCAGCTAGGGTTTATCTCTCTGCTGCTTATGTTCTTTACCCTGCACCTATCTTCTGTTTCTTTTTAGGAAGTAGGCGGCATAAACTCTAACAGTACGTACTTAATCTTTTATTTTGTATTTCGTGGTTTGTTTTATTCACTCTGGGATCTGTATGTCAGCACACTTTCCCTTCTGCGGGTAATTTGCACTCTGCTCTGCCCTCCGGTTCTTTAGGAGGAACTTGAAGCCCTCGATGGCCTTTCTGGCAGCATAGGTCCGAGTTGCCATTGTCTAGTCTGTACAAGAACTGGCAGGGTCAGTTGCAGTCAGTTTTTAGTGTGCTACTTATTTTCCCGAGTGAGTTGCTACATTATCATAACACAAAGGCTCACATACTCTCACCACTCAAAGAAATGTATCATTTTCCAAAATAAAAAAATCACAAAGTCTAATATTTCTTACTCATTTACTCTACTTGATTCACTTTATCTACTTTTATGGCTTTATCTACTTTTATGGCTTGTGTGAAAATCTGATGTAATTTTAGGTTAAAAAATATGGAAAACTCTGAAAAGTTCACAAACTATCAAGCAACACTATATGTGACTATATAAAAAGAGGTTACTTCCCACAGGATTCCTATTGGTATGTGACAATATATACAAGGAAAACTCCACCTTGGATCCCATTTAGTATATGACTATACAGTACATATAACACCAACTTTTCCGAAGATCTCTATTGTGACTACACAAAAAGGATGACTCCCCCAGTAATCCCTGGAAGGACTCTGAATGGCTGCCCCTGGAGAAGACTCCTCCCATGATTCCTATGGATATCTAAATACCTCCCCCGAGGATTTCTATGTAATGCATTTACTGCCAATCTACGGGCCCTCATAGATGTCTGCATAGTGGCCTCCAAAGCAAAAATCAAAATGATGCCCATCACTTGGATAACACCATCACAAGAGCTTGGAGGGTCAAGAGCTCATTTGTACTTTTAGCTCCCATCTCATTGATTCTTACCACTTGTTGGTCTAGATTAAGGACCTTGCTTACTTCTCACCACCCAATAATTACTAGGATACAACCCATAACTACTGGAGTCCCTCTTTTCCTCTTTTCCACGTGTTCCAAAGATGTATGAGAAAATTTTGCATTAAGAAGAACAGATTGAAGGGACATATCTTGGCAGGACACAACATTTTTTTTAAGGAAGTTGTCAAGACAAACACTTCTTCCAAAAACAGCGCCATGCGGGTGCACAGGTTGGGTCCGGTATTGCAGCTCAGCCCTTATAACTTCTATGTATCTTTGCTGCAATACCTGACACAACCTATAGAGAAGAGTGGCACTGTTTTTGAAAAAAAAAAATTTGTTTGCTAGTTCCAGAGACTGCCACATTTTATTCTTTTAAAAAATTCTTGTTGTTGCCAATGTACTGATAATTTTTCATTGTCATGTGAGTGTCTTATTTTCCAATCTTTTTGTCATAGATTGATGTAGGTGTCCCAGCATGTTTATGCTATGAAGAAACTATCTGACACCTGGCAATAGGCCCGAGGGAATGAACCCTAAGAGAAGGTCAGATCGGGCATGAATAGGATACATGTGTTTGTGTATACAATAGTATTGAATTTTAACTTCGCCAATCCGATTTCCATCCATAGTTGGGGTGTATCAGGCCCCGCGGAATAGGAAAACCAAGAAAGACGTAAATATTTCTTTTATTTCTAAAGAGAAAATAATGATGAGAAGTCAAAGAGCTTATTATCTGTCTCCATGATAAATGGCGCGGGAGACATTTGTTTATAGACCCTTATTATCGCATGGTCGGATTTTGTCTTCATTACCACTAATGGCGTTTATTTGTCCAAAGGGTAAAAGAATCTAAAGCAAATATGGAACATTGAGTTTCTGTTACATTCCCCTTTAAGAACACATAATCGGGAATGTTCACTGATCCCTGGGCCTGGATGTAAAATCGGAGCACAAAAAACTATAAGACCAACAGAGGAAATGAATTGACTATGAAAACAGCTTCAGAAGGAAAAGACGTGACTTATGACATCTATCAAGCACTACGTGTCATCCGAAGTGCCACCAAAGTGTTTTTCCTAGTTCACCTATGTATAATCCCCAGTGCCCCCCAAAGTTTTATCCCCTAAGTGTCATCCCTGGTGCTGACAAAGTGTTATTCCTAGTTGCCCTATGTATAATCCCCAATGCCCCCAAAGTTTTATCCCCTAAATGTCATCCCTTACTGCCCTTACTAGTGTGTGGGGCCCGGTGAACAGAAGCAAAAAGAGGGGGCCCGAACGCTGGCAGCCCGGGGCCCCCCTCTCTTTGCTTTCGCTCACTGGGCCCCAAAGGCAACAGTTCAGGGCTGCCACATGCCAGGCGCATAATACTATATAGTTAAATCACCTAAGGTGATTTAAAGTTACAGCTATAGTGTTGTTAATGCACCCGGAGGCAGTAATTGGGTGATATACCTTTAAGCCGCGGCCGGGCCCGGGTGCATCATGGTCCTGATGTAGCACTCTCATATGTCACCCGCGCGGCGCCCATCTTGAATCCTGAGCAGTGTGGGAGACAGGCATCAATGGAGGTTGCGGCAGCGGCGGGCAAGCTGAGGTTAGCAGTATGAGGAAAATGTGGGTGGGCTGGTGGACGATGTGAGGAAGCGATGTGTGGGGTGGTTGTGGAGGCTGCTAGACAGTGTGGGGAGGCTGCTGAGGGCAGGCTGAGGATGAGAAGCTGCTGCACAGTGTGGGGAGGCTGCTGAGGGCAGGCTGAGGATGGGAGATGGCTGCACAGTGTGGGGAGGCTGAAGAGGGGAAGCTGAGGAGGGCAGGCTGCTGGACAGTGTGGGGAGGCTGAGGAGGGGAGCCTGAGGAGGGCAGGCTGCTGGACAGTGTGGGGAGGCTGAGGAGGGCAGAGTGCTGGACAGTGTGGGGAGGCTGAGGAGGGGAAGCTGAGGAGGGCAGGCTGCTGGACAGTGTGGGGAGGCTGAGGAGGGTAGCCTAAGGAGGGCCGGCTGTTGGACAGTGTGGGGAGGCTGAGGAGGGCAGGCTGCTGGACAGTGTGGGGAGGCTGAGGAGGGCAGGCTGCTGGACAGTGTGGGGAGGTTGAGGGGGGCAGGCTGCTGGACAATGTGGGGAGGCTGCTGGACAATGTGGGGAGGCTGCTGGACAGTTTGAGGAGGCTGCTGGACAGTGTGGGGAAGCTGCTAGACAGTGTGAGGAAGCTGCAGGACAGTGTGGGGAGGCGGATGGACAGTGAGGAGGCTGCTGGACAGTGTGGGGAGGCTGCTGGATAGTGTGTGGAGGCTGCTGAGGGCAGGCTGCTGGACAGTGTGGGGAGGCTGCAGAGGGCAGGCTGCTGTACAGTATTTGTTTCTTGTATGTGGTATTATTGGGTCACTATGTGGTGGTAATATGTGGTCTGGTCATGGTGTGACGGTATTTGTCCCTTGCATGTGCTATTATTGGTCATTTTAAAAAAGGTATGTGACACATTCCCTTAAAGAGACAAAAATAAAAATATACCTAAAGAATATTGGGTATTATAAGAAATGTTTAATAGGTTAGAGTAGAGTAGGGCCCGGCCAGAAGAGGCTCCTTGTCCTGGTGGTGGCTGAAAAAATCTTTTGGCCAAAACAAAAGCTGATGTTTATGTATGTGATATGGTGTTCATTGGGAACTGTTAGGCCACGTTCACACATTCTGTATTTGGTCAGTATTTTACATCAGTATTTGTAAGCCAAAATAAGGAGTGGGTGAAAAATGCAGAAGCAGTGACGTGTTTCAATTATACTTTTCCTCTGATTGTTCCATTCCTGATTTCGACTTATAAATACTGGTGCCTTAATGTGTGATTGGTGAGAACTTGGTGCAGAAGTGGATTTTTTCCAAGAGTGGGTGGTGGGACTGTGGAAGATATGAGGGGTGGAGGTGGAGCTTGGGTGGAGCCTGGGTGGAGTCTCAAGGGGGCCCAAAAATGTTGCCAGTATGGGGCCCTGAAATTCCTGGTGGCAGCCCTGCAAGGTGCTGACAAAGTGTTATTAACAGTGCCCACTACGTGTCATCCCCAGTGCTCCCCAAATTGTCATCTCCAACACTTTCAATTCCTTCCCCCAAGCATCATTCCAAAAAAGCTCCCAAAGCATCAACCACATATGTAAGCCACAATGCTCCCTCTAGTGTAAGCCACAATGCTCCCTCTAGTGTAAGCCATAATGCTCCCTCTAGTGTAAGCCATAATGCTCCCTCTAGTGTAAGCCACAATGCTCCCTCTAGTGTAAGCACAATGTTCCCTCTAGTGTAAGCCACAATGCTCCCTCTTGTCATACTAGGTATGGGAAGAACCCAGCGTACGACGATGGGAGAAGGGGGAAGGCAACTTTGAGACCTCTTCACAGTTTGTCTAGGCATATGGCACAACCACTTCAGTTCCAGACATATCTGCATGAATGAGTGTGACCCTTTCCAAAAGATAGCAGAACAATGTGCATTTCCAGGAAACTACCCTTCACAGAACACAAAATGAAAGTTATGGGTAACCATTAGCACTTGTCTACCATCTCAACTGATATCAAGAAGCTATCTCACCTCTGAAGCTCCGCGCAGTCCAGTTAAACCACAATGAGGTCATCTGGGTCAATTCTATGCTGAAACTAGAAAGGATCTTCTCGAAAATGTGTTCGCAATAGTCCAAACCTTAAATGGCACAAGAATCATCAGTTTCACGATTCTGCTGTCAGATTACCTGGGACCAGGGGCTCCTTCCCTGTCCCTAATGCTAGGGGCACCCTAGCTATCCCTGCTACCCAGATTACTTCTGATGGTGAAGATGCTGGGACCACGTACCTTGCTGAGCTCCTGAATCAGCCCTATATCTGTCCCCCTCCCCCACACAGGGAAGTGTTTTCTTGCACCAGATATTATATTTGCCATCTTACTTGGACAAGAAAGGTTCTCCACCAATGAAGCATAATTAACACTCCAAAATACATTATCATTGATTCAGAGTCCCATAATATGGGTGTTTCGACAGCCTCTTGACATTATGTATGGTGAACTCAGGCTTACACAGCTACTTTCCATGTTAACTTACCGGTGAAGAAAACGTTCTTGTTTTGATTCAGTTTCCAGTGAAGAGGATTTGTCGCCTAAAGGCCAACAATGATTATTCCTCGAAAACCTCTTTCCATGAAAAACACAAGATATAGGTTCTACCCATCAACTAATATTCAAAGCTCCATTTAGTGAGGTTCAAACACAACAAACTCAATACGGACATTTCCATGCCAAAACAAGAAAGGTCCTTCTGGAAAATGTCTTCACAATAGTCAAAACCATAGGACAGCTTTAGAACGTTAGTTCCTCTTCATCAAATAATTATATTTGAACCAGAAAGTATCTTTTCCAATCAAACATTTTCAGTACTCAAGGGAATGTTATCATAACTTCAGAGTCCTATAATGATGTGTTTACAGCAGCCTCCTGACGTTATGAATTGTCACCTCAAACTTGCATGCAAGCTGCTTGCTTGGCCATGCTAACAGCAATCCACATAGCTCTCAACAAAAAGTTCTTGTTCCGACATTACTTTAAATAAGAGGTAATGTTCCCATTTGAAGACCAATTGTTAACGTTCTGATGCAGTTACGGGAGAGGACATGTCCTCTGAACACCAACAAAGTGCATTACTTGGAGCCCCTCTTCAAAGAAAACATGGCGTAAGTTAAGGGCACCTTCTGATTCTGGGCTATCATCAACTAATATCTTAAGTTCTACCACCTCTTGAGCTTCATGTAGTCAGGTTTATCCACAACAAGCTTACATGGGTCTTTCCAATTATAAAAACAAAAAAGGTTCTTTCTTGAAAAAGTCTTCAAAAAACATTCCTGGAACATTAGTCCTTCTTTGCCAAATGGGCACCTTACTTGGACAGGAAAGGCTCTTCACGAATGAAGCATCAACTACACTCCAGAGAATGTTATCGTTGCTTTACAGTCTTATGATGATATGCTTTACAGCAGCCTCCTGACATTATGACTGGTATTCCCAAGTTTGTGTGCAGCTGCTTGCTTGGCCATGCTAACATAACTGTCAACAAAAAGTTCTTGCTCTGATAGTACTTAAAGGAAGAGGGAGATTCGCCATTGGAAGACCCAAAGGCCATGACTATATAACTGTACTGTTGTTTTATAGACTAACTGTCTGGAAAATGTGGCATCTTTTGGAACCATCATCAAGACCAAGCAAGTAGTAACCAATCTCCTCTTTGACCTCCATCAAGCGCTTAGTAAAGGACAGGCACTGACAAACCTCCCTTATCTACAGCGTCACGTAGTTATGAACTCCAAAAAATAATTTGCAGAATTTTCATTCTTATGAAAACTGAAGTTTTGCCGTTTGACTACCAGCCTTGCCTCCAGCTACAGTCACTTCTTGGTGAGATTATATTTGCTATATTCCTGTCTAATTAAATCTATTGCCCCCATTGATAGAATATCGTTGTTGTTCTTTCTGTTGCCATTAACCAGGATATTTTTTATTTTTTCCAGACTTGTACATCTCCAAACTGACAAATAGCAATTAATTATGATTGATTGCACAGGACTTGGTTTCCCCCTGGGCCATTCCTGAGATAACATTGTCGAGAAGGTTTAGGGTTTTTTTTTTTCGTAACAGTTTGTTTTTGTCTGTGGAGAAAGTTGTGTTATTTTATAAATCTCTCATCTCACTATACAAAAAATTGAGATAATGCAGAGATGTCGAACATGGCCGGAAAGTGGCAGAGACATCAGATTCTGGTCCCTGAATTCAACACTATATATTACTACTATAATACTGCTACCTATGTACAATAATATAGCTACTATAATACTGCCTCTATGTACAAGAATATAACTACTATAATACTGCCCCCTATGTACAAGAATATAACTACTATAATATTGCCCCTATGAACAAGAATATAACTATTATAATACTACTCCATGTACAAGAATATAACTACTATAATACTGCTCCTATGTACAAGAATATAACTACTATAATACTGCCCCTATGTACAAGAATATAACTACTATAATACTGCTCCTATGTACAAGAATATAACTTCCATAATACTGCTCCTATGTACAAGAATATAACTACTATAATACTGTTCCCTATGTACAAGAATATATCTGCCATAATACTGCCCCCTATGTACAAGAATATAACTACTATAACACTACTCCTATGTATAAGAATATAACTACTATAATACTGTCACTATGTACAAGAATATAACTACTATAATACTACTCCTATGTATAAGAATATAACTACTATAATACTGCCACTATGTACAAGAATATAACTACTATAATACTACTCCTATGTATAAGAATATAACTACTATAATACTGCTCCTATGTACAAGAATATAACTACTATAATACTACTCCATGTACAAGAGTAATAACTACTATAATACTGTCCCCTATGTACAAGAATATAACTACTATAATACTGCTCCTATGTACAAGAATATAACTACTATAATACTGTCCCCTATGTACAAGAATATAACTACTATAATACTGCTCCTATGTACAAGAATATAACTACTGTAATACTGTCTCCTATGTACAAGAATATAACTACTATAATACTGCCCCTATGTACAAGAATATAACTACTATAATACTGCCCCTATGTACAAGTACATAACTACTATAATACTGCTCCTATGTACCAAAATGTAACTACTATAATACTGCCCCTATGTACAAGAATACAACTACTATAATACTGCCCCTATGTACAAGTACATAACTACTATAATACTGCCTCTATGTACAAGAATATAACTACTATAATACTGCCCCTATGTACAAGTACATAACTACTATAATACTGCCCCCTATGTACAAGAATATAATTACTATAATACTGCTCCTATGTACAAGAATATAACTACTATAATACTGCCCCTATGTACAAGAATATAACTACTATAATACTGCCCCTATGTACAAGAATATAACTACTATAATACTGCCCCTATGTACAAGAATATAACTACTATAATACTGCCACCTATGTACAAGAATATAACTACTATAATACTCCCCCTATGTACAAGTACATAACTACACCTAACACTGAACATTTGCGGTACAGAACAATCTAGCTGAACATTTCTACTTTAATGCTTTGCTTTGTTGAGTTTTCCTTCTACATTTCCATTGATCCTGTGCATGCAACATGAGACGGTGTGTAGGAAAACTCTCAGGGCTGTTTTGTACATGTATCACATATACGGAGACCCCCATAGGACCGTTAAGATGAAAGCCGCTTATAAGAATTTCTGCAGAAGATGATGCCCGTCTGCAGAAGAGATTTACCCAGGCAGGGTATTAAATTGCAAGGAAGTACCCTGTCTGAGGGGATTTAGCCCTGGTGTGACTTTATTGCTGTCTGGTTTCTCACCTTGGTGCTGAGTTATTTGTCTCTTAGGGTTCGGAAAGCGTACGCCTCAGTCCTTGTTGAGTTGAAGGACTGTTTTCCATCACCTCCTGCCAGGAGCTCTCCTGCTCCCCAATCCCAAGAATCTTGGGGAAGCTTTTCACTAGACACCTTATAAATTCTACCTGATTGTGTATCACCCATTCACCAGCCAGGCTTCTATGGCTCTAGGAGCTGAGACAACTTCTTCACACCCCTGGCTTTGCCTCTCTGAATAGTGACCCTTTAGTGCCTGAGGATTGAGGGCCTCAAATGTCCCTGAACAGCGAGTTGTACCGGCTTTGTGCTCTTTACATTTGTTCTTACAGTTTGGTTTCTACATTTTTACCAATTTGTAGTTATTACATTCATTATACTATGTGTCCCACACCTGCAAATTGTGGATCACCTGTCCCAGCTCCAGTGCCGGGCTATGCATCCTTCTCCCCTGACGGCTGGCTCCCTCTGCTGGTGCACACCTTTCATTTCACGTGCTTAGGCCTTTTTGGCTGGCTTGGGCACCTGCACGCAGCCTAAAAATTCAGGTAGTTCATTATCCTTACAGCTACCAAGACTCTGAGAAGATGTTAAAAAAGTGTAAAAAAGATTTAATTAGAATAAAAAAAAACTATAGCTATAACATGAACATTTCAATTCCCATTCGTTGTCCCATCCCTGGTCTGCCCAGGCACCATCTCAGAAGAGCTGAGCCTATCAGATAACCCGCCATGGTGCTCCCTCTCCCCTCTCACACCATGATGTCTCTCACACTGCAGCTTCATCTCCCTTCTCCCTCTTTTTCCTGCAGTTTCATCTCCCTCCTACCTCTTTTTCTGCAGCTTCATCTCCCTCCTTTTTC
The DNA here is from genome assembly GCF_046119375.1 of Phyllobates terribilis. Taxonomy (NCBI): domain Eukaryota; kingdom Metazoa; phylum Chordata; class Amphibia; order Anura; family Dendrobatidae; genus Phyllobates; species Phyllobates terribilis. Next base: position 80,266,479 of record NW_027362765.1, read on the forward strand.
TGCAGCTTCATCTCCCTCCTCCCTCTTTTTTTCTGCAGCTTCATCTCCCTCCTCCCTCTTTTTCCGCAGCTTCATCTCCCTCCTCCGTCTTTTTCCACAGCTTCATCTCCCTCCTCCCTCTTTTTTCTGCAGCTTCATCTCCCTCCGCCCTCTTTTTTTCTGCAGCTTCATCTCCCTCCTCCCTCTTTTTTCTGCAGCTTCGTCTCCTCCTTTTTTTTCTGTAGCTTCATCTCCCTCCTTCCTCTTTTTTCTGCAGTTTCATCTCCCTCCTCCCTCTTTTTTCTGCAGCCTCATCTCCCTCCTCTCTCTTTTTTCTGCAGCTCAATCTCCATCCTCCTTTTTTCTGCAGCTTCATCTCCCTCCTCCCTCTTTTTCTGCAGCTTCATCTCCCTCCTCCCTCTTTTTTTCTGCAGCTTCATCTCCCTCCTCCCTCCTTTTTCTGCAGCCTCATCTCCCTCATTTTTTCTGCAGCTTCATCTCTCTCCTCCTTCTTTTTTCTGCAGTTTCATCTCCCTCCTCCCTCTTTATTTCTGCAGCTTCATCTGCCTCCTCCCTCTTTATTTCTGCAGCTTCATCTCCCTCCTCCCTCTTTATTTCTGCAGCTTCATCTCCCTCCTCCCTCTTTTTTTGGCAGCTTCATCTCCCTTCTCCCTCTTTTTCTGCAGCTTCATCTCCCTCCTCCCTCTTTTTCTGCAGCTTCATCTCCCTCCTCCCTTTTTTTTCTGCAGCCTCATCTCCCTCCTCCCTCTTTTTTTCTGCAGCTTCATCTCTCTCCTCCTTCTTTTTTCTGCAGTTTCATCTCCCTCCTCCCTCTTTATTTCTGCAGCTTCATCTGCCTCCTCACTCTTTATTTCTGCAGCTTCATCTCCCTCCTCCCTCTTTATTTCTGCAGCTTCATCTCCCTCCTCTCTTTTTTTGGCAGCTTCATCTCCCTCCTCCCTCTTTTTCTGCAGCTTCATCTCCCTCCTCCCTCTTTTTTCTGCAGCTTCATCTCCCTCCGCCCTCTTTTTTTCTGCAGCTTCATCTCCCTCCTCCCTCTTTTTTCTGCAGCTTCGTCTCCTCCTTTTTGTTCTGTAGCTTCATCTCCCTCCTTCCTCTTTTTTCTGCAGTTTCAACTCCCTCCTCCCTCTTTTTTCTGCAGCCTCATCTCCCTCCTCTCTCTTTTTTCTGCAGCTTAATCTCCATCTTCCTTTTTTCTGCAGCTTCATCTCCCTCCTCCCTCTTTTTCTGCAGCTTCATCTCCCTCCTCCCTCTTTTTTCTGCAGCTTCATCTCCCTCCGCCCTCTTTTTTTCTGCAGCTTCATCTCCCTCCTCCCTCTTTTTTCTGCAGCCTCATCTCCCTCCTCTCTCTTTTTTCTGCAGCTTAATCTCCATCTTCCTTTTTTCTGCAGCTTCATCTCTCTCCTCCTTCTTTTTTCTGCAGTTTCATCTCCCTCCTCCCTCTTTATTTATGCAGCTTCATCTGCCTCCTCCCTCTTTATTTCTGCAGCTTCATCTCCCTCCTCCCTCTTTATTTCTGCAGCTTCATCTCCCTCCTCCCTCTTTTTTTGGCAGCTTCATCTCCCTCCTCCCTCTTTTTTCTGCAGCTTCATCTCCCTCCTCCCTCCTTTTTCTGCAGCCTCATCTCCCTCCTCCCTCATTTTTTCTGCAGCTTCATCTCTCTCCTCCTTTTTTCTGCAGTTTCATCTCCCTCCTCCCTCTTTATTTCTGCAGCTTCATCTGCCTCCTCCCTCTTTATTTCTGCAGCTTCATCTCCCTCCTCCCTCTTTATTTCTGCAGCTTCATCTCCCTCCTCCCTCTTTTTTTGGCAGCTTCATCTCCCTCCTCCCTCTTTTTTCTGCAGCTTCATCTCCCTCCTCCCTTTTTTTTCTGCAGCATCATCTCCCTCCTCCCTCTTTTTTTCTGCAGCTTCATCTCTCTCCTCCTTCTTTTTTCTGCAGTTTCATCTCCCTCCTCCCTCTTTATTTCTGCAGCTTCATCTGCCTCCTCCCTCTTTATTTCTGCAGCTTCATCTCCCTCCTCCCTCTTTATTTCTGCAGCTTCATCTCCCTCCTCCCTCTTTTTTTGGCAGCTTCATCTCCCTTCTCCCTCTTTTTCTGCAGCTTCATCTCCCTCCTCCCTCTTTTTCTGCAGCTTCATCTCCCTCCTCCCTTTTTTTTCTGCAGCCTCATCTCCCTCCTCCCTCTTTTTTTCTGCAGCTTCATCTCTCTCCTCCTTCTTTTTTCTGCAGTTTCATCTCCCTCCTCCCTCTTTATTTCTGCAGCTTCATCTGCCTCCTCACTCTTTATTTCTGCAGCTTCATCTCCCTCCTCCCTCTTTATTTCTGCAGCTTCATCTCCCTCCTCTCTTTTTTTGGCAGCTTCATCTCCCTCCTCCCTCTTTTTCTGCAGCTTCATCTCCCTCCTCCCTCTTTTTTCTGCAGCTTCATCTCCCTCCGCCCTCTTTTTTTCTGCAGCTTCATCTCCCTCCTCCCTCTTTTTTCTGCAGCTTCGTCTCCTCCTTTTTTTTCTGTAGCTTCATCTCCCTCCTTCCTCTTTTTTCTGCAGTTTCAACTCCCTCCTCCCTCTTTTTTCTGCAGCCTCATCTCCCTCCTCTCTCTTTTTTCTGCAGCTTAATCTCCATCTTCCTTTTTTCTGCAGCTTCATCTCCCTCCTCCCTCTTTTTCTGCAGCTTCATCTCCCTCCTCCCTCTTTTTTCTGCAGCTTCATCTCCCTCCTCCCTCCTTTTTCTGCAGCCTCATCTCCCTCCTCCCTCATTTTTTCTGCAGCTTCATCTCTCTCCTCCTTCTTTTTTCTGCAGTTTCATCTCCCTCCTCCCTCTTTATTTATGCAGCTTCATCTGCCTCCTCCCTCTTTATTTCTGCAGCTTCATCTCCCTCCTCCCTCTTTATTTCTGCAGCTTCATCTCCCTCCTCCCTCTTTTTTTGGCAGCTTCATCTCCCTCCTCCCTCTTTTTTCTGCAGCTTCATCTCCCTCCTCCCTCCTTTTTCTGCAGCCTCATCTCCCTCCTCCCTCATTTTTTCTGCAGCTTCATCTCTCTCCTCCTTTTTTCTGCAGTTTCATCTCCCTCCTCCCTCTTTATTTCTGCAGCTTCATCTGCCTCCTCCCTCTTTATTTCTGCAGCTTCATCTCCCTCCTCCCTCTTTATTTCTGCAGCTTCATCTCCCTCCTCCCTCTTTTTTTGGCAGCTTCATCTCCCTCCTCCCTCTTTTTTCTGCAGCTTCATCTCCCTCCTCCCTTTTTTTTCTGCAGCATCATCTCCCTCCTCCCTCTTTTTTTCTGCAGCTTCATCTCTCTCCTCCTTCTTTTTTCTGCAGTTTCATCTCCCTCCTCCCTCTTTATTTCTGCAGCTTCATCTGCCTCCTCACTCTTTATTTCTGCAGCTTCATCTCCCTCCTCCCTCTTTATTTCTGCAGCTTCATCTCCCTCCTCCCTCTTTTTTTGGCAGCTTCATCTCCCTCCTCCCTCTTTTTTCTGCAGCTTCATCTCCCTCCTCCCTCCTTTTTCTGCAGCCTCATCTCCCTCCTCCCTCATTTTTTCTGCAGCTTCATCTCTCTCCTCCTTTTTTCTGCAGTTTCATCTCCCTCCTCCCTCTTTATTTCTGCAGCTTCATCTGCCTCCTCCCTCTTTATTTCTGCAGCTTCATCTCCCTCCTCCCTCTTTTTTTGGCAGCTTCATCTCCCTCCTCCCTCTTTTTTCTGCAGCTTCATCTCCCTCCTCCCTTTTTTTTCTGCAGCCTCATCTCCCTCCTCCCTCTTTTTTTCTGCAGCTTCATCTCTCTCCTCCTTCTTTTTTCTGCAGTTTCATCTCCCTCCTCCCTCTTTATTTCTGCAGCTTCATCTGCCTCCTCACTCTTTATTTCTGCAGCTTCATCTCCCTCCTCCCTCTTTATTTCTGCAGCTTCATCTCCCTCCTCCCTCTTTTTTTGGCAGCTTCATCTCCCTCCTCCCTCTTTTTCTGCAGCTTCATCTCCCTCCTCCCTCTTTTTTCTGCAGCTTCATCTCCCTCCTCCCTTTTTTTCTGCAGCCTCATCTCCCTCCTCCCACTTTATTTCTGCAGCTTCATCTCCCTCCTCCCTCTTTATTTCTGCAGCTTCAACGCCCTCCTCCTTTTTTCTGCGGTTTGATCTCCTTCCTCCCTCTTTATTTCTGCAGCTTCATCTCCCTCCTCCATCTTTATTTCTGCAGCTTCATCTCCCTCCTCCTTCTTTATTTCTGCAGCTTCATCTCCCTCCTTCCTTTTTTTCTGTGTGTTTTACTCTACAAGGAGTTTTTGGGAACTGAAGAGGCTTCTACATTTTTCAGAGATCCTGCACCCCGATAAAGGAGAATATTAGGCTGCTGGAAGGGGATGGAAGATGCCACTATCTCCTAATATCAGTAATTAATTAATTAAGGGGGTTATTCGGTACTTTTATATTGATGGCCTATCCTTAGGATAGGTTATTAATATCAGATCTGTGAGGGGGTGTGACACCTGGCACCCCCAGCTTATTAGTTGTTCCCAGTGCAGCCGAATGTGCTCAATTGTGGGGCAGAAGAACACAGCTTGGTCAATTGTACAGTGGTCGCGGCCGGGTGCTACACATTTGCTTCAATTTCAATGAATAGGCGTGGATCTGCAGTACCCCACTATGGCCACTTTACAGTTGATGGAGCTGTGCTGTTCTGTTCTGCAACTGAGCAAAATTTTGTAGAAATCCATCCCAGAAGAGCGGAAGCTGTTGTATTTGCAGAGGGGCCGACTCCATGTTAATGTGTATGGATATAGGATAGGAGGTGAGAAAAGCTCCTGTAGTGTAATGTGGAGGGGGCACATACTTTTCTCCATACTGTATTTCTTTATTATACAGTCCTTATTGTGGGTATCATGTTTGGAGCAGGTGGGATAGGATTGTACCTACAGTTAACAGTACCGTAAGGGTTAAATATGGACTTCGAAAAGGACGTGAAACGCGCCGCGCTAGGAATATTAAACGCGTGTACAAGGAATTCAGCTCAAAGTACAAAACGAAAAATGCTTGAGGTCAAGTCTATGGCAAACTAATCTCCATAATTTTATCATTCACGACCTCATGGGATATTAATAACTGGGCCGGCATGGAGCGGGACCGGCACAGGATTTTCATCTGCGCGTGGCCTCTTTTCACAGGGCCCATTTGCCGCCCACACGGCCAAACAAAAGCCTTTAAGACGCAGCGAAGCCCCCGTGGTTGATATCAGACACCTCATTTATTTACCTAAGCCGTCTTGATTTCAGAGATCATAAAAACATATTTCTCAAAGTCGTATATTATTTTGGAAAGGAACCGGGTCTTAAGTTAACCAAACACTTGTTTTTTTTTTCTTCTGCTTTTTAGACTCTTAAAGGAACAGATACCCCCGGACAAGTATGTATGTAGGAACTTAGAGGAGAACGCGACAGGTTGGCTTTTACCTAACATAATAACGAGAACGCGTGTAATGCTTAACTTCTCCTGCAGAGGCACTGCAGGGAGAAGAGACATAATATGAGCGCATGTAATGCTTGACTTCTCCTGCGGAGGCACTGCAGGGAGATGAGACATAATGTGAGTGCGTGTAATGCTTGACTTCTCCTGCGGAGACACTACAGGGAGATGAAACATAATGAGAATGCATGTAATGCTTGGCTTATCCTGCAGAGGCACTGCAGAGAGATGAGACATAATGTGAGCGCGTGTAATGCTTGACTTCTCCTGAGGAGGCACTGCAGAGAGATGAGACATCATGTGAGCGCGTGTAATGCTTGGCTTCTCCTGTGGAGGCACTGCAGGGAGATGAGACATAATGTGAGAGTGTGTAATGCTTGACTTCTCCTGCGGAGGCACTGCAGGGAGATGAGACATAATGTGAGCGCGTGTAAAGCTTGAATTCTCCTGCGGAGACACTGCAGGGAGATGAGACATAATGTGAGCGTGTGTAATGCTTGACTTCTCCTGCGGAGGCACTGCAGGGAGATGAGACATAATGTGAGCGTGTGTAATGCTTGACTTCTCCTGCGGAGGCACTGCTGCGAGATGAGACATAATGTAAGAGTGTGTAATGCTTGAATTCTCCTGTGGAGACACTGCAGGGAGATGAGACATAATGTGAGAGTGTGTAATGCTTGACTTCTCCTGCGGAGACACTGCAGGGAGATGAGACATAATGTGAGCGCGTGTAATGCTTGAATTCTCCTGCGGAGACACTGCAGGGAGATGAGACATAATGTGAGCGTGTGTAATGCTTGACTTCTCCTGCGGAGGCACTGCAGGGAGATGAGACATAATGTGAGAGTGTGTAATGCTTGACTTCTCCTGCGGAGGCACTGCAGGGAGATGAGACATAATGTGAGCGTGTGTAATGCTTGACTTCTCCTGCGGAGGCACTGCAGGGAGATGAGACATAATGTGAGAGTGTGTAATGCTTGACTTCTCCTGCGGAGGCACTGCTGCGAGATGAGACATAATGTGAGCGCGTGTAATGCTTGAATTCTCCTGCGGAGACACTGCAGGGAGATGAGACATAATGTGAGCGTGTGTAATGCTTGACTTCTCCTGCGGAGGCACTGCAGGGAGATGAGACATAATGTGAGATTGTGTAATGCTTGACTTCTCCTGCGGAGACACTGCAGGGAGATGAGACATAATGTGAGCGTGTGTAATGCTTGTGTAGCACCCTGAGGATTCGGCTGCTACAGGGGTATTACACCTCAAGCCAGAGGTGTGGTATTCCACTCCCGGGTAAGGATGGAGTGTGGAACTGAGCTCAGTAGGCTGCATGCACTACATACATCCCATTTCCGGGGGACAGATCAATGGTACTCCCACTAGAGAAATGTGCAGGTACGACAGTGTCTGTCCCTGGCTGGAGTGGGAGGGGGGTGGAACATCCCAGTAGTGTAGGGGCAGATAGGGGGAGCAGTCTGGGTAATGCTAGGAGCTCATTGGGTGCTGGTCACCTGAGCTCACACATAGAGGGAATATATAAGGTGGGAACCATCTTAGATCAGGGTCAGTCTGTCAGTCTTTTGTCAGAGTAGAGTCAGAGGGACAGAGCAGAGGAGGAGAGCAGCTCCAAGGCCCAGAGAGAGAGAGGAGAAAGAAGGACCCAGAGGGGGAGAAGAGAGAACTCCAAGAACCCAAGATTAGATCAGAGGGTGAAGAGTTGGCACAAGGGTACCGGATCCCAAGCTGGTGGAGGGCCCTAATCCTTAGCCAGAGACCGGAGGTCGTGGGCAGGATCTGCCACGACCACCCACTAAATCCACCCGGAAGGCAAACCAAGAATAGGGTCAGGGAACCCAGAGACAAGGGTTTACCAACAAGAGGCCCGAGGGAGCCGGACTTAGGTGGATCCCTGGTGGGGAAGGCCAGAGAGAAGGAACGTCAGAAAGGGAGCTCAGGATCACGCTCCAGAATTACTTGGGAGTTGGCTGAGTCCAGGACCTGGTGGACGCAGCACGGCTCGGGCGGTCACTCAAGGCCGGAGTGACCAGCATAACAGCAGTAAGTAAAGACCCTGAACTGCACAGCCCGACTCTGAGTCACATTACCATCCTCACTGCACCTCCACAACCACCATCCTCTACACCTGACCCCCTGAGGCTATACCCCTCCCGTTGGGGGTTATACTATCAGAGCTGCACAAACACCACCAGCCTCAGCGGACCCTGCTGCAGCGGCGGCCGTATTGACCGCAAATCAACGGGTGGCGTAGTCGACATAAAAGAACATCTAGTAACATCTATAAGGACTGCCACACACTGAGCTTGACACCCTGGGCACGGACCGGGTCACCGCCACTCGGAGACTACAACCCCCATCTGATCCGGCTCCGGGTATCCCCCAAACAACACTGGCCCAGGGGGCGCGTCAACTTTGGCGTAGTCGGCAGGATAACGTGCCCGCAACAACCGGGTACTGCGTGCCTGAAGAAAAGTTCACCGTTACCTCAAAAAGAAGTCTCCTGCCGGTTCCGGAGGGTCCCCGCCAACGGACCCCATCACAGGTCGTTTCCCGCCGGTTGTCCGCCATTTGCAGCTTTTTCCCGCCATCCATGGAGTTTCCCGCCACAGGGAGACGATTCCCGCCATTTCCAAAGATTTCCCGCCTTGGAAGAGCGGACGCCATTATGGGCGTGCCAGAGGGTGGCAAGAGGCCACCTCCCATCGTGGGCCAGGTCGAAGAATGGCGCCAAAAGCGGAAACCGCGCCCACCAACAGAGACTGTGATGCTGGAAGTGTCCATCAGCGTAAAAGAACTGCCCCTGGAACTGACAATCACTAAGTTGCCCCGGGACCACCCTCAATGTGGGCGGAGACAGAACAAGAGAGCAAAGATGGGTGTCGCCTGGAGCAGTCTGGAGAGAGCGCACCCGGAGACAAGAAGTCTGGAGAGGAGTCCAGAGAAAGCCTACCCGGAGATGGAGGGAGAATCAGGCAGCACCGACCCAGTGGTCAGGAGCCTGCTGCAAGCAACGACCCCACTAGGCTTAGTGGAGATCCTAGCACAGCTCCCCCGAGACCGGGAGTGTGCACAGACTGCGCTGGAGGGCCTCGCACGGAGGATGGCCCGGGTGCAGCGAGAGACGTTGGCGGAGTGGAGCCGAGAGATGGCCCAGCGGACCGAAACCCATCAGCGGAGCACGCCACCCGAGACGAGGAGACAGACCGCCTCTGAGGATGGTGCAGGAGGACTGAAGGCCGGAGACGGCGCCGAGAAGGGAGCTGAACGGACGGAGGCAGGTAAAGGGGACGTCTCTACCCCGAGCCGGGAAACCGCGTGCCTGCCCCAGCTCCCCGTCGCAGAGCCCGAAGTTCCCCCTGCCGTGCCCGTCGCTGCATCGTCACCGCCGCCGACTAGGCCTCAAGTAGAAGCCGCGGCCGCGACCCCTGTGACGTCACACGCCTCAACCCTGAGCGCGACCAAACAGGAAATACCATCGGCCTGGTCGCAAGGTCTAGTACCTCCGGGCGCCGCAATTCCAACAGCGCCCCCTACCTCCGCGGAGCCACCGGCCTGGTCGCAGGGCCGAGTAACCCCGGGCGCCGCCGTCCTTACGGTGCCCTTTACCTTTAGGGTGCCCCAAGCCTGGTCGCAAGGCCTGGTCAATCCGGGCGCCGCTTCCATCAACGCGCCCTCAACATCTCGAGTGCCGCACCTGGGCGAAGATCTATTTGCCCAGCACACGTGCCCGGATGGGCAGCCCTTTGTATGGCCCCAGGAGTACTACCAACTGGAACTCCAAAGAGCAAGGCCCCTGTGCGAGCCCCTGATTCCGGCTCCGAAGCCCGTCAGGAGAACCCCGCTCCCGCTAGAAGAAGCACAATTCGAGTGGGACCCCACCGGAGGAGACCTCATGGGGTTCACTCAAGAAACGCGGGCAGCTGCAGCAGAGCGAGTGGAGTGCTGCCGCCAGCAGTTGGCAGCCTTTGAGCAAGAGCGGAAAGAGAGGCGGATCCGAGAGCAGCGGCTGCAAGAACAGAGCGCAGGGCAGAAGAGCCGGACCAGGAGGAACCCCCGTGCAGCTCATGGTCCCCGTACCACCGGGACTGTGATTAAATTCAACCTGCAGCATGGGTGGGGCTTCATTAGAGACCATCATACCCCCGGCGACGTCTTTGTGACCCGCAGAGACGTAGAAAGCCATCTGCCGGAGGGACACAGAGGTCGTGACCTGTATGTAGGGGACGAGGTCACCTTCACCCGGCACAAGTGTGCCAAAGGACCCTACGCCCTCCATGTACATCGCCTGACGGAGGAGGAGCTGCGGTGTGAGGAGGAGCAGGAGGACCCGGACGGGTCTGAAGAATCTAAAGAAGGAGCAGGAGGACGCCGTCGTTGAAGTACGGTAGAGAGAGACTGTATAAAGTTGCCCGTCGGGGTACAGTGAACTGTTGCTGCTTTAAATAAGTCCCCGTTGGGACAAAGTGTGAACTGATACCCGTGTGTCCCTAGTTCCTAATACCTGGCCGAGGACTGAGAGCGGCCATACCTCCCCTTGTACATAGTTGCGCTTCTTAAAGCGCCCCCTACTGGTTTTATAGGAAACCATTTTCTTTAAGAGACTGTCGCACTTTACCCGGTCACAAGTTGCACCGTGGCCGGAGGAACAAGAATGTTTATAATGAAAAGTTTTTATATGAAGAGTTTATTGCTGCTGATGATATATATGATGTTTTATATGTTTATATGTTGATGTTTATGAAAAATAATTGTATGTTTTGGATGTTTTTATCTTTAACAGCCCGAGGACGTGCTGTGATTTGCCAGGGGGGAATGTAGCACCCTGAGGATTCGGCTGCTACAGGGGTATTACACCTCAAACCAGAGGTGTGGTATTCCACTCCCGGGTAAGGATGGAGTGTGGAACTGAGCTCAGTAGGCTGCATGCACTACATACATCCCATTTCCGGGGGACAGATCAATGGTACTCCCACTAGAGAAATGTGCAGGTACGACAGTGTCTGTCCCTGGCTGGAGTGGGAGGGGGGTGGAACATCCCAGTAGTGTAGGGGCAGATAGGGGGAGCAGTCTGGGTAATGCTAGGAGCTCATTGGGTGCTGGTCACCTGAGCTCACACATAGAGGGAGTATATAAGGTGGGAACCATCTTAGATCAGGGTCAGTCTGTCAGTCTTTTGTCAGAGTAGAGTCAGAGGGAGAGAGCAGAGGAGGAGAGCAGCTCCAAGGCCCAGAGAGAGAGAGGAGAAAGAAGGACCCAGAGGGGGAGAAGAGAGAACTCCAAGAACCCAAGATTAGATCAGAGGGTGAAGAGTTGGCACAAGGGTACCGGATCCCAAGCTGGTGGAGGGCCCTAATCCTTAGCCAGAGACCGGAGGTCGTGGGCAGGATCTGCCACGACCACCCACTAAATCCACCCGGAAGGCAAACCAAGAATAGGGTCAGGGAACCCAGAGACAAGGGTTTACCAACAAGAGGCCCGAGGGAGCCGGACTTAGGTGGATCCCTGGTGGGGAAGGCCAGAGAGAAGGAACGTCAGAAAGGGAGCTCAGGATCACGCTCCAGAATTACTTGGGAGTTGGCCGAGTCCAGGACCTGGTGGACGCAGCACGGCTCGGGCGGTCACTCAAGGCCGGAGTGACCAGCATAACAGCAGTAAGTAAAGACCCTGAACTGCACAGCCCGACTCTGAGTCTCATTACCATCCTCACTGCACCTCCACAACCACCATCCTCTACACCTGACCCCCTGAGGCTATACCCCTCCCGTTGGGGGTTATACTATCAGAGCTGCACAAACACCACCAGCCTCAGCGGACCCTGCTGCAGCGGCGGCCGTATTGACCGCAAATCAACGGGTGGCGTAGTCGACATAAAAGAACATCTAGTAACATCTATAAGGACTGCCACACACTGAGCTTGACACCCTGGGCACGGACCGGGTCACCGCCACTCGGAGACTACAACCCCCATCTGATCCGACTCCGGGTATCCCCCAAACAACACTGGCCCAGGGGGCGCGTCACTTGACTTCTCCTGCGGAGGCACTGCAGGGAGATGAGACATAATGTGAGAGTGTGTAATGCTTGACTTCTCCTGCGGAGGCACTGCTGCGAGATGAGACATAATGTGAGCGCGTGTAATGCTTGAATTCTCCTGCGGAGACACTGCAGGGAGATCAGACATAATGTGAGAGTGTGTAATGCTTGACTTCTCCTGCGGAGACACTGCAGCGAGATGAGACATAATGTGAACGCGTGTAATGCTTGACTTCTCCTGCGGAGGCACTGCAGGGAGATGAGACATAATGTGAGAGTGTGTAATGCTTGACTTCTCCTGCGGAGGCACTGCAGGGAGATGAGACATAATGTGAGCGCGTGTAATGCTTGACTTCTCCTGCGGAGGCACTGCAGAGAGATGAAACATAATGAGAAACCTGACAAACCCGAACTTCCACAGGTCCCTCATCCCCAATCATGAACACTTTCACTACCCTAGCTTGTAAGGTGTATTACCATTAACCCCTTGACTGCCCCAGATCACCAGGGATGCTATTAATAATATCTTCAGTACTGTAGACACATAGAGATAATATCAAATATGTCTTCACTGTCCCATCACACCAGGAAAGTTATTATTAAACTGTCCATATAGACCAATACAGATTAAATTAACTCCTTCACTGCTCTAGACCACCAGGGATGCTATCATGAATTCTTTCAATACACAGCTGGAGATGTTATAAACATCAGTACAGGATCAGTAATGTAATGTATGTGCACAGTAACTCCACCAGCAGAATAGTGAGTGCAGCTCTGGAGTATAATACAGGATGTAACTCAGGATCAGTACAGGATAAGTAATATAATGTATGTTCACAGTGACTGCACCAGCAAAATAGTGAGTGCAGCTCTGGAGTATAATACAGGATGTAACTCAGGATCAGTACAGGATAACTGATGTAATGTATGTACACAGTGACTGCACCAGCAGAATAGTGAGTGCAGCTCTGGAGTATAATACAGGATGTAACTCAGGATCAGTACAGGATAAGTAATGTAATGTATGTACACAGTGACTGCACCAGCAGAATAGTGAGTGCAGCTCTGGAGTATAATACAGGATGTAACTCAGGATCAGTACAGGATAAGTAATGCAATGTATGTACCCAGTGACTGCACCAGCAGAATAGTGAGTGCAGCTCTGGAGTATAATACAGGATGTAACTCAGGATCAGTACAGGATAAGTAATGTAATGTATGTACACAGTGACTGCACCAGCAGAATAGTGAGTGCAGCTCTGGGGTATAATACAGGATGAAACTCAGGATCAGTACAGGATAAGTAATGCAATGTATGTACCCAGTGACTGCACCAGCAGAATAGTGAGTGCAGGTTTGGAGTATAATACAGGATGTAACTCAGGGTCAGTACAGGATAAGTAATTTAATGTATGTACACAGTGACTGCACCAGCAGAATAGTGAGTGCAGCTCTGCAGTATAGTACAGGATAAGTAATGTAATGTATGCAGACAGTGACTACACCGGAAGAATAGTGAGTGCAGCTCTGGAGTATAATACAGGATGTAACTCAGGGTCAGTACAGGATAAGTAATGTAATATATGTACACAGTGACTGCACCAGCAGAATAGTGAGTGCAGCTCTGGGGTATAATACAGGAGGTAACTCAGGATCAGTACAGGATCAGTAATGTAATGTATGTACACAGTGACTGCACCAGCAGAATAGTGAGTGCAACTCTGATCAGCTGTTGCTCACTGTGGTGATTGTGGGTGTGGTGGCTGCAGATCCTGCTGTGTGCTCCTGAGGTCTGTGAGAAACAACATCTCTACACCTGGGGATCTGCTCTCTCTCCTACCCAGGGAGGGAGCGGGTTTCCAGGGATTAGTGATGGGGCCAAGTCCCAGGCTTCTGCTCCCCGAAAGAGGCCGGTGGGGAGCAGGAGAAACCAGCAACCGGCCTGCACATCGGAGGACCCAGGGGTGAGACGCTCCGTCAGGAGTCGCAGTAATGTGGCTCCTACTCCCCCCGGGACTGTGCAGACTCCTAGAAGCCGCAAGGCTTCCAGCACGGAGGAAAAGACTGACAGCGTGCAGGAAAGCTGAGTGCTCACGGAGGTGAGGCCGACCTCACTGAGGAAGGTTGGGCTATTCAAAGTCCGCGGGAGTCTGTGTCCACCTATGCCTCCCGGGTCATGAGCCGCCTCCGTGAGTATGAAGATGCAAGTAAGCTTGTCAGGAGGATCCAGGAGGAGCTGCGCTGCACAAGCGCCAAAAGCTGCAGGGGCCTCCAAACCGAGGAAGACAAAGCTCCAGGCGGAGGTAAAGAGACTAACAACTGAGATTAATCTGCTTGAACTAAGGAAAGCTGTCATCAGAGAGCAGAGTAGTTTATTCAAGGAAAAAATGATAAATGAAGACTGATTCAGAGAAATGGCTGATAACAGAGAGCAAAGGCAGATGGGGCTGCAGCCTGAGAGCCAGGTGGATGATGAGAGTGATGATGACCAGCAGAAAGCCCCACATGGTAGCCTGCAAAGTCACCCACAGGCCACATGCAGCGAGCTCCCTGCAGGACAGGCGACAATGACATCCGGTCGCAGTTCTTCCGGCTCTGGGGAGGACAGTGACAGCAGCAGCCAAGGAGGGGCGCTAATGGCGGAAATAAAGCTCATGGAGTCCCCAGTGTGCCTCCAGTACTTCCATCTTGGTGAATATCTACCAGAAGAGGCACCTGGGGGCCAGAGAAAGGCTAAGAAGAACAAGCCAAAGCTGCAGGAAGAGGTAAGCTATGTATATGCCCTCCTCCCTGTACCCCCTGAGTCGGCGGCAGGCTCAGCTCGCTGTATAAGCCCTGTTGCCCAGCCCGGGTTCTGCTGTGGATCCAGTGCAAAGGCTCGGGGAGATTACATAGTGTGGTAGTGAGGCACAGAGCAGCGCAGAGCTCCGTCTCTGCTTGTAGCAGGAACGCAGCAGGAGGTGCATCAGCCGAGAGGATGGACAGTGAGGGCAGCCCGGCGGTGGGCATTCGGTAAAGCCGCGATACTGTGGTGCGCTCCTCAGTGGGAGGGGGAGCAGCCCGGTGTTGAGGGCGGTTCCGGTAGCCTCGGCGCCTCTGAATGCTGTTGCCGCTGATCACTTAGTTGAGGAGCGGTGGCAGTGTGAGGGGGCTGTCAGGGCTGAGCGTTCCGGTCCTCCCACCAAAGTGTTATTTTGTGTTGGCGCCGCTGGTCAGGAAGATCCTCATGCTAAAGATCAGCGGCGCCTCACAACAGCTAAAGATCAGCGGCGCATAGCTACAAATGCAAAACGGTGGAAATTACCGACTGATGATGTGGAGGGCACACACATAGACGGATTATAATGAGGGCAGTCTGGGCTACCGCCCGGGGCTCTGGGGGCCCTTTGCCAGATTGCCCTCATTATAAGGGCAAGAGGGGGGGGCCCGGACCGCTCCCCCAGCAGCTGCGCAGGGCCGCTGCTTCTTCTTCGGCCAGGCCAGCAGTGCACCTGTTAACTTCCCTGTGTGCTGGCCTGGCCGCGTCACAGCTAGGAGACACGTGCGCGGCCGTGTCTGCCAGCATGACGTCACACAGTGTGCGTCCTGCACTGCTGCACCGGAGAGGAACTGGACGACTGGAGCTGAGCCGGGGGATGGTGAGTGAGTGTGTGAGTGATTGAGTGTGTGATTGAGTGTGTGAGTGAGTGAGTGTGTGTGTGCAGGAAGATATCATTGTGTGATGTCTGTGTATATGTATTTTTGAATTTCAAATGTGTTTATGTGTGTATGTATATGTCTGTATATGTTTGTGTGTGTGCGTGACAGCATGCGGCCTCCCGCTGTCTCCGGGGGGGTGCTGTGCGGCCTCCCGCTGTATCTGGGGGCGCCATGAGGCCTCCCACTGTGTATAGATGGTTACGTGTGGCCTCCTGCTGTGTATAGATGGGTACGTGCGGCCTCCTGCTGTGTATAGATGGCTACGTGCGGCCTCCTGCTGTGTATAGATGGCTATGTGCGGCCTCCTGCTGTGTATAGATGGCACCGTGTGGCATCCTGCTGTGTATAGATGGCTACGTGCGGCCTCCCGCTGTGTATAGATGGCACTATGCGGCCTCCTGCTGTGTATAGATGGCTACGTGCGGCCTCCCGCTGTGTATAGATGGCACTATGCGGCCTCCTGCTGTGTATAGATGGCTACGAGTGGCCTCCCGCTGTGTATAGATGGCTACGTGCGGCCTCCTGCTGTGTATAGAAGGCTACGTGTGGCCCCCTGCTGTGTATAGATGGCTACGTGCGGCCTCCTGTGGTGTATAGATGGCTACGTGCGGCCTCCCGCTGTGTATAAATGGCTACATGCGGCCTCCTGCTGTGTATAGATGGCTACGTGCGGCCTCCTGCTGTGTATAGATGGCTACATGCGGCCTCCTGCTGTGTATAGGAGGATTGTGGCAGCTCATATTGTATGTAGGGTCTCATACTGTATATAGGGGTATGTCACCATACTTAATTGTGCTCAATATTAAGCCATACAATTAATGTAAAAAAAAAATTATAATTAATATATTAATATTGTGCCAAAATAATTTCACGTGAACTATCACATGATCTATCACAGGGGATCACGTGACATGTCACGTGATACATCAGATGTGTATGTGTGGGGCAGGGGGGCCTGCGCCTTCTAAACTGCCCGGGGCCCTTGCTACTCTTAATCCACCCCTGGGCACACATAAGACCAGGGGTAAGGTTGCCTCCAGTTCTATGGAGGTGACTGAGCCCCTTGTGCCTGATGATGCTGAGGTCAAGTGCTGGTCCAGCAGGAATGAATGTGGTGGTGGGTGTGAATGAGGCCAATTCATTGTCTAGTGGTGTGAATGCTGGTTTGGTGGAGGGTGAGATGGAGGTGGGTAATGGTGATGCTGTTGGGGCTGATGTAGTCACTGGTCCGGTTGCCCCCCCCGTTGGTGGCAACGCCTGTCCAGAGTTTTGCCAGTGTCACCTCCGGGACAAATAGGGCATCCTCCTCCTCCTTGTCTCCGGGCTTTGGGGACGGCATGTTGCAACGGCGCTTTCTGGAGGCTCTAAAGAAGGGGGAGAGATCACTAATGGTAGATAGTCGAGAGGATGATCTATCCTTCTGGATAGAGAGGTATGGCCTCGGGGCCTTCCGAAAGGGGGGGATACAGTGTGGCCCCTCCCAACAGCCGGGCCAGGCAGTGTGCGTAGGAATGTGGTCCGTCTTCGGTGGAGGGGCAGTGATGCATGTCCTCCAAGGTCTAAAGTTGTGGAGCTCCTGTTGAGGATGGGCTTCAAGGCGATTGACATCTACGCCTTGATACATCCCTATTCCATGCCTGAGTTTGATGTCAGCTTTGTTCGGCCGGAGGGGCTTGAGCTCTTCTGGACGAATTATGAGTTGGCAAAAAATGCCATTCAGGCAGTGTCTCGCCAAAACCAAATCAAGAAAGTGACCGTGATGACTCGTAACGAGTCGCTTTCTTGTTATGACATCATGACGTGGCTTGGTCGGTATGGAGAGGTGGTGGAGATGCCAAAGAAAAACCGCGACGAGTTTGGTATCTGGTCAGGGGCCTGGACGTTTATGGTAAAACTTAAGCATTCAGGTGGTACGGTTGCCCACATTCCATCATCTGCCTTCCTGGGTAGGGATCGTATCCTGTTCTTCTACCAGGGGCAACCGAAGCTCTGTCACAGGTGCGGCGACCCCACACACTTCAGTGCAAACTGCACTGTGCAGAAATGTGCGTTGTGTGGGGGTGTTGGCCATCTTACTGCATCTTGTGTGGAGATTAGGTGCCACCTGTGTGGTGAGTTAGGTCACCCATTCAGCCGTTGTCCTCGCTTCTTTGCTAATGCAGTCGAGACCCTGGTGGGAGAAAGCCGTGAGGCCGATTCTGCTGGGGAAGGGACTAGCAGGGGTGGGGGAGCTGAGGGGCCAGGGAAGAAAAGCAATAAAAAGACGCCTGCCCAGCTGAGGCATCTAGACAAGCGCAGACAGGAGAGAGAGAGGGGCGAGCCCCGGGCTACTGAGGCGGCCCCTGTCCTGGATCCACAGGGAGGAAACCGCCTCTGCCTCAGAATCCTCCCATTATG
Organism: Phyllobates terribilis; assembly: GCF_046119375.1. Taxonomy (NCBI): domain Eukaryota; kingdom Metazoa; phylum Chordata; class Amphibia; order Anura; family Dendrobatidae; genus Phyllobates; species Phyllobates terribilis. The sequence continues at coordinate 80,284,077 of NW_027362765.1, forward strand.
AAAGTATGGATGAGGATAATAAGCAGTGGCTAGAGGACAAGCGTAAGCTCGGCACCAAAAAGAAGAGAAAGAAGGGCGATAAAACATCTCCCGCTCTCACCAAGGTACCTGTAGCATCGGCGTCTCTGCCTCCTGACCGGCAGAGACGCCGTTCCCCTTACCGCCGCGGTCCTGCTCCGGCGTCTTCTGCCCTCCCTGCAGCTGCTGCCAGTGCACGCAGCTTCCCTGGCCCTGTGCTTAGGGCACGGGCGCGCTCCCACCCTCTTAGAGGGGCCACGCGCGCCGTCCTAAAAAGTCCCCAGCCAATGGCAGGAGGACTTCCCCTATAAAAGGCACCTCCTCCAATATGGAGGTGCCCGTGCAAGGTTGTTGCTCTGTATGCTAAACTCTGCTTCAGTCCACAGGTCCCGCTGTCTGTCTGACTACAAGTCTAGTCCGTCTGACAATCAGTCCAGTCTGCCAGCCTGATTACCAGTCCAGCCCTACAGTCTGCTTACAGCCCAGTCCGCTAGTCTGTCTATGGGCTTTGCCAGTCCGCTTATCCGGAGCCTCCACCTGCTACCTGTCTCCGCCTGCCAAGGACACTCTCCAGCCCGACGGTCTGCCTCCGGTCAAACTCGCCAGCCTGTCTATGGGCTAGGCTAGCCTGCTTACCTGGAGAACTTGCCTGACAGCCTACCTAGAGGCTCCTGCTCGACACCAGCCGTGCCTGCCTGACAGCCAACCTAGAGGCTCCTGCCTGTCACTTGCCGTGACCACCTGACAGCCTACCTAGAGGCTCCTGCTCGTCACCAGTCGTGCCTGCCTGACAGCCTACCTAGAGGCTCCTGCCCGTCACTTGTCGTGCCTGCCTGACAGCCTACCTAGAGGCTCCTGCTCATCACCAGCCGTGCCTGCCTGACAGCCTACCTAGAGGCTCCTGCCCGTCACTTGCCGTGCCTGCCTGACAGCCTACCTAGAGGCTCCTGCTTGCTACCTGCCGTGCCTACCAGCCCGTCTGCCCGGATCACCCGTCAACCTGCCTGCAGTGCTCATCTGCTGTACCAGTCAGTCCCTGCCTTCTGACCCGTGGGAGTCACCAGCTCTCATATAAGGTCGGTCCCCAGAGTAGCACCTCTACTCGGTCCTTTCCTGGTCACGGAGTCGATTGAGCCGCCGTACGGCCTTGGTCGGTCTAAGTTGATACCTAGTTAAGCCCCTCTGGTCCCTCCTTGCACCGCAGCAAAGAGGTTCCACCACCCTGATCCGTAACAGTACCTAAGGAAGGTAAAACGGACTCCCCTCTAGTTGGTCTTTCTAACCGGTTCTAAGCTCTTGAGAACATCTCTTCCTCTGAAGAGGAGGCTGAGGGTGAGGTTCCGGCTTCAGCGGAGCTTACAGGGGGTGCCGAGTCTCCTTCTCCTGGGGATGCAAGGTCTTTGGGGGGAGGGACTGGCCCAAAGTCCAGAGACGAGGACGAAAAAACAAGGAAAAATGTGGGAATGAACACCTCTGTGTCATTAAAAAGGGGGAAAGATTCCTCGTCTGAGGCAGAGGATAAGGGAAGTGGGAAGAAAAAAGCCACCCAACTCGATCACCAATGATGGCGATACCCACTCCGTTGACACTGGCGTCCATTAATGTCGCCAGCATTAAGTCAAATATGGCAAGATTTGCGGCCTTTGATTTTCTCAGCCGGGTTGAAGCTGACATTTTCTTTTTGCAAGAGACCAGCCTGCCAAATATGGCAGAGGTGTTTAATGCTAAGAGGGAGTGGAGACTTGGGCCCTCCTATTGGTCTCTTGCGGGCGAGCCGTATAGCGGAGTGGCGGGCCTTTTTACCGCACCGATAGAATGCCGACGGGTTATTGAGTTAGAAATGGGGAGGTGCCTGATATTAGATGTCCTCATGAAGGGACGAGAAATCTGGCTCATTAACATCTATGGTCCCCAATCTAAGTGGCACCGGAAGTGTCTCTTTATGAGGATCAAGCCCTACCTTTTTACAAGTCGGCAGGTCGTCTTTGGAGGGGACTTCAACACTGTCACAAGACCCCGGGATAGAGGAGGTTCCAGAGACAAGCTGACTTATGATAGCGTCGCCCTTAATAGTATAGCTAGTGAGGCTCGCCTGGTGGATGTGCACATTTCGCACACCCCAGGCCACGAGGGGTTCACTTATCATAGAGGAAACTGTAGGTCCAGGATAGACAGGTTTTATTTAAAGGAGAAAGCCGTCTCTTCAGCAGTATCTGTTGTTGAGGTGGAGTTCTCCGATCACTGTTTGATTTTGTTTTCTCTGAATGTTACAGAGACCCCTCGGACGGGAAGAGGCTTTTGGAGGCTCAATTCGTTTCTCTTGGAAGAAGCGGAGATAAGACAGTCCTTTGAGGATTTTCTTTAGAGCCAGGTACCCTTATTGGATCTTTGTAGTAGTAAGTCAGAGTGGTGGGAGATGTTCAAGAAAAGGGTGGCGAGATTCTTCCGCCAGCTCTCGAGCCTCAGGAGCCTGGACAGGTACCGCCTGTATCAGGGCCTGAGGAGGAAACTCGAGCATCTTGTCTCAACTGGAGGTAGCCGCGAGGAGATCTCCAGAGTGAAATCTTTGCTAATGAGGTGTCAGTATGATAGACATGCATCTTTGGTTTTTGAGAGGGATTATGGGAAGTACCCCTCACCTGACCCTTACAGAAACTGCAAGATGTCAGTGAATAGTAAAGTTGTTACATGACTGGCTGACACTGTGGGGTCCCTAAAAAGATCCAGATCAGGGATTCTGGAGGTCGTCAGATCCTTCTACTCGCACCTCTGGGGGAAGAGGGATCTGGATTGGGATGAGATGTCAGCTTTTCTGCCTGAAGCCGTCCCCGAACTAGGGGTAGACCCCTCTCTTGGCGTTTTGACAGAGATGATCAGGGAAAAGGAAGTTAAGTTGGCGATTGAAGGGCTTGCCCTAAAGAAATCTCCCGGTCCAGATGGCTTAACATCTGAATTTTATAAGAGCTTTAAGGATGCCTTGGTTCCCCTCTTGACTGAGGTATTCAATGAGTGTCTTTCCTCGGCACTCTGCCAAAGTCAATGAGGAGGTCTGCCCTGATCATCTTGTCAAAGGGTAAGGACCCATCTTGCATTGAGAATTGGCATCCCATAGCGCTTCTCAATGGAGACAGGAAGGTTTTGGCAAAGGTGCTGTTTAATTGTCTGGTGAAATTTGCACCCCAGCTCTTTTCGGGGCTCAGCATTGCTCTGTTCCGGGCCGCAGTACGATTAGTGCTGTACTCTGTGTCCGAGATGCGGTGGAGCAGGGTAGGGCTGGCCACTGGAAGGGATACATGCTGTCATTGGACCAGGCAAAAGCATTCGATCGGGTTAATCATGAGTACCTCTTGTCTGTCCTTCTGAGGTATGGCCTGCCAGGGGGGTTTGTTGATTGGCTTAAGACCTTGTATGCTGGAGCAGAGAGCTTCCCGCTTGTGAACGGTTGGATTGGCAGCTCTTTTGAGGTTGGGTGTGGTGTTCGCCAGGGTTGTCCCTTGAGCCCGCTGCTGTATGTGTTTGCAGTTGACCCACTTCTTAGGAGGGTGGAGCATGGACCCTCGGCTGGGATCGAGATGGACCGGGCAGCACCGGAAGCCACTCTGAGAGTGGTGGCGTATGCTGATGACGTCACCGTTTTTGTTTCCTCTGACGGGGAGGCAGAGTGGCTGATGTCAGAGGTAAATCGCTACTCGGATGCATCCGGGTCTAAGATCAACCGGGATAAGTGTGAGAGTCTCTGGCTGGGAGGAGGAGATCCTGGTTTTGATCTCCCGGACACCCTTCCAGGGCCCAAAGTCTCTGCAAAAGTTCTTGGCATCGAATTTGGCCAGGGGAATTACCCCAAACAAAATTGGGACAGCCGGCTAGAGATTGCCACTCAGAAAGTGAACCAATGGAAGGGTTGGTCCTTGACCCTAAGGGAAAGGGTAAACTGATCAAAACTTACCTGCTCCCTTTGCTGATCTATCTGGGCAGTGTGTGCATCTTGCCAGAGCCTCTCTGGACTGAACCTGGTCAAGAGGGAGGTTACTTACCGTACGAGGAGACTAGGATGGTTGGATATGGTCAACCCTGTGGTATTCCTTGTGAATACCTTCATTAAGATCAATATTGCAAACCTCTGGAAAGAGAGGGCTCCTCCTTGGGTATTCTCCTGTAGGGGATGGTTTCAGCCTTTCTTCCAGGAATGGGAGACAGGAGGGCAAGTGAAGGATCTACGCACACCGCATGGACAGCTACCGGCTTATGCTACCCTGGTTCTGAAAGTAACTCGCCGGTGGGGTCTGGGAATGTGAGAGGTGTGTGACAAAAGGGTTCTATTGACCCATTTTCAGAGGCCTCTGGTGCTAAGGGATTACCCAAGTAGGGATCTTGGGCTGGGTCTGCATCTTTCGAATTCTATCAGGATCCCCTCGAAGTTTTGAGACTTGGCTTGGCGCTGCTTCCATGGGAAACTGTGTGTGAGGGACAATCTGAAGTGTAGGGGCTCTGAGGACAGGAACTGTCCTCGGGAACATTGTGGTACCATGCTGGAAAGCATGGACCACTTCCTGCTTCGTTGTCCCTTTAACACAGAGGTGTACAACAGGGTGGGCGCCTCCATTGGCTGGCCCCGGCTGGCCTGTCTCTCTTATGCGGAATGGGCCTATGGAGCATTCGGAGACCTGGGTGGTCGGGATCGCTGCACCTTATTTCTAGCAAGCGCAGTGGTTAGGTATCACAAGTGGAACGCACGGTGCTTAGTATAGACGCAACGGAAAATCCTCCCAGTGGACGATGTGTTTAGGACCATACTCGGTGACCTGGTGAAGGTGCGTTCTCTGGAGTATGAGAGACTGGGTACACGGAGGGCCGCTCTCCTCTGGAGCGGCTTTTCTTTTAGTGTGCCCTAGTCTGGTCATCTCCTCTCCTGGTGGTGGGCTGCTGCTGACACCATAGATTTTTGTTTTGTTTTGATTAGTAGACAGTGATGTAGGGCGAAAGGCACCGAACTTGGGCTTTGTTACTTGTGGTTATTGTATTGTTTGTTATTGTATTGTTTGTTTCTGTATATATTGTATATAAGGATATGGATTTGGGTGTAGGTGTTAGGTTGGGTGGTAGGAAAAGGGGGGAGGTGGGATCATCTTGTGGGACATTGGGACACTGATTATTTGGGTGAAAAACTGTCACTGCCTGATCTGTCCTATGGACGTTGGACATGGACTGAGGCATGAGGCGCGGGACCAGCTCTCAGGTCAGTGCCGGAGAGGGAATGGTGGGATTGAGTGTGGGGTGTTTTGTTTAGTCTTGTATATATTTGTATAGTTAGTATTTATTTTATATTAATTTAAAAATATATATATAAAAAAATAAATAAAAAATAAAAAAATAGAAAAAACAGTAATAAAAAAAAAATTATATGTATATATTAGTTTGTATATATTTTTGTGTCGGCTATTGTTTATTTTACTTATTGTATTGTTATTATTTTGTTTGGTAACCGGACCAGATGTCATAGTGTAAATAGTTGTTATTCTGTATGTATACATATAATATGTGTGTGAGGGGAGAGTGAGCGGCTGGACCAGTTCATTACATTGTTTATTTCGTGGTTAATAATTTTGTTATGTTTCTGTTATTATTATTGTTATGTTATTCATTTTTATAATAAAAATATCTACAGGATAAGTAATGTATGTACACAGAGACTGCACCAGCAGAATAGTGAGTGCAGCTCTGGAGGATAATACAGGATGTAACTCAGGATCAGTACAGGATAAGTAATGTAATGTATGTACACAGTGACTGTACCAGCAGAATAGTGAGTGCAGCTCTGGAGTATAATACAGGATGTAAGTCAGGATCAGTACAGGATAAGTAATGTAATGTATGTACACAGTGACTCCACCAGCAGAATAGTGAGAGCAGCTCTGGAGTATAATACAGGATGTAACTCAGGATAAGTACAGGATAAGTAATGTAATGTATGTACACAGTGACTCCACCAGCAGAATAGTGAGTGCAGCACTGGAGTATAATACAGGATGTCACTCAGGATCAGTACAGGATAAGTAATGTAATGTATGTACACAGTGACTACATCAGCAGAATAGTGAGTGCAGCTCTGGAGTATAGAACAGGATATAACTCAGGATCAGTACAGGATAAGTAATGTAATGTATGTACACAGTGACTGCACCAGCAGAATAGTGAGTGCAGCTCTGGGGTATAATACAGGATGTAACTCAGGATCAGTACAGGATAAGTAATGAAATGTATGTGCACAGTGACTGCACCAGCAGAATAGTGAGTTCAGCTCTGGAGTATAATACAGGATGTAACTCAGGATCAGTACAAGATAAGTAATGTAATGTATGTACACAGTGACTGCACCAGCAGAATAGTGAGTGCGGCTCTGTGCTATAATTCTGGATGTAACTCAGGATCAGTACAGGATAAGTAATGTAATGTATGTACACAGTGACTCCACCAGCAGAATAGTGAGTGCAGCTCTGGAGTATAATACAGGATATAACTCAGGATCAGCACAGGATAAGTAATGTAATGTATGTATACAGTAACTGCACCAGTAGAATAGTGAGTGCAGCTCTGGTGTATAATACAGGATGTAACGCAGGATCAGTACAGGATAAGTAATGTAATGTATGTGTACAGTACAGTGACTGTGTGGCGCCCCTGCTGCGCATTCGTGCCCCAGATCCTAGAGGGGTGCATGGACGGATTCCTCCACAAGAGGCCCTCACAGCATACACACACCTCCACCTTCCACCTCAGACCACCAGAGGGAGCCCGATAGGGATATAAATAGGGAAGGTGGAGCTAGGCAGTGAGTTCCTCTGGAGAGTTCCTGCAGTAGAGAAGCCTAAAGAGAGGTCAGTCTGCAGTGAAGCTCAGTCTAGTTTAGAGAACTCAACTAATAGTTCAGCAGTGGAGCACGAGGCTCCTGCTAGCTTGATTCAGGGAGCTCAGTTAGAGCTTAAGGTGTGCCGACGCCATAAGAGCGGTGAAGGGCGGCAAGCTGCCGCTAGTGTGTATAGCCTAGTGAGGCCGAAGGCTAGAGGAGTGAGTAGCATTGGGGGCACAGGAGCTGTACAAGGTCACCCCAGAAAACATATACCGGACACCGGGTCCGCGTCTACAGGGCCGTATATCCCCCTGTAGAGACAACCGGAGACCCCTGGAAGACTTCAAGTCCCAGAATCACATAAGAGCTGATACGTAACAGAGCCAGGAGTCACGGAGGCCCCGCAAGCTGGGAGCGCATACTCCAAGAGAAGGCCCTACCACAAAGTCAGCAGGTGCAGGACAGAGACAAAGTTAGGCCTAGCTCCAGGCAGGTCAGAAACTTAATACACAAAAGGCAAGAAACCGGAGGCCCTACACCCGCTCACTGGGGAGGATCCTGAAATGCACCCTTCACCCTACAGTGCTCCGGAACGTGCCTGAATATCCATAAGTAAAATGTACTGAAGTGACTATCGTGTCTGTTCCTGTTCTTGCTCCGACCCGGCTGGGTCACATCTGTCCTGCATCCTTACATCCCCGCTGCCCTGAGGCCTAGGTCCACCTGTGGGAGCTATACCACGCAAGCTGCCTTAACACCGGCCTCAGTGGGCTGCCGCAGCGCTGGTGATCCTCACCAGACACCACAGGTGGCGTCACGAACTTATATATATAATAATCCACCCCTTTTAAAGAGAGGCCCAGGGTACGGGCCCGGGAGCCGACTACCGCGACATCCCCCAAGATCAGGCAACAAGGCCCAGGCGCCGAGTCATCCCCATCCCCTGGGCTACACAACTGCACCAGCAGAATAGTGAGTGCAGCTCTGGAGGACGTATCGCTAGAGAACAGTATTTGAGTATAATGCACCTTCCCCGCTTTCCCTCTAATATCTGGCTTACAGACCTTATTGTAATACAATACAAATAACCAGCCGGGAAATTGAGCAACAAATCACTGTTAGATGCCGCTGCCAAATATCATATGATACAGTTGCTGCTACTGTTCAGAGCTTTTTTTTTTTAATCTTCTTTATCTGGTTTAATTTTCAGATTTTGGCTTCACTTTTTGATAATGACTTTTTCTCATCGGCTCCACAGTTCTTTCTTCTGGAAATTCCAGAACTTTCATTTTTGTTAGAGTGGTGGCCAAAAGTATTGGCACCCCTGCAATTCTGTCAGATAATACTCAGTTTCTTCCTGAAAATGATTGCAATCACAAATTCTTTGGTATTATTATCTTCATTTAATTTGCTTGCAAGGAAAAAACACAAAAGGGAATGAAGCAAAAATCAAATCATTGATCATTTCACACAAAACTCCAAAAATGGGCAAGACAAAAGTATTGGCACCCTCAGCCTAATACTTGGTTGCACAACCTTTAGCCAAGATAACTGCGAACAACCGCTTCCGGTAACCATCAATGAGTTTCTTACAATGCTCTGCTGGAATTGTAGACCATTCTTCTTTGGCAAACTGCTCCAGGTCCCTGATATTTGAAGGGTGCCTTCTCCAAACTGCCATTTTGAGATCTCTCCACAGGTGTTCTATGGGATTCAGGTCAGGACTCATTGATGGCCACCTTAGAAGTCTCCAGTGCTTTCTCTCAAACCACTTTATAGTGCTTTTGGAAGTGTGTTTTGGGCCATTGTCCTGCTGGAAGACCCATGACCTCTGAGGGAGACCCAGCTTTCTCACACTGGGCCCTACATTATGCTGCAAAATTTGTTGGTAGTCTTCAGACTTCACAATGCCATGCACACGGTCAAGCAGTCCAGTGCCAGAGGCAGCAAAGCAACCCCAAAACATCAGGGAACCTCCGCCATGTTTGACTGTAGGGACCGTGTTCTTTTCTTTGAATGCCTCTTTTTTTTTCCTGTACACTCTATGTTGATGCTTTTTCCCAAAAAGCTCTACTTTTGTCTCATCTGACCAGAGAACATTCTTCCAAAACGTTTTAGGCTTTCTCAGGTAAGTTTTGGCAAACTCCAGCCTGGCTTTTTTATGTCTCGGGGTAAGAAGTGGGGTCTTCCTGGGTATCCTACCATACAGTCCCTTTTCATTCAGACGCCGACGGATAGTACGGGTTGACACTGTTGTACCCTCGGACTGCAGGGCAGCTTGAACTTGTTTGGATGTTAGTCGAGGTTCTTTATCCACCATCCGCACAATCTTGCGTTGAAATCTCTCGTCAATTTTTCTTTTCCGTCCACATCTAGGGAGGTTGGCCACAGTGCCATGTGCTTTAAACTTCTTAATGACACTGCGCACGGAAGACACAGGAACATTCAGGTCTTTGGAGATGGACTTGTAGCCTTGAGATTGCTCATGCTTCCTCACAATTTGGTTTCTCAAGTCCTCAGACAGTTCTTTGGTTTTCTTTCTTTTCTCCATGCTCAATGTGGTACACGCAAGGACACAGGACAGAGGTTGAGTCAACTTTAATCCATGTTAACTGGCTGCAAGTGTGATTTAGTTATTGCCAACACCTGTTAGGTGCCACAGGTAAGTTACAGGTACTGTTAATTACACGAATTAGAGAAGCATCACATGATTTTTCAAACAGTGCCAATACTTTTGTCCACCCCCTTTTTTAGGTTTGGTGTGGAATTGTATCCAGTTTGGCTTTAGGACAATTCTTTTTGTGTTTTTTCATTGAAGACAAATTAAATGAAGATAATAATACCAAAGAATTTGTGATTGCAATCATTTTCAGGAAGAAACTGAGTATTATCTGACAGAATTGCAGGGGTGCCAATACTTTTGGCCACTACTGTATATACCTGAGACATCAGCTATATACTGATGGCTGAGCGCCTGTAACTATCTAAGCTGATGATGAGTGATACTGAGTCCTGAGCTGATGTATCTAAGTCTACCATATGTGATACTGTCTGTCGATCTGTGTATCTAATCCTATTATGACACTTTGCCTACCTCCTTGTGGCAGTTTTGCCATCTACTTGGAGTACGGACAAGCAGCCATCACCAACTTCCTTAGATTGTCTGTGAAGATCCTCGGACTGGAAAGTAACAGCCCCTGCCTGGCTTAAGATGCCGACAAAGAAAACAAATGTATCCAGCCGTTTATATATGAAACGTTCCCAATTTATTATTACAGCTAAAGGTTCCAGGACAGTTGTATGTCCGAAACGCGTCAGTTTTTGCCTTGATGCAATATTTTTAATGTACCTGCAACTTTTTAAGCTGTGCTAATAAGTTGGTGAAGTTTTATATCCTTTATAACTTTGTATGCTTTACAAGCAGCCGTCACCAGCATGCGGGGGGTTAATGTGTGGTATTAGCCGTTAGCGCTGTGTTATATGATGGTGTCACTCACTGGTCAGGATGGGCGATCGGGCTGATCAGAGTGATGGACTGCACCCAAGCGCTGTGTACCCGGTGGTGAGGTACATGTCTAGACACAGGGCTAATCTCGTGCTATATATAAGCAACACTCCGCAGGAAACCGTGGCATTTTCCATAAATACTCACACTCTGGTTTCTTCTATGTATAGAAATAACAACAAGGAGCCTAAAAGCCCAAAATACTGTAAATCCACCACTATTGTGTGTATAGCACAGATATATACTGCAGCGATGTACACAGAATGTACCACTGACATAGATAATAGATAGATAGATACAGTCCTGCTCATCGTTATTGGCACCCAGGAAGTTTAAGTACATAATGTGGAATATCTCCTGAAAAAAATGAATCAAGTGAAAGTTTTTTGGTATAGAGAACTAGTGTTAAATATAAAAGAGCAAATGCTAAACAATAATTTAAAACAAAAAACAATGGGTGGGAAAAATAGAAAAACCTAAAGCTTGCTGTGTATGGCACCGGTATTGGCACCCTTTACATTAATTTAGTATGGAAACACATTTTGACTTGACTGTACTAAATCACAAAAGAGATTCATCTGTGATTAATTGTCGGTGCCCATGTGGCATGAATTAGCCAATGAATGATGACTTTAGTGTTTTAAATAGCCACATGGTAGGCCCTGTTCCTTTGTCACAATGGTGAAGACAAAGGAGCTGTCTGAGGACATCAGAACTGCTATTATTAGCAAACACAAGACTTCCAAAGGGTATAAAGCCATCTCCAAAGACCTTGGTATACCAGTTTCAACAGTGCACAATGATATTAAGAAGTTTGCCAAGCATGGAACCATCAAGAACCTGCCTGGATGTGGGGGAAAGAGGAAAATTGACAAGAGATGTCTTCAAAGGTTAGTGCGAATGGTGGAAAAAACACCACATCAAACATCCAAAGACCTGAAGGCCAACCTGGAACAGACTGGGGTCATGGTTTCAACAACTACCATACGCCGCACACTAAACCAAGCAGAGCTTTATGGGTGAAGGCCAAGGAAGAAACCATTGCTCAAGAAAAGACATAAAAAGGAACGACTACCTTGACAAACCACAATCCTTCTGGGAAAATGTTCTGTAGACAGATGAAACAAAAATAGAGCTTTTTGGCAATGCAAAGCAGCAGTTTGTTTACAGACGGTGCAATGAAGCTTGTAAGAAAAAGAATACCTTACCAACAGTTAAGCATGGTGGAGGATCCATAATGCTGTGGGGTTGCTTTGCTGCGTCTGGTACTGGAGACCTTGACCATATCACAGGAATCATGAAATCAGATAATTATCAAGAGATGTTAGAGCGAAATGTCCTACCCAGTGTAAGAAAACTTGGTTTGAGTCAACGATCATGGGTCCTCCAGCAAGGCAATGACCAAAAGCACACGCATCCAAAAGCCATCCTGTTTTAAAATGGCCAGCAATGAGTCCTGACCTCAATCACATTGAAAATCTTTGGGGTGAGCTGAAATCGGTCATTGGGAAAAAGAACCCTGTAAACATTCAAGAGCTTGAACAAATTGCAAAGGAAGAATGGGAGAAAATTCGGGCTCAGAAGTGCAAGAAGCTTATAGATGGCTACAAGAAACGTGTGGAAGCTGTCAGCAATGCCAAAAGGTGTGCAATCAAGTATTAATTCGGGATGCCTTTATTGCTGCACATGCTGTTTATTCTGTTTCTTCTTTGAAATTGCATCATGGAAGTTGAAAAACAATGTTTTATTGTTATATTACTTTGGACCACTAATTAAAAAATCCTGAGGTTATAACTTTGGCACATTTCCATTTATTTCTGACGATATTGTACAGTCTATGAAAAAAATGAAGGGGTGACAATAATGGTGAACAGCACTGTAGAAAGACAGATAGGTAGAAGTATGTCCAGAGCTTAGTCCATTATTAGTATATTGTCATTGTGTTGTAGACATATGATGCCGGGTTTCCCAGTGATTTGCAGCCGTCTCGGTCAAGATGGAGCGAGGACATTTCTACTTGTGGTTTTATAAAACATTATACAGCAATCATATTGTAACCACAGAAAACTGCTGGAATATTGCTCTGAATCTCTGGAGGAATCTTCTAGAAGATGGATTGTATCTAAACCGCAACAGGGGCCAATTAGCGAGAGTTTAGTGTGCTTTGCACAACACTCAGCACCTTGATAATGTGAAGGGAACGGAGCTAGGACCCAGCCACTGAGGTATGGCTGTAGGATGGTGGCCAGCTGGTGAAACAGTGCAGAACAAAATAGTCTGTCGAAGAGAACATATTGTGCCATAATTTGGCTCTGACATAACAATGAAGATCATGTGAGCCGTTGGTGTGAGGATGTCCAGTTCGGGTTGGTCCACCTTGTCCACTTTTTGTATTAGGTGGCAAAAACCTGTGCAAAGAGGTGTGAAATTGGTCCAATGGAATACTGCGAAAGCATACTGGCCAACTATCATAGAACGTCCTGGAAAAAGAGAAGCCCTTCTGGACTCCTGTAAGGTTTGGCAACTCGCCGGGGTGAAGAACCGGTGAATCTTTCTACAAACAGTGCCTCTGAAACATTTCTTCTATGGAAAAGTAGTAGAGGATCCTGGCCTTGAAAAGTTGGCATTGTTAAAGTCAAAGATTTTTGTAACTCTATTCATTCTCCTATCAGAAGGACTTAGCCAAAAGTGTCCAAGTAGGGGTGACAGAGGGAATGACCACCATGTCCTTCTGTCCTGGGTGGCAAAACTGGGCACATAGTGTGGGGCTCATTATGGAGTCCTCTCTTTTATCTCCACAAAGACCTGTCTACACTCATTCAAGGTTTAAAAAATGCATAAAGTCCATGTAGATGTTTTCATCGATCTGGTAAAAACTAATGACCAATGGTTTGAGTCCGGCAGTGGTTGGATTTAGCATGGTTAATATTTTCTAGAGTAGTATACCTATATGGCATCATTGATTCTCCGGGAATTACTTGGAACATAACTTTTTTCATGTATACGTACGATAAGCGTCAACGTCCCTGAATGTCTCAACATATTTTCTCGACAGTCCTCAAGGGTTTGAAGATAACATAACCAAGCAATACCTGCATCTTTCAGCTCTTTTAACGCCCCAGGGCAAAAGAAGGGTTAACCAAAATGGGAGTCGTATATTTTTTTCAAGCTGAATTCTCCCCCCAATTTTTTTTTCTTTGGAAATTTTGAAAAAAGAAGTATAGAACAAGGAGCAGGCTATTTATTTTATGAAGAGAAGTATCCATTTTATAGAACTCGGGGCTCAGGGGAGTCTGTAAATGTATGTGAGGAGATTTACTTGTTCACATCTGCTGGAAGTTACATCTGGAAAACAGACCTGGGTTATACGGCGCATTCCTCAAAGGCCTCTGGGAAATACAATAGCCAATTAGACATGGGACCATTGTGGTGTCGGGGGGGTGGGTGGGGGGGCACTGAAACACTCCAGCCTAACACAGAGGAACCAGAACGCAACTGCTGTTTCTTCCTAAAAATTTCATTTCACACCTCTGTCTCCGATGTGACCATTATGTTCCTGTTTTGATAAACCTCCTTCTCCCTCCTTCCTCGGAAGGGTCTGGATTTTGGAAACCCTGATAATTTGCTACTAAATTCGATACCTATCTGATCCACAGATGGAGCTTTGTGGAATTGCAAAAAATTCAAACGGGACATTTATTTTGTTTTCATAACCGACCTTCTCTTAAAGGATCGATCTTTTCACACCACCTTGGCAGCCCTTCTTCTTCTCCACATCTTGACAGCTTTATGAGCGTTGGTTTGGAACCAGCGGGGGGCGCATGCTGTTCCTTTTTGTTCTATACCCACCCTGTACTCTGTAGAGTGGAAGCCCAGCTTTTTTAATTAGAGCCCCTGAGTTTCGACGTATATCCAATGCTTGTGACGATTCTGTGGGATTTTTTATGACTTTTTCTGATTCAAGGTGGATTGAAGGTCAACAACGTACCTGGCCAATCGCCATGCCTAGGATTTTATTGGCGCCTTGACATCTGTGTTTCACGTCTATGGTTTCCAATTAGGTTGCGCTGCGCTACATGTTTGACGAGGGGTCATCATATTTTAGGATTATCGAGGAGGTCTGTGTTCAGTCAAGATGATTTGGTTTTTCACTTGATACGTTAACTAAATGCCAAAAGTTTTTGCCAATGAAAATGTTGAATTTCTTCATATTGACCAATAAAATTTCACCTACTTTTTGGGTTGGTTGAGCCAACGAGGTGGCCATTTCATGGGTGGGGCCAGTGATCATATAGTTTAGTCTGTAGAATGGAAATTAGAACCAGACCTGGGAAATGTATTGCATACCAGTGGACTCATGTTGAACAGGGTCTCATTGGATAGAAGTTAATGGGACAAGAAAGTTGTGCCATCATTGGACACTAATGATTTAAAACTCTTTAACCAAGCATTGTTGGGTCTAAGCCCCTGTCTAAAGGTGACCCCATAGATCAGCGGGAGTGTTGTACACACCCTCCAATCCCAACAAGACTGGCTGACCATTGCATAATTGGTGATGACCTGACCATTGCCCGATGGCAAACGTGGGGGTAAAGAGGTTGAATTTCAACACACCCGATCTTTTGTTCTGAAGGAATATAAGCCACCGCTGGAGTGTGTCCTATAGACAAGCCTTCGCTTTAGAGTGCATGAATATATGGGATGAATTGAAAGAAATAGCTTTTGGGTCAAATGAGCGTGTATAACCTGTAGATGACCAGATGCCATCTAGTGCTTCCTCTGCTCTTGTGGTCTGTAAGGTGCATCTGGTCTTGATGGCCTCCCTCAAACATATATATAAACCAAAAATATTTGATAGATTTGGGTTCCGTTTCTCGGTCCTACATTTTGGAAAAATAGGGGCCCTAATTTCATTTCTTTTCCCATTATAGTCAAATGTTTACATGTTCTTCCACTTGGTGGCAGTCTCAAAAGTGCAAGCCCTTGAGATGAAGCTTTATTGCGGCCTGGAGTGGTCTATCTTACAATGTGGACCTTTGCTCTCTTGAGTGGCTTAAACAAGATCAACTTGTTTAAGTCCACCTCTAGTCTAGAATATAGGGGTTGTCCTAAACAAGTAGGGATGTCGGCCATGTTTAAGCCAGCCAACAAATGACATAGGTCATGGCTTCCACCAATGAAATTAATGGATGCTTATAATCTTGACCAACTAAAGTACAAACTCCTTCTTCTGGGTATTCAACATTCTGCTTGGCTACCTTTTTGAAGGATCCACTCATAGTGTCCAAGAATTCCGGCTCTCGACCTTGTCTATAACCCAAAAGTTTCTAGTCCAACCAGTGATATAATCATCCTTCGGGAAGTGAAGATGTAAGAAGGGTCATGGTAAGCATTTATCATGATTCCCCCACTCCATAAACCCCACCTGACACCGAACACATCTGTGACACTCACTGCGACATCAGGATGATAGATGTTGTGTTTACACTGTACACATAGGATCAAGTATAAAAGGTTTCCAGGATATAACAGGCGTGGAAGACATCAGATGCCACAAGAAGACTTTCCTCCTACCGACCTCTATACACTGAGGTCACAGAAATGCACCAAGAAGACCAACAGTAACAACACTCAGAAGATCAGATTCCTACTCAAGAAGAAAAATAAATCAGACATCAAACAACAAAAAATATAAAGACGCTGCAAGATGATATGTAATATATAGATTGTAGCTTACGAGCAGCAGGGTCCTCACTCCACTTTTTGATGTCTTTATTGTCTGTACAAGTCCCCTCTGTAATTGAATCTATTAATTTATTTATTTCCTTTGTTCACTTTCTTTCTTTTTCTCTCTTTCTTGCCTTCTTTCATCTCTTCTTTTCTTTCTTTTTATCTTTCCTTTTTACCTTCTTTCTATCTCTCTTGTTCTTTTTATTTTTTCTTTCCTTCTTTTCTCTATTATTCTCACTATTTGTGTTACATTATTATTATTCCTTTTATGATTTTTCATTATTTCCACTGTGGTCACTGTACCAGTGTCTTCCCGCCTCCTTTCTACAACAAAATCATTCAGAAAATGTCTTACGTTATTTTTCTCCGCAGACAAATCAGTGTAGATGTAGCAGAGGTGGCCCGTGATCGGGTGACTGCGGGGCGATCAGCGCTGCTCCTTTTGTGGTTTCTAATTGTCTTGTTTGGATTCAGTGCGCGGTGTAATTAGGGATGAGGGATGTTGGTTTTGTCGGTGGGTCGCACTCCTCTATTGATCAGATGGGGGGTAATAACAGGGAGGTCAGATTGCTCTGTAGATTTTCCCATTTTCGGAGGGTCATGACATTCACTAGCAGATTGGCCTAGCTGATGAAAGGGACCATTTTAGGGTGACCTTCCACTAATAGCCACTAATGGTCGGGATGTTTGCAGGCGAGAAGTGCTGCCATATAGTGACACTTAGCATCCGGCTGCCTCATTATAATGGCGTGCAAGGTCACATGTTGTACAGTGAGTGTGTCCCTTCGGCGGTGGGTGTAATTAGCGCGCGTTCCCTCCCCCGCCGGAGCATGCCGCCTGTGTGTGCACAATCATTTGTGAATTTCTCAATTATCCCGCTGATTGAATATTTAATGCCGACTGTACGAGACTGGGCTAATCAATACAATTTATGGAAGCGCAGGAGCCGGAGTCATGGCGAGAGGCACGAGCCGCCACGTTTTCTACACTAAGACTTAAAGTTATAGGAAAGTATGGAACAGGAGTGACTACATGGAGTAGATCGTGAGAAATGAGTGTAGATCCAACTATGCTGAGGCCGTGCATGAATGAGATAGTGCTGAGTATAAAGGGTAGCCCCTTAGTAGTGACAGCCACAGTGGTCCCAATAACAGTGACAGCCATAGTGACCCCATAACAGTGACCACACAGTGACACCATAACAGCCACAATGCCCCCATAACCATGACAGCCACAGTAACCCTATACCAGTGACAGCCACAGTACCCCCATAACAGTGATAGCCACAGTGACCCCATAACCATGACAGCCACAGTAACCCTAGAACGGTGACCACCACAGTGCCCCATAACAGTGACCGCACAGTGACACTATAACTATGACAGCCACAATACCCCAATAACCATGACAGACATAGTGATCCCATAAAACATGACAGCCACAGTAACCCTATAACAGTGACAGCCACAGTGGCCCCATAACAGTGGCAGCCAGAGTGACCGCAGAACCATGACAGCCACAGTGCCCTTATAACCATGACAGCCACAGTAGCTCAATAACAGTGAGAGCCACAGTGACCCCATATAACAGTGACAGCCACAGTAACCCCAAAACTATGACAACCACAGTAACCCCATAACAGTGACAGCCACAGTAACCCCATAACAGTATCAGGCACAGATGCAAATTAGTGACTGCTGTTCTAATACTGCCACATAACAGTGTTTGGCACAGTTACCCCATAACAATGACAGCCACAGATCTCCCATAATTGTGACAACCAAAGTGCCCCAATAATAGTGACATAATTTGTCCTTCCCATTACAGTGTCAGGTATAGTGTCCCCACGACAGTGACATCCACAGTGTCCCAATAAAAGTAGGGCAAAGTGCCCCATAAAAATGACAACCACAGTGTTCCTGATAACAGTGTCAAGCACAGTTTTTACATAAAAGTGTCATCCTCAATGCCCCATAACAGCGACAGCTACAGTGCTCCCCTGACAGTGACAGCCACAGTGCTCCCCTGACAGTGACAGCTACAGTGCTCCCCTGACAATGACAGCCCTAGGGCCCCCTTACCAATGACATCTTCATTGGTTCCTTGACATTAACAGCTCCATAAAAGTTACAACCACAATACTCTGATAACAGTGACAGCCACAATACCCCCATTACAGTGTCATCTACTGTGCCCCCATAACAGTAGAGAACTCACAGTACTCCTCCTATGACAATAACAGTAAAATAATGCACCCATTAAGGTACGGACCATAACCATACAACTTCTGATGGTGGAAGGCAATGTTTCATCCCGAATCACACACTCTGACTAATGTCTTCTCCTCTGCTCGTTAATTATAGATTGTAGTGAGGAATGAATGCAGTCTGGTTGCCTTGCATTCCTCAGACCCGGGGATAGCCCTATTATATATTCCTTGCCTGGAGCCAGGTTACTGGGAATTCCCATATTAAGCTCTGCTATTATATTGTTAACATTACATTTCAGCAGCTCATAAACTTTTCCCACTCTGTGATGGTGGGGAACGTACAAATGATGAGGGTTATACATATACCAGGTGGGGGACTTTCGATTTGAGAAGAGTAATATAAATGAGCGGTAAGGAGCGGCAGGTAATGAGCGCCGGGGAGAGGAATCTGGCTCCGTCAATAAACATTCGGGATGAAGAAGATGACATTACCTCCAAGCTGCGAGTGGAGAAGGCAGTAAACGCGCTCAGCCTTTGAAATCGAAACGTATAAAGTGCCAGAAGTGGCGCTGGGGATGTGTGACACTGTAAAATCTCTACGTATTTTATATTTTATGTGGCTTAGATATTATATTTTTCCTCTCTTGACAGCTGTTCCTTATAACAATCCTCCTTATACTACAATCGTACTGATTTAGGTGGTACAGTATTGTTATCCAGTATGAACTTATAATGAGTGCTTCCCATTTTCGTGTCTGAACAAATATCTATGATTATGGAGTGGCTGGCAGTTGACAGCCACTCTCTGCTGAACTAAACATCCGGGTGCAATCATTCTGGGCAAATGCTGTGATTGTGTTAAGGTTCACCAAGACGTAGGTCACACGGACTGAGGCTGATGGCACGGCATCAAGGACGTAAACAGTAGTCCATGCTGAATGGCAAGAAGACAAGATGAGCAGAGGAGTGGACAAACAATGAAGAGCAGTTGGTGTCAGAATTCCAGTTGTCCTTCTACAGTTTTACCACTAGTGGTTGCTATTGTTCACCTTAATAATTGTGCTGCAATCCCACTCGTTACCACTTGAGGCTGCTGTTGTGTTCTGTAATTGCTCTTTACTAAGATGGCAAATTCTGAACCTGTGGGATCCATCTTGTTTCCTGTTTGGGCCTACTTAAAGCTGGATCTCTCACTCATTGCTTGAGTATTGAGTCTAACTGTTAGCCTAGTTTCCAGTCTCCAAGCTCCTGAACATTCTTACCTAGATTGTTCTCACCTATCTACGGATTGTATCCTACAACTCCTTTTGCTAACTAAAAGAACTTGCTATTCCTGCTCGTGCTCCTTTGGCCACCGGTTTTCAGCAGTATTACGCCAGTACCTTAACAGGTGGAGAGTTAAACATCAGGTCTAAACGAGGATTTGGCTTAGAAACCACAGGAGTTTTGCAGAGATAATTGCAGCGTAACGTAAACAGTCTCTTTTGTAATACATATAGCAGACAATGGTTTAAACAGCAGGTAGCTGTAGATGCTTTAACTGTAACTTTAGCTGTAGATGCTGTAGATGGTTTAACCAGCAGTAACTTTAACTTTAGCTGTAGATGCTGTAGATGGTTTAACCAGCAGGTCTAAGGAGTGGTAGATGCAGTGTGTAGAAACAACATGATTTTGCTTAGATGAATGCAGCGTAATGTGAACAGTCTCTAGATAGCAATTTGTAATGCTCACAGTATTCGATGGGTCAACCAGCAGATTGAAGAAGCAGTAGATACAGATTGCAGAAACAAAGCAGTTTTCACAGATAATTGCAGCATAATAGGGCCAGTCTCTAGATACCAATTCATAATGCTTACAACAATCAATGGGTTAACCAGCAGGACTGAGGAGCAGTAGGTGCAGATTGCGGAAAACACAGGAATTCACAAAGATGATTACAAGATAATGTGAAAAGTCTCTAGATACCAGTTTGAAATGCTTATAGTAGTCGATGGGGCAGTAGATGCAGACTACAGAAACCACAGGAATTCACATAGGTGATTGCAGTGCAATGTGACAACATAATGTGAAGAGTCTCTACATAGCAGTTCGTAATGCTTACAACAGTTGAGGGGTTAATCAGCAGGCCTGAGGAGTAGTAGATGCAGATTACAGAAATCACAGGAGTTTGCAGAGATGATTGCAGCATAGTAGGACCAGTCTTTAGATAGTAATTCGTAATGATTATAGCATTCGAAGGGTCAACCAGCAGGTCTGTGGAGCGGTAGATGCAGATTGCAGAAACCACAGGAATTCACAGAGATGATTTAAATATAATGTGCACAGTCTCTATATAGCAGATCATAATGCGTACAGCAGTCAATGGGCTACCAACAGGTCTGAGGAGCAGTAGATGCAGACTGCAGGAACCACAGAAATTTGCAGAGATGATTGCAACATAATGTATGCAGTCTCTAGATAGCAGTTTGTAATGCTTACAGCAGTCAATGGATGATCCAGGAGGCCTGATAAGCAGCAGATGCAGATTGCATAAAATACAGGAGTTTGCAGTGATGATTGCAGCATAATGTGAAAAGTTTTTAGGTAGCAGTTTGAAATCCTTACAGTAGGTGTAGATGGAAGAGTATCTCTTCCTTTTCCTGTGGTGAGCTCTGTTGTTCCAGGTCACCATTGAAATATGTACGTTGTAGCTTGACAGATGCTAAGAGAGACCTTGGCTCTGAGCCATCTGCTCCATTTGAGGTCCCCATAGCAATGATCTGTCTTGCCTCTATAGTCTATAGTACTCTATATCCCTTTGGTATGCATAAATTCAGTATATAGGCTCCACGGAGAAGTCTTCAGAAAGTCACCTGGATGTCCATGATGAGTACTATCTATTGATACTCCAAAATTTGCAGATTTTGTAACTATCTTAGCCCTTCCTTAACCTAATACTATCGCTCTCCTCTAGGATACATTGCTCCCAGGCAGGTTGTTGACTCCTTATTTAAACATCTGTCTCCCATTGACAACCTAAAAAGTACCCTCACGGTGGACACATTTGTTCTGGTGCTTGAGAAACAAAGGTAAAACTAAACACACAAATCATCATAAAACTCATTAAACCAGAATGACTCTAAATAGCGGAAAAGAATGCTCTTAATAATTTATGTCAGAGACTTGTCCTTATTTCACTTTGACCTCTTGGGGCAACAATACGAAAAGTTACAAGATGAAATTCATAGAGAAGACTGTGAGATCCTTTCATAAGACCATATTAGGTTTTCCCCGACACGTTTAAAGTTCATTATATACAATACATAGTGTCATCTTTTTTGAGAAAACCACTATTTTTGAAAACCATTTTGGATGGTAGTCTAGAAAAAGTTTTACTATGTTGGGAGACATCGAGAAATAAAAGAGCAGGAGAAGAGAGTCAGTTGGTGTGAAAAGATGGACATAGAATTAGAGAGTTAGGCTATGTGCCCACGATGCAGAAATGAAGCAGAAAATTTCTGCAGCGTTTCTGCATCTCCCTTGCCAGAAAAAACGCATGCAGATTGTGCATGCGTTTTTCCTGCAGAATACACGCGTATTCACATGCGTATTCACATGCATTTATGCATGCGTTTACGCATGAGGACTACAAGCACTTTCCAGGCGATAGCATCACTTGGAAAGTGCTTGACAACTAGGTCACACTATATAAATCCATGCAAACAGCATGGATTTATATAGTGTGACCGTAAAAAATAAAGCTATACTTACCGATCTCCCGCCGCGTGTGCTGCCACGTGTGTTGCCGCGCTCCTTCCGGGTTGCCGGCATATCGCGAGACAGCCTGCGGTCACATGACCGCGACGTCATCTCAGGTCCTGGAAGGAGAAGCGCTGCAGGGGCCGCCGGACAGGTGAATATAAACTTTATTTATTATTTTATTCTTTTTTTTACAGGTACAATGGTACCCAGGTCTGGATGAGAGTCTCTTCTCCTCCAGAACTGGGTACCATCCGCACATTGAGACGCATGATATCCGCGTGTACAAATGTACAGACACGGATTCTATGCGTCTCAATGCAAGTCAATGGCGGCGCTTCCGCTGCATGTCTGCAAAATTAATGAACATGCTGCGGATTTATGAGCGCTGCAGAAACGCTGCGGAAAAATCCGCAGCATGTGCATTGACACTGCGGAATGCCATTGGGGACCATGGGGTGCGGATTACCATGCGTTTTTGATGCGTTTCCGCTGCGGAATCGTGGGCACGCAGCCTTAAAGGAGAAGTAGTGGTTAAGAGTTGGAACGGGAACTTAGGATAATAAACTGATGGAGCACCGCCCTTATAGAAAACTATTGTTGGTAGAGATGAACAAATCTGCCAAAATTCTAGATTCTAGATTCGTTCCAATATGGAAGGGAAAGTTGATTTGCATTGAATTTATTTCATTCAAATGAAATGAGCTGTTAAAAAAGCTTGGAGATTTCCCCATCCCAAATTAATAATTAATAGTGTTGAGCGAGCACTAAAATGCTCGGGTGCTCGAAGCTCGGGCTGAGCTCACCGTGATACTCGGGTGCTCGACCCGAGCAACAAGCTCAATGTTAGTCTATGGGAGACCCGAGCATTTTTGCAGCGGCACCCCCGGCAGTCTGTAGAAAGCCTAAAAAGAGCCCAAAACGATAGTGACAGTGCTCAAATGACATGGGGACAGCATGGGGAGAAGCATTTCTGACCCCCAGGTCACTCCTGTCACCAACGTGGTCAGAGGTATTAAGCCACTTTTACGGGCTCACAATAAAACGTTCAAAAACGAAACTGAAACTGTTTTCCTGTGAAATATGTTAAGGAACTTCCTTTCCAGGGTAAAGACTTGCGTATAAGGTAAAATAAATAACCAAAAACAAAAATACTCCTCCACACCTTCGGCTATGTTCACAAGTAGCATTTTTTATGCTTTTTTGCACTTTTGCATTGCTTTCAACCGTGACAAATACATTCACTGGGAAATGTCATTTTAACATTTTACAACCTTATCTGGCCATGTGCTGTGTGACACATGCATACAGTGCTGAAAAGACATGAGAACAGCATGGGGAAGACCCCTGGAAGCATCTCTGACACCCAGGTCACTGCCTAAAAGTGTGCCCATCAGAAGTGATCCTCGCCGCATCAGAAGATGCAGACTTGCAACTATCCCCATGCAAGTCCTTGTCTATCTGGGATGGATATTAGTCCTCAGAAGGACTGTTTGTTTGATTTGGCAGGCTTTAGAGACCCTACACTACCTATTTCGCAGTATAAATCTCTCCCTAGCTCAGCAGCACTCTCCCTACACTGTCTGATCCGGAGTGACTGTGTCCAAGATGGCGGCGCCCGGTTTTAAATACTCGAGGTGACGCTGTGCGGCCAGCCAATCACTGTAATGCCGACAACCAACATGGCTACAGCATTACACAGTGACTGGCTTGCAATCCCTGCATGTTCATTGGCTCAGTAAAGAGCGCCAAACATGCAGGGCGGAGACCCGAGCTCCCGCCCGAGTAACCCGAAAATGCTCGGTGCTCGCCGAACATCCCGAGTAGTGAGATGCTCGGGCAAGTACCGAGCAGTGTCGAGCATGCTCACTCAACACTAATAATTAACAGTAATGGGTCACTTCTCACTTGTCTCTGCAGCCGTATCTTCCCACCGGTCCTTTACTCTCTAGATAACATACCCATTAGGATTTAACACCAATATGGATGTCACAATGTGATGACCTGTGTCAGCCCACATGGTCACGTTGCTCCATGGGGCAGCTTGGGAGACTCATGTTATGGCGTTAAGATATTATTAATGTGCCTCAAAGCTATAGTTAGGCTCGAAGCAAAGACCGGCGGGGGTACCTAATGAAGGGATGGTGGCAGTCCTGCAGAGGAAGGAACTGGTGAGGACAGTATGGCAATAAATTGTTTTTTTGCCTCTTCCTTGTCCATATGATTTTGTTGTATTTGTGTGAATTGAATTCCCAAAAATTCTAATACATTAAAATGCACACATATTTAGAAATTCTATAAGAATTTGACTTATTTAGAATTGATTTGCTTAGCACTAATTATTGGAGGTTGTCTCCAAGAGACTTCAATGTATTAGAAAATACTAGTTGAAAATCATGACACATTGCAGGTTCTACTTAAGGAGCACAGTAGTACTTTACTGTTATCTCACCTTGTTGCTGAGGTGAGTCCCTGTAGATCCCTGTGGATGACTAAAAGGTCCAGCTACAGTCCATATTTATTAGAGACAGCTTTTGTTTTACACAGAGGCTGAACTATATATGGCAATTGATTCATATTCTCTGCTCAACCAACTGCATCAGGTTGACAATGCAACCAGCCCTCTTCAATAATGTCAAGCCCTCATGGTGGCCTGTTTAGTGAGGATTACAACTTCTGCTTTTTGCCTTTGCATGGAGATTGTTCACATTGCAACTTTGCTTGTTCCCAGATTGCTCTCCTGTCTGACCCTCTGGTTTTGTTCTTGGTTCCAGGGGTTACACTCATGGTATATACTGTACTTCTGATCTATCTTCTCACTGTGGCTCTGTCTTGTCATTTGCCTTGCTTTATACTGTCTACTATTTCTTTGGCGACATGACTTTACTATACTATGTTAGGCCACCTGCGGTCAACTGATGGCTAATCTCTCCAACTGGGAGAGTCCATAGCACCTTATTTGGGTTAGGATGACTAACGGGTAGATTCTTTAGACTCAGAAGTCTAACCCGCAACAAACCTACTGTGGCTTCTCTAGTGAGAAATGTAGCATACACTATGAGCTCACATCGAGGTATCATGGAGGTCTTGTATAATTGGCATATTCGTACAGCCTGATGACAATAGTGCACAAATATATTTGCATGAATGTCATAAACATTAGTCATTTTCTTTGAACTTCAGGACATCTGTCAATCTTCAAGTTGTCGTCTAAGGCCAATCAACCAAGAGGGGCCAACTTATCTGAGGCCAAATTATCATCGTCTCAATGCCAATCTAGTGCTCAGTGCCAAGAATTTGCTCTGCAGTTCCTTCTTTGATCATTGTGTCTTGGAAACAGAATGTAGAAAAAGTTTTGCCAAAAACTTGGAAGTCCTAGCTGAGCCGAGCGAAAGCCAATGATCAGCCACGTCGCTCTGCAAATACTGATTTTCCTAAGTCTTTAGTTGAGGCATATTTTTGCACTGTGCCATGGAACACGTGTCGTGGAGAAATCTTGGCAGGGCAGAGACGTGACATGTTATTGGAATTTAATATTTATGTCTCAAAATATTTTGTGGTTTTGTCTAGATTTCCAGGCCAAGATTGGAAGAGAAAGCTCTTACAGGCTTCTCTTACATCGTCTACTGAAATATTTTGTGGATATTACAAAATCATCATACATCTTAAATGATTGTAAGAGATTTGACTCTTAGGACCTTCAATTGCCTTTCGTACAACATGATTTTCTCCCAAAAGTAGGAATGGGGGTAGTGGCATAAATTATGCCTCCCTCCTGTTGTAGGCTCTTGATTGTCCATAACAGAACATTCTTCCCACCATCACAATGCATGGCTGTTACAACTCTCCTGTTAGGTTTTTTTTAGTTTGCTGGTCACACGTCCATTTTGCCTTTTTAATCCGGCTCCGCCCTCCTGGCTTTGCTGGACTTCATTTGTATTTACTACTGTTGAGCTAGCTTGTTGCTCTTTTGCCGTTCTCTGTTAGTTTTGCTAGGTCTTCTGACCCCTATGCCTTTTTGTTGTGTGTTTGTCTTTGACTGCTACTATTTCTGCTAGGAGGTGTCCAACTTTTCCCAGTCCCTAGATCTTGTAGGGATCCCTCCCTCACATCTATAGGTCTGCGTTCAGACTAGCCGAGGACTTTAGCGGGTCTGATCGCAGGATCAGGTTCCCCGTTACATCGTAGGGATCTAGTTTAGTTCTATTGTAGGGACAGATCACCTCTCTTTCCTTAGTCTCTGTAGCAGATCATAACAGTAAGTCCAGCCATAAAAAAAAAAAAAAAAAAAATTCTCTAAGGAAAGACCTCCAGTTTTCCATCATGGTCTCGGTGCAAGATTTGGCTCAACGCTTGCAGGGACTCTCTCTGGAGGTGACCAAGCTCCAACAACACGTGAGTAGCTGTTCTGGAGCGCATTTTGTGGAACCTAAGGTACGTCTGCCTGATCTATTTTTTGGCGAACAACAAGATTTTTTTTCTTTTAAAAATGCTTGTCTATTATATTTTCGTTTGAGACCCGGATCCTCTGGTGATGAATCACAGCGCATAGGGATCATAATGTCACTTTTGTGCAAAGATCCTCAGGGATGGGCCTTCTCTCTCCAACCTAGTGATCCGTGCTTTAGATCAGTGGATAGTTTTTTTTCTGCTTTGGGTTTGTTGTACGATGATCCTGATCGTGTCTCATCTGCTGAGTCTGAATTAAGACGTTTGAGGCAGGGATCAGGTAATGTGGAAAAATATTGTTCTCACTTCCGTCGGTGGTCTGCTCAGGTGGTGTGGAACGATTCTGCTTTGAAAAGCTTGTTTCTTGCAGGGCTATGTGAAAGGGTAAAGGATTTACTGATTGCTTATCCCACACCTGGAAACTTGCAGGAGGCAATGCAATTAGCTATACGGGTGGACAGGAGACTGTGTGAAAGGGTTAAGGAGAGCAAATCCTCTGCTATGTCAGCTTCGAGTCATAGTTACATAGTTACATAGTTACATAGTTAGTAAAGCCGAATAAAGACTTGCGTCCATCAAGTTCGACCTGTTAGTTCTGTAATTGCTAAAGTTGATCCAGAGGAGGGCAAAAACCCCAAATGATTTGGCCAATCTTCACCTGAGGAAAAATTCCCTCCCGACTCTGAAACCAGCAGTCAGAATAAATCCCTGTATCAACCTACTATTTTATTTTATTTTTAAGTATATGCTGAAATCTGCCTGGTATCTAGAAATGCATCCAGTCCCCGCTTGAACTGGTTTAGTGAATCCGACATTACCGTCTCCTCACTCAGTGAATTCCATATTCTCACTGCTCTTACCGTAAAGAACCCCTTCCTATGCTGGTGCTGAAACCTTTTCTCTTCCAGTCTTAGTGAATGCCCTCTTGTTACCGTAATATTCCTCCTTTTGAACAAATCCCGGGCAAGATCTCTATACTGTCCCCTAACATATTTGTACACATTTATTATGTCCCCCCTCAACCTTCTCTTTTCCAGGCTGAATAGTCCTAGTTTTGCCAACCTCTCTGGGTATTGCAGTCCCTCCATTCCCTTTATTAATTTTGTTGCCCTCCTTTGTACCTTTTCAAGCTCATTTATATCCTTTCTATATATTGGGGCCCATAACTGAGCACAGTATTCCAAGTGTGGTCTGACCAGTGCTTTGTACAGTGGAAGAACAATGTTCTCATCCTTTGCAGCTATACCTCTTCTGATACATCCCATTACCCTGTTTGCCCTTACAGCAGCCGCCTGACTTTGGGCACTCCAATTTAGTTTGCTATCAATCAAGATGCCCAAGTCCTTCTCCATCTCTGAATTCCCCAATGATTTCCCATTCAGTGAGTACTGGTGACTTCCATTTTTCCTTCCCATATGTATGACCTTACATTTCTCCTCGTTAAACCTCATTTGCCATTTAATGCTCCACCTACCCAGCTTATCCAAATCCCTCTGTAGGTCTGCACTGTCCTCTTTTGTATTAATTGTTTTACATAACTTTGTGTCATCTGCAAATATTGATATTTTACTATTTATCCCGTTGACTATGTCGTTAATAAAGATATTAAATAACATTGGGCCTAGTACAGACCCCTGTGGTACCCCACTAGTGACGCTTACCCAATCTGAGTATATTCCATTTATAACCACCCTCTGCCTTCTATCCTTTAGCCAGTTAGCTACCCACTTGCAGACATTTTCCCCCAGCCCCATCATTCTCATTTTGTATACCAACCTATTATGTGGCACGCTATCGAACGCTTTTGAGAAGTCGAGATACACGACATCCACTGGTTCCCCCTGATCTACTCGAGAGCTAACCTCCTCGTAGAAGTCAATCAGGTTAGTTTGGCAGGAGCGATTCCTCATGAATCCATGTTGGTTCGGGGTTAATAGATTATTAGCATCAAGATGCTCCATGATTGCCTCATTAATAAAGCCTTCAAAAATTTTGCCCACAACGGACGTCAGACTCACCGGCCGATAGTTTCCGGCGTCACTTTTCGCTCCCTTTTTGAATATTGGCACTACATTCGCCTGTCGCCAATCAAGTGGTACAGACCCAGTCTCAACAGAGTCCTTGAATATAAGATATAACGGTCTGTCTATCACATTACTTAGTTCCCTTAGTACCCGTGGGTGTATGCCATCAGGTCCTGGTGATTTGTTTATTTTAATGTTACTGAGGCGTTTCTGTACCCCAGCTTGGGTTAGATTTGTCATACTTAGTGGAGGATTAAGTTTGTCACTTCTCATTTCTCCTGTTAGTTCGATTTCCTTTGTGAAAGTTGACGAAAAAAATTTATTTAATAGATTAGCTTTATCCTCATCTTTCTCTATGACTTCATCACTTTTTATCGGTCCAATATTATCCGATTTAATCCTTTTACTATTTATATACGTAAAGAACAGTTTGGGATTTGATCTACTTTCCCTAGCAATACGTCTCTCTGTTTCCTCCTTTGCTATTTTTATTTGTTTTTTGCAGGTTCTCGTTTTTTCCTTGTAACACATTAGTGCCTCCTTACTGTTTTCCTGTTTTAATCTCTTGAATGCCTCTTTTTTGCTATTTAACGCCCCTTTTACGTTCTTGTTCAACCATATTGGTTTCCTCTTATTTCTGGCCCTTTTATTCCCATACGGTATATACCTCTCGCACTGAGTATTCAGAATTATTTTGAAGGTTTCCCATTTACTATTCGTATTCCTTTGATTAAGAACTTTGTCCCAGTCTATAAGTTGAAGGTTTTCTTTCAGCTGATCAAACTTCGCCCTCCTAAAGTTTAATGTTTTAGTTGTTCCCTTATTGATAACCCTACTGAAGGGCATTTTGAAATTGATAATATTATGATCGCTATTACCTAGGTGCCCCCCTATCTGTACCTCAGTTATTCTATCAGGCCTATTAGTCAATATTAAGTCCAACACGGCCTTCCCTCTCGTTGGTTCCTGCACTAGTTGGGAGAGATAATTATCCTTGATATTTGTCAAGAACCTTTTTCCTTTCTGCGATCTACAGGTTTCTGTTTCCCAGTCAATATCCGGGTAGTTGAAGTCCCCCATTACAATCACCTCATTATGTTTTGCTACTTTGTCTATTTGTCCTAATAGCAGTTTCTCATTCTCCTCTGTTATATTGGGTGGCTTATAGCAGACCCCCAGTAATATTTTATTATTATTTTTTGCCCCCTCTATCTCTACCCACATGGACTCGACCCCCTCTTCTCCCTCTCCTATATCTTCCCTTAGTCTGGGCTTTAGACGTGACTTTACATATAAGCAGACTCCTCCGCCCTTCCCCTGTTTCCGGTCCCTTCTAAATAAACTATAATCTGTTAAATTTACCGCCCAGTCGTAGCTATCGTCTAGCCAAGTCTCTGTTATACCTACGATGTCATACCTCTCCTCCGATATAAGCGCCCGCAGCTCATCCGCCTTATTGCTCAGGCTTCTTGCGTTGGTCAGCTTGCAAGATAAAACTTTGGGGTTATTTAGCATCCTATTCTTCTCTAACGATCTAACTGTACTATCCCCACCCCCCTCTCCACCCTCATTATATTCACTTCTCCCCTTCCCCCTTGCTTGCCTCACATCCCACCTATTTCCTTGGTTCCCCCCCCCCCGTCTCTAGTTTAAAAACTCCTCCAACCTATTAGCCATCTTCTTCCCCAGCACCGCTGCACCCTCCCCATTGAGGTGCAGCCCGTCCCTACGGTAGAGCCTGTAGCCGACAGCGAAGTCGGCCCAGTTCTCCATGAACCCAAACCCTTCTGCCTTGCACCAACTCTTTAGCCACTTATTCACCTCCCTAACCTCCCGTTGGCGCTCCTGTGTGGCTCGCGGGATTGGTAGTATTTCTGAGAAAACTACCTTGGAGGTCCTTGCCCTAAGCTTCCTACCTAGATCCCTGAAATCATTTTTAAGGACCCTCCATCTACCACTCACTTTGTCATTGGTGCCAATGTGGACCATGACCGCTGGGTCTTCGCCAGCCCCACCCAGTAACCTGTCAACCCGATCCGCGATGTGCCGGACTCGAGCGCCAGGGAGGCAGCACACCGTTCGGCGATCCCGGTCTTTGTGACAGATTGCCCTGTCTGTCCCCCTAATAATAGAGTCACCCACTACCAGGACCTGTCTAGCCTGCCCTACACTTCCCCCCTCCCCCTCATTACTGGAGCATACACTCCCCCGGCGGTCAGAGGATCTGTCGTGCTCCAATAATGCCGGTTCTGAACCAGCCTTCCTATACTTCTTCCCTCTATTCCTTCTAACTGTTACCCAGCTCCCTGCCTGTTCAGCCTGCGCTTCCCCACTAAGCTCCACCCCCATTGTTGACCCATTGAGTGTCTGCTCGGTGAGCAGCAAACTCCGTTCCATGTTGTCGATGCTCCTCAGTACCGCTATCTGAGCACTTAGATCCAGGATTTGGGCTTCCAAGTGCACGATATGCTCACATCTCTCGCAGCAGTATGGATCCCTGAGCGGTAGCTCAGGGAATGCATACATTGCGCAAGATGTACACTGCACGGCTCCGGCCAACATGGACGTCATTCTAAATATGGGGATACAGTCAGTATATATGTACAAGTACAAAACACAATTATTTATATATAGGTGTATGGACGGGGATCAATTAGGGATGTGCAAGTGTATCGATTAGATATCGACGCGGGATCCGTTAAGTATGGACGGGGGATCAATTAAGTATCAATTAAGTGTGGACGGGGGATCAGCTGAGTGGGTCAGGTGGATTAATTAAGTATGGACGGTGTGTCAATTAACTATGGACTGGGATCAATAAGTATGGACTGGGGAAATAATTAATTGAGGACTAGGGAATCAATCAATTAATTATGGACAGGGGGTTTAATTAAATAGGATGGGGGGTAAAGCAAATAAATAGGTATGGACGGTGGGTCAATTAACTAAGGACTGGGGATCAATAAGTATCAATAATATCAATAAATATGGACTGGGGAAATAATTAATTGTGGTCTGGGGAATCAATCAATTAATTATGGACAGGGGTTAATTAAATATGGTGGGGGATAAGGCAAATAGATAGGGACTGGGGATGAGTAAAAGTGGACAAGGGGAATCTATTAAATAGGACAAGGGGGATCAATCAATTATGGGCTGGGGGGGTCAATCATTTAAATGTGGTCAGGGGGATCACTTTAATATGGACGGGGGGTGGTCGGGGATCAATTAAATGAGGACGGGGGGGTCAATTTAATGTGGTCAGAGGGATCAGTTAAATATGGACGGGGTGTTCAGGGGAATCAATTTAAATATGGACGGGGGTGATCAATTAAATATGGACGGGGGGTAATCAATTAAATATGGACTAGGGAATACAATACAATTACAATACAGATACAAATACAATACAGTACAGTACACACTTGGGTTCAGTAGGGCCGCTTATCGCGGCCTCCTGCCCCTCACTCACCTCCTCTAGGGACGCTGCTCGCTATCACAGCGCGCTCGACCCTCCGGTCGCCTCTTACCGGTCCTCCTGATCACCTCCTGGTCACCACCACCTGGCACCCTCCGCCGGCCAGCACTGCACGCTGCCACAGCGCTCTCTTGCGCTCGTGCCTCCGGTCGCCTCCTACTGGTCCTCCCGGTCCGCTCGGTCACCTCCGCCTGGCTCTCCTTCCTTCCCAGGAGCTCTCTCCACACACAGCACAACTCTTGCAGCACACGGCAGGCTCCGCCTCCACCACTTCCTGAGTCCTGAGAGGTTCTGTGCTGACAATGGAGAGCCGATGGAAATTGGGGCGATGGCACCCCGCTCTCAGGAAAAAGACTGCCGACTTTCTGAAGGCTTGTGTTTCTATTGCGGAAATTCTGGTCATTTTATTAAGAGCTGTGTGCTTCGTAAGAAGAAAGAAAAAAAAAAAGGTCAGTCATGCTCGTATTGCCTGTTTAAATTCTAAGGCAGTATTCCTATCTGCCACTACTGCTGCTCAGGATGAATTAATTGAATTTCGGGTATTTGTGGATTGTGGATCTACTCTGAATGTGATTGATGGGGAATTCTTGGAAAAACTTAGATTAGAACCTAAAACTTTGTCATCCCCTATTGCTGTGGTTTCTGTCGATGGCTCTCCCTTGAAGAGTGTTACTCACAAGGTCTGTGAATTTCCCCTCACTAGTAATGGTATTCATCAAGAGAATTTGGATTTGGTGGTATTGGATAATTTGCCTTCTCCAGTAATATTGGGGTTACCCTGGTTAAAATTTCACAATCCTGTACTGGATTGGTCTACCAATGAAATTAAGTCCTGGAGCCCTAAGTGTTATGACAAGTGTTGTAACGGGCGCATTGCTGCTGTGGATAGAGGGGAATTGCCTGTACCTATTCAGGATTTTTGGAGAGTTTTTTCTGAGGAGGAGTCGCAGGTTTTGCCTCCCCATAGAGACTATGATTGTACCATTGAATTTGTCCCTGGCGCGACTCTTCCTAAGAGTCGTTTATTTAATCTTACTATTCCTGAAAGAAAGGCTTTGGAAGAATACATACAGACAAGCTTGGCCGCCGGTCACATTAGGCCTTCCAAGTCTCCTGTGGCTGTTGGATTTTTTTTTGTAAAAAAAAAAGATTGCGGTTTACGTCCTTGTCTGGACTTTCGTGAGATTAATAAAATTATTGTACGCAATCCTTACCCACTGCCATTGATTCCTGATTTATTTAACCAGTTAGTGGGGGCCAAGTGGTTCTCTAAAATTGATCTCCCGGGGGCATACAATTTGTTGCGCATGAAGGAGGGTGATGAATGGAAGACTGCTTTTAACACTCATGTGGGTCATTTTGAGAATCTGGTTATGCCTTTTGGTCTCACCAATGCTCCAGCATTTTTTCAGAATCTTATTAATGATATCCTTAGACCTTTAATCGGCAAAAATGTGGTTGTGTATTTGGATGACATTTTGATTTATTCGCCGGATCTGGAGTCTCATTGGCGGAGCGTACGTGAGGTATTACAGTTATTAATGGACAATTCGCTTTTTGCTAAGCTGGAGAAATGTGAGTTCGCTGTACAGAGAATTAGTTTTTTGGGCTACATTATCTCCAGTGAAGGTTTTGAGATGGACCCGGTTAAAGTTCAAGCTGTGCAGGAATGGCCTAGGCCTATTGGTTTGAAATCGGTACAGAGGTTTTTGGGTTTCGCCAATTATTACAGAAAATTCCTAAAAATTGTTCTATTATTGTCAAACCGCTGACCGATCTCACCAGGAAAGGTGCTAATGCGGTTCAGTGGACTTCTGAGGCCATTGAAGCTTTTGTGTTTCTAAAGGAGAGGTTCACCTCTGCTCCCATCCTTATGCAGCCTGATGTGACTAAGCCGTTTTTGGTTGAGGTTGATGCTTCTTCGGTGGGGGTTGGTGCGGTGTTGTCTCAGGAAAACAAGGATGGAGTACATCCCTGTGCCTTTTTTTCAAAAAAATTTTCCGAGACTGAACTTAATTACGATATTGGTAATCGGGAATTGCTGGCAATTAAACTCGCATTTGAACACTGGCGTCATCTCTTGGAAGGTGCTGAATTTCCCATTCAGGTTTTCACTGATCATAAAAATCTGATCTATCTTGATGCTGCCAAGCGCTTGAATGCCCGTCAGGCTAGGTGGGCACTTTTTTTCTCGCGGTTTAATTTTTCCGTTACTTACATCCCGGGTACCAAGAATGTTAAAGCGGATGCTTTGTCTCGCAGCTTTTCTCCCATGGTCGGTGTTGAGGAGGAAGACGAGACCATTTTACAAGAAGGTGTTGTGATTGCTGCTTTGGACTCCGTTTTGGAGGATGAGATTCTTAAAGCACAGGAGAATGCCCCATCTAACACTCCCCATGGGAGGTTGTTTGTGCCTAGGACCTTTAGGAGAGATTTGTTTGTTGAGTGTCATGAGTCTCGGTTGACAGGTCATCCAGGAATTTCTGAGACCAAGAGACTTGTGGGTCGCAGTTTTTGGTGGCCTGGATGGCAGAAGGAAGTCATTAAGTGGGTGCGCCAATGTACTGTGTGTGCAAGATCCAAGTCTTCGCATGCTCCTGCTGCGGGGTTGCTTTGCCCTCTGGAGGTTCCTAGTGCACCTTGGACACATCTGGCTATGGACTTTATTACTGACCTTCCTCCCTCTGAAGGTTTCACGGTCATCTGGGTGGTCGTGGACAGTTTTAGCAAGATGTGTCACTTGGTTCCCTTCATCAAACTGCCTTGCGCTAAGACACTCGCCAAGGCCTTTGTCAAGGAAATTGTCAGACTACATGGTGT
The DNA here is from genome assembly GCF_046119375.1 of Phyllobates terribilis. Taxonomy (NCBI): domain Eukaryota; kingdom Metazoa; phylum Chordata; class Amphibia; order Anura; family Dendrobatidae; genus Phyllobates; species Phyllobates terribilis. The sequence continues at coordinate 80,318,895 of NW_027362765.1, forward strand.
TCCTACTGACATTGTTTCTGATAGGGGACCTCAGTTCGTGGCTCGTATTTGGCGTGCCTTTTGTGACAGGTTGGGAGTTCATTTGTCGTTTTCATCCGGATATCATCCTGAGTCTAATGGCCAGACAGAAAGGAAGAACCAGGATGTTGAGCAGTTCTTGCGTTGTTTTGTGGCAGACAATCAAGAGTGGTGGTCTGAGTTTCTGCCACTTGCTGAATTTGCTCTTAACAACCATACATCCTCTTCTGCTGGGTGTTCGCCTTTTTTTTGCTGTTCTGGGAGACATCCGTCTTTTGGGTCATTTTCCAAATTGGTTTCAGCTGTGCCTGAGGAGGAGAGTTTTTCCGGTGATTTGGAGAGAGTTTGGACGGATGTGCGTGGTAATCTTCAGGAGGCTAACAAGAAATCTAAGAGGTACTTTGATAGGAAACGGCAAGAGGTTTTGTTTGCTGTTGGTGACATGGTTTGGTTGTCCTCTAAGAATCTGCGATTGAGGATTCCTTCTAAAAAATTGGGTCCCAAGTTCGTAGGGCCCTTTAAGGTACTTCAGATAGTTAACCAATCTGCTGTTAGGCTGGAGGTTCCTACGTCCTGGAGGATTAATCCGGTGTTTCATGTTTCTCTGTTGAAAAAAGCTGATGTGTCGGATGGTGACGCCTCTGCCATTGTTCCTCCGGTGGTGGAGGACGGGGAATATGAAATTTCCCGCATCCTAAATTCTAGACGGTATAGAGGGAGTTTGCAGTATCTCGTCGCTTGGAAGGGTTTCGGACCTGAGGATAACTCATGGGTGAGGGCGGATGATGTTTCTGCTCCCAGACTTGTCCGAGCGTTTCACAGGAGGTTTCCTGGTAAGCCTGGGCCTAGGGGATCCGGAGGATCCTCTTAGAAGAGGGGGTACTGTTACAACTCTCCTGTTAGTTTTTTTTTAGTTTGCTGGTCACATGACCATTTTGCCTTTTTAATCCGGCTCCGCCCTCCTGGCTTTGCTGGACTTCATTTGTATTTACTACTGTTGAGCTAGCTTGTTGCTCTTTTGCCGTTCTCTGTTAGTTTTGCTAGGTCTTCTGACCCCTATGCCTTTTTGTTGTGTGTTTGTCTTTGACTGCTACTATTTCTGCTAGGAGGTGTCCAACTTTTCCCAGTCCCTAGATCTTGTAGGGATCCCTCCCTCACATCTATAGGTCTGCGTTCAGACTAGCCGAGGACTTTAGCGGGTCTGATCGCAGGATCAGGTTCCCCGTTACATCGTAGGGATCTAGTTTAGTTCTATTGTAGGGACAGATCTCCTCTCTTTCCTTAGTCTCTGTAGCAGATCATAACAATGGCCTCATCCAATCTCCTATACCAACCACCTCCCCTCAAAAGTAGCAGTAGTTGAACAGTTGGGTGCCATCTCTGTCTGTAGTAAATAGCACCCTTTTCTGGCCTGACCAGATAGAAATATGGCCACAACTGGTCCCAGCATCAGATTGTCATTATTGTTGACTTTGTGTAAAACATAGATACAATCTTCCCTTTCCCTGTAGAAGAGAAATGGATGGAATTCTCATTCTAGTATAGGTTTCTCCTATCAGTGCCAATCAAGAAGAAAGCCATGGACAATCGCAAGCTAAATCAGCCCAGTCTTAGCTTACTCCCTCAGTCTTCATTGGGCCATTTGGCACCCACAAGATCTTCCACTAAATTATCATGAATGAGATTTTGTGTTCCGGAAGATGTGAGTAGATCACTTGATGGATCATCCATCTTTCCATGTCTGGTAGTAGAACAATCAGTGGGATTATTGTTCCTGAATAGGTTTTTCTAGTAATGCCAATGGAGGGGGATGTCATGGACACCATTGCATTTCCAAATGAGAAGGCAGATGGTTCAAGACTTAGCTAATTTCTCGGTCCTGGGAGACGAGAGAGGATCACTTAATGGCTCATTCATCCTTCCATGTCTGGTAGTAGAAAAATCAGAGTGGATCTTTGTTGTTGAATAGGTTTTCCTAGTGCAGCCAATGGAAGGGGGAGTCATGGACACCATCGCATTTCCTAATAGAAAGATAGATGGCTTAAGTCTTAGCTAATTTCATCTTCTTGGGCCAAATGGCAACCACAGGTATTAAACACCATAGTTAGAATATTTACTCCAGCCAGATTATCAATATTGCCATTTTAGTGTAGAACAGAATAATTTATGTAAATTTTTAAAAAATTTCTGAAAGTGTATGTTTTATGGTTGACTAGTAATTCAATAGTGTCTTCCTGGAAGATCCCTGCTGAGAATTGTGAGGTTTCTTGGACTCCCGCTGATGTTCTGGATGTGGACTGTCAAAAATAATGACTTTGCTAAGTTTATTACAGTCTTCAGCATCCTTCGCACTTCTGGCACGGTGTCACTTTCCTGCTTTTGTCAAAACCAACGTGTCACCCTTTAAAAATCAGAATAATATTATAGAAAAATAAATGTATATAAACAACAATTTACATTATGTAGATTAGGCTGAGTCATTGGATGTCTTTCAACTTTTCACCCATGTTGTGAATTTAACCACATTTTCATACTTTTGGGTCATTCTTAACTACATATCGTATATTTAGGAGGCAGAACCAAGCTGATGAAAGTAGCGAAATTTGTTTCAAGTTTTTGTTATGGATTTTGCTGTTGTGTAAGCTTTACCATGTCATACTATTGGGTCCAAATTTTTATTCGATAATTATGCTCCAACAAAATTTGTAGCATACTTCAGCACTCAATGCAACTGGATGGTTTCTTACTGGACACTGCATTGGACAAAAGTGTGCTTACACTCTGTGTGGTGCTACCCTGGGCAATGAAGAAAAAAATGTTGACCACAATTGTAAATTTTCTGTTACATTCATATAATGGCAAAGTATCTCTGAAAGACCTCAGAAGTCAGTTCATCAAAAAGTTAAGTGCCCAAAAAGTTGAGTAAACACAATCAGTCAAACAATGAAGTAAGGAAGATTGTTTCCGTCCAATAGTGAACTTTGAAAACCATCACCATCATTGGAGAATAGTATGAACGATGAACCTTACTCGTAGATAAAGATCTTGAAACTTGAGGGAATCCTCAAAATTTAAATAAATTTAGTGACCCAATGTTAGACTCACCTGGATTCACAGATGGATTCATAAATTTGCAGGTCAGGTTGGACACACATTCCAAAGGCATTGGCACAGCGGGATGGAAGCCTTGTGGAACAGTGAGGACGTAGATAACAGGCTATGCTGGACAGAAGATGAAGAAGTGAGACTGGACACATCGGAAGCCACAAAACCCAGAAGGACCAATGTAGAAGAAAATGGATGGTCCGAAATAGCACACAGATTTAGTTAGCAAAGTTCACAGCAGGTAGCAACACAATGTGATCTGACTCCAATAACAGTTTGTGATGCTAATAGCAAACGATAGGTTAACCAAAGCAGATGCAAGTTATAGAATCCACAGCAGATGTAATGCAGTGAGAACAGTCTCTAATAACAGTTCATTATGCCAGAAGAAAACAATGGGTCTACCAGCAGCAAATCGAGTAATGTAAACAGACTCTCTTAACAGTTCATGAGGCTTATGGCAAATGATGGCTTAACCAGTTAGTCTTATGGAGCCATAGGTGTCGGTTGCTGAAATCACAGAAGCCTGAGGAGATAATAGCAACAGAAGAAAACAGATGTTGGTAGAATCCATACACATGGTGGCTGAACACAGTAATGTCTTAACACCCAGACCCAGGGGTGTGCCCAACTAGTCCTTACCATACTTAGGAAGATAATGTCACAGATAGATGCTGGGCAACTTGTAAAACCTGATGTGGAGCCCAGGGAAAGACGGTCACCATAGGGGAGGGGAGTAGAGACCAGCCTAGAAGCCAATACAGGTGCGTAACACTCCAAAACAATGACATCATATAATGTGAGCCATATAGAAGATTAAACTGATTATTTTTCACTAAGTTATTAATTATCTGCTGAAGAGCAAGAATCCACCTAAGTGGGTAAGCAAAGGATTTACATACCAATCTAGAAATATGCTAAAGCAATAACTTAGCTTATACATAGGTTGATAGATCATCATCTTAGAATAGAAATCCACCATAAATGCAAGAAATAGCTCCTGATTTAGAAAAACCCTACATTTCCAGAGCTGTGCCATCTTCTTAGGTTTTCCTGGCTACACAGCACTTAATATGCACCGAAACAAGCACTGCATCTAAGTTTGCAGAGGAATATTTTGAAAAGGACAAAACTTTTAAGGTCATTGTCTAGCCATAGGTCCATTAATATTGTTCCCTTAATGAGAGCTCAGTGACACATTAGATAGAGGACATTAAGAATTATCATTCAGCTCCCGCATCACTTTCCACTAAGATGTTTGTTATAATGCAGGTGGGGAGGTTTTCCCTGCTGCACCTGAAAGGATCCACATAATGCATCGCACCTCCACAGTCATGACCTCTACACCAACACCATAAACTTCCCAACAACCCATTATAACCATCATGGACAACAAGGCAGAGGTTTATAGTTCACTTAAAGCATTCATAGAACAATATTATGCCCTCTGATGGTCAACAGCAGGATCACAAGGTATAGACCAATGGGAATAAATAGACATAAAGGACCTGAAAAAAACATTTCCAACAGTATTATGTAGAATTACTATAATATTTCCCCCTATGTACAAGAATATAACTACTATAATACTGTCCCCTATGTACAAGAATATACCTACTATAATACTGTCCCCTATGTACAAGAATATAACTACTATAATACTGCTCCTATGTACAAGAATATAACTACTATAATACTGCTCCTATGTACAAGAATATAACTACTATAATACTGTTCCTATGTACAAGAATATAACTACTATAATACTGCTCCTATGTACAAGAATATAACTACTATAATACTGCCCCCCTATGTACAAGAATATAACTACTATAATACTGCTATGTACAAGAATATACCTACTATAATACTGTCCCCTATGTACAAGAATATAACTACTATAATACTGTCCCCTATGTACAAGACTATAACTACTATAATACTGCTCCTATGTACAAGACTATAACTACTATAAGACTGCCCCCTATGTACAAGAATATAACTACTATAATACTGCCTCCTATGTACAGGAATATAGCTACTATAATACTGCTCCCTATGTACAAGAATATAACTACTATAATACTGCCCCTATATACAAGAATATAACTACTATAATACTGCTCCTATGTACAAGAATATAACTACTATAATACTGCTCCTATGTACAGGAATATAAGTACTATAATACTGTCCCCTATGTACAAGAATATAACTACTATAATACTGCCCCTATATACAAGAATATAACTACTATAATACAGCCCTCTATGTACAAGAATATAACTACTGGCCTGTGTGCCTACCCATTCCTTGGGGTTTGAGGATCCACCTTGTCGTCACTGCATTCTTGGTCTTCTATCCTTTGGATTACGATATCGGAGAGAAGAAGACACAGGACAGGATGTTTGTGTCTAAACATACTCTAAACTTTATTACAAAACACAGAGCTAATATACACCCTGAAGGCAGGAAACGGATTTGCCATATATGGTTCGATTATACAGTTTAGCTGAACAAGCGAAAAAAGCTAGTTTCTGTATGCTTTAAAATATTTAATTAGACTTATCTGATTATCAAGGCCATTTTATCTTCTTGCAAGAACATATTATTGCTACAAGAAGAAACATCTGGCCAGGGAGAACACGTTATATTTTTAGCAAGGACACGCTATTGATACAAGAAGGAACATTTCAGCTTGCTGTTTTTTTACCTAAAATAACTGTCAGACTTATATAGCATAGATGGGGCCTTTAAACTTGAGGGACTCCATCTTCTGCTATAACATTCCATCCTTTTGTTCCTTCATTTATCAATACGAATCTCTATGTTTTCTTTTAGTACAACGCTGAATACACATTAGAACAAGCTTAAAAAACCAAATAAACCGCAAGACACATTAGCAAAACATGTAAAATAGCTTGCACTATACCAGCCAACCACCCACCAATACCTTTAAACCAATTTGCGGGATTTAGAAAGGAAAATCTCTGTGTGGAATTATTGGCCAAAGTATCTGAACAGTTCACCCAAAAGTTTATCTCTTCCCATGAGACTGGGACAGCGAGAAAGGGTTTGCTAGTGGATGTCACAGGGGCATGTGTACATATCCAACAGTTAGCAATGGTCTGGTTTTGCTCCTTTAGTCCATCGATTAGAGCAAGATGGTGTCTAATGAATCTATTGTCGTCTCCATCTGTGGCGCTCAACCTAGTCAATGCACCTGTGGTTGTAAGGATGCAGGTAAGTATAAACAATGTCTTCATTCTTTGTCCGCTGGTTCTCCTAGTATCTTTTTGCAATGGGATGCGTGGATCCAGGTCTCTTTTCCCTTTAGCTTAACGGCTGTACTTGTGGTCAGCAGAACTTGAAAGGGTCCGTCAAACCGTGGATCTAGGCTTTTCCTCACGTGTCTTTTTATAACCACCCAGTCTCCAGGTTGCAGCGTATGGCTGCTAGAGTCTTGATCTGGATCTGGAAGAGAACTGAAGACATTATCATGTACTTGCTTAATCTTTTTGTGTAAAGCCCTCACATAAGAACTTAGCACATGGTTGTTCATTTCTAATGCTTGCGGATAGAAACACCCTAGGCTGGGTACGTTGCCAAACAATATCTCATATGGAGAGACTCCAGTCTTTCTATTAGGCGTGTATCTTACTGAAAACAGAGCAAGCGGTAAACAGTCCGGCCATGGTTTTCCTGTCTCAGCCATGGCTTTCTGAATTTTTAATTTCAATGTCCCATTCAGTCTTTCCACTTTACCACTACTTTGCGGGTGATATGGGGTGTGGAATGCTTGTTGAATTCCTAGAGCTGACATGACTTCATTCATTATTTCACCTGTGAAGTGTGTACCTCGGTCACTCTCAATTACCTCTGGTACCCCATACCTGCAGACCACCTCCGCAAGCAGTTTCTTTGCGATTGCCGCAGCCGTGGCTTTGGCAATTGGGAAAGCCTCTGGCCATGCTGAGAACAAATCAATACAGACCAACACATATTCCCATGATCCTGACTTTGGCAGCTGAATATAATCAATTTGCAGTCTTTGGAATGGATAGAGGGGCCGGGGGGTGTGTTTGGGTGGTGTTTTAACTACTCTACCCTGATTATGTGTAGCACATATCATGCACCCTTGTACCAGGTTTTCAATACAGGTGGAGAATCCTGGTGCCACCCAATGTTTCTGCATCACACTCATCACACCCGTTTTAGATTGGTGTGTCGGCCCATGTAGTATCTGGGCAGCTGCTGGGTACAGTGCCCTTGGAAGGCATCGTCGTGTCCCTTTCCCCCATACCCCATTTGCTTCATTCAGGCATGCACCTTCCTTTAACCACTTATCAACCTCCTCCTTTTGAGCCTGAGCCTGCATTTGGGATAAGATGTCCTCCGACACAAAGGGGTTTTTAGGGGTACTTAACTGACGTACTGTTGACCCTTGTTGCGGCTTACAGGCTGCTGTTTTTGCCGCTGCATCTGCCATCGCGTTACCTCTGCTTACCTGGTCGGTGCGTCTGGTATGTGCTCTTACCTTTATGACAGCTACTTGTTTGGGTAGTTGTAGCGCATCAATTAACTGCTGGACCATATCAGCATTCTTAATGGGGTGTCCTGCTGCCGTCAGGAAACCTCTTGACTTCCATATGGGACCAAAATCATGCGATATACCGAATGCGTACCTAGAATCTGTGTAAATGTTAACAATACTACCTTCCGCTAGTTTACAGGCCTCGGTTAGGGCCCTAAGTTCAGCTTCTTGAGCCGACTGGTGTGGGAGCATTGGTTCTGCCTTGATTACTGCATTGAGGGAGACAACTGCATATCCAGTATGGAAGGTACCTGAATCGTCCTGATGACGGGATCCATCTACAAAAAATTCAAAATCTGCATTTTGTAATTCATGCTCAAATACAGTAGGTAAACCTGCCGTTTCTTGTGCCATCATTTGTACACAGTCATGAGGAACTTTCTCTCTTGGATCTTCCTTATAAAGCACACTACCTGACTCCTCCTTTAGATCCAAGAGAGGTAACAAAGTTGCTGGATTCAGGGTAGTACACCTCTGTAAAGAAACATTGGGAGGCATTAACAGTGCACATTGTAACCTAAGATGACGTGCTACTGAGAGGTGAGCGGGTTGCACTTGGTTCAATATAGTGTAGACATCATGAGGTGTTAGCACGGTGAGTGGGTGGTCAAGAACAATGTCTGCGGATTTATGGAGTAATAGTCCAACAGCATGCAGAGCACGTATGCAGGATGGTGCACCTCTGGCTACCGCGTCTAATCTGCCACTAAAATAGGCAACAGGTCTCTGATTATCACCGTGTGTTTGAGTTAAAACTCCTGCTGCATGTCCAGCTTGTTCATGAAGGTACAGAGTAAATGGGAGCTCATAATTAGGGGTACTCAAAGCTGGAGCAGCCAAAATACGGTTCTTGAGAGAATAAAAACAGTCTATTGCCTCTGATGTTAGTACAAAAGGTGTTGGAGTAAGACAGTCATAGAGGGGCTGCATTAAAACAGAGACGGCATGAATCCACTGTCTGCAATAGGAAACCAGTCCAAGAAAAGTTCTGAGGGCTGCAACATTAATGGGGACGGTGAATGCCTGTACTGCTTGTTTACGTGCATTTGTCAAATGACGAGCTCCTGGTGTAATGCAATATCCCAAAAAGGTGACTGAAGATTTACAAAACTGAAGCTTATCTTTCGATGCCTTGCAGCCAGCGCGATAGAGAAACAACATAAGCGATATAGTTGCACTATGACATTGTTTCTTGGAGGGGGCACAAATGAGCAGGTCATCGACATATTGCAAAACAACGATATGTGGTTCAGACCATCCCTCCAGTATTTCCTGCAGACTTGCAGTGTACATTGTGGGTGAATTCTGGGCACCCTGTGGCAACACTGTCCATGTATATTGACTACCCTGGAATGTGAAAGCAAACAAGTACTGGCAGTCAGGATGTAATGGTACACTGAAAAATGCATTTGCCAAATCGACCACTGAAAAACAAAGAGAGTTAGAAGGTATCTGTGACAGGAGAGTATGCGGGTTGGGCACAACTGGTGTTAGAAGTTCTGTGGTTTTGTTAACCAACCAAAGGTCATGGACCATTCTATATGCGCCTGGTTGTCCTGGCACGCTCTTTTTCTTTACTGGGAACAGGGGAGTGTTGCAAGGGGACTGGGTTTTGACTAGGACTCCTCTGTGTAGTAATTTTTGGACTTGCAGGGCTATGGCATTCTCCTGAGCCGAGCTAAGGGGATACTGCCTCTGTTGGGGTAAGATGGCTCCTGGTTTTAATTTTACCATTACTGGTTGAACTCTTAACCTACCAACATCTGTTTTGTCCGAGGCCCAAAAATCATGTGGTACAGCCTGCTCCAATATCGGGGGAAACTCATTTGTCTCTTCTATGCTGGCAATATCTAGTGACATAATTTTGCAAAGGGTACTTGGTTTTAAACCTGGGGTCATGGTGACAGTGCCATCGGGATGATACTCAATATGTGCTTGTTATTGGGACAACACATCATTTCCCAATAGATTACATTGGCCTCGGGGCGATACCATGAGCTGGCTATGTACAGTAGCTCCTTGAATTTGCAGGGGAATTCTCTTGGTGACAGGAAGCAGGACAGACGGGGAATTGAAGGGGGTGGCAATGACATGATGTGAAAAATCAGTGTCAGTGTATGGCCAATCACCTTGCGTAATTACTGAATTGTCGGCCCCCGTATCTACTTGGAAATCGATTTCATGTCCCCCTGGTAGGTTCACCTGCACTATACAACTGGGAGTTGGGGGTAAGGAGATGAGGGGGTTCATGTGCAAGCTACCCTCATCCTATGGGGGCGTTGTTTGGTCGGCTGGAGGACCCGTACTCTGAGCATTTGGATACGGGTTGGTCCTACAGTTCTTTCTAAAATGTCCTGGCTTTTTACATCCGTAACACAGTTTCTGTCCTCCTCCTTCAGTCCGTCCTCTGCCTCTGTTGTTTCTGGGGGTCGTCTCTACTATATGTATTCTGGCAGCTCTTTTTGCCTGCGCTATGTCATGCTGTGCCCCCTGAGCTATTCTAGCTAAATCTTCTGCCTTCACTGATCTCCAGTCCGGTCTACTTGCTTTTACCTTCTCTGCAATCTCTTTCTTTAGTCCATTCATGAAAGCACTTGCTAATACCCTCTCACTAGTCTTATTCCCGGGGTTGAACCCCATTTCTGACCAGGTTTTCTTTAGTGCATAGAAATAATCCTTAGGATCTTCCTCCTTCCCCTGCACTCTATCTTCTAGTGTAACTTGCTTTTCTGCTTGCCTGTCTTGACATGCTTTTACCAACGCTGCTGCGAATAGGACTCCAGCTGCTGCATCATTAGATTCTGCATCTACAGGTCCGGTCCTATTTGCATACTGTTTTTTTGTCTCATCTATCAACCTATCATAGCGAGCTTCATCTGCCAATTTTCCCTTAATTACCCCCTGCAGATCTATTCTAGTGGCATGGTACGTATCCTGTATGGTGGTGATCATTCTAGCGAAACCCATAGGGGACTGGGATGGGTCTGGCAGCTGGGAGATCAGTGCCAACTGCTCTGAAGGACTCCATGGTCTATACATTAACATTGTACGAGCTTCCTGACCTGGAACCACTGCATCCCCCCCTGCTGCTGCTGCTGCTGCTGGTCCCGGTGCTCCTGGCACAACTACCGTCCTCATTGGGAATTGTCTAGCTGGGTGGGGTCTCAGTCCTCCACATGCCACACAGATGTCTACTGTCAAGGGGTTCTGCTGTCCACATCTGGGGCAAACCCAACATTTAGGTTCCTGGGAATTCTGATACTGGGGTGGGGGTGACGTCGGGAGCGGACAGGGAGGAAAATCTGTCATTCCGGTTTTTGTCAGTCTGTAACGTCCATCTCCTAATTTTTCAATCTTTCCTTCAAAATAAGTGCATGCATTCATCCATACATCTACTGTCCCTAACAGACCCTTATCTTTCAGCCATCCATGATAGGAGTTAAAGAAGGATTTCCATTTCTCTCCATTCAGCTCTCCATTCTCATTCATTCCCGCTTTACACAATATTTTGTCAATTCCAATCAGTGCCTGTTTCCCTTCTCTGCGTACTACTAAGTCTTTGGCTATAATGCCTTCCTTGGCATTTTGGTTCCCCATTTTTTTCGGTTCTCCTCACCTAGAAGAGACTCCTCAGTCACTTAGACAATGGTCACTTAGACAATGGGCCACAAAGGTTTCTGAACCATTCCACTACTAGCCTCTCTAGGACTTATACGCCAGCCAGAAAAACAGACCAAAAACATCAATCCCGGGACACATCCACAACACAATCATCGGATCCATACTTTCATTCTTAAATTCTCCAAAGGATAGAAGGCAGGACTGATCTGAGGGGATTCTACTGGTTCAAAGGGACCTGAGCCAGACAACAATCTGTTGAATTACCTGGGGAGCCGACCGCTCGGGGGTGAGGGAGTCTCTTCTATGCAGTGATATAATTAGGTAGAATATAACAGTTATTCTTACCTCAGCGCTGTATATATCACCAACAGAGAGCTTCACTCGTCCCACGTCTCGGACCGGTCGAGCACCCCTGGGTAGATTAACTCAAGGTCCCTGTTCGGGCGCCAGCTGTCGTCACTGCATTCTTGGTCTTCTATCCATTGGATTACGATATCGGAGAGAAGAAGACACAGGACAGGATGTTTGTGTCTAAACATACTCTAAACTTTATTACAAAACACAGAGCTAATATACACCCTGAAGGCAGGAAACGGATTTGCCATATATGGTTCGATTATACAGTTTAGCTGAACAAGCGAAAAAAGCTAGTTTCTGTATGCTTTAAAATATTTAATTAGACTTATCTGGTTAGCAAGGCCACTTTATCTTCTTGCAAGAACATATTATTGCTACAAGAAGAAACATCTGGCCAGGGAGAACACGTTATCTTTTTAGCAAGGACACGCTATTGATACAAGAAGGAACATTTCAGCTTGCTGTTTTTTTACGTAAAATAACTGTCAGACTTATATAGCATAGATGGGACCTTTAAACTTGAGGTACTCCATCTTCTGCTATAACAACCTCATCAGGTGAGCTTAACATTATTAACAGTATTGTGGCACTATTTAGGTGCTGGATGGTACTATTTTTTCCACTCCCTTCCTTTCTCAAGAAGTTTTACTCAGGACCCTCCATGAGCTTTTAGCTGGCACAACCACTATGTCAAGCTTACCACTACTGTGCCTACCAAATTCACTGGTAAGATGTTAAGTGTAGCTATACTTTGGGTTTCTGCATCTGATATTATCAAAGCTGGAAGCATCTTGGTGAGAATTTACAACCCACCATGGTCTTTAAACACATGCAGCCCCTCAGTAAGTGCTCTGTCCAGGCATACGAGCTGATTTGCAACAGTTTGAGGTGAAAATCTTCGAAGGAGGTCACAGATGTTTTGTGTTAGGAAAACCCTTTAATGGCTTTTAAGTGATTACGGTCTGTAAATTCCCATAACAGGGATATAGGTGGAGGTTTGATTAAAAACCATCAGGGAACTCCGCCAAAGAACAAACTTCTGCCGGCTGGAGTGATGCACAGTAAAACAGGGAATATGAAATGTTGAAAATTGCAAAAATGTTTATAAATGTGTCACTACCACAGACTTCAAGTGAACAGTCAATTTTAACTTCTATGTTTAGGAAAGAAGGAAAAATGGAAGAAGTGTAAGGAACTGAGCAGCTCTGATAAGAGCCAAATTGTAGTATCTAGATGACAGAGCATATCAAAAATTGTAGGCATTGTGGGGTGTTCCCAGTATACAGCTCGTCTTGTGAGGTGTTCCTGATACATGGCAGGTCTTGTGGGGTGTTCCTAGCATACAGCTTGTCTTGTGGGGTGTTCCTGGTACATGGCAGGTCTTGTGAGGTGTTCCCAGTATACACCTTGTCTTGTGAGGTGACCCTGGTATACGGCAGGTCTTGTGGGGTGTTCCTGGTATACAGCAGGTCTTGTGGGGTGTTCCTGGTATACGGCAGGTCTTGTGGGGTCTTCCCGATATACGGCAGGTCTTGTGGGATGTTCCTGGTATACGTCAGGTCTTGTGGGATGTTCCTGGTATACGTCAGGTCTCATGGGGTGATCCTGGTATACAGCAGGTCTTGTGGGGTGTTCCCAGTATGTGGTGGGTGTTTTGGGGTGTCCCCAGTATACCAGTTCTTGTGGGGTGTTCCCGGGATATGGTGGGCCTTTTGGGCTGTTCCCGGTGTAAGGTGGCTGCCGGAAACAGTGGATGGGAAATATGTATCACAGAGGTGGTTGTCCTCTGTGATATAAACCTGGAGTAATGCTCTAGTACACATAGTACTAAGAGGGGTTAATCGGCAATGACATGTTGATTGTGAGCATCTGAAGAGTAGGAAGAGACTTGTTACACCGATAAACAGCAGGTCTTGTGGGGTGTTTCCTTCCAGTATACTTCAGGTCTAGTGGGGTGTTCCCAGTATATGGCAGATCTTGTGGGGTGTTCCAGTATAAGGCAGGTTCTGTGGCGTGTTCCCGGTATAAGGCAGGTCTTGTGGGGTGTTCAAAGTATACCGCAGTCTTGTGGTGTGTTCCCAGTGTATGACACTCTTATGGGGTGTTCCTGGTACTCATTAGGTCTGGTGGGGTGTTCTCAGTATAAAGTATGTCTTGTGAAGTGTTGCCAGTATACAACAAGCCTTGTGAGGTGTTCTTGATATATATCAGGTGTTGTGAGGTGTTCCTGGTTTAAAGAAGGTGTTGTTGGATGTTCCCGATATCCTGCAGTCTTGTGGAGTGTTCCCAGTATCCGGCAATCTTGTGGGGTGTTCTTTTATCCAACAGGTCTTTTGAGGTGTTCCTGGTATTTGGCACACTTTGTGGGGTGTTCCTGGTTCGGTGAGCCACGGGGGAGGCGCCAGACACTGCAGAGGGGACAGTTGGGACATGTATCTCCACTGGCAGTGGATTTTAATGTCACGGTAGCTCATGTGGGTCACTGGACCCCTAAACACTTCCCTCGTGTCCACAACAATTGTCAATAGCTGGAGGTTGCACTTACAGAAACACTCCTTATGAAACAAGCAAGTTCAGGGCCTCTCCTCTGCTGGAGCATAGTTCTTTTCACTTGCTATTGAAGGAAATATTATGCACAGTGCAGGTAAGGCTACGCTGATTGAGGGACCTTCATGGGTTGGCTCCCCGTGGCGACACACTACTGGCATGGAAGTACTCACCGTTTGGCCCTACTATTCACTATTGAAGGGGGTAGGTCAGACAAAGTTTGTGGCGTGGCAGACACGATGGATCTGGTTTCCAGCTGGAAGCAAGTAGGAAAACCAATATGCAGGAGAGCACTCTCTCCTTACTGTTTGAGGCTTCACTCTTTTGTGGAGACGACTATGTGGAGGATGATGTCTCCTCAGCGTGGACTGGAATGGATTCAAGGAGCAGAGGAGCTTCCTTGCTCTCCCTTGCCTAGACAGGACTAGACTGGTTTGTACCACCTCACAGGAAGTGTGTGCACTGAGCTGGGAGACTCCTCCCAGACCATCTATGGCATCTTGTGAGAAAATGAAATGCCTAACTTTCATAGACATACATTGACCAGTAGATGGCAGCAAAGTAAAAATTACAATGCACATTTATGAATCCTCAGTGGACGCACATGCAATGTGTTACATCTCCTGACTTACAGTGCCCAAAGTAGTTCTGGCACACTGGAACAGATCTACTGCCACACAACTGTTTCACTCAGCAGCAGTAGACGGGTACTGGGATACCACACTGGTACCTGTAAAAAATAAAACCACCAATAAACTGAGGACAAATTCATGAACACCCATGGCTCATTGATACACATGAGTAACAAAAGGTGGTACTGGCTGATGGGGACAGGACATGATGATAGGAGGAGTCAGAGGCTAGAGGTAGTTCATAAATTGAGATTTTCTGTCATTAAACAGTGTGTGTGTGCAGTATACCATATGTTCTAGACCAGGGTAAAGTTGGCCTGCACACGTAATAAGCCAAGCCATGGTCTCATGCAGGGCCGGCTCCAGGTTTTTGTGGGCCCCGGGCGAAAGAATCTCAGTGGGCCCCTTTAACAGATATTATGATTCAAGATGCACACCTTAACTGTGTAAGCCCCCCAACATGCAGCATCAGTCAAATTCCACGTGCAAGAGGAATGAAATGAAACATCACCCCCTTACATATGCAAGGCCCCCACATGCAAGGGTACGTGCACACAGTTAGTAAACGCTGCGGATTGTACGCAGTGCACTTGTGTGGGTGCAATCTGCAGCAGCCGGATGTTAGAGCTTAGTGGATGGGATTTCAAGAAATCCTATGCCCACTATGCATCTTCGTGCACCTGCTGATCACCCGCGGACACGGATATGTGGCACGTCTTCACAGACTGCAGCATGTCAATTTCTCTTCCGCAAGAGAAATTAGATCAGTACAATGTATTGACTGCGGTGAATCCGCATGGTTCAATGAACACGCGCCGATTCACCTGCGTGCAGCGCTTTGGACTCAGCATAACTCATTCCCTGTACAAGCCCCCATAACATGCAGCACATGCATGCATCACCCCCATCCCTGTGCTAGACCCTCAACATCACCCATTTGCATATGCAAGCCCCCAACATGCAACATCACTTCCCTATGCAATCCCCTACAACACGCAGTGCCATGCATGCATCACCCCCTTCACTGTGCAAGCCCCACAACATGCAGGCAGCCCTGTGCATGAAGCATCAGCATATTTCATGTGCAAGACCAATGACATATATCACCCGCCCTCCCTCCCTGTGCAGGACCCACAACATACTACATTAAAGTGGTTGTCTACTACTAGGACAACCCCTTTTCATCCCCTACGCTTGGCCCCGATAAAATAAAAAAAGCCTATACTCAGCTCTGATGCCGTTCCTGCGGTGTCGGCACTCGCAGTCCCCAGGCTCCTGTGTGGTGGTTAAGACACGTGACCCCGGCACCCAGTCAGGGCTGGGGTCACTGTCCCCACCTTCGGACAAATCGAACATCAAGAGGAAGTGAGGGCTGTGGCTGATCTCTGACTTCCTCTTCATCTTCAGTTTGTACAAAGCTGGGGACAGTGCCGCCAGCCCTGACTGGGCGCAGAGATCACGTTTCACAACAGCCGCACAGGAGCCCAGAGACCGCCAGTGCCAACACCTCTGAAACGGCGATGGCAGGAGAGTTGAGTGTAAGCTTTTTTATTTTATTGGGGCCAAACGTGGGGTATGAACAGGGGTTGTCCTAGTAGTGGACAACCCCTTCCCTGTGAAAGGCCCCACAACATGCAGAACATGTATGCATCACTACCTTCCATGTGCAAGACATCCAACATCACCCCCTTACTTATGTAAGCCCCCACAACCTGCAGAACTGTGCACATTATACAGTGGTGGCCAAAAGTATTGGCACCCCTGCAATTCTGTCAGAAAATACTCAGTTTCTTCCTGAAAATGATTGCAATCACAAATTCTTTGGTATTATTATCTTCATTTAATTTGTCTTCAATGAAAAAACACAAAAAGAATTGTCCTAAAGCCAAATTGGATACAATTCCACACCAAACCTAAAAAAGGGGGTGGACAAAAGTATTGGCACTGTTTGAAAAATCATGTGATGCTTCTCTAATTCGTGTAATTAACAGCACCTGTAACTTACCTGTGGCACCTAACAGGTGTTGGCAATAACTAAATCACACTTGCAGCCAGTTAACAATTGGATTAAAGTTGACTCAACCTCTGTCCTGTGTCCTTGTGTGTACCACATTGAGCATGGAAAAAAGAAAGAAGACCAAAGAACTGTCTGAGGACTTGAGAAACCAAATTGTGAGGAAGCATGAGCAATCTCAAGGCTACAAGTCCATCTCCAAAGACCTGAATGTTCCTGTGTCTTCCGTGCGCAGTGTCATCAAGAAGTTTAAAGCCCATGGCACTGTGGCTAACCTCCCTAGATGTGGACGGAAAAGAAAAATTGACGAGAGATTTCAACGCAAGATTGTGCAGATGGTGGATAAAGAACCTCGACTAACATCCAAACAAGTTCAAGCTGCCCTGCAGTCCGAGGGTACAACAGTGTCAACCCGTACTATCCGTCGGCGTCTGAATGAAAAGGGACTGTATGGTAGGATACCCAGGAAGACCCCACTTCTTACCCCGAGACATAAAAAAGCCAGGCTGGAGTTTGCCAAAACTTACCTGAGAAAGCCTAAAACGTTTTGGAAGAATGTTCTCTGGTCAGATGAGACAAAAGTAGAGATTTTTGGGAAAATGCATCAACATAGAGTGTACAGGAAAAAAAAGAGGCATTCAAAGAAAAGAACACGGTCCCTACAGTCAAACATGGCGGAGGTTCCCTGATGTTTTGGGGTTGCTTTTATGCCTCTGGCACTGGACTGCTTGACCGTGTGCATGGCATTATGAAGTCTGAAGACTACCAACAAATTTTGCAGCATAATGTAGGGCCCAGTGTGAGAAAGCTGGGTCTCCCTCAGAGGTCATGGGTCTTCCAGCAGGACAATGACCCAAAACACACTTCCAAAAGCACTATAAAATGGTTTGAGAGAAAGCACTGGAGACTTCTAAGGTGGCCAGTAATGAGTCCAGACCTGCATCCCATAGAACACCTGTGGAAAGATCTCAAAATGGCAGTTTGGAGAAGGCACCCTTCAAATATCAGGGACCTGGAGCAGTTTGCCAAAGAAGAATGGTCTACAATTCCAGCAGAGCATTCCAGCATTGTTCGCAGTTATTTTGGCTAAAGGTTGTGCAACCAAGTATTAGGCTGAGGGTGCCAATACTTTTGTCTGGCCAATTTTTGGAGTTTTGTGTGAAATGATCAATGATTTGATTTTTGCTTCATTCTCTTTTGTGTTTTTTCCTTGCAAGCAAATTAAATGAAGATAATAAGACCAAAGAATTTGTGATTGCAATCATTTTCAGGAAGAAACTAAGTATTATCTGACAGAATTGCAGGGGTGCCAATACTTTTGGCCACCACTGTATGTGTAAGACCAACTACATGCAAGCCCCCATGTAATAACCTCAACCCCCATGTAATAACCTGATCCACTATTTTATGCCCCAAAACACAGTATCAGACCATTTACACTTAGTCCTATACATAAAAACTAAAATACACAATTCCTGTCTCCACACTGACCACTTATGCAGCTCCTCAGCCCTCCCAGGATCTATAGTGAAGCTTCACCTCATATACAGCAGCCTCAGCAGCGCCATGCTGCTTCCTGGTATCAGACGGCACTGAACTGGACGAGGCCTCGCTCCTTCCAATCACATCATCAATGGAGCAACTCCATTTTAGACACTACTCAGAGAGAGCAGCGTTGTCCCAGACAGCCAGTGGGCCCCCCTGTTAGTCCAGGGACTCGGCACTTGCCCCGTGCGCCGGGTGGTGACCCCAGCCCTGGTGTCATGGATTAGTGACTTGTCTATTTGTATTGAGACAAAGAGCATCTCAAGGGTTACTAAATTGGAGTGGTGTACTAGGGGGTCAGATGTGGCAATTATAAGGCCTACGAGGAGCTGTGAAAAAGGTCCAATAGTGAACATCAGAATGGGAGACAACTTAGTACTTGCTTAGTGAGGCCTTTTAGGTATGTCAATAGGTTGAAAATTACCTGGCAATTAAGGATCAAAAAAAGACATATAGCTGGTGAGTGTGGTTAGCTATGTAAGTCAGCTAGGGCTGTGAGAACAATCAAACCTGAGGAACTTAAACCTGAGGAAGGCAGTATTCGGGAAATGTAGAAGAGTGGAGGATCTGACGCGCCCCCTGAGCCGTGTGGGGAACCCGGAACCGGGCCTTTTGTGGGATGCTGGGGTTGTAGTCTCCGTGTGGCGGTGACCCGGTCCGTGGCTCAGGGTGGTCAAACCATATGGCAGTCTATTTATGGTGTTTGTTATTATTTATAAATTGTCCGACTACGCCACCCGTGGATTGCAGTCAGGATGAACCACCGCTGCAGGGCAGACCGCTGAGGCTGGTGTTATGGGTGCAGCAGAGTGTAGTATAACTCCCCACGGGAGAAGTATAGCCTCAGGGCAGTGAGTGCAGATGATGGGGGATGGTGGTGCGTGGGAATAATGACTCAGAGTCTCTGTAATGCAGTCCAGGGTATTTACTCACAGTTCTTTATCCAAGTTACTTCAGCTGGTCATAACGTCCCACGTCGCACTGTGTTCACCAGGTGAGGGGCTCGGCCAACTCCCAGATAACTTTGGAGCGCTTCACAGGACCCCCTTTGTGTGTCCTTTCTCTGGCCGTTCATACCCCACCAGTGACCACGCTTCTGTCCGGCTGCCTCGGGCCTTGGCGTGCAAACGTTGGCCTCTGTTTCCCTGACCCTATGTGGTGCCTTCCTAACGGGTATGGCAAGGGGCTGCGCCACATCAAATGTCACAGCCTCCGGTTTCTAGCTGAGGGTTGTTCCCCGCCTCCACTAGTTTCGGGGACCGGTCTCCCCCTTTGGCCTGACCCCTCCACGCAGGTAGATTCGGGCGTGCGGTGGCGACTCGCCGGTCCACACCCCTGGGGTCCCTTCGTTCCTTGTTCCTGGAGCCTTCTCCACTCCCCTTCCTTCTTTCTCCTTCCTCCAGGCTCCGGCCTCAGTTGCTAGGCCCGCCTCTGGAGCAGAGCTCGTACAGAGCCCCTGCTCCCTGTCCTCTCCTCTCTCTGACTGGAACCGAACTCAACTCTAAGATGGTGCCCGCCTTTTATACCTTTCTAACTGTGCACCCAGGAACTACTTCCTCCCTGCTCCTGCACTACAGGGTCCCCCCTTCCTCGGTGTTCCCTCCCCCCACTCCAGCCAGGGACAGGGACTGTCGTGCCCATCTTAGGGGCATATCGGTCGCCCTGCCCCCCGGAAATGTGGTGTAATGCATGCAGGTGTCAGGGTCCTGATCCATACTCCATCCTTACCTGAAAGTGAGATATCGCACATCTGGGTGAGGTGCAATACCTCTGTAGCAACCGAGCCCTCGGGGTGCTACAGATCCTTTAGATCACTAAGGACTATAGCAAAAGTCTGGTTGCCCTGTACATCTGAGATATAGCCTGGAGACACAGCCCCGGGTCACATTGGGTTGTAAAGTGTAAGTAGTGAGAGCGGTGGCTTAGTTAGAGCCCTTGTGAATGACAGAATCTGAATTAATGCCTGCTTTCATGAAGACCTAATTTGTGTTCTGGACTTATTGTGGAGAAAGTGCTTGTGTGATGAACAGAAAGTGTGGGAAGGTGTGGTGCCCTTCATGCTTCATTCGGTCGAACGCTCTCATTTCTTGAAGAACAAAAGGATGGTTCAGAGGAAATCCCACTGCCCGATCCTTATCTCATCCGACATTTTACTTGGGGCAAGAGTCGGAAAGCCCACATAGACATTAGATCATCAATCGGCCTGGTTGAAATTGGTGGGGATAACTTAACCCTCGAGGGCATGACTTAGAGACTAAGCACTTATAGACTCATACTTTTGAGACATGAGAATCAAAGTGACAAAGCCCTAGAGAACTGATCTGGAAGTGAAAAAATAACAGCCTATGTGTATGGACAAGTGAAGGACCTGTGAACGAGGTCTGAGACTGTGAGAGGTAGCATAGTTCAGTTTTATTTCTTTAAAATGAACAAAAACCTAAACAATAGGCCTGTATGAATATGAGTAGCAGCTGCCACCTTACCGAACCTGGACTTTCCACTGTGTCTATGCTTCTGACTGACCGGTCTTTGTACTTCTGAGCAGGAAATTCTGAGACAGGTTGGGAACCGGAGATAAGGAAGCATTGGAACATTGATGACTTCCTGACACAAGCATGTGACCACTGCAGCCAATCAGTGTCAGTAGCAGGTTACCACTGTGGCCAAGTATTGGCTGAAGTGGTCAAATGTCCACATTATAATGTCATAGATGTAGCTGGTGGTATAGAGGCCGGTGGAGGGCCAGAACCCTTTGAAAGTGGAGCATCAAGGGATTGCTGAGGTAAGAATTGTTTTTATTTTTTATGCCACTCTGACTCTTTCAATAAATTGTTCCATGCTCAAAGACTGGTCCACAGATTCTACACTTATGAACTTTTACTGTATTAACCTTATAATAAAACATAGCACGCAATCAGATATTCTGTGCCGCTTATTGAATTCCCATCCAGACCCATCGGTCAGGAGGATGGATCATCCATCACACATGTGGCGCCCCTGAGGGTTCAGTCGCCACAGGGGTACTGCACCTCAGATAGAGGTGTGGTATCTCCTCTTCTAGGTAAGGATGGAGCATTTCTCAGGACCCTACTTTACCACTCAACACTACACCACTCCTGTCCTGTAGGGGGCCTAAATGCACCAGGGTGCTGCCCCGGCCCGGGATAGAGGAGATGGGGGGGAACCAAAGATAGGGGGAACCATGTAGTAGGTGAGGGTGGAGGACACACTTACAGGAAGCACTTATAGCAACATATATAACCAACGGCCATCTTAAGTTCAAGGTCTTTGATTGTGATCTTCGTCTTTGATTGTGGCCTTCTGCTAGAGTCCAGATAGAGTCTGCATCTGACTGAAGATACACGGTTCTCGTACTCTGGCCTTGAGACGAGGAGCGGGTCAGAGTTAACCACTGTCTCTACCCGGTCAAGGTCCTGACCTAAGAAGGCCTCGGAGGGGATAGGCTCCACAGGCAAAAGGATCCCAGGGGATACGGACGGAGCGGAGTCGCCACCTGTATACCTCACTCTGGCCTAGTCAGAGGGATTCCTGCTGCAAGAGGTGTGACCGGCCCCCGATATCTGACTCTGTTACTTCACGTCTCAGTCAGAAAAGCCCGGAAGCTTAGTGGATCCCAGGGGGATACGGATGGAGCGGCCTACGCCACCTGTATCTCTTACACTGCGTTTATCCAGAGGGACCCAGCCTTACACCACGTTCATTCCACACACAGTCAGGAGAAGACTTAGTGGGAGAACTTACCAAGGAGAGGAACACACACCAGAGGGGTCTCGACAGGTGCTCCAGATCTACCTGGGAAGTGCTGAACCCCCTTCCTGGTGGCCGCAGCACGCCACGAGAAGCAGAGAGAAGCTTTGCGGCTAAAGTTCATCTAACGTGAGTAAAGAACTGGATGACTTCACATTCTCAGCCTGTTATTTCCTGCGCGGCACTGCATCCACCATCCCTTCTCACACTGCCCTGAGGCCTGCTCCGCCTGTGGGGAGCCATTCCATATTAGCTGCCCATAACACCAGCCTCAGTGGACTGTTGCAGCGCTGGTGGCCCTCACCAGACACCACAGGTGGCGTAGTCGAAATACCACTCATCCTAAAAGAATCCCATTATTTTTATGTGACAGCCCTGGGCACGGAACGGGTCTAGGCCACGACTGCATCCCCTCACCATCAGCAAGAGGCCCGGCTCCGAGTACACCACCGCTCAGGGAGGGCGTCACAAACACACATATGTGTTTGATCCGTTTCCAGCATGAACAATTTCCCCAATTATTGTGACCCGGGCAATTTCAGCTCCGTGCATGGAGTGGACGAGTTCTGTGCTGCTGAGTGATTGCTCCCCCGGTACAACAACATGTCATTTGGCTCGAGTGAGAGGACGTTTTAAGAGAACGCAGCCCGGCGCGGACGTCACTCACAGCCTATATTCATTGATCATATATCACCTAGGAATCTAATACCCCGGATCTCACACACGGAGCGCGGCCCGATGATATATAAGCTGCTATCTGCACAGCACCTCTTATCTACAGGAACCTGGAAGTGAAAATTCATGAATACATTCCCCTATTTTACAACTCCGGCCAAATTTCCAGGGACTTTCTAAGATCTTAACATGTTCCACACCGGAGGGGGAATCCAGTATTGAAGTTTTGATCCCCACATGGAAAAGAGTTAAAGGTCATACACAAAAATGTCTATTTAGCCATAGAGGAAAAGTGAGCAAAATAATATGTGCTAAAGCAGTTCTATTCTCGCACACAGGAGGCAGTATTATAGTAGCTATATTCTTGTACATAGGGGCAGTATTATAGTAGTTATATTCTTGTACATAGGAGCAGTATTATAGTAGCTATATTCTTGTACATAGGGGTAGTATTCTAGTAGTTATATTCTTGTACATAGGAGTCAGTATTATAGTAGTTATATTCTTGTATATAGGAGCAGTATTATAGTAGTTATATTCTTTTACATAGGGGCCAGTATTATAGTAGTTATATTCTTGTACATAGGGGCAGTATTATAGTAGCTATATTCTTGTACATAAGAGCAGTATTATAGTAGTTATCTTCTTGTACATAGGGGAAGTATTATAGTAGTTATATTCTTGTACATAGGGGCAGTATTATAGTAGTTATATTCTTGCACATAGGAGCAGTATTATAGTAGTTATATTCTTGTACATAGGGGCAGTATTATAGTAGTTATATTCTTGTACACAGGAGCAGTATTATAACAGTTATATTCTTGTACATAGGAGAAGTATTATAGTAGTTATATTCTTGTATATAGAGGCAGTATTATAGTAGTTATATTCTTGTACATAGGGGCAGTATAATAGTAGTTATATTCTTGTACATAGGGGCAGTATTATAGTAGTTATATTCTTGTACATAGGAGCGGTATTATAGTAGTTCTATTCTTGTACATAGGGGCAGTATTATAGTAGTTATATTCTTGTAGATGGGAGACAGTATTATAGTAATTATATTCTTGTACATGGGAGAGAGTATTATAGTAATTATATTCTTGTACATAGGGGCAGTATTATAGTAGTTATATTCTTGTACATAGGAGCTGTATTATAGTAGTTCTATTCTTGTACATAGCGGCAATATAATAGTAGTTATATTCTTGTACATGGGGGCAGTATTATAGCAGTCATATTCTTGTACATAGGAGCAGTATTATAGTAGTTATATTCTTGTACATAGGGGCAGTATTATAGTAGTTATATTCTTGTACACAGGAGCAGTATTATAGTAGTTATATTCTAGTACATAGGAGCAGTAATATAGTAGTTATAGTCTTGTACATTGGGGGCAGTGTTATAGTAGTTATATTCTTTTACATAGGAGCAGTATTATAGCAGTTATATTCTTGTACATCGGAGCAGTATTATAGTAGTTACATTCTTGTACATAGGGGGCAGTATTATAGTAGTTATATTCTTGTACATAGGGGCAGTATTATAGTAGTTATATTCTTGTACATAGGGGCAGAATTATAGTAGTTATATTCTTATACATAGGAGCAGTATTATATTAGTTATATTCTTGTACATCGGAGCAGTATTATAGTACCTTTATTCTTGTACATAGAGGGCAGTACTATAGTAGTTATATTCTTGTACATAGCAGCAGTATTATAGTAGTTATATTCTTGTACATAGGGGCAGTATTATAGTAGTTATATTCTTGTACATAGGGGCAGAATTATAGTAGTTATATTCTTATACATAGGAGCAGTATTATAGTAGTTATATTCTTGTACATCGGAGCAGTATTATAGTAGCTTTATTCTTGTACATAGAGGGCAGTACTATAGTAGTTATATTCTTGTACATAGCAGCAGTATTATAGTAGTTATATTCTTGTATATAGGAGCAGTATTATAGTAGTTATATTCTTGTACATAGGGGCCAGTATTATAGTAGTTATATTCTTGTACATAGGAGTCAGTATTATAGTAGTTATATTCTTGTATATAGGAGCAGTATTATAGTAGTTATATTCTTGTACATAGCTGCAGTATTATAGTAGTTATATTCTTGTACATAGGGGCAGTATTATAGCAGTTATATTCTTGTACATAGGGGCCAGTATTATAGTAGTTATATTCTTGTACATAGGAGTCAGTATTATAGTAGTTAGATTCTTTAACATAGCAGCAGTATTATAGCAGTTATATTCTTGTACATAGGGGCAGTATTATAGTAGCTATATTCTTGTACATAAGAGCAGTATTATAGTAGTTATCTTCTTGTACATAGGGGAAGTATTATAGTAGTTATATTCTTGTACATAGGGGCAGTATTATAGTAGTTATATTCTTGCACATAGGAGCAGTATTATAGTAGTTATATTCTTGTACATAGGGGCAGTATTATAGTAGTTATATTCTTGTACACAGGAGCAGTATTATAACAGTTATATTCTTGTACATAGGAGAAGTATTATAGTAGTTATATTCTTGTATATAGAGGCAGTATTATAGTAGTTATATTCTTGTACATAGGGGCAGTATAATAGTAGTTATATTCTTGTACATAGGGGCAGTATTATAGTAGTTATATTCTTGTACATAGGGGCAGAATTATAGTAGTTATATTCTTATACATAGGAGCAGTATTATAGTAGTTATATTCTTGTACATCGGAGCAGTATTATAGTAGCTTTATTCTTGTACATAGAGGGCAGTACTATAGTAGTTATATTCTTGTACATAGCAGCAGTATTATAGTAGTTATATTCTTGTATATAGGAGCAGTATTATAGTAGTTATATTCTTGTACATAGGGGCCAGTATTATAGTAGTTATATTCTTGTACATAGGAGTCAGTATTATAGTAGTTATATTCTTGTATATAGGAGCAGTATTATAGTAGTTATATTCTTGTACATAGCTGCAGTATTATAGTAGTTATATTCTTGTACATAGGGGCAGTATTATAGCAGTTATATTCTTGTACATAGGGGCCAGTATTATAGTAGTTATATTCTTGTACATAGGAGTCAGTATTATAGTAGTTAGATTCTTTAACATAGCAGCAGTATTATAGCAGTTATATTCTTGTACATAGGGGCAGTATTATAGTAGCTATATTCTTGTACATAAGAGCAGTATTATAGTAGTTATCTTCTTGTACATAGGGGAAGTATTATAGTAGTTATATTCTTGTACATAGGGGCAGTATTATAGTAGTTATATTCTTGCACATAGGAGCAGTATTATAGTAGTTATATTCTTGTACATAGGGGCAGTATTATAGTAGTTATATTCTTGTACACAGGAGCAGTATTATAACAGTTATATTCTTGTACATAGGAGAAGTATTATAGTAGTTATATTCTTGTATATAGAGGCAGTATTATAGTAGTTATATTCTTGTACATAGGGGCAGTATAATAGTAGTTATATTCTTGTACATAGGGGCAGTATTATAGAAGTTATATTCTTGTACATAGGAGCGGTATTATAGTAGTTCTATTCTTGTACATAGGGGCAGTATTATAGTAGTTATATTCTTGTAGATGGGAGACAGTATTATAGTAATTATATTCTTGTACATGGGAGAGAGTATTATAGTAATTATATTCTTGTACATAGGGGCAGTATTATAGTAGTTATATTCTTGTACATAAGAGCTGTATTATAGTAGTTCTATTCTTGTACATAGCGGCAGTATAATAGTAGTTATATTCTTGTACATGGGGGCAGTATTATAGCAGTCATATTCTTGTACATAGGAGCAGTATTATAGTAGTTATATTCTTGTACATAGGGGCAGTATTATAGTAGTTATATTCTTGTACACAGGAGCAGTATTATAGTAGTTATATTCTTGTACATAGGAGCAGTAATATAGTAGTTATAGTCTTGTACATTGGGGGCAGTGTTATAGTAGTTATATTCTTTTACATAGGAGCAGTATTATAGCAGTTATATTCTTGTACATCGGAGCAGTATTATAGTAGTTACATTCTTGTACATAGGGGGCAGTATTATAGTAGTTATATTCTTGTACATAGGGGCAGTATTATAGTAGTTATATTCTTGTACATAGGGGCAGAATTATAGTAGTTATATTCTTATACATAGGAGCAGTATTATAGTAGTTATATTCCTGTACATCGGAGCAGTATTATAGTAGCTTTATTCTTGTACATAGAGGGCAGTACTATAGTAGTTATATTCTTGTACATAGCAGCAGTATTATAGTAGTTATATTCTTGTACATAGGGGCAGTATTATAGTAGTTATATTCTTGTACATAGGGGCAGAATTATAGTAGTTATATTCTTATATATAGGAGCAGTATTATAGTAGTTGTATTCTTGTACATCGGAGCAGTATTATAGTAGCTTTATTCTTGTACATAGAGGGCAGTACTATAGTAGTTATATTCTTGTACATAGCAGCAGTATTATAGTAGTTATATTCTTGTACATCGGAGCAGTATTATAGTAGTTATATTCTTGTACATATGGGGTAGTATTATAGTAGTTATATTCTTGTACATAGGGGGCAGTATTATAGTAGTTATATTCTTTACATAGGGGCAGTATTATAGTAATTATATTCTTGTACATAGGGGGCAGTATTATAGTAGTTATATTCTTGTACATAGGAGCAGTATTGTAGTAGTTATATTCTTGTACATAGGAGCAGTATTATATAAGTTAAATTCTTGTACATAGGGGACAGTATTATAGTAGTTATATTCTTGCACATAGGAGCAGTATTATAGTAGTTATATTCTTGTACATAGGGGCAGTATTATAGTAGTTATATTCTTGTACACAGGAGCAGTATTATAGCAGTTATATTCTTGTACATAGGAGAAGTATTATAGTAGTTATATTCTTGTACATAGAGGCTTTATTATAGTAGTTATATTCTTGTACATAGGGGCAGTATTATAGTAGTTATATTCTTGTACATAGGGGCAGTATTATAGTAGTTATATTCTTGTACATAGGAGCGGCATTATAGTAGTTATATTCTTGTAGATGGGAGACAGTATTATAGTAATTATATTCTTGTACATGGGAGACAGTATTATAGTAATTATATTCTTGTACATAGGGGCAGTATTATAGTAGTTATATTCTTGTACATAGGAGCGGTATTATAGTAGTTCTATTCTTGTACATAAGGGCAGTATAATAGTAGTTATATTCTTGTACATGGGGGCAGTATTATAGTTGTCATATTCTTGTACATAGGAACAGTATTATAGTAGTTATATTCTTGTACATAGGGGCAGTATTATAGTAGTTATATTCTTGTACACAGGAGCAGTATTATAGTAGTTATATTCTAGTACATGGGAGCAGTACTATAGTAGTTATAGTCTTGTACACTGGGGGCAGTATTATAGTAGTTATATTCTTTTACATAGGAGCAGTATTATAGTAGTTATATTCTTGTACATCGGAGCAGTATTATAGTAGTTACATTCTTGTACATAGGGGGCAGTATTATAGTAGTTATATTCTTGTACATAGGGGCAGTATTATAGTAGTTATATTCTTATACATAGGAGCAGTATTATAGTAGTTATATTCTTGTACATCGGAGCAGTATTATAGTAGCTTTATTCTTGTACATAGGGGGCAGTATTATAGTAGTTATATTCTTGTACATAGGGGCAGTATTATAATAATTATATTCTTGTACATAGGGGGCAGTATTATAGTAGTTATATTCTTGTACATAGGAGCAGTATTGTAGTAGTTATATTCTTGTACATAGGAGCAGTATTATATAAGTTAAATTCTTGTACATAGGGGACAGTATTATAGTAGTTATATTCTTGTGCATAGGGGACAGTATGATAGCCGTTATATTCTTTTACATAACAGCAGTATTATAGTAGTTATATTCTTGTACATAGGGGCAGAATTATAGTAGTTATATTATTTTACATAGGGGCAGTATCATAGTCATTATATTCTTGTATAAAGGGGCAGTATTATAGTAGTTATATTCTTGTACATAGGGTCAGTAATATAGTAGTTATATTCTTGAACATAGGGACAGTATTATAGTAGTTATATTCATGTACATAGGGGCAGTATTATAGTAGTTATATTCTTGTACATAGGGGCAATATTATAGTAGTTATATTCTTGTACATAGGGGCAGTATTATAGTAGTTATATTCTTGTACATAGGTTCAGAATTATAGTAGTTATATTCTTATACATCGGAGCAGTATTATAGTAGTTATATTCTTGTACATCGGAGCAGTATTATAGTAGTTATATTCTTGTACATAGGGGGCAGTATTATAGTAGTTATATTCTTATACATCGGAGCAGTATTATAGTAGTTATATTCTTGTACATAGGAGGCAGTATTAAAGTAGTTATATTCTTGTACATAGGGGCTGTATTATAGTCGTTATAGTCTTGTACATAGGGGCTGTATTATAGTATTTATATTCTTGTACATAGGGGCAGTATTATAGTAGTTATAATCTTGTACATAGGAGGCAGTATTATAGTAGTTATATTCTTGTACATATGGGGCAGTATTATAGTAGTTATATTCTTGTACATAGGGGGCAGTATTATATTAGTTATATTCTTGTACATAGGGGCAGTATTATAGTAATTATATTTTTGTACATAGGGGGCAGTATTATAGTAGTTATATTCTTGTCCATAGAAGCAGTATTATAGTAGTTATATTCTTGCACATAAGGGGCAGTATTATAGTAGTTATATTATTGTACATAAGGGGCAGTATCATAGTAGTTATATTCTTGTACATAAGGGGCAGTATTATAGTAGTCGAATTCTAATTTCTTATACAGAATGGACAGTAGTATAGCTTTCTCTATTAAACTCTGTATTTCTAGTAGGATTATATTATGCCCACAGTCTGTTTCTTTCCCTTTTTGCTCATTATGGCTTTATAGGAATAATCTGAGCATGCCTACAGTAGCCCACTGAGCTTTTACAGTCTCTTAGTTGAGGCTGGCCACTTTGCTGACCTCCCGAGCAGCAAGTCTAATTCCTCTGACTTCTTTTTTACTGTTATAATTTGTAAAACCGACATTTCAACAACTTTCATCTCCTCTGTTTTTCTTTCCTTCAGCCTCAAAGTTTATAAAAAGTTACTTAAAAAGCATCAAAACCAAAAGCTTTTCCTCATGGAAACCTCATCATCACCATAAATCTTTAGAATAATCTTGTAAAAATACAAATTTAGTTTAGATTTCCACTTTTATACTTTTTTTTTTCAAGTCAAATTTAGTAAAACCCTTAGCCTGTGATTATAGAGTAATAACTCTCTAGAGTTCCTTATACTATATCTTAAAGGGGTATTCCAAACATTAATATATATTCACAGTTTTAGCTGGAGGAAGTTGATATAATAACTTATTGGTTCTCCCATATAGATTACCAACATGTAGAGGTGAACCAGATCTGTTAAATCCCATTACTGTAAGTCCTATTTGTTGGGCTGTCATAAGTTTTTAATGGGTTAAAAAAGTTATCTACTTTGGACAATCCATTTTAATTAGTTGGGTCATCAAAAGGGCTTAGAATGTTGGAATCCTCAGTGATCGATGCAGAGAACCCTCACAGTAAGTATTTCATTTATCTACAGTGCCACCGCAGGAGGAAAAAAGAATTACATGTAGTTCATTAAAAGGAAAGATCTGTCCATGTAAGATATGAACATGCTAAGTCCTCCAAAGAGATATACACTGTTTGTAGCCACAGGTGATGTAGGACCTGCGTGATCACTTCTAGGAATAGCCTAAAAGAGTTTTGAAACCCCTTTAAGTAACTTCATATGAAAAAGTCAGATGAGGGGCGCCCCCTCGGGATCAATAATATGATGAGTTATATCTGAACAGTTTCTCAGCCTTGAAATGAAGAGATCCTAATAAGAGAAATGACAAATGGGATAGAGCTAGATAAATCACCGGATGTCAAGAAGATGACAGGAGGATCTGGGGAATACGAAAGCTTGAAGTATGTCCGACCGGAAAGTGTCTGCGGCACTCTTGGGATGTCGTCAAAACTGGAGCCTGTGGCAATTTATAAATGAATCTCAGTTATTTTTCCTTGTAAGTCGATGATTTTCTAGAAGGAATCCTAGAAATAAATCATAACTTCTATACATGTGATGAAATCTTATAGTACATTGCTCCATATTACTCTCAGAGGTCCCCAATCGGTGACTCTCCAGATGTTGTAAAACTACAACTCTCAGCTTATAGGGGGGTTGTCTAGACGGTATACTATTGTAACAAACCCTCAGCTGTGAGAAATATGGAAAAATCTTTAAAATCTATTAATATACAGTAGTGTCGTTCTTATGGGCTGATGTAATTCAGCCTGGTCCTAAGTACAAAAGTATTTATGAAAAAGAATAATTCAAGGTTTTATTTTTTTATTATTATTATTATTATTTGCAGTTTTTTGGATCCAATTTTTGGTGCCAATTTTTGCTTGCTCCTTTGATGTGTCAAAGTTTATGGAAATAGTCTAACTAGATGATTTAGGACAATCCTACCTCATACATTTTTATTACCTTTGGACAAGGGCGTAACAATAGCGTTGGCAGAGGGTGCGACTGTAACCGGGCCCGCCGATGCCAGTGCAAACTTCACCTGAATGTGCGTCTTCGGATGAACATTCAGCTGAAGTATATAGTGGCACAGAGACCCACCGTCTCCCTGCACTACAAACGGAAGCCAGCAGCAGACGTCGACTTGCCCGTGACGGGCGGCGCATGACAGCACACCGAAGTCATACATGACCACTGATGTTTTGGGTTAATTCTCAATAGGAAAGTTAAAACAATGAAACGCGTGGGTAAATGTGTGATTCTTATTTTTGGAGCCAATAATTGGCATGTTTCATGTTTTTTCTCTTCCTTGTTGTACTTTTTTTTCTACTTCTACAATTTAATCCCCATATATTTTAAGGCAGCTTGTCTGCACTGAACTCAGTGGGAAAATTAAAGCAATGAAACGCGTGGGTGATTGAAAATTTCTTATTTTTAGTGGAAATCAATGGGGCATTTCTACCTGCACCTATGGTATGAAACTGTTCTCTTCCACAGTACATTTGACTGTCCATGTCACATTATATTCTTTACCTTTATTGAAGAGAGGCAATTATTGGACGAGCGGTGATATAAATCATCCATCTCCAGCTTCCTGTAAAGTACATATGGTTTTAGGGCAGCAGCTAATCATCCATGAAATCCTTATAAATAACGACTGTATTAGTCATGATGGGAAGAGACGGTTAGCTATCTGTATAGCCATAGTCACCCAGACAATATCGCGAGTAGGGATCCATTACTTATCCGGGTAATAGCTGCATGTCATTTGGAAATGGGCCTCGAATCCTGCTGGGATATGGTGAATCCTGGCCGTATAATACAATTATTCGAAAAGACATCGAGGGCCTCTCGTCTCTCCTACGGGTTCCTTTGTGACAACGAGAGGACTGTAACTTCATCCTAATGATTGTGATCAGCTCAAGCAATATGTCAAATGACCTTGAGCTCTGACTGACATTTAACCTTCCTCTGACCTCACGTGTCGGAGGTGCTGCACAAGAGTCCATTGTAGACAGTCCTGGAAGATACTCGTGGGAATGTGGAAGGTTTGGAGAAGAACACACTTTTCCTACTGTAGAAATAGACTCTTATAGTTCCATTTTACAACAATGGGAAAGAAATCCAAAACATTTTGCTAAGTATTTATATTTTTTTTCCTGACGCTCCCATCATGTTTCAGGATAAATCCCAAATGTTACAAAATATTCTCTAGGACGAAGTTTTTTTTGTACTAATTTTCACCCCATGGTGCAATATACAGTTTGTTGGCCAACAATGAGAGTGGGGGGGGGTGTGAGTGACAACTAACCTGAACACATTTCTGGATTAGGAAAAATAGTTGTCAGGGTCAGACTGAGGTTCCTTGTAGAAATGAGTGAATCAACTTGTAAAAAATTGAATTCGTCATCAATTTCACACAAAAAATTGATTTAGAAAGCCAAATTTTTCTGGATTCTATTTAATAGCAAAATAGTGGCCCGACAACTGATTTTATTTATAGGCCTGGAAAAGATTATACTCAACTAACCTAGACCCAGTCCTCATGTGTCATAGACCTGCGTTGTGCCTCACCTAACCACGTGAGGTCTAGTCAGCACCAGGAGATCCAGAGGCTGTAAGATGTGGTGGCCAGATGATGCTAAGTGAAGACCAGAGGACTGGCCGGGGAGCTGAGGTGGCAGGACTGGTGAGGGCAGGAGTAAGTTCAGGCACCTCAACAGCTGTTTCATGTTGTCATAGGTTTCTTTCATGTGGACTGCATAACCAACTGGTATTGAAGGTATCGCATTGCCATTATGCAGCAAGACAGCTTTTAGGCTTGTCTTGGATGAATCGATGAAGAGCCTCCATTCCTCTGGATTATCCTGGATCCTCTGGATCTTGAAAATTAGAGCCAATCAGCAAATTTAAGCATCATATTTGTTTTCAGCAACACAAAATTAGTTGGGTTAAACTGTTTTAGTCTCTGAATCATTTGGCTATTGAACAGTGAATTAGAAAGCATTCCTGCCACTTAGTGAAAATTAATATCAGCTGGTTCAACTGATGGCCTATAAAAAGGTATCTTATTACCAAGGTGACACACAAGAAATATTTCATGATGGGTAAAACCAGTGAGCTGTCTCAAGACCTTTGCAACCTTATTGTCGCAAAACATACTGATGGCATTGGTTACAGAAGAATTTCTAAACTACTGATGGTTCCAGTGAGCACTGTTGGGGCCATAATCCGGAAGTGGAAAGAACTTAATTTCACCATAAACTGGCCACGACCAGGTGCTTTACATTATTTCACAGAGAGGAGTGAAAATAATTATCAGAACTGTTGTCGGAGAGCCAAGGACCAACTGTGGGGAGCTACAGAAAGTTTCAAAGAAAACAATGAGTAATGCACTCAACCTGCATGGCCTTTATGCATGCTCACAATCCAAGACTCCATCACTGTACAAAAAGCATGTTCAAGCATGTTTACAGTTTAGTCAACAACATTTAGACAAGCTTGTGAAATGCTGGGAGAATATTGTCTTGTAAGATGAGAGCAACATTGAATTCTTTGGATGCCATAATACACACCATGTTTGGAGGCCAAAGGCACTGCATATCGCCACCAAAACACTATGCCAACAGTGAAGTTTGGAGATGGGAACATCATGGTGAGGGGCTGTTTTTCAGCATACGGCACTGGCAAACTTCAAATGACTGAAGAAAGGATGAATGGACAAATCTACCAAGACATTCTTGAAAAAAATCTGCTGCTATCTACCAGGTTGATGAAGATGAAATGAGAGTGGACATTTCAGCAAGACAATGATCCCAAACACACAGCCAAGGAAACTCTCAATTGGTTTCAGAGAAAGAAAATAAAACTGCTAGAATAGCCCAGCCAATCACCTGCCCTGAATCCAATAGAAAATGTATGGAACAAACTAAGGCTCAGAGTTCATAGGAGGTGCCCACGGAACCTTTAAGACATGGAGAGCGTTTGTGTGGAAAAATGGGCCAAAATCACACCTGAGCAATGCCTGCAACTAGTTCCTCCATACAGGAGGTGTCTTGAAGCTTTTATCACCAACAAAGGTTTTTGTACGATGTATTAATTACATTTCAGTAAGCATGTTCAATACTTTTTCCCTGTGTCATTTCTCATTATTACACATAACTTAACTTAATTTATAGACATCTATGGTTTAATTTCTCTGCCTGTGTGGGTTGGATGTGTTGTTACCAACATCTGGTGAGAAATTCATGTCAATAGCACCTTTAGAAATATATTTACTTAGAAAGCTGGTGTTGTGTTCAATACTTATTTCACCCACTGAAACACACAAGGACACAGTAAAACAAACGTATAAAAATACTCTGTTGTAAAAAAGTAACAGTAAACAGCAAGTGCTAGTAAAAAGGTGTTAAAAACAGGGTATTTGGTTGACACGTTTTTTGCAAAAAAATGTATACTAAGCCGCTCTACCAACGTCAAGGTAACCCAGATCAGAGCAGTATTTCACCTGCTGTATATACTCACATTGCGTGATTATGTCTTGGAATAAAGGACTAAGTTATTTAATAGTGTTTTTTTTTAAAAAGACCCAAACAATGAAGTACACTTCAAGTCAGAATGTCCAACATAGGACTGTAGCAGTGCACTGTCAGTGGAAGGCTGGGTTGAGTCTACGGAGTGGCTGCTGGCCGGTGGAGTGTGCTTGCAGAGGATGGTCGGAAAGCCAGGACAATATCTAGAGGTCAAGATATGAACAAAGTCGTCAGGCAGTAGAATAGTCAAAGCACAAGCCAATGATAGTAATAGCCTCCAAACTAGCTGAGTAGGAACACAGTAACAGGTAGGAACCAGGGTAAGTAGAACTTATAACTGTCACTAGAAGCAGGGAGATAGGAGTTTAAATAGTGTAAGACCCAAAGCAAAGAGTTAATGAGACAGCAATGTGAGGAATTAACCCACAAGCTCAATGCCTAGATGGTACCCCAGAATGCTAAAAAGAAGCTGAAGGAGCGAGTACATGGGGGAATGTAACAAGAATCTGTTCGGGCCTGAGATTCTCTAGTGAGTTTGTCCATCCCTGGTAGTTGCCAAATTTGAAACCTTTAAGATAATGTCCTAATGTGTGATTTTTTCTTCCAAAAACAGCACCATGTCTGGCCTTTGATTTTGCCTCTTGAATGAACGAAGCAAAGCTGCAATACCGTTTATAACCCTGCGGACACATGTGTTTGAAAGAAGGCAGCCATGTTTTTTCAATTCTGGAAAATCTTTGTAATTTATATATTAGGATCAAGATAAAATACTGTAAGTAAGAAGGATGCACAGTGAAAAATAATAAAAAGTTAAGCCTCGGTGGAACTTTGACACAAATTGACCAACACACCAATAGTTTCTAATCATACATATTAATAGTATTTGCAATTGACCAGGCTGGTGTTCTATTTTCATGGACTTTCATTATCTAATCATATGATTCAAGCTATTAGATTGGTTGGATGAACCTTTCATTTAGGCTGACTCTCCAGAGGATCCCATATGTCCATTTATTGATGCCAGGTTCCACAGCTAATCACTGGTGGTCCTAGCAGTGGAGCACCCTCCAGCAGCTGACCGTCAGGAGGCCTTTCTAACAAAAATAAAATGTCCAAAGAGGACAGCCCTATAGAGGGATTGAGACCAGTTTGTCATGGTCCGTAGAACAAGGTGCCATCATTAATGATTGTAGGACCATTGGAACTTTACTTCATGTTGTTTAGGAAAAATATAAACCGGGTGTTCTCTCTTCTTGATTCATCTAAGGGTGGCCACATTAGACAAATGTCAGCTGGAGGCTTCTTTGCTTGTGACCAGTAGACCATCTAATGAGTAAAGGGGTGTGGCAACTCTTCTATGAAATCTGTTGGGTCACAGGATTGTAAAGGTTGGATTTTCACTGCCAGCCACACCAAGCCCAGGTCCGGGTGAGTACATGGTCCCTAGGTGTCGATGCAGCTGGCAGGTTGGCAGGATGGCGTACACCTGGAGTACGCCAACCAAGAGTCTTGAAAGACAATCTGAAGACACATATGTGTGTGTCTATGGGCCTTAAATAGGTCTAGAGAGGTGATGTCATAGATTCACATCGGGCAACCTGCAAAACCCAATGTGGAGCACAATAGAGGGCAGCGGGCGGAAGTGAAGGGAGCAGAAACCGGGACCATAAACGTCAACTTTTTGGAATGGGAAATCTCGGTGTGAAAAGTATAACTGTGCAATCTTTAAAGAGAGCTGCCTATTGGGACATTTTCCAATGCTTCTCCGAGTCTGGGAGGTCTACCCTTTTTCCATGACTCTCCAAGTCATTTTGAGAGATTTGGCAAGTGTGATTTTAAGATGCCTGATCCTTTGTTCTCACCATAGAATACCACAAGTGGAGTCTGGCAGAACTTATCCTTCTATCCACTTACGTACCAGGCAAGAGCAACATTTCTGTGTAACATTAAGTTCAAATGTGTCACCCCAAGCCTGGATGCCACAAATATCAAAGGCTGTGTCTGAGAGCAGGAGGGAGGTTCTCTGGTCAGGGACCATTAGCATGCAGCACCTCCTGTCCCAGGCCAGTAGGGGGAGCAGGCTGCCCCTATAAAAGCTGGTACTGAGGGCAGGGTTAGAGAGACCAGGACCCACTTCTGAAGCATCCAGAAGGGGTCCCAGAAGAGAGGGACAGGTCAGCCGCAGCTGAGGAGTCCAGGAGGCAAAGGAGGAACAGAAAGCCAGGGACAGAGGCGACGAGAGCCGGTCCTGGCTGAGAGAGAACTACACAACCGGACACTGGGGTCCGAGGCTGTCAGGGTTGCAAGCCCGGCAGCAACCCGCAAGGGATTTCAGGTTCCTTGGCCTAAGAAGCCTGGAGGCTCCGCCACACAGAGGGACCGGTACAGCACGGAGAAGCTACAGGTACCTAAGGCCCAAGTCGCAAGCCATACAGGCGTAGTACACGGCCAGCTCAGGGACGTGGGCTGTCACACCACGAAAAGGGGGATAGTCAGCAAGGGCAGAGAGAGAACGGTAGGCCTACCCACTCACCCTGACCAGTGCGGCTCTCCCGAATGCCCTCAGACACCCAGGCCCATTCCTACCCTGTACTCCTGGTGTGTCAGTGATAACATCTGCAGTAAAAGACCCTGGACTGCATTATTGGACTCTGTGTGATTTCTGCTGCGCCTGCACCATCACCCCCAGCATCCTATTACACTGCCCTGAGGCTACACTCTTCCCGTGGGGAGTTATCCTATCCCTGTGCTGCACATCTACATCAGCCTCAGCGGTCTGCCTTGCAGCGGCGGTCATCCCTGACCGCAATCCACGGGTGGTGTAGTCGGACATTCAAAACCCTACAAATAGTTTGCCACAGCACTTGGTCTGACCATCCTGAGCCACGGGATCGGGTTTCCACTACTACCCCTATCATCACACTGAAGCCCGGTTCCGGGTGCCCCACTGCCCAGGGGGCGAGTCACAAACAATGGAAATCTGTTGGAAAATGTATGGAAATGTATCAGAAACTTTTGGAACCATCAATTTAAGTAGATATATTGAAAAATTTTCGAAGCCAGACTTAGCTTTCAGCCTTCACTCCCTATCCCTCAATCTTTGTGTTTCCACTCCTTCTACCCCATTATTCCAATGAGAAGGCCATGTGTATACAGAGATCCTGGTTTCCCCAGGGAAACTGAGGGATGTCAACTTATTTTTCTGGACTTCTAAATTCACACATAAAAAAAAAGTGTAAAAACATCAGAAACTAAAATGTGGTTTCATTTAAACATCTTTGGGCTTCAGCCGGGGGCTTTCTTCTCCATCAGCTCCCACCAGCTGGCAAGAAAATTAAAGCAGATTGTTACACCCGTCAAGTCTCAGACCGTGGAGCAGGAAGGAAAAGTGTGAAAACGGCTTCAGGAAAACCCAAAGAGCTCGGAATTCATTGCGTGTAATTCCTCTGTGCTCCTCATAGAACCTGAACTGTGACCTCGCAGGCAATGACCTCATTCATGTCCCATGTTCCTTGCAGGCAGGTGCACAAATAATATGATGCCACTGCAGGCGTCTGGTCTCCTTTAATTCCTTGTTCTTTGGTTAACGTTTATGTACTATCTTTTTTACTTTTTTGTTACAAATGCAAAAGCGAATTATACTTTAAGAAAGAACCTTTTAAGGCTCAGCTATGCCCTTTAATGCAGCGGGCTGTTTCTTTTTCTTACATCAGAAGATGGCACAGTGCTGCATGTAAGGACTATACTTTCCACAGTACGAATCACTACACTGCGTGCAGAATTATTAGGCAAATGAGTATTTTGATCACATGATACTTTTTATACATGTTGTCCTACTCCAAGCTGCATAGGCTTGAGAGCCAACTACCAATTAAGTAAATCTGGTGATGTGCATCTCTGTAATGAGGAGGGGTGTTGACTAATGACATCTACACCCTATATAAGGTGTGCTTAATTATTAGGCAACTTCCTTTCCTTTGGCAAAATGGGTCAGAAGAGAGATTTGACAGGCTCTGAAAAGTCCAAAATTGTGAGTTGTCTTGCAGAGGGATGCAGCAGTCTTGAAATTTCCAAACTTTTGAAGCGTGATCACCGAACAATCAAGCGTTTCATGGCAAATAGCCAACAGGGTCGCAAGAAGCGTGTTGGCCAAAAAAGGCGCAAAAAAACTGCCCATGAATTGAGGAAAATCAAGCGTGAAGCTGCCAAGATGCCATTCACCACCAGTTTTGCCATATTTCAGAGCTGCAACGTTACTGGAGTATCAAAAAGCACAAGGTGTGCGATACTCAGGGACATGGCCAAGGTAAGGAAGGCTGAAAAACGATCACCTTTGAACAAGAAACATAAGATAACACGTCAAGAATGGGCCAAGAAATAGCTTAAGACTGATTTTTCAAAGCTTTTATGGACTGATGAAATTAGAGTGACTCTTGATGGGCCAGATGGATGGGCCAGAAGCTGGATCAGTAAAGGGCAGAGAGCTCCACTCCGACTCAGACGCCAGAAAGGTGGAGGTGGGGTACTGGTATGGGCTGGTATCATCAAAGATGAACTTGTGGGACCTTTTTGGGTTGAGGATGGAGTGAAGCTCAACTCCTCGACCTACTGCCAGTTTCTGAAGACAACTTCTTCAAGCAGTGGTACAGAAAGAAGTCGGTATCGTTCAAGAAAAACATGATTTTCATGCAGGACAATGCTTCATCACATGCATCCAACTACTCCACAGCGTGGCTGGCCAGTAAAGGTCTAAAAGAAGAAAAAAAAAATGACATGGCCCCCTTGTTCACCTGATCTGAACCCCATAGAGAACCTGTGGTCCATCATGAAATGTGAGATCTACAGGGAGGGAAAACAGTACACCTCTCGGAACAGTGTCTGGGACGCTGTGGTGGCTGCTGCACACAATGTTGATCGAAAACAGATCAAGCAACTGACAGAATCTATGGATGGAAGGCTGTTGAGTGTCATCATAAAGAAAGGTGGCTATATTGATCACTATTTTTTTTGGTTTTTGTTTTTGCATGTCAGAAATGTTTATTTCTAAATTTTGTGCACTGATATTGGTTTACCTGGTGAAAATAAACAAGTGAGATGGGATTATATTTGGTTTTTATTAAGTTGCCTAATAATTCTGCACAGTAATAGTTACCTGCACAAACAGATATCCTCCTAAGATAGCCAAATCTAAAAAAAAAAACACTCCAACTTCCAAAAATATTAAGCTTGGATATTTATGAGTCTTTTGGGTTGATTGAGAACATAGTTGTTGATCAATAATAAAAAATAATCCTCTAAAATACAACTTGCCTAATAATTCTGAACACAGTGTAGAACAAGATAATGTTGGGAGACTTCATCTCGGAAGCTTGAAGCATTGTGAGTGCAGCTCTGGAATACAATACAGGATTCAGGCCCGGCGTCAGCTCCCAAGCAAGTGCTGGGGCCCTGAGCAGGCCGGGGGGGCCCACTCGCTATGTGGACCGTCAGCGGGGGAGTTCAGTGCCAGTGCCTGGGCCCACCGCTTGCTTAGGGCCCCGGTACAATACTTACCACTCCCCGTTCCTCCACAGATCCTGTCTTTTCCGCGTCTCTTGACTATGACATCTCAGGTCAGAGGGCGCAATGACGTCTTTAGAGCGCTCTCTCTGCTGAGCAGTCACATCGCAGAGAGCGGGAAGACGGTGACGCTGAGGAGTCCAGAGGAGAGCAGCGGCAGCGAGGAGAGGTATTTGATTTTTTTGATTTTTTTTTATGTATGGAGGCGTGGGGCATTATTTGGGGCCCATACAGCATGGAGGAATATATGGGACCCATACATCATGGAGCAATATATGGGGCCCATACCCCATGGAGCAATATATGGAGCCCATACAGCATGGAGCATTATATGGGGCCCATACAGCATGGGGTAATATATGGGGCCCATACAGCATGGGGTCATATATGAGGCCCATACAGCATGGAGCAATATATGGGGCCCATACAGCATGGGGTAATATATGGGGCCAATACAGCATTGAGCAATATATGGGGCCCATACAGCATGGAGCATTATATGGGGCCCATACAGCATGGAGCATTATATGGGGCCCATACAGCACCTAGCATTATATGGGCCCATACAGCATGGAGCATTATATGAGGTGCATTATTCTGTATGGAGCATTATATGGGGTCCATACAGCATGGAACATTATATGGCGCCCATTATTCTGTAAGGAGCATTATATGAGGTCCATTATTCTGTATGGAGCATTATATGGGGCCCCTACTGCATGGAGCGTTATATGGGCTCATTATTCTGTAAGGAGCATTATATTGGCCTATTATTCTGTATGGAGCATTAAATGGGGTCCATTATTCTGTATGGAACATTATATGGGGTCCATTATTCTGTATGGAGCATTATATGGGCCCATTATTCTGTATGGAGCATTATATGGGGTCCATTATTCTGTATGGATCATTATATGGGGTCGATTATTCTGTATCGAGCATTATATGGGCCCATTATTTTGTATGGAGCATTATATGGGGTCCATTATTCTGTATGGATCATTATATGGGGTCCATTATTCTGTATGGAGCATTATATTGGGTCCATTATTCTGTATGGAGCA
Organism: Phyllobates terribilis; assembly: GCF_046119375.1. Lineage (NCBI taxonomy): Eukaryota > Metazoa > Chordata > Amphibia > Anura > Dendrobatidae > Phyllobates > Phyllobates terribilis. The sequence continues at coordinate 80,360,593 of NW_027362765.1, forward strand.
TTATATGGGGTCCATTATTCTGTATGGAGCATTATATGGTCAAGATAAGTACAGGATAAGCAATGTAATGTATGTACACAGTGACACCACCAGCAGAATAGTGAGTGCAGCTCTAGAGTATAATACAGGATGTAACTCAGGATCAGTACAGGATAAGTAATGTAATGTATGTACACAGTGACTGCACCAGCAGAATAGTGAGTGCAGCTCTGGAGTATAATACAGGACGTAACTCAGGATCAGTACAGGATAAGTACTGTAATGTATGTACACAGTGACTGCACCAGCAGAATAGTGAGTGCTGCTCTGGAGTATAATACAGGATGTAACTCAGGATAAGTGCAGGATAAGTGATGTAATGTATGTACACAGTGAGTGCACCAGCAGAATAGTGAGTGCTGCTCTGGAGTATAATACAGGATGTAACTCAGGATCAGTAATGTAATGTATGTACACAGTGACTGCACCAGCAGAATAGTGAGTGCTGCTCTGGAGTATAATACAGGATGTAACTCAGGATCAGTACAGGATAAGTAATGTAATGTATGTACACAGTGACTGCACCAGCAGAATAGTGAGTGCAGCTCTGGAGTATAACACAGGATGTAACTCAGGATCAGTACAGGATAAGTAATGTAATGTATGTACACAGTGACTTCACCAGCAAAATAGTGAGTTCACCTATTATCAAAATTCAAAGTGAATAAACAAAAGAAAAATCTAAATCCCACTAGTATTTGGTGACGGCTCTTTGCCTTCATCACTTCTCGGTACTTGTGGCACAGTTTTTGAAGGAACTTTGCAGGAAGTTGTTCCAAACATCTTGGAGAACTTACCGCAGATCTTCTGTGGATGTCACTTGTGCAGATCCTTCTGTCTGTTCATGTGATCCCAGACAGACCGGATGATGTGAGATCAGGGCTCTGTGGGACCGGATCATCACTTCCAGGACTCCTCATTCTTAATGACATTGTCTGGATGTTTTGGGGCCGTTGTTCTGCTGCAGAATAAATTTGGTGCCAATCAGACGCCTCGCCGATCGTCTTACACGATGGGTAAGTATCTGCCTGTATTTCTCAGCATTGAGAACATCATTAATCCTGACCAAATCTCCAACTACATTTCCTGAAATTCAGACCCAAACTTTCAAGACCCTCCAATGTTCCTGCTGACCCTCATTATTGTGCCCCTCTTCAGCCCTGCTGGGAACACACTGCCTCCTGCTACACCAAATATTTTACATTGTGACTCCTCAGTCCAGAGCTCCTGCTGCCGTTTTTCTGCACCCAGTTCTTATGTTTTCATATATAGTTGAGTCACTTGTCCTTATTTCCATGAAGAAGTTATTGTTTGTGGCCACAATTCTTCCATGAAGACCACTTCTGGCCAGACTTCTACAAACAGTAGTTGGATGTATCTGAGTCCCACTGGTTGCTGCCAGGTCTGAGTTGTTGGAACGGCTGGACATCTTCTGATTTCAGAGGGAAGTAAGCACGATGTGTCTTTCATCTCTTCTACTAAGTTTCCTTGGCTGACCACCGCATCTAGAGTCCTCACCGTTGCCGTTTCTTGGTAGTTTTTCAAAAAAGCTTGAACTGCACATCTTGAATACACCAGTCTGTTAACGGATCTTTGCCTGGAAGACTCCTTGCTGATGCAGTATAACTACCTTGTGTCTTGTTTTTTTGCTCAGTCTTGCCATGATGTGTCACATGAAACTGTCTTCCACAACTTGACCTTTACAGCTGAATTTGGCTGTTCCTCACCCAGTTTAAAGCCTCCTGCACAGCTGTTTCTATTTCAGTCAATTATTTTTACAACCTACACATGAAAATGATGATCATTATCACCTGTTTGATGCAAATGATTACTCATACGCGTGACTATAATCCTACAATATTCCTGACTGTGTTCAAGTGTATCTAGAAGAAGGCAAAGGGTGGTCACCAAATATTGATGGGATTTAGATTTCTCTTTTGTTCGTTCACTTTGCAGTTTGTTAATTCAATCATATAAACAACGCAAAACAGAAATTGTCCAACAGAATAGTGAACCTTGAATAGGGAGCTGCAATACCAGACATAGCCAATAGTCTGGAGTGGCACTGTTTTCCCCTCAAAAAAATAATGCAGACGAGGCAAAAGATATCTTTGATGAAGAACCTAATTGTATCCTGAAAAAATTATTCGGGACAAGATAGAATTCCTGAATTCTGGAGATTTTCACGTTGTAATGGGCTTCAGAAATGAGGATCAGATGAACTTCTCAGACAATTAATCCCATCTCCTCTCTGTGCTCCCAGCAGCTGTGAAAACAAGGCGTCTGCAGCAGCCAAAGAGAGCGAAGGAAATGGAAACTGTTTAGAAGTGAAGCACATGGTATTTACCCCGGTGACTTACCGAATTAGTGCCAAATCATGCGCACAGCATGGTCACGCCACTATAGATGTCGATAGGTTTATTACCTGACAGATGTCATGGATAAATATTGACTTTCTGTGTCAAGTCACCGCGGATGCTGCTACAGGTTAGTTTCCCCAGGAATTACATGCCCTATAAAAGATTATGGTTAAGCCCGGTCTATGGAGAGTTTGGTTACAGTATGTATGGGGTTATTAGATGGAAGGTATGGGGGTATGTGTGTGTTTAGGAGAGAAGGTATGGGGATATGAGTGTGGTTAGGAGAGAAGGTATGGGGGTATGTGTGGGGTTAGGAGAGAATATATGGGGGTATGTGTGGGGTTCGTATAGTGAAAGTATGGCAGTATGTATGGGGTTATTAGATGGAAGGTATGGAGGTATGTGTGTGGTTAGGAGAGAAGGTATGGGGATATGAGTGTGGTTAGGAGAGAAAGTATGGGGGTATGTGTGGGGTTAGGAGAGAAGGTATGGGGGTATGTGTGAGGTTAGGAAAGAAGGTATGGGGCTATGTTTGTGGTTAGAAGAGAAGTTATGGGGGTATGTGTGTGGTTAGAAGAGAAGGTATGGGAGTATGTGTGTGGTTAGGAGAGAAGGTATGGGCATGTGTGTGTGGTTAGGAGAGGAAGTATGGGGGTACGTGTGTGGTTAGGAGAGAAGGTATGGGGGTATGTGTGTGGTTAGGAGAGAAGGTATGGGAGTATGTGTGTCGTTAGGAGAGAAGGTATGGGGGTATGTGTGTGGTTAGGAGAGAAGGTATGGGGGTATGTGTGTGGTTAGGAGAGAAGGTATGGGGGTATGTGTGGGGTTAGGAGAGAAGGTATGGGGGTATGTGTGGGGTTAGGAGAGAAGGTATGAGGGTATGTGTGGGGTTAGGAGAGAAGGTATGGGGGTATGTGTGTGGTTAGGAGAGAAGGTATGGGGGTATGTGTGTGGTTAGGAGAGAAGGTATGGGGGTATGTGTGTGGTTAGGAGAGAAGGTATGGGGGTATGTGTGTGGTTAGAAGAGAAGGTATGGGAGTATGTGTGTGGTTAGGAGAGAAGGTATGGGGGTATGTGTGTGGTTAGGAGAGAAGGTATGGGAGTATGTGTGTGGTTAGGAGAGAAGGTATGGGGGTATGTGTGGGGTTAGGAGAGAAGGTATGGGGGTATGTGTGGGGTTAGGAGAGAAGGTATGGGAGTATGTGTGGGGTTAGGAGAGAAGGTATGGGGTATGTGTGGGGTTAGGAGAGAAGGTATGGGGGTATGTGTGTGGTTAGAAGAGAAGGTATGGGAGTATGTGTGTGGTTAGGAGAGAAGGTATGGGGGTATGTGTGGGGTTAGGAGAGAAGGTATGGGGGTATGTGTGGGGTTAGGAGAGAAGGTATGGGAGTATGTGTGGGGTTAGGAGAGAAGGTATGGGGGTATGTATGGGGTTAGGAGAGAAGGTATTGGGGGTATGTGTGTGGTTAGAAGAGAAGGTATGGGAGTATGTGTGTGGTTAGGAGAGAAGGTATGGGGGTATGTGTGGGGTTAGGAGAGAAGGTATGGGGGTATGTGTGGGGTTAGGAGAAAAGGTATGGGGGTATGTGTGTGGTTAGGAGAGAAGGTATGGGAGTATGTTTGTGGTTAGGAGAGAAGGTATGGGGGTATGTGTGTGGTTAGGAGAGAAGGTATGGGGGTATGTGTGGGGTTAGGAGAGAAGGTATGGGGGTATGTGTGGGGTTAGGAGAGAAGGTATGCGGGTATGTGTGTGGTTAGGAGAGAAGGTATGGGGGTATGTGTGTGGTTAGGAGAGAAGGTATGGGGGTATGTGTGTGGTTAGGAGAGAAGGTATGGGAGTATGTGTGTCGTTAGGAGAGAAGGTATGGGTGTATGTGTGTGGTTAGGAGAGAAGGTATGGGGGTATGTGTGTGGTTAGGAGAGAAGGTATGGGGGTATGTGTGGGGTTAGGAGAGAAGGTATGGGGGTATGTGTGGGGTTAGGAGAGAAGGTATGGGGGTATGTGTGTGGTTAGGAGAGAAGGTATGGGGATATGTGTGGGGTTAGTATAGTGAAAGTAGGGCGGTATGTATGGCGACGTTAGTAGAGAGAAGGCATGGCGGTATGTGTAGGGTTAGTAGAGAGAAGGCACATGGTTGTGTGTAGGGTTAGTAGAGAGAAGGCACAAGGTTGTGTGTAGGGTTAGTAGAGAGAAGGCACAAGGTTGTGTGTAGGGTTAGTACTGAATTACACAAAGATTTGGTGGATTTGAAATATTTTTCACATCTTTTGTCTTTGGACCTCACACTTGGGAAAGGAGCGGTTTGGTGTTTGGCCCTACATGGATGACGTGGTCTCCCACTGCCTCTGATTAGGGGACACTTTTGTTTATGACCCCCATTACACCTTCTGCCCCCTCTTTTGATGCACCACCATAGTGAATGGGTGTCACAGAAGCCCTGTAAAGCATTACTTCATTTGTAGGCTGTCGTCTGATATGAAGAATTCCTCAGACACGAAAGAGTTAAGGGGATTGCGGATTTTTCCTGCCGCCATTAAGGAACGTCTCTGGTATCAGTGCGCCCAGCGTGGACGTGTCATCCCGAGGATGAAGGATTTCAGTGTCACGGACCTGTAACTTGTATACATATATATCCTGCTGGTAACTGACTTCATTACACCCCGTCAGGTTCCTGCCCGGCCGCCGCACCGTTCTGCGCTGCCAAGGTTAATTTCAAAGGTTCCGGATGGAAAAACACATTCGCTCTGTACAGAAGCCACGATCTAATCCCTCCTAATTTGGGCTCCTGCTAAAATTCTTAAAGCGATGGTCCAAAATTGGAAAAACATGGATGATTTCTAGAAAAACAGCGACATGCCCCCCGCAGGCTGTGACTGGTATTGCAGTCTCATTTTCACATGCTGAATTCCCTTTTTCTCTGATTTTCCGTGTACAGAACTTTCCCAGCTCCTGCTCTGTCTGCGCTGGTGGCCAGTCTGCTGGACTTTCTCAGCGTTCACACGGAGAGCGGAGACTTTTGAGTCCTGTGTGATGTCGACGTCCACCGGTGCCAGACACCTCTGGTTACAGCGCAGCGTCCCCCGAGGTCAGCCTGTATTCTGCACTCTGTCTCCGCACAGGAGCCTGACACCTTGTCATGGTGACTATAAGAGGGACACATAGATGCATGACAGGTCCAGCTAATGAGTGACAGGCCGGGCACTGAGCCGCCTACATCTCCGGGATCCTGAATAGAATCCCAGTATTACAGTGAATACTGACAGTGACACAACAGCAGTCACAGCATGGAGAGATCTATCACCTACCTATTCCTCTATTAGGGGGACAATACACAGGACCCTCATCCAGTGGCCACATCAGTATTCTGTGGCTGCTGGACCGCCTGTCCGGCTAATGAGTAAAGGACATGGGGATGCTGGCGGATGGGAGGCGGCTCGGTCCGGCAACCACGGAATACTGACCTGGATCATGCGAATGTGTTCACTCATCTCTACTATCTATCTGTCTAGAAATAGAAAAATAGAACCAGCAATTTCCATACAAAGATGAGAACAAAGCACCAAAGGTAACACTGAAACCTCATACATAGAAAGAACTCCAAAAGTAGGGGCAGCACCAAGGTCAGAGGGTGAAAATAGGGATTTTAATCAGCTCATTCCTCATTGCTCTGACTATGTGATCTATCTACTGCATTATCTATCTATACTCCTATCTATCTATCTATACTCCTATCTATCTATCTATCTATCTATCTCTCATATCTATCTATCTATCTCTCATATCTATCTATCTATCTATCTATCTATCTATCTATCTATCTATCTATCTATCTATCTATCTATCTATCTATCTATCTACTGCATTATCAATCTAGCCATATATCTATCTATCTATACTCCTATCTATCTATCTATACTCCTATCTATCTATCTATCTATCTATCTATCTATCTATCTATCTATCTATCTATCTATCTATCTATCTATCTATCTCTCATATCTATCTATCTATCTATCTATCTACTGCATTATCAATCTAGCCATATATCTATCTATCTATCTATCTATTATTTATCTACTTATCACATATCTATCTATCTATCTATTATCTATCTTCTATCTATATATTATCTATCTATCCATATATCTATCTATTGTTTATCTATCTCATATCTATATATTATCTATCTATCACATATCTATCTCATATCTATCTATCTATCTATCACATATCTATATATCTATCTACCTATCTTATATATATAACTATCTATCTATGATTTATCTATCTCTCAAATTCAAAGAAACTTTATTGGCAGGACTAAATACACATTAGTTTTGCCAAAGCACGTGTACAATAGGGAATAGGGACTGTGGGGATGATGGATGGGGACTATGGAAGTTCATGGTATATCATAGTTGTCTTTCTCGCAGCCTAGGGCATGCGCTCACATACTGCGCTGCTCTCTTCCCCGCGCTCACATACTGTGTTGCTCTCTTCCCCACGCTCACATACTGTGCTGCTCTCTCCCCCGCGCTCACATACTGTGCTGCTCTCTTCCCCGCGCTCACATACTGTGCTGCTCTCTTCCCCACGCTCACATACTGTGCTGCTCTCTCCCCCGCGCTCACATACTGTGCTGCTCTCTTCCCCACGCTCACATACTGTGCTGCTCTCTCCCCCGCGCTCACATACTGTGCTGCTCTCTCCCCCACGCTCACATACTGTGCTGCTCTCTTCCCCACGCTCACATACTGTGCTGCTCTCTCCCCCGCGCTCACATACTGTGCTGCTCTCTTCCCCGCGCTCACATACTGTGCTGCTCTCTTCCCTGCGCTCACATACTGTGCTGCTCTCTTCCCCACGCTCACATACTGTGCTGCTCTCTCCCCCGCGCTCACATACTGTGCTGCTCTCTCCCCCGCGCTCACATACTGTGCTGCTCTCTTCCCCATGCTCATATACTGTGCTGCTCTCTCCCCCACGCTCACATACTGTGCTGCTCTCTCCCCCACGCTCACATACTGCACTGCTCTCTTCCCCATGCTCGATATACTGTGCTGCTCTCTCACCCACGCTCACATACTGCGCTGCTCTCTCCCCAGCGCTCACATACTGCACTGCTCTCTCCCCCGTGCTCACATACTGCACTGCTCTCTCCCCTGTGCTCACATACTGTGCTGCTCTCTCCCCCACGCTCACATACTGCGCTGCTCTCTCCCCCACGCTCACATACTGTGCTGCTCTCTTCCCCATGCTGACATACTGTGCTGCTGTCTCCCCCACGCTCACATACTGCGCTGCTCTCTCCCCCACGCTCACATACTGCGCTGCTCTCTTACCCCATGCTGACATACTGTGCTGCTGTCTCCCCCACGCTCACATACTGTGCTGCTCTCTCCCCCACGCTCACATATTGTGCTGCTCTCTCCCCCGCGCTCACATACTGCGCTGCTCTCTTCCCCGCGCTCACATACTGCACTGCTCTCTTCCTGCGCTCACATACTGTGCTGCTCTCTGCCCTGCGCTCACATACTGTGCTGCTCTCTTCCCCACGCTCACATACTGCGCTGCTCTCTCCCCCATGCTCACATACTGCGCTGCCCTCTTCCCCATGCTGACATACTGTGCCGCTGTCTCCCCCACGCTCACATACTGCGCTGCTCTCTCCCCCACACTCACATACTGCACTGCTCTCTCCCCTGCACTCACATACTGTGCTGCTCTCTCCCCCACGTTCACATACTGCGCTGCTCTCTCCCCCGCACTCACATACTGCGCTGCGCTCTCCCCCACGCTCACATACTGCGCTGCTCTCTCCCCCACGCTCACATACTGCACTGCTCTCTCCCCCGCGCTCACATACTGCGCTGCTCTCTCCCCCACACTCATACTGCACCGCTCTCTCCCCCACGCTCACATACTGCGCTGCTCTCTCCCCCACGCTCACATACTGCGCTGCTCTCTCCCCCACGCTCACATACTGCGCTGCTCTCTCCCCCACGCTCACATACTGCGCTGCTCCCCCCCTGGATCACGTACTGCGCTGCTCTCTCCCCCGTGCTCACATACTGCGCTGCTCTCTCCCCCACGCTCACATACTGCGCCGTTCTCTCCCCCACGCTCACATACTGCGCTGCTATCTCCACCGCACTCACATACTGTGCTGCTCTCTTCCCTGTGCTCACATACTGCGCTGCTCTCTCCCCCATGCTCACATACTGCGCTGCTCTCTCCCCCACGCTCACATACTGCGCTGCTCTCTCCCCCACGCTCACATACTGCGCTGCTCTCTCCCCCATGCTCACATACTGCGCTGCTCTCTCCCCCACGCTCACATACTGTGCTGCTCTCTCCCCCACGCTCGCATACTGCGCTGCTCTCTCCCCCATGCTCACATACTGCGCTGCTCTCTCCCCCACGCTCACATACTGTGCTGCTCTCTCCCCCACGCTCGCATACTGCGCTGCTCTCTCCCCCATGCTCACATACTGCGCTGCTCTCTCCCCCACGCTCACATACTGCGCTGCTCTCTTACCCACGCTCACATACTGCGCTGCTCTCTTACCCACGCTCGCATACTGCGCTGCTCTCTCCCCCATGCTCACATACTGCGCTGCTCTCTCCCCTACGCTCACATACTGCGCTGCTGTCTCCCCCACGCTCACATACTGCGCTGCTCCCCCCGTCCCGCTCATGTACTGCGCTGCTCTCTCCCCCGTGCTCACATACTGCACTGCTCTCTCTACTCCTTGACACAGTCTCAAACAACAAATCTTGCTATAGTCAGTAACCTTTTCTTTCCATAGATTAACAGTGTCTTCTTTATAGTCTCTGCTGATCAGAGAAACTGACAGCGTCTCCCTGTTACCTCAGACACACACACATTCACACGAGGTCACTACTTCCTGGTTCTCCTTTCTCTCCCAGCACATACCAACAACAGCAGGGGGAGGAGACTAGTCCAACAGCAGGGAGAGGAGACTAGTCCAACAGCAAGACTCAGAGGGTAGCATGATGCCTTAAAGTCACAGTGTATTCAATGTCTTCGTTAGTCCTTCCCAGTGACTTGGGTAGAGGTCGAGCCTCCCCACTTGACTGTGCTGCTACTGCGATGGGTGTGAATTTGCGGAAATCTGGGATCTCCTCTTCTTCTATGTGCTCATTACAGTCTTCTCCCAGAGTCTTGAAGGTTACTCTTGACAATCCATCCGCGTTGGTATTCTCCGTGGCAGATCGGTAGCAAATCGAGAAGTCAAATTTTGTGAGACGGGCAACCCAACGCTGCTCCATGGCCCACAGCTTGACAGTGTCCAGATGGGCCAACGGGTTGTTATCCGTTCGCACTTGGATCTTGGCTCCCATTAGGTACTCTGCAAATTTCTCCGTCATGGCCCATACTAGTGCGAGGAGTTCCAGCCGGAAGGATCTGTATTTGTGAGGGTTCCTCAAGGACCTACTGGCATAGGCGATGACTCTTATGCCCATCTTGAATCTGTGAGAGGACCGCTCCTAGTCCATGAAGACTGCCATCCGTGTATAAGAGGAACTGCCGGTCAAAATCTGCATAGGCTAAGATGGGGGCTGATGTTAGGGCGTCTTTCAGTGTCTGGAAGGCCTCCTCCTGTTTCCGTTCCCAGGGTATACCCTGGTTTCTTGGTCCCCCAACAGTCCCTCTCAGCAGCTCATGCAGCGGGCCCACTATTTTCGCATAGTCTTTGATGAATCGCCAGTAGTACCCGGTCAATCCAAGGAAGGCCTTTAACTCCAGTAGGGTACGAGGTGCTGGCCATTGTTGTATCGCACCAACTTTAGCTTGGGAAGGCAAGACTCCATCCTGAGACACCTCGTGGCCCAGGTAATCAATCTCTTTCTTGAAAGATGACATTTCTTCGGCTTTATCTTCAGGCCATGGGTCTGCAATCGTCTGAGCACCTGTCCAGATATTTTTGAAAAGCAGCAGAGTAAACGATGATATTATCCAGGTATATCAGAGTAGCTTCAAAGTTTAGGTCACCCAAACACTTCTCCATCAACCACTGGAATGTCCCCGGCGCGTTGGATAATCCAAACAGCATTCTATTAAATTCAAACAGTCCAATAGGGAGTATGAATGCTGTCTTTGCCTTGTTCTTTTCTACCATCGGTACTTGCCAGTACCCGCTGGCCAAATCAAGGGTATAGAAGTACTTTGCTTTTCCCAGGGCTGTCAAAGACTCTTCGATACGGGGCAGGGGTTATGAATCTCGCACTGTGCAAGCGTTCAACCGCCTGTAGTTCACGCAGAAATGAAGGGTATCGTCCTTCTTCTTGATAAGCACCACTGGACTCTGACTACTCTGCCCCACTCCCGAATCCAACATCTGTTTCAGCAGGCACTTCACCTCTTGGTACAGCTTAGGGGGTATCTGTCGATATCTTTCTAGAATCGGAGGAGTGTCCCCAGTCGGTATGTCATGGGTGATGGCGTCCGTGCAGCCAAAGTCATCAGCGTGGCGGGCGAACTCGGTCTGATTCTCCCATAGCATTGCTTTCACTGCTTGTATCTGATCTGAATTTAGGGCTTTCACATCCACCCCCATCTGAGTCAGGAGGGCTCGCCCATTCCATTCTGGAGTTGGTACCCCCTTTTCTTCGGCCGTGACGGCCAGAGTCCAGACTGCATCATCTACTGGGGCCAAGGTAATTTCTCTTTGACTCAACACTTCACTTCAATGTAGGTACACCCGAGCCAACTGCACTCTCGAGGGTAAATGGACTTCTCTCTGCCCCATATTCACGACTCGGATTGGTACTCTCCCTTCCTGGACCACTACCAGTGTCCAGGCCACCAGGACATTCTGGTCTATTTCACCTAGGCCCACTGGTTCAATAGCCACCTCCATACCTTCAAGGTTGCAAAAAGTCCCCATGGTCAGTGGGAGAATGGTCTCCTGACCAGGAGGGAAGGTAAGGGACGCCCTTCCCGGTACTCGGATAATTCCCACAGACTGGTGTATCGGGACGCTCTTCTGAGTTCCACAAACGCGGATCAGCCGTTGAAACGCTTTCTGAGTGGGCTTGTGTGGGGTGACTCTTGTCCACATATCTGCACGTTCATCCATACGACCCCCGTGACTGGGATCGGTTACTGATTAGCCGCCGTCACTTGAATTAAAGTCTCCTGCTCTGGCTTGGACATCGCCTGGAAGTAGCAATTGAAGTAGGACTCGGGCATAGTCGTTACCTGTGATCCAGGATCCACCAAACAGTCCATTGGGATTCCTTCGAACTCAGCTCGCAGGATGGGACAGCCAGCCTGCAGTACGCCCCACTACTGCAGGGGCTCGAAGTTTAACAGCAGCGCTGGACATCCCTGCAAATCATTCCAACATTCTCTAGCAAAGTGTCTTTCACTTCCACGTCGCCAGCACTGTGCAACCTGACGTCCCTCTCTTCGTCCACGTGTGGGAGGGGCCCTTGACATCCAACCCGCTGGCCGCAGTGAAGGACGCTGGGGCTTCGGGTAGATTGGCTCAGGCCGGGGGACTGCTGGCGGATGATATAGAGGAACTTGGTAACATGTCCAACCGACAGACGTTGTAGACGGGGGACCATAAGGGTTCAACGGACAAGTGTAGGGAGGTCTAGGTTCAGGGGCCTGAGGGAAGGTCCGATAAGGATCTGCTAAGGCTAGATATGTTACCTCAGCGGCGGAGCTGGCTCCCATCCTCTTTTCCATTTGTGTCAGTTTTTCTTGCAGAACATTCAGGGAACTCTGCAGGTCCTGCACTACCCTGAACAGAGTCTCTTCATTCCCTCTGCCCCCGACATTCGTGGCGGCATGAGTACGCACCACTCCGGAGGCACAGCTGTCTTCCTTACTTCAGGCCACTGCTTCTGCTAATATTTGTCGAAAACTTAAGGCCGAATCCACCCTCACTCGCTCACGCAGAATCTGTTTCAGGGAAGTATTGTAGAATCCAAGAATAAATTGTTCTCGTAGTATCCGGTCTACAGATCCCATGTCGCCTACTGCGTCTGATTCTTTATTTTGTACCTCTGCAAGTACTTCCTGCAACGCTGTGGCGTATTTTGAGACTCCCTCCCCTTCTCACTGCAACCGATAGAAGAATTTTGCCCGGAGATGCCCTGCACTAGCCGTTTCACCATATATCTCTTTTAGAAACTTCACCATCTCTTCTAAGGTGCTATGTGTGGTTTCCGGTTGCAAGAAAACATTGCTGCGCACTTCACCCTCCAGGGCGGCCAGAGCGATTTCAACTTGTAGTTCTGGGCTGACATTATAAATCTTGGCAGCGCTCTGCAATCTGGTGACCCAGTCTGTCAGGGGTATATTCTGGCCATCAAATTTGGGCAGAACACTAAACAATGTACTCATAGGCAGGGCCCTTGCAGGGGTTCCACCATTACCTGCAGTACTCACATTAGCCACATTCCTGTTGGCCATCTCCATCTCTGTAACCGTACCCTGCTCGCAGAGCCACTTGTAGCGGTGTCTAAAGATCACCGCAAGGTAGGATTCAAGCACAGCAGACGAGAATACTGAAACAAAACTCCGGCTTTATTATATACAAAGGAATTATATGCCGGGAGATGAGGATAACAATATTTACAACAACAATATTGCCAACATGAACATTGGAAGATATAGCTGGAGCAAGTCACAAACTATGTTCCAGCTATGGCATTGAAAGCTCAGAACAAACAGTACACAACAAGTTTCGCAAACTACTCTGAGTTAATCCCCTATCTGGCTTTCCGCTATTCGGGCCACGCTGCTGTAGCGTCCTAACTACAGGAAACTAAGGAAAACCCTAACACAGTTCACGCTGATGGGTCACTCACACGTGCGCAGATCAAGCGCAGATGGCGGCCGCTACTTGTTCCTGGTGGGAAAGAGCTGGATGAATTCACTTGAGTCTTTTCCTTGTATATGGGAGCTCTTTCTTCCAGCCAGCAGACAAACCTTGCTTCACTCTCACAGAAATGGCTGACACGCTGTGTTGTGTGTTATCTCAGGTCCTCAGTCTCCAGGGAAAATGTTCTTCAAAAAAAGGTTATATTTCTCCACTCCTTGACACAGTGCCAAACAACAAATCTTGCTATAGTCCGTAATCTTTTCTTTCCATAGATTAACAGTGTCTTCTTTATAGTCTCTGCTGATCAGAGAAGCTGACAGCGTCTCCCTGTTACCTCAGACACACATGACGCGCCCCCTGGGCCTGTGCTGTGCAGGTGGATACCCGGAGCCGGATCGCTGGGGGTTGTAGTCTCAGTGTGGCGGTGACCCGGTCCGTGCCCAGGGCAGTCAAACCAGTGGCAGTCTATTGGTATTGTAATTGTCCGACTACGCCACCCGTGGATTGCGGTCAGTGGGGACCGCTGCTGCGCTGCAGACCGCTGAGGCTGATGTAGTTTGCGCAGCCGAGTATGGGATAACTCCCCACGGGAGAAGTAATGCCTCAGGGCAGCTAATGTGGATGATGGGAGTGATGGTGTGAGCGTCCCAGTAGTAATGGTGCTGGTGCGGCGATGAAACACAGAGACTTGTAATTGCAGTTTCCAATGCTTTACTCACAGTTGTTATTCTGGTCACTTGTACACATGAGGGACCGCCTGAGCCGTGCTGCGTTCACCAGGCAAGGGACTCGACCAACTCCCAGGCAATTCCAGAGCGTGGCACAGGGCTCCCTTCCTTTCCTTTCTCTGGCCGTCCCCACCAGTGACCCACCTTTGTCGAGCTCCCTCGGGCCTTCTCTTGGCGGAACCTGTCTCTGGTTTCCCTGACCCTATGCGGTATGCTTTCCTGGTGGATGTAGTGAGGGGTCGCACCAAGATGTGGTAACAACCTCCGGTCTTTGGCTGAGGAATCTGTTGCCTCCACCAATTTGGGTTTCGGTACCCTGTTCTACCAACTCCTCTCTGAACTGGCTCTCCGGACTGAACTCGCTCCTGTCCTTAGATGGTGCCCACCTTATATACCTCCTTCTGACACCCGAGCCCAGGTGACTAGCAACCAATGGGCTCCTACCTATGCCCAGAAACCCACCCCTATCTGCTCCTACACCACTGGGTATTCCACCCCCCGCCCCACTCCAGCCAGGGACAGATGCTGTCGTGCCTGCACTTCTGTCTAGTGGGAGCACCGTTGACCTGTCCCTCGGAAATGGGGTGTGTGTTGTGCATGCAGCCTAACGAGTCCTGGTCCACACTCCATCCTTACCCGGGAATGGAATATCACACCTCTGGTTCGAGGTGCAATACCCCTGTAGCAGCCGAGCCCTCGGGGTGCTACACACACACCCACAGGAGGTGTCTACTTCCTGGTTCTCCTTTCTCTCCCAGCACATACCAACAACAGCAGGGGGAGGAGACTAGTCCAACAACAAGTCTCAGGGGGAGCATGATGCCTTAAAGTCACAGTGTATTCAATCTCTGGTAAGGGCCGATCCCCTACCTTCACATGAACGTTGCAGCGGTTCTCGGTGTAGGAGCTTTTGATGACATTATAGGCCTTTCCTCCTATTTCGCTCTCCAGCAGTTTCAGGAACAGGCCCGGGTGCCATATTCGAAGGCCTTTTTAAAGTCTACAAAACAGGCATATATCTTCCCATGTTTTGTGTTGTGGACATGGCTCTGAATGAGGCTGTGCAGGGTGTAGATGTGGTTGGTAGTATCTTGGTTTGACATGAACCCTGCTTGGCTTTTGCTGAGGACATTGTGCTCTGTGAGGAAACTCAGTATCCTCTTGTTCAGGATGCAGTTGAACAGTTTCCCCAGGTTGTTGCTGACACATTTGCCTCTGTAGTTGGCAGGGTTAAACCTGTTCCCACTTTTGTGGGTGAGATGAGGCCTTGGTTCCAGGTATATGAGAAGTAGCCAACACTCAGCACAATATTGAACCATTGCTGCCTGTATCTCTGGTGGGCTGTATTTTAGCATTTCTGGTGGGATTCCATTCAGGCCACTGGCTTTTCTACACCTTATGGAAGAGAATCTCTCTGTGACTTGCTGTAGTGTGATTGGTTCATCCAGAGGATTTTGGAAATTTTCGACTTTTTCCTCCATTGCCTTTAGTTTTGTCATTATGTTTTTCTGTTCTTGGCTTAGTTCTTCCTTCGGGGTGTCTTTGTAGAGGTTTCTGAAGTACTGGAGCCAGATGTTGCCATTTTGTATATGGATGTTGCTTTTCTTACTTTTTCTGCCCATGTGGTTCCATAGTTCCCAAAAGGAGTTGTCTTGGAGGGTGTCCTGGAGTTGGTTACGTTTGGTGGAGATGTAACTCCGCTTATTCCTCCTGAGGATGGTTTTGTATTGCCTTTGTATGGTGTCGTAGGCATCTCTCAGACCAGGGTGGTTTGGGTGTCGGTGCTTCTTGTTTGAGGCTGTTCTCAGGGTCTGCGGTTCAGCTTTGCATTCTCCATCAAACCAACCATTCATCTGTTTTTCTTTTAGCCTCTTGTAGTTGACTTTTTTAAGGTCGGACAATCTGGCCATGGTGTAGAATATATCACTGAGGTCTTTTGCAGCTTGACTTACTACTTCTGGATTAGACTTGTACTGGCTGTAAATTGGCTGTGATCTGACTGGTGCGTTTGTGGGGTATCTATCTATCTATTAATATCCAAAAACGACAAAGGCAGCACTCCATAGTCCAATAAGTGATGATTTATTGACCCTACATGTCAGGACAACGTTTTGTTCCAACTGTGGAAGTTTTTCAAGTTCCACAGTTGGAACGAAACGTTACCCTGACATGATGGATCAATAAATCATCACTTATTGGACTACGGAGTGCTGCCTTTGTCGTTTTTTTGGATATTGTGAGGCTTGGTTTTGCCTGAAAGGCATTTTTTGCACCCAATTCTATAATATACTTCTGCTAATGCTGCACCTATATTTTTTTACTTATCTATCCACCTCTTTATTTCTGAGCACTTGTCATCTGCGTAATCACAATGAGCGGCTCTCTGATAACAGGAACCCAGCAGACTTCTTGCTGCAGCTCTGGGTGTGTGTGGAGCACAGCACATGATGTTACATAAGGTCAGTAGAAGATAAGTACCACCTCAGTGTGCCCTGTATGTGTTAGTGGGGTCCGCAGAGCTGTCTGATCCATCACAGAGGGGACGTCGTGCCGTGAGGTTGAGCAGACGGTGTGAAAAGACATAACTTCAATGTAAACACATGTCATTTCTTACAATTATAAGACCGACCCTGGAAAGCATCCAAGGTGTCTCGGGTTCGGGCTACATGCGCTGGCAGTGCGCTCTCGCTGGGGAGGACAATACCAGTCTATACAGGGCCAGACAGTCGAGGAAACACTGCGCCTCCCCCCGCAGAGCGGCATTAATCATCATTCTGACACTATGTATATAGTACATGTATATATAATAACACTGCGCTTTTCTCTTGCCCTTATTTTTCATGGTGCCGTAAGTCAACACGCGGTCGCCAGGACTAAGAAATGGTCAGAGTGCGCCAGGGGCGAAGAAGTTCACCTCTCTGCATGGGACATTTGTAGAATACCATCCCCTATATACGGCTTATCATCACTTTCAGTTTTTGGAATTTTTGGCATTTATACTATATATATATAATACAATGTGATAATAAGAAATGATGTGCAGTGACATAAAACAGTGCAAAAGGGATTCCAAGTCTTCAATGTTTCTAAAATAATATAATACAGGAAATAACTCAGGATCAGTAATGTAATGTATGTACACAGTGACTGCACCAGCAGAATAGTGAGTGCAGCTCTGGAGTATAATACAGGATGTAACTCAGGATCAGTGCAGGAAAAGTAATGTAATGTATGTACACAGTGACTCCACCAGCAGAATAGTGAGTGCAGCTCTGGAGTACAATACAGGATGTAATTCAGGATCAGTACAGGATAAGTAATGTAATGTATGTACACAGTGACTCCACCAGCAGAATAGTGAGTGCAGCTCTGGAGTATAATACAGGATGTAACTCAGGATCAGTACAGGATAAGTAATGTATGCACACAGTGACTGCACAAGCAGAATAGTGAGTGCAGCTCTGGAGTATAGTACACGATGTAACTCAGGATCAGTACAGGATCAGTAATGTAATGTATGTACACAGTGACTCCACCAGCACAATAGTGAGTGCAGCTCTGGAGTATAATACAGGATGTAACTCACCATCAGTACAGGATAAGTAATGTAATGTATGTACACAGTGACTCCACAAGCAGAATAGGGAGGGCAGCTCTGGATCAGCTGCTGCTCAGTGTGCTGATTACGGGTGTGGTGGCTGCAGATCCTGCTGTGAGCTCCTGATCTCTCTGAGAACCAACACCTCTCCACCTGGGGACCTGCTCTCTCTCTTACCCAGGGAGGGAGCGGGTTTCTGGGATGAGTGATGGAGCCAAGTCCCAGGCTTCTGCTTCCCAAACCAGGCCGGCGGGGGGCAGGAGAAAGCAGCAACCGGCCTGCACATCGGAGGACTCAGGGGTGAGACGCTCCACCAGGAGTCACAGCAATGTGGCTCCTACTCTCCCCGGGACTGTGGAGACTCCCAAAAGCCGCAAGGCTTCCAGCATGGAGGTAAAGCCTGACAGCGGCGTGCATGATGGCGCTCCTTCTGGAGGAAAGCTGAGTGCTCACGGAGGTGAGGCCGACCTCACTGAGGGGGGTTGGGCGCTGCAGGGACCCCGGGAGTCTGTGTCCACCTATGCCTCCCGGGTCATGATCCACCTCGGTGAGTATGAAGATGCCAGTAAGCTGGTCAGGAGACTTCGGGAGGAGCTGCGCTGCACAAGCGCAAAAGCTGCGGGGGCCTCCAAACAGAGGAAGGCTAAACTCCAGGCTGAGGTAAAGAGGCTCACCAGCGAGATTAACCTGCTAGAACTTAGGAAAGCCACCATCAGGTAGCAGAGTGGTCCATTCAAAGAAAAACTTATAAATGAAGACCTCTTCAGAGAAATGACTGATACCAGAGAGCAAAGGCAGATGGGGCTGCAGCCTGAGAGCCAGGTGGATGATGAGAGTGATGATGACCAGCAGGAAGCCCCACCTGGCAGCCTGCAAAGTCACCCGCAGGCCACGTGAGGCAAGCTCCCTGCAGGACAGGCAGCAATGGCATCCGGTTGCAGTTCTGCCGGCTCTGGGGAGGACAGTGACAGCAGCGGCCAGGGAGGGGCGCTAATGGCCGAGATAAAGCTCCTGGAGTCCCCAGTGTGCCTCCAAAACTTCCATCTTGGTGACGATCTACCAGAAGAGGCACCTGGGGGCCACAAAAAGGCTAAGAAGACCAAGCCAAAGCTGCAGTAAGCAGTAAGCTATGTCTATGCCCCCCTCCCTGTACCCCCTGAGTCGGCGGCAGGCTCAGCTCGCTGTATAAGCCCCGCTGCCCAGCCCAGCCCGGGTTCTGCTGTGGATCCAGTGCAAAGGCGCGGGGAGATTGCACAGCGCGGTAGTGAGGCGCAGAGCTCTGTCTCTGCTTGTAGTAGCGGGGACGCAGCAGGAGGTGCATCAGCCGAGAGGCTGGACAGTGAGGGCGGCCCAGCGGCGGGCGTTCCATCAGGCCACGATGCTGTGGTGCGCTCCTCAGTGGGAGGTGGGAGCGGCCCGGTGTCGGGGGCAGCTCCGGTAGCCTTGGCGCCTCTGAATGCTGTTGCCGCTGATCACTTAGTTGAGGAGCGGCAGCAGTGTGAGGGGGCTGTCGGGGCTGAGCATTCCAGTCCTCCCACCAAAGTGCTATTCTGTGTTGGCGCCGCTGGTCAGGAAGATCCTGATGCTAGAGATCAGCGGCGCCTCACAGCGGCTAAAGATCAGCGGCGCATCACTACAAATTCAAAACAGTGGAAATTACCGACTGATGATGTGGAGGGCACACACAAGACCAGGGGTGAGGTCGCCTCCAGTTCTATGGAGGTGACTGAGCCCCTTGTGCCTGATGTGGAGGTCAAAAGGTCATCCACCATTGTCACTGGTCCAGCAGGAATGAATGTGGTGGTGGGTGTGAATGAGGCCAATTCATTGTCTAGTGGTGTTGTTGCCGGTTTTGTGGAGGGTGAGATGGAGGTGGTTAATAGTGATGCTGTCGGGGCTAATGTAGTCACTGGTCTGGTTGCCCCCCCGTGGGTGGCAACGCCTGTCCAGAGTTATGCCAGTGTCACCTCCGGGGGCAAATAGGGCATCCTCCTCCTCGTCTCCGGGCTTTGGGGACGGCATGTTGCAACGGCGCCTTCTGGAGGCTCTAAAGAAGGGTGAGAGATCACTAATGGTAGAGGGTCAAGAGGTGGATCTCTCCTTCTGGATAGAGAGGCATGTCCTCGGGGCCTTCCGAGAGC
This sequence comes from Phyllobates terribilis, assembly GCF_046119375.1. NCBI lineage: Eukaryota > Metazoa > Chordata > Amphibia > Anura > Dendrobatidae > Phyllobates > Phyllobates terribilis. The sequence continues at coordinate 80,380,322 of NW_027362765.1, forward strand.
AAAAAGGGGGGGATACAGTGTGGTCCCTCCCAACAGCCGGGCCAGGCAGTGTGCGTAGGAATGTGGTCCGTCTTCGGTGGAGGGGCAGTGATGCATGTCTTCCAAGGTCTAAGGTTGTGGAGCTCCTGCTGAGGATGGGCTTCAAGGCGATTGACATCTACGCCTTGATACATCCGTATTCCACGCCTGAGTTTGATGTCAGCTTTGTTCGGCCGGAGGGGCTTGAGCTCTTCTGGACGAATTATGAGTTGGCAAAAAATGAGCCCGGTTGGAGAGACTTTGCGGTTCAGGCAGTGTCTCGCCAAAACCAGATCAAGAAAGTGACCGTGATGACTCGTAACGAGTCGCTTTCTTGTTATGACATCATGACGTGGCTTGGTCGGTATGGAGAAGTGGTGGAGATGCCAAAGAAAAACCACGACGAGTTTGGTATCTGGTCAGGTGCCTGGACGTTTATGGTAAAACTTGAGCGTTCAGGTGGTACGGTTGCCCACATTCCATCATCTGCCTTCCTGGGTAGGGATCGTATCCTGGTCTTCTACCAGGGGCAACCAAAGCTCTGTCACAGGTGCGGCGACCCCACACACTTCAGTGCAAACTGCACTGTGTAGAGATGTGCGTTGTGTGGGGGTGTCGGCCATCTTGCCGCCTCTTGTGTGGAGATTAGGTGGCACCTGTGTGGTGAGTTAGGTCACCCATTCAGCCGTTGTCCTTGCTCCTTCGCTAATGCAGTCGAGACTAGAGATGAGCGTTGTTCTACTCGAACTGTTCGCCAATCTCAAATTCGAGCTGTTTTGGGCGGTGTTCGAGCCGGTCGGCGAACACGAACAATTTGAGAAAAATTCGGCTGTTCGAGGTTATGTTCGATAACTGTTCGTGCACCAAAATCATAACTGGATTTTTTCTCAGTAATGATGAAAATTAATGTTAATACGCAGTTTGAGTGTACAGCGGGGCGGGGGGAGGGGCAGGGGATGGATCTCTGCAGGAACAATGAAGATCTCCATTTTTTTTTCTCTTTCCCGCATTTGCAGTGGGGAGGTGCAATCTGTCAGCCTATCAGCAGCGCACACACGGAGCGAAGTGCTTTTTTTCACACAAGCAAGGGCATGTGTGATTGGCAGTGTATGTCACATGTCCTTGCCCTATAAGACCAAGCCATTTTCCCCGTCGCCACCATTTTCTCACTGCTGCAGCTGCGTGTTAGACGGCACCGCTGTTGCTGTGTGCGCTATACCTTGTTAATTTCAAGCCAATTTTCGCACAAATATACAGATAGCTTGGGAGTAGGGAATAGTTGTGATTGCAGTCCTTTTAAGGACTAGGTTACAGCATTTCCTACGACTTTTATCAGGCAGGTCTGTGCTCTTAAATAGATAGATTGTGGGAGTAAAGACTAATTGTAATTGGAGTCCTTTTCAGGACTAGGTTACATCAGTTCCTATCAGTTTTTGCCAGGCAGGTCTGTGCCAGTGCTGTGCAAGTTTTTTTCACAGCATTTGGCTGAATCTAGCAAAGCTAATCCTTTTTGGCCTATTGCAGAGTGTGTTAGTCAGTGGAGTAGCCTATCTGTGTTGCAAGATATACCATCTGTGTATAGAATACCAATTTTTTTACTGCACCTAGTGAAGTAAAATCTTTTGGGCATAGCATCATTCTATTAGTCCATCTATACTGACCTCCATCAGGTTGCAAACTGAATATAATTTTTTTCTGCATCTAGCTCTGAAAAAATATTTGGGCTTCTAGCAGTGTGTGGGACTTGGTCTATTAGTCCATCTATACTGACCTCCATCAGGTTGCAAATTAAAAATAATTTTTTTCTTCATTTAGCTCTGAAAAAATATTTGGGCTTCTAGCAGTGTGTGGGACTTGTTCTATTAGTCCTTCTATACTGACCTCCAGCAGGTTGCAAATTGAATATAATTTTTTTCTGCATCTAGCTCTGAAAAAATATTTGGGCTTCTAGCGGTGTGTGGGACTTGGTCTATTAGTCCATCTATACTGACCTCCATCAGGTTGCAAATTAAAAATAATTTTTTTCTGCATCTAGCTCTGAAAAAATATTTGGGCTTCTAGCAGTGTGTGGGACTTGGTCTATTAGTCCATCTATACTGACCTCCATCAGGTTGCAAATTAAAAATAATTTTTTTCTTCATTTATCTCTGAAAAAATATTTGGGCTTCTAGCAGCGTGTGGGACTTGTTCTATTAGTCCATCTATACTGACCTCCATCAGGTTGCAAATTAAAAATAATTTTTTTCTGCATCTAGCTCTGAAAAAATATTTGGGCTTCTAGCAGTGTGTGGGACTTGGTCTATTAGTCCATCTATACTGACCTCCATCAGGTTGCAAATTAAAAATAATTTTTTTCTGCATCTAGCTCTGAAAAAATATTTGGGCTTCTAGCAGTGTGTGGGACTTGGTCTATTAGTCCATCTATACTGACCTCCATCAGGTTGCAAATTGAATAAAAAAAATTTCTGCATCTAGCTCTGAAAAAATATTTGGGCTTCTAGCGGTGTGTGGGACTTGGTCTATTAGTCCATCTATACTGACCTCCATCAGGTTGCAAATTAAAAATAATTTTTTTCTGCATCTAGCTCTGAAAAAATATTTGGGCTTCTAGCAGTGTGTGGGACTTGGTCTATTAGTCCATCTATACTGACCTCCATCAGGTTGCAAATTAAAAATAATTTTTTTCTTCATTTAGCTCTGAAAAAATATTTGGGCTTCTAGCAGTGTGTGGGACTTGTTCTATTAGTCCTTCTATACTGACGTCCAGCAGGTTGCAAATTGAATATAATTTTTTTCTGCATCTAGCTCTGAAAAAATATTTGGGCTTCTAGCGGTGTGTGGGACTTGGTCTATTAGTCCATCTATACTGACCTCCATCAGGTTGCAAATTAAAAATAATTTTTTTCTGCATCTAGCTCTGAAAAAATATTTGGGCTTCTAGCAGTGTGTGGGACTTGGTCTATTAGTCCATCTATACTGACCTCCATCAGGTTGCAAATTAAAAATAATTTTTTTCTGCATCTAACCCAGCCAATAGTTTTGGCCTAATACCACAGTTTGGCCACTCAGCTCTGCTCGGTTACCATCCATTGTTTTTTTGTGCAAACAACTCCAGAGTTGTGAATTAGTTAACCACCAAAATGAGTGGAAAAAGGCCTGCTGCTGGTGGAAAGGGGAATAGGCGTGTTGGGAAGGGGAAAAAAGGTTGTGTCCGTGGGGTAGGTGCAGAAGAAAGACCATCTTCCAGCCAAACTAAAATGTCTACTTCTTTTAGCGGACAATGTGATAAGATCCCTTTCTTACGGCCACGCCAATCGCTACAAATTCCAGATGAGGCACAAAAACAGCAGGTGCTTCAACGGATATCAAGTGCTCCTTTAAGTGGGCTCTCCTCCACATCAACTTCAACATCACAAATACTCCAGTCCTCAAAGGTGTCACCCAAATCGCACTTGCTTCCTCACAGCTCCCAAATCTCCAGCTGCCCGTCTGAGTATGAGGTAGAACAGATGGTTGAGTCTGCAGAGCTGTTTACTCATACTATAGCCTGGGAATCAGAGGTCGACTCCAGCGCTTCTGTGAATCCAGACGAGGAAATGATCTGCACTGATGCCCAGAATCTTTATGAGTCGGATCCAGGACCAGACGCAGAAGGTTCTGACCATAATGTAGACCCTCATTCCCAAACTGTAACTCCTGTTGGTGGAGACAATGAGGAAGACGATGATAAGACTCAAATACCTGATTGGAGCGACAACTTTAGTTTTTTGTCAGGGCAGGAACAGGTTGGCTCTGAGGACGACGGGTGTGATAACGCACAGGGTGATGATGATGAGGTCGGAGATCCCACTTACTGTCAACCCACAGTCAGCCAAGAGATGAGGTCAGCAGAGGAGGTGGAGGAAGATGCTAGTGACGACGAGGTCAGGTTGCGCCTTCCTGGACAGAGACGTAGTACTGGAAGCACGTCAACAACTGCATCCTCAAACACAACTCTGCCTCTCACCACAAGTCGTGGTGGCTCTTCAGGTCGCATGGGTGCTAAGCCTTGCATAGCCTGGGCATTTTTTCAGATCGATAAAGATGACCCAACTCGTGTTATCTGTAACATTTGTCAGCAAAAGCTAAGTAGAGGCCAAAAAATACATAGTTTGAGTACTTCATGCATGAACCGGCACATGGACATGAAGCATAAGTTGCAGTGGGAAGCTCAGTGTGCTACAATGCGGTCTAGCCGGCCGGGCCAACCACCGTCTGCCATATCTTGTGCATCCGCGGCCTCTTCATCCTCTGTGACTGGGGGGACAGCAGTCACACCTGTTTTGGGGCGCAGACCTGCCACCTCTTTACCCGCAACAGCCAGCGTGATTGGCAGGTCATCATTTTCTTTGGAGGTGGTAACACCAGCTGGTCTTGAGCGCTGTCCGACATCGATAGCACCACCTTTGGATCAAGGCAACCTAACATGTCCGCCTGCATCTTCCTCACAGACCGGCAGTTTGCCGGGGACACCCTTATCAACCCCGTCTAAGCACAATAGCCAGCCCTCGGTCCCTCAGATGTGGACAAGTAAAAGACCATTTCCTCCTAGCCATGAGAAAGCTAAGAGGTTGAATTTCACCATCTGCAAGCTCTTGGCTACAGAAATGCTGCCTTTCCGCCTGGTGGACACAGAGGATTTTCGAGACCTTATGTCCGTCGCAGTGCCCCAGTACCAGATGCCCAGTCGGCACTACTTCTCAAAGAAAGGTGTGCCTGCGCTCCACCAGCATGTCGCACACAACATCACCGCTTCTTTGAGAAACTCTGTGTGTGACAGGGTGCATTTCACCACAGACACTTGGACGAGTAGGCATGGACAGGGGCGTTACATGTCGCTGACTGGGCACTGGGTAACTATGGTGACAGCAGGACAAGGGGCTGCTGTCCAAGTCTTGCCGTCCCCACGAGTTGTGCGTCAATCCTCTTTATGTCATTTTTCCTCCACTGCTTCTGCCTCCTCAACCTCCTCTCGGTCTTCCACCTGCACCCAAAGCCTGTCTGGTCATGCCACAAGCTTTCTAACTGCGCAGAAGGGATCCTGCACACCTCCTTACTATGCTGGCAGTAGGGCTCAACGTCATCAGGCGGTTTTTACATTGAAATGTCTGGGAAATGTGAGTCACACAGCTGAGGAGTTGTGGTCAGCTCTGGAGAACCAATTTCATGAATGGTTGTCTCCACTGGACCTGAAACCAGGGAAGGCCGTGTGCGACAATGCTGCAAACCTGGGTGCGGCCCTTCGCCGGGGCAATGTCACACACGTGCCTTGTATGGCTCACGTGTTGAACCTGGTTGTCCAGCAATTTTTAGCCCACTATCCCAGACTAGATGGCCTTCTGCAGAGGGCACGGTCGCTGTGTGCTCACTTCCGCCGTTCGCATCCCGCAGCTCAGCGACTTACATCTCTACAGAAGTCGTTGGGCCTGCCACTTCACCGGCTAAAATGCGATGTGCCTACCCGGTGGAATTCAACTCTGCACATGTTGCAGCGACTGTGGCAGCACCGACAAGCCCTGGTGCAATACGTTCTGACGTATAGCCTGGGCCAACGAGATTCAGAGGTGGGGCAAATCACGCTGGAGGAGTGGTCTCAGATCAGGGACCTATGCACCCTTCTGCACAGTTTTGAAATGGCGACGAAGATGTTTAGTGCTGACGATGCCATTATCAGCATGACTATTCCGGTGATTTACATGCTGGAGCACATGTTAAACAGAATTCGGAGTCAGGTGGTGGCACAAGAGGAGGTGGAGGAAGTAGAGGAGGAGGAGTTGTATGCGGAAGGGCTAACATCTGCAAGGTCCAGACGGTCGGCAGCACCAGGGCGGCAGGCATGTGAGGGTGGGGGAGATGATTTTACCAGGGCGCATGGTAGCAGCCAAACTAGTGAGGAAGGTGCAGGAGCCCAGGAAGAAGTGGAGGACGAACTGATGGAAGACTCATCAGATGAGGGAGACCTTGATCACATTTCTGTTGTGCGAGGTTGGGGGGAGAGGACAGAGGAAGGAAGCATGATTGTTACCTCGCCACCAACACAACAGGGACTTGGTGCTCCTGGATGCGCAACACACGAGTGCCTTCTTGCTGCACTACCTGCAACATGACCCTCGAATTGTGAGAATTAGAAATAATCCTGACTACTGGGTTGCCACACTGTTAGATCCCCGGTACAAAAGTAAATTTGCAGAAATTATTCCTGCCATAGAAAGGGATGCACGCATGCAGGAGTATCAGCAGAGACTGTTGCAGAATCTTACATGTGCTTTTCCACAAAATACCAGTGGTGCACGTAGTGAATCTCACAGTTCCAACTTGCCAACCGTGGGACCGTCAAGTGTTCAGCACTCAAACCGTAACAGAACCACAGTATCTGCTGGTAACATCAATTTTGCGGAATCATTTCACCACTTTTTTAGCCCATCCTTTGCAAGGCCACAGGAGACAAGAAGTCTGACACATAGTCAACGCCTAGAGACGATGGTACAGGAGTATCTCCAAGTAAACATTGAAGCCACGACTGTGTCACTGGACCCTTGCTCTTTTTGGGCTTCCAATCTGGATAAATGGCCGGAGCTAGCCACTTACGCCTTGGAGATCTTGTCATGCCCCGCAGCCAGCGTTCTGTCTGAACGTGTGTTCAGCGCTGCTGGTGGTGTGCTGACAGATAAGCGCACGCGGCTCTCCACTGATAATGTAGACAGACTCACGTTCATAAAGATGAACAAATCATGGATCCGAAACGACTTTTCTACCCCTGTGTCATCCTGGGGAGAGTAAAAGCTTGATGATTGGTTAAAATCACCCTACCAACCGTTTTAAGCTTTCAAATTACTAATCATGTTTATCTGTATCTTGACTGGAAAATAATTTGGGCTTTGTAGCAGTGTGCAGCACTGATCCTATTAGGCCATCTATAATAAGCTTCACCAGATTTAAAATTAAAAATAATTTTTAGCTGCATCTAGCCCGGAAAATAATTTTGGGGCTCCGAGATGCGCAAGACACATAAGTGCCTTCTTGCTGCACTACCTGCAGCATGACCCTCATATTGTCAGAATTCGAAGTAATCATGACTACTGGGTTGCCACACTCTTAGATCCCCCAAACTTTTCGATCAACCTTTTCATTTTAATAAAGACCAAAAAAATGGTCATTTTTGAAATTATAAGCATTAGCAGGTTGTTAGAAACTGAAATCAAACAGTTTTCAACTCAAAACTTTATTCTAGGTGATGTTACATTTTCACATAGGACCCCTTGTTCGAAAGGAGCTTCTGAACTCTCTCGTCCATTGAATTTGTCAGGTTTTGGATGGTTTCTGCTTCAATTGTTTTGCATGAGGACAGAATACCCTCCCAGAGCTGTTGCTTAGATGTGAACTGCCTCCCGCCATCATAGACACTCCTTTTAATGATGCTCCAAAGGTTCTGAATGGGGTAGAGGTCAGGGGAGCATGGGGGTCACACCATAAGTTTGTCCCCTTTTATGCCCATATCAGCCAGAGATGCAGATGTTTTATGTGCAGCATGAGATGGTGCATTATCATGCAGAAAAATGATCTTGCTGTGAAATACACGGTTCTTCTTCTTGAACTATGGCAGGAAGTGCTGTTTGAGAAAATCCACATACATTATGGAGTTCATCTTTAGCGCCTTCAGGGATCCTAAAGGGGCCGACAATCTCTCTCCCCATGATTCCAGCCCAAAACATTACTCCACCTCCTCCTTGTTGGCGCTGTAGCCGTGTTTGCGTGGGGTGTCCATCAACCAGCCATCCTCCACTCCATTCATCTGGACCATCGAGCGCTGCACGGCACTCATCCGTGAACAAAACAGTTTTGAAATCAGTCTTCATGTAATGTTTGGCCCACTGGAGCCGTTTCTGCTTGTGTGAAGTGGATAGAGGAGGTCGACAAGATGGCGTATGCACAGCTGCAAACCTCTGAAGGACCCTGCATCTTGTTGTTCGGGGGACGTTGGAGGCACAAGCAGCTTCAAAAACTTGTCTGCTGCTATGACAAGGCTTTTTTGCCGCTGCTCTTTCAACCTGACGTAATTGCCTGTAGGAAAGAGTCCTCAATTTGCCCTTATCAGCACGCACACGTGTGTACTGTGAATCAGCTACATACTTCTTGATTGCCAAGACACTTCATCCTGATCATCGCACAATGTTGATTGTAGTCATGCCTTGACCTAAACACTCCACAATTTGTTGCTTCTCAGCAGCCGACACATCCTTTTTCTTTCCCATTTTGGCAGAAAATGTAGGCTGCTTAATAATGTGAGAGAGCCTTCTTAAGTAGTCTTGCCTTTCATTGGACACACCTGCCAAACTAATTAGCACAGGTGTCTGCAATTGCTTACAGTGATATAAAGAGCCCTGACACACATCACCATCAATGAGTTTAACTGACAAACAAACAAATTCTTCCCTTATCACTCCTAAACACTTTTTGCATAATAATTTGGAACGCGGTGTACATGTGCTTTTCCACAAAACACCAGTGGTTCACGTAGTGAATCTTACAGTTCTAACTTGCCAACCGTGGTCTGTATGGAATTGTTCAATAAAGGGCCCAAAATTAAGATAACATAGATGGGAGAGGTCTCTATGAATAGGAATTCCTAAGTATTTGATACCCTGTGAGGGCCAGGCAAAGGGAAAGTTGGACTGGATGGAATCCTATATGGATTTAGGGAGGGAGACATCGAGGGCCTCAGACTTCGCTGCATTGATTTTAAAATTTTACCATGTAACAAAGTGATCTATTTCAGCCATAACAGCAGGGATGGATATATGTGATTGAGTGATATATACTAGGACATCATCAGCAAATAGAGAGCACTTGTACTCGGTGCCTCCCACCTCAATCCACCTAATATTGGGGTTATGGCGAATTGATGAGAGCAGGTGCTCCGTCACTAGGATGTATAAGAGAGGGGACAGAGGACATCCCTGCCTTGTCCCATTGGTGATTGTGAAAGGTGATGAAAATGTTCTGACGCACCCCCTGGGCCTTGGGACACCCGGAGCCGGACCCTTTTTGGTGGATGCTGGTGGTTGTAGTCTTCGTGGCGGCGATCCGGTTCCGTGGCTCAGGGCGGTCAAACCAGTGGCGGAACTATTTATGTGGTTTTGATGTTTAAATGTCCGACTACGCCACCCGTGGATTGCGGTCAGAGTGAACCGCCGCTACAGGGCAGACCGCTAAGGCTGGTGTTGTGGGTGCAGCAGAGCGTAGCATAACTCCCCACGGGAGGAGTATAGCCTCAGGGCAGTGTATGCGGAGGATGGGGGTGATGGTGCAGGGCAGCAGCAGTAACGACACGGAGTCAGTGATGCAGTTCAGGGCCTTTACTCACAGTTCTTATTATCCAGACCACGTCTGCAGGTAACGGCTGCCCACGTCGTACTGTGCTCACCAGGTGAGGGGCTCAGACAACTCCCAGATAACTTTGGAGCACTTCACAGGACCCCCTTTGTGTGTCCTTTGTCTGGCCTTTCTTACCAACACTTCTGTCCGGCTGCCTCGGGCCTCCTCTTGGTAAACTTGGCGCCAGTTTCCCTGACCCTATGTGGTGCCTTCCTAGCGGGTGGAGCAAGGGGCTGCGCCACATAAAATGTCAGAGCCTCCGGTTTCTAGCTGAGGGTCGTTTCCTGCCTCCACTAGTTCGGGGACCGGTCTCCCCCTTTGGCCTGACCCCTCCACGCAGGTGGATTCGGGCATGCGGTGGCGACTCGCCCGTCCGCACCCCTGGGATCCCTTCATTCCTCGTTCCTGGAGCCTTCTCCGCTCCTCTTCCTTCCTTCTCCCTCTTGCAGGCCTGGGCCTCTGTTACTAGGCCCGCCTCCGGAGCAGAGCTCATGCAGAGCCCCTGCTCCCTGCCACTTCTGCTCAGACTTCTCTGCACTGAACTAAGATGGTGCCCACCTTTTATACTCCCTTCTCAATGCACCCAGGAACTGCTTCCTCCCTGCTCCTGCACTGCAGGGTTCCCCTTCCTCAGTGTTCCCTCCCCCCACTCCAGCCAGGGACAGGGACTGTCGTGCCCATCTCAGGGGCATATTGGTCGCCCTGCCCCACGGCAATGTGGTGTAATGCATGCAGGTGTCGGGTCCTGATCCACACTCCATCCTTATCTGAGAGTGAGATATCACACCTCTGGGTGAGGTGCAATACGTCTGTAGCAACCGAGCCCTCGGTGCTACAGTTCCATTTATCTTCAGCCTAGGTGACGTATTGTGATACAGGGCCGTGATTTTGGCTATAAAAGGGTCCCCTAGACCCCTACCCCAAGCTTTTTAAGAGAATCATATATGGCGTGCCAGGAGACTCTATGGAATGCTTTCTCAGCATCCAACGAGAGTATCTACTTACAAATTTTTAACTGCATCTAGCCCAGGAAATACTTTGTGCCTAGTAGCAGTGTCTGCTAGTCAGTGGATTATCCCGGCTGTTAAGCAAGCTACACCACCTGTAGTTTGGACACTTAATTTTTTCAAAGGAAATGCTTCGGGACCACGGGATACTTAGTGAAGAGCATCAGGAGGCACCCCAAGGCATAGGGGCTGGGACTGGCACTAGGATGCCTTGCGGTGGACAGCCGAGCTCGATCCTTATAAAAGCTTTTTAACTGCAGCAGCTTTAGTGGACGCTACTGGAGCTGGAATTACGCGGCTGCTGGCATGAGACTTGCCCTCCAATAGATCCTTGTAAATGGATTTAAAGTGTATTCATTCAAATTAGAGGGACAATTTAAATTAAAAAGCTTAGAGCTGCCTCCACCACAGGGGGGCTCTCTCGACCCACCAGCGGACAGGCACCAGTATTGGGAGAGGGGGGCTGGCCGTCAGGGTTCACCGCGGCTCTGGCACAAACCCGGCGACACGGAGGTGGCACGGGCAGGAGCGGACTGGCCATCTCGGCTTCTCACTTTTTGGATTTTAGAAGGGCATGACATGCCTATATCTGTGTCTCCCCCTCCTTTTACTCCTCCACCTCTTTTCTTTTCGCATGACTATATGTACTTGTCACTTTTCCATGTGTTAGTTGTGTCTTCTGAGCAGTTTGTCAGCTTTTGGACACCTTTGAAGGTGTTTTCTATGTGTTTCTATGTGTTTTTGTTTGCCTGCCATTGGTTTTAACGGTGTTCGAAGGTGTTCGACGAACAGTTCGACGAACAGTTCGGCGAACACACGGGTGTTCGACGAACCGAACCGAACTCGAACACTACGGGGGTGGCTCAACACTAGTCGAGACCCTGGTGGGAGAAAGCCGTGAGGCCGATTCTGCTGGGGAGGGGACTAGCAGGGGTGGGGGAGCTGAGGGGCCAGGGAAGAAAAGCAATAAAAAGATGCCTGCCCAGCTGAGGCGTCTAGACAAGCGCAGACAGTAAGGGGAGCGAGGAGTAGAGATGAGCGTTGTTCTACTCGAACTGTTCGCCAATCTCAAATTCGAGCTGTTTTGGGCGGTGTTCGAGCCGGTCGGCGAACACGAACAATTTGAGAAAAATTCGGCTGTTCGAGGTTATGTTCGATAACTGTTCGTGCACCAAAATCATAACTGGATTTTTTCTCAGTAATGATGAAAATTAATGTTAATACGCAGTTTGAGTGTACAGCGGGGCGGGGGGAGGGGCAGGGGATGGATCTCTGCAGGAACAATGAAGATCTCCATTTTTTTTTCTCTTTCCCGCATTTGCAGTGGGGAGGTGCAATCTGTCAGCCTATCAGCAGCGCACACACGGAGCGAAGTGCTTTTTTTCACACAAGCAAGGGCATGTGTGATTGGCAGTGTATGTCACATGTCCTTGCCCTATAAGACCAAGCCATTTTCCCCGTCGCCACCATTTTCTCACTGCTGCAGCTGCGTGTTAGACGGCACCGCTGTTGCTGTGTGCGCTATACCTTGTTAATTTCAAGCCAATTTTCGCACAAATATACAGATAGCTTGGGAGTAGGGAATAGTTGTGATTGCAGTCCTTTTAAGGACTAGGTTACAGCATTTCCTACGACTTTTATCAGGCAGGTCTGTGCTCTTAAATAGATAGGTTGTGGGAGTAAAGACTAATTGTAATTGGAGTCCTTTTCAGGACTAGGTTACATCAGTTCCTATCAGTTTTTGCCAGGCAGGTCTGTGCCAGTGCTGTGCAAGTTTTTTTCACAGCATTTGGCTGAATCTAGCAAAGCTAATCCTTTTTGGCCTATTGCAGAGTGTGTTAGTCAGTGGACTAGCCTATCTGTGTTGCAAGATATACCACCTGTGTATAGAATACCAATTTTTTTACTGCACCTAGTGAAGTAAAATCTTTTGGGCATAGCATCATTCTATTAGTCCATCTATACTGACCTCCATCAGGTTGCAAATTGAATATAATTTTTTTCTGCATCTAGCTCTGAAAAAATATTTGGGCTTCTAGCGGTGTGTGGGACTTGGTCTATTAGTCCATCTATACTGACCTCCATCAGGCTGCAAATTAAAAATAATTTTTTTCTGCATCTAGCTCTGAAAAAATATTTGGGCTTCTAGCAGTGTGTGGGACTTGGTCTATTAGTCCATCTATACTGACCTCCATCAGGTTGCAAATTAAAAATAATTTTTTTCTTCATTTATCTCTGAAAAAATATTTGGGCTTCTAGCAGCGTGTGGGACTTGTTCTATTAGTCCATCTATACTGACCTCCATCAGGTTGCAAATTAAAAATAATTTTTTTCTGCATCTAGCTCTGAAAAAATATTTGGGCTTTTAGCGGTGTGTGGGACTTGGTCTATTAGTCCATCTATACTGACCTCCATCAGGTTGCAAATTAAAAATAATTTTTTTCTGCATCTAGCTCTGAAAAAATATTTGGGCTTCTAGCAGTGTGTGGGACTTGGTCTATTAGTCCATCTATACTGACCTCCATCAGGTTGCAAATTGAATAAAAAAAATTTCTGCATCTAGCTCTGAAAAAATATTTGGGCTTCTAGCGGTGTGTGGGACTTGGTCTATTAGTCCATCTATACTGACCTCCATCAGGTTGCAAATTAAAAATAATTTTTTTCTGCATCTAACCCAGCCAATAGTTTTGGCCTAATACCACAGTTTGGCCACTCAGCTCTGCTCGGTTACCATCCATTGTTTTTTTGTGCAAACAACTCCAGAGTTGTGAATTAGTTAACCACCAAAATGAGTGGAAAAAGGCCTGCTGCTGGTGGAAAGGGGAATAGGCGTGTTGGGAAGGGGAAAAAAGGTTGTGTCCGTGGGGTAGGTGCAGAAGAAAGACTATCTTCCAGCCAAACTAAAATGTCTACTTCTTTTAGCGGACAATGTGATAAGATCCCTTTCTTACGGCCACGCCAATCGCTACAAATTCCAGATGAGGCACAAAAACAGCAGGTGCTTCAACGGATATCAAGTGCTCCTTTAAGTGGGCTCTCCTCCACATCAACTTCAACATCACAAATACTCCAGTCCTCAAAGGTGTCACCCAAATCGCACTTGCTTCCTCACAGCTCCCAAATCTCCAGCTGCCCGTCTGAGTATGAGGTAGAACAGATGGTTGAGTCTGCAGAGCTGTTTACTCATACTATAGCCTGGGAATCAGAGGTCGACTCCAGCGCTTCTGTGAATCCAGACGAGGAAATGATCTGCACTGATGCCCAGAATCTTTATGAGTCGGATCCAGGACCAGACGCAGAAGGTTCTGACCATAATGTAGACCCTCATTCCCAAACTGTAACTCCTGTTGGTGGAGACAATGAGGAAGACGATGATAAGACTCAAATACCTGATTGGAGCGACAACTTTAGTTTTTTGTCAGGGCAGGAACAGGTTGGCTCTGAGGACGACGGGTGTGATAACGCACAGGGTGATGATGATGAGGTCGGAGATCCCACTTACTGTCAACCCACAGTCAGCCAAGAGATGAGGTCAGCAGAGGAGGTGGAGGAAGATGCTAGTGACGACGAGGTCAGGTTGCGCCTTCCTGGACAGAGACGTAGTACTGGAAGCACGTCAACAACTGCATCCTCAAACACAACTCTGCCTCTCACCACAAGTCGTGGTGGCTCTTCAGGTCGCATGGGTGCTAAGCCTTGCATAGCCTGGGCATTTTTTCAGATCGATAAAGATGACCCAACTCGTGTTATCTGTAACATTTGTCAGCAAAAGCTAAGTAGAGGCCAAAAAATACATGGTTTGAGTACTTCATGCATGAACCGGCACATGGACATGAAGCATAAGTTGCAGTGGGAAGCTCAGTGTGCTACAATGCGGTCTAGCCGGCCGGGCCAACCACCGTCTGCCATATCTTGTGCATCCGCGGCCTCTTCATCCTCTGTGACTGGGGGGACAGCAGTCACACCTGTTTTGGGGCGCAGACCTGCCACCTCTTTACCCGCAACAGCCAGCGTGATTGGCAGGTCATCATTTTCTTTGGAGGTGGTAACACCAGCTGGTCTTGAGCGCTGTCCGACATCGATAGCACCACCTTTGGATCAAGGCAACCTAACATGTCCGCCTGCATCTTCCTCACAGACCGGCAGTTTGCCGGGGACACCCTTATCAACCCCGTCTAAGCACAATAGCCAGCCCTCGGTCCCTCAGATGTGGACAAGTAAAAGACCATTTCCTCCTAGCCATGAGAAAGCTAAGAAGTTGAATTTCACCATCTGCAAGCTCTTGGCTACAGAAATGCTGCCTTTCCGCCTGGTGGACACAGAGGATTTTCGAGACCTTATGTCCGTCGCAGTGCCCCAGTACCAGATGCCCAGTCGGCACTACTTCTCAAAGAAAGGTGTGCCTAGGCTCCACCAGCATGTCGCACACAACATCACCGCTTCTTTGAGAAACTCTGCATTTCACCACAGACACTTGGACGAGTAGGCATGGACAGGGGCGTTACATGTCGCTGACTGGGCACTGGGTAACTATGGTGACAGCAGGACAAGGGGCTGCTGTCCAAGTCTTGCCGTTCCCACGAGTTGTGCGTCAATCCTCTTTATGTCATTTTTCCTCCACTGCTTCTGCCTCCTCAACCTCCTCTCGGTCTTCCACCTGCACCCAAAGCCTGTCTGGTCATGCCACAAGCTTTCTAACTGCGCAGAAGGGATCCTGCACACCTCCTTACTATGCTGGCAGTAGGGCTCAACGTCATCAGGCGGTTTTTACATTGAAATGTCTGGGAAATGTGAGTCACACAGCTGAGGAGTTGTGGTCAGCTCTGGAGAACCAATTTCATGAATGGTTGTCTCCACTGGACCTGAAACCAGGGAAGGCCGTGTGCGACAATGCTGCAAACCTGGGTGCGGCCCTTCGCCGGGGCAATGTCACACACGTGCCTTGTATGGCTCACGTGTTGAACCTGGTTGTCCAGCAATTTTTAGCCCACTATCCCAGACTAGATGGCCTTCTGCAGAGGGCACGGTCGCTGTGTGCTCACTTCCGCCGTTCGCATCCCGCAGCTCAGCGACTTACATCTCTACAGAAGTCGTTGGGCCTGCCACTTCACCGGCTAAAATGCGATGTGCCTACCCGGTGGAATTCAACTCTGCACATGTTGCAGCGACTGTGGCAGCACCGACAAGCCCTGGTGCAATACGTTCTGACGTATAGCCTGGGCCAACGAGATTCAGAGGTGGGGCAAATCACGCTGGAGGAGTGGTCTCAGATCAGGGACCTATGCACCCTTCTGCACAGTTTTGAAATGGCGACGAAGATGTTTAGTGCTGACGATGCCATTATCAGCATGACTATTCCGGTGATTTACATGCTGGAGCACATGTTAAACAGAATTCGGAGTCAGGTGGTGGCACAAGAGGAGGTGGAGGAAGTAGAGGAGGAGGAGTTGTATGCGGAAGGGCTAACATCTGCAAGGTCCAGACGGTCGGCAGCACCAGGGCGGCAGGCATGTGAGGGTGGGGGAGATGATTTTACCAGGGCGCATGGTAGCAGCCAAACTAGTGAGGAAGGTGCAGGAGCCCAGGAAGAAGTGGAGGACGAACTGATGGAAGACTCATCAGATGAGGGAGACCTTGATCACATTTCTGTTGTGCGAGGTTGGGGGGAGAGGACAGAGGAAGGAAGCATGATTGTTACCTCGCCACCAACACAACAGGGACTTGGTGCTCCTGGATGCGCAACACACATGAGTGCCTTCTTGCTGCACTACCTGCAACATGACCCTCGAATTGTGAGAATTAGAAATAATCCTGACTACTGGGTTGCCACACTGTTAGATCCCCGGTACAAAAGTAAATTTGCAGAAATTATTCCTGCCATAGAAAGGGATGCACGCATGCAGGAGTATCAGCAGAGACTGTTGCAGAATCTTACATGTGCTTTTCCACAAAATACCAGTGGTGCACGTAGTGAATCTCACAGTTCCAACTTGCCAACCGTGGGACCGTCAAGTGTTCAGCACTCAAACCGTAACAGAACCACAGTATCTGCTGGTAACATCAATTTTGCGGAATCATTTCACCACTTTTTTAGCCCATCCTTTGCAAGGCCACAGGAGACAAGAAGTCTGACACATAGTCAACGCCTAGAGACGATGGTACAGGAGTATCTCCAAGTAAACATTGAAGCCACGACTGTGTCACTGGACCCTTGCTCTTTTTGGGCTTCCAATCTGGATAAATGGCCGGAGCTAGCCACTTACGCCTTGGAGATCTTGTCATGCCCCGCAGCCAGCGTTCTGTCTGAACGTGTGTTCAGCGCTGCTGGTGGTGTGCTGACAGATAAGCGCACGCGGCTCTCCACTGATAATGTAGACAGACTCACGTTCATAAAGATGAACAAATCATGGATCCGAAACGACTTTTCTACCCCTGTGTCATCCTGGGGAGAGTAAAAGCTTGATGATTGGTTAAAATCACCCTACCAACCGTTTTAAGCTTTCAAATTACTAATCATGTTTATCTGTATCTTGACTGGAAAATAATTTGGGCTTTGTAGCAGTGTGCAGCACTGATCCTATTAGGCCATCTATAATAAGCTTCACCAGATTTAAAATTAAAAATAATTTTTAGCTGCATCTAGCCCGGAAAATAATTTTGGGGCTCCGAGATGCGCAAGACACATAAGTGCCTTCTTGCTGCACTACCTGCAGCATGACCCTCATATTGTCAGAATTCGAAGTAATCATGACTACTGGGTTGCCACACTCTTAGATCCCCCAAACTTTTCGATCAACCTTTTCATTTTAATAAAGACCAAAAAAATGGTCATTTTTGAAATTATAAGCATTAGCAGGTTGTTAGAAACTGAAATCAAACAGTTTTCAACTCAAAACTTTATTCTAGGTGATGTTACATTTTCACATAGGACCCCTTGTTCGAAAGGAGCTTCTGAACTCTCTCGTCCATTGAATTTGTCAGGTTTTGGATGGTTTCTGCTTCAATTGTTTTGCATGAGGACAGAATACCCTCCCAGAGCTGTTGCTTAGATGTGAACTGCCTCCCGCCATCATAGACACTCCTTTTAATGATGCTCCAAAGGTTCTGAATGGGGTAGAGGTCAGGGGAGCATGGGGGTCACACCATAAGTTTGTCCCCTTTTATGCCCATATCAGCCAGAGATGCAGATGTTTTATGTGCAGCATGAGATGGTGCATTATCATGCAGAAAAATGATCTTGCTGTGAAATACACGGTTCTTCTTCTTGAACCATGGCAGGAAGTGCTGTTTGAGAAAATCCACATACATTATGGAGTTCATCTTTAGCGCCTTCAGGGATCCTAAAGGGGCCGACAATCTCTCTCCCCATGATTCCAGCCCAAAACATTACTCCACCTCCTCCTTGTTGGCGCTGTAGCCGTGTTTGCGTGGGGTGTCCATCAACCAGCCATCCTCCACTCCATTCATCTGGACCATCGAGCGCTGCACGGCACTCATCCGTGAACAAAACAGTTTTGAAATCAGTCTTCATGTAATGTTTGGCCCACTGGAGCTGTTTCTGCTTGTGTGAAGTGAATAGAGGAGGTCGACAGGATGGCGTATGCACAGCTGCAAACCTCTGAAGGACCCTGCATCTTGTTGTTCAGGGGACGTTGGAGGCACAAGCAGCTTCAAAAACTTGTCTGCTGCTATGACAAGGCTTTTTTGCCGCTGCTCTTTCAACCTGACGTAATTGCCTGTAGGAAAGAGTCCTCAATTTGCCCTTATCAGCACGCACACGTGTGTACTGTGAATCAGCTACATACTTCTTGATTGCCAAGACACTTCATCCTGATCATCGCACAATGTTGATTGTAGTCATGCCTTGACCTAAACACTCCACAATTTGTTGCTTCTCAGCAGCCGACACATCCTTTTTCTTTCCCATTTTGGCAGAAAATGTAGGCTGCTTAATAATGTGAGAGAGCCTTCTTAAGTAGTCTTGCCTTTCATTGGACACACCTGCCAAACTAATTAGCACAGGTGTCTGCAATTGCTTACAGTGATATAAAGAGCCCTGACACACATCACCATCAATGAGTTTAACTGACAAACAAACAAATTCTTCCCTTATCACTCCTAAACACTTTTTGCATAATAATTTGGAACGCGGTGTACATGTGCTTTTCCACAAAACACCAGTGGTTCACGTAGTGAATCTTACAGTTCTAACTTGCCAACCGTGGTCTGTATGGAATTGTTCAATAAAGGGCCCAAAATTAAGATAACATAGATGGGAGAGGTCTCTATGAATAGGAATTCCTAAGTATTTGATACCCTGTGAGGGCCAGGCAAAGGGAAAGTTGGACTGGATGGAATCCTATATGGATTTAGGGAGGGAGACATCGAGGGCCTCAGACTTCGCTGCATTGATTTTAAAATTTTACCATGTAACAAAGTGATCTATTTCAGCCATAACAGCAGGGATGGATATATGTGATTGAGTGATATATACTAGGACATCATCAGCAAATAGAGAGCACTTGTACTCGGTGCCTCCCACCTCAATCCACCTAATATTGGGGTTATGGCGAATTGATGAGAGCAGGTGCTCCGTCACTAGGATGTATAAGAGAGGGGACAGAGGACATCCCTGCCTTGTCCCATTGGTGATTGTGAAAGGTGATGAAAATGTTCTGACGCACCCCCTGGGCCTTGGGACACCCGGAGCCGGACCCTTTTTGGTGGATGCTGGTGGTTGTAGTCTTCGTGGCGGCGATCCGGTTCCGTGGCTCAGGGCGGTCAAACCAGTGGCGGAACTATTTATGTGGTTTTGATGTTTAAATGTCCGACTACGCCACCCGTGGATTGCGGTCAGAGTGAACCGCCGCTACAGGGCAGACCGCTAAGGCTGGTGTTGTGGGTGCAGCAGAGCGTAGCATAACTCCCCACGGGAGGAGTATAGCCTCAGGGCAGTGTATGCGGAGGATGGGGGTGATGGTGCAGGGCAGCAGCAGTAACGACACGGAGTCAGTGATGCAGTTCAGGGCCTTTACTCACAGTTCTTATTATCCAGACCACGTCTGCAGGTAACGGCTGCCCACGTCGTACTGTGCTCACCAGGTGAGGGGCTCAGACAACTCCCAGATAACTTTGGAGCGCTTCACAGGACCCCCTTTGTGTGTCCTTTGTCTGGCCTTTCTTACCAACACTTCTGTCCGGCTGCCTCGGGCCTCCTCTTGGTAAACTTGGCGCCAGTTTCCCTGACCCTATGTGGTGCCTTCCTAGCGGGTGGAGCAAGGGGCTGCGCCACATAAAATGTCAGAGCCTCCGGTTTCTAGCTGAGGGTCGTTTCCTGCCTCCACTAGTTCGGGGACCGGTCTCCCCCTTTGGCCTGACCCCTCCACGCAGGTGGATTCGGGCGTGCGGTGGCGACTCGCCCGTCCGCACCCCTGGGATCCCTTCATTCCTCTTTCCTGGAGCCTTCTCCGCTCCTCTTCCTTCCTTCTCCCTCTTGCAGGCCTGGGCCTCTGTTACTAGGCCCGCCTCCGGAGCAGAGCTCATGCAGAGCCCCTGCTCCCTGCCACTTCTGCTCAGACTTCTCTGCACTGAACTAAGATGGTGCCCACCTTTTATACTCCCTTCTCAATGCACCCAGGAACTGCTTCCTCACTGCTCCTGCACTGCAGGGTTCCCCTTCCTCAGTGTTCCCTCCCCCCACTCCAGCCAGGGACAGGGACTGTCGTGCCCATCTCAGGGGCATATTGGTCGCCCTGCCCCACGGCAATGTGGTGTAATGCATGCAGGTGTCGGGTCCTGATCCACACTCCATCCTTATCTGAGAGTGAGATATCACACCTCTGGGTGAGGTGCAATACGTCTGTAGCAACCGAGCCCTCGGTGCTACAGTTCCATTTATCTTCAGCCTAGGTGACGTATTGTGATACAGGGCCGTGATTTTGGCTATAAAAGGGTCCCCTAGACCCCTACCCCAAGCTTTTTAAGAGAATCATATATGGCGTGCCAGGAGACTCTATGGAATGCTTTCTCAGCATCCAACGAGAGTATCTACTTACAAATTTTTAACTGCATCTAGCCCAGGAAATACTTTGTGCCTAGTAGCAGTATCTGCTAGTCAGCGGATTATCCCGGCTGTTAAGCAAGCTACACCACCTGTAGTTTGGACACTTAATTTTTTCAAAGGAAATGCTTCGGGACCACGGGATACTTAGTGAAGAGCATCAGGAGGCACCCCAAGGCATAGGGGCTGGGACTGGCACTAGGATGCCTTGCGGTGGATAGCCGAGCTCGATCCTTATAAAAGCTTTTTAACTGCAGCAGCTTTAGTGGACACTACTGGAGCTGGAATTACGCGGCTGCTGGCATGAGACTTGCCCTCCAATAGATCCTTGTAAATGGATTTAAAGTGTATTCATTCAAATTAGAGGGACAATTTAAATTAAAAAGCTTAGAGCTGCCTCCACCACAGGGGGGCTCTCTCGACCCACCAGCGGACAGGCACCAGTATTGGGAGAGGGGGGCTGGCCGTCAGGGTTCACCGCGGCTCTGGCACAAACCCGGTGACACGGAGGTGGCACGGGCAGGAGCGGACTGGCCGTCTCGGCTTCTCACTTTTTGGATTTTAGAAGGGCATGACATGCCTATATCTGTGTCTCCCCCTCCTTTTACTCCTCCACCTCTTTTCTTTTCGCATGACTATATGTACTTGTCACTTTTCCATGTGTTAGTTGTGTCTTCTGAGCAGTTTGTCAGCTTTTGGACACCTTTGAAGGTGTTTTCTATCTGTTTCTATGTGTTTTTGTTTGCCTGCCATTGGTTTTAACGGTGTTCGAAGGTGTTCGACGAACAGTTCGACGAACAGTTCGGCGGACACACGGGTGTTCGACGAACCGAACCGAACTCGAACACTACGGGGGTGGCTCAACACTAGCGAGGAGAGCCACAGGATACTGGGGTGGCCCCTGTCCTGGATGCCAGTGTTGCTGCTGAGGCCCCGAGGGATGATGAGTTGGATGGGGAGGTCAGGAGGATCTGTGTCACCCTGGCCTGGATGCCACAAATGTATAATAAAGCTGTGTCTGAGAGCAAGGGGGAGGTTCTCTGGTCAAGGACCATTAGCATGCAGCACCTCCTGTCCCAGGCCAGTAGGGGGAGCAGGCTGCCCCTATAAAAGCTGGAACTGGGGGCAGGGTTAGAGGAGAACTGGACAACCTGTCTCTGAAGAAAGAGGTGTCCCAGAGCAGGGACAGACAGTTGTGTCGCAGCCTAAGAGGCCGTGTGGCAGTAGGAGAGCCACGAGCCAGGGAGAAGAGGCGAAGCAAGCCTGTCCTGGCAGATAGAGAAGCTAATCTACCGGACTTTGGTGTCCGAGGCTGTTAGGATTCCAAGTCCTACAGCAAATAACCAGTCTGCAGGGGACTGTATGTCCTTTGGCCTAAGAAGCCTAGAGGTTCCGCCACAGCAGAAGGGACCGGTGAAGCCGCACCAGGCCAAGAGTAAAAAAGGGACCCAAGTCGCCAGCCATACGGGCGAGAAGACACGGTGAGCTCAGGAATGTGGGCTATTACACCACGAGGAGGGAAATAGCCAGAGAGAGCGCAGAGAGCACGGTAGACCAACACCCTCACCCTGATCAGGGCCAGCTTCCCACTTGTTCTCAGACATCCAGGCCCCCTCCTAGCCGGGCCTGTTTTTGGGTCGTTTCACCTGTTCTAATAAAGACCCTGAACTGTTTAAGAGGCCTCCGTTTCCTGGCTATTGCTGTTGGAATCATCCCCTCCGTCATCCATTATATACTGCCCTGGGGCCATACTCCTCCCGTGGGGAGTTGTACTATTCAGTGCTGCACATTTACATCTGCCCTAGCGGTTTGCACTGCAGCGGCGGTTAGCCCTGACCGCAATCCACGGGTGGCGTAGTCGGACATTGCAAAACACATAGAAGACTGCCACTGGTCTGACCACCCTGAGCCACGGACCGGGTTGCCACCACTACCCCCATTATTGCCCTGTTGCCCGGATCCGAGTGTCCCACGGCCCAGGGGGCGAGTCAGATCCACAGGGAGAAAACTGCCTCTGCCTCAGAATCCTCCCATTATGAAAGTATGGATGAGGATAATAAGCGGTGTCTAGAGAACAAGCGTAAGCTCGGCACCAAAAAGAAGAGAAAGAAGGGAGATAAAACGTCTTCTCCCGCTCTGACCAAGGTACATAAGGAAGGTAAAACTGACTCCCCTCTAGTTGGTCTTTCTAACCAGTTCCAAGCCCTTGATAACATCTCTTCCTCAGAAGAGGAGGCTGAGGGTGAGGTTCCGGCTTACAGGGAGCGCCGAGTCTCCTTCTCCTGGGGATGCAAGGTCCTGGCCCAGAGTCCGGAGACGAGGACGAAAAAAGAAGGAAAAGTGTGGGAATGGACACGTCTGTATCATTGAAGAGGGGGAAGGATTCCTCCTCTGAGGCAGAGGATAAGGGGAGTGGGAAGAAGAAAGCCATCTAACTCAATCACCAATGTTGGCGGTACCCACTCCGTTGACGCTGGCGTCCATTAATGTCGCCAGCATTAAGTCAAATACGGCTAGATTTGCGGCCTTTGATTTTCTCAGCCGGGTTGAAGCTGACATTTTCTTTTTGCAAGAGACCAGGCTGCCAAATATGGCAGAGGTGTTTATAGCTAAGAGGGAGTGGAGACTCGGGCCCTCCTATTGGTCTCTTGCGGCCGAGTGGCGGTCCTTTTTACCGCACCGGTAGAATGCCGACAGGTTATTGAGTTAGAAATGGGGAGGTGCCTGATATTAGATGTCCTCATGAAGGGACAGGAGCTTCGGCTCATTAACATCTATGGTCCCCAATCTAAGTGGGACCGGAAGTGTCTCTTTATGAGGATCAAGCCCTACCTTTTTACGAGTCGGCAGGTCGTTTTTGGAGGGGACTTCAACACTGTCACGAGGCCCCGGGAGAGAGGAGGTTCTAGAGACAAGCTGACTTATGATAGCGTCGCCCTTAATAGTATAGCTAGTGAGGCTCGCCTGGTGGATGTCCACATCCGGCACACCGCAGGCCACGAGGGGTTCGCCTATCACAGAGGTAACTGTAGGTCCAGGATAGACAGGTTTTATTTAAAGGAGGAAGCCATCTCTTCAGCAGTATCTGTTGTTGAGGTGGAGTTCTCCGATCACTGTATGATTTTGTTTTCCCTGAATGTTACAGAGACCCCCCGGATGGGAAGAGGCTTTTGGAGGCTCAATTCGTCTCTCTTGGAAGAAGCGGAGATAAGAAAGTCCTTTGAGGATTTTCTTCAGAGCCAGGTACCCTTACTGGATCTTTGTAGTAGTAAGTCAGAGTGGTGGGAGATGTTTAAGAAAAGGGTGGCGAGATTCTTCCGCCAGCTCTCGAGCCTCAGGAGCCTGGACAGGTACCGCCTGTATCAGGGACTGAGGAGGAAACTCGAACATCTTGTCTCAACTGGAGGTAGCCGCGAGGAGATCTCCAGAGTGAAATCTTTGCTAATGAGGTGTCAGTATGATAGACACGCATCTTTGGTTTTTGAGAGGGATTATGGGAAGTACTGCTCGCCCGACCCTTACAGAAACTGCAAGATGTCAGTGAATAATAAAGTTGTTGCAGGACTGGTTGACTCTGTGGGTTCCCTGAAAAGATCCAGATCAGGGATCCTGGAGGTCGTCAGATCCTTCTACTCGCACCTCTTGGGGAAGAGGGATCTGGATTGGGATGAGATGTCGGCTTTTCTGTCAGAAGCCGTCCCCGAACCAAGGGTAGACCCCTCTCTTGGCGTTTTGACAGAGATGATCAGGGAAGAGGAAGTTAAGTTGGCGATTGAAGGGCTTGCCCTAAAGAAATCTCCCGGTCCAGATGGCTTAACATCTGAATTCTATAAGACATTTAAGGACGTCTTGGTTCCCCTCTTGACTGAGGTATTCAATGAGTGTCTTTCCTCGGGCACTCTGCCAAAGTCAATGAGGTGGTCTGCCCTGATCATCTTGTCAAAGGGTAAGGACCCATTTTGCATTGAGAATTGGCGTCCCATAGTGCTTCTCAATGCAGACAGGAAGGTTTTGGCAAAGGTGCTGTTTAATCGGCTGGTGAAATTTGTGCCCCGACTCTATTCGTGAGCCCAGCATTTCTCTGTTTCGGGCCGCAGTACAATTAGTGCTGTACTCTGTGTCCGAGAGGCAGTGGAGCAGGGTAGGGCTGGCCACTGGAAGGGGTACATGCTGTCATTGGACCAGGCAAAAGCGTTTGATCGGGTTAACCATGAGTACCTCTGGTCTGTCCTTCTGAGGTATGGCCTGCCAGGGGGGTTTGTTGATTGGCTTAAGACCTTGTACGCTGGGGCAGAGAGTTTCCCGCTTGTGAACGGTTGGATTGGCAGCTCTTTTGAGTTTGGGTGTGGTGTTCACCAGGGTTGTCCCTTGAGCCCGCTGCTGTACGTCTTTGCGATTGACCCGCTTCTTAGGAGGGTGGAGCGTGGACTGTTGGCTGGGATCGGGATGGACCAGGCAGCACCAGAAGCCACTCTGAGAGTGGTGGCGTATGCCGATGACGTCACCGTTTTTGTTTCCTCTGATGGGGAGGCAGAATGGCTGATGTCAGAGGTAAATCGCTACTCGGAGGCATCCAGGTCCAAGATCAACCGGGATAAGTGTGAGAGTCTCTGGTTGGGAGGAGGAGATCCTGGTTTTGATCTCCCAGACACCCTTCCAGGACCCAAAGTCTCTGCAAAAGTTCTTGGCATCGAATTTGGCCAGGGGGATTACCCCAAACAAAATTGGGACAGCAGGCTAGAGATCGCCACTCAGAAGGTGAACCAATGGAAGGGTTGGTCTTTGACCCTAAGGGAAAGGATAAACCTGTTCAAAACTTACCTGCTCCCTTTGCTGATCTATCTGGGCAGTGTGTGCATCTTGCTGGAGCCTCTCTGGACTCGGGTCTACAGTTTGTTCTTCCAACTGTTATGGGGGAATAGACTGAACCTGGTCAAGAGGGAGGTTACTTACCGTACGAGGAGACTAGGAGGGTTGGGTATGGTCAACCCTGTGGTATTACTTGTGAATACCTTCATTAATATCAATATTGCAAACCTCTGGAAAGAGAGGGCTCCTCCGTGGGTATTCTCCTGTAGGGGATGGTTTCAGCCTTTCTTCCAGGAATGGGAGACAGGAGGGCAAGTGAAGGATCTACGCACACCGCATGGACATGTCCCGGCTTACGCTACCGTGGTTCTGAAGGTAATTCGCCGGTGGGGTCTGGGAATGTGGGATGTCAGGACTCTGCCAAGGAAGCTCCTTGACAAAAGGGTTCTGTTGACCCTTTTTCAGAGGCCTCTGGCGCTCAGAGATTGCCCAAGTCGGGATCTTGGGGTGGGTCTGCATCTTTTGAATTCTATCAGGATCCCCTCGAAGTTTTGGGACTTGGCTTGGCGCTGCTTCCATGGGAAACTGTGTGTGAGGGACAATCTGAAGTGTAGGAGCTCTGAGGACAGGAACTGTCCTCGGAAGCATTGTGGTACCATGCTTGAAAGCATGGACCACTTCCTGCTTCGTTGTCCCTTTAACACAGAGGTGTACAACAGGGTGGGCGCCTCCATTGGCTGGCCCCGGCTGGCCGGTCTCTCTTATGCGGAATGGGCCTATGGAGCGTTCGGGGACCTGGGTGGTCGGGACGGCTGCACCTTATTTCTAGTTAGCGCAGTGGTTAGGTATCACACGTGGAACACACAGTGCTTAGTATCGACGCAACGGAAAATCCTCCCAGTGGACGATGTGTTTAAGACCATACTCGGTGACCTGGTGAAGGTGCGTTCTCTGGAGTATGAGAGACTGGGTACACGGAGGGCCGCTCTCCTCTGAAGGGGCTTTTCTTTTAGTGTGCCCTAGTCTGGTCATCTCCTCTCCTGGTGGTGGGCTGCTGCTGACACCATAGATTCTTGTTTTGTTTTGATCAGTAGACAGTGATGTAGGGCTTTGTCAGTTGTGGTTATTGTATTGTTTGTTATTGTATTGTTTGTTTCTGTATATATTGTATATATGGGTTTGGGTGTAGGTGTTAGGTAGGTGGGTTCATCTTGAGGGACACTGGTTATTTGGGGGAAAAACTGGCACTGCCTGATCTGGCCTATGGACGTTGGACATGGACTGAGGCATGAGATGCAGGACCAGCTCTCAGGTCAGTGCCGGGGTTGGGAATGGTGGGCTTGAGTGTGGGGTGCGCTTGAGTGTGGGGTATTTTGTTTTGTTTTGTATATATTTATATAGTTAGTATTTATTTTATAAAAAAAAAAGTGTATATATTAGTTTGTATATAATTTTGTCAGCTATGGTTTATTTTACTTATTATATTATTATTTGTTTGGTAACTGGACCAGATGTCACAGTGTAAGTAGTTATTATTCTGTATATATTTATAATATGTGTGTGAGGGGAGAGGGAGCGGCTGGACCAGTTCATTACATTGTTTATTTTGTGGTTGTTAATTTTGTTATGTTTCAGTTATTATTATTGTTATGTTTTTCATTTTTATAATAAAAAGATCTAAAGGATCAGTAATGTAATGTATGTACACAGTGACTGCACCAGCAGAATAGTGAGTGCAGCTCTGGAGTATAATACAGGAGGTAACTCAGGATCAGTACAGGATAAGTAATGTAATGCATGTACACATTGACTGCACCAGCAGAATAGTGAGTGCAGCTCTGGAGTATAATACAGGATGTAACTCAGGATCAGTAATGTAATGTATATACACGGTGACTGCACCAGTAGAATAGTGAGTGCAGCTCTGGAGTATAATACAGGATGTAACTCAGGATCAGTACAGAATAAGTAATGTATTGTATGTATACAATGACTCCACCAGCAGAATAGTGAGTTCAGCTCTGGAGTATAATACAGGATGTAACTCAAGATCAGTACAGGATCAGTAATGTAATGTATGTATACAGTGACTCCACCGGCAGAATAGTGAGTGCAGCTCTGGAGTATAATACAGGATGTAACTCAGGATCAGTACAGGATAAGTAATGTAATGTATGTACTCAGTGACTCCACCTGCAGAATAGTGAGTGCAGCTCTGGAGTATAATACAGGATGTAACTCAGGATCAGTACAGGATAAGTAATGTATGTACACAGTGACTCCACCAGCAGAATAGTGAGTGCAGCTCTGGAGTATAATATAGGATGTAATTCAGGATCAGTACAGGATAAGTAATGTAATGTATGTACACAGTGACTCCACCAGCAGAATAGTGAGTGCAGCTCTGGAGTATAATATAGGATGTAACTCAGGATCAGTACAGGATAAGTAATGTAATGCGTGTACACAGTGACTCCACAAGCAGAATAGTGAGTGCAGCTCTGGAGTATAATACAGGATGTAACTCAGGATCAGTACAGGATAAGTAATTTAATGTATATACACAGTGACTCCACCAGCAGAATAGTGAGTGCAGCTCTGGAGTATAATACAGGAGGTAACTCAGGATCAGTACAGGATAAGTAATGTAATGTATCTACACAGTGACTGCACCAGCAGAATAGTGAGTGCAGCTCTGGAGTATAATACAGGATGTGTCTCAGGATCAGTACAGGATCAGTAATGTAATGTATGTACACAGTGACTCCACCAGCAGAATAGTGAGTGCAGCTCAGGAGTTTAATACAGGATGTAACTCAGGATCAGTACAGGATAAGTAATGTAATGTATGTTCACAGTGACTACACCAGCAGAATAGTGAGTGCAGCTCTGGGGTATAATACAGGATGTAACTCAGGATCAGTACAGGATAAGTAATGTAATGTATGTACACAGTGACTGCACCAGCAGAATAGTGAGTGCAGCTCTGGAGTATAATACAGGATGTAACTCAGGATCAGTACAGGATAAGTAATGTAATGTATGTACACAGTGACTCCACCAGCAGAATAGTGAGTGCAGCTCTGGAGTATAATACAGGATGTAACTCAGGATCAGTACAGGATAAGTAATGTAATGTATGTACACAGTGACTCCACCAGCAGAATAGTGAGTGCAGCTCTGGAGTATAATACAGGAGGTAACTCAGGATCAGTACAGGATAAGTAATGTAATGCATGTATTGTTACAGCCTATGGTGAAATGAATGGAGTCGGACTGGGAGTCTTTTTCGCCTGATCATGGGCATCGTCAATAGACTTTAATCCGGCATGGTGCACTACACGTATCTGTGTGGCTGGCTCCTTATACAGCACAAGACTTATTTGTGTTCACCAGCCCCAAAGATGGTCGGTGTGTGAGTGATTGTTCATCAGTATTTTGTACCTGTGATCCCCCCACCCACATCACTGGGGCTGTCTGCATCCCGCAGTATATTGGTATTGTCACCAAATAATTATGGATCCTCAGATCTTCCAGAAGAAATGACATGTTCTCCCTCCTTGTGGAAATGTTGATGGCACCATATGGGGTTGCCGTCTTCTTCTGGATGGACAATGTTGTGTTTAGGTCTGGGGGACTTCCTCCAGATAAGTGAGCTGTGACGTTTTGCCTTTACTGCTCAAAATAACTATACACAGCACCTTTAAGAAGATCGCCTGAAGCCGGGTGTATAATAATAAGACATCGATGTTATCTGCAGCGTGAACTTAACACAGCTTTCGCCAATTTGGTTTTCTAGCTGTTCAGATTGTTTCTGAGATGTAACAACTTTGCCAACAATCAGCAGAGATATCTAATAAAGCACTAATAGATATCAAAGTGAAGGTGAAAATCAGCGACATATAGTCAGTGACTGCAGCAGGTTAATAGTGATGTGCAGTACCTGCTCTCGGCACTAGGGGGAGTGCATGAATTCACAATGTATAAAGCCCATGGCTAATAAATATCTATATGTATCACTGGGTATGATGGCAACAATGGAGCTATTCTCATACGCAATTATAAAAGTGATAAAACCTATCTGGATAAATATCTAGAAAATTATTACCATAGTTTTACTTTTTTAATTTTATGAAATACATATTTCATATTAAATATTCGTCACTTCATGCCTCAGCAAATAAAACAGTAAAACACATTGCACATACAGACATGTGAACACTGAGAAACTTACCTCTATTTAGAAGAATGATATAACTACCATAATACTGCTCCTATGTACAAGAATATAACTACTATAATACTGCGCCTATGTACAAGAATATAACTACTATAATACTGCCCCTATGTGCAAGAATATAACTACTATAATACTGCCTCCATGTACAAGAATATAACTACTATAATACTGCTCCTATGTACAAGAATATAACTACTATAATACTGCGCCTATGTACAAGAATATAACTACTATAATACTGCCTCCATGTACAAGAATATAACTACTATAATACTGCTCCTATGTACAAGAATATAACTACTATAATACTGTCCCTATGTACAAGAATATAACTACTATAATACTGCTCCTATGTACAAGAATATAACTACTATAATACTGCCCCTATATGCAAGAATATAACTTCTATAATACTGCCCATATGTACAAGAATATAACTACTACAATATTGATCCTATGTACAAGAATATAATTACTTTAATACTCCCTATGTACAAGAATATAACTACTATAATACTGCCCCTATATACAAGAATATAACTACTATAATACTGCCCCCTATATACAATAATATAACTGCTATAATACTGCTCCTATCTACAAGAATATAACTACTATAATACTTCCTATGTACAAGAACATAACTACTATAACACTGCCCCTATGTACAAGAATATAACTGCTATAATACTTCCTGTGTACAAGAATATAACTATTATAATACTGCTCCTATATACAAGAATATAACTACTATAATACTGCCCCTATATACAATAATAAAACTACTATAATACTGCTCCTATGTACAAGAATATAACTACTATAATACTGCACCTATGTACAAGAATATAACTACTATAATACTGTCCCTATGTACAAGAATATAACTACTATAATACTGCCCCTATATACAATAATAAAACTACTATAATACTGCTCTTATGTACAAGAATATAACTACTATAATACTGCACCTATGTACAAGAATATAACTACTATAATACTGCCCCTATGTATAAGAATATAACTACTATAATACTGTTCCCTATGTATATGAATATAACTACTATAATACTGCCCCTATGTACAAGAATATAACTACTATTATACTGCCCCTATGTAAAAGAATATAACTACTAAAAAACTTCTCCTATGTACAAGAATATAACTTCTATAATACTGCCCCCTATGCACAAGAATATAACTACCATAATACTACCCCTATGTACAAGATTATAACTACTATAATACTGCCCCTATGTACAAGAATATAACTACTATAATGCTGCCCTTATGTACAAGAATATAACTACTATAATACTGCCCCTATGTACAAGAATATAACTACTATAATACTGCCCCTATGTACAAGAATATAACTACTATAATACTGTTCCTATTTACAAGAATATAACTACTATAATACTGCCCCTATGTACAGGAATATAACTACTATAATACTGCCCCTATGTACAAGAATATAACTACTATAATACTGTTCCTATGTACAAGAATACAGCTACTATAATACTGCCCTTATGTACAAGAATATAACTACTATAATACTGCTCCTATGTACAAGAATATAGCTACTATAATACTGCTCCTATGTACAAGAATATAACTACTATCATACTGCCCCTATGTACAAGAATATAACTACTATAATACTGCCCCAGTGTACAAGAATATAACTGCTATAATACTGCTCCCTATGTACAAGAATATAACTACTATAATACTGCCCCCTATGTACAAGAATATAACTACTATAATACTGCCCCCTATGTACAATAATATAACTACTATAATACTGCTCCTATATACAAGAATATAACTACTACAATATTGATCCTGTGTACAAGAATATAACTACTTTAATACTCCCTATGTACAAGAATATAACTACTATAATACTGCCCCTATATACAAAAATATAACTACTATAATACTGCCCCCTATATACAATAATATAACTGCTATAATACTGCTCCTATCTACAAGAATATAGCTACTATAATACTTCCTATGTACAAGAACATAAATACTATAATACTGCCCCTATGTACAAGAAGATAACTACTATAATAATGCTCCTATGTACAAGAATATAACTACTATAATACTGCCCCTACATACAATAATAAAACTACTATAATACTGCTCCTATGTACAAGAATATAACTACTATAATACTGCACCTATGTACAAGAATGTAACTACTATAATACTGCCGCTATGTACAAGAATATAACTACTATAATGCTGCCCCTATATACAATAATAAAACTACTATAATACTGCTCCTATGTACAAGAATATAACTACTATAATACTGCACCTATGTACAAGAATATAACTACTAGAATACTGCCCCTATGTACAAGAATATAACTACTATAATACTGTTCCCTTTGTATATGAATATAACTACTATAATACTGCCCCTGTGTACAAGAATATAACTACTATAATACTGCCCCTATGTACAAGAATATAACTACTAAAAAACTTCTCCTATCTACAAGAATATAACTACTATAATACTGCCCCTATGTACAAGAATAGATCATCTATAATACTGCCCCCTACTATAATCCTGCCTCATATGTAGAAGAATATAACTACTATAATACTTCTCCTATGCACAATGATATAACTACTATAATACTGCTCCTATTTACAAGAATATAACTACTATAATACTGCCCCATTATGTACAAGCATATAACTACTATAATACTGCCCCACTATGTACAAGCATATAACTACTATAATATTGTCCCTATGTACAAGAATATAACTACCATAATACTGCCCCTATGTACAAGAATATAACTACTATAATACTGCCCCCTATGTACAAGAATATAACTACTATAATTCTGCTCCTATGTCCAAGAATATAACTACTATAATACTGCTCCTATGTACAAAAATCTAACTACTGTAATACTGCCCCTATATACAAGAATATAACTACTATAATACCACTCCTATGTACAAAAATATAACCACTATAATACTGCCCCTATGTACAAGAATATAACTACTATAATACTGTCCCTATGTACAAGAATATAACTACTATAATACTGCCATCTATGTACAAGAATATAACTACTATAATACTGTCCCTATGTACAAGAATATAACTACTATAATACTGCTCCTATGTACAAGAATAAAACTACTATAATACTGCCACCTATGTACAAGAATATAGCTACTATAATACTGCCCCTATGTACAAGAATATAACCACTATAATACTGCCCCTATGTACAAGAATATAACTACTATAATACTGCCCCTATGTACAAGAATATAACTACTATAATACTGCCCCTATGTACAAGAATATAACTACTATAATACTGTTCCTATGTACAAGAATATAGCTACTATAATACTGCCCTTATGTACAAGAATATAACTACTAAAATACTGCTCCTATGTACAAGAATATAGCTATTATAATACTGCTCCTATGTACAAGAATATAGCTACTATCATACTGCCCCTATGTATAAGAATATAACTACTATAATACTGCCCCAATGTACAAGAATATAACTGCTATAATACTGCTCCCTATGTACAAGAATATAACTACTATAATACTGCCCTCTATGTACAAGAATCTAACTACTATAATACTGCCCCCTATGTACAAGAATATAACTACTATAATACTGCTCCTATATACAAGAATATAACTACTACAATATTGATCCTATGTACAAGAATATAACTACTTTAATACTCCCTATGTACAAGAATATAACTACTATAATACTGCCCCTATATACAAGAATATAACTACTATAATACTGCCCCCTATATACAATAATATAACTGCTATAATACTGCTCCTATCTACAAGAATATAACTACTATAATACTTCCTATGTACAAGAACATAACTACTATAACACTGCCCCTATGTACAAGAATATAACTACTATAATACTTCCTGTGTACAAGAATATAACTATTATAATACTGCTACTATGTACAAGAATATAACTACTATAATACTGCCCCTATATACAATAATAAAACTACTATAATACTGCTCCTATGTACAAGAATATAACTACTATAATACTGCACCTATGTACAAGAATATAACTACTATAATACTGCCCCTATGTACAAGAATATAACTACTATAATACTGCACCTATATACAATAATAAAACTACTATAATACTGCTCTTATGTACAAGAATATAACTACTATAATACTGCATCTATGTACAAGAATATAACTACTATAATACTGCCCCTATGTACAAGAATATAACTACTATAATACTGTTCCCTATGTATATGAATATAACTACTATAATACTGCCCCTATGTACAAGAATATAACTACTATTATACTGCCCCTATGTAAAAGAATATAACTACTAAAAAACTTCTCCTATGTACAAGAATATAAGTTCTATAATACTGCCCCTATGCACAAGAATATAACTACCATAATACTACCCCTATGTACAAGATTATAACTGCTATAATACTGCCCCTATGTACAAGAATATAACTACTATAATGCTGCCCTTATGTACAAGAATATAACTACTATAATACTGCCCCTATGTACAAGAATATAACTACTATAATACTGCCCCTATGTACAAGAATATAACTACTATAATACTGTTCCTATTTACAAGAATATAACTACTATAATACTGCCCCTATGTACAAGAATATAACTACTATAATACTGCCCCTATGTACAAGAATATAACTACTATAATACTGCCCCTATGTACAAGAATATAACTACTATAATACTGTTCCTATGTACAAGAATATAGCTACTATAATACTGCCCTTATGTACAAGAATATAACTACCATAATACTGCCCCTATGTACAAGAATATAACTACTATAATACTGCCCCCTATGTACAAGAATATAACTACTATAATTCTGCTCCTATGTCCAAGAATATAACTACTATAATACTGCTCCTATGTACAAGAATCTAACTACTGTAATACTGCCCCTATATACAAGAATATAACTACTATAATACCACTCCTATGTACAAAAATATAACCACTATAATACTGCCCCTATGTACAAGAATATAACTACTATAATACTGTCCCTATGTACAAGAATATAACTACTATAATACTGCCATCTATGTACAAGAATATAACTACTATAATACTGTCCCTATGTACAAGAATATAACTACTATAATACTGCCCCTATGTACAAGAATATAACTACTATAATACTGCCCCTATGTACAAGAATATAACTACTATAATACTGTTCCTATGTACAAGAATATAGCTACTATAATACTGCCCTTATGTACAAGAATATAACTACTAAAATACTGCTCCTATGTACAAGAATATAGCTATTATAATACTGCTCCTATGTACAAGAATATAGCTACTATCAAACTGCCCCTATGTATAAGAATATAACTACTATAATACTGCCCCAATGTACAAGAATATAACTGCTATAATACTGCTCCCTATGTACAAGAATATAACTACTATAATACTGCCCTCTATGTACAAGAATCTAACTACTATAATACTGCCCCCTATGTACAAGAATATAACTACTATAATACTGCTCCTATATACAAGAATATAACTACTACAATATTGATCCTATGTACAAGAATATAACTACTTTAATACTCCCTATGTACAAGAATATAACTACTATAATACTGCCCCTATATACAAGAATATAACTACTATAATACTGCCCCCTATATACAATAATATAACTGCTATAATACTGCTCCTATCTACAAGAATATAACTACTATAATGCTTCCTATGTACAAGAACATAACTACTATAACACTGCCCCTATGTACAAGAATATAACTACTATAATACTTCCTGTGTACAAGAATATAACTATTATAATACTGCTACTATGTACAAGAATATAACTACTATAATACTGCCCCTATATACAATAATAAAACTACTATAATACTGCTCCTATGTACAAGAATATAACTACTATAATACTGCACCTATGTACAAGAATATAACTACTATAATACTGCCCCTATGTACAAGAATATAACTACTATAATACTGCACCTATATACAATAATAAAACTACTATAATACTGCTCTTATGTACAAGAATATAACTACTATAATACTGCATCTATGTACAAGAATATAACTACTATAATACTGCCCCTATGTACAAGAATATAACTACTATAATACTGTTCCCTATGTATATGAATATAACTACTATAATACTGCCCCTATGTACAAGAATATAACTACTATTATACTGCCCCTATGTAAAAGAATATAACTACTAAAAAACTTCTCCTATGTACAAGAATATAAGTTCTATAATACTGCCCCCTATGCACAAGAATATAACTACCATAATACTACCCCTATGTACAAGATTATAACTGCTATAATACTGCCCCTATGTACAAGAATATAACTACTATAATGCTGCCCTTATGTACAAGAATATAACTACTATAATACTGCCCCATGTACAAGAATATAACTACTATAATACTGCCCCTATGTACAAGAATATAACTACTATAATACTGTTCCTATTTACAAGAATATAACTACTATAATACTGCCCCTATGTACAAGAATATAACTACTATAATACTGCCCCTATGTACAAGAATATAACTACTATAATACTGCCCCTATGTACAAGAATATAACTACTATAATACTGTTCCTATGTACAAGAATATAGCTACTATAATACTGCCCTTATGTACAAGAATATAACTACTATAATACTGCTCCTATGTACAAGAATATAGCTACTATAATACTGCTCCTATGTACAAGAATATAACTACTATCATACTGCCCCTATGTACAAGAATATAACTACTATAATACTGCCCCAGTGTACAATAATATAACTGCTATAATACTGCTCCCTATGTACAAGAATATAACTACTATAATACTGCCCCCTATGTACAATAATATAACTACTATAATACTGCCCCCTATGTACAAGAATATAACTACTATAATACTGCTCCTATATACAAGAATATAACTACTACAATATTGATCCTGTGTACAACAATATAACTACTTTAATTCTCCCTATGTACAAGAATATAACTACTATAATACTGCCCCTATATACAAAAATATAACTACTATAATACTGCCCCCTATATACAATAATATAACTGCTATAATACTGCTCCTATCTACAAGAATATAGCTACTATAATACTTCCTATGTACAAGAACATAAATACTATAATACTGCCCCTATGTACAAGAAGATAACTACTATAATACTGCTATGTACAAGAATATAACTACTATAATACTGCTCCTATGTACAAAAATATAACTACTATAATACTTCCTGTGTACAAGAATATAACTATTATAATACTGCTCCTATGTACAAGAATATAACTACTATAATACTGCCCCTACATACAATAATAAAACTACTATAATACTGCTCCTATGTACAAGAATATAACTACTATAATACTGCACCTATGTACAAGAATGTAACTACTATAATACTGCCCCTATGTACAAGAATATAACTACTATAATGCTGCCCCTATATACAATAATAAAACTACTATAATACTGCTCCTATGTACAAGAATATAACTACTATAATACTGCACCTATGTACAAGAATATAACTACTATAATACTGCCCCTATGTACAAGAATATAACTACTATAATACTGTTCCCTTTGTATATGAATATAACTACCATAATACTGCCCCTGTGTACAAGAATATAACTAATATAATACTGCCCCTATGTACAAGAATATAACTACTAAAAAACTTCTCCTATCTACAAGAATATAACTACTATAATACTGCCCCTATGTACAAGAATATATCATCTATAATACTGCCCCCTACTATAATCCTGCCTCATATGTAGAAGAATATAACTACTATAATACTTCTCCTATGCACAATGATATAACTACTATAATACTGCTCCTATTTACAAGAATATAACTACTATAATACTGCCCCATTATGTACAAGCATAATCTCTCTCAAGTAAAACTAACAGGTCAAGCAATTTCTTATCCTCTCTTGCTGACAACTTTATCTTCCAAAAGGTAGGGGAGAAAACAAGGGGATCTGCTACTTTGGATCTAATCCTTCTAAACAGGGAGGAAATGGTTGAGGAGGTAAAGGTGGCTGGGACCCTAGGAGGCAGCGATCATGTTATTATAGAATTTTGGATAACTAGAGGAGGAAGACATGTGAAGACTCAAACTTCAAGGTTAGATTTTAGAAAGGCAGATTTTAAGAGACTCAGAAAGAGAATAGGAGGGATCCAATGGCTGGATGTCCTTAAGGACAAAAATGTCCAGGAAGGATGGGAAATTTTTAAAAATGAGATTCTCAAAGCACAATCGTTAACAATCCCGAAAAGTAGGAAGAATGGGAAGCATTTAAGGAAACCAGGATGGATGAACACAGAACTTAAACACATGCTAAAAAGAAAGAAAGAAATGTTTATTAAATGGAAAGAGGGAGGCATATCTAAAGAAGATTATAATGCAGTCTGCAGATCCTGTAGGGCACGTATCAGGTTAGCTAAAGCTGACAATGAATTAAGGCTTGCAAGAGATGTCAAAAGCAATAAAAAAGGATTTTGGGGGTATGTCAAAAGTAAAAGAAAAGTCAAAGATGCTATAGGATTTTTACAGGATGAAAATGGAGAAATGGTAAGAGAGAATGTTGAGAAGGCCGAACTTTTTAATTCCTATTTTGCATCTGTTTTCTCTCAGAAAGAAAATGTAACATCAACTGATCTTCACTGTCCTTTTAAAGGAATAGAAGAATCCAAGTTATCTGTAAACAGAAAGATTGTGAGGGAATATTTAGCTAACATAAATGAGTTCAAGTCTCCAGGTCCAGATGAATTACACCCCAGAGTACTGAAGGAGATCGTAGAAGAAATTTTAGAACCACTCTCCATAATCTTTGAAAATTCTTGGAGAACAGGAGAAGTCCCAGAAGACTGGAGAAGAGCAAATGTTGTTCCTATCTTCAAAAAGGGGAAGAAGGTGGACCCAGGGAACTATAGGCCGGTGAGTCTGACTTCTATACCAGGAAAGATCTTTGAACAAATTATTAAACAACATGTATGTAAGTACCTGGATAAGAATGAAGTGATTAACCAGAGTCAGCATGGGTTTGTAACTAACAAGTCATGTCAGACTAACTTAATTTCCTTCTATGACAGAATCACTGACTGGGTGGATCAGGGAAATGCTGTAGATATAGTATATCTTGACTTCAGCAAAGCATTTGACAAAGTATCTCACACCATCCTTATTGAAAAAATGACCAAGTATGCAATGGACCAGGCAACTGTTAGGTGGATTCATAACTGGCTTAGTGATAGGACTCAAAGGGTGGTTGTAAATGGCTTCACATCCAGCTGGATGAATGTCTCAAGTGGGGTACCACAGGGCTCCGTCCTGGGACCTGTATTGTTCAACATCTTTATCAATGATTTAGATGAAGGAATTGAGGGTAAACTGATTAAATTTGCTGATGACACAAAGCTAGGAGGGATAGCTAATACTAGAGAAGAGAGAGAGAGGATTTAAAAAGACCTAAATAAACTGGAGCAGTGGGCAGCAACCAACAGAATGGTTTTTAACAGGGAAAAATGCAAAGTACTACATCTGGGCAATAAAAATGAAAAAAGCATATACAGAATGGGAGGAATAGAGCTAAGCAACAGTACATGTGAAAAAGACTTAGGTATACTAATAGATCATAGACTGAACATGAGTCAACAGTGTGATGCAGCAGCAAAAAAGGCAAATACAATTCTGGGATGTATTAACAGAAGCATACAGTCTAGATCACGTGAAGTAATTATCGGTCTTTACTCCTCTTTGGTCAGACCTCATCTGGAATACTGTGTACAGTTTTGGGCACCACATTTTAAAAAAGACATAGACAAACTGGAGCAAGTTCAGAGAAGAGCGACCAGAATGGTGACTGGTCTGCAAACCCTGTCCTATGAGGAACGGTTGCAGGATTTGGGAATGTTTAGCTTGCAAAAAAGAAGACTGAGAGGAGACTTAATAGCTGTCTACAAATATGTCAAGGGCTGTCACATTGTAGAAGGATCATCTTTATTCTCATTTGCACAAGGAAAGACTAGAAGCAATGGGATGAAACTAAATGGGAGGAGACACAGATTAGATATTAGAAAAAACTTTTTGACAGTTAGGGTGATTAATGAGTGGAACAGGCTGCCACGAGAGGTGGTGAGTTCCCCTTCAATGGACGTCTTCAAACAGAGGCTGGACAGACATCTGTCTGAGATGATTTAGTGAATCCTGCTTTGAGCAGGGGGTTGGACCAGATGACCCAGGAGGTCCCCTCCAACTCTACCATTCTATGATTCTATGATTCTATGATAACTAATATAATACTGCCCCACTATGTACAAGCATATAACTACTATAATATTGCCCCTATGTACAAGAATATAACTACTATAATACTGCCCCCTATGTACAAGAATATAACTACTATAATTCTGCTCCTATGTCCAAGAATATAACTACTATAATACTGCTCCTATGTACAAGAATCTAACTACTGTAATACTGCCCCTATATACAAGAATATAACTACTATAATACCACTCCTATGTACAAAAATATAACCACTATAATACTGCCCCTATGTACAAGAATATAACTACTATAATACTGTCCCTATGTACAAGAATATAACTACTATAATACTGCCATCTATGTACAAGAATATAACTACTATAATACTGTCCCTATGTACAAGAATATAACTACTATAATACTGCCCCCTATATACAATAATATAACTACTATAATACTGCTCCTATCTACAAGAATATAACTACTATAATACTTCCTATGTACAAGAACATAACTACTATAATACTGCCCCTATGTACAAGAATATAGCTACTATAATACTGCACAAATGTACAAGAATATAACCACTGTAATACTGCTCCTATGTACAAGAATATAACTACTATAATACTTTCTTTGTACAAGAATATAACTATTATAATACTGCTCCTATGTACAAGAATATAACTACTATAATACTGCCCCTATATACAATAATAAAACTACTATAATACTGCTCCTATGTACAAGAATATAACTACTATAATACTGCACCTATGTACAAGAATATAACTACTATAATACTGCCCCTATGTACAAGAATATAACTACTATAATACTGTTCCCTATGTATATGAATATAACTACTATAATACTGCCCCTGTGTACAAGAATATAACTACTATAATACTGCCCCTATGTACAAGAATATGACTTCTAAAAAACTTCTCCTATGTACAAGAATATAACTTCTATAATACTGCCCCCCATGCACAAGGATATAACTACCATAATACTACCCCTATGTACAAGAATATAACTACTATAATACTGCCCCTATGTACAAGAATAAAACATCTATAATACTGCCCCCTACTATAATCCTGCCTCATATGTACAAGAATATAACTACTATAATACTTCTCCAATGCACAAGAATATAAATACTATAATACTGCTCCTATTTACAAGAATATAACTACTATAATACTGCCCCATTATGTACAAGCATATAACTACTATAATACTGCCCCACTATGTACAAGCATATAACTACTATAATATTGTCCCTATGTACAAGAATATAACTACCATAATACTGCCCCTATGTACAAGAATATAACTACTATAATACTGCCCCCTATGTACAAGAATATAATTACTTTAATTCT
The DNA here is from genome assembly GCF_046119375.1 of Phyllobates terribilis. Taxonomy (NCBI): domain Eukaryota; kingdom Metazoa; phylum Chordata; class Amphibia; order Anura; family Dendrobatidae; genus Phyllobates; species Phyllobates terribilis. The sequence goes on from NW_027362765.1 coordinate 80,421,717, forward strand.
GCTCCTATGTCCAAGAATATAACTACTATAATACTGCTCCTATGTGCAAGAATCTAACTACTGTAAGACTGCCCCTATATACAAGAATATAACTACTATAATACTGCTCCTATGTACAAAAATATAACCACTATAATACTGCCCCTATGTACAAGAATATAACTACTATAATACTGTCCCTATGTACAAGAATATAACTACTATAATACTGCCATCTATGTACAAGAATATAACTACTATAATACTGTCCCTATGTACAAGAATATAACTACTATAATACTGCCCCAAATGTACAAGAATATAACTACTATAATACTGCCCCCTATGTACAAGAATATAACTAGTATAATACTGCTCCTATGTACACGAATATATCTACTTTAAAACTGCTCCTATGTACAAGAATATAACTATTATAATACTGCCCCAATATACAAGAATATAACTACTATAATTCTGCCATCTATGTACAAGTATATAACTACTATAATACTGCCCCCTATGCACAAGAATATAACTACCATAATACTACCCCTATGTACAAGAATATAACTACTATAATACTGTCCCCTACTATAATCCTGCCTCATATGCAGGGCCGGCTCCAGGTTTTTCTGGGCCCCGGGCGAAAGAGTCTCAGTGGGCCCCTTTAACACATACCACGATTCATGATGCAGAGATACGACGGAGAAATATATATATATATATATATATATATATATATATATATATATAGTACAATGCAAAGATTTCACTTCTTACATTACATGAGTGATATCTATTGTAAATTCCACAATAGCTCTGAAACCGGTGAATCGCTCCACACAGAATACTGGCCCCCATATAAGGCTCCATACGGAATACTGGCCCCCATATAAGGCTCCATGCGGAATACTGACCCCCAAATAAGGCTCCATGCGGAATACTGGCCCCCATATAAGGCTCCATACAGAATACTGGCCCCCATATAAGGCTCCATACGGAATACTGGCCCCCATATAACGCTCCATACAGGATACTGGTCCCCTTATAAAACTCCATACAGGATACTGGCCCCCATATAACGCTCCATACAGGATACCGGTCCCCTTATAACGCTCCATACAGGATACCGGTCCCCTTATAACGCTCCATACAGGATACTGGCCCCCATATAATGCTGCATGCAGGCTGTTACCCCCCACATAATGCCCCATACAGGCTGTCCCCCCCTTATAATGCTCCATGCTGGCTGTTACCCCCCACATAATGCCCCATACAGGCCCCCCCCTTTTAATGCTCCATGCAGGCTGTTACCCCCCACATAATGCCCCATACAGGCTGCCCCCCCCTTATAATACCCCATGCAGGCTGCCCCCCCCCACATAATGCCCCATACAGGCTGCCCCCCCCCTTATAATGCCCCATGCAGGCTGATCCCCACCTTATAATGCCCCTTGCAGGATGTCACCCCCCCTCTTTATAATGCCCCATGCAGGATGCCCCCCCCCTCTTTATAATGCCCCATGCAGGATGCCCCCCCTCTTCTCTTTATACTGCCCCATGCCTCCATACATAAAAAAAAAAAAATCAAATACTCACCTCCCTTCTGCTACCCACTGCCCGCTGCCCACTGCTCGGGTCCGAACTCCAGCGTTGTCGGCGTCTTCCCGCTCAGCGCTCCCTGTGACGGCTCAGGGGAGGGCGCGGTGTAAAGACGTCACCGCGCCCTCTGACCTGAGACGTCACAGGGAGCGCAGAGCAGGAAGACAGCTGATCTGCGGAGGCACGGGGAGAGGTAAGTATCCAGCTGCCGGGGCCCTGAGCAAGCGGCGGAGAAGGGCGGGCGCTGACACCGCTCTCCTCCGCCCATAGCCCAGCGGGGTGAGCGACCGCTAGTGGGCCCCTCTGCCTGCTCAGGGCCCCGGCATTTGCCCAGGTGCGCCGGGTGCTGACGCCGGCCCTGCTCATATGTACAAGAATATCACCACTTTAATACTTTTCCTATGCACAAGAATATAACTACTATAATACTGCTCCTATTTACAAGAATATAACTACTATAATACTGTCCCACTATGTACAAGCATATAGCTACTATATTACTGTCCCTATATACAAGAATATAACTACTATAATACTACTATAATACTGCCCCCTATGTACAAGAATATAACTACTATAATACTGCTCCTATGTCCAAGAATATAGCCACTATAATACTGCCCCCTATGTACAGGAATATAACTACTATGTACAGGAATATAACTACTATAATACTGCCCCTATGTACAAGAATATAACTACCATAATAATGCCCCTATGTACAAGAATATAACTACTATAATACTGCCCCCTATGTACAAGAATATAACTACTATAATACTGCTCCTATGTCCAAGAATATAGCCACTATAATACTGCCCCTATGTACAAAAATCTACCTACTATAATACTGTCCCCTATGTACAAGAATATAACTACTATAATACTGCTCCTATGTACAAGAATATAACTACTATAATACTGCCCCCTATGTACAAGAATATAACTACTATAATACTGCTCCTATGTCCAAGAATATAGCCACTATAATACTGCCCCTATGTACAAAAATCTACCTACTATAATACTGCCCCTATATACAAGAATATAACTACTATAATACTGCCACTATGTACAAGAATATAACTACTATAATACTGCCCCCTGTGTACAAGAATATAACTACTATAATACTGCCCCTATATACAAGAATATAACTACTATAATACTGCCTCCTATGTACAAGAATATAACTATTATTATACTGCCCCCCTAATATATATAATATTGATATATATGAGGAAAGTTAATAGCAGTCACCTATAAGTTACAGTAGTACTTTATAAAATGATATTGGGTTTGGAAGGATTTTTTCCTGCGTATGATATTAGTATATGTGAGTCTGCACTTACACTGGCTTCTATTGTCGTCTGGCCGGAAAGTTGCTCTGTCATTCATTATTTCTATAGAAAAATAACCTAATACTTCTGCCTTATGTCTATCTATGTCCAGATCCTGGTCAGGCTGCAGGGAATAGCTTTACCTTTGTGTATGGAGGTATTCTTACATTACTACCCCCCACCTTTTTCTGCTGCTTTACTCAAACTTGCCGATCCCAGAATCCAAGACTCCAGATCACATCAATGTGACTATTGTGTAGCATTATCATGAAAATATCAATGTTTAAGGATCAGGGCAAATTGTCTTACCTCCGATGTCAGATATACCAAAATGTACAGCCACAGTGCCCCAATAATAGGGACAGCCACAGTGCCCCAATAATAGGGACAGCCACTGTGCCCCAATAATAGGGACAGCCACAGTGCCCCAATAATAGGGACAGCCACAGTGCCCCATACCACTAACAGCCACAGAGCCCCAATAATTGGGACAGCCACAGTGCCCCAATAATAGGGACAGCCACTGTGCCCCAATAATAGGGACAGCCACAGTGCCCCAATAATAGGGACAGCCACAGTGCCCCATACCACTAACAGCCACAGTGCCCCAATAATAGGGACAGCCACAGTGCCCCATACCAATACCAGTCACAGTGCCCCAAAAATAGGGACAGCCACAGTGCCCCATACAAGTAACAGCCTCAGTGCCCCAATAATAGGGACAGCCACAATGCCCCATACCAATACCAGTCACAGTGCCCCAATAATAGGGACAGCCACAGTGCCCCATACCAGTAACAGCCACAGTGCCCCAATAATAGGAACAGCTACAATGCCCCATACCAATACCTGTCACAGTGCCCCAATAATAGGGACAGCCACTGTGCCCCATACCAGTAACAGCCACAGTGCCCCAATAATAGGGACAGCCATAGTGCCCCATACCAGTAACAGCCACAGTGCCCCAATAATAGGGACAGCCACAGTGCCCCATACCAATGCCAGTCACAGTGCCCCAATAATAGGGACAGCCACAGTGCCCCATACCAGTAACAGCCACAGTGCCCCATTAAAAGGGACAGCCACAGTGCCCCATACCAGTAGCAGTCACAGTGCCCCAATAATAGGGACAGCCACAGTGCCCCATACCATTAACATCCACAGTACCCCAATAATAGGGACAACCATAGTATCCCATAACAGCAACAGCCACAATACCACAATAATAGGGACAGCTACAGTGCCTCATAAAAGTAGCGGCATAGTACCCCAATAATAGGGACAGTCACAGTGCCCCATAACAGGAGCAGCCACAGTGCCCCAATAACAGGAACAACCATAGTACCCCATAATAGTAACAGCCACAGTACCAGAATAATGAGGACAGCCACAGTGCCCCATACCAGTAACAGCACAGTCCCTCAATAATAGGGACAGCCACAGTACCCCAATAACAGGGACAGCCATAGTACCCCACAACAGTAACAGCAATAGACCCCAATAATAGGGACATCCACAGTGCCCCACAACAGTAACAGCACAGACCCCAATAATAGGGACAACCATAGTACCCCATAACAGCAACAGATCCCAATATTAGGGACATCCACTGTGCCCCATAACAGTAACAGCCACAAGTTCCCCAATAATGGGGTCAGCCACAGTGCCGATAATAGTAACAGCCAGACTGCCCCAATAATAGGTACAATCATAGTGCCCCATAACAGTAACAGCCCAGTACGGCAATAATGGGACAGCCACTGTGCCCCAAAACAATTACAGACATAATATCCCAATAATTATAATCACAGTGCAGAAATACAAGGACAGTCACAGTACTCTCATAACAGTGACATCACAGTGCCATAAAAGTGACAGCCATAGTACTCCAAAAGTTGTGACAGTCATGTTGCACCATAACATTGACAGCCTCAGGGCTCACTAAACAGTGACAGTCGTAGTGCCCAGATAAGGGTGGCAGCGACAGGTTTTCCAATAACTGTGACTACTGTTACCCTCAGGAGAATGACAACCATAGTGTCCACATAAAAGTCATAGCCACAGTATTGCCCTTACAGAGACATCGGCAGTGCCCCCACAATAAAAACAACAATGCTCTAATGACAGCCTCTGTGGCCACCTAGAAGTGACAGACATAGTGCCCTCCTAGACGTCACATCCACATAAGAGTGATAGCCACATTGTCTACATGAGAGCAACAGCCATAGTGTCCCCACAAGAGTGACAGTCATAGTGCCTCCATGTTAGTGACAGCCACAGTGCCTCCATGTTAGTGACAGCCACAGTGCTTCCAAGCTAGTGACAGCCACAGTGCCTCCATGTTAGTGACAGTCACAGTGCCTCCATGTTAGTGACAGCCACAGTGCCTCCATGTTAGGGACAGTCGCAGTGCACCCATAAATCTACATCCCACAGTACCCATTAGTGCCATCCATAATGCTTCTCTCCATCAGTATTAGTCACAATGTCTCACATGAATAACAACAACCTCATGTCCCACCCAGCCCAATATAGAGTTACTGCAGCCCCTGCTGGTTCAGTGTCTATCTTAAACAGTAACCATCTCTTTAATTTATATTACACAAAGAAATCAGTACACGTGAAAATAAGACATTTTGTAAAATATTTTGTCAGAGGCATTTTTTTCTATTTTCTCCTGAGCTGATCATTAATTCTCAAAACAAGGATAAAATCTGTAAAATCTGTATACAGTGAAGACAAGTTTTCCCATTACTGAGATAGGAGATGACAGTTGGTGCTTATAAAATTCTATGAAGGAAGGAGGAGCTAGAGGCCGACACAGACATTCTGCTGCAAGTTCTCCTGAAATGACAGTTACACTTTAATTCTCATTATTTTTTTAAATAGATTTAAACTGTAACTGACATTTCAGGAGAACTTGCTGCCTCTATCCCCTTCCTCCTCCACCCCTTTCCATAGAATCCTCTAAGCACTAACTGTCACCTTCACCGTGTTTATAGATTTTACCCCTGAATTGGTGAGGTGTATTTTTGTGATAAGATAAATTACAAAGTTTCATAGTTTCACGTGTAATATTGATTTATGGAATAAAAATTAAAATGAGGGCTAATCTTTAAATAATGTATTATTATTATTATTATTATTATTATGTTTTATTTTTTATTATTATAGTTCTTTTGTTTTAAGTTTCTATGTTGACCTATTCTTCTATTATGCTAATATTTTTGTCATATTGCATTATTGTTTTAGGACAGTATTTTTTATTATTATAGTTGTTATTTTCTATGTTTTTCTATTATTTTTATTATTATTTTTATTATTATTATTATTATTATTATGTTGCATTTTAATAAGCTCATTACATTGTACTAATACAATATAGCATGACTGCTCCCCACAAGTCATTAAATATCAGTCCTTCTTACGCTCTCATTGTGTTCTCCCCTCCGGGTGCACATCATATTACACCACCGGGTTTAACCCCGTCAACTACAGTACAGTGAACCTCCCTGGTGAAAACCTAAGTGACAAACAGCGGGTAATCTGCAATATTGCCTTTGTTTAATTTCATGCTCAGCTGCTCGGGTTATTATACATTAATAATAAAATTGAAGAAAACACTGATTACTTTTTCCCCTGCTTGACATGAAAACCAGAAGTCGGAGCGGATGGTGTTGCAATACCGACAGCTGACCAAAACCAAAATGTCACTTCTTGTACTCAGTCTTGTATTCTCTGCATAATCAAAGGTACAGGATTAGTACAGACCTCAAACATATATATATATATATATATATATATATATATATACATATATATATATATATATGTATATTTATATATATATATATATATAAAGCTTTATATTACAAACCTATTATTATATAGTTATATAGTGGATGCTCAATGCTACTGTGTATGTATTACTGAGCTCCCTCTACTGGTGACTGCAGGCAACTGGAATTTTAATCATTTGAAGCGCACCTTTCATTTCAGGTTACTGTTCAGAATAAGCTGCCATGTGAAAACCTGAGGAGGAACACTATTCCTGGCTTGTATCCTGCATCTCCCTCCCCTTCTAATGGGCTTTGTCTTTTATTTTCAGTTGTCTGAGCTGGTGGGTTGACACTAGTTTCTATGATGTCTTCTATGCACAGCACACAGAGACATAAAGGATTCCTGATCCCCTGTGTAACCCATGTTCAACAGCAGTAAGGAGGACATTATACAGCAGTACTGAGCAGTGAAGCTGTGAATCCAGCACTGGGTTGTGTTAAAATACATACTAGGAAACAGAAGAACGTAGGTCAGTATTGAGCAGAGTAGCTGCAAATCTGCAGTGGGGTAAGATAAAACACTTGCCAGAAAGTAGCAGCAGCATGGAGTCCATTATAAAGCAGTACTGAGCAGTGTAACTGTGAATACAGCACTGGCTTGTGATACATTATTTACTAGTAAGCAAAAGAACCAAGGTCAATATACATCAGTATTGAGCAGAGTAGCTATAAGGCTATGTGCCCACAATGCAGAAATGCTGAAGATTTTTTCCGCATCTCCCTGGCAGGAAAAACACATGCGGATTTTACATGCGTTTTTCCGGCCAGGTAGAAGCGTTTGTGAAGCGTTTTTGCATGCATTTCTGCATGCGGGTTATCAAGTGCTTTTCCAAGCGATTTTAGCATCACTTGGAAAGTGCTTGACAACTTGGTTACACTATATAAATCCATGCAACCGGCATGGATTTATATAGTGTGAACAAGTTAATAGTTGAAAAAAAGAATAAAAATGGTAAAAAATAGAAAAAAAATTATACTTACCTTCTGATGGCCCCCGGTCTTTTCTCCGCTGCGTCCGGTCTCTTGTACGGCTCGCGGTGGTGTGAAAGGACCTTTCATGACGTCATTTAGTCATGTGACAGGTCACACATCCGCTGACGTGAGTGGTCACGTTGTGGAGGTTTCACCAATTTAAGATACACTAGGTAACTGCTCTCCCCCAAATTAAAGATGTCCGAGTGCATGCAGAAAAGCTAATCAACCAAATTTGCTTATCTGGTCGAAAAACTTCACTCAGAGACTGAACCACGCAAAATGGCATACTTTATTATGTAGACATGGGGTTATATAGTATTCTACTCCTAGAATTCATTGCTCTTTCTGATAACTCGGCACACTGCAATTTGGTCATCCATGTATCTCTTGGCCTCAGTAACGCCTTAGGAATTCTGATGGGAGGGGTGAAGTCGTCTCTCAGCGCCATCTTTGCCAACTCGACATGAATCTCTCTGTTATCAGCCATGCACATGCATACGTCATTCCCAGGAAATCATTTAGTTGTTTGTGTCTACAATAAGAATAGAAGCTGATAGTTATATATTCATTAACTATTAACATAATCCATGTGCATATACACATTTGCATACATACATACATACACATAGATTATTCCATCATCTCTTTATTGATTCACACTGATTAGATAATCTATTAAAAGAAACTAATTGATTTTCTATAATATATATATTTTACCTTGACAGCGTGACCTGTCACATGACTAAATCACGTCATGGAAGGTCCTTTCACACCACCACGAGCCATACAAGAGACCGGACGCAGCGGAGAAAAGACCGGGGGACATCGGAAGGTAAGTATAATCTTTATTTTTTATTTTAAATTCTTGGTTTTGTTCTTGGAAAATAGAGCATGTCACTGCTTTCAGCATTTTTTCAGCGATTTTCAGCGTTTTTCACCCATATGAAGTAATGGGTGATGAAAAAAATGCTGAAAAAACGCACCAAAACATACCAAAATTGTTTAAGCGTTTTTCAGCGTTTTTGATGGCAAAATAGAATGGGGTTCTATTTTTTGTCACAGAACTTTATGTACATGCATAAATAGAGCCAGAAGGACAGTGAAAAAAAACGCAGCAAAAAACGCAGCAAAACCTGCAGATTTGACGCAGCTGATTTCCTGCCAGAGATCAGTTTTGCTGCAGATTTCTGACTGAAAGAAAACACATGTGGGAACATAGCCTTAAGCGAGTTTTTGTTTAATTTTTCAGAATGAATGAGTTTTTGTGGGGGGAGAAGTGGCTCATAAGTGGAAAAAAAGCAGATTTCTTTGACAAGATGTATATTACATGCCGGACAGGAACCCAGAAAACCACCTCTTACCTGACGGAATGTGTGGTTCGCCTTTTGATTTGCCGGTTTGGCACAAAGTCACATATGCATCATACCGCAATGATGACGTCACACCAGGCCGACTAATCAAAAGAGCAGGATGCCGTCAGGTAACGGGGGATTCTCAGGGCTCTGGTCCAGCAGCCATAGATCACGGCCGGATGCTATGGATCGATTCATACCAGATTTAGTTGGGAGATCTGCTATGAGCCATTTTTCGGGGGTATGTTCTTAGGGGACCTCAGTTGGCGGGAACTAAACTACATTACCGCTACTATTCTCACCAGCCTGTGTTGGAAAAAATGTTACCTGTGTTTACAGCCTGGCGACGATGTGCGTCCCTCACTAAACACTACGCTGATTATGGCCGCCGGTGACTCAGCCGGGATTAACACAAGCGCAGCATAAACATGGCGCTGGGGTTTAATGGAACCTGTGTTTATAATTAGTGGGGGTGTTTGACAGCGACAGCTCATTTTATGGAACAACGGCCCACAGCCAAACTGTCACATAAAAAAGGGCAATAATATAAGACAGATGGCTCCCGCCGCCATAGCATCCCTCCACCTCGCATGTTACACCCTGAACTCTACAGGACAGGAGGAAGAAAGGTCAGTGAGCAGTGATACTGTACATAACAAGACTATAATCACAAGGTGCTGTCCGCACCTTCTACACTTGCCTCTGTTTGGACACCTGTGGACACTTGATGACTCTTCTCTGCCTTTAATGGCTTCTTGTGATTTCAGTATGGACCATCACAGTGACATGCCATACTAAGGCTTCAAAGAGATGCACAGAAAGTCTGAGCATGGGTGTTGGTGGAGTGTTCGGGCATTGAGCATTCCTAAGAAAGTCTGAGCGTGTGTGTTGGTGGAGTGTTCGGGCATTGAGCATTCCTAAGAAAGTCTGAGCATGTGCGTTGGTGGAATGTTCGGGCATTGAGCATTCCTGCGAAAGTCTGAGCGTGTGTGTTGGCGGAGTGTTCTGGCATTGAGCATTCCTAAGAAAGTCTGAGCATGTGTGTTGGTGGAATGTTCGGGTATTAGTCGTTCTTAAGAAAGTGAGCGTGTGCGTTGGTGGAGTATTTGGGCATTGAGCATTGCTAAGAAAGTCTGACCGTGCGCGTTGGTAGAGTGTTCTGGCATTGAGCATTCCTAAGAAAGTCTGAGCGTGTGGGTTGGTGAAGTGTTCTGGCATTGAGCATTCCTAAGAAAGTCTGAGCGTGTGTGTTGGTGGAATGTTCGGGTATTAGTCGTTCTTAAGAAAGTGAGCGTGTGCGTTGGTGGAGTATTTGGGCATTGAGCATTGCTAAGAAAGTCTGAGCGTGCGCGTTGGAAGAGTGTTCTGGCATTGAGCATTCCTAAGAAAGTCTGAGCGTGTGTGTTGGTGGAGTGTTCCAACATTGAGCATTCCTAAGAAAGTCTGAGCATGTGCGTTGGTGGAATGTTCGGGCATTGAGCATTCCTAAGAAAATCTGAGCATGTGGGTTGGTGGAGTGTTCTGGCATTGAGCATTCCTAAGAAAGTCTGAGCGTGTGTGTTGGTGGAATGTCCGGGCACTAGTCGTTCTTAAGAAAGTCTGAGCGTGTGTGTTAGTGGAATGTTCAGGCATTAGTCGTTCTTAAGAAAGTCTGTGCGTGTGCGTTAGTGGATTATTTGAGCATTCAACATTGCTAAGAAAGTCTGCGCATGTACGTTGGTGGAGTGTTCTGGCATTGAGCATGCCTAAGAAAGTCTGAGCGTGAGCGTTGGTGGAATGTTTGGGCATTAGTCATTCTTAAAAAGTGAGCGTGTGCATTGGTGGAGTATTTGGGCATTGAGCATTGCTAAGAAAGTCTGAGCTTGCGCGTTGGTGGAGTGTTCTGGCATTGAGCATTCCTAAGAAAGTCTGAGCGTGTGTGTTAGTGGAGTGTTCTGGCATTGAGCATTCCTAAGAAAGTCTGAGCGTGTGCGTTGGTGGAGTGTTCTGGCATTGAGCATTCCTAAGAAAGTCTGAGCATGTGCGTTGGTGGAATGTTCGGGCATTGAGCATTCCTAAGAAAGTCTGAGCGTGTGGGTTGGTGGAGTGTTCTGGCATTGAGCATTCCTAAGAAAGTCTGAGCGTGTGTGTTGGTGGAATGTTCGGGCATTAGTCGTTCTTAAGAAAGTGAGGGTGTGCGTTGGTGGAGTATTTGGGCATTGAGCATTGCTAAGAAAGTCTGAGCGTGCGTGTTGGTGGAGTGTTCTGGCATTGAGCATTCCTAAGAAAGTCTGAGCATGTGCATTGGTGGAATGTTCGGGCATTGAGAATTCCTAAGAAAGACTGAGCGTGTGCGTTGGTGGAATGTTCGGGCATTGAGCATTCCTAAGAAAGTCTGAGTGTGTGGGTTGGTGAAGTATTTGGGCATTGAGCATTGCTAAGAAAGTCTGAGAGTGCGCGTTGGTAGAGTGTTCTGCATTGAGTATTCCTAAGAAAGTCTGAGCGTGTGTGTTGGTGGAGTGTTCCAGCATTGAGCATTGCTAAAAAAGTCTGAGCATGTGCGTTGGTGGAATGTTCAGGCATTGAGCATTCCTAAGAAAGTCTGAGCATGTGGGTTGGTCGAGTGTTCTGGCATTGAGCATTCCTAAGAAAGTCTGAGCGTGTGTGTTGGTGGAATGTCCGGGCATTAGTCGTTCTTAAGAAAGTCTGAGCGTGTGCGTTAGTGGAATGTTCAGGCATTAGTCGTTCTTAAGAAAGTCTGAGCGTGTGCGTTAGTGGATTATTTGGGCATTCAGCATTGCTAAGAAAGTCTGAGCTTGTGCGTTGGTTGAGTGTTCTGGCATTGAGCATGCCTAAGAAAGTCTGAGCGTGTGCGTTGGTGGAATGTTTGGGCATTGAGCATTCCTAAGAAAGTCTGAGCGTGTGTGTTGGTGGAGTATTTGGGCATTGAGCTTTGCTAAGAAAGTCTGAATGTGTTCGTTGGTGGAGTGTTTGTGCATTAGGAATACCTAAGAAAGTCTGAACATGTGCATTGGCAGAGTGTTCAGGCATTTGGCGTTCCTAAGAAAGTCTGAGCTTCTGTGTTGACAGAGTGTTCGAGCATTAGGCGTTCCTAAGAAAGTCTGAGCTTCTGCGTTGGCGGAGTGTTATGCATTAGGCGTTCCTAAGAAAGTCTGAGCGTGTGTTTAATATACAAGAACTATCGCACCTCCTGATTGTTTTTTTGGTGCCTCCTCCTGACAAGCGGTGGATTCCGCGTCTCTAGAGGACATTCCACAGGACAGGAGACTACAGTCTCCATTACAAGATTTTCCATATCTTTTGGATATTACAGCTTCTTGATTCCAGCTTCTATTTCAGTCACCATAGTGGAATCTGTCCACCTACATGACCTCCACTCTGTACACTGATGAAGGTCCTGAGGGACCGAAACGTCTGTTTATAATATTGTACTCACCTTATTAAAAACTCCATAAACTTCACTTATCTCTTTGAGTGCCGGGTTTTTTGATAGACTTGAGCGTGTGTATAGGCTGAGTGTTTGGGCATTAGGCATTCCTAAGAAAGTCTCAGCATGTGTACATTGGCCAAGTTTTCGGGCATTGAGCATTCCTAAGAAAGTCTGAACATGTGTAGGTGGAATGTTCAGGCATTAGGCATTCCTAAGCAAGTCTGAGTGCACTCATTGGCGGAGTGTTCGGGCATTAGGCGTTCCTAAGAAAGTCTGAGTGTGTGCGTAGATGGAGTGTTTGGGCATTAGGCGTTCCTAATGCTGGCTTGGATGCCAGTGTTAATACTCATGCCAATGCTTTGACGTACCCTGTTTTGATGGAGTCATGACTGTGTGTGCACACCACCACACTGCTTATTACATGAGGCCATCAGTACAGCACTACTTCATTCATTGTTTTCTGGAGATAGCTGAACATCAACTCAGATGTCTTCGTCAGTCCCACAAACCAAACCAAAGTGTCTTGCAAAAATCATGTGCCAACCATGAAAAGATAACTTAAGTGGCCAATCACTGCCCTCAGGGGTCCTCCACTTTGGACAATACTAATTTGTTGTAAGGATCCTTTAAATATGAGCCTTCAAGAAGATCCCTCCCAGTGGAATCCGCCAGTGATCAGTTCTGATCTATGAGGAAAGTGTTGACTTTCCCTGCAGCGCCATCACAGGTGAAAAGAAGCATTACACGGCATCCATCCAAATCAATGGGTATTCTGTAAAATGCAGGACAGGACAGGTATTATAGTGAGAGAGGCCAGAAGACTCCCATTTTCTAAATAATCTTGTATTCAAGAACGCTGTGCATCTGTAATATGTGGGGTCTTTGCCCAAACCCACAACACCACCACAAGGCATTAAAAGTGTTGTCAATGAGCACTGGAGGGTCCCTGATAGCGAAGCTCAAGAGTCTGACAATACAAAGGATTTTATGCACTTCATAAAAATGTCAGCAGCTTCTAAAATGCTCAAAAGAACGAAAAACAGAAATGCTGGAAAATAGAATCCTTGTCCCAGTCCCGGGCCCGGCTCACCCCGTCTGTACTATTATTATAAGGCCGTCTACCCCCCTGTCGCACCATGTGGATAATTGGCCGCTCCCCGCGGTGACATTCCAACTTCTATAGTCACTGCCCCTCGGTGGTATTCCAAATATTATCATAAGTGTTCCTCTTTCCAAAGTGTTAAAAATATTAAGCCTGCGGGAACAGAGGTTCAGAGGGGTAAGAGGATCGCTGTGCGCTCCGCCAAGAGATAGGAGAAAAGGAGGCTCTGTTACAGGGAGGCATTCATTATTAATGCCGCAATGGTTCCCCTGTGTTTATACAAGATTACCCCGCACTAATGTGTACACACAGATACAGATACACCATGTCAGGGCAGCAGGAGGACTGCGCTCATATACTGCTGCAACATGGGCAGAATTAGATATGAACTGCTGGTATAACCTGAGTATCTTCTGTATATAATTATATATGTACAGCTGGTATAACCTGGGTATCTTCTGTATATAATTATATATGTACAGCTGGTATAACCTGAGTATCTTCTGTATATAATTATATATGTACAGCTGGTATAACCTGAGTATCTTCTGTATATAATTATATATGTACAGCTGGTATAACCTGAGTATCTTCTGTACATAATTATATATGTACAGCTGGTATAACCTGAGTATCTTCTGTATATAATTATATATGTACAGCTGGTATAACCTGAGTATCTTCTGTATATAATTATATATGTACAGCTGGTATAACCTGAGTATCTTCTGAATATAATTATATATGTACAGCTGGTATAACCTGAGTATCTTCTGTATATAATTATATATGTACAGCTGGTATAACCTGAGTATCTTCTGTATATAATTATATATGTACAGCTGGTATAACCTGAGTATCTACTGTATATAATTATATATGTACAGCTGGTATAACCTGGGAATCTCCTGTATATAGTTATAAATGTAGAGCTGGTATAACCTGGGTATCTCCTCTAAATAATTTATATATGTACAGCTGATATAACCTGGTTATCCTCTGGATATAATTATATATGTACAACTGCTATAACCTGGGGGTCTCCTGTATATAATTATGTATGTACACTGGTATAACCTGGGCATCTTCTGTATATAATTATACATGTACACTGGTATAACCTGGGTATCTTCTGTATATAATTATATACAGTTGAAATCAGAAGTTTACATGCACTATATTAAAAGACACATATACATGTTTTTCTCAATATCTGATATGAAATCAGAATAAACCTTTCCCGTTTTAGGTCAATTAGGATTACCATAATTTTAATATTTGCCAAATGCCACAATAATGAGAGAGACAGAATGATTTAAGGCATTTTTATTACTTAGTGCAAAGTCAAAAGTTTACATAAACTAAGATTACCAAGCCTTTAAACAATTCTGGACTGCCCATATGACAATGTCATGTGTTTGGAAGCTTCTGATAGTTTTTTTTGCAACATCTGAGTTAAATAGAGACACACCTGTGGATGTATTTAATGCACACCTGAAACACACTGCTTCTTTGTGTAGCATCATGGGAAAGTCTAAAGAAATCAGCCAAGATATCAGGAAGAGAATTGTGGACTTGCACAAGCCTGGCTCATCCTTGGGTACAATTTCAAGATACCTAAAGGTGCCTCGTTCACCTGTACAAACAATAATACCCAAGTACAAAGAAGATGGGAATGTCCAGCCATCATACCGCTCAGGAAGGAGACAGGTTCTGTGCCCCACAGATGAATGTGCTTTGGTCCGACATGTGCATATCAACCTAAGGACAAAAACAAAAGACTTTGTGAAGATGATGATGGACGCTGGTAAGATTGTGTCAATAACCGCAGTGAAACGAGTACTGTATCAACATGGGCTGAAAGGCCACTCTGCCAGGAAGAAACCATTACTCAAAAAGAAACGTATAAAAGACAGATTAATGTGTGCAAATGCACACATGAACAAAGACCTTAATTTTTGGAGACATGTCTTGTGGTCCGATGAAACTAAAATTGAACTTTTTGGGCATAATGACCATTGTTATGTTTGGAGGAAAAAGGGAGAAGCTTGGAAGCCTAAGAACACCATCCCAACTGTGAAACACGGGGGTGGCAGCATCATGTTGTAGGTTTTTTTGCTGCAGGAGGGACTGGTGAACTTCACAAAATAGATGTCATCATGAGGAAAGAAGATTATGTGTCAATACTGAAGCAACATCTCAAGACATCAGTCAGGAAGTTAAAGCTTGGGCGGAAATGGGTCTTCCAAATGGACAATGACCCGAAGCATACTGCCAAAATGGTAATAAAATGGCTTAAGGATAACAAAGTCAATGTTTTGGAGTGGCCATCACAAAGCCCTGATCTCAATCCTATTGAAAATTTATGGGCAAAGCTGAAAAGGCAGGTGCGAGCAAGGCGACCTACAAACCTGGGTCAGTTACACCAGTTTTGTCAGGAGGAATGAGCCCAAATTCCGAGCAACTAATGTGAGAAGCTTATGGAAGGATATCCCAAATGTATGACCCAAGTCATTCAGTTTAAGGGCAATAGTACCAAATACTAATGAAATGAATGTAAACTTTTGACTTTGCAGAAAGTAATAAAAATGCCTTAAACCATTCTCTCTCTCTCATTATTCTGGCATTTGGCAAATAGTAAAAATTAGGTTATGTGCCCACGATGCAGAAATGAAGCGGAAAATTTCCGCTTCATTTCTGCATGTCCTTGCCAGTAAAAACGCGTGCGGAATTTAACACGCGTTTTTGAAGCGTTTTTGAAGCGTTTTGGACATGCGGATTTGCCTTGCGTTTTTCTAATGCATTGAGTAGGCAATTCCGCATGCGTATACACATAAATAATGGAAATGCTGCGGATTTTTCGCAACATAAAATCAGCTGCGGAAAATTCCGCAGCATGTGCACAGAACATGCGGATTGTCATTGGGGACCATGGGGCACGTATTACCAAGCGTTTTTCAAGCGTTTCCGCAGCAGAAATTCCGCAACAAAAACGCTTAAAAAACGCATCGTGGGCACGCAGCCTTAAAACATTCTCTTTTTCTCATTATTCTGGCATTTGGCAAATATTAAAAACTATGGTAATCCTAATTGACCTAAAACGGGAAAGGTTTATTCTGATTTCATGTCAGATATTGAGAAAAACATGTATATGTGTCTTTTTATATAGTGTATGTAAACTTCTGGTTTCAACTGTATGTACAGCTGGTATAACCTGGGTATCTTCTGTACATAATTATACATGTTTGGCTGGTGTAACCTGAGTATCTTCTGTACATAATTATACATGTATAGCTGGTGTAACCTGGGTATCTCCTGTATATAATTATATATGTACAGCTGGTATAACCTGGGTATCTTCTGTATGTAATTATATATGTCCAGCTGATATAACCTTGGTATTCTCTGTATATAGTTATATATGTACACTGCTATAACCTGGGTATCTCCTGCATATAATTATATATGTACACTGGTATAACCAGGGCATCTTCTGTATATAATTATACAGTGGCATGTAAATGTTTGGGCACCCCTGGTAAAAAAATACTGTTATTATGAACAGTTAAGCAAGTTGAAGATGAAATGACCTCTAAAAGGCCTAAAGTTAAAGATGACACATTTCCTTTACATTTTTGGCAAAAAAATATATATTTTGTTATTTTTTACAGTTTAAAAATTACAAAAAGGAAAGTGGACTGATGCAAAAGTTTGAGCACCCTTGGAGATTTGTGTTCTCAGATAACTTTGACCAAGGTTTCAGACTTTAATTAGTCTGTTAGGATTATGGCTTGTTCACTATCATCGTTAGGAAAGGCCAGGTGATGCAAATTTCCCAGCTTTATAAAAACTCAGCCTCCTCTAACCTTGTGCCAAAAAACTGCAGCTTTGGGTGCTGCTAAGCAGTTGATTAGCACTCTGAAAATGAAAATGGTGGAGGCCCACAAAGCAGGAGAAGGCTATAAGACGATAGAAAAGCATTTTAAGTTGCCCTTTCCTCACTTCAAAATGTAATTAAGAAATGGTAGTTAACGGAAGCAGTGGAGGTCAAGATAAGGTCTGGAAGACCAAGCAAAATTTCAGTGAGAGCTGCTTGTAGGATTGCTAAAGAGGCAATTAAGATCCCCCTCTTGACTGCAAAAGATCTTCAGAAAGATTTAGCAGACTCTGGAATTGTGGTACATTGCTCTACTGTTCAGAGACACCTGCACAAATATGGCCTTCATGGAAGAGACATCAGAAGAAAACGTCTCCTGCGTCCTCACCATAAATTCAGCATTAGAACTATGCAAAAGAACATCTAAACAAGCCAGATGCATTTTAGAAACAAGTCCTGTGGACCTATGAGGTTAAAATAGAACTCTTTGGCCACGATGATCAAAGGTATATGAGGAGAAAAAAACACAGAATTTTAGGAAAAGATCATCTTGGTAACCATTAAGCACAGGGGTGGATCAATCATGCTTTGGGGTTGTGTTGCAGCCAATGGCACGGGGAACATTTCACGGGTAGAGCAAAGAATGGATTCAATGCCATTTTAACAAATTGTGGATGCAAACATAACACCATCTGTAAAAAAGCTGCAGTTGAAAAGAGGATGGCTTCTACAAATGGATAATGATCCTAAACACACATCAAAATCCACAATAGCCTACCTCAAAAGGAGCAAGCTGAAGGTTGTACAATTGCCCTCACAGTCCCCTGATCTGAACATCATTGAAAATCTGTAGCTAGACCTCAAAATAGCAGTGCATGCAAGACGACCCAGGAATCTCACAGAACTGGAAGAATTTTCCAAGGCAGAATGGATGAAAATCCCTCAAACAAGAATTGAAAGACTCTTGTCTGGCTACAAAAAGCATTTACAAGCTGTGAAATTTTCAAAAGGGGGTGCTACTAGGTACTATCCATGCAGGGTGCCAAAACTTTTGCATGTGCCCATTTTCCTTTTTATAATTTTTAATATGTAAAAATATATAATTTTTATTTGCCTAAAATACAAAGGAAATGTGTCATCTTTAACTTTAGGCCTTTTAGAGATAATTTCTTTGTTAAGTTGCTTAACTGTTTACAATAACAGTAATTTTGACCAGGGGTGCCCAAACTTTTACATGCCACTGTATATGTACAGCTGGTAAAGCCTCGGTATCTTCTGTATGTACAGCTGGTATAACCTGGGTATCGTCTGTACATAATTATATATGTACAGCTGGTATAACCTGGGTATCCTCTGTATTTAATTATATATGTACAGCTGGTATAACCTGGGTATCTCCTGTATGTAATTATATATGTACAGCTGGTATAACCTGGGTATCCTCTGTATATAGTTATATATGTACACTGCTATAACCTGGGTATCTCCTGTATATAACTATATATGTACAGCTGGTATAACCTGGGTATACTCTGTATATAATTATATATGTACACTGGTATAACCTGGGCATCTTCTGTATATAATTATATATGTATAGCTGGTATAAGCTATACAACTTGTGTATAGTGATATGGAGCATGCTGGTATCACCTGGGTATCTTCAGAAATAATGCCACTCAGTAGGGGGCTATCTCATATTCAAAATTAAGAAAAGCTTCCCTTTTAATATAGACTCAATAAAACAGCGCCACCTAGTGGTCACTATACCCTGAATGCCTTTAACCAGCAGTAATAAGAAATAAGTAATAAGAAATCTTCCACAATAAGTGTCTCCCCAGTATTCCTCTCTATCTTCTGGATATGTTGATATTCTTTCCATAGCCAATCACTGCAGACACCGTGGCACTGAGGAGCTCTGCTATTCCTGTTTTTCATTACCCGCTGGCATCGTCCCACCTTCCCCGGAGCCCACCACGAGTCGACTTTAGCTTGTACTTTGTATTTGGATGTGCTGATCTTTCCTGGACTTGAATACTTGAGATTCTCGCAGCTTCTGTCTCTCCAAGTAATACAGACCACCAAAGTTGTCAGGAATGTTCTGCAGCGGGCAAATCGATTGTGTGCCCAGCATGAAGCGTCTCTCTGCCGAACAGACGGCTCTCCAGGTCCACATCATAAAGGGGCATGGAGTTGGTACTGCCCCCAGCAAATAGAGAAATCACAGGGTAGTGTACGGCGACTCTTCCCCAGGGTGACTTACAATCTTGACGTGGCATTTACATTGCCATTATTATTTATAAGCCAAAGCACTTGTTAGCGGGATTGATTTTTTTATGTATCTACAGGGGTGACCAAAAGTTTTGCATTTTTTTTTTAAAGTGTGATTACTTCTGTCTGGTTGTTGTGATGCCATTTTCCTGGTGATGATTCCATTTGCAAATCTGCAAACAATTCATCTTTATTGCTATGGGTATGGGCCCCAACTCATCACCCTAACTCATCCCAAATGTGCTCTATAGGGTGTAAATCAGGTGATTGGCTTGGCCATTGTAACAGGCGAACATTTTTCTTTGCTAACCAATTTTATGACTAAATTGGATGTGTGCTTAGGATCGTTGTCTTGCTGGAATCTCCATCCCGCTTACTTTGGTTTTACCATGTGGCTGTATTACATTCTCCAGTATATCCTTGTACATGGTGGCATTCATATTTCCATCAAATCTATGCAGAGGGCCAATGGCAGATGCAGAAAAGCAGCCCCAAACCATGACATTGCCACCACCATGTTTCACTGTAGGTGTTTGGTACTTTACATCATTACTTTTTCCAATTGGGCAGTATATATAGTGCTTGTCATCTCTACCAAACAGATTGAACTTGGATTCATCCGACCACAACACCTTAGACCAATCTGTCTCTTTCCATTGGCTGTGTGCTTTGGCAAACTCAAGTCGGACCTTCCGGTTCTTTGTAGAGATGAAAGGCTTCTTGACCGGAACTCGTGCATTCAACCCTACTGCTCTTAGCCGTCGCACCACAGTTTGGCAACTCACTTTGACCCCATATCCTTCTTTCATTTCATGTGAAATCTGTACAGCACTTTTATGGACATCAGATACTGACTTTTTCTTAATAATGTGATCAACTGTGGAGGAAGTTTTCCGTGGTAGTCCACTTCTAAGTTTGGCAGCTGTTCCATAACCTTCATTTTCTTTCTTTAATATATGTGACACTTGACTCTGAGAACAGGTGAATTCCATAGCTCCTCTTTTTGGCCTTTGCCTGACTTCACTCTCAGAATAATAAGCTTCCTGACATCTGGTGATAAATTTGGCTTTGTCTTTGCCGTGTTTTAACCTGAAAACACACACACATAAAAAAATTTTTTTTAGGTTTAGGCAAAATATACCCATGAAAAAATATGCAAAACATTTGGCCCAGCAAATGTTGAAAACTAACACATAAAGGGATAAAACAATGTCAAACACAATTTTGTCCTTATAACTGACAACCATTTGCTTCTAGTTTACTAAAATCACTAGGAAAATGGCATCACAACAACCAGATAGAAGTAATCACACTTTTAAAAAAAGCAAAACTTTTGGTCGCCCCTGTATTACTGGAAGGGGCCCAGGATGTGGGGCATTATACCCGGATGGGGAATATATATTACTGGAAGGGGCCCAGGATGAGGGGCATTATAGCAGGATGGGGGACAGATATTACTGGAAGGGGTCAAGGATGAGGGGCATTATACCAGGATGGGGGACATATATTACTGGAAGGGGCCCAAGATGGCGGGGGGCATTGTACCAGAATGGGGGAGATATATTACTAGAAGGGGCCCAGGATGCTGGGCATTATACAAGGATGGGGAACATATATTATTGGAAGGGGCCCAGGATGGGGGGCATTGTACAAGGATGGGGAACAAGTAATATTGGAAGGGGCCCAGGATGGTGGACATTATACCAGGATGGGGAACATATAACACTGGAAGGGGCCTAGGATGTTTGGTATTATACAAGGATGGGGGACATATAATTCTGGAAGGGACACAGGATGAGGGGCATTATACCAGGATAGGGGACATATAATACTGAAAGGGGCCCAGGATGGGTGACATTATTCCAGGAAGGGGCAACGGATGGAGAATATTAGACCAGGAAAGGAAGACATTATACCAGGAAGGGTCCCAGGATAAAATACATTATACCAAAAACAGCTCTGATCCTAACTTTAGCTTGTCTGACCACATCTTGACTGATTTCCTGTAATCTGACCTTCAGTATGGTTTAGTCTACTGTTTCTGTCCTTGATTCTGTCTTTACAGTTACTGACCCAGCTAGCTGAATTACTCTTTCCTCTGGATTGCTCCTCCAGCCAGCAGCTACTCCTTGGACAAAACTCAGGGGACCCCACAGTAACCCCAGATCCTTGTGTAGATGATGGAGGATGAAGGCTGTTCACCACAGGGATATACTAGATGGAGTGGTTCGAGCCAAGTCTGTCCGAAGTAGCCTTTTTGAGCTGATGGCTTAAGATAGACTTTACAATTACATTTTGTACATAGATGGATTGTATTATAGTTGTATAAACTGTTTACACTGCATCCCTCACACTTCCAGAAAGCTGGTGCAGCTCAGAAAAATAAAAGTCTAGATGATTTCAACTTCAGTGAAAACAACTCTCATATTCTATTTTGATATACTGCAATGAAACCATACACCGATAACATGCAGAACATTTTTGTCTTCCATGTTCTTTGGCATTAAACCATCACCCGTCAGCATATGCCTGCACTAACTCCCTTAACCTGACAACTGAACACGGTCCATAGTCATAAATTATGTCTTGAAGTCGTTCCCATAAGCAATTATCCCCTGACACACAAGTTGGATCCCAGTACAGTAGCCTTCTGTCTGTGCACCTCAAATAACGCTACCAAACAATATGTTTCCAATGATTTACTAAGAGGATTACTGCACTTGATTTAGAACTTCGGCCATAAATCAAATCTGGATTTATCCCTTTCACCCTGAACCTTATTTCAAACATGTCCGTGAACCGTGAATCTTTAACAGATCCTTTCTATTTTCTGTTTATTGTGGCTTGTCCTTACTTCTTTCATGTCTACTTGGTTTGTATTTGATATGTCACATCCAATAAATCAGTTCCCGAGCTCCCAGGCTTTGAGGACACAGATACCTGATTTTCGTTAAAGTTTTGTTTAGTTTCTTTGGCATCGTTGACCTGTAATAGTTGGCGCAGGACATACACTCGTCCTATACTTGGGGCCTCTAGATGGAAGCATTTGGAATTGGCCCGTATAAGGCTGTCATATACGTTTATTGAAGGTTTTCTACGATATGATAAATAGCTGTGGTTCCTGTAAAAAGTTTTAGCTGTGCCTGAGCTTCAATATGTAATATGGCAGTATAGATCGTAGTAAACTATTCATAAAGACTAAAGGAGTCCTCCGCTGTTACAGTCTCAACTGCTGCTTTATTTGCTGACTTTTTTCTGTTTAGCCTTGTCCCCGTCTTCTCCTCAGTACCCCACAATGGCTTGATCATGCTTAGGCTATATGTCCATTGGGGTGCTACCAAAGCCTTCGAGATATGCTTTCAAGAAGCTTAACACACAGACCACTCTCTACGCCCTCTCTCCTTACACTCACTCTTAAAGATGGGTAGCTTTCCATTTACACCCTGGTGCCCAAGAGTTCTCATTGTGCCACCCCTTCCACTGTCTACTCCACCAAGTCCAGTATAATTTTGGACTGTACTACCAGGGCCCACCTCTGGCCTACATGCCAACCAGTTCTCATTGTAGTCTCCACCGACCCACAGAGATTTTCTGCACTGTCTACATAGTGACCAACAACTTTGTGGTAAAATCTTAAACTGGATGGAAATGACAACTTATGGATAGAGGATTATGTAAACCCAGACTATTTTCATATGGAACAATTTGTCGGGATTGTTTTTTGAAAGTTCAGAACAGCCTGGCAAATTTTGGACTGTTGACAACTATGACTTTAAATGATCCCACTACAACTTTTACCAATTTTGATACTCACCACCCTAACTCATAGCTGGTTCCTTCCCATAGCCCCAACACACTCTCTAGAACAGATCACATGGGGTGACAAAACATTTCAGCCATCACCAGTCTGGCACAAGTAACTTCTCTTCCACTGGCAAAATATCTTCAAGGTGCCTCCTCTCTTCAAGCAGTCACATTTGTTGACTGTGTGGTATGGATGTCAATGGTCATACCCTATATTTGCCAACTGTGCCGGAAAAAGAGTAGACTTCTTGAACTACATGAAGAGTTGGAAAATTTCCCAGATGTCACCAAAATCTCCCTAGATGAAATGAGGATGCTCTGTCATGAGACAGTCTTGTTGACTACAGGCACATTCGGGATGGCCATAGTGGTGGTGGTAACATGATTTCGATGAATGGGTGGAAAAAGTCAGGTAACACTTTTTGCAATCCAAAAAGTGCACTGCAGTCATCCAATATCCATCTTTGAAAGTTTTCAAGAATGAGATAACCAGTCCAGTCGCTCAATTGTGCGGATCTGTGATCATCAATATCATCAGGTTTCCGGAGGAGGACTACTCTTTTTACAAGCTTGATTTAATTGGTTCTTGTGGAAAGTGTTTACCAAGGAACAGTAAGTTCACATAGACTTCATTCCGAGGACGAGGTCTGCAGTGGAGGCAACACGTTCTGCTTCAGCTGCATCAGTCCTAGTGTAACTGTACAAGAATGTACAAAGCAGTGAAATAATCCTACACCATATGCCAAAGTATCAAATACTTCCAGGCCCACTCAACATAAACCCGGTGAGGTGAGGAACATGGGCAGCCGCTCTAATGCTTAAATCCCAGAATTTACATCATATCGGACTTTGGAAAAAATGAGCATGGCCCCTCCATCCCAGCTTCATTCATCTAGTCGTTTTGATGCCAGGGGGGGTTACAGACCTAAATTGGCAAAATCTGTTCCTTGATTACTAAAGTCCTTCAGGCATCATTAACACTTCAACGCTGAGAAACACATGACTGTGGAAATGGAATTAATTGTAACACGTTCCCGCGGAACATCCATCGTGGATTAGCCATGAATGGCGTCTTTTAGAACCATAAGATTGATTACAGCGATGGGTTGTAAAAGTAATGGACTCCTTGTTTTGGGCATAAAGGACGGCTTTGGGCATGGCAGAAATTAAAGGTGTGGGATATCATGTGGACATTTGTACATTATATGTATGGAAGTGTTTTCCTCTTAGGCACCATGTAACAGAAAGGATCGACAGACCTGGAAAGAGAAAGGAGGATGGAGGAATACGAAGAAGTTTAAGGGCACACTTTCTCTATGTCCTAGAGAAATACTGTATCACCATATATGCCATTAGAGGTATACTATGTCTCCATGTGTGCCCAATATTCTGTGCAGACAAGACCCCAAAACCAGACCTGAGACCAGAGACATAAAAAAACAAACAAACCAAACAAGATCTCGAAGTAAATTAAAACCCCAAACCAGATCTGATAAATTCATGCCTAAATAAATGCACACATTAGACAAGACCCCAGGATATATTCAAAGCCCAAATTAAACCGAAAAATACACTTAGACTCCAGATCAGATCACTAAATATATAGGAGAGTGAGAGTGGTGAATAGTCACCCTTTAGCCACTTTGCCTGTTAATATTATATCGGTTGTGTTGCCCCTGTGATTTTGCATTGTTCTTTTGCACTACTTGTTTCTATAGTATTTGCTATTATATTTTACTAGGTTACGCCACTACTTGTGAATTTTGTGTATTTCCCACCCTCACATGGACTTATGTTCAGGGCACTTGTCTATGATTTAATTGTTTGTTCATTTCCATCAATGATTTGTGTCTGTGTTTACTGACTGGTTTCCCTATTTCCAGTGTCAGTTGCACGGGGCCAGTGTCTGTTGCAGAGGGCATGAATCATCTGTTGCAGAGAGCCAGTGTCTGTTGCAGAGGGTCAGTGTCTGTTGCAGAGGGCATGAATAATCTGTTGCAGAGGGCCAGTGTCTTTTGCAGAGGGCCAGTGTCTGTTGCAGAGGGCCACTGTCTGTTGCAGAGGGCATAAATCATCTGTTGCAGAGGGCCAGTGTCTGTTACAGAGGGCCAGTGTCAGTTGCAGAGGGCATGAATCATCAGTTGAAAAGGGCCAGTGTCTGTTGCAGAGGGCCAGTGTCTGTTGCAGAGGGCATGAATCATCAGTTGCAGAGGACTAGTGTCAGTTGCAGAGGGCCAGTGGCTTTTGCAGAGGGCCAATGTCAGTTGCAGAGGGCATGAATCATCTGTTGCAGAGGGCCAGTGTCTGTTGCAGAGGGCCAGTGTCTGTTACAGAGGGTTTGTGCAGGTTGCAGAGGGCATGTGTCTGTTGCAGGTTACAGAAGGAAGATTGCTTCTTTGACTGTCCTGGGCATAGACGACCGGCAGCCCGTAAGGCAGAGGAGGAAGAGACCACCCTGATAATGAATTTCCCCTTAGAGGAGACAGTAGTCAAGACAAATACACACTGCCTAAATTAGCTGTAATTACCAAAGTTTGGGTGACCAGAGCCGAGAGAGTGCATACATCTGCTACCTGAAGTAGCTACCTTATCTATACCAGGTGATTGGAGCCACTAAGCAACAGAGGAACAGATAGCTGCACTTGAATTAGCCAGTGGCCAAAGGCATATGGAAAAGCCTGGTGATCTAAGAGGGCACAGTCTGGTTGTACAAAAAGGACGGTGAAGACAAAGGCACGGAGTGCAAAGGGAGGAAACTGATGCATAGAACAGTTCTAAATACTGGTGTGAGAGTGAGCCTAATGGAAGGAATTGGGAAAGTAGTCCTACAAGTGAGTTAGGACCTGAAATGTGGACTGACAGTGTGGTTGCAAGTTCAGTGGTGTTAAAGTGATGATGTGAGCTCAAGTGCACCAGGAAAGGTGTAGAGTTTAGAGACTATATATTTTTAAAATATTTTGTTCTTATGCAATGATAAAAGTACAACCGTCTCTATGACTGTGTCAGGTGGCTCTTTCAGTGGTCTCGTGGCGGCTCTAAAATAGCTACCAGTAACAGGCTTGGTGCAAGCTATTCTGTTTTCCAGAGCCCTGGGGCTGCCCTGGCCTTCACCCTTTAGGTTAAGTGCACACTGACCGTTTTGATGCGTTTTTGCGGCGTTTTTTCCGCGAATAAATGCACCAAAAATTCTAGGTAATCCGTCTGCCAGCTAATGCAATAGCAATCCTGATGTGCTGTGCACATGATGTGGAAATTTCCGCTCAAGATTGCCATTGCGTTAAAATACGCAGCATGTCCATTCTTTGTAGCGTTTCTGCAGTGCAAAAATGCTCAAAAAATGGTACCCAGGCCAGGGAAGAAGACTACTTCTCCAATCATCCAATTGCCTCTCCCACTGATAACAGCGAGGCAGCGCGGCTGAGGGGAGCAGTAGTCTACTTAGCCAAGCCGGGGCTGTGCGCGATGAAAAAAAAGTAAAAATCTGTTTAAAATAAAAAAAAAATGCCTTTATCCTCACCTGTCCGGCGTCCCCCGGTGTTCCGCCGTCCTCCTGATGTCCCCCAGCGACGCGATTGTGGCACCCCAGGGGTCTGGTTGCCACAGTAATAGAAATATTACGTCTGAGAGCAAGTGGGAGGTTTCTCTGGTCAGGAGCCCTAAGCATGCAACACCTGGGAGGGGAGGAATCTGCCCTTATAAACTGGGTCTGGGGCGGGATTAGTGGAGTCAGAGCCTGGAGAGGGAAAGTTACAGCAGGAGCTCTGTAGGAGCTAGGAGCAGAAGACCAGGGGCTGGAAGCTAAGCAGCGATATAGCTCGCCCTGGCAGAAGAATCTGATAACCGGACACCGGAGTCCGAGGCTGTGGGGACTGATATCCACCCAGCAGCAGAAACCAGTCGGCAGGGGATTCCAGGTCCTCTGGCCATAGAAGCCCGGAGGCTCAGTCACAAGGAAGGGACCAGCACCGCCATCCAGGAGCGGAGGCTAACAGAAGGCCCCAAGTCACCAGCCATACGGGTGAGCACCACACGGTATACTCAGGGACGTGGGCTACTTCTACCCGCTTACAGCAAGGTAGCCAGAAAGAGTGCAGATAGACGGGGAGGCCTACAACTCCACCTGGCCAGGGGAACTCCTGTTTGCTCGCAGACTGACCAGGCCCCTTATGCTAGCCAGTACTCCCGGGAGGGTCTGCCTTAATATCACCAGTAAAGACCCTGAACTGCACTGCAAAGACTCTGAGTCGTTCCTGCTCATCGCCGCACCAGCACTACTAGTGCTGGGACGCCCGCGCACCATCACTCCCATCATCCACATTCCCTGCCCTGAGGCCATACTCCTCCCATGGGGAGTTATCCCATCTTTTGCTGCGCACACCACACCAGCCTCAGCGGACTGCCTCGCAGCGGCGGTACACCCTGACCGCAGGCGTAGTCGGACAATTAACTTAAAATCCCTAAAAGACTGCCATCGGCCTGACCACCCTGAGCCACGGGACAGGGTCGCCGCCACGGAGACTACAATCCCCAGAAGCCCGGTTCCGGGTGCCCCTCGGCCCAGGGGGCGAGTCAGCTTTGGCGTAGTCGGCAGGATTTCGTGCCCGCAACCACCGGGTACTGCGTGCCTTCAAAAGACTGTCATACCTGCCGTGGTGAAGGTCCCCGCCATCCGGAGCCGTTTCCCGCCGTCTTCGGTCGGTTCCCGCCATCCGGAGCCATTTCCCGCCATCCGCAGCTGTTTTCCCGCCATCCGCAGTCGTTTTCCCGCCATCGGACGCCATCTTCGGGACGCCGCGCGGGAAGAAGAGGGGCGTGGACGCCAAAAGCGCGCGAGACCCGAAGCTCCGCCCCACGCATCGACGCTGCACAAGGTCCTGGAAGGGAGAGAGAGCGATGCTGACGTCACCAGAGCGCGATGCAAGGTCCTCCACCCTGACCATACTCCTCCCGTGGGGAGTTATCCCTTCTTTTGCTCCGCACACCACACCAGCCTCAGCGGACTGCCTCGCAGCGGCAGTACACCCTGACCGCAATCCACGGGTGGCGTAGTCGGACAATTAACTTAAAACCCCTAAGACTGCCATCGGCCTGACCACCCTGAGCCACGGGACCGGGTCGCAGCCACGGAGACTACAATCTCCAGAAGCCCGGTTCCGGGTGCCCCTCGGCCCAGGGGGTGAGTCACGATCATCCCAGCAGCCGGCGGTACACTGACAGGAGTGCGCTCACTCCCGGCAGTGTACACTGCTGCTGTTGGCTAAGGTCACACACGTTCATCAACTGAAGATCAGCTGAGAGTTCTGGGACCTCACTTTACGGCACCGGTGTTGTGTGGGAATATTCTCACGAATGTTCCCACGCAGTACTGATGCAGTATGAGGTCACTGGGGCTGATCAGCTGATCTTCAGCTGATGAAGTCACCTGACCCCAGCCTGCAGCACACCCATGTACACTGACAGGAGTGATTTTACACTCCTATCAGTGTACAGTGCTGTCTTCTACAGCAGTCCCATCAGTGATTGATGTGGCTGCTGTAGAAGTGACCCGGATCGCCGAGGGACAATCTGGATTACGCCGTGACCTCGAACAGGTGAGGGGTATGGTTGTTTTTTATTTTTTATTTTTTACAGAAGATCGAGGGCTTCGGGGATTGGCAGAATAATAAAAAAAATATTAAAACCGTGTGTTATTTTATTTCAATAAAAAACTTTATTCTGGCGGTGTCTTTTATTGAAAAAGCGCCAATACCCTTTACTACAGGGTTAGTAATGGGGGCGTCTTATAGACACCCTCCATTACTAACCTGGGCTTCATGTCAGCCGCCAATACAAGACTGACATGAACCCTAACCCCATTACCCCACTCGCCACCGCTACATGGCAGTGGGAAGAGCGGAGGCTAAGCACCAGATTTGGTGCATCTTATGGATGCGCCATTTCTGGGACTGCTGAGAGGTGATATTATTAGCCGCAGAGGGGGCCAGGATCCATGGTCCATTCCCTGGCTACTAATATCATACCACAGCTGTCTGTTTAGCCTTTTCTGGTTAGATTTTACAGGGGGGGGGCCTGTAATCTAGCCAGTAAAGGCTAAGCAAACAGTTGTGAGCTGTTATTAATAGCCATGGAACATTTTTGGCTAATGGCCCCTTCCCTGGCTAGTAATGTCAGCCCCCAGCGTTCAGCTTTCCCTTTGCTGGATATAAAGATGACGCGGAAGGCCACGCCATTATTTTTTTAAATTTTAGGCTATGTGCCCACGATCAGGACTTAGCAGCGCTTTGAATGCAACATATTTTTGCTGCGTCCGAAACACTGTGTTCTATTGAACGCAGGTAATTCCACATGTGTTCACTGAACCATGCTTATTTACCGCATTCAATACATTCTAGTGGTCAAATTTCTGTTGCAGAGACTAGCGACTACACAAGAGAATATGACATGCAGCGGTACTGAAAGACGCACCGCATGTCAGTGTCCACGGGTGATCCGCAGCCTCAGATGCACGCATAGTAGACATGGGATTTCTAGAGATCCCATCCACTATGCTGTAACATCTGGATGCTGTGGGTTTTGCTGCATAAACACGTATCTTCAAGCCTGCAGCGGCTCCTGATAGTGGCTACATACCCAAACTCACCCACAGCATGTCAATTTCTGTAGCAGACACGCTGGTCTCCGATTTTGACGGATTGAAATGTCATTATATGCCGTGGATCCGCAAGTATTGACAACAAAAGTGCGGCATTAGAACACAGCGTTTTGGACGCAGCGAAAATGCGCTGGGTCCATAGCGCTGCTTGTTGCTGTTCGTGAGGACATAGTGGCTAATGAAACAGCTGTGAGCTTCTATTAATAGCCAGGGAACATGTTTGCTTAATGGCACCTTCGTAGGCTAAAAATAGCAGCCCTTGGCTGCCCCAGAAATGACTTGAATGGAAATGCTAATGAGATTGGGTGTATGGGATTAGCTGACCCTTAGACCTTTTGTTTGGTGATGACAAGGTGTCAATCAGATCCTTTCATTACTAAAAGCTAATTAAAGTAAAGTAAAGAGTTAAATAAACACACGCACAGTAAACACTTTATTTGAAATACAATAGACACATTTTTTAATCATTTAAATTAACCAATATACTTACATCAGGTCTGAGTGTAATCCAAGGGTTGAAGCAATGTCCCATGTTTCTTTTTTCAAATATTTTTATTTAGCTCCAAAAAGTATTTATTGATGTCCAAAAATGCATCCAAAAAAACGCATCAAAAACGCGCCAAAATCGCAGCAAAACACGCGTTTTTTCAGCAGCGTTTTTCCTGCCAAGAGATGCAGAAACGCTGCAGAAATTTCTGCATTCAAATCCTGAACGTGCGCACATAGCCTTAACCCCTATACAAGGATCAGGACTTACACAGGGGCCCCTGCGCCACAGAGTCAGCTGTTGTTCGATAGCGCAAGCAGGCAAGAAGGATAGTCAGGTAGTCAAAACCAAGAGGGCAGCAAAGATACAATATCTATAATACATAATAATAATAATACAAAATCATCAGGCAGAAGAAACATCAAATAACAAGCCAGGGTCAAAGCAAGAAAATATTAATACTGAACAGGACAGAAATCACAGACCAAACCAGAGAAGCACAAAGCTATATCTGTCAGCTCCCAGCAGTAAGCTGGAAATTTTAGTATGGTGTGGTGCTCTCCAATTGGCTGGAACAGAGAGCTGATAACTCCAAGTGGACAGTACACACACCCACACACCCAGACTGGACAGGACTGCAGGAACTAGTCACTCTAACCGTAGAACTTGCGCCGTCCAGAACTTCTGGTTCTGACATCTCCTCTATCACGTGCGCTGGCCACAGAATGAATATGGTGGAGCCTGTCGACAAAAGCAGAAGTCGCAGGAGCAGGTTCTAGTGGAGATGTGACAGACTGTAAATAAAGCGATGTTGAACGGTTTCTTCTTGGAGAACCAGTGTATGCTCAGCATTCCCTACGGAGGGTGTATTGACATTTAGCTTTACCCCTGTTTTCAACCAGGCCAGATCCCTAAATAAAGCCAAATACCAGAACAGAAACCTTTAAGAAATTTAAAAAAAAAACCCGACCAGACCATTGAATAAGTTAAAACCCCAGTACAAACTCCTAAATAAATTCAGACCCCTGACTTCTAAATAAATTCAAACCTCAGACCCCATAGCAGACCCCCTAAATAAAAATTAAGATCTCAAATCAGACCCCGAAATGAATTCAGATCCAAGACTACACTCAATCCTAAATTAATTCTGACCCCAAACCAGATACTTTATTGAATTTATATGCCAGACTAGTCCCTTAAATAAATTTAAACACCAGACCCCTAAATAAATATAGACCCCAGACGAGACCCCCAAATAAAATGAGACACCAAACCAGACCCGTAAATAAATACAGACCCCAGACCAAACCCCTAAATAAATATAGATCCCAGACCAGCCCCCTAAATAAATACAGACCCCAGACCAGACCCCTAAATACATTCAGACCCCAGACCAAACCCCTAAATATAGACCCAACACAAGGCTGTAAAATATACACTGCTCAAAAAAATAAAGGGAACACTCAAATAACACATCCTAGATCTGAATGAATGAAATATTCTCATTGAATACTTTGTTCTGTACAAAGTTGAATGTGCTGACAACAAAATCACACAAAAATCATCAATGGAAATCAAATTTATTAACCAATGGAGGCCTGGATTTGGAGTCACCCCCAAAATTAAAGCGGAAAAACACACTACAGGCTGATCCAACTTTGATGTAATGTCCTTAAAACAAGTCAAAATGAGGCTCAGTATTGTGTGTGGCCTCCACGTGCCTGTATGACCTCCCTACAACGCCTGGGCATGCTCCTGATGAGGTTGTGGATGGTCTCCTGGGGGATCTCCTCCCAGACCTGGACTAAAGCATCCGCCAACTCCTGGACAGTCTGTGGTGCAACGTGATGGTGGATGGAGGGAGACATGATGTCCCAGATGTGCTCAATCGGATTCAGGTCTGGGGAACGGGCGGGCCAGTCCATAGCTTCAATGCCTTCATCTTGCAGGAACTGCTGACACACTCCAGCCACATGAGGTCTGGCATTGTCCTGCATTAGGAGGAACCCAGGGCCAATCGCACCAGCATATGGTCTCACAAGGGGTCTGAGGATCTCATCTTCGTACCTAATGGCAGTCAGGCTACCTCTGGCGAGCACATGGAGGGCTGTGCGGCCCTCCAAAGAAATGCCACCCCACACCATTACTGACCCACTGCCAAACCCGTCATGCTGAAGGATGTTGCAGGCAGCAGATCGCTCTCCACGGCGTCTCCAGACTCTGTCACGTCTATCACATGTGCTCAGTGTGAACCTGCTTTCATCTGTGAAGAGCACAGGGCGCCAGTGGCGACTTTGCCAATCCTGGTGTTCTGTGGCAAATGCCAAGCACCCTGCACGGTGTTGGGCTGTGAGCACAACCCCCATCTGTGGACGTCGGGCCCTCATACCACCCTCATGGAGTCGATTTCTAACCGTTTGTGCAGACACATGCACATTTTTGGCATGCTGGAGGTCATTTTGCAGGGCTCTGGCAGTGCTCCTCCTGTTCCTCCTTGCACAAAGGTGGAGGTAGTAGTCCTGCTGCTGGGTTGTTGCTCTCCTACGGCCCCCTCAACATCTCCTGGTGTAATGGGCTGTCTCCTGGTAGCACCTCCAGCCTCTGGACACTAAGCTGACAGACATAGCAAACCTTCTTGCCACAGCTCGCATTGATGTGCCATCTTGGATTAGCTGCACTACCTGAGCAACTTCTGTGGGTTGTAGAGTCCGTCTCATGCTACCACGAGTGTGAAAGCACAACCAACATTCAAAAGTGACCAAAACATCAGCCAATAAGCATTGGTACTGAGATGTGGTCTGTGGTCCCCACCTGCAGAACCACTCCTTTATTGAGGGTGTCTTGATAATTGCCAATAATTTCCATCTATTGTCTATTCCATTTGCACAACAGCATGTGAAATTGATTGTCAATCAGTGTTGCTTCCTAAGTGGACAGTTTGATTTCACAGAAGTTTGATTTACTTGGAGTTAAATTCTGTTGTTTAAGTGCTCCCTTTATTTTTTTGAGCAGCGTGTTAAAACTCCAGTGCAGACCCCAAAATAAATTGAGACCCCCTTGCCAGGCTTTTAAATATATCCAGACATGAGACCACACTTCTAAATAAATTCAGATTACTGATTAGACCCTTTTATAAATTCATACCCCATACAAAACCCCATAAATAAATTGAAAGCCCAAACACAAGACACATATATATTAAGACCCCAGATTAGAGTCCTAAATATATTACAGGGTTATTCCTATCTTTATTGATAGGTACTGTTAGAAAGTTCTTGAAAAAATAAGTACTTTTATGATTTTGTATTTATTAAAATTCCCTTGATATTGCCATATTTTTTATTTGTGTACTGCTTGTTGCCAATAGGATGGTCCACTACTGCAGTCTACCAGTGGGGGCTGAACATGCTTTTTCCTTGGGAGTTTTACAAGCACTGCATCGAGACCCTCCGGTATTGCTGGAACCCAATGGTAGTTTTCAATTCTGGCCAGTTTTAGTGCCACTGCATTTCCGATGTTGCAGAAGCAACGATATCTCATATGGCAGCATCTGGAGAGCAGACTTGGGGCCAACGGGGCAACAATGCTGCTGGTCTGGACTGTCAATCAAGCAGGAGTGCTCACTCTCATCAATCAGGAAGGCTGGGGTGCAATGCCATGACTTTCTATGAACTTACTGCCCCTCGTTTTGGGTCCTGATCAATTGCAGGATGAGCTGCATACGAGGTTTTGTCAATGGCCGGTTTAGCTTGGATGGCTAGTTTTGCTGATTCCCTGGTGGGCTCACGTGACAAAACAACGTCACTGGAATTAAGAATATGTTCAACCATATTGATATCATACTGATGATTGCAAAACGTGGAAAGACAACGGCGCCGTGTGAACGTGTAACCTTCGCTACATGCCCGGGCGCAGAGAAGCTCATTGGTTCTGCAGGAGAAGATGAAGAATCATCACAACTAATGGACCATCAAGTCCCAGCGATGTCCGCACACTTCTAATCAGGGCAGGGACTGAACAGCGATATCAGCTTCCACCGCAGACGGCCATGAGATGAAAGGGTTAACACGTACTAACTGCGCTGCATTATATCTCCAGGATTCTATTTCAAAGACAATCTGGAGAAGCGGGAGAACTGAGGAAGCGAGAATCACCGCAGACCGGAGGCCGATAATACCATAATCCTCAATATTACCAGGGACCTCACACAGATACACCGCAGTGATGTGTGGTACTCCGACAGGGTATCCCCCATCATAGGATCAGATACACCGGCCCTTAGGAAAGTATCAGAAATTACATGGACCTGCTTAACAGAGGGAACCTTACATATAAGGGTGGGATATGCAGAATTAGCAGACATGATAGGCTTAGATATGGAATAATGACACCGAAACTTGGGGTACAGGATAATGACACTTACACTTGGGGTACAGGATAATGACACTGATACTTGGGGTACAAGACCACGACATCGGCATTTGGGGTACAGGATAATGACACTGAAACTTGGGGTACAGGATAATGACCCTGACACTTGGGGTACAGGATAATGACACTGACACTTGGGGTGCAGGATAATGACACTGATACTTGGGGTACAGGATAATGACCCTGACACTTGGGGTACAGGATAATGACACTGATACTTGGGGTACAGGATAATGACACTTACACTTGGGGTACAGGATAATGACACTGATACTTGGGGTACAAGACCACGACATCGGCACTTGGGGTACAGGATAATGACACTGAAACTTGGGGTACAGGATAATGACCCTGACACTTGGGGTACAGGATAATGACACTGACACTTGGGGTGCAGGATAATGACACTGATACTTGGGGTACAGGATAATGACCCTGACACTTGGGGTACAGGATAATAACACTGACACTTGGGGTACAAGATGATGACACTGACACTTGGGGTACAGGATAATGACACCGTCACTTGGGGTACAGGATAATGATACTGACACTTGGGGTACAGGATGACACTGACACTTTGGGTACTGGATAATGACGTTTATACTTGGGGTACAAGACAATGACACCGTCACTTGGGGTACAGGATAATGACACTGATACTTGGGGTACAAGACCACGACATCGGCACTTGGGGTACAGGATAATGACACTGAAACTTGGGGTACAGGATAATGACACTGACACTTGGGGTACAGGATAATGACACTGATACTTGGGGTACAGGATAATGACACTGACACTTGGGGTACAGGATAATGACACTGACACTTGGGGTGCAGGATAATGACACTGATACTTGGGGTACAGGATAATGACCCTGACACTTGGGGTACAGGATAATGACACTGACACTTGAGGTACAGGATAATGACGCTGACACTTGGGGTGCAGAATAATGACATGGATACTTGGGGTACAGGATAATGACACTGACACTTGGGGTACAGGATAATGACACTGATACTTGGGGTACAGGATAATGACCCTGACACTTGGGGTACAGGATAAAGACACTGACACTTGGGGTGCAGGATAATGGCGCTGACACTTGGGGTACAGGACACTGACACTGACACTTGGGGTACAGGATAATGGCATTGACACTTGGGGTACAGGACACTGACACTGACGCTTGGGGTACAGGATAATGACACTGACACATGGGGCACAGGATAATGACACTGACACTTGGGGTGGAGGATAATGACACTGACACTTGGGGTACAGGATAATGACGCTGACACTTGGGGTACTGGATAATGACGCTTATACTTGGGGTACAAGACAATGACACCGTCACTTGGGGTACAGGATAATGACACTGATACTTGGGGTACAAGACCACGACATCGGCACTTGGGGTACAGGATAATGACACTGAAACTTGGGGTACAGGATAATGACAATGACACTTGGGGTACAGGATAATGACCCTGACACTTGGGGTGCAGGATAATGACACTGATACTTGGGGTACAGGATACTGACCCTGACACTTGGGGTACAGGATAATGACACTGACACTTGGGGTACAGGATAATGACACTGACACTTGGGGTGCAGGATAATGACACTGATACTTGGGGTACAGGATAATGACCCTGACACTTGGGGTACAGGATAATGACACTGACACTTGAGGTACAGGATAATGACGCTGACACTTGGGGTGCAGAATAATGACATGGATACTTGGGGTACAGGATAATGACACTGGCACTTGGGGTACAGGATAATGACACTGATACTTGGGGTACAGGATAATGACCCTGACACTTGGGGTACAGGATAATGACACTGACACTTGGGGTGCAGGATAATGGCGCTGACACTTGGGGTACAGGACACTTGGGGTACAGGATAATGGTACTGACACTTGGGGTACAGGACACTGACACTGACACTTGGGGTACAGGATAATGGCACTGACACTTGGGGTACAGGACACTGACACTGACGCTTGGGGTACAGGATAATGACACTGACACATGGGTCACAGGATAATGACACTGACACTTGGGGTGGAGGATAATGACACTGACACTTGGGGTACAGGAAAATGACGCTGACACTTGGGGTACTGGATAATGACGCTTATACTTGGGGTACAAGACAATGATATCGTCACTTGGGGTACAGGATAATGACACTGATACTTGGGGTACAAGACCACGACATTGGCACTTGGGGTACAGGATAATGACACTGAAACTTGGGGTACAGGATAATGACACTGACACTTGGGGTACAGGATAATGACACTGACACTTGGTGTGCAGGATAATGACACTGATACTTGGGGTACAGGATACTGACCCTGACATTTGGGGTACAGGATAATGACACTGACACTTGGGGTACAGGATAATGACACTGACACTTGAGGTGCAGGATAATGACACTGATACTTGGGGTACAGGATAATGACCCTGACACTTGGGGTACAGGATAATGACACTGACACTTGAGGTACAGGATAATGACGCTGACACTTGGGATGCAGGATAATGACATGGATACTTGGGGTACAGGATAATGACACTGACACTTGGGGTACAGGATAATGACACTGATACTTGGGGTACAGGATAATGACCCTGACACTAGGGGTACAGGATAAAGACACTGACACTTGGGGTGCAGGATAATGGCGCTGACACTTGGGGTACAGGACACTGACAATTGGGGTACAGGATAATGGTACTGACACTTGGGGTACAAGACACTGACACTTGGGGTACAGTATAATGGCACTGACACCTGGGGTACAGGACAATGACACTGACACTTGGGGTACAGGATAATGACACTGACACTTGGGGTACAGGATAATGACACTGACACTTGGGGTACAGGATAGTGACGCTGACGCTTGGGGTGCAGGATAATGACATGGATACTTGGGGTGCAGGATAATGACACTGACACTTGGGGTACAGGATAATGACACTGATACTTGGTGTACAGGATAATGACCCTGACACTTGGGGTACAGGATAAAGACACTGACACTTGGGGTGCAGGATAATGGCGCTGACACTTGGGGTACAGGACACTGACACTTGGGGTACAGGATAATGGTACTGACACTTGGGGTACAGGACGCTGACACTGACACTTGGGGTACAGGATAATGGCACTGACACTAGGGGTACAGGACACTGACACTGACGCTTGGGGTACAGGACATTGACACTGACACATGGGGCACAGGATAATGACACCCCATAGTAGATGAAATCAGTGTTTGCGGTAATATTAGATATTCCTGTGAATATTTCTGCTGTACTTTCAGGCTGGTTTCTTCTGCTCGCTTTGCTCTATTTCCACATGTAATCCTCGATACTGCATATATTTACATAAATTACGGACCGCACACTAAACAATCACAAGAATCTTTACTCTTTTATGGATTTTTCTGAAATAAAGTTACAATCCTGGAACCCAACCAACAGTATTTCAGGCAAGATGCTGAAAAAACGAAATCTATAACCCCAAAATATGTTATAACCTAATTAGAATAAACGCATGCCAAACACATATGGAAATATATCAGATAAACTGTTTAGCAATCCACAATGAGATTAGCTGCACGTGCCAACAGCAACGTTCTGTCCTGGTCATGAATGACTCTCCAGCTTCATATGACGGAATATACTGTATATACAAGTGACATCACAGAGTAAAAAAATACTGCACTCATTGGACTGCATCCTAGCAATTTACTAGTGACACCTAAGAGACACTTCATATACATGAGAAGATAAACCAAGAACATCACTGAAGCACTTTATATTCATGAGAATACAGCCTATAAATACAATATGAATTTATGACATCACAGATAACCTTCCTAGTGATGAGAATACGGCCTATATTTATAACATGACATCACTAATACACTTTATATTCATGAGAATACAGCCTATAAATACAATATGAATTTATGACATCACAGATAACCTTCCTAGTGATGAGAATACGGCCTATATTTAAAACATGACATCACTGATACACTTTATATTCATGAGAATACAGCCTAGAAATGAAAGACGAACGACGGACATCATTGATACACTTTATATTCATGGAAATACAGCCTGAGAATATAACATGAACTGATGACATCACTGACAGAATCATATTCATGAGAATACAGCCTGTAAATACATAAACCGATGTCATCACTGACACACTTCATATTTATGAGAATACAGCCCACCAATAAATCAGGAAGCAGATGATATCACTGATATACTTCATATTGATGTGAATACAGTCTATAACTACAACATGAACTGATGACATCACTGATACACTTCATATTGATGTGAATACAGCCTTTAAATACAATATGAAGCAATGCCATCACTGATATATTTTATATTCATGAGAATACAGCCTATAAATACAACATGAACACATGACATCACTGATACACAACATATTGATGAGAATACAGCCTATAAATACAACATGAACAGATGACATGTTTGATACACTTATTTTTTTCAAAAGACTTTTACATTCACCTAGAACCAGTGACATCACTAAACTTTCTATTTATGAGAAAACATCCTATAAGGCTATGTGCCCACGATGCAGAAATGCTCCGGATTTTTCCTGAGTATTTCTGCATCTCCCTGGCAGAAAAAATGCATGCGGATTTTACATGCGTTTTTTCAGCCAGGGACAAGCGTTTATCACGCGTTTTGATCATGCGATTTCACATGCGGGTTGTCAAGCGCTTTCCAATTTTAGCATCACTTGGAAAAGTGCTTGACAACTTGGTCACACTATATAAATCCATGCAACTGGCATGGATTTTATATAGTGTGACCAAGTTAGTTAAAAAAAAGAATAAAAATGGTAAAAAATAAAAAAAAAACATTATACTCACCTTCCGATGGCCCCCGGTCTCCTTCTCC
This sequence comes from Phyllobates terribilis, assembly GCF_046119375.1. NCBI lineage: Eukaryota > Metazoa > Chordata > Amphibia > Anura > Dendrobatidae > Phyllobates > Phyllobates terribilis. The sequence continues at coordinate 80,461,852 of NW_027362765.1, forward strand.
GATGCGTCTGGTCTCCCCGGAGTCACGCGGTGGTGTAAAAGGACCTTCCATGGCGTCATTTAGTCATGTGACAGGTCAAGCGACCGCCGACGTCAGCGGTCGCGTGACCTGTCGCATGACTGAATGACGTCATGGAAGGTCCTTTTACTTCATTGCAAGCCGCCGGGGAGCCAAGACGTACGGGATAGAAGACCGGGGGCCATCAGAAGGTAATTATAATGTGTTTTTTTTATTTGAAATTCTTTTTTTTACAGGTACTATGGTACCCGGGTCTGGAGGAGAGTCTCCTCTTCTCCAGACCCGGGTACCATCCGCACATTGAATTGCTTAATATCCTCATGTGCACATGTAGTCATGCGGATATTAAGCGATTCAATGCAAGTCAATGGCGGCGAAAACGCCGCGATTACGCAAAATAATTGGTAGTGCAGCGGATTTTTCCGCAATGATAATCTGCAGCAGAAATTTCCGTAACATATGCACAGCACATGCGGATTATCATTGGGGAACATAGCAGGCCTTCTACCAAGCGTTTTTTAAGCGTTTCTGCGGTAGAATTGCAGCTGCGGAAATGCTTAAAAAACGCATAGTGGGCACACAGCCTAAATGTTTCAAGAATCAGTGAAATCATTAAGACAATTCATGAGAATGCAGCCTGTCAATTCACCAGGAACCAATGATTTCACCAAAACACTTTATATTGAAAAAGACCAGATATTCATGTTCTTTTTTTCTAATCTTAGCCCTGCTTACATCATCACTTTATGTTCAATAAAACACAGCCTATAAATTCATCACGGATACACTTCATCTTTGAAAGACTTTAACCAATCAAGTTACTAAAAATCATTGACATCACCAAGAGATATTTATTTAAAGGTGATTGAATCAATGCAAATTAAACTAGAGTCAAATTTTATGAAATACGCAGATCTCAGTGAATTCAAACAATTTGCAATTCGATTTACACAAATCACCAAAAAAATGACCACTGCCCTTTTACATATTGCAAAATATTGCATCAATGACAGAAGGCTAACATGACCTCAGGTGCAACCGCATGAGCTTACCCTTGTTGTTTTACAGCTATCACATCACGTGGTAAAGCGCAGCTAATCAGGAATGACTATCATAGCCAGTATAAAAGACTAGATAGGGAATGCAGAGGCCATTTTAGGGTGATTTTAATAAAGATAGGAAGCAAAAGTCCTAAAATATTAGACAAACATAAGACAGTAATGTGTTGTACAACTGCAGCAGTGAAGACAATTAGTGTATAATACAGAGATTCAATGTTACGGGATAAAACAATCGAGAGGGGCCAGAAGATTGCGACATCTGGTTTCACAAATTCCTGCACAGGTTAAAAGTACTTCACCATCTTATTAAACAGTGCAGTTTTTTTCCTTGCTAGCAGTGCAAAGGTTAATCTGTTTGGTTGAAGCTCCTGGAGCTTTCCTACCTGGATTGTCTCAGCTGTTCAGTGTTGGCCACTCCTCTTTGCTATATATGCTTGCCTCTGGCACTTAGGAATTGCCAGTGTTAGTTCTTACTGCCTGGTTTGAAGTTAGAGGTGTAGTTCGTGGTTGGAGTAGGCGTTTGGAAATTTGTTCAGGAGATTGTTGCTTGGAGTTTATGTGCACATCCTTATCCTCTCCTTTTTGGTTTCTCCTGCCTTTAACTCCCCTGTGTTCCACTCTGTTGTTTGGTGAGTGGATTTTGTATGATTGTTATTTTCATTTGTCCCTGTCCGTCTTGCTGTGTTTGTCTGGTTAGTGTATTCCTATAAACTTCGGCTTCCCCCCAACTTGGGAGGGAGGGGACAGATAAGGGTTGATATAGGTTCATAGCAAGGCATGTGAATCCGGCGTATCTACCTTCATTAGTAATCCGGGGGACAGTAATAGACTAGGGCACCCCTAGTTCTAGGAACCTGGATAGCGCCCACAGTCCCAAGGCACTGCATGACATTCAAGTTATAGTGTCAGGATTTCTGTTGCCCTTCTACAGTTTGACCACTAGTGCCCGCTATTGTTCTAGTGTCAGGATTTCTGTTGCCCTTCTACAGTTTGACCACTAGTGCCCGCTATTGTTCACTTTAATATTGTGCTGCAGTTTCACTCCTTAACACTGGAAGCTGCTCTTGTATTCTGAAATTGAACTTTACCAAGATGGCGGATTCTGAGTCTATGGAATCCATCTTGTTTCCTGTTTGGGCCTACTTAAAGTTGCATGGATCTCTCACTCATTGCTTGAGTATTGTGTCTAGCTGTTAGCCTAGTTTCAGTCTCTAGCTCTTAAACATTCTTACCCAGACTGTTCTATTCATCTAGGGATTGTTTCCTACAAGTCCTTGCTATCGCCAAGAACATTTACTACCGCTTGCTGTTCCTGCTTGCGCTCCTTAGGCCACTGGTTTCTAGCAGTACTACACCAGTATTGTAACATATAGGGGGAGAGAAATGGGAGAGGTGCATTAGCATAGCTACAGGTGGGGTAAATGGGGTGGTTGCCCCTGGACACCTGTCTTGGAGGGCTCCCTCTGGAGTGACCGCCACCCTTAAATGTGTACAGCAGAAGCACTACCACCACTAGCAGCAGCTGTACAGACAGTTCTACTGCCAAATGCAGGTAACAATTTACCTCCTTTGCTGCAGCAAGCATATTAGTGGGCATGAATAAAGGCAATATGGACTGTATAGCACATTACTCATCTCAGGTACAGCAGGATGATGTTATCTCGTACAGTGATACTGTCAGTTTGACTAAGAGTTACGCACAGAATGGTCTGCATGATCACAAATGACAATGATGGATAATTTTTGGACTGTTTTTTCATAAAAAAAAACCTCAAAGTCTGTCAGTGTGCTGTTAATAAATGAGCATTTGGTTTCAACCAGGTTACCATCTATTTCTATGGTGATGTCATTTTGACATTACTAAGGCTGTGTATGTATTAAGGAGATTGAAGAGAGGTGGATAGAGTCCACGGAGACCTCAGAGTATTATATACATCTTTTCAGAGCAATTGGAATATCTGCAAATTTTTGAAAAATTTGCTTAACCGGGATAAATTCTAATTTCAGAACATTCGCTCATCTGTACCTACTATTCATGTCATTGTAACTTTTCCATTATCCAAGAACCAGTGACATCACTAGTGCACATGATATTCCTGTGAATGCAGCCTATCAATTCATTAAGGACCTGTGACATCTCCGAAACACTTAATATTTTGTATATTCATGAGAATGCAGCCTATCATTTAAGCAGGAATCAGTGACATTAACAAAAGTTTACATTGAAGAAGTACAAATATCCATACTCTTTTTTTATTATCTTAGCTCTGCTTGCATTATCACTGTATGTTCAAAAGAATACAGCCTATAAATTCCCCATTGAGGCAGTTAATATTCATGAGACTGTCACTTATCGAATTACCAGTAAACAGTGAAATCCCTGAGATTCTTCCTATTTTTTGGAATGTTACTTCTCAATTCAGAAGGAACCAGTGACGTCCCTATGGCACTTAATATTCATGAGAATACAGTCTATCAATTCACCCAGAACCAGTGACATTACCAAGAAATACATAAGAATACAGCCTATAAATACACCATAAACCAATGACATTGCTGATACACTTCATATTCATGAGAATACAGCCTGTAAATACATGAACCAATGAAATCACTGAAACACTTCATATTAATGAGAATACAGCCTATAAATATGTGAGCAGGTAAGTAGCCAGCTAAGTTATTTATTTTTGTAGCACGAAAGTGGATATTAACATCTGTTATTAGAGCAGTTTAACAGTTTCGATATCCTATTCACTATTCTATCTATTTCTAGGTGTTAACGGCGCTTTAATGTCCTTCTGTTTCTGGCTTGCACGGGCGGCGCTCACAACGGTGGGCAACAAGTCTTTCAATTTGTTTCAGTGGTTATGACGCGCCCCTTGGGGCCGTGGGGTACTCGGTAGCCGGGCCGGTCGGTTCTATTTGGGGTAGTCACGGCGGCAGTGACCGGTCTGTGGCCCAGGGCGATCAATAAATGGGAAGTCAATTGGGGAAATAAAGTTTTGGGGAATAAAGATTTGTGATGCCACCCGTGGTATGTGGCTATAGATGGCCGCCGCTGCTGTTCAGATCCACTGGGGCTGTTGGTGACGCAGCAAAGATGGTTTATCTCTCCACGGGTAGAGCTAGGCCCCAGGACATGTAAAAAGGAGGCTTAGGATGTTGGTGTTGTGCAAGGCAGGTGACACAGCAATTAAGTGAAGGACACAGCGGGGTGCAGTCTTCATGTGTTTACTCACAGTTGTTAAGATGCTCCAGATTATATCCCATGTTGTCCTGTGTCCTCCGGGGAAGTGATCCAGCTAACTGTCAGATAACTTGGGTGCACTTGATCGGGACTCCCTTCTTGTTTACCTTTCCAGGTCGTCTCTCTCTGCGCTGCCTCTCGCCCTCCTGCCCTGCACCTCACACACAGTGTCCTGAGCCAGTGGCGGCGGGCCTTGTTGGGCAACATCTTTTCTGTCCCCTTTGTCCTAAATGGCCACCTTTTCAGCGAATGTGTGTGGTTGGTGGCTGCGGCACTTGAAGATACCGCAACCTCCTGTTTGCTAGCTGAGTCTTGTAGTCCTCCACTAGTCTGGGGCTGGTCCCCTACTGCAGACTGATCCCTGCACGGTCAGTGTGAACTCGGGTTCGCGAGTGGACTCCGCACTTCCTGTGCCCCTAGGATCCTCTCTCTCTCTGGAGCCCTCCTCACTGCTCCGGTTTTCTCTCCTCACTCTCCTACTGGGCCTCTCTGACTGGGCCCCTCTCCTCCACAGTCCTCACTTCCTGAACTCCTGCTCTTAGGACCCTGGACCTAGGACTGGACCCTTCTAGATGTTTCTACCCTTCTTTTTTACTCTTCCTTCAGTGCTCCCCTAAACTACTTCCTCCACCCACCTCCTCTACTTAGTTCCACCCTCCAGACAGGGACAAGGTCTGTGCTCTCCCTCAGGAGCTATCTGGACCTTCCCTCAGGAGTGGTGTGTGTTGGATGTGAGTGTTTGGGTCCCGGGTAGTGCTCCCTCCTTACCTGAGAGTGGGGTACCACACCTCTGGCTGAGATGCAGTACCTCTGTGGCAACTGGATCCGCAGGGGCGCCACAGTTATACTAGCACTAACGGGGATCACCGGTATTTCCCGTTAGACCGCAAGTCTCTTGTAGCCAGCCATGTAAAACTTTAAAGGTACTTCTCACACTGACTGGCCCCAATCTCTTCAGCTGTGCGGCCCTATTCCACACCCGCTACTGTGTGTCTACGCTGGAAGTAATGACCCGATTCACTTGCATCTCCTGGTTGCCATTGCAGATGTCCGGGCCCGTACGATGATCAGAGTTTGACCTTCAGACCTTCAGTGTTTGACCTGCAGCGTCTTAGCATGGGGTTTTGACCGGCATAGTCTGGACTTCGGGCCTTGACCGGCGTAGTCTGGGCTTTGAGTTTTGACTGGCATAGTCTGGACTACGGTGCTTGACCCACGATATCCCGCTGATCTCGGTCCCCAGCCACTCTTCGGTCGCTCTCCCTCTGTGATCCACCGTTCACACATCCATACTCTCTCGGTGATTGTCGCCAACTGTTCTCCTGCCTTGCCACTCCGCCCTTTTATATTTGGTAACTGTGCCACAGCTACCACCTGACCCGCTGCTCCCTTCAACTTCATCCCCTCAGAAACGCTACCTCCATCTTCCGGTTCCACTGTACTCAGCTTGCTCAGCAGCTGGTGATATTTGGCCGCAAGTATCGAAGAAATCCGATGAACCGCACCCTCGACTCCCCACCCCCTTACAAATACATGAACTGATGACATCACTGATAAACTTTATATTCATGACATGAGAATACAGTCTGTAAATATAACACGAACCAATGAAATCATTGAAACACTTCATATTCATGAGAATATAGCATATAAATACATAAACTGATGATATCACTAATACACTTCATATTCAGGAGAATACAGCTTGTAAGTACAACATGAATAGATGTCATCTCTGGCACACTTCATATTCATGAGATTAAAGCATGTAAATAAATGAAATGATGACATCACTGAAACACTTCATGTTTATGAGAATACAGAATGTAAATATATCATGAACTGATGACATCACTGATACACGTCATATTCATGAGAATACAGAATGTAAATATTTCATGAACTGATGACATCACTGATACACTTCATATTCATGAGAATACAGTCGGTAAATACATCAACTAATCACATCACTGACACACTTCATATTCATGAGATGAAAGCTTGTAAATAAATGAACTGATGACATCACTGAAACACTTCATATTCATGAGATTACAGTGTATGAATACAAATTGAACTGATGACATCACTAAAACACTTCATATTCATCATATTCATGCGAATACAGCCTGAAAATATAACATGAACTAATGATATTAGTGACACACTTCATATTCATGTGACAACAGCCTGTACATACATGAACTAATGACATCACTGAAACTTCATATTCATGAGAATACAGCCTATAAATACATGAACTGATTCCATCACTGACACACTACACATTCATGAGAATACAGCCTGTAAATACATTAACCGATGACATCACTGACACACTTTATATCCATGAGAATCCAGCCTATAAAAACAAATTGAACTGATGACATCTCTGGTAAACCTCATATTTATGAGCACACAGCCTGTAAATACAACATCAACTGATGACATCACTGAAACGCTTCATATTCATGTGAACACAGCCTGAAAATATAACATGAACTGGTGACATCACTGACAGACTTCATATTCATGAGAACACAGCCTATAAATACATAAACCGATGTCATCACTGATACACTTCATATTTATGAGAATACAGCCCATCAATAAACAAGGAAACAGTGACATCATGACTCTTCATATTCATGAGAAGCCCATCATTCCACACAGTGACAGCAGAACTTTAAACTGTATTAACTCTTAGGGTGCAGCCCAAAATTCACATGGGAACATAAAACAATATAGAATGTATAGACAAATGTAAAACCTCCAGCTTGAGTCAATTAAACCGTCCGGAACGTTCCCCGTCCTTTCCCTCTTAGTCCAGTGAATTCAGCTACTTGAGGCTGTCAGATTTCTTCAGATGTATTTTGACATTCGGGATACGTTGTTAATTTCGCTACACATCCATTTTCCTGGCCGTCATTGAAGTGCTGACTACATTATGGTGATTGCTATTTTTGGAGCGCTCACTTGCTGCAGAAAGTGGCAGAAACTGTAATTGTGAGACGCCAGAGATTTGGAAAACTACCCAGTGGTTGGTCTTTCTTTTTTGTTTCTTATCTGAATTCATCAGCTCACAGCTGCAGTCCATTCTTAGGTTTTTCATAAAGGATTGGCAGATTTTTCATAAATGTATAGCTTGTAACCAACAGGCACCCTTAAAGGGGTATCCTCATGTATAATATTTATGACATAGCCTGTCAATAATCCTGATTTCTGATGATTAGGACTGGAAGAAGCAGCTGGATAGTGTATGGCTTCCCTAGAGTACACTTTGTAGTTGGCCCCCCAGATGAAGCCATGAATGCGAAACGCATGTTGTTTTTTGTGCACATTGTTTGATTAGTTTAATCTTCAGCTATGGGAGTGGTGCTAAGCTACAATGTGGACAGCAGTGGTGCTGTTTTTCGATGAAAAGATACTTTAAGAACATTTTCCATCCTGCTGCTCTTATCTACTAGGCTTTTAAAAGTCCTCTGATGCCTCCAGCCTCTCTTCATAGATCTGGTGGATGCTCACATACACAAATGTTAATGTACAGAGTCTGATATTTAATATTAATATCCCGGCTCAGGCAGCTCTGAAACATCCCCATGGATCTGAGCTGTAATGAACAGAGGTTGTATGTCTGTACTTGCAACTGCATTAAGTTTCCGACAGGCCAAGCATGAATCTTGGCGATTGCTGATTTTTGTTAAAACTGTGACCAAGGAAAGGATGTCGGAGGCAGATGGACTGGCTGTATACATTACACTGTGGTCATAATGCTCCTACCATTGACCATTTAATATTGTATGTAGATTCACCAATACTGAAAACCAGAAAATGTCTACAGCTATCACCAGAGTGAACTTACTGCATACTGAAATGAATTTCTTGAATAACAGTTTGCAGTAAAATCCTGAGCTCTCTCTTAGTGAAGCTTTCTCTAGCGGTGGCTGCTATGTGCTCCTCAGCTCCTGAGCTCCCTTTAGTTGTGGCTGCAGTAAGCTTCTGAGCTCTCTCTAATGATGTCTCCTGGAAGCGCCTGAGCTACCTTTGGTGGTAGCTGCTATGTGCTCCTGAACTACCTCTAGTGGTGGCTGCAGTAATTTCCTGATTTACCTCAAGTGGAGCCTGCTATATGCTCCAGAAGTACATTTACTGATGGTTGCAGTAAGCTCCTGGGCTCTCTGCAGTGGTGGCTGCTGTAAGCTCGTGATCTACAGTTCCTTTAGAAGTGGCTGCTGTATGCTCCAGAGCTCTTTGTAGTGGTGGCTGCTGTAAGCCCCTGATCTAACTTTAGTAGTGGCTGCTGTAAGCTCCTGAACTACCTCTAGTGGTGGCTGCTATGCGTTCCTGAGCTCCCTCAAGTTGTGGCTGCAGTAAACTTCTGGGCTCTTTCTAATGATGTCTACTGACCTCTACTAGTGGGTGCAGTAAGTTCCTGAGCTACCTCTGCTAGTGAGTGCAGTAAGTTCCTGAGCTACCTCTGCTAGTGAGTGCAGTAAGTTCCTGAGCTACCTCTACTAGTGAGTGCAGTAAGTTCCTGAGCTACCTCTGCTAGTGAGTGCAGTAAGTTCCTGAGCTACCTCTGCTAGTGAGTGCAGTAAGTTCCTGAGCTACCTCTGCTAGTGAGTGCAGTAAGTTCCTGAGCTACCTCTACTAGTGAGTGCAGTAAGTTCCTGAGCTACCTCTGCTAGTGCGTGCAGTAAGTTCCTGAACTACCTCTGCTAGTGAGTGCAGTAAGTTCCTGAGCTACCTCTGCTAGTGCGTGCAGTAAGTTCCTGAGCTACCTCTACTAGTGCGTGCATTAAGTTCCTGAGCTACCTCTACTAGTGAGTGCAGTAAGTTCCTGAGCTACCTCTACTAGTGGGTGCAGTAAGTTCCTGACATACCTCTACTAGTGAGTGCAGTAAGTTCCTGAGCTACCTCTACTAGCGAGTGGAGGAAGCTCCCGGAAGCTCCTGAGCTATCTGTAGTGGCAGCTGCAATAAGATTCTGAGCTACTTCTATATGCAAATTGCCTCTTCAGAGAGGAACAGGACGTGAACTCTATAGCGCCACTTGTTGGAAGCTGCGATCCTACAAGTCACTATTGACCCTTTAACAAGCCTTGCAATATGACTTAGGATAAAAGCCAAATCAGAATCTCAATTTGCAGACAGTGTTTAGGGCTATTGATCCTCATCAGTGCAAAGTATAAGATCTGATTTGGCTAGGCTAGAGGCTCTGGACTGAGGTCTAAGGGATAACATTTCTCCTTGTGGAGAGTGACATACCAGCTCTGGCATGCCAAGATAAGGAGGCTTATTCGCAATGCAACACTCCTCTGGGAAATTTAATATGCAAATTGCCTCTTCAGAGAAAAAGAGGACTTGAAATCTATAGCGCCATCTGTTGGAAGCAGCAATCCTACAAGTCAGAATCAACCTTTTAACAAGTCTTGCAATATGACTTAGGATAAAAGCTTCCTCTAGTAATGGTTGCAGTAAGCTCCCAAGCTCCCTCTAGTGGTGGCTGCAGTAAGCTCCTGAGCTCCCTCTGTTGATGAATGCAGTAAGCTTCCTCTAGTGGTGGCTGCAGTAAGCTCCAGATCTCCCTCTAGTGGTGGCTGCAGTAAGCTCCAGAGCTCCCTGTATTGATGAATGCAGTAAGCTTCCCCTAGTGCTGGCTGCAGTAAGCTCCAGAGCTCCCTCTAGTGGTGGCTGCAGTAAGCTCCAGACCTCCCTCTAGTGGCGGCTACAGTAAGCTGCTGAGCTTCTTCTAGCAATGGTGGCACAATGCTCCATATCTGTAGTAGTAGATGCAGATAGACATGCCCTTTGTCTATACAGGGGATTTGGTGCAATGTATAAGAAAAAAATATTATAACTGTATCTATTTGAATTGAAAAAAATGTATAGATCCGCACTATAGGAAATCTATTTTTATTTTGCTTGAATGGGGTTAATGGCACAGCACAGGTAGGGAAACATGTTCTTTGCATGTAAGGCCTGAGAATCTGTGATACATCGATGACATCCCCAGTTTATTAACATTGACAAGCTGTAGATGACACACGACATGAATACCTTCAGAGGTAATATAGCCTGAACTGTGAAAAAATACACTGAATGGAGGCTAAAAATACCCAGGAGGATGGGAGTGGGTGGTCTGATTACTGTTTAATGGAGCAATCATTAATGCTGAGTGCACTCTGAATGCTGAGGGGGTCCGAGATACACTGCGAAATCTGTAGTAAGATTGACTCAGTGACTGATTATCACATCAGTCAGAATTATTACATCTTTTAACCTGTTTTTTTTTATATGGAATTTAGTAGAGATACAGTGACAAGCAAAAGGGTAACAATGTTTTGAACTTTTGACTTTCAGGCTCCTTATCTCTACATCCACTACTGCTTCCAACATAAGACTACCATCATTTTATAAACCTTCATCTTGGCTATCTCATACATACATTTGACTTGGAGCTCTTTAGCATATGATTAGTTATGTAGATTCTTGTCATGTCACTGCATTGTTACTGTTTTGCTCCTGGTGGTGGATAAATCTTTTTTTTCCTGTATACTACAAATTACAACCTGTTCTCACATTCCCTAATAGAGCAGTGTGTTTTTGGGTATGTGCACACGATGCAGAAATGCTCAGGATTTTTTTTGAGCGTTTCTGCATCTCCCTGGCAGGAAAAAACGCATGCGGATTGTACATGCGGATTGTACATGTGGATTGTACATGCGGTTTCCTGCCAGGGACATGTGGATGTGAAGCGGTCTTCACTTTCATTTCCGCATGCGGGTTGACAAGCACTTTCCAAGCGATTTTAGCATCACTTGGAAAGTGCTTGTCAACTTCACACTATATAAATCCATGCAAACAGCATGGATTTATAAAGTGTGTGAATGTCAAAAAATAAAAAATAAATATATACTTTACCCTCTGATGGCCCCCGGTGTCCTGCTTCGCTCGGTCCCGGCTACCGGCAGTGAAGACTGAAGGACCTGCCGACGTCAGCGTCACGTGACCCGTCACATGACTCTGACGTCAGCGAAGGTCCTTCTTCATTCAACCGCGAAGTGCCGGGAACCAAGCAGGAGCGCTGAGCGGGCCGTCAGAAGGTGAGTATATATATATTTTTTATTTTATTCTTTTTTTTTTAATGGTACCTGGGTCTGGATGAGAGTCCTCTCATCCACACCCGGGTACCATCCGCACATTAGACCGCATGGAATGCGCATCAACATATACAGTGATGCGGATTCCATGCGGTCTAATGCAAATCAATGGCGCCAAAAAAGCAGCGTTTCCGCAAAATTAATTGACATGCTGCGGATTTTTGAGCGCAGCGTTTACGCTGCGGAAAAATCCGCATCATGAGCACAGCACATGCGGATTTCAATTGGGGAACATTGCTGCCCTTCTACCATGCGTTTTTCATGCGTTTCCGCGGCATTTACGCAACTGCAAAAACGCCGAGGAAACGCATTAAAAACGCATCGTGTGAACTCAGCCTTTAAGTTGATTTCCAAGGGAAAGGTCACTGGTTTGAATCAAAGAGAAGCCATGACGAAGATTCGCCAAGAAAAGAGAAACAGCTTCATCCAGCTCATCGATAGCGGTCTCTCGGCCAAGAAGATTGTCAAATTGCATCATGTGAGTGCCATGACAGCTGGAAGAATACGAAATGAAGTTTGTTCATCCATTTAAAAGCCAAGAGGTGGACGTCCAGGCAAACAAGTCAACAAGTCGGCTCATCATAAGGTTTAGCAGTTCTGGAGCGATAAGCACAGCAGTGGATGTGTGTCACCCAGGGGGAATATAGGGGACTCAGAACCCGGGCCTTTTACCTTGTTTAGGAGGTCACGGCAGTCGGCTCCCGGGCCCGTTCTCTGGGGTCTCTCTTGAAAAAAGGGTTTTAGTGTACAGCTTGTCTCGTGACGCCACCTGTGGTTCCCGGTAACGGTTACCGGCGCTGCTGCAGACCTCCGGGGGTGATGGGATGGCAGCTGGGATGTTTCTGCTCCCCACAGGCGGAGCGGGCCCCCGGGGAAGTGTAGGTGCGGATGGTGATGCTGGGCGTTGTAGTGCAGGCGCGGTGGGGTGATGGAAATAACCGACAGAGACAGTGGAGTGCAGTCATCCGAGTTTACTCACAGTTCTTTTTAGGTTCCTCGGGTACACTGTCCAGGTGTCAGACTCCCGCGTCGCGCTGCGTTTGCCAGGCAGGGGTTCAGCACTCCTTCAGGTGTATTAGAAGCACTTAACGGGACCCCCTGTCTTTATGTTCCTTCCGTGGCCGACTTCCCGTGCTGGGTCTTCTCCCTCCTGCCCTGCGCTCCCCCACACAAAGTCCCGATAGGGTACTCTGAGATCCCTCTGGGCAACCTGGAGTTACCGGACCTACTTTCTGCCCTCCTCGGTGATTAGGGTGAGGCTGTGGCAAGTGCACCATGGAAGTGCAGAAGCCTCCGGTTTTCCAGCCGAGACCTGGAGTAACACGGCTGAGCCAGGGACCGGTTCCCTTCTTGCGGCCTGATCCCTCTGACGCTTGGCAGATTCGGGCGTACGGGTGCCGTCCTGCACTCACCGCACCCCCTGGGATCCCTTCTGTTCCCGGAGCATTCCTCCCTTGCTTCCCTCCTCTCCTGGGCCTCTACCACTAGGCCCACAATGGAGCTGAGCTCCTGAAGAGACTCTGCTCCCCTCCACTCCTTTCGACTCACTCCACTGCACAGTACTGCATTGCCACCCTAAGATGGCTTCCCTTTATATATACCTCCTATAGAAGTGCTCCCCTGTTCTGCGTCCTCCACCCACACCCACTACTGGTTCCCCCTCTCTTTGGTTCCCCCCACTCCAGCCAGGGACAGGGCTCAGCAGAACACAGTGCATCTTGCCCTTCCTGCCGGCCTGGAGTAGTGTAGTGTTGAATGTGGGTGTTGGGGTCCCGGGCAGCACTCCCTCCTTACCTGAAAGAAGGAGACACCACACCTCTGGGTGAGGTGCAGTACCTATGTGGTGACTGAACCCTCAGGGGCGCCACAGATGTGGCTCGTATGCTTCGTAATTGTGAGATCACAGATGTCAATGCAAGTACCGTACGACGCACATTACAAAAGCCTGGAACAGTGGCCCTGAAAAAGGTGAAGAGGCCTCAAATTCAATATCGTCATAAGAGTTTGCAAAAAAGTACGAAAAGTAGACAATAGAAGATTGGAAATGGGTGATTTGGAGCGATGAGATGAAAGTCAATAGACTAGGCTATGATGGGTGCAGATGGGTATGGAAGAAACAAGGGTAACAGATCAGGAAATTGAAGGAACTGTCAAGTTTGGTGGAGGAAGCCTGATAATATGGGCTTGTTTCACAGCCAAAGGTGTTGGATACTTGTCCCGGATCAATGTCTCAATGCTGAGCTATATGTGAGTATCCTACAAGACAAGTTTCTTTATACACTCGAATACTATGGGTATGAAGAGGACGACATAGTGTTCCAGCAGGACAATGACCAAAGCATACATCGAGATGGCAAAGAAATGGTTCAATAACAAAGAAGTAGAGGTGCTGGATTGGCCCCCACAGTGCCCAGACCTCAACCCAATCCAACACTTGGGGGGTAGAGTTTAAGAAATAACTATATACATACCCAAGTGAGTTGATGACCAGAATGCACCAAATTTGGGAACGTGTAGAAGAGAAGAGATCTAGGATCAGATTTTGGTTTCAACAAGTTTGAATCTGATCAAGAGCAGAAGGACTCAGGCAGTGTTGAAAGCCAAAGGTGGATTTACAAAATACTAACAAAATAATGAAAATTAAAATTTTGATTTTTAAGAGCAAAACAATAACAATGCGACATTACAGGAATCTGCATAACTAATCATATGCTAAATAGTTGCAAGTCAAATTTCTGTATGAGATAGCCAAGATGATTGTCTATAAAATGATGGTAGATGGTAGTCTCATGCTGGAAGCAGTAGTGGATGGTGAGATATGGATCCTGAAAGTCAAATGTTCAAAACATTGTTGTTACTCTTTTGCTCATCACTGTACTTTTCAATTCTCCAATTCTGGTAGACTTACAGAGAAAAGGAAAACCTCCTGGTCTGTTGAAGGAGTTGGCAAATCTCCTTGGCACCATAGAAGCCTCATGTACTTCTTGGAAAGTAACACTCCCTACTGTACGTGGTTCCCGGCATGCAGTGACATGACAAGAATCTGCATAACTAATCATATGCTAGTGGATGGTGAGATATGGAGCCGGAAAGTCAAAAGTTCAACATTGTTATCTTTTTGCTCGTCACTGTATGTTCTAATTGGGGATCTAGAATCTACTAGGACCAAGTTTTGTTTATGGAGCTTTTTTATCCATTTATGGCAATGGATAGGCCATCGAAATGTGATCTTGACCTCAATCAGCAGAACAAAGGTCAAAGCTCTATATTGAGAACCCAACCAATCAAACATTGATGTCTTATTCATTGTGTATATCTTGAAGCCTCCTTTGAGGCTGTTGACTATTCTTGAAGTAAGAAGTTGTTATACTGTATCAGGAGCTGAGAGATAGTGATAGGACTTCCCCTTTAAGTGAGGCATTCCTAACACAACTAACGTGTCAATGGTTGAGTATTTTCCTGGAGCATCTGTAAAAGCACCTTGTGTTTCCAACATATGGTTTAGGTTTAGGACTTTACATTGCATTTATGCCGAAGGCCGCTGATCTCCACCGTAATGAGTCCTGGGACTTATGTCACCGAGCCTAGCAGATATGGAAGGGGACGTGCAGGAGGTAACAGCTAGGGGTAAATTGGTATTACCCAGAGGCGTCAGCAAGAAGAAAAGCTTTTATCTCATAGTTACTCCAACATCCATTACCAGTGTTAGTGACACAGGGCAGCACATACAGGAAGGAGCGGGGCAGAACCTGCCAGGAGGAATTACCACAATGATGAAATTGCTGTGACACAGGGGAGCCTGCACTTAGCAGGGAAACTAAAGGCATCGCTTTACTACATGTGGTTTATAATGGTCCCCGTGCACATGACTCATCGTAAAGGTGGAGCAGCCCAGGACTGTCTGACAGCCGGAGAAAAAGCGCCAAACGAATTAACCCTTAACTCTCTGCAAAATATCAATATTGACATTATAAAATATGAATACTAATATATAATAAAATTATAGACATATCTACATAATATATATAGGGCAAAACAAAAAAGTCTTTAGAAGGTGAAAAGTCACAAATCAGCTGCTAATGGGCCCAGTGTCAGTGTTCTGTACCCCAAGTATCAGTGTCATTGTCCTGTACCCCAAGTGTCAGTGTAATAATCCTGTACCCCAAGTGTCAGTATGTCTTCAATCACATAGATTTCGTACATGATATATTACGGATCACCCATTACTCCTATTATATCAGGTAGTCATCATACAGGAAGAATAAATTAGAGTTTTTGCAGTTTAAGCCGTGAAAACAAGGTCAGAGTTTTTCTCCTTTCTCTGTTTTTCTCCTTGGACAGATTTACAAATCTTATTATGCAAACTTTTGTCTCAGGTTATATTTTTCATCCTAATTGGCCTCGGACGCTGATTGGCATTGACAGCTCAGTTGTGTGTTTAATCTAGTTTTTCTCTTTGGAAAAAGTCTGGATTTCTTCATGAAGGGCAGAAAACTTAATAAATGAAAAGTCTAAACTTTTCGGAATTTATTAATCCTTTCTGTGCTGAATACCTGTGGCATTTACCTTGCCTAGTATCTGTGTCGGTGATTTTCCTTCTCCGTTGAGTTTGCGCATTGTGTAGAATTTCATCACTCCCTAATTTCTCAGTGCTCCTTTGAGTGACAGCCAACAGATTAGAAGAACAATTCGAAGTCAATTGAGTACACGGTGCAAAATTTGCCATGGTTAGATCCAAATCCATTGTGGACCTTCAATATTGAAAATTGTATGGAAGGAAGAAGATATAACCCTTGATCCTAAACTATGTAGGGACATCAAATTGGATCCATATAATAGTTCCAATCATCAAGTCATCAAAAGTAAGATAGTACTATGCCTCAACCTAATCTAGTGACTCCCAGATCCAGATGAATGCCCAAAAATTAATTTTTTACAACTATTCCACCCTTTTTGAGTGAAGATGAAATGCTACCATGGTTTCACATTGTGGTGGAAGGCACTATCGCACTCATCAATAGCCAAAACCTTGGGAGGGTGCCAACCAATACTAATTCCAAGAATGAAGAGGTCCTGGCACTTGGTAAACTATGTTCAGGAGCTTTCTTCCCCATGTGGTCCAATGCTTGTAATATTTGTTCCAGTATTATGTCAGAAGTGCCCATGTAAACAGAGATCTCTTATTCGGATTAGTAGGCATCTTGGTTGTGGTCCACCTACCAGTGGTCAGCACATATCAAGAATTCCATCTCAAGTGGCATTACAACTGAGGTTTGCCTTGGGCTGTTGACAGGATGAAATCCATATGTGATAGTCCACAATCTGGCCTGTCCTTTGAATGGGTACAATTTGGACTTTTATGCCGTTCCCCCGCAAGTAATGAAATCTGGCATAATTCTGGAAAGGAGACAATTTGACACTAGACCTTTCCATCCATGGCCCAACATAAATAACTTCCCTCTATGGCGAGTCCTCCAATTTTACCAAGGATACCCTGGAGTCACCTAAACAAGTTCACTCGTTTGAGTCATTCTGTAGCCAATATCCTAACATTTTTTGCTGAACTCACCCATTCCAATAAAATAAACTCCAACCTTTGCTGCCATCATTACCTAGAGTGATGAAAAGTCAAGGAAAAGAACAAGATGACTCCACCGGTGTAGGCAGAAGTTCCAACACGGTTTAATAACTTCCAAGAGTAAAAGACACATAAAATGTAATCATTTCCCGTCTGTGGATGTAATACAGGGCACCCCGGAGAGTATCAGGGTACGAGCCGCCTTGATAGATCATGTGTGCAAAACAAATTAGAGAACTAAATTCCACGGCCGATGTCATAGCTCTCAGACTATTTACAGCTCACACATCATCACAGAGGGCTGCCTCATACCGCCAACACGCCGCCATTGATGTCTGCTTGTATGGGATCATCCAACCTCTGAGGGACCTTGGCAGACGCTCTGTTTTCCATCTTTTGGAAAGTCTATGACAGCGAAAAAACACATTTATTTATAAATCTGATGATGAAAATATCCTGAAGCCAAGAGGATGAGGTTACAATGTACCATGCAGACTTAAAGCCTAAACTAAGCCGGCCATATCCGTCTTATATATTGGATCCTAAGATAATGAACTGGAGCTATGAGTTGGCAAGAAGGGCATCAATATTTACAGGCAGCGTAGACCATTCACTTCAGAGAAGCTGAGCTGCATTACCAAACACAACCTCTAGACTGGTGTGGCACTCTTTATGTAGCTATTCTTCTAGGAATTGTTAGTTCTATGTCTTTGGATGTTAGTAAACCAAACCAGATCTTCAAGGGGTTTATACCAAATCACAAATTTAGAGGGGTTATCCACCATTTACAACCTATCCGTAGTTTAGCGATAAATGTACCGATCTACTGATCACTAGCACAAGGGAGGGTTCTGAGCTCCCAACTCTCCTTAGTGTAAAACACCAGTGAGGAAAGGTTTGAATGGTGTGGTGTTCACGCATCCACACAGCTGCCCCATATTATGCCTATGATTCTAATTGAGGCAACCAAGTACAGCACTCAGCTATTTCTCGACAGCTTTATAGATAGTGAATGGCAGGACAAAGGCGTGACCAACACTCCATTCAGACTCTTCCTCACCACTGTGGTCATAAGGAAGAAGAAAATGGAAGCTCAGGACCTCTCTTTTAGTAATCCTCCTTGTTTCAGGGCCCTCAGTATATAATCATAGGGTGGAGGTCAACCTGATAGCAGAGGTACCAACATATGGTAATTTCTGGTCATAAAGGCACATGTAGCTCTAGCTTGCCTCTGCCCCAACCCTACAGAGAAGTGACCAATTTTTGGTGTAATTTGTGTAAATCCCACCCCTTTTCTGCCAAGTTTGCCACAAATTTGTTTCCCAAAAATTGGCGACAGTCCTTGAAAATTAGGTACAGTTACATATATATGTCATACAAGGGCTCACCTGCTTTGGGGGTCCTACAGTGATCTGAGTAAACATGCACAGTCCTCCTTAAGTTAAGATTGGGCTAGGTAGTGGGACATTTTTACTCTTCACCCAAGATCCTACATATGGTTATAGCCTTGTACTGTCCCTTATAATGGTGCCAATACATATTAGATTAACACCAGCCAAACCCACCAATTTTGGTGAAATTGGATACCAAACTATGATGTATGGGGTTGCCCTGATAGCAGATGTTTGGGAAAAGAAATGTTAGGCATTTTTTTGAAATCCAACATATTTGATCCTTTATTTTTTCAGAAGATATGTTGCCACCAAGTGTGGCAGCAGCTTATTTCCCTACCTGAGTGTGCATGTGTGTGAGGGGTCGGGAGGGTCATTTCCATTAATAGCTCCCCCATCCATATAAAAAGAAATAACATCAGTAGATCAGTAAGCTTGGATCTCAATTGATTCCTAAAATAAAGTGGTTTAGACTCCAGGTCTAAATCCCATCCTCTTTGGTGCTGGTTCAAGACTTGGGACATTTTGAAAGTGCCCATGTACATGGGTGTCTATGGTCAGGTCCACGTTCTCTATCATTCATAGAATCAGTGTGGATCCCAGCTTACAAACCCTTATTAAAGGTCAGAATATAACCAAAGAGATCCCTTTAACTTCAGATTGGTGTATCAAGAGCCTTCCCCTTTGAAAGTAACATTAGAACAGAGGTCGGCCTCAAGCATTAGCCGTGACAGAAGCCATTTTTGATTGTGAAGACTCACATCTGCCACTGAGTGGATTCAGAAGGCTGATGACTGCTATTTTTTTCTTGATTCTTTTCCAAATGGCAAGAAGAGAAAGGTTTCCTTTGTGTAGAGCGATGTAATGAAGTAAAAATGTTCAAATTACATGGCTGACTTGTGAGCTGCTTTTCGGTTTTTCGAGGAGGGGAAAAATTGCTAATTTTTGTGTCCTAACATGCAGCTGTTTTATATGAAAGGAGGTAAAATTGTTGTATGAGGTTGAGATATTAAGGTTCAGAGGCTTCTAAAAAAATGATATATTCTATGTGGTATTTGTTTGGAAAAATAATCAAAGAACTGAAGTATATCTTCACCACCGCAAGTCAAAGAAGGATCTCATTCAGTAAGATGATAACTCTGAGTGCTGTAGGATTTCCCAAAGTATAGACCTTCAGGAACTGAAATTCTGGTAGTCCAAGAATCAACCATAGAAAAATTCCAAAATTCCAATTTGAAGAAACCTAGTGATCCAATCAAGCATTTCTTTCTCAATTTACAATGTGGTAGACCAGTCACCATTACACTTATTTATTATGTCAGATTTTCCATGCCCCATGAATACTAATGTAGCATCGCTCTTAGACTTTGATCCTCAGTCATGCAACCCACCATTTGCACCTGAAATTTGAAGAATGGAGCTGCTACGACATGATGACTGCTCCATTCTATCTTTTCTTTTGGCCTTCAATATCAAAAATTTTTGTGAGCGCAATATGTTCTGGTGCTGTATTTGAATGTAATACCATAGGATGTCTGGCTAATTCATAACTGATTGAGATATGAGAATGTCTGATTGAAGCTAGGTCTGATCATGTCTGCAAATCCTAACCTTAAATGGTCACTGTCATTTCAGAAAACTTTGCATAAAGTATACTAAGCTCATCATTCATTCTGAAAAACTGCTAAAATCAGTCTTGGTCAAAGTAGAAAAGACTGCCATGACTCTAAGGGGCCATATTACAGCTGCCTATTGAACTCTATGAAGACAGAAGGGGGGAAGAAAAAGATGCAGTAACATAAAAGAGGCACAGACATAAAGACAATAGTAAGGGCATATCTCAACTTAGTGCTGGATTCACTGCTGCACTGCTCAGAACTGCTGTGTGATGCTCTACATGCTGTTGCTTTCTAATAAGTGTTTTGTTTCAGTTCAGTGCTTGATTCACAGCTACACTGCTTGGTACTACTACATAGTGTATTTCCTGCTGCTGCTTTCTATTGAGTGATTTAGCTCACCTTAGATTTGGAGTCACAACTACACTGCTCAGTCAGGACTGCTGTATAATGTATTCCATGCTGCTCATATGTAGTAAGTGATTACCTCACCCCAGTGTTGGATTCAAAACTACACTACTCAGTACTGCTGTTTAATGATTTACATGATGCTGGATTCTAGTCAGTGTATTATCCCACCCCAGTGCTAGAGTCACAGCTGCACTGCTCAGGACTGCTGTATGATGCCCTATATGCTGCTGCTTTCTAGTAAATGCTTTGTCGGACCTCAGTGCTTGATTCACAGCTGCTTTATCTCATCCCAGAGTTGGAGCTACAGCTACACTGCTCAGGACTGCTGTATAATATATTCCATGCTGCAGCTTTCTATTTAGTGCTTTATCCCACCCCAGAGCTGGAGTCACAACTACACTGCTTTGGACTGCTGTATAATGTATTCCATGCAGCTAATTTGTACTATGTGATTACCTCACCCCACTGTTGGATTCATAACTGCACTGTTCAGTACTGCTATTTAATGTCTTGCATGCTGCTGAATTCTAGTCTGTGTTTTATCTCACTCCAGAGCTGGAGTCACAGCTGCATTGCTCAATACCGCTGTAAAATCTTCTCCAAACTGGAGCTGCTGAACATGTGCTACACAGATACAGGAGGCCAGGAATCCCTTATGTCTCTAAGTGCAGTGTATACAAGACATTGTAACAGCTAGTCTTCACTGACTAGCTCAGAGACAATTGAAAATTAGAGAAAGAGACTACATAGGGGAAAACTGGTGAGAAATGCATTAAATGTAAAATACTTCTTAGAGAATTCCTGAAACAGTGTACACAGTATACCAACAATAGGAATCATAATTCAGGAATTCCATTTTTTTATGAGAAGTTAACTAGTTGTATAATGTAATGGAAGGTAATGTGACCATGTACTTCTTTTTGACCAATTGTATCATGGTTTTAAAGACTGGGACACACACAGGGTGGCTCCGGTGTGAGCAGTGAAGGAAGTGCCATTAGCTTTGTTGACCTAGAGTTTATATCCCTGATCCCATACATGCCTGAATGGATACAGGAAAATAACTGGCTTTATAAATCGGACAGTGCTGCAGTATGATTGTATTATTTGGGCTCTATACTATATACAGTGTATATAATTACTGTACAGAACACCACCCAACCTAAAGCTGAACATGGTAATAAGAAGCACATTTTTTAAACTCTATCTTTGCATCCCTTTTATGTAGAAACTCTTTTTAAGATGCCATCTGGAAAACAAGTCAAAATGTGATACGTTGACCCAGTGTTCGGTAATGACATGCATGTAAGGTCGACCAAGTAAACAGTTCTGCTGCCTGTCAAAGGCTCAAAGATGTCTGCCAGAAACTGCGTGTTCTGTAGACATTGTCTCGTTCCGCATGGGGACACTGACTCACAGCTTTGTTTATGGAAGTCTTAATACCGTTTAATGGTTTCTACAGATAGTTGTAAGTCTTCTGATTCAATTTCTTCGTTATTCTGCCTTATGGGTACATGGGTAAATTCTCTGAATATGCATTATCTGCATGTGCGTTTAATTCTCTAAAAAGTCAACTTTTCCATAAACAAACCAGGAATAAATGTATTGCTAATGCTTATTTGAATAAAAAATAAAGAATCCTTCCACCCCTACTCAGAAATTCCAACTAGTACATAATTACACCCTATGTACAGAAATATAACTACTATAATACTGCCCCTATGTGCAAGAATATAACTACTATAATACTGCTTCTATGTGCAAGAATATAACTACTATAATACTGCTCCTATATACAAGACTATAACTACTATAATACTGCTCCCTATGTACAAGAATATAACTACTATAATACTGCTATGTACAAGAATATAACTACTATAATACTGCCCCTATGTACAAGAATATAACTACTATAATACTGCCCCCTATGTACAAGAATATAACTACTATAATACTGCCCTTATGTACAAGAATATAACTACTATAATACTGTCCCTATGAACAAGAATATAACTACTATAATACTGCTCCTATGTACAAGAATATACCTACTATAATACTGCTCCTTATATACAAGAATATAACTACTATAATACTGCCTCCTATGTACAAGAATATAACTACTACAATACTGTCCCTATGAACAAGAATATAACTACTATAATACTGCTCCTATGTACAAGAATATAACTGCTATAATACTGCTCCTATGTACAAGAATATGCCTACTATAATACTGCCCCCTATGTACAAGAATATACCTACTGTAATACTGCCCCTATGTACAAGAATATAACTACTCTAATACTACTCCTATGTACAAGAATATAACTGCTATAATACTGCTCCCTATGTATAAGAATATAACTACTATAATACTGACCCCTATATACAATAATATAACTACTATAATACTGCTCCTATGTACAAGAATATAACTACTATAATACTGCCCCTATGTACAAGAATATAACGACTGTAATACTGCTCCTATGTACAAGAATATAACTACTATAATACTGCCCCCTATGTATAAGAATATAACTACTATAATACTGCCCCATATGTCCAAGTATATAACCACTCTAATACTGCCTCCTATGTACAAGAATATAACTACTATAATACTGCCCCTATGTACAAGAAATTAACTACTATAATACTGCTCCTATGTACAGGAATATAACTACTATAATACTGCCCCTATGTACAAGAATATACCTACTATAATACTGACCCTATGTATAAGAATATAACTACTATAATACTGCCCCCTTTGTACAGGAATATAACTACTATAATACTGCTCCTATGTACAAGAATATAACTACTATAATACTGCCCTCTGTATGCAAGAATATAACTACAATAATACTGCCTCTATGTACAAGACTATAACTACTATAATACTGCCCCTATGTACAAGAATATAATTACTCTAATACTGCTCCTATGTACAAGAATATAACTACTCTAATACTGCTCCTATGTACAAGAACATAACTGCTATAATACTGCTCCCTATGTATAAGAATATAACTACTATAATACTGACCCCTATATACAATAATATAACTACTATAATACTGCTCCTATGTACAAGAATATAACTACTATAATACTGCTCCTATGTACAGGAATATAACTACTATAATACTGCCCCTATGTACAAGAATATAACTACTATAATACTGCCCCTATGTACAAGAATATAACGACTGTAATACTGCTCCTATGTACAAGAATATAACTACTATAATACTGCCCCCTATGTATAAGAATATAACTACTATAATACTGCCCCATATGTACAAGTATATAACCACTCTAATACTGCCTCCTATGTACAAGAATATAACTACTATAATACTGCCCCTATGTACAAGAAATTAACTACTATAATACTGCTCCTATGTACAGGAATATAACTACTATAATACTGCCCCTATGTACAAGAATATACCTACTATAATACTGACCCTATGTATAAGAATATAACTACTATAATACTGCCCCCTTTGTACAGGAATATAACTACTATAATACTGCTCCTATGTACAAGAATATAACTACTATAATACTGCCCTCTGTATACAAGAATATAACTACAATAATACTGCCCCTATGTACAAGAATATAACTACTATAATACTGCCCCCTATGTACAAGAATATAACTACTATAATACTGCCTCTATGTACAAGACTATAACTACTATAATACTGCCCCTATGTACAAGAATATAACTACTCTAATACTGCTCCTATGTACAAGAATATAACTGCTATAATACTGCTCCCTATGTATAAGAATATAACTACTATAATACTACTCTTATGTACACGAATATAACTACTATAATACTGCTACTATATACAAGAATATAACTACTATAATACTGACCCCTATATACAATAATATAACTACTATAATACTGCTCCTATGTACAAGAATATAACTACTATAATACTGCTCCTATGTACAAGAATATAACTACTATAATACTGCCCCTATGTACAAGAATATAACTACTATAATACTGCCCCTATGTACAAGAATATAACGACTGTAATACTGCTCCTATGTACAAGAATATAACTACTATAATACTGCCCCTATGTACAAGAAATTAACTACTATAATACTGCTCCTATGTACAGGAATATAACTACTATAATACTGCCCCTTTGTACAGGAATATAACTACTATAATACTGCTCCTATGTACAAGAATATAACTACTATAATACTGCCCTCTGTATACAAGAATATAACTACAATAATACTGCCCCTATGTACAAGAATATAACTACTATAATACTGCCCCCTATGTACAAGAATATAACTACTATAATACTGCCTCTATGTATAACAATATATCTACTATATTACTGATCTACATGGAAAGGATTCATCCAATTGTCATTACTCTTACATGTCCTCGTATGTTTCCTTTCTTTGATTGTTAGCTCCATAAACACAAGTGGTGAGTTTTCTGGCTGATTTCATTGCTATTTTTAAGTCTTTGAAATTGGAAAATCTGCATTAATGATGACTTTTATAGCGGTGTTCAGAAAACCAATATAAACTCATAAGGCAGAGTTACAACGGAGCAGAATGTGTAAATGCAGAATTGTCTCACAGGAAAATGTGCTCTCCAAGTTTGCCTGGAGAAGGTGTTTCGGAGGCCTCCAGCGCTCGCACTGCCACGGTTTTGGCACAGTCAGAGCTGACTCGGTCCATGAACAATACATTTGCCGGGTTGTGGCTGCCAGATCTAGCCTTAAAATTCCTCCCACATTAAAAGCAAAGTGAGGGAATGATTTACTTAAGCCGACCATTGCTACATTTTTGCTGCACAATATTAGCTGTTTATGTTTCGCTTTTCTATCCCAGTGATTATTTGTTTTATGTTGTAATTACACCTTAAGTATAGTTTAGATTGAAGTTGATTGATGACCTGCTGCAAAAATTATGTATGCTCTCCCAATGGTTGAAGCTTAAATGGGTTGTCTGGGGAAAAGAAAATATAAGTAACCTATCCACAGGATAGTTGGTAAATTCCAGATTGGGGGGGGGGGGCGTACAACAGCTGGGAACCCCTTTGATTGCCAAAATGCCCTTAAATAGTGAATATAGCGGAAATAGATAAAAGTGCCCTGTTCAACCGCTTGCAGCCCTACTGATCGAGACGTCATCACCTATCACCTATCCAGATGATAACTTCTCATCTCCTACAAACTCCTCTAAAGGGATTGTCCAGTTTGGTCATCCATATTTACCAACATGTTAATGTAAAATCGGGATATTTAAGTCTCGCCTCTGGAACACTTGGTTCCACACCAACCTATTAGCATCGTCAACTTTCCGGTTGGGTTCCTTGGGTTGGGTTGATTTCTAGGGATTATAGACAACTATCGACATCCTTTTTCTCTGAAGGGTCATCTGTTGATGAACTGTTCTTTGGAACCGGCAGCAACAAGCATTTCACACCATTTGCAGGAGGATTGACAGAGGGATGGCACAAGACAGAGTTTTAGGAATAGATGTTAAGGAATTGTTAAGTATCGGGAGAGAAAGTTTTTAAATGCTCAGAAAGCACATGTGGCGCGTTGGTAAAGAGAGCATGAAATTGGCATGTTGCGAGCAATTTAATAATAGATGTAACATCATTATAAATGTATATCTTTACATTGCAATATTAATCAGGTGGGGGAGGGTAAACCAAGTTCTTTAAGGAGGGCTGGTTGTTACTATGTAGAAAATGTACAGGATGAGTAGTCACAGTCCGTAAAGAAACATTTTAGATTCTCCTTCACTTATATACTATGGAATTGACTCATGAGTAGTTGTCCCGCATTCAGCATTGTGCTGGAGAGAAACATGCGACTCTGTGCCGCAGTCACATTATGTCGCAACACCATATGAAATTATTACATCTAATGTTTCAGTGTGTCACTACAATTTCAGTGTTTTGTGACACTTCACCGTGTAGCCCTTGCCTTAAGGATGGATTCACATGACGCCTTTAATTGCAGTTTTTCACTTGTCTTGGCTGTTTTTATACATTTTTATTGCAGATTTTCACGGATTTTCCATATTTACAAGGCTGTTTTTTTTACTGATTTTTATTGCAGCTTTTACATACTTTTATTACAGTTTTTTGCAGTTTTAATACAGTCTTAATGCCGTTTTTCACCATTTTTACACATTCTTCTTGCATTGTAATTTTCAGCTTTCACATTTTTTTTATGGCAGCTTTTCAGTTTTACAGACTTTTATCACAGATTATCGTAGTTTTTCTGCGCCATTGCAAAAAGCATTTAATAAAAAACAAGCCTTAAATTATAGCAGTTTTGCAATGCAATTTTCAGATACAGTCGTGGCCAAAAGTTTTGAGACTCACACAAATTTTGTTTTTCACAGTTTGCTGCGTCAGATGTTTCTCTGGTTACCGATGTACAATTGTAAACATATACGTTTTTACACTTTTAATGACAAATATATCAAGTTTATGGAAAAACTCAGTATTTCCAACACTGCCCCTTATTTCTCCAAATTTCTACCTTTCTTTCCGGTCGATGGATATCAGCTTCTGGGCCAAATCCAGGCCTTGGCCAAATGAACTGCTGACTGCCATTGTTGTTAATTATGGCTTCGAGATTATCACAATTTCTGCTTTTTTTGTTTTTCCACCTGCTTTTTTAGGATTGAACAGAGGTTCTCAATGGGCTTGAGATCTGGGGAGTTTCCTGGTCAGAGACCCAAAATACCAACGTTTTGTTCACCGAGCCACTTTGTTATCACTTTTGTCTTGTGATATGGTCTTCATCATGCCGAAATAAGCAATGATTGTCACCAAATTGCTCCTGGGTGGTTAAGAGAAGTTGTTCTTGGGGGATGTTTAGATCCCATTCTTTATTCATGGCAGTGATCTTAAGCAAAATTCTAAGAATGAAGCAACCCCACACGAGTGGTCTCAAGATGTTTTACTGTAGGCAGACACAGGATTCATGGTAGTGCTCACCTTTACTTCTCTACACAATCATTTTCCCAAATGTTCCAGTCTGTAGAGGGCTTCATTGGAGAAAATAACTTTTTCCTCTGTTCCCTGCAGTACAATCCCTGATGTCAGTCTATCTTTGAAGATTTTCTTGGAGAAAAGTGGCTTCTTAGCTGCTGTTCTTGACACCAGGGCGCCTCCAAAAACCTTCAGCTCACTGTACATGTAGATGCACTGACACCTCCTGCTGCTGTTCCTGAGAAAGCTCTGCACTAGTGTTAAACCAGTCCCGTAGCTGAATCCTTCCTAGGAGATGGTCCTGGCACTTGTTGGACTTTCTTGGACATCCACTCTAAAGCCTTCTTCACAGTAATTGAACCTCTCTCTCTCTAAAGATCTTAATGATCCAATAAATAGTTGGTTTAGTGGCAATCTTTCAAGCAGCAACGTCCTTGCCTGTAAAGCCTTTTTGAAGCAAAGCAATGATAACTGCATGTGTTTCTTTGGAGGTAATCATGGTTAATAGAAGAAAATAATGCTTTCAAGTATCAGTCCCCACTTAAAGCAACCAGTCAGCTCTTGAAATTCAGTCTGTATAACAATAATTTTAGCTACCTTGTCCTTGTTTACACTTTCTCCTGAAGTAACAAGAAAATTACTGAAATGATGTAAGAACATTATTTTGCAGCAGGGCTGGAAATGATTTTTTGTGATTCATTTAATTTTCATTGCAAGGAATGACATTGCCTTTTTTTGCAATTCACCTGATCACTCATTATAACAATCTAGAGTTAATTCAAAGGCATCTCACCCCAGCCAATCAAAAACCTACTAAAAGTATCAATGATGAGTAAAACTCAGAAACAGTGCTGTCTATCGATAGATTTTTCTGGTTTGTCTGATATCCCTAGTTTTGTTTGTATATTCTTTAATGAGTCAAACACTAATTTACTTGTTTGCTACCTATAAGTAGCACAAGAGAAAGAGTTAGTTAGTAAAAGTGCACCCTTTCAGATGACTTATTAAGGTAACTCTTCAGAATAAACTGCTATATAAGTGTGTGTGATTTTAGCTGCCTTGTCCTTGTTTACACTTCCTTTTGAGCTAACACATTGCTGGTTATTACATGATATACATCCTGCATACTTCGCCAGTTTTCTGCTCTGCAGGCTCTATTTCTAAATTTCAATTGTCTATGAGCTAGTGGGTGGTGACTAGCTGTTATCATGTCTCCCATACCTGATACACACAGAGACATGAGGGACTTCCATTCTTCTGTCTCTATGTAGCACATTTGCAATGTGGTTTTGAATGCAGAACTGGGATGAGATAAGCTCTTACTAAAAACAGTCAAATGGAGGACATTAGCCAGCAGTTCTGAGCAGTGTAGCTGTGAATCTAGCCCTAGGATATGAATTAAGATGTAGGGTGAGATAAATACTTAGCTGTAAGCAGCAGCATGGAGTACATTATACAACAGTACTGAGCGGTGTAGCTATTATATGAATCTAGCTATGGAGTCATATAAAACACTTGAGCACCCTTGAGGACATCATGCAGCAATACCAAGCAGTGAACCTGTAATATTCAGCTCTATTGTAAGATAAAAACTTATTAGAAGGAGGTAGACTGGTTATATGTCTGCCTCCTTGCCCATTCTTTTATACTGCTCCTCCCTCCTTTTTCCAACTTCCCTCTCCATAGACTTCAATCAGCAGCTGTAATCTGATCCCTCAGAGTATTTTACAGTCCATCTTGTCTTGAGCCGGACATATTATAGCAGTTTTCAAAGTGAATGATCAGTTCAGGAACCAGGGGAGCTGAAATGACTGATACGTGGGGAAAGAAACATGTTTCTTTGATAAGATAAAATGGTAAATTTCTTATATTCTCTTGTACTATTGATTTATGTAAAGTTTGTTAAAACGAGAGTGACCATTTAACCCTTGCAGCCAGTTTTGGACTTAATGACAAACCATTATAGTTTTAAATTTTTTCTTTTGCCATACCAGGAGTCATAACGTCCTTATGTTTTTCGCGACATAGTCTTGTTTTTTTGGAGGTGAGTTGGGTTTGGATACGTATAAAAAAAAACCTTTTTATTAATTCTTTATGGGAAGGAATTACTCTTTTCGCCACCCTGCACAAATAAAGTGTTATCTTTATTCTGTAGGTCAGCACGATAACGGAAATACCAAATTTCTATCAGTTTATTTTTTATTAGTTTTGTACAATTAATACGCTCATTTGGTTATATGTCGCCATATTCTGAGAGCCAAAAGTTTTCAATTTTCCATCATTTTCCAATTTTTTGTGTGTGACAAGCTGTAATTTTTGTTGGCACCATTTTGAGATACATCTGACTTTTTCATCACAATTTGTACAGTCTATGGGAGGCAAAATGAATAAAAAAACAGCAATTCTATATTTTGTTTAATTTTTTAAACACTATCATTATATATAATACCAAATTTATATTGATTTTTTTCATGTTTTCCTACTTTTGCTCAAGAAATTACTTTTTTTGCCACCATATTCTGATACCCGTAACATTCTTATTTTTCCATAGTTGGGGCTTCATGAGGGCTTGTTTTTTTGTAGAACAAGCTGTACTTTTTAGTTGTACCATTTTTGGTTACGTACAATTTTTTGATCACTTTTCATTTTTTTTTTTTTTTAAGAAGGCAAGGATATGAAATCTGGAATTGTTAAATTGTAATTTTTAACGCTCACTGTGTAGTATAATTATGTAACATATAAATATTAAAATATATATATAACATGTTAAATTTATTTTGTGGGTTCAAAAAATTATGATGATATCCAATTTATGGCTTTTTTTATGTTTTACTACTTTTTCACAAGAAAAAACACATTTAAAAAAATGCTTTTTTGGTCATCTTATTGTATAATTTCCAAATTTTTCATTTTTTCTGTTTGAAAGTTTGCTTTATGCATAACTAGCTTCAATTAAAGCCATTTTTTATCTTTTTTTACAATGCTTACTAGTCCCACAAGAGGACTTGAATATGCGATCTTTTCATCTCATTGCTAATACACTGTAATATTTATACAGAACAGTGCATTATCTAACCTCAGTGTGTGACAGGCCCTGCCTTCAGTGGATATAAAAAGTTTACACACCCCTGTTAGAATGGCAGATTTTTGTCATGTAAAAAAAAATCATACTAAGAAGACTTATTTCAAAATTTTTTCCACCTTTAAAGGGAATCTGTCAGCAGGTTTTTGCTATGTAATCTGAGGACAGCATGAGGTAGGGGTTAAAACACTGAACTCAATGATATATCACATGTCTGGCTATGTGCTGTTGTTTACTTAGACTGAAGGATTAATCACCTAGTGATTAACATTGGTGTGACTAGCAGGCATGCAGGCAATAGTCCGACTCCGCCACTTCTGTGATAAGCCGCTCATTGTCTATAGCTATGTACACTGAGAGCCTGGTGAGGGCGGGGTTAGCTTTCACAGCTCTGCTTCATTGCTAAATCTAAAAACTCTCATTGTGTCGAATGACTGCACCCAGTAAACCTAAGTTATACATTGTTGGATTCAGGGCCTCTTTGCCTACATTATTCTGCTCTCAGATGAGGTAACAAAAACCTGCTGACAGATCACTTTTAATGTCACCCAATTCAATCCAGTTGAAAAACAAACTGAAATCCTTTCGGGTGGAAAAAGAAAAAAGAAATAAAATTATGTGGTTGCATAAATATGCACACCCTTATATTTTGAGTAGAAGTCTATCAGCATGGCAGATCTAGAATAGGCAATCTTTTCTCACGCTTTCTTCATGTAGGTCTCCCAATCTCTCAGATTGCGAGGGCATCTCCTCTTCAGATCAACCACATATTTTCACTGGCATTCAGCTCTGGGCTCTGGCTGGGCCATTCCAAAACGCTAATCTTTTTCTGGAGCAGCCATTCTTTTGTTGATTTGGAGGTATGCTTAGAGTCTTTGTCATGTTGAAAGGTGAAATTCCTCTTCATCTTCAGCTTTTTAGAAGTGACCTGAAGGTTTTGATGCAAAATTGAGTGATATTTGGAACTGTTCATAATTCCCTCCACTTTGACTAAAGCCCCAGGTCCAGCTGCTGAAATACAGCTCCAAAGCATAATACTGCTTTCACTATGCCTCACTGTGGGTATGGTGTTCGTTTGCTGATGTGCAGTCTTGGCTTTGCGCCAAACATACCTTTTGGAATTAGGCCAAAATGTTCAACCTTAGTCTCATCAGACCATAACACATTTCCTCCATGCTTTTAAAAAACTTGATGTAGGTTTGGGAAAAACATACCCGGGTTTGGATGTTTTTCTTTGTAAGATAAGGCTTCGTCTTTCCTCCCTATCAAAACAGGCCAAACATATGAATATGAGAGATTGCTGTCACACGCAGTACACAATCAGTACTTGCCACAAACATCTGCAGCTTCTTTCATGTTGCTGTAGGATATGGGCAGTCTCCCCTTTTCTTCGTGTTTCTTCATGAAGAATGTAATGGTAGTGTCACTGTTGTGTCAAATTTTCGCCACTTCTTGATGATGTCTTCACAATGTTCCATGGTTTATTTAATGCTTTGGACATATTTTTGTATACTACTCCTGACTGATAACTTTCAACAATGAGATCCCTTTGCTGTGTTGTCAGCTGTTTACATACCATGGCTTTTGCTGTAAAGGGCAAATAAGAAAATCTAAGGAAAATTCTCCTAGAACAGCAAAACTTTATATGGGGTTAATCAGAATTCCTGTAAATGATGGTGGCCGTGCACTGACTACTGTGTAACGAGAGTGTAACGTGATTGGCTAATTCTGAAGACAACCACATCCACAATTATTAGAGGTTGTTCACACTTATGAAACCACATTATTTTAGTTTTGTTATTTTTATTTCTGTTTGTTTCTAAATGGTTTTGTACAGATTATGGGTGACATTAAAGGTGGAAAAAAATCTGAAATGATTCTTCATATGATTTTTTAACATGTCAAAAACCTGGCATTTTATCATGGGTATACAGACTTTTTATATCCACTGTAACTCTGGTATCAGCACATACAGCAGGAGCTTAGCTGTGTATAACAGCCAGATCCTGCTGCAGATGGCACGGGCATAACTTCTGTGCTTTTGCCATCCCTGAGATGTAACTGTACGCCCGACTGTAGGAAATAATTTGCAATCTGTAAAGTTATGTCCATTTGTGGTAACGGGTTAATACTACTCACAGGTGAAGGTTTGTATACAGTCTAAACAATGGACGCAGGCAAAGATTTAGAGTTTTGCAACAGCAATAGACTCACAGGTTTGAGATCGCAGGTCTATATACATATAAAACTTTGAGGGATACATCTGGGTTTCCTGGCCAGACCCTCCAGGAGATGCCAGGGAGAATTAGCAGTAGGATAGTAAACGAAGGAGACGTTGAGGTCTACGGCTATTTTAAAGCCTTCCTGTTTGCAATTTGATCA
Organism: Phyllobates terribilis; assembly: GCF_046119375.1. Classification (NCBI taxonomy): domain Eukaryota; kingdom Metazoa; phylum Chordata; class Amphibia; order Anura; family Dendrobatidae; genus Phyllobates; species Phyllobates terribilis. The sequence continues at coordinate 80,494,830 of NW_027362765.1, forward strand.
TGTAATTTACAGTCTGGCTACAAGTTCTCCAGCCTGGGAATTCCTACATTTTCATCAACGCGCTTTCAGCCTTTTATGATGGAGTCGTAATAACGCACTCCGATTTTTATTACGAGACAGGAAAACGTTTGCGAGCAAGTGTTCCCCAAATCTCTGCAAAAAGTATTGCAATTTCCAGCGCTGTGCCGTCCGTGACAGACGCTTACAGTCTGCTAAACCTATGTACAGTGTTTCTCTTGGCATTCACATACTACGTGACATAAGATCTTCCTGCAGAACACCATGAAATTGAGTGTAATTTATGGCATCCTCGTCTGGAATCCACCAGTCATATTCGGCTTTTCCGCAGACCCAATGGCCAAACCAGCACTTATGCAATGCTCCATCTGCCAGTATAGGAAAGACACGACTCTTCCGCCACTAATAAATATGCATTTTTGGATTCCTGCTCTGTCTATACATTTTAGTGATTTTTGTTTTCATTTCGTCACTGCCTTCCTGATCCCTGGGCATATACAGTGGGTACGGAAAGTATTCAGACCCCTTTAAATTTTTCACTGTTTGTTTCATTGCAGCCATTTGGTAAATTCTAAAAAGTTCATTTTTTTCTCATTAATGTACACTCTGCACCCCATCTTGACTGAAAAAAACAGAAATGTAGAATTTTTTGCAAATTTATTAAAAAAGAAAAACTGAAATATGACATGGTCATAAGTATTCAGACCCTTTGCTCAGTATTGAGTAGAAGCACCCTTTTGAGCTAGTACAATCACGAGTCTTCTTGGGAATGATGCAACAAGTTTTTCACACCTGGATTTGGGGATCCTCTGCCATTCTTCCTTGCAGATCCTCTCTAGTTGGATGGTGAACAATGGTGGACAGCCATTTTCAGGTCTCTCCAGAGATGCTCAATTGGGTTTAGGTCAGGGCTCTGGCTGGGTCAGTCAACAATGGTCACAGTTACTCTGAAGCCACTGCTTTGTTATTTTAGCTGTGTGCTTAGGATCATTGTCTTGTTGGAAGGTGAACCTTCGGTGAAGTCTGAGGTCCAGAGAACTCTGGAAGAGGTTTTCATCCAGGATAGCTCTGTACTTGGCCGCATTCATGTTTCCTTCAATTGCAATCAGTTGTCCTGTCCCTGCAGCTGAAAAACACCCCCATAGCATGATGCTGCCACCACCATGTTTCACTGTTGGGATTGTATTGGGCAGGTGATGAGCAGTGCCTGGTTTTCTTCACACATACCGCTTAGAATTATCGCCAAAAAGTTCTATCTTCGTCTCATCAGACCAGAGAATCTTTTTTCTCATAGTCTGGGAGTCCTTCATGTGTTTTTGAGCAAACTCTATGTGGGCTTTCATATGTCTTGCACTAAGGAGAGGTTTCCGTCTGGCCACTCTGCCATAAAGGCCCGACTGGTGGAGGGCTGCAGTGATATTTGACTTTGTGGAACTTTCTCCCATCTCCTTACTTCATCTCTGGAGCTCAGCCACAGTGGTCTTGGGGTTCTTCTTTACCTCTCTCACCAAGGCTCTTCTCCCACGATTGCTCAGTTTGGCTGGATGGCCAGGTCTAGGAAGTCTTCTGGTGGTCCCAAACTTCTTCCATTTAAGGATTATGGAGGCCACTGAGCTCTTAGGAACCTTGAGTAATGCAGAAATAATTTTTTAACTTTGGCCAGATCTGTGCCTTGCCACAATTCTGTCTCTGAGCTCCTTGGGCAGTTCCCTTGAGCTCATGATTCTCATTTGGTCTGATATGCACTGTGAGCTGTGAGGTCTTATATAGACAGGTGTGTGCCTTTCCAAATCAAGTTCTATCAGTTTAATTAAACACAGCTGGACTCCAATGAAAGAGTAGAACCATCTCAAGGAGGATCACACGGAAATGGATAGCATGTGACTTAAATATGAGTGTCTGAGCAAAGGGTCTGAATTCTTATGCCATACCATGTGATATTTCAGTTTTTGTTTTTTAATAAATTTGCAAAATATTCTACATTTCTGTTTTTTTTTCAGTCAAAATGGGGTGCAGAGTGTACATTAATGAGAACAAAAATGAACTTCTTAGAATTTACTAAATGGCTGCAATGAGAAAAGAGTGAAAAATGTAAAGGGGTCTGAATACTTTCCTTACCCACTGTATGTAAATATATATATATATCTTTTTTATTATTATTTTTTTCTTTTAAAACTGAGAAGAAAGGAGCCATTCTCTGTGGAGATAAAATAGAAGCTGTAATACTGCCCGAAAGATATAAGAATACATCTACTTTAATACTGTTGCGCACACTGGGTTGAGCGTGATTAGTGATCCCACTGGACCATGAACCGAGGAGTGCCTGGAGGGGCGTAACTAAGTATCAACCCGGTCGCACGGCGGCTCAATCGACTCCGTGAACCAGGGAGGAACCGAGCAGAGGGACTAGGTGCTACTCCTGGTCAGACCCCGGTCACAGCTGTTGACCCACACTGGGGAATGCAGGAACAGGCAGGTTAGGCTAGCAGACAGGTGGATACTGACAGACATGGCTGGTATGCAGACAGGTAGGTACTGGCAGGCACGGCTGGTATGCAGACAGGTGGGTACTGGCAAGCACAGCTGATATGCAGACAGGTAGGTACTGGCAGGCAAGACAGGAACCAGTACAGACTAGGATTCAGGAACAGTGCCGCAGGTGCGGTAGACAAGCAGAGCAGAGCAAAACCCGCAAGTGTGGTAGACAAGCAGAGCAGAGCAAAACCCGCAGGTGCGGTAGACAAGTAGAGCAGAGCAAAACCTGCCGATGCGGTAAACAAGCAGAGCAGAGCAAAACCCACAGATGCGGTAGACAAGCAGAGCAGAGCAAAACCCGCAGATACGGTAGACAAGCAGAGCAGAGCGAAACCCAGAGATGCGGTAGACAAACAGAGCAGAGTAAAACCCACAGATGCGGTAGACAAGCAGAGCAGAGCAAAACCCGCAGATGTGGTAGACAAGCAGAGCAAAGCAAAACCCGCAGATGCGGTAGACAAGCAGAGCAGAGCAAAACCCGCAGATGTGGTAGACAAGCAGAGCAGAGCAAAACCCGCAGATGCGGTAGACAAGCAGAGCAGAGCAAAACCCGCAGATGCGGTAGACAAGCAGAGCAGAGCAAAACCTGCAGATGCGGTAGACAAGTAGAGCAGAGCAAAACCCGCAGATGCGGTAGACAGGACAGGGCTCTGTTCACATGGAACAGACTGGAAAACACAAGAAGATAGCTGGAACACAGGAGCTAGATAAGGAGGCAGGGAAACAGAACGAGCAGAACCAGATACACACAAGGTACTTGCAATGAAGTAGCGAGTGGACACAAAACTCACAAACAGAAGTACAGAGACAACGAGTCGGAGTTAGGTGCAGGTTCAGATACTGCAGGAAAAGGGGAAGGTACAGACATAGAGACAAACAGGTAATGGACTAGGACACTGTTCAGACAGGATCTGAACCAGGAACAAGATACAGGAACGAGCCTGGGAACTCTGCCCCCAGAGTGGCGGAAACTGACTAGAAGTTACAGGTACAGGTAACAGGCCTGGGTATACAGCCCCCAGGGTGGCAGAAACAGACAGACTAGATACAGGTCAGGACCTGGCAACTCAGTTGCAAGGAACACACAGATGGAAAGTGTTGCTCAGGCACCTCCTACTGGGTGGAGGAGGTTTAAGTATCCAGTGACTCACAGCAATAGGCTGGGGACGCATTAGGACTGTGCACACTGTAGCTTTAAGAATCAGGAAGCAACAGTGCTGCCACCCTAAGCCAGCAGACAAGAGACATACAAACAGCAGGTACTGGAGCAAAGTGTGCAGCCTGGCCTGATAGGTAAGATTTCGGTCTTGCATGGTGGGAAGTGGTAAGCCATGCAAGCACGCCGCCAGGGATGTTACACATACTTTCTGCTTTATACAAGAATATGTCTACTACAAAATTGCTTCATATGTGCAAGAATATAACTGCTATAATACTAGTAGAATATACAAGAATATAACTACTATAATACTGCCCCTATGTACAATAATATAACTGCTATAATACTGCCCTCTATGTAGAAGAATATAACTACTTTAATGCTGCTCATATGTGCAAGAATATAACTACTATAATACTGCCCCTATGTACAAGAATATAACTACTATAATACTGCCCCTTATGTACAAGAATATAACCACTATAATTCGGCCCCCTATGTCCAAGAATATAACTACTATAATACTGCCCCTATGTACAAAAATATAACTACTATAATACTGCCCCTATGTACAAGAATATAACAGCTATATTAATGCCCATATGTACAAGAATATAACCACTATAATACTGCCCGCTATGTACAAGAATATAACTACTATAATACTGCCCCTATGTACAACAATATAACTACTATAATACTGCCCCTATGTACAACAATATAACTACTATAATACTGCTCCTATATACAAGAATATAGCTACTATAATACTGCTCCTATGTACAAGAATATAACTACTATAATACTGCTCCTATGTACAAGAATATAACTATTATAATACTGCCCCCTATGTACAAGAATATAACTACTATAATACTGCCCCTATGTACAAGAATATATCTAATATAATACTGGCTCCTATATACAAGAATATAATTACTATAATACTTCCCTCTATGTATAAGAATATAACTACTATAATACTGCCCCCTATGTATAAGAATATAACTACTATAATACTGCCCCCTACGTACAAGAATATAGCTTCTATAATACTGCTCGTTATATACAAGAATATAACTACTATAATACTGCCCCTATGTACATGAATATAACTACTATAATACTGCCCCTATGTACAAGAATATAACTACTATAATACTGCCCCTACGTACAAGAATATAACTTCTATAATACTGCTCCTTATATACAAGAATATAGTTGCTATATTCTACCGTCTATTGATAAGAATATGAATTGCAGTAAGTAATAATCACTCTTCCATATCTGTGACAGCTTTTTAAACTACTACAACTGCATTTGCAATGATTCCTCATGAATCTAGAGACATTTCCGTACATTGTCTCAGTCCATTTAGTAATCCCGGGGAATTACTTTCTTACATGGGCCCGCCTAATCTTTCCAATTCCACGCTTTGTCAGAATATTAAAGCAACTTCACAAAACCAATTTCGCTCCCCTTTTTCCCTTTTATACCGTAAGTCAGAATGCATGGCATCTTCCTTTTTGTGCTCCGCCTCTGCAGTGCTATTTGTTAGTACTGGCTGCCATTTAATAAATATTTCAGCACACTGTTGCTCTTTGCAATTTCGCTAACAACCTCTGATGCGTACGGGCACGTTATACCGCTGACTAAATGTGCATCACTTATTCACCAGCACTGTGTTTTAGGGACTAAATGGCTCTGCTCATTATCCAGTCCCTTGATATTACTCCCGAAGAACTGATATGAAATGCCATTATAGTATAATGTTCCCTGGGATCTTACAATCATATTAGTAAACACAGAAGCTTATAGCGATTGTGTATAATACGTGCTGACAGTTATGGCTTTATTAAATCAGCGGCACGAGCAGGGGAGGAAACGTGGGGCTGCTTCACAAACCTGATGATAGAAGACTACGGAGAATCTTTGCTTTGCAATGGTCGGGGACGTATCGGCACGCTTTGTTAATCAGAGGTGTCTACTTTTAATTTTATTCACGTAGCTCTTTAAAGTTTAATCGCATTTTTTCAAGTGTGTCCACTCAAGCTCATATTACAGCAGCATTTGGTAAAGTTCATTGCTTGAAAATTGATTCTTGAACCGAAGGCGACTGATAAAACCTGTTCAATAATTGATTTAAATTCATAGGAAATGACTTCAATTTTCAAATGTTTTACTTTTGCACGAATGGGGCTCAGTAACGGTGATGGGCAGTGCTGCTTCGGAGCCTTTGTATATAAAGAGAGGGTCAATTGGGGACATTGACAACTGTTGCCTTTAAGCAAGACTATCTAATCACCCAGAAGTAAATATTGCCAGATAATTAGCCATACATTATCCAAATACACAGAATATAAATAAATTATTTATAAGTATTTCATTCCTTGGTGGTCTGTAGGAATGATGATGAGATCCCTGCTTGTTTAGGGTAGTTAAGGGTACATGGATGTGACTCGCCCAGGGGGGATATAGGGGACTCGGTACCCGGGCCTTTACCTTCTTGGGATGTCACGGCAGTCGGCTCCCGGGCCCGTACCCTGGGGTCACTCTTTAAAAGGGGCTTGTCACTCAATGGGATGAATATTAGTTTTGTCTCGTGACGCCACCTGTGGTTCCTGGTAATGAGTACCAGCGCTGCTGCAGACCTCTGGAGCAGATTGTTAGGGCAGCTGGGTTGGTGCGGCTCCCCACAGGCAAAGCACAGCTCCAGGGCAGTGTAGGGGCAGATGGTGATGCTGGGCGCTGTAGTGCAGGAGCGATAGCGTGGTAGAAATAACTGACAGAAACAGTGGGGTGCAGTCATCCGAGTTTACTCACAGTTATTCAGGTTCCTCAGGTAGCACTAGATAGCTGACAGTCTCCCACGTCGCGCTGCGTTTACCAGGCAGGAGTTCAGCACTCCATCAAGTATCTCAAGAGCACTTAACGGGACCCCTCTCTGTATGTTCCTTTCTTAGCCGACTTCCCGCGCTGGGTCTCTCCCTCCTGCCCTGCGCCCCGCCACACAAAGTCCCGATCAGGTACCTGGAGATCCCTCTGGGCAACTTGGAGTTCCCGGACCTTGCTTGGTGCCCTTTTCGGCGGCTTAGGTGCGAATGTGGCAACTGCACCTTGAAAGTGCAGAAGCCTCCGGTTTTCTAGCTGAGACGTAAAGTAACTCGGCAAGTCCAGGGACCGGTTCCCTTCTTGCGGCCTGATCCCTCGGACGCCTGGCAGATTCGGGCGTACGGGTGCCGTCCTGCACTCACCGTACCCCCTGGGATCCCTTCTGTTACTGGAGCCTTTATCCTCCGCTCCCCTCTCACTCTTGGGCCTCTCTTACTAGGCCCCACTCTGGAGTAGAGCTCCTGAAGAGACTCTGCTCCTCAGACTGCTCCTCTCCTCTTCTCTCTCACAGAATCCACCCCTACACATGATGGCTTCCCTTCTTATACTACACCTGGCAGTGCTGCCCTGTTATGTATCCTCCACCCACACCCACTACTTGGTTCCCCCTCACTTTTGGTTCCCCCCCACTCCAGCCAGGGACAGGGCTGCAGAAAAAGTGCATAATGCCCTTCCAGCCGGCCTGGAGTAGTGTAGTGTTGAGTGCGGTTGTTGGGGTCCCAGCCAGTACTCCATCCTTACCTGAGAGAAGGAGATGCCACACCTCTGGGTGAGGTGCAGTACCTCTGTGGCGACTGAACCCTCAGGGGTGCCACAGATGCAGCTGGACTGGTCCTGGATGGGAGATATGTGTCACCAAGGTGGTTAGCCTCTGTGATGTGAAGCCCGGAGAGAAGGCTCCGGCAAAGTAGTTGCTGAGAGGTTATTTTAATGGGCCAGGATTTTTGGGTCCAGGTTTTAGGAGCAGTCAGAAGAGCTGGGGGGGACGGGCCATTCCCATATCGCCACTTCGGGGTTTGAACTGCCTATTTAAGGCTACTCAGCTGCCTCAGAGTCTGTCTGCGTGTGAATGTGAAAAGAAAAAATTGACCAGCTCACTTTTTAAAGGTGAAAAGATATGTTGTCTACTGGTCAGCCTCTGCTAAAGGCTGACTAAGTCTGGATTTACATTTGAACGGGTGAACTTGCTTTGTGAACATGCATCTGCTTTATGGACTGTTTTGTTTATTTTTTCTTTTTGTGCCAAGTCAAGGCTATTTTGTTTTGTGAGCTGGGACGGTTTATGGACTTTTAATTAACCACTCACTGTTTGAACATGAGGATTTGCTACCTGTGTCTATCTGAACCACTGCCAGAGAGAGTGAACCTAAATAGTAATAATTTTAACAGCAGTTAAGGAGTTAATACCAACCGATCTAGGGAAGTGTAGGAATTAATACCATCATCCCTAGGAGCCTAGTATAGTGAAGGAGTTAATTTAAAAATCCCATGTGGTCTAGTGTATTGAGAAGATTAGTTCATATGATGACCTAGGTTATTGATGAAATTAATGTAAACATCCCTGGTGGTCCAGGGCAATGAACAATTTATTATTAACATCACAGGTTGTCTGGGGAAGTAAAAAAATGTATATCATCTTCCCTGGTTGGATAGTATAGTGAAACCCTTCATGTAAAAATCCCTGATGATCTAGTGTTGCAAGAGAATTAAGTCACTATGATGGTCTACAGTACAGACCAAAAGTTTGGACACACCTTCTCATTTAAAGATTTTTCTGTATTTTCATGGCTATGAAAATTGTACATTCACACTGAAGGCATCAAAACTATGAATTAACACATGTGGAATTATATACTTAACAAAAAAGTGTGAAACAACTGAAAATATGTCTTATATTCTAGGTTCTTCAAAGTAGCCACCTTTTGCTTTGATGACTGCTTTGCACACTCTTGGCATTCTCTTGATGAGCTTCAAGAGGTAGTCACCGGAAATGGTTTTCACTTCACAGGTGTGCCCTGTCAGGTTTAATAAGTGGGATTTCTTGCCTTTTAAATGGGGTTGGGACCATCAGTTGTGTTGTGAAGAAGTTTGGTGGATACACAGCTGATAGTCCTACTGAATAGACTGTTAGAATTTGTATTATGGCAAGAAAAAAGCATCTAAGTAAAGAAAAACGAGTGGCCATCATTACTTTAAGAAATTAAGGTCAGTCAGTCTGAAAAATTGGGCAATCTTTGAAAGTGTCCCCAAGTGCAGTTGCAAAAACCATCAAGCGATACAAAGAAACTGGCTCACATGAGGACCGCCCCAGGAAAGGAAGACCAAGAGTCACCTCTGCTTCTGAGGATAAGTTTATCCGAGTCACCAGCCTCAGAAATCGCAGGTTAACAGCAGCTCAGATTAGAGACAAGGTCAATGCTACACAGAGTTCTAGCAGCAGACACATCTCTACAACAACTGTTAAGAGGAGACTTTGTGCAGCAGGCCTTCATGGTAAAATATCTGCTAGGAAACCACTGCTAAGGACAGGCAGCAAGCAGAAGAGACTTGTTTGGGCTAAAGAACACAAGGAATGGACATTAGACCAGTGGAAATCTGTGCTTTGGTCTGATGAGTCCAAATTTGAGATCTTTGGTTCCAACCACCGTGTCTTTGTGCGACGCAGAAAAGGTGAACGGATGGACTCTACATGCCTGGTTCCCACCGTGAAGCATGGAGGAGGAGGTGTGATGGTGTGGGGATGCTTTGCTGGTGACACTGTTGGGGATTTATTCAAAATTGAAGGCATACTGAACCAGCATGGCTACCACAGCATCTTGCAGCGGCATGCTATTCCTTCTGGTTTGCGTTTAGTTGGACCATCATTTATTTTTCAACAGGACAATGACCCCAAACACACCTCCAGGCTGTGTAAGGGCTATTTGACCAAGAAGGAGAGTGATGGGGTGCTACGCCAGATGACCTGGCCTCCACAGTGACCAGACCTGAACCCAATCGAGATGGTTTGGGGTGAGCTGGACCGCAGAGTGAAGGAAAAGGACCAACAAGTGCTAAGCATCTCTGGGAACTCCTTCAAGATTGTTGGAAAACCATTTCCGGTGACTACCTCTTGAAGCTCATCAAGAGAATGCCAAGAGTGTGAAAAGCAGTCATTAAAGCAAAAGGTGGCTACTTTGAAGAACCTAGAATATAAGACATATTTTCAGTTGTTTCACACTTTTTTGTTAAGTATATAATTCCACATGTGTTAATTCATAGTTTTGATGCCTTCAGTGTGAATGTACAATTTTCATAGTCATGAAAATACAGAAAAATCTTTAAATGAGAAGGTGTGTCCAAACTTTTGGTCTGTACTGTAGGTCACTGCTGGAGTTAATGGTAGCATCCCTCATGATCTAGGGCAATGAACAATATATTTGTCAATTGCCAGATTATCCAGGACAGTGATGAAATGTATGCCATCATTTCTGGTGGGCTAGTACACACTGTGTTCCAAATTATTATGAAAATAATATTTTCTCAGATTTTCCCAAATTACCTATATGAATTGCAGTTATTGTAATTTTCCAGTCAAATAACTATTTGAGTACAGTTGAAAGGTGTTTGTACAAACTGCCTATGATAACAGTATATTTTTAAAAAAACTCAAACTGCACTCAAAATGCATGTTCCAAATTATTATGCACAGCAGAGTTTTCAACCTTTTCATTTTAATAAAGAACAAAAAAATGGTCATTTTTGAAATTATAAGCATTAGCAGGTTATTACAAACTGAAATCAAACAGTTTTCAACTCAAAACTTTATTCTAGGTGATGTTACATTTGCACATAGGACCCCTTGTTCGAAAGGAGCTTCTGAACTCTCTCGTCCATTGAATTTGTCAGGTTTTGGATGGTTTCTGCTTCAATTGTTTTGCATGAGGACAGAATACCCTCCCAGAGCTGTTGCTTAGATGTGAACTGCCTCCCGCCATCATAGACACTCCTTTTGATGATGCTCCAGAGGTTCTCAATGGGGTTGAGGTCAAGGGAGCATGGGTGCCACACCATAAGTTTGTCCCCTTTTATGAGGAAGTTTATGTAAAAATCCCTGGTCCTCTAGTGTGGTAAAGGTGTTGATGTCAATATGGTGATGTAGAGCAGTGAATAAATTAATATCATTATCCCTGGTGGTCTAGTGTAGTGAAGAGTTCAATGTAAAAATCCTTACAAATTTGCATGAGAAAGCCCATCAGCCACACCTGAAACCATGTGACTCTTTGCTGGCAATCTTCTGCTTTGTGTAAAATGGTGGTGAGAATTTTGGGGGCAATTTGCACAAATTGAATTGCAAATTGTTTGAATTCGCCGGTTCCAGTAAATTCTCTAGTAGATAACTCTTGTGCATCATGCTGACAGTTTCCAGATAGGTGCATGACATTTCCTTCAAGCATGGTTTACTCTTTGTGACTCAATGGTTGTAGCAAAAAAATGGCTGTTCTGCATTAACTTTCAGGTGAAGAAGAGGTCAGAAGTTCTCCGCAGAGCTAAACCTTGATTTTTGCGCAAAAATGTGCTTTAAAAAAATGTTGTTTTGAAACAAAACTTCAGAACTCAGCATATAGCAAACTGTATAAATATAGGAAAAAGGACTGTGGGATATTTTAGCCCGAGGCTACAATACAATATTCCAAAATAGAGTGTGAAGAATGGACCGATAGAGAGGCGAGTACAACTGGGCCCCCATACACAATTTACTCAAGCAGGCAGGAATTCCAGCACGAGATAGAGCCCCTCACCACTGCAGCGTCGGGCGGATCCTACATCTTAAGAAAACAGGTGATTATGTCAAGAATGTCGTAAAATTAGGAAAAAGAATCAAGTTTTGTTTTGTTTTTGTTCCAAGGGATCAGATCGGTGTCCAGAATGTGGATTCCTCACAGTGCTGATCCAAGGGATGAGTCTTAGGGCATCTGCACGTGGCGTCTTTTATATGGCGGCGTACCTGCATTGTTTTTAACGCAGAAGATGCTACAGGAAAACACCGTCGTTGTTTTCCGTGAAGTGTCGTTTCTGACGTCTCTGGGCACTTTTTGTGGCTGCTACCAATTTTTTATTTATAGTCCACATTAAAAATTCCTCCTTAAGAATGAACCAGTCACTTCTTTTAGCCGATTTCGAAGCCTGAAAAAGAAGAAGTTACAAAAGACGGAACGTGCACAGCAAATCGTTTTGACGCTAATGCTTTTTCAGTGGGATTCCAGGCAGAATACACCTGAAAAAGACATTGTGCGCACAAACCCTTAGAGTTAATGGTCTATTAACGGATCCATGTCCGGCTCCTGCCCAAGGTCGCAGCTATAGTCTCACCCAGATCTTCTGTAAATATGAAAATACTTGGAAGGTTGAGTGTTACAAATCCCAATGGTGGAACTCTGTGCTTTGATGCAAGTAGGGACCAGAGGGGCGTAACTAAGTGCCTACTCGGACCGACCTAGGTCACACGGCGGCTTAGTCGACTCCGTGAACCAAGGAGGGACCGGGAAGGAAAACCAGGCGCCACTCTGGGACCAACCTTGTATGGGAGCAGGTGCCTCCCACGGGTCAGATGACAGGAGCTGACCAGTACAGCTGATGAGCACGGCAGGTAGGCTGGCGGGTGATCTGGGTAGACAAGCAGGCGGGTACGGCGGATAGCCAGACAGGTACTCCGGGTAAATGAGCAGGCGGGTATGGCAGGTAACTTGGCAGGTGCTCCGGGTAGGCAGGCTGGCGGGCACGGCAGGTAACTGGCAAGTGCTCCGGGTAGGCAGGCTGGCGGGCACGGCAGGTAACTGGCAGGTGCTCCGGGTAGGCAGGCTGGCGGGCACGGCAGGTAACTGGCAGGTGCTCCGGGTAGGCAGGCTGGCAGGCACGGCAGGTAACTGGCAGGTGCTCCGGGTAGGCAGGCTGGCGGGAACGGCAGGTAACTGGCAGGTGCTCCGGGTAGGCAGGCTGGCGGGCACGGCAGATAGACTGACTGGCGGGCAGGACTGTTAGACAGACTGGCGGGCAAGGAACCTGAGGGCTGAGGAAAGTGTTAGCACACAAACAACAACTTTGCACAGGCACCTCCATTTTGGAGGATGTGCTTAATATAAGGGCAGTCCTCTGGCCATTGGCAGGGGACTCTTTAGGATGGCGCGCACGGCCCCTTTAAGAGGGAGGGAGCCCTCGCGCGCCCTAAGCACAGTGCCCGGGAAGCTGCATGCAGTGCGCGCCTCAGCAGCAGGAGAACAGGAAGACGCCGGACCGGGACCGCGGCGGTGAGGGGAACGGCGTCTCTGCCCGGCAGATTGAGGCTCCCGTTACAGATTTTGCATTGGGATCTAGGTTTCGCCTCTGTATTGGGCCAGTATCTACCTCTGATTTTACACGGAGGCATTCAAAGTCCTTATAAATCAATGAGAATAAAAACTGTGACTAGCTTACATACAATAATTTATACTTGATATACCAGCATTGCTCAGCAAGGTACCATATCACAGCACATGCTGTGGATACAATACTGTAATATGAACCCCTAGTACTGTGTATGCACGTGGACCTTAAGATGACCCTCCATTAATATGTAATTGCTTTATCAGGTGAAAATTCTACTGTTGTCCTGAATCTGGTGTTGTTTTACTTTTGTTCCTATGCCTCTCTGTTCCTCAGATATGGCCTCCTCTTTCCTGTATGTAAATTCGGTCTTGTTAGCCAAAAGGGTATAGTCTTCAACTCTTCTCTGTGGGCACCTTCTTCAAGACCACACCCATTTGGCTAACAAGACTGAATTGACATGTAAGGAGTAGGGTTGAGCGAGTATGTTCTGTCCGAGTGTATGCTCGGGCCGAGCTCCGAGTATTTATAGCTGCTCGGTGATAAGGTTAAATCGCTCCCATGTGCATGATTTGCAACTGTTTGACAGCTTTATTACATGTGAGGAATGTGTAAGAAATAGACATTCCTCACATGTAATAATGCTGTGAAACAGTTGTAAATCATGCACAGGGGAGCGATTTAACCTTATCACCGAGCAGCTGTAAATACTCGAAGCTCGGCCCAAGCATACTCCGCGAAAGGGTTAATAGAACATACTCGCTCAAAACTAGTAAGGAGGAGTAGACCATCAGCTATTTCTTCTTCCTCCTCCTACCCATGTGACTCGCCCAGGGGGATATGGGGGACTCGGTACCCGGGCCTTTACCTTCTTTATAGGTCACAGCAGTCGGCTCCCGGGCCCGTACTCTGGGGTCACTCTTTAAAAGGGGCTTGTTACTTGAAGGGACGAATAACAGTTTTGTCTCGTGACGCCACCAGTGGTTTCTGGTAATGGGTACCAGCGCTGCTGCAGACCTCTGGGGGTGATGGGATGGCAGCTGGTTGCTTCGGCTCCCCACAGGCGGAGCGGGCCCCCCCGGGGCAGGGTTGATGGAAGGAATGCAGGTGAGAGGTGGCCCAGCCAGGCCAGGGGAGAATAACAGACACGCACACAGGTGGTTTGCTTCAGTACCTTTACTGGTGTAAACGGCAGGTACGTTCGAAGGTACTTGATAGGAAGGGTGCACTTCTGGACTCTCCCCAGTGAGCGGGTATAAGGCCTCCTGATCTGTTTCTTCCTCTCTCCCTGAAGCTTGTGACCATCCTGAAAGTAGGCCTAGCTTCTGTACTCTTTCACTCTCCTCACCTGCATGCTTGGTGGTAAGATCTTTCCTCTGGCTACCACTATCCCTGGACACTGGGGCCTTCGTGGTTCCTAGTTCTTTAGATGATTGTAGCTTCAGGTTGACCAGGGGTCTAGAATCCTCCTGGTATACCGGTTATTCCTACTGGGCATAGAGGACCCTGTAGGCGCGGACCCGGTGTCCGGCTTGTGTTCTGGGGTGAGCCTAAGATGCTCCTCTGCCCCCATAACTCCTCTCACTCTTCTCCTTGCCTCTGGCCCTGCTCTAGGCCCCAAGGCTTCAGCACGTGCTTTAGGCCCTGGCTAGCCCTCAGCACAGCAGCTCACATGCTGCTTCTTCACTGATCTGAAGTGCCAGCACATTCTGCCTGCCTAACTCCACCCTCCAGTATATATATCCCTAACAGGGCTCCCTCTGGTGGTATGAGGCGGAAGGGTGGAGGTGTCTGTTATGTAATGAGGGCCTCTTGAGGAGAAGTCCGTCCATGCACCCTTTTGGGTCCTGTGGTACCTGTGGTAGCAGGGTGCCACACATGTACTTAAGCCTAGCATTTTTGTGTTTTCAATGGAGAGGGGACTAAGCCACTACCAGACACCTTTGGCAGTGGCTTATCATCTTCAACATGCCTGATCCTTCTTTTATACTTGCTAACTATCCTGAATTTTTAGATACAGATCCATTGAATTCAAGGCCCAAGCCAAAATAAAGCAGGGTCATGTAAATCCCTAAAAGTGGATGTTCGGTGGTAGGCCGGAGTGTTCCCTGGGTGGGACTTAAACATCTCTACTTTCCCGCCCCGAAACACTAATATTAGTAGGCATGGACTTTTCCCTGACATCATCTCTCTGGGAGAATTTAGGAGGCACAAGATGGTTGTGACACGCCCCCTGGGCCGTGGGGTACCCGGTGCCGGGCCGGTAAATGCTGGGGGATGTCAGAGTGGCGGTGACCCGGTCCGTGACCCAGGGTGGTCAATAAAAAAGGGGTTATTGATAGGGGATTTATAGTGATTGTATAAAGTTCATAACGCCACCTGTGGTATGCGGCTAAGGTAGCCGCCGCTGCGGAGCAGGTCCTCTGGAGCTGATGTTACTGCAGCAGGGATGGTGTGGCTCTCCACAGGTAGAGCTCAGCTCCAGGGCAGTGTGGATGTTATGGATTATGCTGGGCGTTGTAGTGCAGGGGGGGGTTATTGCGCAGGCAATAATCACAGAGACAGTGGGGTGCAGTCTTCCAAGTTTACTCACAGTTCTTAAGTTCTTCAGACTGCACTGTACTGGTACGGCCTCCCACGTCGCGCTGCTTTCACCAAGCAGGGGCTCAGCAATCCCCCAGATAATTCAGGAGCACTTAACGGGACCCCATTCTGTGTGCCTTTCTCAGTCGTCTTCCTGGCTCTCACCCTCCTGCCCTGCGCCTCGCAATCAGTGTCCCAATCCGGTAACCTCGGGTCTTGTCGGGCAACCTGCAGTCCCCTGGACCCTCTGTGGCCACCTTCTCGGCGATATAATTGCGGATGTGGCCACTGCACCTTGCAAGTACAGCAGCCTCTGGTTCCTAGCTGAGCCTTGTAGTTCTCCACTAGTTAAGGGGCCGGTCCCCTCTGCGGCTAAATCCCTCCACCGCCTGGCAGATTCGGGCGTACGGGTGGCCTCCAGCACTTCCCGTACCCCTGGGATCCCTTCTATTTTTCTGGAGCCTTCCTCCCGCTCCTCTCTCTCTCTCTCTTCAGACTTGGGCTTCACTGTCTAGGCCCGCCTCTGGAGCAGAGCTCCTGCAGAGCCTCTGCTCCCCTCACTTTCCTCCTCTGACTGGCTTGTCTTTCTAAGATGGTTCCCCTCTTTATACAGCTACTGAAGTGCTCCCCTGATCTACGCCCTCCACCCACACCCACTAAATGGTTCCCCCTCACTTGCCCCCCCCCCCACTCCAGCCAGGGACCAGGGACTGTGCTCTCCCGTAGGAGCAATCTCGCCCTGCCCTCTGAAGTGTGGTGTAATGAATGCAGGTGTTAGGGTCCCGGGCAGTACTCCATCCTTACCTGAGAGTGAGATACCACACCTCTGGGTGAGATGCAGTACCTCTGTGGCGACTGAACCCGCAGGGGCGCCACAGTTGTCAAGGGGATATCGAAACAGAGAGGAGCCAGAAGTCTGTGGCGTCTGGTTACACAAACTCCTGCACTGATTAGAACAGCTTCACCATTGTATTAAAGAGTGCAGGTTTTCCTTGCTCTGTCATTGCAATGATTAATCAGTTCAGTTGATCTCCTGGAGCTGTTCATCCTGAATTGTCTCAGCTATTCTGTGTTGGCCACTCCCCTCTGGTATATATGCTCGCATATGGTTTGTGCCTCATATTCCTCCCACTATGTTGTTTTGTGATTGTATTTGTATGATTGTAGTTTTCTTTTATCCCTGTCTGTCTGCTTAGTGTTTTACAATACATTTCGGCCTCACACCTGCTTGGGTGTTTGGGTGGGGGATGAAACAGATAAGGGTTAAGATAGGGGCATAGCAAGGTGTGAGACCCCCACGTCTCCACCATCTTGGGTAATCCAAGGGACAGGGATAGCCTAGGGTGCCCCTAGTTCTAGGGATTGGGGAAGTGTCCACAGTCCCTTGTCACGACGTGACAATGGACAGTGGATCCCACCCAGATATTTGGGTACAGTCACATTTTTTCTGTGTATGGAGAAGGGGGGCCTTAGGTTGGTATGTGAGACCTACTACCAGGTGTCCAAAAGGACTTATTGAGTGGGGAAGGAACTGGAATAACATGCAAAGGGTCTCAGATAGGCAAGTATTGGGCCCAAGTGAAGAAGAGATTATGGTTGTTTTTAGAACTAGACTCACCTTTTGTATCATCAATAATAGGGGGTCCGGAAGTTCAGATGATTCAAATGTACCATAATGTCATATTTTTTGGCCACTTAGAGGTGATTTAGCAGTATCGGGACCAGAATTCGATGTTGGAATAATCTGGTTATCTGCGTAGGGAATGCCTTCTCTTGACCCAGCAATTGATATTTTCAGTGGTTGTTTCAGGCCACTCTGTAAGGGAAGGAAGGAAAGACTCTATCTATAAGATAAAAAAAAAGAGTTGTATTAAGTACCAGTCTGAACTTTTTTTGCAGGTCAGAATTTTTGGTATTTCCCAGAGCTGCTTTACATACGGATTTCCTGCAGGCTTTTGTCACATTTGCATAGAACATTACCTGTAGGTAAAGATTCCCGGTGAGTCGTTCCCTTGCACCAGCACATCTTGAACGCAGCATTTACTGGGAATCCAAAATCCCTCACGTAATAAAAGTTTTGCAGAAAATGCAAATTTTTCTCTGCCGAAGCGGCGAGATGTAAAGATGGATTTTGACAGATGCAATAAAAAATATAGAGAGGGAAATTTGTTTAATCCAGCATCTAATAATCCAGACGATCTGTTAATATGAAATCTGCCAGGTAAACGGGTCCGTCTATGGCTGGATTAAAGGAATACACACACATGCATTCATCGATATTGCTTTACTCGGGTGGAGGTGGTGTCACCATGAAGCGGTGGTTACTGTGGCCTTTAAATTCTTAGTGGGGTTTTTCCTAAAATTGGTCAGCCGTTGGACTCACTGCATACCCTATAACTGTATAGCAGACCCTCTCCTTTCTAATGGGAACATGTCGTAATTGTTACTGTGGCCCTGCTCTGTGTGTCTTTAAATTCTTAGTGGGGTTTTTCCTAAAATTGGTCAGCCGTTGGACTCACTGCATACCCTTTAACTGTGATGCAGTGATAGTATATTTGGAACAAAAGGAACAAAGGAACAGTGTCCACTCCAGGGTGATGAATATAAATCTTTTGTTTATTCCGCCATCAAAATCGTACAACATTTCGACCACTTGTTGGTCTTTATCGACTTGATAAACACAAGATTTATATTCATCACCCTGGAGTGGATGCTGTTCCTTTGTTCCTTTTGCTTATATGTTCCAAGTTGGTTACTTGGGGTGTGGAACGGGCGTCCTGTTGAAGCTGGTGCTGTCGGCCATTCTTCTTGGATTGTATTTGGGACAGTCTAATTGATTGGGAGTTCTGTAGGGGATAATGGAGGGTCAGTGAAACATTGGGGCCACTGTAGCAGTTACTAAGGGCTATGTGGAGGTAGTGGGCTATCTGTGAATTATTGGGGGCACTGCTGCTGTTATTAGGGGGGCACTGCGGCTGTTACTAGGGGGGCACTGCGGCTATTACTAGGGGACACTGCTGCTGTTACTAGGGGGAACTGTGGCTGTTACTAGGGGGGCACTGCGGCAGTTACTAGGGGGCACTGCTGCTGTTACTAGGAGGGCACTGCGGCTATTACTAGGGGGGCACTGTTGCTGTTACTAGGAGGGCACTGTGGCAATTACTAGGGGGGCACTGTGGCTGTTACTAGGAGGGCACTGCGGCTGTGACTATTGAGGCACTATGGCTGTTACTACGAGGGCACTGTGGCTGTTACTAGGGGGGCACTGTGGCTGTTACTAGGGGGGGGCACTGTAGCTGTGCTCTGTGTAAAGTAGGTGGAGCTAATTAGAGTGATAAGAAATGCAGCCAATGAGCGGCAGGGAAAGAATGTGGGGTGAGGTGAGACAGCATCTGTGGCGCCCCTGAGGGTTCGACCACCACAGGGATGCTGCACTTCTCTAATGGAGTGTCGTTTTCCTCCTCTGAGGTAAGAACAATGCGATGGTTGGGACCCTTCCTTCACATCCAACACCACACTTCTCCCACCAGAGGGGGCTAGTAGGCACCAGGTGCTGTCCCTACTGGAAGTTGGGAGACTGGGGAACCAAGAGATAGGGGAACCAACTAGTGGGTGAGGGTGGAGGACTCACATTTTAGTGACACTTTAAAATTTCATATTTAATAAACAGCCATTTTGGTTCTTGGTGCTTTGACTGTCTCTTGTATTGTGATCTTCCACGCTGAACGTGGATCCTATGTGGACCTGCAGCGGAGGGAGACACGGCCCTCGTACCCTGGCCTTGGGTCGAGGGGCAGGTTGCAGATGATGTATGTCTCAGCCCGGTCAAGGACCATGACCAAGAAGGCCCGGAGCTTAGGAGTGTAGCTCCACCGCAAATGGATCCCAGGGAGGATGCAGACGGAGCGGTATACGCCACCTGTCCTCGCCAACCTGATCTATTCAGAGGGATTCCGGCTGCAAGAGGGGTACCGGCCCCCGACACCTGACCTTGCTACTCTACGTCCTGGTCAGGGAAGCCCGGTAGGCCCTGAGGATCCCACCGGGTAACGAAAGGAGCGGAGCTGCCACCCGTACCCGTTTTCTGAGTGAAGTTCAGAGGGAGACCCGGCCTATCTACACACACACAGACAGGAAAGGACCCGGTCTGAAGTCTAGGAACACTCTGTTGCGGGGTCCTGATTCAACACTGGACTTGCTCGGAGGTTGTCGGACCCCCCCGTCTTTGGTGACCGCAGAACTCCGCGAGGAGCAGGGAGACGCCTTCATACTGCCATCTCCATCGTGAGTAAAAAACCTGGAAGTTAACCCCTATGGCCTCCGGACTCTTATTCTGCACTACACCGCACTACGCATCATCAGACCTACTCTACTACTACCCCCTCCATCCTGTCCCTCTGCCCTGAGGCCCTGCTCCGCCTGTGGGGAGTAGTAATGTGAAGCCCAGCTGTGCTTGGTATCACAGATCCTAGAAGGGTGTATTGAAGGATTCCTCCACAAGAGGCCCCCATAACCATTCACACATCTCCACCTTCCACCTCAGACCACCAGAGGGAGCTCCTTAGGGAGATATAAAAGGGAAGGTGGAGCCAGGCAGCAGTTAGTCTGAGTCTGTTGATGAGTTCCTGCAGAGCGAGACACAGAAACAAGTCAGTCTGCAGTGGAGCTCAGTGACTCAGCAATTCCTCTGAGAGTTCAGTTGGTGCAAGCCTGAATACAGAGTGGAGTCCAGACTCGGGTGTAGCTCAGAGAGGTGAGCTTTAGGTGTGCCGGCGCCATAAGATCGGTGAAAAGCGGCACGCTGCCGTTAGTGTGAGTAGCCTATTGAGGGTCCGAGTAGGCCGTAGGCGAAGGAGTAGAGAGTTAGTTTATAGGGGGCAGAGGAGCTTAACTAGCTCACCCCGAAGAAGCAGTTATCGGACATCGGGTCCGAAGCTTACCGGGATCTCCACGACCCAGTAAGATAAACCGGAATCCCTGGAGAACTACAAGTCCCAGGATCGCTAAAGTGCTGATACGTACCAGAGCCAGGAGACACATAGGCCCCATAGGTCGGGAGCGTGCACTCCAAGAGAAGGCCCTACCACAAGGTCAGCCAGCGCAGGACAGAGACAAAGTTAGGCCTAGCTCCAGGCAGGTCAGAAACTTATTACGCAGCAGCAAGAACCAGGAGGCCCAAAACCTCCTCATTGGGGAGGATCCGGACATACACCCTTCACCCTACAGTGCTCCGGGGAGTGCCTGAATTTCCATCAGTAAAAGGTACTGAAGTGACTTTTGTGTCCATCCCTGTTCTTGCTCCGACTCGGCTGAGTCTCTTTTTCCTGCTTCCCCCCGTTCTTATACTGCCCTGAGGCCCAGCTCCACCTGTGGGGAGCTATACCATCAAGCTGCCTTATCATCGGCCTCAGTGGACTGCGTAGCGCTGGTGAATATCATCAGAAACCATAGGTGGCATCACGAACTTTTATAAACTTGATATCTATCAACGCCTTTTTAAAGGGTGACCCCAGAGTACGGGCCCGGGAGCCGACCACCGCGACCTCCTTAAGGCTAAAGGCCCGGGTAACCGAGTCATCCCCATCCCCTGGGCTAGTCAGTAACAACGACGGCTGCTATAACACCATGCCTCAGAGGACTGCAGCAGCGCTGGTGGCCTTCACCAGGTGCCACCGGTGGCGTAGTCGAGATCAGCCACTCAACCCGGATAAGCCCACACCATCCTTTTTAATGTGACGGCCCTGGGCATGGAGCGGGTCCGGGCCACGGCTGCACCCCCATCAACAACATAGGACCTGGCTCCGAGTCCCCCATCTCCCAGGGTAGGGCTTTGAGGCGTCACACATCCAATCAAATCTCACCTTACATGTTACAGCACATGTCAGGAAAATGACATCTTGAACCTGATTGGTTGCTATGGGAAACACTTTAGGTTGTGTCCGTGAAGGCGCTCGTCTGAATGGCTCTTCTGTCAGAGCTAAATAAACAAGATTTCTGACTGAAAAATGTTAGACATGAGAGGAGATAATGAGGTCACCAGTAACACAGAGGCCGAGGTGACCGAAATACGAAAGGAAGGATGAAATTCGTAATGTCTCCACCAGAGAAATATGGTCCTGTATAGCTATAGGTGTATAATGGGGACTACCCAGACATGGCTGCTTCCATTATACATTATACTGAGTGTGTAACTTATTCCGTATTCACACATCCATGTGTCACAGTCCAATCACGGAGCGCTGCTGGTCTCCGGACCCGAACTCAACGCAGTCTTATATGAGGTTGTCGAGTTAGGAAACCGGCAGCTGGTCTGTGCTCATACTATGACGCACGGGTGTGTGAATGCCGCCCTACAGAAAGAACACAGCGATCATCCATACATGTGATTATCAAAGTGTTTCTTACTGGGCCCTAATAAATCTAGAAGTACAGGATAAGTGATACAAGGACATTTGGGGTACAGGGTAATAACACTGACATTTGGGGTACAGGATAATGACACTGACATTTGGGGTACAGGATAATGACACTGACACTAGGGGTACAGGGTAATAACACTGACACTTGGGGTACAGGATTATGACACTGACATTTGGGGTACAGGATAATGACACTGACACTAGGGGTACAGGATAATGACACTGACACTTGGGGTACAGGATAATGACGCTGACACTTGGGGTACAGGATAATGACACTGACACTTGGGGTACAGGATGATGACACTGACACTTGAGGTACGGAATAATGACACTGACACTTGGGGTACAGGATAATGACACTGACACTTGGGGTACAGGATGATGACACTGACACTTGGGGTACAGGATTTTGACGCTGACACTTGGGGTGCAGGATAATGACACTGACACTTGAGGTACGGGATAATGACACTGACATTTGGGGTACAGGAATATCACACTGACATTTGGGTACAGGATAATGACACTGACACTTGGGGTACAGGATAATGACACTGACATTTGGGGTACAGGATAATGACACTGACACTTGGGGTACAGGATTATGACACTGACATTTGGGGTACAGGATAATGACACTGACACTTGGGGTACAGGATGATGAAACTGACACTTGGGGTACAGGATAATGACTCTGACACTTGGGGTACAGGATGATGACACTGACACTTGGGGTACAGAATTATGACACTGACACTTGGGGTACAGGATAATGACACTGACACTTGGGGTACAGGATTATGACACTGACACTTGGGGTACAGGGTAATGACACTGACACTTGGGGTGTAGGATAATGACACTGACACTGGGGGTACAGGATAATGACACTGACACTTGGGGTGGAGGATAATGACACTGACACTTGGGGTGGAGGATAATGAGACTGACACTTGGGGTACAGGATGATGGCACTGACACTTTGGGTACAGGATGATGGCACTGACACTTGGGGTACAGGATAATGATACTGACACTTGGGGTACAGGACAATGACACTGACACTTGGGGTACAGGACAATGACACTGACACTTGGGGTACAGGATTATGACACTGACACTTGGGGTACAGGATGATACTGACACTTGGGGTACAGGATAATGACACTGACACTTGGGGTACAGGATAATGGCACTAACACTTGGGGTACAGGATAATGGCACTGACACTAGGGGTACAGGATAATGGCACTGACACTTGGGGTACAGGATAATGGCACTGACACTTGGGGTGTAGGATAATGACACTGACACTAGGGGTACAGGATAATGGCACTGACACTTGGGGTGGAGGATAATGACACTGACACTTGGGGTACAGGATAATGACACCGATACTTAGGGTACTGATAAATAATACTCTAATGTTAGCGCTAATATTTATGGTAAAAGTAAACAGTGGTGTAATCACATATAATCTCATGCTGCTCATTCAATATTTCTCGGGTATTTTCGCCTTATAATCTCTACTCTTTGTACGTCGCCTATGCGGTGTTATCTGTACGCTCGCTCCCCGCTGACACAGTTGACGGGAAAATCTACACTTTTATTCTTTAGACATCAAACTGTATCGATGAGAATGGATGATGAAGTGACGATGACAAGAGACGCATTCAGCACATTGATGCTAAGCAGATGTTTGGTAAAATCTAGGATATCACAAGATCTAACGATTGTGACCACAGGAGACAGGAGCTGGATCCTAAATACAGATCCATGGTGGCATTGGTCTGCAATCAAATAACACAACAAACAGAGCGGCTGCTGTGCCTGTACATGTACAGCGGAGCACGGCTAATCTGCGACTACACACGGCTGCGTTATAATCAGGCAGGAGCAGCCGTAACGTAATAGTCACTGTCTTGTTTACTGAAACAAATTAGTTCATAAATGTTTTTCTGTGGCTTCATAGCAGTCACCAAAATCAAGGGAAGATGAACGATTTACGCTGTCTGCTGTGTACACAAATATGCTTTGATGCAATCTCATGAAATGACCCCGCTACTGGTGATGGAAAAGGCCTGGATGGGAGGCAGACCCCCTTCATGTTTATGATTAAAGTAAATGCACCATGTGTCAGGAGGCCGTGAATGAACTCTTTTATACAGTATGAGAGCCTACATAAATGCCGCCCATGTCAGTGTGATCACCCTCACAAGTCATAGCTGTCCGTTCATTAGAATCTTGTATGTAGTACATTAGAAGATGCTCGGGTTATACCAGCACTGTGCATATCACTATATACAGCAGATGTATAACTTATACCTGCTGAATTAAAAACACACCTCTGCCTTCCATACATATACAACATACCTCCCAATTGTCCCGGATCGAGCAGGACTTTTCCAAATTGCAGGAGATGTCCTGCTGTCCGGAGGTCAGGGCTATGTCCAGACTTTAACTCTGCAGCGTGGCGATGTCTCCTCCGTGCAGGATCAGACACTGTTGTGATTGCATCTGAGGACCACATTATACACATTATACACCTGGAAGAATCTCTTGCTGGCGCTCTCTCTCTCTTACTCTCTCACGCTCTTGCTCTCTCTCATGCTCTCGCTCGCGCTCTCTCTCACTCTCTCTTGCTCTCGCTCATTTTTTTTTGCTCTATCTCACTCTTTCTCTCTATCTCTCTCGCTCAGTCTCTAACTCGCTCTCTCACTATCTCTCACTCCCTCTCTCACTCTCTCTCTTTTGCTCTTTCACTCTCTCTCACGCTCGCTTTTTGCTCATTCTCTTTCTTGCTCTCTCTCACTCTTTTTCACTCACTCTCTATCTCACTCTCACCCTCTCTCGCTCTCACTTTTGTTCTCGCTCAATCTGTTACGCTCTCATTCTCCTTCTCTTCCTCTCTCTTGATCTCTTTCTCTCTCACACTCTCTCATGCTTGCTTTTTGCTCACTCTCTTTCTCATTCTTTCTCTCTAGCTCGCTCATTCGCTCTTTTTCACTTGCCCTCTATCTCGCTCTCTCTATCACTCTCTTTCTCTGTCACTCTCCCTCTCGCTCTCTCTTTCATTCTCTCACTCTCTCTTGCTCTCTCTCTCTCTATACACTGCTCAAAAAACAACAGAATATAACTCCAAGTAAATCAAACTTCTGTGAAATCAAACTGTCCACTTAGGAAGCAACACTGATTGACAGGTGGGGACCACAGACCACATCTCAGTACCAATGCTTTCTGGCTGATGTTTTGGTCACTTTTGAATGTTGGTTGTGCTTTCACACTCGTGGTAGCATGAGACGGACTCTACAACCCACAGAAGTTCTCAGGTAGTGCAGCTCATTCAGGATGACACATCAATGCGAGCTGTGGCAAGAAGGTTTGCTGTGTCTTTCAGCGTAGTGTCCAGAGGCTGGAGGCGCTACCAGGAAACAGGCCAGTACACCAAAAGACATGGAGGGGGCCGTAGGAGGGCAACAACCCAGCAGCAGGACCGCTACCTCCGCCTTTGTGCAAGGAGGAACAGGAGGAGTACTGCCAGAGCTCTGCAAAATGACCTCCAGCAGGCCACAAATGTGCATGTGTCGGCACAAACGGTTAGAAACTGACTCCATGAGGGTGGTATGAGTGCCCAACGTCCACAGATGGGGGTTGTGCTCACAGCCCAACACCGTGCAGGACGCTTGGCATTTTCCACAGAATACCAGGATTGGGAAAGTCGCCACTGGCGCCCTGTGCTCTTCACAGATGAAAGCAGGTTCACACTGAGCACATGTGACAGACGTGACAGAGTTTGGTGATGCCATGGAAAGCGATCTGCTGCCTGCAACATCCTTCAGCATGACTGGTTTGGCAGTGGGTCAGTAATGGTGTGGAGTGGCATTTCTTTGGAGGACTGTACAGCCATCCATGTGCTCGCCAGAAGTAACCTGACTGCCATTAGGTACCGAGGTGAGATCCTCAGACCCCTTGTGAGACCAATATGCTGGCTCTGGGTTCCTCCTAATGCAGGACAATGCCAGACCTCATGTGGCTGGAGTGTGTCAGCAGTTCCTGCAAGATGAAGGCATTGAGGCTATGGACTGGCCCGCCCGTTCCCCAGACCTGAATCCGATTGAGCACATCTGGGACATCATGTCTCGCTCCATCCACCAACGTCATGTTGCACCACAGACTGTCCAGAAGTTGGCGGATGCTTTATTCCAGGTCTGGGAGGAGATCCCACAGGAGACCATCCGCAACCTCATCAGGAGCATGCCCAGGCGTTGTAGGGAGGTCATACAGGCATGTGGAGGCCACACACAATACTGAGCCTCATTTTGACTTGTTTTAAGGACATTACATCAAAGTTGGATCAGCCTGTAGTGTGTTTTTCCACTTTAATTTTGGTGGTGACTCCAAATCCAGGCCTCCATTGGTCAATAAATTTGATTTCCATTGATGATTTTGTGTGATTTTGTTGTCAGCACATTCAGCTTTGTACAGAACAAAGTATTCAATGAGAATATTTAATTCATTCTGATCTAGGATGTGTTATTTGAGTGTTCCCTTTATTTTTTTGAGCAGTGTATATATATATATATATATATATATATATATATATATAGTACAGACCAAAAGTTTGGACACACCTCATTTAAAGATTTTTCTGTATTTTCTTGACTAAGAAAATTGTACATTCACACTGAAGGCATCAAAACTATGAATTAACATTATGTGGAATTATACACTTAACAAAAAAGTGTGAAACAACTGAAAATATGTCTTATATTCTAGGTTCTTCAAAGTAGCCACCTTTTGCTTTGATGACTGCTTTGCACACTCTTGGCATTCTCTTGATGAGCTTCAAGAGGTAGTCACCGGAAATGGTTTTCACTTCACAGGTGTGCCCTGTCAGGTTTAATAAGATGGATTTCTTGCCTTATAAATGGGGTTGGGACCATCAGTTGTGTTGTGTAGAAGTCTGGTGGATACACAGCTGATAGTCCTCCTGAATAGACTGTTAGAATTTGTATTATGGCAAGAAAAAAGCAGCTAAGTAAAGAAAAACGAGTGGCTATCATTACTTTAAGAAATGAAGGTCAGTCAGTCTGAAAAATTGGGAAAACTTTGAAAGTGTCCCCAAGTGCAGTTGCAAAAACCATCAAGCGCTACAAAGAAACTGGCTCACATGAGGACCACCCCAGGAAAGGAAGACCAAGAGTCACCTCTGCTTCTGAGGATAAGTTTATCCGAGTCACTAGCCTCAGAAATCACAGGTTAACAACAGCTCCGATTAGGGACCAGGTCAATGCCACACAGAGTTCTAGCAGCAGACACATCTCTACAACAACTGTTAAGAGGAGACTTTGTGCAGCAGGCCTTCATGGTAAAATAGCTGCTAGGAAACCACTGCTAAGGACAGGCAACAAGCAGAAGAGACTTGTTTGGGCTAAAGAACACAAGGAATGGACATTAGACCAGTGGAAATCTGTGCTTTGGTCTGATGAGTCCAAATTTGAGATATTTGGTTCCAACCACCGTGTCTTTGTGCGACGCAAAAAAGGTGAACGGATGGACTCTACATGCCTGGTTCCCACCGTGAAGCATGGAGGAGGAGGTGTGATGGTGTGGGGGTGCTTTGCTGGTGACACTGTTGGGGATTTATTCAAAATTGAAGGCATACTGAACCAGCATGGCTACCACAGCATCTTGCAGAGGCATGCTATTCCATTCGGTTTGCGTTTAGTTGGACCATCATTTATTTTTCAACAGGACAATGACCCCAAACACACTTCCAGGCTGTGTAAGGGCTATATGATCAAGAAGGAGAGTGATGGGGTGCTACGCCAGATGACCTGGCCACCACAGTCACCAGACCCGAACCCAATCGAGATGGTGTGGGGTGAGCTGGACCGCAGAGTGAAGGCAAAAGGGCCAACAAGTGCTAAGCATCTCTGGGAACTCCTTCAAGATTGTTGGAAGACCATTTCAGGTGACTACCTCTTGAAGCTCATCAAGAGAATGCCAAGAGTGTGCAAAGCAGTCATCAAAGCAAAAGGTGGCTACTTTGAAGAACCTAGAATATAAGACATATTTTCAGTTGTTTCACACTTTTTTGTTAAGTATATAATTCCACATGTGTTAATTCATAGTTTTGATGCCTTCAGTGTGAATGTACAATTTTCATAATCAAGAAAATACAGAAAAATCTTTAAATGAGAAGGTGTGTCCAAACTTTTGGTCTGTACTGTATATATATATATATATATATATAGTACAGACCAAAAATTTGGACACACCTTCTCATTTAAAGATTTTTCTGTATTTTCTTGACTATGAAAATTGTACATTCACACTGAAGGCATCAAAACTATGAATTAACACATGTGGAATTATATAGTTAACAAAAAAGTGTGAAACAACTGAAAATAAGTCTTATATTCTAGGTTCTTCAAAGTAGCCACCTTTTGCTTTGATGACTGCTTTGCACACTCTTGGCATTCTCTTGATGAGTTTCAAGAGGTAGTCACCGGAAATGGTCTTCCAACAATCTTGAAGGAGTTCCCAGAGATGCTTAGCACTTGTTGGCCCTTTTGCCTTCACTCTGCGGTCGAGCTCACCCCAAACCATCTCGATTGGGTTTAGGTCTGGTGACTGTGGAGGCCAGGTCATCTGGCACAGCACCCCATCACTCTCCTTTTTGGTCAAATAACCCTTACACAGCCTGGAGGTGTGTTTGGGGTCATTGTCATGTTGAAAAATAAATGATGGTCCAACTAAACGCAAACCGGATGGAATAGCATACCGCTGCAAGATGCTGTGGTAGCCATGCTGGTTCAGTATGCCTTCAATTTTGAATAAATCCCCAACAGTGTCACCAGCAAAGCACCCCCACACCATCACACCTCCTCCTCCATGCTTCACGGTGGGAACCAGGCATGTAGAGTCCATCCGTTCACCTTTTCTGCGTCGCACAAAGACACGGTGGTTGGAACCAAAGATCTCAAATTTGGTCTCATCAGACCAAAGCACAGATTTCCACTGGTCTAATGTCCAATCCTTGTGTTCTTTAGCCCAAACAAGTCTCTTCTGCTTGTTGCCTGTCCTTAGCAGTGGTTTCCTAGCAGCTATTTTACCATGAAGGCCTGCTGCACAAAGTCTCCTCTTAACAGTTGTTGAAGAGATGTATCTGCTGCTAGAACTCTGTGTGGCATTGACCTGGTCTGGAATCTGAGCTGCTGTTAACCTGCGATTTCTGAGGCTGGTGACTCGGATAAACTTATCCTCAGAAGCAGAGGTGATTCTTGGTCTTCCTTTCATGGGGCGGTCCTCATGTGAGCCAGTTTCTTTGTAGCGCTTGATGGTTTTTGCAACTGCACTTGGGGACACTTTCAAAGTTTTCCCAATTTTTCGCACTGACTGACCTTCATTTCTTAAAGTAATGATGGCCACTCGTTTTTCTTTACTTAGCTGCTTTTTTCTTGTCATAATACAAATTTTAACAGTCTGTTCAGTAGGACTATCAGCTCTGTATCCACCAGATTTCTGCACAACACAACTGATGGTCCCAACCCCATTTATAAGGCAAGAAATCCCACTTATTAAACCTGACAGGGCACACCTGTGAAGTGAAAACCATTTCCGGTGACTACCTCTTGAAGCTCATCAAGAAGATGCCAAGAGTGTGCAAAGCAGTCATCAAAGCAAAAGGTGGCTACTTTGAAGAACCTAGAATATAAGACATATTTTCAGTTGTTTCACACTTTTTTGTTAAGTATATGATTCCACATGTGTTAATTCATAGTTTTGATGCCTTCAGTGTGAATGTACAATTTTCATAGTCATGAAAATATAGAAAAATCTTTAAATGAGAAGGTGTGTCCAAACTTTTGGTCTGTACTGTATATACACATATATACAGTGGGTATGGAAAGTATTCAGACCCCTTTAAATTTTTCACTCTTTGTTTCATTGCAGACATTTGGTAAATTCTAAAAAGTTAATTTTGGTTTTTCTCATTAAAGTACACACTGCACACCATCTTGACTGGAAAAAAAAAGAAATGTAGAATTTTTTGCAAATTTATTAAAAAAGAAAAGCTGAAATATCACATGGTCATAAGTATCCAGACCCTTTGCTCAGACACTCATATTTAAGTCACATGCTGTCCATTTCCTTTTGATCCTCCTTGAGATGGTTCTTCTCCTTCATTGGAGTCCCGCTGTGTTTAATTAAACTGATTGGACTTGATTTGGAAAGGTACACACCTGTCTATATAAGACCTCACAGCTCACAGTGCATGTCAGACCAAATGAGAATCATGAGCTCAAAGGAACTGCTCAAGGAGCTCAAAGACAAAATTGTGGCAAGGCACAGATCTGGCCAAGGTTACAAAAGAATTTCTGCATTACGCAAGGTTCCTAAGAGCACAGTGGTCGCCATAATCCTTAAATGGAAGAAGTTTGGGACCACCAGAAGTCCTCCTAGACCTGGCCGTCCAGCCAAACTGAGCAATCATTTGAGAAGAGCCTTGGTGAGAGAGGTAAAGAAGAACCCCAAGATCACTGTGGCTGAGCTCCAGAGATGCCATAGGGAGATGGGAGAAAGTTCCACAAAGTAACTATCACTGCAGTCTTCCACCAGTCGGGCCTTTATGGCAGAGTGGCCCGACGGAAGCCTCTCCTCAGTGCAAGACATATGAAAGCCCGCCTAGAGTTTGCTCAAAAACACATGAAGGACTCCCAGACTATGAGAAATAAGATTCTCTAGTCTGATGAAACAAAGACAGAACTTTTTGGTCATAACTCTAAGCGGTATGTGTGGAAAAAACCTGGCACTTCTCATTACCTGCCCAATACAATCCCAACAGTAAAACATGGTGGTGGCAGCATCATGATATGGGGGTGTTTTTCAGCTACAGGGACAGGACAACTGGTTTCAATTGAAGGAAACATGAATGCGGCCAAGTTCAGAGATATCCTGGATGAAAACCTCTTCCAGAGTGCTCTGGACCTCAGACTTGGCCGAAGATTCATCTTCCAACAAGACAATGACCCTAAGCACACAGCTAAAATAACAAAGGAGTAGCTTCAGAACAACTCTGTGACCATTCTTGACTGGCCCAGCCAGAGTTCTGACCTAAACCCAATTGAGCATCTCTGGAGAGACCTGAAAATGGCTGTCCACCAACAATCACCATTCAACCTGATGGAACTGGAGAGGATCTACAAGGAAGAATGGCAGAGGATCCCCAAATCCAGGTGTGAAAAACTTGTTGCATGATTCCCAAGAAGACTCATGGCTGTACTAGTTCAAAAGGGTGCTTCTATTCAATACTGAGCAAAGGGTCTGAATACTTATGACCATGTGATATTTCAGTTTTTCTTTTTTAATAAATTTGCAAAAATTCTATATTTCTGCTTTTTTTCAGTCAAGATGGGGTGCAGAGTGTATTTTAATGAGAAAAAAATGAACGTTTTAGAATTTACCAAATGGCAGCAATGAAACACAGTGAAAAATTTAAAGGGGTCTGAATACTTTCCGTACCCACTGTATATATATATATATATATATATATATATATATATATATATATATATACAGTGGTGTGAAAAAGTGTTTACCCCCTTCCTGATTTCTTATTCTTTTGCATGTTTGTTACACTTAAATGTTTCAAATCAGAAAACAAATTTAAATATTAGACAAAGATAACACAAGTAAACAAAAAATGCAGTTTTTAAATGAAGGTCTTTATTATTAAGGGAAAAAGAAATCCAAACCTACAGGATCCTGTGTGATAAAGGACCCCCCCCCCCACCTTAAGGTCAGCGTTCATGACTCAACCATAAGGAAGAGACTGTGCAAAAATGGCAAGCATGGCAGAGTTCCAAGGTGAAAATCACTGCTGAGCAAAAATAACATAAAGGCTTGTCTCAGTTTTGCCAGAAAACATCATGATGATCGCCAAGACTTTTGGGAGAATACTCTGTAGACTGACGAGACAAAAGTTGAACTTTTTGGAAGGTGTATGTCCCATTACATTTGGCGTAACACAGCATTTCAGAAAAGGAACATCATACCAACAGTAAAATATGATGGTGGTACTTTGATGGCATGGGGCTGTTTTGATGCTTCAAGACCTGGAAGACTTGCTGTAGTAAATGGAACCATAAATTCCGCTGTCTACCAAAAATCCTGAAGGAGAATGTCCAACCATCTGTTTGTGACCTCAAGCTGAAACACACTTTGGTTATGCAGCAGGACAATGATCCAAAACACACCAGCAAGTCCACCTCTGAATTATTATTATTTTTTATTATAGCGCCATTTATTCCATGGTGCTTTACATGTGAAAAAGGGGTATACATACATGAACTATTACAAAGATCTTTAACAAAACGTGATGACGACTGGTACAGGAGGAGCGAGGACCCTGCCCCGAGGGCTCACAATCTACAAGGGGTAAGTGAGGATACAGTAGCTGAGGGTAGAGCTGGTCGTGCAGCAGCATGGTGGAACAATGGTTACTGCAGGTTGTAGGCTTGTCGGAAGAGGTGAGTCTTCAGGTTCCTTTTGAAGGTTTCCATGGTAGGCGAGAGTCTGATATGTTGGGGTAGAGAATTCCAGAGTAGGGGGGATGCACGGGAGAAATCTTGTATGCGATTATGGGAAGAGGAGATAAGAGTGGAGTAGAGAAGGAGATCTTGTGAGGATTGAAGGTTGCGTGCAGGTATGTACCAGGAGACTAGGTCAGAGATATAAGGAGGAGACAGGTTGTGGATGGCTTTGTATGCCAGGGTTAGGGTTTTGAACTGGATTCTCTGTGCAATGGGGAGCCAGTGAAGGGATTGATAGAGGGGAGAGGCCAGGGAATAGCGTGGGGACAGGTGGATTAGTCGGGCCGCAGAGTTTAGGTTAGATTGGAGGGGTGCGAGAGTGTTGGAGGGGAGGCCACAGAGCAGAAGGTTGCAAGAGTCGAGGCGGGAGATGATGAGGGCGTGCACTATTGTTTTTGCAGATTTGTGGTTGAGGAATGTGTGGATCCGGGAGATATTTTTGAGTTGGAGTCGGCAGGAAGTAGAAAGGGCTTGGATATGTGGTTTGAAGGAGAGATCAGAGTCCAGGGTTACCCCAAGGCAGCGAGCTTGAGGGACTGGGGAGAGTGGACAGCCATTGACGTTGATAGATAGGTCAGGTGAGGGGGATGAATGAGATGGTAGAAAGACAATGAATTCAGTTTTATTCATGTTAAGTTTTAGAAATCTGTCAGAGAAGAAGGATGAGATAGCGGACAGACATTGTGGGATTTTGGTTAGTAGGGAGGAGATATCGGGTCCAGAGAGATAGATCTGTGTGTCGTCAGCATAGAGGTGGTACTGAAAGCCATGAGACTCTATGAGGTGTCCCAGGCCAAAGGTGTAGATGGAGAAGAGCAGGGGTCCTAGGACTGAACCTTGGGGGACACCAACAGATACGGGGTGAGATGAGGAGGTGATGTGTGAGTGGGAGACACTGAATGTCCTGTCTGTTAAGTATGAGGAGATTCAAGATAGGGCCAAGTCTTTGATGCCAAGAGATGAGAGAATCTGTAGTAAGAGGGAATGGTCCACTGTGTCGAAGGCAGATGACAGGTCTAGGAGGAGGAGGACAGAGTAGTGTCACTTGGATTTGGCGGTTACTAGGTCGCTGATGACTTTAGTCAGGGCAGTCTCAGTAGAATGGTGTGGTCGGAAGCCAGATTGGAGGCGGTCAGAGAGCAGGAGGAGAGGTGGGAAGACAGTTCAGAATGGATGTGTTGTTCCAGTAGTTTTGAGGCGTAAGGGAGAAGTGATATGGGGCGATAGCTAGTCAGAGAGGATGGGTCAAGGGAGGGCTTTTTGAGGATGGGTGTGAACGAGGCATGTTTGAAGCATGAGGGGAAGACACCAGTTGTTAGTGACAGGTTGAAAAGGTGGTTAAGGGTTGGGAAGAAGACTGTGGTAAGGTTGGGGATGAGACGGGACGGGATTGGGTCAAGTTCACAGGTGGTGAGGTGTGATTTGGAGAGCAAAGAGGAAAATGGTGGAGAAGCTGGTTTTGGAGGAGGAGGATTGAGTAGGTGTGAGGAGGGGCTGGGGGGACTTTAGGCAAAAGCTTTGTCTGATGGTGTCAATCTTCTGCTTGAAGAATGAGTCAAAGTCTTCCGCTGAGATTAGAGGAGAGGGGGGAGGCGCTGGGGGACATAGGAGAGAATTGAAGGTGTTGAATAATTGTTTAGGGTTGTGAGACAGGGAGGATATGAGAGATGAGAAGTATGCTTGTTTTGCAGCAGTGAGTGTGGATTTGAAGGTAATGAGGGACTATTTGAATGCGATGAAGTCCTCATTGGAGTGGGACCTTTTCCATCTACGCTAAGCAACCCTGGAGGCGTGTCACAGCTCTTTGGTTAGGCTGGTATGCCAGGGTTGCCTGTTGATTGTGCGAGTTTTGGTATGTGTGAGGGGGGCGACCGAATTGAGAGTTGTGGCGTTATATAAAGCGGCAGCAACATCTGCGTCATGTAAGGAACTGATGTCTGCAAGAGGGAGGAGGGATTCAGAGAGTGAGTGTAGGTCAAGGTGTTTAAGATTTCTGTGAGGGTATGTAAGTTTGTGGAGTGGGGATTGTTGCCCTGGAGAGGAGAGGGTAGAGAATGTAAGTAGGTTGTGGTCAGATAGTGGGAGAGGTGAATTAGAGAGGTTAGATAGCAAACAGAGGAGGGTGAAGATGAGGTCCAGCGTGTGGCCATCTTTGTGAGTGGGGGCAGAAGACCATTGAGCAAGGCCGAAGGAGGAAGGGAGAGATAGAAGCCTAGAGGCAGCTGAGAGAGAAGTGTCAATGGGGATGTTGAAGTCACCCATGATGATGGTGGGGATGTCAGGGGAAAGGAAGTGAAGTAGCCAGGTGGTGAAATGGTCTAAGAAGGTGGTGGCAGATTCAGGGGGACGGTAGATGACGGCCAGTTGGAGGTTGAAGGGGGAGTAGATGCGCACACAGTGCACCTCAAAAGAGGGGAAAGTAATGGAGGGTGGCAGTGGGATTTGGGTGAAGGAGCAGTTGTCTGACAGGAGAAAGCCTACTCCTCCACCATGCTTGCCATTGGGGCGGGGTGTGTGGGAAAGGTGGAATCCACCGTATGAAAGTGCAGCTGGAGAGATTGTGTCAGAGGGGGTGAGCCATGTTTCAGTGATGCCGAGGAAGGAAAGTTTGTTATTGGTGAAAAGCTCATGGATGTAGGAAAGTTTATTACAAACGGAGCGAGCATTCCATAGAGCTCCTGTTAGTGGGGCTGGGGAAGGGGGGGCTGGGCAGATGTGTATGAGGTTAGAAGGGTTGTGAGAGTTTGTGATGGATCATGGATAGAAGGTGAAAGTGACTGTGGGGATGTGGTGAGGAGGGCCAGGATTAGGGGAGATGTCGCCAGCAGTGAGAAGGAGAAGAGAACGTGTTAGTAGGTGGGAGCAGGAGAGATCATGAGGTGCCTGTCCGTGCTTAGAGACACAGGATTGAATTTTGAGGAATATCTGAGGAGGAGGTGAGATGAATGGGGAGGATGGAGGGAGATATGAAGAGTTCGTTGCTGGGTGTAGGAATTAGGGGTGTTTGTAAAAAGTGAAGGATTATAGAAGTGAGAGTGAAAACAAAGACAAACATTGTTTACAGCGTCCAAGTATCCAGTTACCTTCAGGTTCAATTCAGGGATAATTTATATCTCACACTTAAGCAATACACACTTAAGGCAATGCACTGCAGACACGTCTATAGCAGACTCCTTGCTCACAGTATATGGGCCACAGAATGCATTCAAGTGTGAACCAGATAGGAGTGGTCTGTGCTCATCTTGATCAGCTGATTAAGGCTAGGCCAGATGCAGGGTATTCAAGGGACAAGTAAACAAGGTCATAAAAAGAGTGAGGGGCAGTTGTTAGTTGAAGAACATACCAAGTGTATATAGAAGCAGAGGAAGGGAGAGGTCAGCATGGGAAAGCTGGATCACGTACCAAGTGTATATAGAAGCAGAGGAAGGGAGAGGTCAGCATGGGAAAGCTGGGTCACGTACCAAGTGTTTATAGAAGCACAGGATGGCTTAAAAATGAATGGCTTAAGTAAAACAAAATTAAGATTTTGGAGTGGCCTAGTCAAAGTCCTGACCTTAATCTGATTGCAATGCTGTGGCATGACCTTAAAAAGGCGGTTCATGCTCGGAAACCCTCCAATGTGGCTGAATTACAACAATTTTGCAAAGACAAGTTGGCCAAAATTCCTCCAGAGCGTTATAAAAGACTCATTGCCAGTTATCGCAAATGCTTGATTGCAGTTGTTGCTGCTAAGGGTGGCCCAACCAGTTATTAGTTTAAGGGGGCAATCACTTTTTCTCACAGGCCCCTGTAGGTTTGGATTTCTTTTGCCCTTAATAATAAAGATCTTAATTTAGAAACTGCATTTTGTGTTTACTTGTGTTATCTTTGTCTAATATATCATCTCTTGAAATACTCTGTGCTTCTGAAATACTCTGTGCTGTTGTTGGAGACCAGTTTTGTTTTTTGCATACTCGGTCACTGTCCTGTAGTCAGTAAAAGAAAGTATTATCATTGATGGCACCTCCTCCATCATTGCTATATAGTCCAGGTAAAATCCAGCTTACTATAATTGCTGATATTTCCAGTCCCCTTTCCAGCCTGTTAATCAGACCCAGCAGCTTCATTGGCAATCAATTTTATTTTGCCATCTGCAAAACCTGACAGGTTCCCGGCTCCAGCAGCTTGTCAGGGGATTGAAGACACCTAAACGTCCTTTTTACCGTATCCAGCACACAGATGTTTGGAGTTTTATATCTTATTACTTTCAATATTTCATCATCCAGGAAAATATTTGATCAGACCTCCTGACATGTTCATTTTAGAGCGTCTTTGGATTGGCAACTTCTTTAGTAGAATGGAGAAGTTTTCAGCCCATTATGAATGTTCTGATATATTAACATTATTTTATAATTTAAAGGCACAAACATGTAAAAGCACTAACTCTGTAATATACTAAATAAGGGTAAACTGACATTTTGAAAATAAGGCTTCTCAACTACCAAAACATGACGCAGGATACAGAAAATGTAATTACCACCATATTCAAGTACATAACTATTAGGACACTTACTAACCTACAGTGGCATGTAAAGGTTTGGGCACCCCTGGTGAAAAAATTACTGTTATTGTGAACAGTTAATAAAGTTGAAAATGAAATGATCTGTAAAAAGTCTAAAGTTAAAAATTACACATTTCCTTTGTATTTTAGTCAAAATATATATATATTTTCATATTTTACACATCATAACCCCTTTCTGACATGAGACGTATCCAGACGTATGGATATGTCTAGGCGATTTTGTGTCAGGTGTCAGCTGATTCTGACAGCTGACACCCGGCACTCAGTGCGGGCACCGCTCCCGGCACTTTAACCCGCTAGATGCTGCGATTGCAGTATTTAGGGTGCAGGCAGAGAGAAAAAAGCCCCTCTGTCTCTGTCTTTGGATCGGAGATCCCGCGATGTTATCGCGGGGTCCCGAACGTTGCCATGGTGACCCGATGTCGTCATGACGACATCCGGGTCACAAGAGCTAGGAAAGTTGCCAGGTCATGCACAAGCGATATAAGTGCTCAGCGTAAAGCGCAGGATAAATGTGATCCAAAGTGTTATGTAAAATGTTACCAATAAAAGCTTCAACTCAATTCCCCCCAAAAATTAAGTCCTCACTTAGGCCCGTAATCTGTTATTGGAAATATAGGGGCTTCCACATTACTGATAGCACACAGGTCCTGGAAAAGCGCCATGGCTCATCGCTCCCCTAAAGAAATTGAGCAATTTCTGCACTCCTAAATCCAAATACCCCCTCCCTTCTGAGCTCTAGTGTGTGCCTAAACTGCAGTTAGCATCCACATGTTTGCCATTTCTGTAGCGATGAGAGCCCGCCTAATTTACGGGTGCATGTCTCCAGAAGCATGAGCTGGGCGCAAAGTACCGGTCACTACAACTTACTGGTCAGTATAATGGCAGTTTGCAATTTTCACTCAGCAACATTCGCTGCTGCTTGTTTCTGGAAAAGACACATGGAGTCAAAATCGTCACTACACCTGTAGATAAATTCCCATAGGGGTATAATTTCCAAAATTGGGTCACTTGAGGGTGGGTTCTGCTATTCTAGCACTTAGGGGCTCTGTATATGGAGTCTGCACACTATTCTAGAAAAATCTCGCCATATGGCTAAACAGTACTGTACAGCCACATATGGGGTATTTCTACATTCAGCAGAAATTGTGGGACAAATTTTGGTGCCATTTTTACCCATTTCCCAGTGTGAAAATGTAAAGTCTGGGGCTAAAACAAAATTTTGGTGGTAAAAATGCAATTATTTTTTCTTCACTGCCCAACGGTATAAAATTCTGTGATTCACCAGTCGTGTCAATATGATCACTGTACCCCTAGATTAATCCATTGAGAAGTTTAGTTTGTAAAATGGGGTCTCTTATGGGGGTCTGCTGTTATGACACCTCAGGGGCTCTGCCAATGTGACATGGCACCCTCAAACCAGTCCAGCAAAATCTGATCTTTGCACTTTGCATCAAAATACCACATTTTAAACCACATATGGGATATCGGCATACATAGGAAAATTTGCACAACAAATTTTGGGGTCCATTTTTTTCCTGGTATCCTTACGAAAATGAAAAAATTTGGGGCTAAAAAAACATTTTTGTAGGAAAAATATATTTTTTCATTTTTACACATCCACGTTGTATAATTCTGTGAAGCACCTGTGGGATCAAGGTGCTCACCACACATCTAAATAAATTCCTTGAGGGGTCTACTTTCCAAAGTGGGGTCACTTGTGGGGGCTTTACACTGTTTAGGCACAAACGCAATATGACACCCGCAGACCATTCCATCAAAGTCTGTGTTCCAAAATGTCACTTCTTCATTTCTGAGCCTTGCCGTGGGCCCAAACAATATTTTTCCACCACATATGGGGTATCTGCATGATCAGGATAAATTGCACAACTAATTTTGGAGTCCATTTTCTCCTGTTACCCCTTTGAAAATAAAAAATTTGGGCCAAAAAACATTTTTTGTTAAAAAATGGGATTTTTTTTATTTTCATGGCTCCACACTATAAACTTCTGTGAAGCACTTGGGGATTCAAGGTGCTCATCACACATCTAGATAAGTTCCCTAAGGGGTCTAGTTTCCAAAATGGTGTCACTTGTGGGGGGTTTCCATTGTTTAGGCACATTAGGGGCTCTCCAAATGTAACATGGCGTCAGGTAATTATTCAAACACATTTTACATTCAAAAAGTCAAATAGTGCTCCTTCCCTTCTGAGCCATGCCATGCGCCCAAACAGTAGTTTTACCCCACATATGGGGTATCGGTGTGCTCAGGAGAAATTTTGGGGTCCATTTTTTCCTGTTACCCTTGCAAAAATAAAAAAATTGGGTCTAAAGTAAAAGTTTGGGCACCCTTGGAGATTTGTGTGCTCAGATAACTTTGACCAAGGTTTCAGACCTTAATTAGCCTGTTACCGTTATGGCTTTTTCACTATCATTGTTAGGAAAGGCCAGATAATGCAAATTTTCCAGCTTTGTAAAAATTTTCCAGCTTTCTAAAAACTCATCTAACATTGTGCCAAAAAACATCATCCATGGGTTCTTCTAAGCTGCTGCCTAACACTCTGAAAATAAAAATGGTGGAGGCCCACAAAGCAGGAGAAAGCTATAAGAAGATAGCAAAGAATTTTCAAGTTGCCCTTTCCTCAGTTTGAAATGTAATTAAGAAATTGCAATTAACAGGAATAGTGGAGGTCAAGATAAGGTCTGGAAAAAAAAGAAAAATTTCAGTGAGAGCTGCTCGTAGGCAAATCAGAACCCCCACTTGACTGTAAAAGACCTTCAAAAACATTTAGCAGACTCTGGAGTTGTGGTTCATTGTTCTACTGTTCAGAGACATCTGCACAAATATGGCCTTCATGGAAGAGTCATCAGACGAAAACCCCTCCTGCATCCTCACCATAAAATTCAGTGTCAGAAGTATGCAAAAGAACATCTAAAGAAGCCTGATGCATTTTGGAAACAAGTCCTGTGGACCGATGAGGTTAAAATAGAACTCTTTGGTCCCAATGATCAAAGTTGTGGAAAAAAAAGGGCACAGAATTTCAGGAAAAGAACATCTCGCCAGCCATTACACATGGTGGTGAATCAATCATGCTGTTGGGTTGTGTTGCAGCCAATGGCACAGAGAACATTTCACGGGTAGAGATAAGAATGTATTTGATGAAATTTCAACAAATGCTTGATGCAAACATAACACCATCAGTAAAAAAGCTGAAGTTGAAAAGAGGATGGCTTCTACAAATGAATAATGATTCTAAACACAAGTCAAAATCCACAATAGACTACCTCAAAAGGCGTAAGCTGAATGTTTTACAATGGCCCTCACACGCAGTCGTGACCAACACTCTGTTCAAACTTTTCCTCACCACTACAGTCATAAAGGAGGAGAAACTGGAAGCTTAGGACCTCTGTCTTAGTGATCTCTGGGACTCCTTGTTTCAGGGCCCTCAGTGATTATATAATCATAGGGTGGAGGTCAACCTGATAGCAGAGGTACCAACTTTACTATGGCACTCACAGTCCCCTGATCTGAACATCATTGAAAATCTGTGGCTAGACCTCAAAATAGCAGTGCATGAAAGGCGGCCTAGGAATCTCACAGAACTGGAAGAATTTTCTAAGAAAGAATGTATGAAAATCCTTCAAACAAGAATTAACCCTTGACTGGCTACAAAAAGTGTTTGCAAGCTGTGATACTTTCAAAAGAAGGTGCTACTAGGTACTACCATGCAGGGAGCCTAAACTTTTGCATCGGCCCATTTTCCTTTTGTAATTTTTAAAATGTAAAAAATGATAATATATTTTTTTGCCTAAAAAATACCAAGAAAATGTGTCACTCTTAACTTTAGGCCTTTTAGAGATCATTTTATCTTCAACTTACTTAACTGTTCACAATAACAGTAATTTAAGCTCAGACTTTTACATATCACTGTATAACTAATATAATACTGCCTCTATGTACAAGAATATAACTACTATAATACTGCCTCTATGTACAAGAATATAAATACTATAATACTGCCTCCTGTGTACAAGAATAAAACTATTATAATACAGCCCCCATGTACACGAATATAACTACTATAATACTGCCCCCTATGTACAAGAATATAAGTACTATAATACTACCCCTATATGCAAGAATACAACTACTATAATACTGCCCACTATGTACAAGAATATAACTTCTATAATGTTGCCCCTTATGTACATTACTATAACTACTATAATACTGCCCACTATGTACAAGAATATAACTTCTATAATATTGCCCCTTATGTACATTAATATAACTACTATAATACTTCCCCTATGTACAAGAATATAACTACTGTAATACTGCCCCTATGTACGCGAATATAACTACTATAATACTGCCCCTATGTACAAGAATATAACTACTATAATACTGCCCCTATGTACAAGAATATAAATACTATAATACTGCCTCCTGTGTACAAGAATAAAACTATTATAATACAGCCCCCATGTACACGAATATAACTACTATAATACTGCCCCCTATGTACAAGAATATAAGTACTATAATACTACCCCTATATGCAAGAATACAACTACTATAATACTGCCCACTATGTACAAGAATATAACTTCTATAATGTTGCCCCTTATGTACATTACTATAACTACTATAATACTGCCCACTATGTACAAGAATATAACTTCTATAATATTGCCCCTTATGTACATTAATATAACTACTATAATACTTCCCCTATGTACAAGAATATAACTACTGTAATACTGCCCCTATGTACACGAATATAACTACTATAATACTGCCCCTATGTACAAGAATATAACTACTATAATACTGCTCCTATGTACAAGAATATAACTACTATAATACTGCCCCTATATGCAAGAATACAACTACTATTATACTGCCCCTATGTACAAGAATATAACTACTATAATACTGCCCCTTTATGCAAGAATACAACTACTATAATACTGCCCACTATGTACAAAAATATAACTTCTATAATATTGCCCCTTATGTACATTAATATAACTACTATAATACTGCCCCTATGTACAAGAATATAACTACTATAATACTATGTACAAGAATATAACTACTATAATACTGCTCCCTATGTACAAAAATATAACTACTATAATACTGCCCCTATGTACAAGAATATAACTACTATAATACTGCTCCTATGTACAAGAATAGAACTACTATAATACTGCTCCTATGTACAAGAATATAACCACTATAATACAGCCCCTATGTACAAGAATATAACTACTATAATACTGCCCCTATGTAAAAGATTATAACTACTATAATACTGCCAAATATATTTTTGGTTGGCAGGCAAAGTCCACCAAAGGTTTTTTACTATGGCAAGTTGATGCAGTCTACTAAAAGGCAGATCCTATTTTAGTGGCGTTGAACTTGTCCTAGTTTCCCAGTAAAAAAAAATAATTGTCTTACTAGACCCAGTCCAAAAAATATTTTTTCCTGTGCCAAAAGTTATACAGTGCTATAAGCCAGCTACTACGTCAGTGGCGGTCAAAGTCAGCTGGACGCAGACCTTATGCAGAGTAACCCAAAAATATTTTTTGCTCTGAGTAAAGTGATACAGCTGGCTAGATCTGAGTTTGAAATATTTTGGAGCATATATTCTATGTCATACTGGCCTCATCCACATTCAAAAAAAAAATTTCTTCTGTTCCTAAAGTAATACAGCAGGGTACATTTCAGTTTGAAATTGTTTAGAGAACATCTCGTAGGTTTTATCGGCCTCATGCACACTAACAAATTTCTTTTCTCTGTTAGTAATGTTATAAGGCAGGCCATATCTTACCTTGTCATTTAGTGTCGCTGAAATTCAGGTGTGTGCTGAGCTATTGCACAGGAAAAAAACTTATTTTTTCTGACAACTTATGTTGGTGGACAGCCTACTGCACTCCCTTCCTTTGGCAGCCGCACATCGATATGCTTTGTTGGTAAGGCCCAGAAAGAGCAGGTGCTCCAGTGGATGACAAGCTCTACTTCCAGTGCCCTCTCCTCTTCTTCCTCCACCTCAGCATCACACGCAGTACAGTCCACAGAGGTGGCACCCCAATTACCCATGCTTCCCCCCACGTCACAACTGGCCAACTGCCCAACTGACTGTAGCGAACCACAGACGGGCGAGTCTGTAGAGCTCTTCACCCATTCTACCCCATGGGCATCAGAAGTGTACTCCAAACAGTCACAGAGTCAAGGGGAAGAAAGCACCTGCACCGATGGCCAAATTTTTTTTAGCTTGGATTCGGGGCATGACGAAGTAGGGTCCGAGCAGGTTCCTGACCCTCGTCTCCAGGCGTTAACCGCAGGGGAGGGAGGTGATCCAGATGAGACTCAGATACCTGAGGCTCTTGCGAACTGTACTGTGCTGTCAGGGCAACAACAGGAGAGGGGTCACTCTGAGGTCGAGGAATGGGATAACGCATTGGATGATGACGAGGTTGAAGATCCTACTTGGTGTGAATCCAGAGTCACGGAGCCGAGTAGCTCATCTGAGGAGGTGAAGGAGGAAGACGAGGAGATCACGGCGCAGACACGGAGTGATGCAAGCTCGCAGGGGCAGCAAGGGTTGCCTAGCATGGGCCTTTTTTGTCACTGCAAAGGATGAGCCAACTCACGTTATCTGCAAACTTTGCGATAAAAAACTCAGCAGAGGGAAAAATTGCAATAATTTGATCACTACGTGCATGAACGTTCACATGCTCAAACAACATTCTTTATGCTGGGAATCTTACCATGCTGAAATGCAGACCAGCGCACCTCAACAACCATCAGCTGCCCCATCAAACGCATCCGCTGCTTCTTCCTCCTCCTCTGTTACCGTGCCAAGTATTGTCACGCATTTCTAACCATCGCAGATGTAGCGCCCCGAGGTCTCGGTCGCTACAGAGGTATTGCACCTCACCCAGAGGTGTGATATCCCACTCCCGGGTAAGGATGGTTTGTAGACCAGGGCTCAGTTAGCTGCACACATTACAGTCCTCATTCGGGGGGGGACAGCTTGATGGTGCTCCCATTAATATAAATGGAGGCACGAGTGACCTTGTTCCCTGCCTGGAGTGGGGAGTGGGGAACCTAGTGATGTGGGAGCAGATAGGGGCTTG
Source organism: Phyllobates terribilis (assembly GCF_046119375.1). Taxonomy (NCBI): domain Eukaryota; kingdom Metazoa; phylum Chordata; class Amphibia; order Anura; family Dendrobatidae; genus Phyllobates; species Phyllobates terribilis. The sequence continues at coordinate 80,539,085 of NW_027362765.1, forward strand.
TTTCTGGGCATAGGTAGGAGCCCATTGGTTGCAGGTCACCTGGGCTCATACACAGAGGGCCTGAGAGAAGAGAAGAGAACAGAAAGGAAAGTAAGAAAGAACAGAACACCAAGAGAGGCCCAGAGACACGAAGGCAGAAGGAACCCTAAGGACCCAGGAGATTGCGGGTGACGGGTTGGCAGAACAGGGTACCGGATCCCAAGTTGGTGGAGGTGACTAATCCTTAGCCAAGAACTAGTGGTCGTGATCATTTACTGGTGCGACCCCTCATTACACCTACTAGGAAGGCACACCACATAGGGTCAGGGAAGTGGGCACCCAGCCCTCCCAGGAGAAGACCCGAGGCAGCTGGACAGAAGTAGTGTCACTGGTGGGGCACGGCTGACGAAAGGATAGAAGGGAGTCCTGTGCCACACTCCGGAATTGCCTGGGGGTTGATCGAGCCCCCTGCCTGGTGGACGCAGCACAGCTCAGGCGGTCCTACCTGTGCACAAGTGACCTGGATGAGAACTGTGAGTAAAGAACCTGAACTGCAACACCTTGTCTCTGTGCTTTCTCACCACGTCAGCACTACTAGTACTGGGACGCCCCGCACCACAACCACCATCATCACTCTACACTGCCCTGAGGCTGGACTCCTCCCGTGGGGAGTTATACTACACTCTGCTGCCCTCACAACATCAGCCTCAGAGGTCTGCTCAGCAGCGGCGGTTCTTATTGACCGGAATCCACGGGTGGTGTAGTCGGACATTGCATTATACTGATACAGAGACTGCCACAACATTGGTCTGACCACCCTTTGGCGTAGTCGGCAGGATTGTGACCAACCCGCCACAAACGGGTATTGCGCGCCTGAAGAGAAAGAGACTGTTTTATTGAAAGTTGACTGTGTTGAAGGTGGCGCCCGCCCCAGCAGAACGGACGCCATTATGTGCGCGCCAAAAGACAACAGGAAGCCACCTCCCATCGTGGGCCAGGTCCCAGAATGGAGCCAAAGAAGGAGCCCGCCCCCACAAGCCATGAGTGCGGCTGTGGAGATGTCCATCAACGTGGGGGGGCTGTCAGCAGATGGCCCCGAGACCACCCCCAATGGGGGCGGACCGAGAAGAAAACTGTGGGGCAGGGTGCGGTCTGGATCAGTCTGGACAGACTGCACCCGGGAATGGAAGGAGCACCGAACACTACCAGCACCTTGGCCAGTAGTCTGTTGCAGGCTGAACCGCCATTCAGCTTAACAGAATTGCTGGCACAGCTCCCCAGGGACTCGGAGTGTGCGCGAGCTGCGCTGGAGGATTTGGACCGGAGGATGGTCCGGGCGCAGCGGGATGTGTTTGCCGGGTGGAAGGAGGAGTTGGCCCGGCAGCCTGTAACCCACCAGGAGGAGGTGTCACCAGGGCCGAGCAGCACGCCTGCCTCCGAGGGCGGTGAAGGTGGACTGGTGGCCGAGGACGACGCCGCGGAGGAGGCCACAAAGACCGAGGCAGGTAACGGGGACATCATCACCCCAAGCCCTGAGGCCGCAAGCCTGCCTCCGCCTCCCGTTGCGGGGCCCGAAGCCCCGGGAACCATACCTGCCACCGCGGCTCCGCTACTCCCGGCTAGGCCTCAGGCGGCAAGAGCCGCGGCTACGCCCCGCCCCGCGCCGTGCCCTTTAACCTCGGGCGCGGTCGAAAGACAGACGTCACAGGCCTGGTCGCAAGGCCTAGTGCACCCGGGCACCGCTGCCTCACCAGCGCCCCCTTCCTTGACTGCGCCACTCCCGGGCACGATCGGAAGGCCACCGGCCTGGTCGCAAGGCCGACTGCCCCTGGGCGCTGCTCCCCAACCGGGGCCCCCTGCCATACTACCCCTGGGCGCGGATCTGTTCGCCCAGCACACCGGTCCGGATGGACTGCCCCTGGTATGGCCGGCCGACCTGATCAGCAGCCGCCCATGGAGAGACCAGCCCCCGCGTGAACCCCTGATACCGGCTCCGGAGCCCAGAAAAATAACCCAAAACCCACTGGAGGACGCCCAGTTCGAGTGGGACCCCACTGGAGAAAACCTGATGGGGTTCACCCAGGAAACCTGGGCGGACGCAGCCCGTCGACTCGAGTCCTGCCGCCAGTAGTTGGCGACATTTGAGAGGGTGCGGCGAGAGCGGCGTATCAGGGAGAAGCAGCTCCAAGCACGGAGTGCAGAGCAAAAGAGGAGAGCCCGACAGGACCCCCAAGCCGCCGGTGGTCCCCGAGCCACCGGGACCATGGTGAAATTTCAAATGGAGCACGGCTGGGGCTTCATCAGAGATCCTGAGACCACAGACGACGTCTTTGTGACCCGAAGGGACGTCGAGAGCCACCTGCCAGAGGGACATCGCGGACGAGATCTGTACCCTGGTAACGTGGTCACCTACACCCAGCACAAGGGCGCAAAGGGATTGTACGCCCTCCATGTCCACCGGCTCGCAGAGGAGGAGCTGCAATACTACTACGGAGAGAGACAAGAGGGTCCGGACGGGCCTGAAGATTACCCGGAGGAACAAGGCGCATACGGAGGACACCGTCAGTAGTAAGAAGGAGAAAATGTGCCTATGTAAATAGTTACCCGTCAGGGTATAAGAACTGTTTAAGGGACTCTTCCCGCTTAGAGTGTGGTCCCCGTTGGGACTGATAAAGAACTGATGTTGACTGTTTGAAAGTTGCCCCCTATATCCCTTATCTGGCTGGGGACTGAGAACAGCCATTCCCCTCCCCAATTGGCCGAGGACTGAGAGCGGCCGTACCTGTATATAGTTGCGCTTTTTAAGGCGCCCCCTACTGGTTTTATAAAAGAACTGCAAAGTCTACCTCAAAAGAAGTTGTTGCACCCTTCAGAAGAAAAAGAACACCTGGTCGCAAGTTGCACCGCGGCCAGTACACAAGAATATGTTTTACTTGAAAATGTTTGAAAAGTTTTATATGCTGATAGATAATAATGCAAAAGTTTTGTATAGTGTTTTATAAAAGAGTTCCGGAGGCATTGGCCAAATGTTTTGTGAAGGTGTAACTAGTGAGAAAAGTGTTTTCCCATAAAGGGACTTTACCTGACCACAGTGGTAAAAATGTTTTTGCATGTCTTGTACAATTAACTGTTTTTACTCTGTTCCAGCCCGAGGACGTGCTGTGGTTTACCAGGGGGAATGTAGCGCCCCGAGGTCTCGGTCGCTACAGAGGTATTGCACCTCACCCAGAGGTGTGATATCCCACTCCAGGGTAAGGATGGTTTGTGGACCAGGGCTCAGTTAGCTGCACACATTACGCTCCTCATTCAGGGGGGGGACAGCTCAATGGTGCTCCCATTAATATAAATGCAGGCACGAGTGACTTTGTTCCCTGCCTGGAGTGGGGAGGGGGGAACCTAGTTATGTGGGAGCAGATAGGGGCAGGTTTCTGGGCATAGGTAGGAGCCCATTGGTTGCAAGTCACCTGGGCTCATACACAGAGAGGGAGGTATAAAAGGTAGGCACCATCTTAGATCAGTGTTCAGAGAAGAAGTTCAGTCTGTGAGGAGAGGTGACAGGGAGCAGAGGCTCTGCAGGAGCTCTGCTCCAGGGCCAGGCCTAGAGTAGAGGCCGGGGCCTGAGAGAAGAGAAGAGAACAGAAAGGAAAGTAAGAAGGAACAGAACACCAAGAGAGGCCCAGAGACACGAAGGCAGAAGGAACCCTAAGGACCCAGGAGATTGCGGGTGACGGGTTGGCAGAACAGGGTACTGGATCCCAAGTTGGTGGAGGTGACTAATCCTTAGCCAAGAACCGGTGGTCGTGATCATTTACTGGTGCGACCCCTCACTACACCTACTAGGAAGGCACACCACATAAGGTCAGGGAAGTGGGCACCCAGCCCTCCCAGGAGAAGACCCGAGGCAGCTGGACAGAAGTAGTGTCACTGGTGGGGCACGGCTGACGAAAGGATAGAAGGAAGTCCTGTGCCACACTCCGGAATTGCCTGGGGGTTGATCGAGCCCCCTGCCTGGTGGACGCAGCACGGCTCAGGCGGTCCTACCTGTGCACAAGTGACCTGGATGAGAACTGTGAGTAAAGAACCTGAACTGCAACACCTTGTCTCTGTGCTTTCTCACCGCGTCAGCACTACTAGTACTGGGACGCCCCGCACCACAACCACCATCATCACTCTACACTGCCCTGAGGCTGGACTCCTCCCGTGGGGAGTTATACTACACTCGGCTGCCCTCACAACATCAGCCTCAGAGGTCTGCTCAGCTGCGGCGGTTCTTATTGACCGCAATCCACGGGTGGCGTAGTCGGACATTGCATTATACTGATACAGAGACTGCCACAACATTGGTCTGACCACCCTGAGCCACGGGACCGGGTTGCCACTACTACCTCCCCATCGGAGCCGCACGCCAGAAGGCCCGGTTCCGAGTACCCCACGGCCCAGGGGGCGAGTCACAGAAACTTCGGTTCTTTACCTGCTCCAGTCAGGCTGAGTGACAGCCCGTCAGCTGTAACGGAAGCGTACACGCCTGCTGTGTTTGCTTCACCGAGCACACCGCATGTTTCTCAATCCACCGTAATATCTGCACCTCACTCACGCTCCACCAGTTTTTCCGGTTCACCATACTCCGCCCTCTCTCAGCACCTTAGCCAGCCCTCGGTCCCGCAGTTGTGGTAACGTAAAAGATTCTTTCATCCTACGCATGACGAAGTTAAGAGGTTGAACTCCACCATCTCCAATCTATTGGCCACGGAAATGTTGCCTTTCCGCCTGGTAGATACAGACGGTTTCCGAAAACTGATGGCTGTTGCATTCCCCCAGTACCAGTTGCCCAGTCGACATTACTTCTCTAAGAAAGCTGTGCCTACGCTACACCAGCATGTCGCAGACAACATCACCCGTTCCTTGTCTAAATCTATGTGTGCCAGGGTGCATTTCACCACAGACACCTGGACGAGTAAGCATGGCCAAGGGTGTTACATCTCAGTGACTGAGCACTGGGTGACTCTGGTGGCTGTGGGGGCAGGCGGGGAAGGGGCTGCTCCACAAATCTTGGAATCCCCAAGGCTTGCAGAAGAAACCTCTGTATTTCCCACTTCCTCTGCTGCTTCTGCGTCCTCCACCTCCTCTAGGGCATCCACCTGCGTACTCAACCTCTGCCTTAACGAGACACGCGTTCCAAGGGTGGGGAGCGAATACACACCACCTCCGTACTGCGCAGTCAGGGCTCACCGTAATCAGGCAGTTTTCAAATTAATATGCCTTGGAGATCACAGTCATACAGGTAAAGAGTTGTGGGCAGCTCTCCAGGCTCAGTTTGAGCAATGGCTATCTCTGCTGAACCTAGAGTCAGGGAAGGCCGTGTGAGATAACGGTGCAAACCTATTAGCGGCCCTAGGCCGAGGCAAGCTCGCACATGTGCCTTGCATGGCTCACGTCCTCAACCTGGTGGTACAGTGATTTCTCCGCCACTATCCTGGCCTGGATGAGCTGCTTCACAATGTATGGAAGCTGTGTGCTCACTTCCGCTGTTCGCACCCCTCGTGTCATCGACTTGCATCTATACAGAGGTCTTTGTCCGTGCCAGTTAACAGGTCGATCTGCGATGTGCCGACGTGGTGGAATTCCACTCTGCACATGTTGCAGCGACTGTGCCAGCAGCAACGAGCTCTGACGCAGTATGTCATGACGTATAGCTTGGGGCAGCGCAGTACGGACTTGGGGCATATCACGTTTGTAGAGTGGGAACAGATTAAGGACCTCTGCACCCTTATGCACGGTTTTAAATGGCTATTAAACTGATTAGCGCTGACGATGCCGTCATTAGCATCACTATTCCGGTCATATACATGCTGGAGCAAACTTTGAATAACCTGCGGCAGGAGGTGGTGGCCCCAGAAGAAGAGGAGGATGCGGAAGGGATACTAATGTCTCAAATTTCCAGACTGTCGCCACACAGGCGGATGCCAAGTGACGGTGGATTACAGCAATCGAGGGGGTTTGGTGATACCAGGCAAACTGTTAGTGAAGGTGCAAGAGCCAAGGAACTAATGGAGGAGGAAGAGTTGATGGGCGAGCATCTGTCAGAGGATGAAGAGGATAATCATCCCCTCTCGTTTGAACGTGGTTGGCAGGAGGAGACGGAGGAAACAAGTGTGGCGCCCCTGAGGGTTTGACCGCCACAGGGATGCTACACCTCTTCAATGGGGTATGGTGTTCCTCCTTCGAGATAAGAACGGTGCAATGGTCAGGACCCCACCTCCACATCCAACACCACACTTCTCCCACCAGAGGGGGCTATTAGGCACTAGTGTGCTTCCCCTACTGGGAAAATGGGAGACTGGGGAACCAAGAGATAGGGGGAACCATGTAGTGGGTGAGGGTGGAGGACGCACATTTAGTTGACACTTAATATTCCATATTTAATAAACAGCCATCTTGGGCTCATGGTTCTTTGATTGTGATCTTCATCCCTGAATGTGGCTTCTGGGTGAACCTGCAGCGGATGGAGACACGGCCCTCGTACTCTGGCCTTGAGTTGAGGGGCAGGTTCGAGTTAACGTATGTCTCAACCCGGTCAAGGACCATACCGAAGAAGGCCTGGAGCTTAGGAGTGTAGCTCCACCGCAAAAGGATCCCAGGGGGATGCAGACGGAGCGGTATACGCCACCTGTCCTCGCTATTCTGGCCTAGTCAGAGGGATTCCGGCTGCAAGAGGGGTACCGGCCCCCGACACCTGACTTTTCTACTCCACGTCCTAGTCAGGGAAGCCCGGCAGGTCCAGAGGATCCCACGGGTAACGGAAGGAGCGGAGCTGCCACCCGTACCCTTTTTCTGAGCGTAGTCCAGAGGGAGACCCGGCCTATCTACACACACAGACAGGAGAGGACTCAGTCTGAAGCCTAGGAACACTCTGGTGCAGGGTCCTGATTAAGTACTTGAATTACTCGGAGGTTGTCGGACCCCCGTTCCTGGTGACCGCAGAACTCCGTGAGGAGCAGGGAGAAGCCTTGCAGCTGCACTCTCCACCGTAAGTAAAACCCCTGGAAGTCAACCCCTATGGCCTCCGGACTCTTTATTTCTGCACCGAACAGCACCAGACCTCCTACACTACAACTCCCTCCATCCTTGTCTCTGCCCTGAGGCCCTGCTCCGCCTGTGGGGAGTAGTATCAACGACGGCTTCCGCAACATCCCGCCTCAGAGGACTGCAGCAGTGCTGGTGGCCTTCACCAGGTACCACAGGTGGCATAGTTGATAGCAACCACTCAACCCTGATAGCCTGTACCACCCTTTTTTTAATGTGATGGCCCTGGGCACGGACCAGGTCCAGGCCACTGCTGCGACCCCACCAATCATCTGACCTGGCTCCGAGTAATCCCCCCTATCTTCCCAGGGTAGGGCTGTGAGCGTCACACAAGCATCAGTGTTACGCAGCCCACAATACAGCCTGGCTTTGGACCTCCTGGAAGAGCCCGATATATAAGTGCCTTCATGATGCACTATCTGCAACATGATCCCCGTATAGTTAGGATTCGAAATAATGCTGACTACTGGGTTGCCACTCTGTTAGATCCACGTTATAAGAGTCAATTTTACCAGATGCTTCCCACCCTGGAAAGAGACTTGCTTATGTTGGAAGCAACCTTAATAGAGGTTTTCCCCAAGATAACAGTGAGGCACACAGTGTGCATCGCAGCTGTAGTCTTTCAACCTCCGGCACGTCAGTTTGTCAATGCCAAAACATTAGCAGCAGCAGAGTAAGTGGCAGAAGCAATTTCTGGGAGTCCTTTCACACATTTTTTGCACCAGCACAACAGAGTACAAGTCTGACACGTGATGATCGACTGGAGAGGATGGTGCAGGAGTATCTAGAGTTCAATATCTATACCATCAGGGAGGGTTTGGACCCTTTTACATTTTGGTCTTCAAAAATGGATGAATGGTCTGAGCTCACCTCTCACGCCTTGGAGGTTTTATCATGCCCGGAAGCCAGCGTTCTCTCTGAACGTGTCTTCAGCGCTGCTAGTAGTGTCTTGACGGATAAGCGCACCCGGCTGTCCCCTGAAAGTGTAGACCACCTAACTTTCATCAAGATGAACAAGTGATGGATCTCCAAGGACTTTTGCACCCCAATTGCAGACTGTACAGAGTATGCGATGTTGTCATTTTGAGTGTGCTGCATTGATCTCTTGAAATTGCAGTCTGTGATATGGCTTCTATGCCTGCTCTTGCTGCTGCTGCAGGTTTTAGGCCCTAATTTTGGGAAATGTGGAGAATTCTGATTGAGTCTCCAACCATTGGGTTGGCTGTAGTGGGACAGGTCTGGGTCTGCGTTAAACTACTTATAGTCTGATGACATTGATGCCACTTCGGTGGTGTTAGGCCCTCGTTTAGGGCAATGTGAACACTCCTGGTTAGGTCTCCATCTCCTGGGTTGGCTGTACTGGAAGAGGTGTGGGTCTTTTATACACTATTTGTACAGTAGTGAAATTGATGCCACTTTGCTGACGTCTGCCACTATTTTTTTTAAATGTGTGGAATCCTGATTGGATCTCCATCTATTGGGTTGGCTGTAGTGGAACCTTCCTGTTCTGCAGTCTAAGTTGTGTAAGGTTGCGTACCAGTCCTTGCTGCACTCCTCATTCAGACTCTGCCTGCTGCACTCCTGATACAGACTCTGCCTGCTGCACTCCTGATACAGAGTCTGCCTGCTGCACTCTGATAAAGACTCTGCCTGCTTCATTCTGATACAGACTCTGCCTGCTGCACCATCTAGTCTGTCCTACTGGGTCCAGCTGCTGCGCGTCCGTTGGTCTGTCCAGGAGTGGCACCTGGCATTCATCAGAAGCTAAGTCTAACCTCACCATCAGAGGCTCTATTGAACAGTCCGGTGGTTGCTTAGTCACGCCCCTCCAGGTTCTCTGGGGTCCGTGGCACAGTGGTTCCACAAACCACTTCCGTGACAGTGCGCCCTCGCAGGCAGGGTCCTCTCTCCTGTTGTACCAGTCGGTGACCCCTTTTGACATGTAAAGCGCAACTGAATAAATGTCACTGTCACAGTAATAATAATTATAGTACTTGAACTCTGGGTCAATTGATGGAACTTCACTGGTGTCTACACCTAATTTGATGTGTTTTGGTTGCTTTTGGTCCCATTTCTAGGTGTTGTATATGCATTTTTTTGGTCCCCTCATTGACTCCTATGGGATTCGGAAATGTTCGACAAACATTAGGCAAATAAATTCGGCGAACATTAATTTGTTCGGCGAACTTTTCCGAACCGAACATTGAAATGTTTCGCTCATGCCTACTCCTATGTACAAGAATATAACTACTAGAATACTTCCCCAATGAACAAAAATAGAACTACTATAATACTGCTTTACAAGAACATAACTACCATAATACTGCCTCCTATGTACGAGAATATAACTACCATAATACTGCCCCTACATAGAATAATGTAACTACTATAATAATGCTCCTATGTACAAGAATGTAACTACTATAATTGTTAGAACCCTCCTGTTTGTTTTTTCCATCTTGTGTTTTGCGGTCACGTGACCATCTGACTTCAGTGTTGTTTGACTGTTTAGCTAGCCAGGTGCTTCTATGCCTATCTCTGTCAGTTCGCTTGGTCCTTCTGGGACCTCTAGTACCTTTTGTCAGTTTATCTTTTGTGTTCTGCAACATTCTTCTCTGTTCAGGAGGTGTCCCATTTTTGTTCCAGCCCTTAGTTCTTTTATGGACTCCTTCCTTTATACTATAGGTCTTCGTTCAGACTAGCCGAGGACTAAGGCAGGTCTGTTCGCAAGGAACAGGCAGCCCGCTACATCGTAGAGATTCAGTTTAGTCTTACTGTAGGGATAGTTTTCCCCTTTTCTTTCCTTAGTACTTGTTGCAGATCATATCAGTAAGTCCAGCCCAAAAAAACTAAAAGGAAAGAAATTCGGGGATCAGTATGGCTTCCGTCCAGGATTTGGCTCAACGCTTGCAGGGATTGTCTCCGGAGGTAGCCGAGCTCCAGCAACACGTGAGTAGCTGTTATGGAGTGCATTTTGTGGAACCCAAGGTAGGAATGGCTGAAGTTTTTTATGGTAAACAGCAAGATTTTTTTCCTTTAAAAATGCTTGTTTGTTATATTTTTGTTTGAGACCAAGGTCCTCTGGGAATGAATCACAACACATTGGTTTTATGTCACTTTTGCGCAATGAACCACAGGGGTGGGCCTTTTCTCTCCAACTAATGATCCATGCTTAAGGTCGGTAGAAGAATTTTTTTCTACTATGGGTCTATTATATGATGATCCTGATCGAATCTCATCTGCTGAGGCAGAACTCTGGCGTTTGAATCAGGGGTCAGGTGATGTTGAAAATTATTGCACACACTTTAGAAGATGGGCTTCAGAAGTCAAATGGAATGATCCTGCTCAGAAATGTCTATTTCTTGCTGGTCTGAGTGAAATGGTTAAGGATTTGCTAATTGCATTCCCCGCTCCTGAGACTCTGCAGGATGCCATGCAATTAGCTGTTCGTGTGGATAGAAGGCTGAGATATAGGCATAATGAGGTAAAAACTCCTGTAATGCCAGGTCCTAGTCCCCAGAAAATCTGCTCAGACAGTGGAGAACCGATGGAGGTTGGGGCAATGTCGCTCCACTCTCAGGAAAGAGACCGGAGGTTCGCCGAGGGATTGTGTCTTTATTGTGGTAAAGCTGAATATTTGATTAAGTATTGTGAGCTTCGCTTAAGTAAAGAAAAAAAAAGAAAGATGTCAGGTACGCCAGTATAGCTTGTTTACGCTCTGCAGGAGTATTTCTTTCAGGGAGTACTACTTTGCAGGAAAATTTGATTGAATTTCAGGTATTTGTGGATTGTGGCTCAACACTTAATGTGATTGATAAAGGGTTTTTGGAAAAACGTAAACTGAAATCCAAACCTTTGTCATCACCTATTTCTGTGATTGCTATTGATAACACTGCCTTGAAATGTATTACTCACAAGGTTGCTGCATTTCCCCTCACTATCAATGGACTTCACCAAGAAATTTTTGACTTGGTTGTATTAAATAATGTACGCTCTCCGGTCATTCTAGGATTGCCTTGGTTAAAACTGCACAATCCTTTGCTGGACTGGTCTACTAATATGATAAAGTCTTGGAGTCCGAAGTGCTATGATAAATGTTGTAATGGTCGCATTGCGGCTGTGGAAAAAGGGGAATTACCTGTACCTATTCAAGATTTTTTGAGGTTTTTTTCGGAGGAGGAGTCGCAAGTTTTACCTCCTCATAGGGATTATGATTGCGCCATTGAGTTTGTTACGGGAGCTACTCTTCCCAAGAGTCGCTTGTTTAATCTGACTATCCCTGAAAGAAAGGCCTTGGAGGAGTACATTCAGACTAGCCTGGCTGCTGGTCACATTAGCCCTTCTAAGTCGCCTGTGGCAGTTGGATTTTTCTTTGTTAAAAAAAGGATGGGGGTTTACGTCCATGTCTGGATTTTCGTGAAATTAATAAGATTACCGTACGCAATTCCTATCCATTGCCGTTAATTCCTGACTTGTTTAACCAGTTAGTGGGGGCCAAGTGGTTCTCTAAAATTGATCTCCGGGGGGCATACAATTTGTTACGAGTGAAGGAGGGTGATGAATGGAAAACTGCTTTTAACACTCCGGTAGGTCATTTTGAGAATCTGGTGATGCCTTTTGGTCTTACCAATGCACCTGCATTTTTTCAGAACCTTATTAATGACATCCTGAGACCTTTGATTGGTAAGAATGTGGTTGTGTATTTAGATGACATTTTGATTTATTCGCCAGATCTGGAGTCCCATTGGCAGAGTGTACGTGAAGTTTTGCAGTTATTGAGTGATAATTCACTCTTTGCTAAGCTGGAGAAATGTGAGTTCACTGTGCAGAAAATTAGTTTTTTGGCCTACATTGTCTCCAGCGAGGGCTTTGAGATGGCCCCGGTGAAGGTTCAGGCTATGCAGGAATGGCCTAAGCCTATTGGTTTGAAATCGATACAGAGATTTTTGGGTTTTGCCAATTATTACAGGAAATTCATTAAGAATTTTTCCGTAATTGTTAAGCCTCTAACCGATCTCACCAGGAAAGGTGCGAATACGGTCCAGTGGACTACTGAGGCCATTGAAGCGTTTAAGTGTCTCAAAGAGAGGTTCAGTTCTGCCCCTATCCTTATGCAGCCTGATGAGACCAAGCCTTTTTTGGTCGAGGTCGATGCTTTATCGGTGGGGATCGGAGCAGTTTTGTCTCAGGAGAACAGGGATGGAGTACATCCTTGTGCCTACTTTTCAAAAAAAAATTCGGAAACCGAACTGAATTATGATGCTGGAAATCGGGAGTTACTGGCTATTAAACTCACGTTTGAACATTGGAGTCATTTTTTGGAAGGTGCTAGATTTCCTATTCAGGTTTTCACAGATCATAAGAATTTGATCTATCTGGATGCTGCCAAGCGCTTGAATACCCGTCAAGCTAGGTGAGCACTTTTTTTTCTCTGTTTCATTTTTCTGTTACCTACATTCCTGGTACTAAGAATGTTAAAGCCGATGCTTTATCTTGCAGCTTCTCTCCTACAGTCGGTGCCTAGGAGGAGGAGAGCATTTTACAGAAAGGAGTTGTGGTGGCGGCATTGGACTCTGTTTTGGAGAATGGGATTCTGAAAGCTCAAGATGATGCTTCATTTAACACTCCCCATGGGAGGTTGTTCGAGCCTAGAACCTTTAGGAGAGATTTGTCTGTGGAGTGTCATGAGTCTCGGTTGGCAGGTCATCCAGGAATTTCTGAGACTAAGAGACTTATCAGTCGCAGTTTTTGGTGGCCTGGATGGCAGAAAGAAGTCATCAAGTGGGTGCGTCAATGTACTGTGTGTGCTAGGTCAAAGGCTTCACATACTCCTGCTGCGGGGTAGCTTTGCCCTCTGGAGGTTCCTAGTGCACCTTGGACGCATCTCACAATGGATTTTATTACTGATCTGCCTGTGTCCGAGGGTTTTATTGTCATCTGGGTGGTCGTGGACCGTTTTAGTAAGATGTGTCATTTGGTTCCATTCATTAAGTTGCCTTGCGCCAAGACACTCACTAAGGCGTTTGTTAAGGAGATTGTCAAGCTTCACGGCGTTCCTACGGATATTGTTTCTGATAGAGGACCTCAGTTTGTGGCTTGCTTTTGGTGTGCTTTTTGTGACAGGTTGGGAGTCCATTTGTCATTTTCGTCTGGGTATCATCCTGAGTCTAATGGACAGACTGAAAGAAAGAATCAGGATGTAGAACAGTTTTTGCTTTGTTTTGTGGCAGACAATCAAGAGGTGTGGTCTGAGTTTCTGCCTCTCGCAGAATTTGCTCTTAACAATCATGCATCCTCCTCAGCTGGGTGCTCTCCTTTCTTTTGTGGTACTGGGAGACATCCGTCTTTTGGTTCGTTCTCCAAATTGGGATCGGCGGTGCCGGAGGAGGAGAATTTTTCCGGTGATTTGGAGAGAGTTTGGACTAATGTACGTTGAAACCTTCAAGAAGCTAACAAGAAGTCCAAGAAGTATTTTGACAGGAAACGTAAGGAGGTTTAGTTTACTGTGGGTGACATGGTTTGGTTGTCCTCAAGGAACTTGCGGTTGAGGATTCCCTCTAAAAAACTGGGTCCTAAGTTTGTGGGTCCATTTAAAGTGCTTCAGGTTGTTAACCTGTCTGCGGTTAGGTTGGATGTCCCTACTTCCCGGAAGATTAATCCTGTGTTTCATGTTTCCTTGTTGAAAAAGGCTGAAATATCTGATAGGGATGCCACTGTCACAGTTCCTCCTGTGGTGGAAGACGGCGAATATGAAATTTCTCGTATCTTGAATTCTATATGGCATAGAGGGAGATTACAGTATCTCATCTCCTGGAAGGGTATCGGTCCCGAAGATAACTCCTGGGTAAGGGCGGATGATGTCTCTGCTCCTAGGCTTGTTAGAGCTTTCCACAAGAGGTTTCCGGACAGGCCTGGGCCTGGAGGATCCGGAGGACCCTCATAAAAGAGGGGGTACTATTAGAACCCTCCTGTTTGTTTTTTCCATCTTGTGTTTTGAGGTCACGTGACCATCTGCCTTTATATTCCAGTTCCGCCCTTTTGGCTTAGCTAGACTTCAGTGTTGTTTGACTGTTTTGCTAGCCAGGTGCTTCTGTGCCTATCTCTGTCAGTACGCTTGGTTCTTCTGGGACCTCTAGTACCTTTTTGTCAGTTTATCTTTTGTGTTCTGCAACAATCTTCTCTGTTCAGGAGGTGTCCCATTTTTGTTCCAGTCCTTTGTTCTTTTAGGGACTCCTTCCTTTATGCTATAGGTCTTCGTTCAGACTAGCCGAGGACTAAGGAGGGTCTGTTCGCAAGGAACAGGCAGCCCGCCACATCGTAGGGATTCAGCTTAGTCTTACTTTAGGGATAGTTTTCCCCTTTTCTTTCCTTAGTACTTGATGCAGATCATAACAATAATACTACCCAATACTACCCCTATGTACAAGAATATAACTACTATAACACTGCTCATATGACCAAGAATACAACTACTAGAATACTTCCTTCTTCCTATGTACAAGAATATAACTATTATAATACTGCCTTCTGTGTACAAGAATATAACTACTATAATACAGCCTCCTATGTACAATAATATAACTACTATAATACTGCCACTAAAGAGAATAATATAGCTACTATAATACTTCCCCTTTATAGAATAATATAACTACTATAATACTGCTCCCATGTACAAGAATCTAACTACTATAATACTATCCAACACTACCCCTATGTACAAGAATATAACTAATATAATACTACTGTTATATACAAGAAAATATCTACTATAATACTGTCTCCTATGTACAAGAATATAACTACTATAACACTGCCTCCTATGTACAAGAATATAACTACTATAATACTGCCCTTATATAGAACAATATAACTGCTATAATACTGCTCCTATGTACAATAATATATCTACTATAACACTGCCCCCTATGTACAAGAATATAACTACTATAACACTGTCTCCTATGTACAAGAGTATAACTACTATAATTCTGCTCCTACGTACAAGAATATAACTACTATAATACTGCCCCTATGTACAGGAATATAAGTACAATAATACTGCCCATATGTGCAAGAATATAACTGCTATAATACTGCTCCTATGAACAAGAATATAACTACTATAATACTGCTCCTATATACAAGAATATAACTACTATAATACTGCTCCCATGTACAAGAATATAATTACTATAATACTACCCCTATGAACAAGAATATAACTACTATAATACTGCTCATATGTACAAGAATATAACTACTATAATACTGCCCCTATGTACAAGAATATAACTACTATAATACTGCCCTCAGATACAAGAATATAACTACTATAATACTGCTCCTATGTACAAGGATATATATAATATAATACTGCCCCCTATGTACAAGAATATAACTACTATAATACTGCTCTTAAGTACAAGAATATAACTAATACTGCCCCCTATGTACAAGAATATAGCTACTATAATACTGCACCCTGTGTACAAGAATAGAGCTACTATAATACTGCCCCTTTGTACAAGCATATAACTACTATAATACTGCCCCCTTGTACAAGAATATAGCTACTATAATACTGCCCCCTATGTACAAGAATATAACTACTATAATACTTCCTTACTTTGTACACGAATATAACTACTATAATACTGCTCTTATTTACAAGAATATATCTACTATAAGGGTATGTGCACACGATGCAGAAATGCTCAGGATTTTTTCCTGAGTGTTTCTGCATCTCTCTGGCAGGAAAAAACGCATGCGGATTGTACATGCGGTTTCCTGCCAGGGACATGCGGATGTGAAGCGTTCTTCACTTTCATTTCCGCATGCGGGTTGACAAGCGCTTCCCAAGCGATTTTAGCATCACTTGGAAAGTGCTTGTCAACTTCACACTATATAAATCCATGCAGCCGGCATGGATTTATATAGTGTGTGATGTCAAAAAATAAAAAATAAATCTATACTTTACCCTCTGATGGCCCCCGGTGTCCTGCTTCATCGGTCCCGGCTGCCGGCAGTGAAGACTGTAGGACCTTCCGACGTCAGCGTCACGTGACCCGTCACATGACTCTGACGTCAGCGAAGGTCCTTCATTCAACCGCGAAGTGCGCGGGAAGCCGGCAGGACGCAGCGCGGGCCGTCAGAAGGTGAGAATATATATATTTTTTATTTTATTCTTTTTTTTTTAATGGTACCTGGGTCTGGATGAGAGTCCTCTCATCCACACCCGGGTACCATCCGCACATTAGACCGCATGAAAAGCGCATCAACATATACAGTGATGCGGATTCCATGCGGTCTAATGCAAGTCTATGGCGGCAAAAGAGCAGCGTTTCCGCAAAATTAATTGACATGCTGCGGATTTTTGACCACAGCGTTTACTTTGTGTAAAGTTTGAATAGCTTTTTATGTAGGGAGCAAATCGCACATTCCCTTCTTCCCCCTATAGCAAAAGGACTACAACTACTGCGCCTAGTAAAGAGACCAATCCTCCAATTTCCCAGCATGTGAGACTGTAGAAATACTCCGAATTTGTACTGAAAAAACCCTTTAATATTCATCACTTCTGGCTCTCATACTTTAATACTCCCATGATATGATCTGATGTCGGTTAAACAATTTAAGCCAGAAAAGTTAAGCTGCAAACTGTTTTTTTCCTTCCAGCCCTAAGGCTACTGATTCAGCCCTGGAAATTCATCAGTTGTTAATTTAGCGGTGGGGACAGTGCAGCGTGTAATATCCCTTCATAAGCTCCTAATCACGGTCTATTTATACGGATCCATCACGCTCCCCACTCAGCACCATATGGAATGGGATTCATGCACGATATATCCTACTAGACAGAAAACAATAGTTATTAGAAATGAAAGGATATTATTATATTGCTCCATTATGGAGTCGTTACACATCAGACATTCTGTATTTCTTTGCATTATTTTTTTTTTTGTCCATGTTGCTAAAGATACCTGTTTTACAGCGATGGAATTGAAACCACATTGGAGTTTGTCTTCGAATTTGCTTTCTATAATTCATTCCTCTGGCAACGCGATAAACATCTCAGCCTGTAGACGGCGGACATATGTACCGCATATGGTTGTTATACGCCTGTGAGTGACTAATGCCAAGAAAGGCACAGCGATCAGAGAGATAATCACGTAAAAGAAGGAACAAAGGGAGAAAATGAGACAAATGTAGACGCTCATTTAACTATTTCACGCTTTTTTCCCATGTTTTTCTATGTTTTTTTATCTTCTGTGCAATTTACATTGGCATTTCATGACGACTAGGGGTCCTATTATGGTATTAATAGGGTACATTAAACATCATAATTAAATTAATTATAACGAGTTCTTTCATTTGTTCAAAATTGCAGCTAAAATCGTACAAAGAAGGAAGAGCGCTCGTAGTGAAATCAAAGTGGGCTCCTTCCTTCCTTTATAAAATTGCTTCAATGGAGGTGGTTAATACATGCAGTTTCAATGTCACAATATTCTCCTTTATTTATAGGGAACCTGTCAAACAATTCATGCTACCAATTTGCAGCAAAACCAAAGAAATGAGCCAGAACACTTATCAGTATAAATGCAATGTTTAGGTGCACATTCACACTGTGGATGTGTACCAGACAGAACCTAGGATAAAAGCAAAATGAGCAAATATCTTGCAGTGAATAAATAAATAGTAATAGTGCATGCACATAACACAGGGGACTTAGTTCACATTACTTTTTTATCAAAAGAGTGTTAAAGCCATCCCATTTTAACAAGGTGTCCCCAATCTGGATGGTCCCTAACTTTTGTAGTTTACCTCGCTATGTGTCAACAAACCTAGAAATAGACGGGGACAGAGCAGGACCCAGAGCTGACTCTTTTTTTGCACCTACCAATGGAAAGCTTTATAGACAAGATGCACAGTAACGGGGAGCCACATCCTTGTATGTACATAGTACAAAAAACAAAAGCAAAACCAAAGAAATGAGCTGGAACCAGTGGTGTACGGCCAATGGCGGCAGGCCGCGCGACTGCTCTGGCGCCCGTCAGCCGGGGGGCTCGATGTCAGCGCCCGCATAGGGCCCCTCTGTCTACAGCAGGAGCTTCACTGATAATAGCATTGTCCGTGAAGCTTCCGATGTAGAGATAGGTTCAGGACCTGTAGTGACATCACGATCATGTGACTTGTCATCTGACCGTGATGTCACCACAGGACTTGCAGTCTGGGGAGCTTCAGGACTTTTGAAGAGGGCCTGGCATTGAAAGAGGAGCATGCTCTTGTCCTCCTGCACGGACCTCTGAGGGGGATGGGGTGGGGGAGCCAGAGACCGGCATCTACCAACCTGAGCTGCCAGATAAGTGCTCCTTTGTCTACCTGTGTTCTGTGCTGTTCCTGGTGATGGTGGAAGTGGCTCCTCTTGTGTCAGCTCCTCCTGCTCCTGTCAGCAGTGCCAGCAGAGGAGAGACAGGGAGGTGTCTGCTGGGACAGTGCTGCTGTAAGCAGGGGAAGCTGCAGCTCATATTGTGGAACATCTTTATTCCCTCCAATATAAAGCAGTGTGTGTATGTGAGGTGTGTGCGGTTGGTGCAGTGTGTGTATGTGAGGTGTGTGCAGTGTGTGTATGTGAGGTGTGTGCGGTTGGTGCAGTGTGTGTATGTGAGGTGTGTGCAGTGTGTGTATGTGAGGTGTGTGCGGTTGGTGCAGTTTGTGTATGTGAGGTGTGTGCAGTGTGTGTATGTGAGGTGTGTGCGGTTGGTGCAGTGTGTGTATGTGAGGTGTGTGCAGTGTGTGTATGTGAGGTGTGTGCGGTTGGTGCAGTGTGTGTATGTGAGGTGTGTGCTGTCTGGGAGATATCTGTATGTGTTTATAGGAACATGTGTTGTCCTGCATACATGTGCTATGTGTAATGTGTGTATCTACTGAGCACTTGGTGTACAGCATGTGTGTGCTATGTACGTGTGTATAAGTGTGTGCCATGTGTGTGTGTGCTGTGTATGTGGGTGTTTTTATGTATGTGCCATGTGTGTGCCGTGTGTCTGTGCTGTGTATATGTGTGTGTGTGTGTAGCACCCCGAGGGCTCGGCTGCTACAGGGGTATTGCACCTCGAACCAGAGGTGTGGTATTCCACTCCCGGGTAAGGATGGAGTGTGGACTAGAACTCAGTTAGCTGCATGTGTGGCACCCCAGGGGTCTGGTTTCCACAGTAACAGCAATGTTATGTCTGAGAGCAGGTGGGAGGTCTCTTGGTCAGGGATCCTGTGCATGCCACACCTCCTGCCCAGTCCTGGGAGGGGAAGAACTTCCCCTATATAAACCTAGGGCTGAGGCAGGGTTAGTGAGTAGAGAAGAAGTAGAGACAGAGAAGAGAAGCAGATATAGGAAAGAACATCAGGAGCTCTGTGGGAGCAGTGCTACAAGGAGTCAGGGGCTGGCAGCTGCAGAGCTCGCCCTGACTGAGAAGTTATCACCGGACCCGGAGTCCGAGGCTGTGGGGACTAACACCTATCCAGCAGCAGAAACCGACCGGCAGGGGATTGCAGGTCCTCTGGCCCAGAAACCCGAAGGCACGGTCACACGCGTGGGACCAGCACCGCCGTCGTGGAGCGGAAGCTACTAGAAGGCCCCGAGTCACCGGCCATACGGGTGAGCACCACACGGTACACTCAGGGACGTGGGCTACTTATACCCGCTTCTAGCAAGGTAGCCAGAAGAGTATCGTTAGTTTGGGAGGCCTACAACTCCGCCTGGCCAGGGGAGATCCCATCTGCTCAAGGACTGACCAGGCCCCAATCGCTAGCCAGTACTCCGGGAGGGTCTATCGTTGTCACCAGTAAAGACCCTGAACTACACCGTACCGTCTCTGAGTGGTTCCTGCTACCCCCATCATCCACGTCGGCTGCCCTGAGGCCATACCCCTCCCGTTGGGGGTTATACTATCACGCTGCACAATCCTACCACCGGCCTCAGCGGTCTGCCCTGCAGCAGCAGCTCCTTAGCTGTACTCAACGGGTGGCGTAGTCGTCCAACATCTACCGCTAATACAGCGCCACTTAGTCTGACTCCCTGGGCACGGACCGGATCACCGCCACGAGACTACAACCCTCAAGAGATCCGGCTCCGGGTAAGCTCCCGCATGCGCAACGCAGCGCGACACAGGCCCAGGGGCGCGTCAACTTTTGGCGTAGTCGGCAGGATTTCGTGCCCGCAACCACCGGGTACTGCGTGCCTGAAAAAGACTGTTCAAACTTACCTGTGGTGAAGATTCCCGCCATCCGGCGCCATCTTCCGCTTCCTTCCCGCCATCGGTGGAGTTTTCCCGCCATCCGGCGCCATCTTCGGCCTTCTTCCCGCCATACGTGGAGTTTTCCCGCCATTGGACGCCATCTTGAGGACGCCGCGCGGGAAGAAGAGGGGCGTGGACTCCGAAAGCGCGCGAGAACTGAAGCCCCGCCTCACGTCCGGACGTTGCGTAAGGTCCTGGAAGGAGCCCAGCAGACGCCGACGTCACAGGAGCGCGACGGAAGGTCCTCGACCCTGACGATCCACTGCGGAGCCGCGGCCTACGGAAGAGGATCATCGCAAGGTAGGCCACGGTCCACTAGGGGGGGAGAAGGATGTCGGATACGGAGGAGAGCTTCACCGCTTCAACCCCCGCCAGCGCCACCGCTGTTGCGGTCATGCCTTTCACCATGCCCTATATCCCGGGGGCAGCCTGGCTACCCCAGTACTCAGGGGAGTCACATACCCTGCATGACTTTAGAGAAAAGCTGGATAGCCTCTTCCAGGTGTACCCCCTCACAGAGGAGCAAAAAGTGAGCATCCTGGTGGCCCAATTAACCGGAGCAGCCCAAAGGGAGGTAAAGTCCTGGCCACCTAGGGGGAGGACTGTCGCAGGGATACTAACCCGGCTGAGGGACACCTTTGATACCCGCACCTCAGCCGAGATTAAGCTTAGATTCTACGGGTGCAAACAGCGGGCACATGAGAGTATAAGGGACTATGCCCTGAACCTACAAGAGGCCCTGAGAGCCATTAAGCAGACCGACCCTGACGGCGTGGGAGACGAGGACAGGCTGTTGACTGAACAATTTATAGAGGGTTTATATTGTAATGCCCACCGAACCCAGTTGCGGGCAATGGCCTTACAGGACCCTCATCTGGGATTTGCACAGTTCAAGGACAGAGCCATCCGGGTGCTTCGAGAACCGGCACCAGGTGGCGTTGTGACCCCCAGACGCCCCACTACCACTTACCACCAGGAGGCGGCGCCCTTGTCGGCAGGGCCTGTGGGAGCTGATGCGCAGGCTTTGAACAATGACCCGGCTCCAGACCTGCACCATCAGGTCCAAGAGCTAGCTAAAAGCGTTGCTGCGCTAACCCGAACTGTGCAGTCTTTACAGGTTTCCACTCCAGGGAAGATCCAGCTGGCATCCGGACCGGAGGACATCCCGTGGCGTCGACCAAGGAGGACCCCACCGGCCAGAGGAAGACCCAGCGACCGATACAACGAGGACGGACGACCCATCTGCCGCCGCTGCAATCAACCCGGACATATGGCAAGGTACTGTCCTTTAAACTGACACAACCTGGGGTAGAGGGCCAACCCCCAGGAAAAAGATCACCAGGCCCATCGAACTGGCGCGACAAATATGTGGGAGGACGTCCAGTCTTACCCGTGGTACTGGATTGCATTCCTATGAGTGCCCTACTGGACACCGGGTCACAGGTCACCACCATCCCGTACGTGCTCTTCAAGCAGTACTGGAATGACTCGGATATCACCCGCTACCCTGACGACGACTTGAGTATCATCGCCAGCAATGGTCAGCCCGTGCCACAGATTGGATTTAAAGAGGTGACCATTAAAATCGGTAGAGTCGAACTGGCAGCACAGGGACTGATCATTGTAGACATTGACAAACACGAGAGTCACCCAAAGATAACTCTAGGAACTAATGTATTTGAAAATTGTCTTGCAGAGGTGATTTTCCTTTTACAGCAGGTTGCCAAGAACGCCAGCTCCGGCCAGCAGCGAGTGCTCCAGAAAGAGATCCGGGCACTGATGCGACGGCAACAGCTAGAACTCTCCGGTGGTGAGATTGGTAGCGTGCGAATGTGTGACCCTTTCCCTATTGCCATGCCCCCGAAAAGTGAAATGATGATTTGGTGCCGGGCAGCTATTGGTCTGAGAGGTAGAGATTACCAGGCAATGGTAGAACCAGTTTACTCAGACAGTAGGCCCACCATTTTGACAGCACGGGGGGTGGTCAATGTACGCCATGGGAGGGTGCCCGTTCGCATAATAAATATCGGGAAGAGGGAAGTGTACCTGCCCCGGTATGCCACGCTAGCCAAATTGTATACCATCAATCAAGATTCCATACAGTCCGTAGAACCCTTGCCTCCATCTTCCCCGGAGGAAGGTAACGGCTCTCAGAAAACAATGGAGGACTGGTGTCAGCAACTACATTTGGGTACTGACTCCACTCCCTCACACCAGAAACAGGGAGTCTATAGGGTGGTGCAAGAGTACGAGAGAGTGTTTAGTAAACACCCGTTAGACTTCGGGCGAGTCAAGGGGGTAGAACACCACATCCCCACGGGAGACCATCCTCCCATAAAAGAGAGGTATCGACCCGTACCCCCTGCACACTACCAACACGCCAAGGGGATGCTTAGAGACATGAAGGAGGCTGGGGTGATCAGGGATAGCTGTAGCCCCTGGGCAGCTCCACTAGTCTTAGTCAAAAAGAAAGACAACACCATGAGGATGTGTGTAGATTACCGGAAAATCAACCGTATCACACACAAGGATGCATACCCCTTACCAAGGATAGAGGAGTCTTTGGCTGCTTTAAGATCTGCTAACTTCTTCTCTACCTTGGATCTCACTAGTGGGTACTGGCAGGTTCCTGTAGCAGAGGCGGACCGGGAGAAGACCGCATTCACCACCCCGATGGGACTTAGCGAGTTTACCTGCATGCCGTTCGGACTCTGCACTGCACCAGGAACCTTCCAACGATTAATGGAGTGTTGTCTGGGCCACAGAAACTTTGAGACGGTCCTGTTGTACCTGGACGATGTCATCGTATATTACAAGACGTATGAGGACCACCTGAAACACCTGGCGGAAGTGTTCGAAGCTCTGGCAAGCTACGGCCTAAAGGTGAAACCCTCCAAGTGTCACCTCCTGAAACCAAAGGTGCAGTACCTGGGACACGTGGTGAGCGCTGATGGAGTGGCTCCCGACCCTGATAAGATCACCGCAATTAAGGAATGGCCAAGTCCCTCCAGTGTAAAGGAAGTGCGGCAGTTCCTCGGGTTGGTAGGCTATTACCGCAGATTCATCCCCGGTTTCACCAAAAAGGCAGCTCCTATGCAGGACCTCCTGATAGGCCAGTCCCGGAAGGCCAAGAACCAGAAGCCGCCCTTCAAATGGGAGAAGTTAGAAGAAGAGTCCTTCCGCCAGCTGAAGATGGCCCTCACGGGGGATGAAATCCTGGCGTACCCTGATTACAGCCAGCCCTTTATCCTCTACACCGACGCAAGTAACATCGGGCTAGGAGCCGTACTGTCCCAGATCCAGCAGGGGAAAGAACGAGTAATCGCTTACGCTAGCCGAAAACTGCGACCCACCGAAAGAAACCCTGAGAATTACAGCTCATTTAAGCTAGAGTTCCTGGCAGTGGTGTGGGCAGTCACCGAACGCTTTAAGCACTACCTCGCTTCTTCCCGGTTCACCGTGTACACGGATAACAACCCGTTGACACACCTGGACACGGCAAGACTCGGTGCCCTAGAGCAGAGATGGATGGCCCGTCTGTCCAACTACGAGTTCACAATCAAATACCGGGCAGGATGCTCCAATACCAACGCGGACGCCCTGTCCAGGATGCCAAACCTACCGGACGTAGGAGAAGATCCAGAGGGACTGGAAGAAGTCGAACTCCCCGCGTTCCACCGTCATGGGACTATCCAGTATTCCCATCGGGTAAGGAGTAAGCAAGCCGCTACGTTTAACCCCTTGCCTCACTACGACTGGGAGGAAACGCAAGACAGTGACCCTGCCGTCCGGCTGGTAAAAGAGATGCTGACTCGGCCAGAGGCTCGCCTTGACCCAGACGCCAAGGAAGCCAAGCAACTGTGGGCTGAGAAGAGTCGACTGTTCCTTTACAAGGGGAAGTTGTGCCGCAGAATGGTTAACTCCAGGACGCATGAACTAATCTGGCAAGTAGTGGTGCCACGGAGAGACGCAGCCATGGTGAGGGAGGCATACCACGACGGGGCTGGACACTTCAGATGGAAGAAGCTGGAGTTCCTGCTGCGTGGGCGGTTCCACTGGGTAGGCATGAGGGGAACCATCGAGAGGTGGTGCAGAGACTGTGGCCCGTGCAACCTAAGAAGGAAGGACCGTGCCAGCCAGAAGACTCCCCTGCAGTCCATCGTCACCCGGCAGCCGTTGGAACTGGTAGCCTTGGATCATGTAAAACTGACCCCAAGCAGAAGTGGCTACGTCTACGCGTTAACCATTGTGGATCATTACTCCCGGTTCTTGGTTGTCGTCCCCGTCAAGGACTTAACGGCTCAAACAGCAGCTAGAGCCTTCCAGCAGCACTTCTGCCGTCCACACGGGTACCCGGACCAAGTGCTGACGGACCAGGGACCTGCCTTTGAAGCGGAGGTCTTCCAGGAATTCTGCAATCTGTATGGCTGCCGGAAGATAAGGACGACACCCTATCATCCGCAAACTAATGGACTTTGTGAGAAAATGAACCAGGTGGTAATGGATCTCCTGAAAACGTTGCCCCTGGAAGAACGCAGTCTGTGGCCTGAGAAGCTGCCCGATCTGGTGGACCTATACAACCACATCCCGGTAGGTTCCACCAACTGTACCCCTGCTTACCTAATGAGGGCGAGACCTGGTAAGTTACCTGTTGACCTGGAAATGGGAGTCCTGACACCCGAGGACACTTCACCAGAAGCAGACTGGGACACAGAGAGGCAGCAGCAGTACCGGAAAGTACAGGAGAGCGTGGAGCGAAGTCTCTGTCAGGCTAGGGAAAGACAAGAGAAAACTTACAACCAGTATGCTCCCGCTGTTCCCCTGGTACCCGGAGAGCAGGTCTTGAAGAGGAAAAGACGGCTCCACAAGTTGGACGACCAGTGGGAGAAGGACCCGTACACCGTACTGCCCTCAAGCCACGAGACCCGAAAGTCTGTACCATCAGTAAAGACGGAGGGGAGACCATAGCCATTGTATCCCGGGATCACCTGAAGAAGTGTCCTGAACAGCTACGGAACCCTGAAGAGGAACAAGAAGACCATCGACCCGTAGAGGAAAGGGAAGATATGGTTAGTACTGTGCTCGGAGACTTCCCTCGGTCCTGGACTCAAGTCAATGGTGCAGTTGTGGTACCCGTCCTCACGTTCCTCCAACCAGCATCCCAAGTGCCTATGGAGCAACAGGTAGAGCTGGAAGAGCAGCCGGTCCAGGAGGCAGAAGACTCCACACAAGCAGAACAGGAGGATCAACCCTCTGCTTATAGTGAGCCTGCCGTACCCCTAGTGAGCCAAAGAGCCGGTAGACAGCTGCCCAGTTTACCCTTGACAGCTCCTACACCCTGTAGTTCAGGGCTAGACAGTCAGCTCCGTAGGTCCACTAGGGCCACTAGAGGCCTGTTACCCGCACGTTGGAGGATCTAAGTGTTTAAGTTATTTTATTAATGTTTGTCTGTTATTGTTGCTTGTGTATAATTTTGTGTTCCTAGTTATTTACAGGAGTCTTTGGTGGATTTACCGGGAATCCTTTGTGTATAGTTGGAGCGTAACCCAGGACGGACTAAAGACTGTTAAGGACTCGGGGCAGGACAGACCCCTACCTGGTTACGTCTCCCTGTTTTGGTGAAATGGACACCTTGCTTTGCTTCAAAAACTGCACCCGGTTGCGGACACGCCGTGACCATCTTTATATGTTTTTCTTATTGTACTATTATTATTGTTTATACCTTGTTATGTTTTTCTAAAAATATGTTTAGTCCCGGAGTACTAAATTTCACTAGGGGGGAATGTGGCACCCCAGGGGTCTGGTTTCCACAGTAACAGCAATGTTATGTCTGAGAGCAGGTGGGAGGTCTCTTGGTCAGGGATCCTGTGCATGCCACACCTCCTGCCCAGTCCTGGGAGGGGAAGAACTTCCCCTATATAAACCTAGGGCTGAGGCAGGGTTAGTGAGTAGAGAAGAAGTAGAGACAGAGAAGAGAAGCAGATATAGGAAAGAACATCAGGAGCTCTGTGGGAGCAGTGCTACAAGGAGTCAGGGGCTGGCAGCTGCAGAGCTCGCCCTGACTGAGAAGTTATCACCGGACCCGGAGTCCGAGGCTGTGGGGACTAACACCTATCCAGCAGCAGAAACCGACCGGCAGGGGATTGCAGGTCCTCTGGCCCAGAAACCCGAAGGCACGGTCACACGCGTGGGACCAGCACCGCCGTCGTGGAGCGGAAGCTACTAGAAGGCCCCGAGTCACCGGCCATACGGGTGAGCACCACACGGTACACTCAGGGACGTGGGCTACTTATACCCGCTTCTAGCAAGGTAGCCAGAAGAGTATCGTTAGTTTGGGAGGCCTACAACTCCGCCTGGCCAGGGGAGATCCCATCTGCTCAAGGACTGACCAGGCCCCAATCGCTAGCCAGTACTCCGGGAGGGTCTATCGTTGTCACCAGTAAAGACCCTGAACTACACCGTACCGTCTCTGAGTGGTTCCTGCTACCCCCATCATCCACGTCGGCTGCCCTGAGGCCATACCCCTCCCGTTGGGGGTTATACTATCACGCTGCACAATCCTACCACCGGCCTCAGCGGTCTGCCCTGCAGCAGCAGCTCCTTAGCTGTACTCAACGGGTGGCGTAGTCGTCCAACATCTACCGCTAATACAGCGCCACTTAGTCTGACTCCCTGGGCACGGACCGGATCACCGCCACGAGACTACAACCCTCAAGAGATCCGGCTCCGGGTAAGCTCCCGCATGCGCAACGCAGCGCAACACAGGCCCAGGGGCGCGTCACATGCACCACATACATCCCATTTCCGGGGGACAGATCAACGGTACTCCCACCAGATAGATGTGCAGGTACGACAGCGTCTGTCCCTGGCTGGAGTGGGAGGGGGGGAGGAATATCCCAGTGGTGCAGGAGCAGAGAGGGGAGGGACTCTGGGCATAGGAAGGAGCCCATTGGTGGCTAGTCACCTTGGCTCGGGTGTCAGAGGGAGTATAAAAGGTGGGCACCATCTTAGGAATTCAGTTCAGTCAGACAGAAGAAGAGGAGAAGAGTAGTGACAGGGAGCAGCAGCCCTGTCTGGGTGCTGCTCCTGAAGGGAGCAAGAGAGAGAAAGACAAGAGGAAAGGAACAAGGAACAAGGAAGGAATGGAACCTGGAGAAAGGCCCAGAGACATGAAGGAAGAGGGAACCCGAACACGCTAGGAGTCAGCGGGTGAAGGGTTGGCAGATCAGGGTACCGGATCCCGAACTGGTGGAGGCCACTTATCCTCAGCCAGGAACCGGAGGTCGTGGCCACGTCTTGGCGCGACCACTCACTACACTCACCACGAAGGCACGCCACATAGGGTCAGGGAAACCGGAGATAGGTTTCGCCACCAGAAGGCCCGAGGAAGCTGGACATGGGTGGGTCCCTAGTGGGGGTGGCCAGAGAAAGGAACGGAGAAAGGAGTTCAAGGTCACACTCTGGAACTGCCTGGGGGTTGGTCGAGCCCCGTACCTGGTGGACGCAGCACGGCTCGGGTCGTCATCACCTGCAGGACTAACACTGATAACATCTGTGAGTAAAGCATTGAAAACTGCAATCAGTCTCTGTGTTCCATCGCACTACCAGCACTAAAGGTACCGGGACGCCCTTTCTATCACTCCCTTCACCCGCCCCAGCTGCCCTGAGGCCATACCTCTCCCGTTGGGGGTTATACCACCATTGCTGCACACATACCACCGGCCTCAGCGGACTGTTCTGCAGCGGCGGCCTTGCGACCGCAAATCAACGGGTGGCGTAGTCGACACTTAAACAACATCTACAAAGACTGCCACACACTTAGTTTGACCACCCTGGGCACGGACCGGGTCCCCGCCACTCGGAGACTACTACCCCCATCGGATCCGGCTCCGGGTAGTCCCTGCGTGCGCAACGCTACATCACATAGGCCCAGGGCGCGTCAACTTTTGGCGTAGTCGGCAGGATTACGTGCCCGCAACCACCGGGTACTGCGTGCCTGAAAAAAGAGACTTTTTACTTACCTGTGGTGAAGTTTCCCGCCGTCCGGAGTCGTTTCCCGCCATCCGGAGCCGATTCCCGCCATCCGACGCCATCTTCTGCCTTCTTCCCGCCATCCGTGGAGTTTTCCCGCCATTGGGCACCATCTTGGGGACGCCGCGCGGGAAGAAGAGGGGTGTGGACTCCGAAAGCCCGCGAGAACTGAAGCCCCGCCTCACGTCCGGACGTTGCGTAAGGTCCTGGAAGGAGCCCAGTGACGCCGACGTCACAGGAGCGCGACGGAAGGTCCTCAACCCTGACGATCCACTGCGGAGCCGCGGCCTACGGAAGAGGATCATCGCCAGGTAGGCCACGGTCCACTAGGGGGAGGGGGATGTCGGATACGGAGGAGAGCTTCACCGCCACAGCCGCCATACCAGATTGCAGAGCTGCTAGCGGTGCTCCAGAAGGAAGAACCGGAGTACGCACAGGCCGCGCTGGAAGAGCTGAACAGGAGGATGATCTGGGCGCAACGAGACGTGCTCGCCGGGTGGAAGAAGGAGTTGACCCGGCGCACGCTGACCTGCCAACCGGAGGTGCAGCCACCATCCAGCCCCGCGTCGATCCCGAGAGGCAGCAGAAGCGGACCGGAGGCCGGGGACGACGCCGCGGGGGAGGCCGCAACGACAAGTAAGGGGAACGCCGTTACTCCGGGCCCTGAGGCCGCGGACCTGTCCCTACCTCCCGCCGCGGGACCCGAAGCTCTGGGTGCCGCACCGCCCACCGTACCTCCACCACCAGTAGTCAGCCCTCCAGCAGCAAGCTCTGCAGCGGAGCCTCGCCCTGAACCGTGCTCCCCAACACCGGGCACGATCAGAAAGTCACCGGCCTGGTTAAAAGGCCGAGTGCCCGCAGGCGCTGCACCCCAGCTGGGGCCCCCAGTCGTGCCATCATTGGGGAAAGACCTGTATGAGCAGCACACCTGCCCGGATGGGACACCATTCGTCTGGCCGCCTGTGTACACCAACCCCCGCTCCAGGAAGAGTCATCCCGTAGGAGCAAGGGCCCCAGATGAACCGCTAATCCCAGCTCCGGAGCCCGTGGACCTCTCTTCACCCCGCTGGAGGACGCCCAATTCTAGGGGGACCCCACTGGAGAAGACCTGATGGGGTTCACTCAGGAGACCCGGGCGGGCGCCGCCCGGCGCTATGAGACCTGCCGCCAACAACTGGCAACATTTGAGCGGGAGCGGAGAGAGAGGAAAGTGAAGGAGGAGTGGCTCCACATTAAAAACGTGGAGCAGAAGACAAGGACCCGTCAAGACCCCCCCGTACAGCTCACGGTCCCCGAGTCACCGGGACTGTTGTTAAGTTTCACATGGCATGTGGCTGGGGCATCATCCAAGACCCGAAGACCATAAGCCAGGTGTTTGTAAACAGGAGCGACGTAGAGTCCCACCTACCGGAGGGGCACAGTGGACGGGACCTGGTGCCTGGAGATACCGTCACCTATACCAGGCATAAGGGAGTGAAGGGGTGGTACGCCCTTCATGTCCACCGGGTCAAGGAAGAAGAGGAGCAATCGTACCAGGAGGAGGAGGAGAAAGAGGGCCCGGACGGGTCTGAACCTGAGGAAGAGAAAGGAGCGTGTGGAGCACACCGTTAATCGTAAACGGTAAAAGAGGAGATGTAAATAGTTACCCGACCGGGTATAAGGACTGTTGTGGGACTGTTTCCACTAAGAGTGTGGTCCCAGTTGGGACAGAAAGAGAACTGTTGCCTATTTTTGCCCTAATCCCTAACCTGACCGAGGACTGAGAGCGGTCATCCCTTCCCTCTACCTGGCCGAAGACTAAGAGCGGCCAGATCCCAAGATCCCAAGAACCCGAGAATTCAAGAATGTTTTATTTGAGAATGCCTTAATGTGAAATTTGATATGATGCCAAAGTTTTACATAGTGTTTTTGTAAAAGAGTTCCGGTGGCATTAGCCAGCTGTTGAGAAAACCTCCCATAAAGGGATGGATGAAAGTTGATGTGTTTTATGTGTACGTACACTTTAAAAATTGTTTTTACTCTATTTCAGCCCGAGGACGTGCTGTGGTTTACCAGGGGGGAATGTAGCACCCCGAGGGCTCGGCTGCTACAGGGGTATTGCACCTCGAACCAGAGGTGTGGTATTCCACTCCCGGGTAAGGATGGAGTGTGGACTAGAACTCAGTTAGCTGCATGCACCACATACATCCCATTTCCGGGGGACAGATCAACGGTACTCCCACCAGATAGATGTGCAGGTACGACAGCGTCTGTCCCTGGCTGGAGTGGGAGGGGGGGAGGAATATCCCAGTGGTGCAGGAGCAGAGAGGGGAGGGACTCTGGGCATAGGAAGGAGCCCATTGGTGGCTAGTCACCTGGGCTCGGGTGTCAGAGGGAGTATAAAAGGTGGGCACCATCTTAGGAGTTCAGTTCAGTCAGACAGAAGAAGAGGAGAAGAGTAGTGACAGGGAGCAGAAGCCCTGTCTGGGTGCTGCTCCTGAAGGGAGCAAGAGAGAGAAAGACAAGAGGAAAGGAACAAGGAACAAGGAAGGAATGGAACCTGGAGAAAGGCCCAGAGACATGAAGGAAGAGGGAACCCGAACACGCTAGGAGTCAGCGGGTGAAGGGTTGGCAGATCAGGGTACCGGATCCTGAACTGGTGGAGGCCACTTATCCTCAGCCAGGAACCGGAGGTCGTGGCCACGTCTTGGCGCGACCACTCACTACACTCACCACGAAGGCATGCCACATAGGGTCAGGGAAACCGGAGATAGGTTTCGCCACCAGAAGGCCCGAGGAAGCTGGACATGGGTGGGTCCCTAGTGGGGGCGGCCAGAGAAAGGAACGGAGAAAGGAGTTCAAGGTCACACTCTGGAACTGCCTGGGGGTTGGTCGAGCCCCGTACCTGGTGGACGCAGCACGGCTCGGGTCGTCATCACCTGCAGGACTGACACTGATAACATCTGTGAGTAAAGCATTGAAAACTGCAATCAGTCTCTGTGTTCCATCGCACTACCAGCACTAAAGGTACCGGGACGCCCTTTCTATCACTCCCTTTACCCGCCCCAGCTGCCCTGAGGCCATACCTCTCCCGTTGGGGGTTATACCACCATTGCTGCACACATACCACCGGCCTCAGCGGACTGTTCTGCAGCGACGGCCTTGCGACCGCAAATCAACGGGTGGCGTAGTCGACACTTAAACAACATCTACAAAGACTGCCACACACTTAGTTTGACCACCCTGGGCACGGACCGGGTCCCCGCCACTCGGAGACTACTACCCCCATCGGATCCGGCTCCGGGTATTTCCCCGCGCACACGTGCGCCGCACTACAGCACTGGCCCAGGGGGCGCGTCATGTGCTGTGTGTGTGTGCCATGTACATGTGTGTATAAGTGTGTGCTGTGTACATGTGTATGCCGTGTGCCGTGTACGTGTGTGTGTATGTGTGAGCCATGTGTGTGTGTGCCGTGTACGTGTGTGTGTGCATGTACGTGTGTGTATAAGTGTGTGCCGTGTACCTGTGAGAGTATAAGTGTGTGCCATGTACATGTGTGTTACGTGTGTGTGCCGTATACGTGTTTGTGTATAAGTGTGTGCTGTGTACATGTGTGTTTCAATATGTATGTTTATATATTTTATTGCTTTATTCTAGCTTGTATATATGTTAATAGTATATGTAAATAGTCGGGTATAGACACAGTGGCGGTATGTATAATGCCCCATGCAGGATGTCATCCCCCCTTATAATGCCCCATGCAGGATGTCACCCCCCTCTTATAATGCCCCATGCAGGATGTCACCCCCCCTTATAATGCCCCATGCAGGATGTCACCCCCCCTATAATGCCCCATGCAGGATGTCACCCCCCTATAGTGCCCCGTGCAGGATGTCACAATTCCTCCCCACCCTCCCTTTTAATGCCCCATGCAGGATGGATGTCACCCCCCCCATATAATGCCCCATGCAGGATGTCACTCCCCCCCCCCATATAATACCCCAAGCGGGATGTCACCCCCCCATATAATGCCCCATGCAGGATGTCACCCCCCCTCCCTTATAATGCCCCATGCAGAATGTCACTTCCCCCCTATATAATACCCCAAGCGGGATGTCACCCCCCCATATAATGCCCCATGCAGGATGTCACACCCCCCTCCCTTATAATGCCCCATGCAGGATGTCACTCCCCCCCATATAATACCCCAAGCGGGATGTCACCCCCCATATAATGCCCCATGCAGGATGTCACCCCCCCTCCCTTATAATGCCCCATGCAGGATGTCACCCCATATGGATGCCTCCATACATTAAAAAAAAAAATCAAATACTCACCTCACTTCTCCTCACCTGCTGCCGCTGCTCCAGACTTCTCTGCACTGTGACTGTTCAGGAGAGAGCGCGGTGTAAAGACGTCACCGCGCCCTCTGACCTGAGACGTCACAGTTAGAGGACGCAGAAGAGACCGGAGCTGCTGCGGAGGCACGGGGAGAGGTAAGTATTGTGCCGGCTGCCGGGGCTCTGAGCAGGTGGGGAAAAGCAGGCGCTGGCACTGCACCGCTCACGGGTCCCATAGCACGCAGGGGTGCCCGACGGCGAGTGAGCCCCCCCGCCTGCTCAGATTGCACTTGCCCGGGTGCGCCAGGTGGGTGCGCCAGGTGCGGGCGCCGGGCCTGCCCGGTGTAAGCTGCAGATGTGCTGCTGATAACATGATGCTGGAGACAGATTGATCTATTAGTGATTGTTCTGTCCCCATCATTCTTCATCAGCCGGTGTTAAGAGGCCGGGAAACAAGCACCGAAAGACTTCAGTATTGTCAATCACGTTCATTTATTGGCCTGTGCTCAGCGCATGTAAATGCAGCCAAAATCTTTGAGTGTGTTGGTGCAATATGTGAGCATTTGTGACCCCACTTTAAACTTTTGCCTAGGGCCCCGCTTTGTCTAAAACTGGCCCTGCCTCTCCCATCATTCCCCTCTGCGTTTGACGCAGCGGAGTGATGACGTCACTTCACCATGCCACTGGATCAGGCAGTGGAGCTGAGGAGACGCACTGCAGAGACCGAAGCAGCGGGGGAACGAAGAGCGGTGAGTGTGTATTTATTTATTTATTTAAATGTGGTGCCCATATTATTGGAGGACTGTGGCCGCACTATGCCCCATGGGGGCCACACTATGCCCCATGGGGGCCGCACTAAGCCCTATGGGAGCCGCACTAAGCCCTATGGGGGCAGCACTAAGCCCTATGGGGGCCGCATTATACTGTATGGAGGACCATGGGAGCTGCATTATATTGTATGGAGGACTATGAGGAGTGCAGTATACTATATGCAGGACCATGGGGTGCATTATATTGTATGGAGGACCATGGGGGTACATTATATTGTAAGGAGAACCATGGGGGTGCATTCTGCTGTCTGGAGGACCATGGGGGTGCATAATATTGCATGGAGGACCATGGGGGGGTTGCATAATATTGCGTGGAGGACTATGGGGGGGTGCATAATATTGCGTGGCGGACCATGAGGGAGGTGCATTTTATTGCGTGGAGGACCATGAAGGTGCATTTCATTGCATGGAGGATCATGTGGAGTGCATTTCATTGCATGGAGGATCATGGGGAGTGCATTTCATTGCTTGGAGGACCATGGGGAGTACATTTTATTGCATGGAGGACTATGGAGAGTGCATTTTATTGCATGGAGGACCATGGGGAGTGCATTATACTATATGGAAGGCTATGTGGGGCCATTATAATATTTGGAGGGTTATGTGGGGCCATTACACTGTGCGCAAGCAATTATACAGTGTGAAGGTTTGTGTGGGGACCATCTTACTGTTTGGAGGGCTAGTGCGGGCCATTATACTGTATGTAGGCCCATTATACTGCATGGAGGACTGTGTGGGGGTAACAGTTGGAAGATCATATTGTGTTGTGTTCACCATACTTTGCCCTGGGAGTTGAGGTGGGGTACAGTAGGGTCATCATATTGTGCATGTGGAGGAATTCACCATGGGGGTATCATACTGTGTTTAGGGGGGCACTTTTGTTGGCAATGAAAGAGGAACCTAGGACTTCAGCAAGAGGAAAATTACTATGTAAAGGCTGAAAAGTTGAGATCTGCTCTTCTGTGACACCGACAATTATTTAAATTTTTTTTTGAGGGGGGGGGGGCAATTAGAACTTCTCCTATAGGGACTCATGATTTCTATGTATGCCCCTGGCTGGAACACATGTTGGTATAAGTGCAATATGTAGGTACACATTCACACTGTGGCCATTTAACAATCATAACCTAGGATAAAAGCAAAATGAGTAAATACTCTGTAGTAAATAAATAGAAATAGTGCATCTAAATCACATAGGGGACTTAATTGATGTTAGAACCCTCATGTTTGTTTTTTCCATCATGTGTTTTGCGGTCACGTGACCATCTGCCTTTATATTCCAGCTCCGCCTTTTTGGCTGTGCTGGACTTCAGTGTTGTTTGACTGTTTCTCTAGCCAGGTGCTTCGGTGCCTATCTCTCTCAGTTCGCTTGGTCCTTCTGGGACCTCTAGTACCTTTTTGTCAGTTTGCCTTTTTGTGTTCTGCAACAACTTCTCTGTTCAGGAGGTGTCCCATTTTTGTTCCAGTCCTTAGTTCTTTTAGGGACCCCTTCCCTTTATACTATAGGTCTTCGTTCTGACTAGCCTAGGACTTTGGCGGGTCTGTTCGCTAGGAACAGGCAGCTCGCTACATCGTAGGGATTCAGCTTAGTCTTACTGTAGGGAAATCCCCTTCTTTCCTTAGTTCTTGTTTGCAGATCATAACAATTGACACTATTTTAATCAAAAGAGTGTAAAAATGTGGCGCCCCTGAGGGTTCGACCGCCACAGGGATACTGCACCTCTTCAACGGTGTGTGGTATCCCTCCTTCGAGGTAAGATCAGTGCAATGGTCAGGACCCCACCTCTACATCCATCACCACACTTCTCCCACCATTAGGGGGGGCTAATAGGCACCAGTGTGCTGCCCCTCCCGGGATAATGGGAGACTGGGGATCCAAAAAATAGGGGGAACCATGTAGTGGGTGAGGGTGGAGGACGCACATGTAGGTTACACTTAATATTTCATATTTAATAAACAGCCATATTGGGCTCATGGTCCTTTGGTTTTGATCTCCATCACTGAACGTGGCTTTCTGTGTGAACCTGCAGATGATGGAGACACGGTCCTCGTACTCTGGCCTTGAATCGAGGAGCGGGTTTGAGTTAACGGCTGTCTCATCCCGGTCAAGGTCCCCGCCCAAGAAGGCCTGGAGCTTAGGAGTTTAGCTCCATCGCAAAAGGATCCCAGGGGGATGCAGACGGAGCGGTATACGCCACCTGTCCTCGCTATTCTGATCTAGTCAGAGGGATTCCGGCTGCAAGAGGGGTACCGGCCTCCGTCACCTGACTTTGCCACTCTACGTCTTAGTCAGGGAAGCCCGGCAGGCACAGAGGATCCCACCGGGTAACGGAAGGAGCGGAGCCGCCACCCGTACCCTTTTTCTTAGCGTAGTCCAAAGGGAGACCCAGCCTATCTACACACATAGACAGGAGAGGACTCAGTCTGAAGTCTAGGAACACTCTGGTGCGGGGTCCTGATTAAGCACTTGAATTACTCGGAGGTTGTCGGACCCCCGTTTCTGGTGACCGCAGAACTCCGTGAGGAGCAGGGAGAAGCCTTGCAGCTGCACGCTCTACCGTGAGTAAAAGAAACTCTGGAAGTCGACCCCTATGGCCTCTGGACTCTTTATTTCTGCACCGCACAGCACCAGACCCCCCTTCAATACGACTCCCTCCATCCTCGTCTCTGCCCTGAGGCCCTGCTCCGCCTGTGGGGAGTAGTATCAACGTCGGCTGCCACAACATCCCGCCTCAGAGGACTGCAGCAGCGCTGGTGGCCTTCTCCAGGTACCACAGGTGGCGTAGTCGATAAGAACCGCTCAACCCTGTAAGCCCATTACTTTTATGTGACGGCCCTGGGCACGGAACCGGGTCCAGGCCACGACTGCTCCCCCAACATCTGACCCGGCTCCGAGTTCCCCATCTCCCAGGGAGGGCTGTGAGCGTCACAAACCTGGCGTAGTCGGCAGGATAGCGTGCCCACAGCAACGGAAGGAAATTGCCCATTGCTACCGGGTACTGTGCGCCTTTCACCTTAGACTGTCGTTTCCACTCAAAATGCCGCCTGCCCAAGAAGAACGGACGCTATAACTCACTGAAAGGACAGTCTCCTAGCACCTCCTATCGTGGGCCAGGCCCCCCAATGGCGCCAAAAGAGCAGACCGCCCCTTCCATCAGAGACTATCCGTGGGGTAATGCCCGTCAAAACGGATGAGATGTACGAAGGCGTGCCTGTCAGCCTACCGCCCTGGAGCCGCCCCAAAAAGAGGAGGGAATGGAAAAACAACAAGGTGCGGCCATAACAGTTGGAGACTTGCTATCCTCAGGAGCGGACATGGACGCTGCTGAAGTGAGTCAGCCAGAGCCTTCCGAACCCGGCCCAGGTTCTTCTCCCATCGGTGAAGAAAGTGGCGTGTCTCTAACATCGGGAGATATAGAGTTTCTCCGCCAGGAAACCCCGGACCTTGCTCGGAGAGTGGCTGAGGCCCAGCAAGCGGCATCCGCTGCGTGGCGGGAAGAAATATTGCAGCGCATCCGGACCCGCCGCCAAGGAGCAGCAGCTCAGGAGGAGGCAGCAACAGAGGTCGCGTGCAGCCCAGGAGCGGGTGAGTGTGATACCCCTGTCCCGGCTGCTGAGCCCACCGTGCCCCTCCTGGACCTCATGACTGAGTACCTGCTGCCCGGTGCGGTCATCTGGGAGCAGGTCTTTGCCCCGGAGCTTGAAGCCTCCGCTATTGGCGGGGACCTGCACTGCCTCCCGACTCCCGACTCGGAAGAACCTGAGTCTGCTGGGGTATCCACCGACCCCAACCCGGACTGGTCCGCACTTCTTGAGGACCTGCAGCAGCCCCTGCTGTCACCGCTGCCCGCACCTACAGTCACCTGGCCGGCGGCTGAAGACTGTGCCTGGGACAACCAGGGGGGGGACCTGATGGGCTTCCCCCGGGAGACCCGGGCTGAAGCGCATAGGAGGAGCGAGCTGTGTCACCAGCAGATCCTCCAGCTCGATCGGGAGCAACGACAGAGGGAGGTTCGCTGCGAGCGCCTCGAGGTGCGCGCCAAGGCTGCAAAGTCCAGGGCCCGCCAGGAGGAGGCAACCCGTCCAAGTCACCGTGTGGAGGGGCAAGTTGTCCGCTTCCACCATGAGGCGGGATGGGGCTTCATCAGGAGTCCCCAGTATGAGCAAGACATCTTCGTCAGCCGGCGGGACGTCGAGCCGCGGCTGAAAAAGAGACACCCTGGCCGAAACCTCTTCCCAGGTGACTTTGTGTCATACACCCGGCACCACGGGGTGCGGGGGTGGTACGCCCTGGATGTTCACAAGGTGTCCAGGAGTGATGCCCCCTCGCGCTCGGCAATGGAGGACCGGTCAGCCTCCGTCGGGAGGAATGAGCCTTTTCCCCGGTGGGGACCCGTGGATTAAGCGGCCCCGGCGGCTGTAACCCGTTGAAGTTATAATTAGTGTTGAGCGATACCTTCCGATATCAGGAAATATCGTATCGGATTGGATCGGGCCGATACCCAAAAAGTATCGGATATCGCCGATTCCGATACCGGAAACCAATGCAAGTCAATGGGACACAAATATCGGAATGAAAATAAACCCTTTCTTTCCTTGTAGGTTAATTCTACATGAAGTAAAACAACTAAGAATAATGTAGAATGACATGAAAAGCCGGCAATTCATCAGCGGCATTCACCGGTACCCGACAATTTACAACAGAAAGAATAGAGCTTCACACATAGATTAGATAGATAGAAACATGTCAGTCACATATATATGAAGCACAGTGACAGTGTTGCTTACTGTACTTGTCATTTAGTGTAAAGGATTTATTAAAAAAAATATTAGTGTTTTCGTGCACCGTCTCTTTAAAAAAGCCGGCCGGCAATTCAGCAGCGGTACCCGACAATTTATAACAGACAGAATAGAGCTTCACACATAGATTAGATAGATAGAAACATGTCAGCCACATATATAAGAAGTACAGTGACAGTGTTGCTTACTGTACTTGTCATTTAGTGTAAAGGATTTATTTAAAAAAATAATAGTGTTTTCATGCACCGTCTCTTTAAAAAAGCCGGCCGGCAATTCAGCATCTGTACCCGACAATTTAGAATAGAAAGAATAGAGAATCACACATAGATTAGATAGATAGAAACATGTCAGTCACATATATAATAAGTACAGTGACAGTGTTGCTTACTGTACTTGTCATTTAGTGTTAAAATAAAGGATTTATTTAAAAAAAAATTGGCGTGGGGTTCCCCTTAATTTTAGGCTCTAGCGGAGGTTAAGCAGACAGCTGGGGCAAATGTTTGAAGCCTGGGAAGGGGGTAATACCCACGGAGCTTCCCAGGCTACTAATATCAGCCCCCAGCTGAATACCTAGCCTTTACTAGCTATTAAAATGGGGGAACCCCCCCAAAAAAATGACGTGGGGTCCCCCCTAATTTAATAGCTAGCAAAGGCTAGGCAGACAGCTGGGGGCTGATATTAATAGCCCAGGAAGGGAGCCATGAATATTGGCCCCCTCCCAGGCTAGAAACACCAGCCGTCAGCCGCCCCAGAAATGGCGCATCCATAGGATGCGCCAATTCTGGCACTTAGCCTCGCTCTTCCACGCTGCCCTGGTGCGGTGGCAGGGGGTAATAGGGTTGGGGTTGATGTCAGCTTATAATGCCAGCTGACATCAAGCCCAGGTTAGTAATGGAGAGGCGTCTATAAGACACCCCCATTACTAACCCCATAGTCAAAGTTAAAAGAAAACACAAACACCCAGAATAAAGTCCTTTAATTGAAATAAAGACACAATTCTTTATTGTTCTAAATTAAACCATACTTACCATCACGCCCATTCCAGCTGAAGCCAACGATCTCCTGCAATAAAAGTAAAATAATAAAGCAACCTCATCCTTACCTTTCCATGGTTTCCACGATGGCTCCAGCTCTGCTACATCGAGATGATAGGCTGGACCGCAGCAGAACGCTGCCATCCAGCCTGTCATCCCGCAGACACTGAGAAGCGCAGGCATGCTTGCGCTCCTCAGTGTCTCTCTGTGACGTCATCCAGATGAGCCGAGTTCATGTCCAATGAACTCAGCTCACCTCATGCACGTCACTGACAGCGTGGGAAAATTCTCCTGCACTCAGCGCTTCAGCGTGAGAATTCTCCCACGCTGTCAGTGACATACATGAGGTGAGGTCATGTCCAATGAACTCAGCTCATCTCATGCACGTCACTGACAGCGTGGGAAAATTCTCACGCTGAAGTGCTGAGTGCAGGAGAATTTTCCCACGCTGTCAGTGACGTACATGAGGTGAGCTGAGTTCATTGGACATGACCTCGGCTCATCTGGATGCCGTCACAGCCAGACACTGAGGAGTGGAAGTATGCCTGCGCTTCTCAGTGTCTGCGGGATGACAGGATGGATGGCAGCGTTC
The DNA here is from genome assembly GCF_046119375.1 of Phyllobates terribilis. Classification (NCBI taxonomy): domain Eukaryota; kingdom Metazoa; phylum Chordata; class Amphibia; order Anura; family Dendrobatidae; genus Phyllobates; species Phyllobates terribilis. Next base: position 80,579,039 of record NW_027362765.1, read on the forward strand.
TGCTGCGGTCCAGCCTGTCATCTCGATGTAGCAGAGCTGAAGCTGTCGTGGGAACCATGGAAAGGTAAGGATGATGTTGCTTTATTATTTTACTTTTATTGCAGGAGATCGTTGGCTTCAGCTGGAATGGGCGTGATGGTAAGTATGGTTTAATTTAGAACAATAAAGAATTGTGTGTTTATTTCAATTAAAGGACTTTTTTCTGGGTGTTGTGCTTTTTTAAATACTTTACTAGAAATTCATGGTGGTCATGTCTAATATTGGCGTGACCCCATGAATTTCGGGCTTAGGGCCAGCTGATAATGCCAAGCTGGCCTTAACCCCTTTATTACCCAGTGAGCCACCGCACCAGGGCCCTGGATGAGTTGGGTACAGCGCCAGAAGATGGCGCTTCTATGAACGCGCCATTTTCTGGGGCGGCTGCGGACTGCAATTTGCAGCGGGGGTGGCCCAGAAAGCTTGGGTCTCCCTGCGCTGCGGATTCCAGCCCCCAGTTGCCTAGTTGTATCTGGCTGGGCACAAAAATAGGGCGAAGCCCCACGCATTTTTTTTTTTAATTATTTCATGAAATTCATGGAATAATTAAGAAAAAAAGGGCTTCCCTATATTGTTGTGTCCAACCAGGTACAAATAGGCAGCTGGTGGTTGGGGGCAGCCCATTCCTGCCTGCTGTACCTGGCTGGACACAAATATAGTGCGAAGCCCCACGTCAATTTTTTTTTAATTATTTCATGAAATAATTTTTTTAAAAAAGGGCTTCCCTATATTGTTGTGTCCGGCCAGGTACAAATAGGCAGCTGGTGGTTGGGGGCAGCTTGTTCCTGCCTGCTGTACCTGGCTGGACACAAATATAGGGCGAAGCCCCACGTCAATTTTTTTTAAAATAAATCCTTTATTTTAACACTAAATGACATTTGAGGAGTTAATAAAGATGCAGTCCCTAAATTATTATTTATTTTTTAATTAATTTTTCCCAAAACTTTTGACGTGGGCTTCGCCATATTTTTGTATGCCAGCCAGGTACAGCATCCAGCTTCTATGAACGCGCCATTTTCCGGGGTGGCTGCGGACTGCAGTTTTCAGCGGGGGGGGGGGGGGGGCAGAAAGCTTGGGCCTCCCTGCGCTGCAGATTCCATCCCCCAGCTGCCTAGTTGTACCTGGCTGGACACAAAAATAGGGAGAAGCTTCACGTATTTTTTTTTTTTAATTATTTCATGAAATTCATGAAATAATTAAGAAAAAAAGGGCTTCCCTATATTGTTGTGTCCAACCAGGTACAAATAGGCAGCTGGTGGTTGGGGGCAGCCCGTTCCTGCCTGCTGTACCTGGCTGGACACAAATATAGTGCGAAGCCCCACGTCAATTTTTTTAAAATCATTTCAGGAAATTCATGAAATAATTAAAAAAAATTGATGTGGGGCTTCGCCCTATATTTGTGTCCAGTCAGGTACAGCAGGCAGGAACGGGCTGCCCCCAACCACCAGCTGCCTATTTGTACCTAGCCGGACACAACAATATAGGGAAGCCCTTTTTTTCTTAATTATTCCATGAATTTCATGAATTTAAAAAAAAAAAACGTGGAGCTTCGCCCTATTTTTGTGTCCAGCCAGGTACAACTAGGCAGCTGGGGGCTGGAATCTGCAGCGCAGGGAGGCCCAAGCTTTCTGGGCCCCACCCGCTGCAAATTGCAGTCCGCAGCCGCCCCGGAAAATGGCGCGTTCATAGAAGCGCCATCTTCTGGCGCTGTACCCAACTCATCCAGGGCCCTGGTGCGGTGGCTCACTGGGTAATAAAGGGGTTAAGGCCAGCTTGGCATTATCAGCTGGCCCTAAGCCCGAAATTCATGGGGTCACGCCAATATTAGACATGACCACCATGAATTTCTAGTAAAGTATTTAAAAAAAACACAAACACCCAGAAAAAAGTCCTTTAATTGAAATAAACACACAATTCTTTATTGTTCTAAATTAAACCATACTTACCATCACGCCCATTCCAGCTGAAGCCAACGATCTCCTGCAATAAAAGAAAAATAATAAAGCAACCTCATCCTTACCTTTCCATGGCTCCCACGACGGCTCCAGCTCTGCTACATCGAGATGACAGGCTGGACCGCAGCAGAACGCTGCCATCCAGCCTGTCATCCCGCAGACACTGAGAAGCGCAGGCATACTTCCACTCCTCAGTGTCTGGCTGTGACGGCATCCAGATGAGCCGACAATGAACTCGGCTCACCTCATGTACGTCACTGACAGCGTGGGAGAATTCTCCTGCACTCAGCGCTTCAGCGTGAGAATTTTCCCACGCTGTCAGTGACGTGCATGAGGTGAGGTCATGTCCAATAAACTCGGCGCACCTCATGCACGTCACTGACAGCGTGGGAAAATTCTCACGCTGAAGCGCTGAGTGCAGGAGAATTTTCCCACGCTGTCAGTGACGTGCATGAGGTGAGCTGAGTTCATTGGACATGACCTCGGCTCATCTGGATGCCGTCACAGCGAGACACTGAGGAGCGCAAGCATGCCTGCGCTTCTCAGTGTCTGCGGGATGACAGGCTGGATGGCAGCGTTCTGCTGCGGTCCAGCCTGTCATCTCGATGTAGCAGAGCTGAAGCTGTCCTGGGAACCATGGAAAGGTAAGGATGAGGTTGCTTTATTATTTTACTTTTATTGCAGGAGATCGTTGGCTTCAGCTGGAATGGGCGTGACTGTAAGTATGGTTTAATTTAGAACAATAAAGAATTGTGTCTTTATTTCAATTAAAGGACTTTTTTCTGGGTGTTTGTGTTTTTTTTAAATACTTTACTAGAAATTCATGGTGGTCATGTCTAATATTGGCGTGACCCCATGAATTTCGGGCTTAGGGCCAGCTGATAATGCCAAGCTGGCCTTAACCCCTTTATTACCCAGTGAGCCACCGCACCAGGGCCCTGGATGAGTTGGGTACAGCGCCAGAAGATGGCGGCTGCGGACTGCAATTTGCAGCGGGTGGGGCCCAGAAAGCTTGGGCCTCCCTGCGCTGCGGATTCCAGCCCCCAGCTGCCTTGTTGTACCTGGCTGGACACAAAAATAGGGCGAAGCCCCACGTATTTTTTTTTTTAATTATTTCATGAAATTCATGGGATAATTAAGAAAAAAAGGGCTTCCCTATATTGTTGTGTCCGGCTAGGTACAAATAGGCAGCTGGTGGTTGGGGGCAGCCCGTTCCTGCCTGCTGTACCTGACTGGACACAAATATAGGGCGAAGCCCCACATAATTTTTTTTTAATTATTTCATGAATTTCCTGAAATAATTAAAAAAAAATTGACGTGGGGCTTTGCACTATATTTGGGTCCAGCCAGCTACAGCAGGCAGGAACGGGCTGCCCCCAACCACCAGCTGCCTACTTGTACCTGGTTGGACACAACAATATAGGGAAGCCCTTTTTTTCTTAATTATTCCATGAATTTCATGAAATAATTAAAAAAAAAAAAACGTGGAGCTTCTCCCTATTTTTGTGTCCAGCCAGGTACAACTAGGCAGCTGGGGGATGGAATCTGCAGCGCAGGGAGGCCCAAGCTTTCTGCCCCCCGCTGAAAATTGCAGTCCGCAGCCGCCCCGGAAAATGGCGCGTTCATAGAAGCTGGATGCTGTACCTGGCTGGCATACAAAAATATGGCGAAGCCCACGTCAAAAGTTTTGGGAAAAATTAATTAAAAAATAAATAATAATTTAGGGACTGCATCTTTATTAACTCCTCAAATGTCATTTAGTGTTAAAATAATGGATTTATTTTAAAAAAAAATAGCGTGGGATCCCCCATAATTTTAGTCTCTAGCGGAGGTTAAGCAGACGGCTGGGGCAGATGTTTGAAGCCTGGGAAGGGGGTAAAACCCACGGAGCTTCCCAGGCTACTAATATCAGCCCCCAGCTGAATACCTAGCCTTTACTAGCTATTAAAATGGGGGACCCCCCCAAAAAAAATGACGTGGGGTCCCCCCTATTTTAATAGCTAGCAAAGGCTAGGCAGACAGCTGGGGGCTGATATTAATAGCCCAGGAAGGGTGCCATGAATATTGGCCCCCTCCCAGGCTAGAAACACCAGTCGTCAGCCGCCCCAGAAATGGCGCATCCATAGGATGCGCCAACTCTGACACTTAGCCTCGCTCTTCCACGCTGCCCTGGTGTGGTGGCAGGGGGTAATAGTGGTGGGGTTCATGTCAGCGCCAGCTGCCATGAAGCCCAGGTTAGTAATGATGGGCGTCTATAAGACACCCCCATTACTAACCTACAAAGTGTTAAAAAGAAAAAACATACACTACACCCAGAAAAAAATAATTTATTTGAAATAAAACACACAATTTTATTTAATTCTTAGTTTACTAAAAATAATAGTTACCTGTCCACGTTCCTGCGCTGATCTCCCATGCACAGCTGTCACATCTGGAGATGGTGACAGCTGTGCATGGCTGCTGTAAGCTCACGCTGCCGGGAACACGTCCGCTCCCGGCAGCGGGAGCCACTGACTGAGGTCACCGGAGTGCATTCAGGCAGCGCAGCTCCGGAGACCTCCTTTACGGCAGTGCTGTACCGTGGGAATTTCTCACGATACAGCAGGGCCGTAAAGGAGCTAACCGGAGCAGCGCTGCCTGAACTCCGGTGAACCCTTACGGCCCCGTCATTCTAGCGGCGGCAGCGGTTCAGAGCGGTCACATTCTATGTGGCTGCTCTGAACTGGAGATCTTCGTGGGACACTCGTGGACTGCTACGGAGGGGTAAGGATAAGGTTGTGGTTTATTATTTTATATTTTATTACAGGAGATCGATGGCTTCGGGGAATTAGGTGTCTTGGTGAGTATAGGTGTAGTTTTTTATTTTTTACTTTATTTTAGGTGGCGATCGGCGGGGACAGGTAATGTATGAACTAATTTCTTTTAGGTAACCACTGGCCACCAATGAAATGTATTTAACATTTATTGGGGACACAGTAGGGCAATTTAAATAGCAGGATCAGGCTGATGGGAACTACTGCTCCCATCGAGCTGATCCTGCTGGCAGGAGTGGACGGGGGACAGACATAGGCCGATGGGAGTAGTAGTGTCACATCGGCCTATGTCTGCCTGCACGCACACACCCCGCACACACCCGCACACATCGCACAGACACCCGCACACACACCCCGCACACACACCCGCACACACACCCGCACACACACCCGCACACACACACCCCGCACACACACACCCCGCACACACATCCCGCACACACACCCCGCACACACACCCGCACACACCCCGCACAAACATCGCGCACACACCCCGCACACACACCCCGCACACACACTAATCATGACGGGTCTGGGAGGTGAGGCTGACCTGTGCGGCCGTGGGAAAGTTCATGTGAGTTCATGCAGTCAAGCATGAACTCACATGAACCCTCTGAGGGCAACGCGGCGACTTCAAATGAACAGCTGATCGGCATCAGCTGATACCTCAGCTGTTCATTTGAAATAACCGGCGGGAAAGCGCAGCACAGAACGGGAAAGCCGGCGGTGAAGTCTTTTCACTGCCGGCTTCCCCGCCCGGGTCCTTCACTCCCCGCTCCTTGGAGCTGCGCTCCCCGCCCGGTCCTAACTTACGATCGGGATGGGAGGTGGCGAGGGGAGCGGAGGATCGGGGTGGGAGGCTGCGGGGAAGCAGTATGGGGCTGTGTGATTGTTTAAAAGCCGGCGGCTTTATACCGCGCGCCGGCTTTTAAACAATCAGGAGAATTCTACCCCGCTGGGATGGCATTCTGATGACAGGCTGGATCGCGCTGCCATCCAACTTGTCATCCTTCACAGACACTGCAGAGCGCAGGCATTATGGGAACTTCCGATTCCGGTATCCGATATTTTAAAAGTATCGGAATTAAGTATCGGAATTCCGATACCGCGAATATCGGCCGATACCCGATATTACAGTATCGGAATGCTCAACACTAGTTATAATGTTATGTTTATGTTTACCATGTTTTCCTCCCGGTTTCTAGAGACATTTGTTGTCCCTGCGGACTTGCAGTAGGCAGACTCTTTCACTGTATATAGTTTGCATCTCTTTAGGTGCTCCTTATTGGTTTTATGTAAAACCGCGGCTATTTCTACCCCAGACCTCGGAAGAAAAACCTGTCTGGAGTGGCTCTCCTGGAGGTCCGACTCGGGATCTTCATGCCCTGCAGCCACCCCAGGGCCTATGTTGGGGGTTTGGGACAGGTCCCTCGCGCTTCTGAACTGACTCTTCTTCCTTGCACTTTAACCCGTTTGTCTATGCATAATGTCTCTTGATGGTTTTATATTTTTATACTTTTATAATATGTGCAGTTTGTAACGTTAAAGGAGAAGTGCCTCCCATATTGGGAAGATTGTTAAACTGTTATCAAAAAAAAAATATAAAAAGACTGTACCAGGTTTTACTCTCTTTGCAGCCCGCGGATGTGCTGTGTTTCACCAGGGGGGAATGTGGCACCCCTGAGGGTTCGACCGCCACAGAGATGCTGCACCTCTTCAATGGGGTGTGGTATCCCTCCTTCGAGGTAAGATCAGTGCAATGGTCAGGACTCCACCTCTACATCCATCACCACACTTCTCCCACCATTAGGGGGGCTAATAGGCACCAGTGTGATGCCCCTCCCGGGATAATGGGAGACTGGGGAACCAAAAGATAGGGGGAACCATGTAGTGGGTGAGGGTGGAGGATGCACATGTAGGTTACACTTAATATTTCATATTTAATAAACAGCCATCTTGGGCTCATGGTCCTTTGGTTGTGATCTTCATCACTGAACGTGGCTTTCTGTGTGAACCTGCAGATGATGGAGACACGGTCCTCGTACTCTGGCCTTGAGTCGAGGAGCGGGTTTGAGTTAACGGCTGTCTCATGCCGGTCAAGGTCCCTGCCCAAGAAGGCCTGGAGCTTAGTAGTTTAGCTCCATCGCAAAAAGATCCCAGGGGGATGCAGACGGAGCGGTATACGCCACCTGTCCTCGCTATTCTGATCTAGTCAGAGGGATTCCGGCTGCAAGAGGGGTACCGGCCCCCGTCACCTGACTTTGCCACTCTACGTCTTAGTCAGGGAAGCCCGGCAGGCACAGAGGATCCCACCGGGTAACGGAAGGAGCGGAGCCGCCACCCGTACCCTTTTTCTGAGCGTAGTCCAGAGGGAGACCCGGCCTATCTACACACATAGACAGGAGAGGACTCAGTCTGAAGTCTAGGAACACTCTGGTGCGGGGTCCTGATTAAGCACTTGAATTACTCGGAGGTTGTCGGACCCCCGTTTCTGGTGACCGCAGAACTCCGTGAGGAGCAGGGAGAAGCCTTGCAGCTGCACGCTCTACCGTAAATAAAAGAAACTCTGGAAGTCGACCCCTATGGCCTCTGGACTCTTTATTTCTTCACGGCACCGCACAGCACCAGACCCCCCTTCACTACGACTCCCTCCATCCTCGTCTCTGCCCTGAGGCCCTGCTCCGCCTGTGGGGAGTAGTATCAACGTCGGCTGCCAAAACATCCCGCCTCAGAGGACTGCAGCAGCGCTGGTGGCCTTCACCAGGTACCACAGGTGGCGTAGTCGATAAGAACCACTCAACCCTGTAAGCCCATTACTTTTATGCGACAGCCCTGGGCACGGAACCTGGTCCAGGCCACGACTGCTCCCCCAACATCTGACCCGGCTCCGAGTTCCCCATCTCCCAGGGAGGGCTGTGAGCGTCACAAAAGCAATCCCTTCGAGACATGGTGTGCCCAATCAGGATGGTCCCTAACTCTTGTATTCACCTTGCTACGTGCCAGCAGGCCTTAGCGAGGAAGCACGAAACACTGCTTGTCTGCACAATTGCAGCCAGGGATATTAGCCTCTGAAATGCTCCGGCATTTCCAAGAAAAGATACTCTAAAGGTCCGTATGGGGACCATAGGCGAAGACCAGACTAGTCCACCTCCGCCCTCAGCCAGCTCTTTCCAGCACTGCTGCAGATGACAGTTTTTTCCCTGTGTACATGCGAGAGAGAAACATGTAATTTACCAGCAGCAGTGCTGGGACATTCCAGTCAGGGGCAGCACTGGACTAGTCTGGTCTTTGGATATGGTCCCCAGATGGACCTTTAAAGGTCCTGCGGATGTAACAGATGTAAGATTTGTCTGAAGGAGGGGAGAGTGAAGCATCTGCTGTTTGGCTGCTGGGCTCACATGGCATAACAAGGTCATACTTGTGACGCTGAGTCACTTTTCACAGCCAGGCCGTGAGACGGGATAGTCAATGAGTCCGAAGTCAAAGTCAGGAGGGTACGTCATAAAAAGAGGGAAGAGGCAAAGGCGTAGTCAGGTAACGTTCCGTAGATCAGAATACCAGGAGGAAACCAGATCAGAGCAGAAGAGGTTATACAGACGGATGGTCAGAACAAGGTCAGGCAACAGAATATCAATAAACAGAGCTCAAGGCACAGAGAACAAACCACACACTAGCTGAATGTACGTCTGGCAGAGATCTGGGGGAAACAGCTCAGTTAAGTAGCCAGGCATTCACCTGGCATAATGAACACCTGAAGATAGCCAGTGCCTCCCGTTCTCAGGTTGGACAGCCGAGCTGTCAATCACAGCACTGACAGCTCCAGCACGCCCCTGTACAAGATTGGACGGCTGAGCTGTCAGTAACTGCATCCCAGACACAGTGAGGGGTGGAACCGTCACAATACGAGTCTCGGGAGAGCCAGTGCCGAGACCGCTGCAACAGTGCTGGCACCGCTGGAACAGGGTCCTCATCTAAGGTGAGTATAGCTGTTATTACTTGGAAGGGAACATAGTGATTGTTGGAGTAGTGGTGGACAACCCTTTAAATGTATAATGTCTCTGAAACGCTCCAGCGTGCAGCCAGGCTGTGATTCATGCTGACCGCAATCAGAGCAGCATGAATAGCCTGACGGGTTGTGTTTATTTGTGAAAAGAACATAAATTTGGTGAGAATTTTGAAAATCTTGCAATTTTCAAACTTTGAATTGTTATGTCCTTAAATCAGAGAGATATGTCACACAGAATAGTTAATAAATATAATTTCCCATATGTCTACTTTACATCAACATAATTTTTTAAACAACATTTTTTTTGTTAGGAAGGGTTAAAAGTTGCCCAGCTATTTCTCATTTTTCCAACAAAATTTACCATAATATCACTCCAACAATACTTTTGTCATATTTGGGCATAAAAGTATTTACATCAACACAATTTATAAAACCATTTTTTTAGGGGCCACATCACATTTTAAGTGATTTTGAGGGGTCTATATGACAGAAAATACTCAAAAGTGACACCATTCTAAAATCTGCACCCCTCAAGGTGCTCAAAACCACATTCAAGAAGTTTATTAACCCTTCAGGTGCTTCACAGGAACTGAAGCAATGTGGAAAGAAAAAATTTACTTTTATCTTTTTTTCACAAAAATTTTACTTTAGGCCCAATTTTTTTTATCTTTACAAGGGTATTAGGAGAAAATGGACCCCAATATTTTTTGTGCAGTTCCTCCTGAGTACAGTGATACCCCATGTGTGGAGGAAAACCACTGTTTGGGCACACGGCAGAGCTCAGAAGGGAAGGAGTATCATTTGACTTTTTGAACGCAAAATTGGCTGAAATCGAGAGCAGACGCCATGTCACATTTGGAGAGCCCTGATGTGCCTAAACAATGGAAACCCCTTGCAAATGACCACATTTTGGAAACTAGACCCCTTGCAGAACTTATCTAGATGTGTGGTGAGCACCTTGAACACCCATGTGCTTCACAGAAGTTTATAATGTTGAACCATGAAAATAAAAAATCTCATTTTTTCCACAAAAAAATATCTTTTAGCCCAAAATATTTTATTTTCGCAATTGTTATGCAATTTCTCCTGAGTACGGTGATACCCTATATGTGGGGGAAAACCACTGTTTTTGCACACGGACTCAGAAGGGAAGGAGCATAATTTGACTTTTTGAACGCAAAATAGTCTGGAATTGGCTGTTGCATTTGGAGAGCCCTAATGTGCCTAAACAGTACAAACCTAGAAACCCCCCCCCACACACAAATGACTCCATTTTAGAAACTAGACTCCTCAAGGAATGTATGTAGCACCCCCAGGTGCTTAACAGAAGTTTATAATGTAGAGCCAAGAAAATAAAAAAAATCACATTTTTCCCACAAAAATTTTCTTTTAGCCTCAATTTTTTTATTTTCACAAGGGTAACAGGAGAAAATTGTCTCCAAAATTTGTTGTGAAATTGCTCCTGAGTGTGTGGAAGAAAACTACTTTTGAGGCTTAGTGCAAAGCTTAGACGGAAAGATGCGCTATATTGGAGTTCAGATTTTGCTGGAATGGTTTGAGGGTGTCATGTCACATTGGCAGAGCCCTTGAGTTGCCTGAACAGCAGAAACCCCCATAAGTGACGTCATTTTACAAACTACACCTATCAATGAACTCATCTAGGCGTACAGTGATCATATTGACACCATATGTGCCTCACATTATACCATTGGGCGTTGAAGAAAGAATAATTACATTTCTTCCACTAAAATGTTGTTTTAGCCCCAAATTTTTAATTTTTTATAAGGGCTAATAGGAAGAAATAGACCTCTCAGTTTGTGGTGCAATTTCTCCTGATTGAACCATACCATACAAGGGCGAAATGCGCGTAGGTGCAGCGAGGCAGACAGCATACATTCTTTTGTCATCCCATACTAGGTAAGGACTATGATGACTGAATCCCTGCAATAAGCTTATTTGCACACTACACTATTTGCACTTTATTAGCTATAGGGAAGCACAGTCACTTTACAAAGACAAGGCATAAATACTCGTAGTTTCTTCTAACCTAATAGTTTGGGGAACATAGTGTTATACTGAGTCTTCTGAGTATCCAATATAAAAAATTTTCATGTTGGAAATAATTTTGTGGCTTTTGCGGGACAAGTTGACATTTTCAGAGATACCATTTTTATTTATATTCATCTTTTTGATCGCGTTTTATTCCTCTTTTTTCCAGCTGGATGATGATAAAGCATAGTTTGCTATGTTTTTTTCTTCTTTTTTTTACGGCATTCACTGTATGGCACCTTTATAAATCAGGTTGTTCAGGACACAGCGATACCAAAAATGTGTACTATTTTTTTTTTATAAAAATGTGTACTATTTTTTTTATATAAAAATGTGTATTTATTAGTGTAATATTTTTTATTATTTAAAAAATATACAGTGCCTACAAGTAGTATTCAACCCCCTGCAGATTTAGCTGGTTTGATAAGATGCAAATAAGTTAGAGCCTTCAAACTGCAAACGAGAGTAGGTTTTATGAACAGAAGCATAAATCTTACAAACCAAAAAGTTATGTTGCTCAGTTGAATTTTATTAAATTTTAAACATAAAAGTGTGGGTCAATTATTATTCAACCCCTATGTTTAATATTTTGTGGAATAACCCTTGTTTGCAATTACAGCTAATAATCGTCTTTTATAAGACCTGATCAGGCCGGCACAGGTCTGTGGAGTTATCTTGGCCCACTCCTCCATGCAGATCTTCTCCAAGTTATCTAGGTTCTTTGGGTGTCTCATGTGGACTTTATTCTTGAGCTCCTTCCACAAGTTTTCAATTGGGTTAAGGTCAGGAGACTGACTAGGCCACTCCAACACCTTGACTTTTTCCCTCTTGAACCAGGCCTTGGTTTTCTTGGCTGTGTGCTTTGGGTCGTTGTCTTGTTGGAAGATTAAATTACGACCCATCTTAAGATCCTTGATGGAGGAGCGGAGGTTCTTGGCCAAAATCTCCAGGTAGGCCGTGCTATCCATCTTCCCATGGATGCGGAGCAGATGGCCAGGCCCCTTGGCAGAGAAACAGCCCCAGAGCATGATGCTGCCACCACCATGCTTGACTGTAGGGATGGTATTCTTGGGGTCGTATGCAGTGCCATCCAGTCTCCAAACGTCATGTGTGTGGTTGGCACCAAAGATCTCGATCTTGGTCTCATCAGACCATAGAACCTTGAACCAGTCTGTCTCAGAGTCCTCCAAGTGATCATGAGCAAACTGTAGACGAGCCTTGACATGACGCTTTGAAAGTAAAGGTACCTTACGGGCTCGTCTGGAACGGAGACCATTGCGGTGGAGTACGTTACTTATGGTATTGACTGAAACCAATGTCCCCACTGCCATGAGATCTTCCCGGAGCTCCTTCCTTGTTGTCTTTGGGTTAGCCTTGACTCTTCGGACAAGCCTGGCCTCGGCACGGGAGGACACTTTCAAAGGCTGTCCAGGCCGTGGAAGGCTAACAGTAGTTCCATAAGCCTTCCACTTACGGATGATGCTCCCAACAGTGGAGACAGGTAGGCCCAACTCCTTGGAAAGGGTTTTGTACCCCTTGCCAGCCTTGTGACCCTCCACGATCTTGTCTCTGATGGCCTTGGAATGCTCCTTTGTCTTTCCCATGTTGACCATGTCTGAGTGCTGTTCACAAGTTTGGGGAGGGTCTTAAATAGTCAGAAAAGGCTGGCAAAAGAGATCTTTAATCCACACATGTGAAGCTCATTATTCTTGGTGCCTGAACTACTTCTTAATACTTTAGGGGGACCAAACAGAATTCTTGTGGTTTGAGGGGTTGAATAATAAATGACACTCTGAATTAACTTTTAACGTTTTAAAAAAAAAAAAAAAAAAAAATTTGCTGCAGTGCATTTCCCACTTCCAGGCTGATCTACAGTACAAATGTCACAATGCCAAGTTAATTCCGCATGTGTCAACCAGCTAAATCTGCAGGGGGTTGAATACTACTTGTAGGCACTGTATATATTTTTTACGTTTTTAAACTTTTTTACTTAGTCCCTCTAGGTGACTTTCACTTTTTTCACAGGTATAAAGCATTGCAATGCACTAGCGTTGCAGTACATTATACCAATACTGAAAGCTTTTTAGACCATGCTTTGAGTTTGGTGTCCCTGGGGTCATCATGACGACCCCGAGTCACCATGGCAGCGGTCAGGCCCCGACGGGCTCCTGTCCCTCTGCCTGCCTCCTGAATGTTGCAATCGCACTTGATTGCAGCATTTTGGGGTTTAACAGTGACGCGCCCCTGGGCCTGTGCTGAGTAGCGTTGCGCACGCGGGGGCCTACCCGGAGCCGGATCTGAGAGGGGCAGTAGTTTCGTGGCGGTGACCCGGTCCGTGCCCAGGGAGTCAAACTGAGCGGCAGTATTTAGCAGTAGATGTTAGAATGTTCGACTACGCCACCCGTTGAATGCGGTCATGAGACCGCCGCTGTAGGGCAGACCGCTGAGGCCGGTGATACGGTTGTGCAGCGGGGATGGTATAACCCCCAACGGGAGGGGTATGGCCTCAGGGCAGCGGACGTGGATGATGAAACACTCGGAGACGGTGCGGTGTAGTTCAGGGTCTTTACTGGTGGCAAAGGTAGACCCTCCCGGAGTACTGGCTAGCGATCGGGGCCTGGTCAGTCCGCGAGCAGATGGGATCTCCCCTGGCCAGGCGGAGTTGTAGGCCTCCCCAACTAATCGTACTCTTCTGGCTACCTTGCTAGAGGCTGGTAAAAGTAGCCCACGTCCCTGAGTGTACCGTGTGGTGCTCACCCGTATGGCCGGTGACTCGGGGCCTTTTGGTAGCTTCCGCTCCACGTCGCGGTGCTGGTCCCTTGCGTGTGACCGTGCCTTCGGGTTTCTTGGCCAGAGGACCTGAAATCCCCTGCCGGGCGGTTTCTGCTGCGGGGTAAGGATTAGTCCCCACAGCCTCGGACTCGGGGTCCGGTAAGAACTCTTCAATCAGGGCGAGCTCTACAGCTTCCAGCCCCTGATCTCTTTTTAGCACTGCTCCCACTGAGCTCCTGATCTTTCGTTTTCCTAAAGCTGCTCCACTCCAGACCAGACTGTGTCTCTGTCTGTGTTCTCTGCTCTTTTTCTCTACTCACTAACCCTGCCTCAGCCCCAGCTTTATATAGGGGAAGTTCTTCCCCTCCCAGGACTGGGCAGGAGGTGTGGCATGCATCGGATGTCTGACCAGGAAACCTCCCACCTGTTCACAGACGTAATATTGCTATTACTGTGGGAACCAGACCCCTGGGGTGCCACAACAGCCAGAGGCAGTGATGACACCACTCCCGGCTGTTTAGTGCAGGAGCCCAGCCACTGGCAGCGCCGAGGTCCTGCTCTAATCGGGCAGGAGGTACTGATATTTCACCATCTCCTGCGCAGTCATGCTGTGATCAGTCAGTCAGATTGACTAACCGATCACAGCGATCTGTGTGCAGAGACCACCAGCATGGTCACTGGCATGTTACTGACAGCTGTCGGCACTGAACTGTCACTTTGTGTTTACACGCAGTGACAGTTCAAAGTCATGAGGGGCATAGCACGGCAAGAAGCGGGAACTCACACCTGCTCATGACATGCTATGCCAGTCATTGAATGCAAAGGGGTTAAAGTTCCCTGAAGCTACATATGATTATACACAGGGCTGCTGACTAATAGCACATGAATACAGTGCTAGTGCTCCCTGGAAACAAGACATACTGAATACCTACCTCAGAGCTTCAGAGTAAAAACCTAAGACCTAGAGAAAGTGTTTTCTTGCATGATAGATTCCTACACACAGAGATTCACCATCGAGAACTTTGTCAAAGGCTGCATCCTTCCCTAACTGCAAGAGGGCAGTATTTGGCAGATAGATACCAATCAGGCATAACATTAATAGAGGTGACGAGTGAAATGAACATTAATTATCTACACTGCGTGCAGAATTATTAGGCAAGTTGTATTTTAGAGGATTATTTTTATTATTGATCAACAACTATGTTCTCAATCAACCCAAAAGACTCATAAATATCCAACCTTAATATTTTTGGAAGTTGGAGTGGTTTTTTTTTAGATTTGGCTATCTTAGGAGGATATCTGTTTGTGCAGGTAACTTTTACTGTGCAGAATTATTAGGCAATTTAATAAAAACCAAATATAATCCCATCTCACTTGTTTATTTTCACCAGGTAAACCAATATCAGTGCACAAAATGTAGAAATAAACATTTCTGACATGCAAAAACAAAAACCAAAAAAATTAGTGATCAATATAGCCACCTTTCTTTATGATGACACTCAACAGCCTTCCATCCATAGATTCTGTCAGTTGCTTGATCTGTTTTCGATAAACATTGCATGCAGCAGCCACCACAGCCTCCCAGACACTGTTCCGAGAGGTGTACTGTTTTCCCTCCCTGTAGATCTCACATTTTATGATGGACCACAGGTTCTCTATGGGGATCAGATCAGTTGAACAAGGGGGCCATGTCATTATTTTTTCTTCTTTTAGACCTTTACTGGCCAGCCACGCTGTGGAGTAGTTGGATGCATGTGATGGAGCATTGTCCTGCATGAAAATCATGTTTTTCTTGAACGATACCGACTTCTTCCTGTACCACTGCTTGAAGAAGTTGTCTTCCAGAAACTGGCAGTAGGTCTGGGAGTTGAGCTTCACTCCACCCTCAACCCGAAAAGGTCCCACAAGTTCATCTTTGATGATACCAGCCCATACCAGTACCCCACCTCCACCTTGCTGGCATCTGAGTCAGAGTGGAGCTCTCTGCCCTTTACTGATCCAGCCTCTGGCCCATCAAGAGTCACTCTCATTTCATTAGTCCATAAAACCTTTGAAAAATCAGTCTTAAGATATTTCTTGGCCCATTCTTGAAGTTTTACCTTATGTTTCTTGTTCATAGGTGGTCGTTTTTCAGCCTTCCTTACCTTGGCCATGTCCCTGAGTATCGCACACCTTGTACTTTTTGATACTCCAGTAACGTTGCAGCTCTGAAATATGGCAAAACTGGTGGCGAATGGCATCTTGGCAGCTTCACGCTTGATTTTCCTCAATTCATGGACAGTTATTTTGCGCCTTTTTTGGCCAACACGCTTCTTGCGATCCTGTTGGCTATTTGCCATGAAACACTTGATTGTTCGGTGATCACGCTTCAAAAGTTTGGAAATTTCAAGACTGCTGCATCCCTCTGCAAGACATCTCACAATTTTGGACTTTTCAGAGCCCGTCAAATCTCTCTTCTGACCCATTTTGTCAAAGGAAAGGAAGTTGCCTAATAATAAATCACACCTTATATAGGGTGTTGATGTCATTAGTCAACACCCCTCCTCATTACAGAGATGCACATCACCAGATTCACTTAATTGGTAGTTGGCTCTCAAGCCTATGCAGCTTGGAGTAGGACAACATGTATAAAAAGTATCATGTCATCAAAATACTCATTTGCCTAATAATTCTGCACACAGTGTAGTGACAGTGGAGGCAGTGAGGGATTATATATATATGGCGCCCCTGAGGGTTCATTCGCCACAGAGGTATTGCATCTCATCCAGAGGTGTGGTATCTCACTCTCAGGTAAGGAAGGAGTATGGCTCAGGACCCTAACACTACATCCACTACACCACATTTCCGGGGGGACAGGGCGATAATGCTCCTACGGGAGAGCACAAGTGTCCCTGATCCCTGGCTGGAGTGGGGAGGAACCACTTAGAGAGGGGGAACTATGTAGTGGATGGGTGGAGGATGTAGATCCTGGGAGCACTGAGTAGGAAGTATAAAAGTAAGGAACCATCTTGGTTCAGAGAGTGAGTTCAGTCAGAAGTGACAGGACCAGAGGCTCTGCAGAGCTCTGCTCCACAAGCGGGCCTAGTCAGGAGGCCTGAGCCTGAAAGAGAAAAGGGGAGCAGGAGAGGCTCCAGGACGAGGAGAGAAGGGACCCTAGGGGTACGGGCCGTGCAGTAAGCCACCCGTACGCCCGCCGCTGCCAGGAGGTAGGGGGGTCAAGCCACAGAAGGGGAACCGGGTCCCCCAGCCAGCAGAGACTATAGGACTCAACTGGGAACCGGAGGCTACAGCACTTCAAGTACGGCAGGCCGTCCACACCAGCCACCAGGAAGGTAGCCGCATAGGGCCAGGGGACGGAACACACGTCGCCCGCCAAGGCCCGAGGACACTGGACAGAGGTGCCGCTAGGTGTGAGGTACAAGGAGAGAGGCCAGAGAGGACACACAGAAGGGGGTCCTGCTAAATGCTCCAGAGATACCTGAGGGTCGACCGAGCCCCTTACTGCATGAGCACAGGACGCCGTGGGCTCTTACACTAGCCCTGTAACTGGAACTGCTTTAACCGTGAGTAAAAGATCGGGGACTGCACCGCAACGACTTTGTGTTATCATTACTGATCCCGGCACTATCACTACCATCATCCATACACGCTGCCCTGAAGCTACACTCTTCCTGTGGGGAGTCACATCACCTTGCTGCACACACCATCAGCTTCAGTTGACTGCTCCGCAGCGGCGGTTCCCCATAACCGCATTCCACAGGTGGCGTAGTCGGACTATATATAACGGACACACATAGACTACTCTGGTTTGACTGCCCTGAGTCACGGACCGGGTCGCTGCCACGGTGACTACAACCCCCAGCATTTACAGGCCCGGCTCCAGGTACCCCCATGGCCCAGGGGGCGCGTCAACTTTGGCGTAGTCGGCAGGATACGTAACCAGCCTGTTATCATCGGGTAATGTGTGCCTAAAAGACTGTGTTTTTTACTGAATGTGGCGTCCACCCCTGAAGAACGGGCGCCATTATGTGCCAGCCAAACAACAACCAAAGGTCACCTCCCATCATGGGCCAGGTCCCAGAATGGCACCAAAAGCGGGGCCCGTCCCAAGCAGCAGTGATTATGTATGTGGATGTGTCCATTGACGTGGGGGGGGCTGCCCTTGGAGGTGACCGACAGCAGACTGCCCTGGAACCGCCCCCGAAAGGGGAGGGGAGGCAAGAAAACTGGGAGACAGGGTGTGGTCTGGACCAGTCCAGGCAGGCCGCACCCGGGAAAGGAGATGGACCGTGACAGCTCCGGAGACCCTGCCAGCGACATGCTGCTGGCAGAAGCGCCTTATACCCTGGAGGAGCTGGTCGCCAAGCTCCCCCGGGAGGATACTGAATTCCTCCGCGCCGGCATGGAAGATTTTGGCCGGAGGATGGCCAGGGCGCAGTGAGACGCCATCGCGGACTGGAAGAGGGAGATGGAGCAAAGGATGGCGGCCCGGCAGCCAGTGACGCTGCCCAGCATCGGCGGTGCCCCAGCCTCCGAGGACCGGGATCGAGGTCAGGAGACCGCGCCTGACGCAGGAGCGGCCGCAGGAGCAGGTAGGAGAAGTTATCCTGAGCCGGACGCTGTAAGCATCGACCTGCCCCTGGGGCCCCTGGTGGAGTCGCAGATCCCGGGCGTCACCAAAGCTGTCCCATTCCCGATTCCAGAGCCAGGCTCTTTAAGCCAGGGTGAGACTGCCATGTGCCCACCATGCATGTACCAAGGCGCGCCAGTTCAAAGTGCCCTCCAGACCCCGGCACCAGCTCCAGACACCAGCAACGCCGGCCCACTCCTAGGTGCTCTGCAGGAGCTGCCCCCTCTGACACCCGAATGGGTGTATGGGCGCTTCCCCTGGGACTGGTCCGCGGAGCTGGAAGACCAGCGGCCTTCACTCCTGCCTGCTCCACAGCCCGCCGCCGCCGCTTCCCAGGTACCGGAGGATGAGGCCCAATTCGAGTGGGATCACTCGGGGGAGGATCTAATGGGGTTCTCCCAGGAGACCAGGGCAGCCGCAGCTCGTCGCAAGGAGTTTTGCTACCAACAACTGATCAAGTTTGAAAAAGAGCGGAAACAGCGGCGTGAGCGGTGGGAGCAACTCGAGGCCAGGAATATGGAGGAGAAGGCCCGGACCTGCCATGACAAGCAAGCGGCTCGTGGTCCCAGAATTACCGGGATCGTTATATTCGTGTTTGCTTGTTGGCACTTTATTGAGAAATGGACACCTGGTTGCAGGCATTACTGTGACCAGTTAACAAAAGTTTTACTTGAAAATGTGTTGATATGAAGAATGTTTACAAAGAAAAATGTTTATTACATACAACAATGTGCTTATACTAGAGAAAAGTCTTATGATGTTTTATATGTGAAGGGAAGTGTTATTAAAAGTGCTCTTATAATGCTATCTAGCAACGATGAAAGAAGTATGCCTCCCATAAAGGGAAGATGTGCTGTTTACAATCTTATATGCGGATGCATCCTAAAAGTTTTTGTATGTCTTTGAATTGAATTGTCTTTTTCTCTGTTCCAGCCCGCGGACGTGCTGTGTTTTACCAGGGGGGGTGTGGCGCCCCTGAAGGTTCAGTCGCCACAGAGGTATTGCATATGTAGCACCCTGAGGATTCGGCTGCTACAGGGGTATTGCACCTCAACCCAGAGGTGTGATATTCCACTCCCGGGTAAGGATGGAGTGTGGATCTGAGCTCGGTAGGCTGCATGCACTACACACATCCCATTTCCGAGGAGCAGACCCACGGTACTCCCACTTAGAAATGTGCAGGTACGACCGAGTCTGTTCCTGGCTGGAGTGGGAGGGGGGTGGTACATCCCAAGTAGTGTAGGGGCAGATAGGGGGAGCAGCCTGGGTAAAGATAGGAGCTCATTGGGTGCTGGTCACCTGAGCTCACACATAGAGGGTGTATATAAGGTGGGCACCATCAAAGAACAGGGTCAGTTGCAGAGAGAAAGTCAGCGAGCAGAGGAGAAGAGAGACCCAGAGTGAGAGAGGAGAAAGAGAGACCCAGAGGGGGAAACAGAAGAGAGGACTCTAAGAACCCAAATTAAATCCCCGGGTGAAGAGTCGGCATCAGGGTACCGGAACCCAAGCTGGTGGGGGCAAAAACACACCCCAGCCAGAGACCGGAGGCCGTGGGCAGCGTCTGCCACGGCCACCCACCACATCCACCACGAAGGCATACCACGTGGAGGGTCAGGGAACCCAAGGCCAAGGGTCTCCCAACAGAAGGCCCGAGGGAGCTGGACCTGGGTGGATCAATAGTGGGGACGGCCAGAGAAAGGACAGAAGGAGAGCTCAGGGTCACGCTCCGGACTTATTTGGGGGTTGGCTGGATCCAGAACCTGGTGGACGCAGCACGGCTCGGGAGGTCACTCGAAGCTGGAGTGACCGGAACATCAGCAGTGAGTAAACATCCTAAACTGCATAACCCGACTCTGTCTCTGATTGCCGTCTACACTGCATCACCACAACCCCCATCCTCTGCACCTGATTCCCCTGAGGCTATACCCCACCCGTTGGGGGTTATACCATCAAAAGCTGCACCTACACCATCAGCCTCAGCGGACCCTGCTGCAGCGGCGGCCATAGTGACCGCAATACAACGGGTGGCGTAGTCGACATTAAGAACTTATTAACATCTGTAGGACTGCCACATACAACTGAGTTTGACACCCTGGGCACGGACCGGGTCACAGCCACTCGGAAGACTACAACTCCCATCTGATCCGGCTCCGGATATTCCCCCTAAAGAATATGGCCCAGGGGGCGCGTCACATATATATACACTGCTCAAAAAAATAAATGGAACACTTAAACAACAGAATATAACTCCAAGTAAATCAAACTTCTGTGAAATCAAACTGTCCACTTAGGAAGCAACACTGATTGACAATCAATTTCACATGCTGTTGTGCAAATGGAATAGACAATAGATGGAAATTATTGGCAATTATCAAGACACCCTCAATAAAGGAGTGGTTCTGCAGGTGGGGACCACAGACCACATCTCAGTACCAATGCTTTCTGGCTGATGTTTTGGTCACTTTTGAATGTTGGTTGTGCTTTCACACTCGTGGTAGCATGAGACGGACTCTACAACCCACAGAAGTTGCTCAGGTAGTGCAGCTCATCCAGGATGGCACATCAATGCGAGCTGTGGCAAGAAGGTTTGCTATGTCTGTCAGCGTAGTGTCTAGAGGCTGGAGGTGCTACCAGGAGACAGCCCATTACACCAGGAGATGTGGAGGGGGCCGTAGGAGAGCAACAACCCAGCAGCAGGACCGCTACCTTCACCTTTGTGCAAGGAGGAATAGGAGAAGCACTGCCAGAGCCCCGCAAAATGACCTCCAGCAGGCCACAAATGTGCATGTGTCTGCACAAACAGTTAGAAACCGACTCCATGAGCATGGTATGAGGGCCCGACGTTCACAAATGGGGGTTGTGCTCACAGCCCAACACCGTGCAGGACACTTGGCATTTGCCACAGAACACCAGGATTGGCAAAGTCGCCACTGGCGCCCTGTGCTCTTCACAGATGAAAGCAGTTTCACACTGAGCACATGTGACAGAGTCTGGAGATGCCGCGGAGAGCGATCTGCTGCCTGCAACATCCTTCAGCATGACCGGTTTGGCAGTGGGCCAGTAATGCTGTTGGGTGGCATTTCTTTGGAGGGCTGCACAGCCCTCCATGTGCTCGCCAAAGGTAGCCTGACTGTCATTAGGTACCGAGATGAGATCCTCAGACCCCTTGTGAGACCATATGCTGGTGCGGTTGGCCCTGGGTTCCTCCTAATGCAGGACAATGCTTGACCTCATGTGGCTGGAGTGTGTCAGGACTCTGGCAGTGCTCCTCCTGTTCCTCCTTGCACAAAGGCAGAGGTAGCGGTCCTGCTGCTGGGTTGCTGCCCTCCTACGGCCCCCTCCACATCTCCTGGTGTACTGGCCTGTCTCCTTGTAGCGCCTCCAGCCTCGTTGACAGACACAGCAAACTTTGTTGCCACAGCTCGCATTGATGTGCCATCGTGGATTAGCTGCACTACCTGAGCAACTTCTGTGGGTTGTAGAGTCCGTCTCATGCTACCACGAGTGTGAAAGCACAACCAACATTCAAAAGTGACCAAAACATCAGCCAGAAAGCATTGGTACTGAGATGTGGTCTGTGGTCCCCACCTGCAGAACCACTCCTTTATTGAGTGTATCTTGATAATTGCCAATAATTTCCATCTATTGTCTATTCCATTTGCACAACAGCATGTGAAATTGATTGTCAATCAGTGTTGCTTCCTAAGTGGACAGTTTGATTTCACAGAAGTCTGATTTATTTGGAGTTATATTCTGTTGTTTAAGTGTTCACTTTATTTTTTTGAGCAGTGCCTACAAGTAGTATTCAACCCCCTGCAGATTTAGCTGGTTTGATAAGATGCAAATAAGTTAGAGCCTTCAAACTGCAAACGAGAGTAGATTTTATGAACAGAAGCATAAATCTTACAAACCAAAAAGTTATGTTGCTCAGTTGAATTTTATTAAATTTTAAACATAAAAGTGTGGGTCAATTATTATACAACCCCTATGTTTAATATTTTGTGGAATAACCCTTGTTTGCAATTACAGCTAATAATCGTCTTTTATAAGACCTGATCAGGCCGGCACAGGTCTGTGGAGTTATCTTGGCCCACTCCTCCATGCAGATCTTCTCCAAGTTATCTAGGTTCTTTGGGTGTCTCAAGTGGACTTTATTCTTGAGCTCCTTCCACAAGTTTTCAATTGGGTTAAGGTCAGGAGACTGACTAGGCCACTCCAACACCTTGACTTTTTCCCTCTTGAACCAGGCCTTGGTTTTCTTGGCTGTGTGCTTTGGGTCGTTGTCTTGTTGGAAGATGAAATTACGACCCATCTTAAGATCCTTGATGGAGGAGCGGAGGTTCTTGGCCAAAATCTCCAGGTAGGCCGTGCTTTCCATCTTCCCATGGATGCGGACCAGATGGCCAGGCCCCTTGACTGAGAAACAGCCCCACAGCATGATGCTGCCACCACCATGCCTGACTGTAGGGATGGTATTCTTGGGGTCGTATGCAGTGCCATCCAGTCTCCAAACGTCACGTGTGTGGTTGGCACCAAAGATCTCGATCTTGGTCTCATCAGACCATAGAACCTTGAACCAGTCTGTCTCAGAGTCCTCCAAGTGATCATGAGCAAACTGTAGACTAGCCTTGACATGACGCTTTGAAAGTAAAGGTACCTTACGGGCTCGTCTGGAACGGAGACCATTACGGTGGAGTACGTTACTTATGGTATTGACTGAAACCAATGTCCCCACTGCCATGAGATCTTCCCGGAGCTCCTTCCTTGTTGTCCTTGGGTTAGCCTTGACTCTTCGGACAAGCCTGGCCTCGCCACGGGAGGACACTTTCAAAGGCTGTCCAGGCCGTGGAAGGCTAACAGTAGTTCCATAAGCCTTCCACTTACGGATGATGCTCCCAACAGTGGAGACAGGTAGGCCCAACTCCTTGGAAAGGGTTTTGTACCTCTTGCCAGCCTTGTGACCCTCCACGATCTTGTCTCTGATGGCCTTGGAATGCTCCTTTGTCTTTCCCATGTTGACCATGTCTGAGTGCTGTTCTCAAGTTTGGGGAGGATCTTAAATAGTCAGAAAAGGCTGGCAAAAGAGATCTTTAATCCACACATGTGAAGCTCATTATTCTTGGTGCCTGAACTACTTCTTAATACTTTAGGGGGACCAAACAGAATTCTTGTGGTTTGAGGGGTTGAATAATAAATGACACTCTGAATTAACTTTTAACGTTTAAAAAAAATAAATAAAAAAATAAAAAATTTGCTGCAGTGCATTTCCCACTTCCAGGCTGATCTACAGTACAAATGTCACAATGCCAAGTTAATTCTGCATGTGTCAACCAGCTAAATCTGCAGGGGGTTGAATACTACTTGTAGGCACTGTATATATATATATATATATATATATATATATATATATATATATATATGTATATATATAGTTGCAAGTTACAGCCAGTTCATGTAAATATTTTGAGCACTGAAAAAATGAGCAAGCACAAGCATCTGTGCAACTATGGCTAAAGCCAAATTGTGATGGCCAGAAGACTGGGTACCAGTATCTCCAAAATGAAAGTCTTACCTTGTTATCGGTATATGGCAGGTCTTCTGGGGTGTTACCAGTATATTTTAGGTTTTCTGAGGTGTTGCTAGTATATAGCAGCTCTTCTGGGGATGTCCCAGAATATGAAAGGTTTTATGGGATGTTCACAGTATACAGAGGGTCTCATGAGAGATTCCGGGTATACAGCAGGTCTTGTGGGGTGTTCCCTGTATACGGAAGGTCTTGTGGGAAGTTCTCCATATACGGCAGGTCTTGTTGGGTGTTCTTGGTATATGGCAGGTTTTGTGGTGTGTTCACTCACCACTTACAGCAGGTCTAGTGGGGTGTTCTTGGTATAATGCAGAT
The DNA here is from genome assembly GCF_046119375.1 of Phyllobates terribilis. Lineage (NCBI taxonomy): Eukaryota > Metazoa > Chordata > Amphibia > Anura > Dendrobatidae > Phyllobates > Phyllobates terribilis. Next base: position 80,603,199 of record NW_027362765.1, read on the forward strand.
CTTGTGGGATATTTCTGGTATACGGCAGGTCTTGTGGGGTGTTCCCAGTATATGGAAGGTCTTGTGGGGAGTTCTCCATATACCACAGGTCTTGTGGGGTGTTCTTGGTAAATGGCAGATCTTTTGGGATATTTCCGGTATACGGCAAGTCTTCTCTGTATACGGTATGTCTTGCGTAGTGTTTCTGTGTCTCCCCAGGCCTGGATGCCACAAATATTAAAGGCTGTGTCTGAGAGCAGGAGGGAGGTTCCCTAGTCAGGGACCATTAGCATGCAGCACCTCCTGTCCCAGGCCAGTAGGGGGAGCAGGCTGCCCCTATAAAAGCTGGAACTGACGGCAGGGTTAGAGAGACCAGGACCCACTTCTGAAGCATCCAGAAGGGTTCCCAGAGGAAAGGGACAGGTCAGCAGCAGCTGAGGATTCCGGGAGGCAGAGGAGGAACAGCAAGCCAGGGACAGAGGCGACGAGAGCCGGTCCTGGCTGAGAGAGAAATACACAACCGGATACTGGGGTCCGAGGCTGTCAGGGTTGCAAGCCCGGCAGCAGATAACCGACCTGCGAGGGATTTTAGGTCCCTTGGCCTGAGAAGCCTGGAGGTTCCGCCACACAGAGGGACCGGTACAGCACGGAGAAGCAACAGGTACCTAAGGCCCGAGTCGCAAGCCATACAGGCATTGTACACGGCCAGCTCAGGGACGTGGGCTATCACACCACGAAAAGGGGGATAGTCAGCAAGGGCAGAGAGAGAACGGTAGGCCTACCCACTCACCCTGGCCAGTGGGGCTCGCCCGAATGCTCTCAGACACCCAGGCCCATTCCTACCCTGTACTCCTGTTGGGTCATTAGTACTAACTACAATAAAGACCCTGGACTGTTTGAAGCAGACTCTGAACCCTTATTATTGCGGCCTGCACCATCACCCCCAGCATCCTATTACACTGCCCTGAGGCTACACTCTTCCCGTGGGGAGTTATCCTATCCCTGTGCTGCATACCAACATCAGCCTCAGCGGTCTGCCTTGCAGCGGCGGTCATCCCTGACCGCAATCCACAGGTGGCGTAGTCGGACATTCAAAACCTTACAAATAGACTGCCACAGCATTTGGTCTGACCACCCTGAGCCACGGGATCGGGTTGCCACTACTACCCCCAACATTGCACCGAAGCCCGGTTCCGGGGGGCGAGTCAGCTTTGGCGTAGTCGGCAGGATTGTGACCAACCCGCCACAAACGGGTATTGCGTGCCTGAAAAAGACTGTACACATACCTTAAAAAGAGATTTCCCACCATCTTCAGTCGTTTCCCGCCATCTTCAGCCGTTTTCCCGCCATCGGACGCCATCTTCGGGATGCCGCATGGGAAGAAGAGGGGCGTGGACGTCCAAACCGCACGAGACCTGAAGCCCCGCCCTACGCACCGACGCTGCGCAAGGTCCTGGAAGGAGCGAGAGCGACGCTGACGTCACCAGGACGCGACGCAAGGTCCTCGCCCGGAGCAGCACCAGCGGAGCCGCGGCCTACGGAAGAGGATCAACGGAAGGTAGGCCACGCTTAACTAGGGGGCAGGAAGATGACGGACGCGGAGGGAGCTTCTACCACCAGCGTGGCTGCAGCAGCGGTGATGCCGTTCTCCATGCCCTACATCCCCGGAGCAGCCTGGCTGCCCCAATACTCAGGGGAATCCCATACGTTAACTGACTTTAAGGAAATACTGCACAGTTTATTCAAAGTTTATCCCCTGACAGAAGAACAGAAAGTGAGCATTCTGACGGGGCAGCTAACCGGTGCAGCCCAGCGGGAAGTGAAATAATGGGCAGATGAGGAGAAAAGGACTGTAAAGGACATTCTGACCCGGCTGCGGAGTACCTTTGATACCCGTACCTCAGCAGAAATCAAAATGCGGTTCTATGGCTGTAAGCAGCGAGCCCAAGATAGTATCAGAGACTATGCCTTGAACCTGCAAGAAGCTCTGGGAGCAATTAAACAAGCTGACCCTGGCAGCGTGCAGGACACCAATAAACTGTTGACTGACCAGTTCATAGAAGGTCTGCTGTCCAGCGCCCACAGAACCCAGCTGCGCCTCATCGCCCTACAGAACCCCGATCTGACTATTGCGCAGTTCAAGGATAGGGCCATCCGGGTGCTCCGAGAACCCGCACCGAGTCGCGCTGTAGTTCCCCGGCGCCCTGCCATCAATTACCACCAGGAGGCAGCGCCCTACCCCCAGACCTTGTGGGGGCTGATGCACAGGCCCTAAATCCATCCCAGCCCGCAAACCTGCACCGTCAGGTCCAAGAACTAACAAAGAGTGTGGCTGCATTGACCAGGACCGTACAGTCGTTGCAGGTGGAACCGTCAAGACCAATCAAGCTGGCTTCCAGTCCGGAGGATGTCCCGTGGCGTCGACAGAGGAGGATCCCGTTGTTCAGAGGGAGGCCCGCCGACCGTTACACTGAGGATGGACAGCCGATTTGCCGCCGTTGCAGTCAGCCAGGACACATAGCAAGGTACTGTACTTTAAATGGGTCTGACCTGGGGCAGAGGGCCAACCCCCAGGCATAAGGTCATCAGGCCCATCTAATTGGCATGATAAGTACGTGGGGGGACGCCCGGTCTTACCCGTAGTGCGGGACAGTATCCCCATGAGTGCACTGCTGGACACCGGGTCCCAAGTGACTACCATCACCTACGTACTTTTCAAGCGGTACTGGAGTGACGCGGATATAACCCGTTATCCAGACGATGACTTAAGCATCATCGCCAGCAATGGCCAACCTGTGCCGCAGGTGGGGTTCAGAGAGATGACCATCAAGATTGGTAAGGTGGAACTGCCGGCACAGGGAGTGATCATTGTGGACATTGACCGTCGTGAAAGTCACCCTAAAATAACCTTGGGTACTAATGTGATTGAAAACTGTCTTTCAGAAGTAATTGTGATTTTGCAGCAGGTGGCGATGAATGCGAGCTCCAGCCAACAGAGGGTCCTCCAGAAAGAGATAAGAGCCCTGATGAGACGGCAACAGGTAGAACTGTCTGGTGGTGAGATCGGTAGCGTGAGGATGAGCGACCCGTTCCCCATTGCCGTGCCTCCCAAAAGTGAAATGATGATCTGGTGTCGGACTGCAATCGGGTTAAGAGGGACAGACTACCAAGCCATGGTAGAACCCGTGTACTCAGACAGCAGGCCCACCATTTTGACAGCCAGGGGGGTGGTTGATGTCCGCTCTAATGCACACGCCCGGACTGACTGGCGTGTGCTTGTTTAGTGGTTCCACTGTGCCATGAACCGGAGAGTGTCTGAAGGGGCGTAACTAAGTATCTGCCCGATCCGACCAAGGTCGCACGACGGCATACGACGCCAGTGCACCAGGGAGGAACCGAGCAGAGGGATCAGGGTCTACTCCAGGTCAGACTCCGGACACGGCTGTTGACCCACACCGGGGAATACAGGAACAGGCAAACTAGAGCGCAGGCTGGGTAGAGTCCAGTACAGACTGGGAGACAAATTCGGAGCCGCAGATGCGGTAAACAAACAGAGTAAAGCGAAACCGCAGGTGCGGTAGTCAAGGCCGAGCAGAGCAGAACCGCAGACGCGGTAGACAAGGCAGAGCAGAGCAGAACCGCAGACGCGGTAGACAAGGCTGAGCAGAGCAAAACCGCAGACGCGGTGTACAAGATTGAGCAGAGCAAAACCGCATACGCGGTAGACAAAGCTGAGCAAAGCGAAACCGCAGACGCGGTGGACAGGGCTGAGCAAAGTGAAACCGCAGACGCGGTGGACAGGGCTGAGCAAAGTGAAACCGCAGACGCGGTGGACAGGGCTGAGCAAGCAAGAACCGCCGAAGCGGCAAGCAAGGCAGAGTGGAGGGGACAGGGCTCAGTACACATGGAACAGACAGGAAGGGAAAGGCAGAACCAGATACCCACAGGGTACTTGCAGAGAAGTAGCGAGTGGACCACAAACTCACAAACGGAAGTACAGTGACAACGAGCAGGAGTTAGGTACGAGATCAGACTCTGCAGAAAAAGGGAAGGTACGGACATAGAGAAAAACAAAACAGGCTAGGAGAGTATTCAGACAAGAACAGACACAGCAGCAAGATACAGTAGCGGGCCTAGGTATGCGGCCCCTAGAAGGCGGAACGAACAGGCAGGAGCGTGTTCACACAGGCCTGGAAATACAGCCTCCAGGATAGGCAGAAGACAACAGGCTAGAAGATAATACAGACAGGACACAGTTCAGACACGGGAACTGATACCGAAGGCAGGAAACATAAACGGGACCTGGCATATCAGTGACCAGAGGCCAACTGATAGAACACAAAGCTCAGGCATGGATTAATTGGAGCAGGTGGTTTAAATACCAGGTGACAGACAGCAATAGGCTGAGGACGCACAAGGGGTGTGCCTGCAGCAGGTACAAAAAGCAGGAAGTGATCGGGCGCCGCCCTTAAGCAGCGGAAACAGAAGCAAACAGACAGCATGGAGGGAAGCCAGAGAGACATTCTGGATTGGAGATCAAGTGCGCGCTCTTGCACAGTGGGAGATGGACCACTATGCAAGGACGCCGCCAGGTATGTTACAGTACCCCCCCCTTACGCCCCCTCTTCTTCAGGCCTGCCAGAATCTTCCGCAGGGAATTCGAGGGCCAGTCCTTCACTTCGAGGAGATCACTTCCACTGTCCACAGGAAAAACTGGTCTCATCTGGTTAGCTAGGATGCTACCTCCTATCCAGCCATCCTCAGCAACAGACGAAACGGGTGGAGTACCAGGAACAGCACACAAGGAAGTCTCTCTCCACATATTTTCAGGTGGCACCCCAGAGGGTACAGAAGACAACTGTAAGTCCTCCGCCGGGTTGGAGGGGGGCAGAGACTCGGGGGTAACCTCCGCTTCGGAGTACACTTGTTCAGACTCACTGGATGAAGCAGGCGAGGTATCAGGTACCGAGTATAGGAGAGTCTCTGTCCATTCGCTATCAAGTAGCACCCCGAAGGGTTCAGGAGACACCTGGAGGTCCTCTGCCGTATCAGAGGAGTGCAGAGACTCGGGGGTAACCTCTGCTTCAGAAAACTCTAGGTCGGACTCACTGAACGAAGCAGACGAGGCATCGGGTGCCGAGTATAGGAAAGTCTCTGTCCATTCACCACCAGGTAGCACCCCGAAGGGTTCTGGAGACAACTGGAGGTCCTCCGCCTGGTCGGAGGGGTGTAGAGACTCGGGAATAACCTCTGCTTCGGAGTACACTAGGTTAGATTCACTAGGCGAAGCGAGCGAGGTATCAGATCCAGGATATAGGAAAGTCTCTGTCCATTCACCACCAGGTGGCACCCCGAAGGGTTCTGAAGACAGCTGGAGGTCCTCCGCCTGGTTGGAGGGGTGTAGAGACTCGGGAGTAACCTCTGCTTCGGAGTACACTAGGTTGGACTCACTGGACGAAGCGAGCGAGGTATCAGGTACAGAGTATAGGAGAGTCTCTGTCCTTTCGCTACCAGGTAGCACCCCGAAGTGCTCAGGAGACAACTGGAGGTCCTCCGCCAGGTCGGAGGGGTGAAGAGACTCATGGGTAACCTCTGCTTCGGAGTACACTAGGTCGGACTCACTGGAAGAAGCGGGCGAGGTATGAGGTACCGAGTATAGGAGAGTCTCTGTCCATTCGCTATCAGGTAGCACCCCGAAGGGTTCAGGAGACAACTGGAGGTCCTCCGCCAGGTCGGAGGGGTGTAGAGACACGGGGATAACCTCTGCTTTGGAGTACACAAGGTCGGACTCACTAGAAGAAGCGGGTGAGGTATCAGGTACCGAGTATAGGAGAGTCTCTGTCCATTCGCTATCAGGTAGCACCCCGAAGGGTTCAGGAGACAACTGGAGATCCTCCGTCTGGTCGGAGGGGTGTAGAGACTCGGGGATAACCTCTGCTTCGGAGTACACTAGGTCGGACTCACTGGACGAAGCGGGCGATTTATCGGGTACCGGGTGTAGGGAAGTCTCTCTCCATTTGTCATCAGGTGGTATCCCGGAGGATTCTAGGTGGGCAGAAGTCTCTTCGGGCAGGAGAACAGGTGCGCTACCCACGCATATTACCCATAGGGGCTGCTCCGGGAAACAGGGAAATGAAGCTTCAGCAGGGAATTCAAGGTTGGGATCAGGAGGTCTTTGGGAGGACAGACCCAGGCGTGACGGCTTGCCTCTACGCCTAGCACGTCTGGACTGCCTCTTGAGGTTGGGAGAAGTATTCCGAAGAGCGTAGTCATCCTGTGTGGATTCTGGATGGGCAGTAGTCTCTTCGGGCAGGAGGACTAGTGCGCTACCCACACACATTACCCATCGGGGCTGCTCTGAGATATTGGGAAGTGAAGCTTCAGCAGGAGCCTCCGGGTTAGGATCATCGAAGACCATTAGAAAGGCCACCAGGAAGGCCATTATGTCCAGGACGATAGGATCCTATGCGTCCCATAGGGGGGTGATCCATTTCAAGGCATCACCCGCTAGGTAAGACATCATGAATCCCACCTTAGCCCGATCGGTGGGAAAACAAAGAGGGTAGAACTTGAAGTGTAGCATGCATTGCTCCACAAATGCACGACTCTGTCTTGGATCCCCATAGTACCGTGGCGGATCCGCAGGAACGAGTGCAGAAAGATCCATCTGGACGGGTGCGTAATTCGCCGGAACTCAGCTAAAGAAAAAAAAATATATACATATATATATTTTTTTTAAAATTTATTTTTAATGCACGTATTCGCTGGAAAACATCTCAGAGAGCGAAGGCCGTGGGGCTCAACGGGAACCATGGCCTGAGCATGCTGTAATGCACACGCCCGGACTGACTGGCGTGTGCGTGTTAAGTGGTTCCACTGTGCCATGAACCGGAGAGTGTCTGGAGGGGCGTAACTAAGTATCTGCCCGATACTTAGTCGCACGACGGCATACGACGCCAGTGCACCAGGGAGGAACCGAGCAGAGGGACCAGGGTCTACTCCAGGTCAGACTCCGGACACGGCTGTTGACCCACACCGGGGAATACAGGAACAGGCAGACTAGAGCGCAGGCTGGGTAGAGTCCAGTACAGACTGGGAGACAAATTCGGAGCCGCAGATGCGGTAAACAAACAGAGTAAAGCGAAACCGCAGGTGCGGTAGTCAAGGCCGAGCTAAGCGAAACCGCAGACGCGGTGGACAGGGCAGAGCAAAGCGAAACCGCAGACGCGGTGGACAGGGCTGAGCAAAGCGAAACCGCAGACGCGTGGACAGGGCTGAGCAAAGCAAAACCGCAGACGCGTGGACAGGGCTGAGCAAAGCGAAACCGCAGACGCGGTGGACAGGGCTGAGCAAAGCGAAACCGCAGACGCGTGGACAGGGCTGAGCAAAGCGAAACCGCAGACGCGTGGACAGGGCTGAGCAAAGCGAAACCGCAGACGCGGTGGACAGGGCAGAGCAAAGCGAAACCGCAGACGCGTGGACAGGGCTGAGCAAAGCGAAACCGCAGACGCGGTGGACAGGGCTGAGCGAAGCGAAACCGCAGACGCGGTGGACAGGGCTGAGCGAAGCGAAACCGCAGACGCGGTGGACAGGGCTGAGCAAAGCGAAACCGCAGACGCGGTGGACAGGGCTGAGCAAAGCGAAACCGCAGATGCGGTGGACAGGGCTGAGCGAAGCGAAACCGCAGACGCGGTGGACAGGGCTGAGCGAAGCGAAACCGCAGACGCGGTGGACAGGGCTGAGCGAAGCGAAACCGCAGACGCGGTGGACAGGGCTGAGCGAAGCGAAACCGCAGACGCGGTGGACAGGGCTGAGCAAAGCGAAACCGCAGATGCGGTGGACAGGGCTGAGCGAAGCGAAACCGCAGACGCGGTGGACAGGGCTGAGCAAAGCGAAACCGCAGACGCGTGGACAGGGCTGAGCAAAGCGAAACCGCAGACGCGGTGGACAGGGCTGAGCGAAGCGAAACTGCAGACACGGTGGACAGGGCAGAGCAAAGCGAAACCGTAGACGCCGTGGACAGGGCTGAGCAAAGCGAAACCGCAGACGGGTGGACAGGGCTGAGCAAAGCGAAACCACAGACGCGGTGGACAGGGCTGAGCGAAGTGAAACCGCAGATGAGGCGGACAGGGCAGAGCAAAGCGAAACCGCAGACGCGGTGGACAGGGCTGAGCAAAGCGAAACCGCAGACGCGGTGGACAGGGCTGAGCAAAGCGAAACCGCAGACGCGGTGGACAAGGCTGAGCAAAGCTAAACCGCAGACGCGGTGGACAGGGCTGAGCAAAGCGAAACCGCAGACGCGGTGGACAGGGCTAAGCAGAGCGAAACCGCAGACGCGGTGGACAGGGCTGAGCAAAGCGAAACCGCAGACGCGGTGGACAGGGCTGAGCAAAGCGAAACCGCAGACGCGGTGGACAGGACTGAGCAAAGCGAAACCGCAGACGCGGTGGACAGGGCTGAGCAAAGCGAAACCGCAGACGCGGTGGACAGGACTGAGCAAAGCGAAACCGCAGACGCGGTGGACAAGGCTGAGCAAAGCTAAACCGCAGACGCGGTGGACAGGGCTGAGCAAAGTGAAACCACAGACGCGGTGGACAGGGCTGAGCAAAGCGAAACCGCAGACGCGGTGGACAGGGCTGAGCAAGCAAGAACCGCCGAAGCGGCAAGCAAGGCAGAGCGGAGGGGACAGGGCTCAGTACACACGGAACAGACAGGAAGGGAAAGGCAGAACCAGATACCCACAGGGTACTTGCAGAGAAGTAGTGAGTGGACCACAAACTCACAAACGGAAGTACAGTGACAACGAGCAGGAGTTAGGTACGAGATCAGACTCTGCAGAAAAAGGGAAGGTACGGACATAGAGAAAAACAAAACAGGCTAGGAGAGTATTCAGACAAGAACAGACACAGCAGCAAGATACAGGAGCGGGTCTAGGTATGCGGCCCCTAGAAGGCGAAACGAACAGGCAGGAGCGTGTTCACACAGGCCTGGAAATACAGCCTCCAGGATAGGCAGAAGACAACAGACTAGAAGATAATACAGACAGGACACAGTTCAGACACGGGAACTGATACCGAAGGCAGGAAACATAAACGGGACCTGGCATATCAGTGACCAGAGGCCAACTGACAGAACACAAAGCTCAGGCATGGGTTAATTGGAGCAGCTGGTTTAAATACCAGGTGACAGACAGCAATAGGCTGAGCACGCACAAGGGGTGTGCCTGCAGCAGGTACAAAAAGCAGGAAGTGATCGGGCGCCGCCCTTAATCAGCAGAAACAGAAGCAAACAGACAGCATGGAGGGAAGCCAGAGAGACATTCTGGATTGGAGATCAAGTGCGCGCTCTTGCACAGTGGGAGATGGACCACTATGCAAGGATGCCGCCAGGTATGTTACATCCGCCATGGAAGGGTGCCCGTCCGGATCTTAAACATCGGGGAAAAGGAAGTACACTTGCCCCGGTACGCTACACTAGCCAAACTGTTTGCCGTCGAACACAATGCTATCAGGGTCGTGGAACCCTTGCCTCCATCTTCCCCGGTGGAGGGTAATGGCTCCCAGAAACACAAGGAGGACTGATGCCAGAAACTCCATGTGGGTGCTGACTCCACTCCCCTGCACCAAAAACAAGGAGTCTACCGGGTGGTTCAGGAGTACGAGAGAATTTTTAGTAAGCACCCGCTAGACTTCGGCCGAGTAAAGGGAGTAGAACACCACATCCCCACGGGGAGCCACCCACCAATAAAAGAGAGACACAGACCTGTACCCCCCGCACATTATCAGAATGCAAAGGGCATGCTGAGAGAAATGAAAGAAGCTGGGGTCATTAGAGATAGCTGTAGCCCCTGGGCAGCCCCCTTGGTTCTGGTAAAAAAGAAATACGGTACCATGAGAATGTGCATGCACTATAGACAAATCAATCGTATCACCCATAAAGACGCGTACCCGTTACCTAGGATAGAGGAGTCTTTAGCAGCTCTAAAATCAGCTAATTTCTTCTCTACTTTGGACCTTACTAGCGGGTACTGACAGGTTCCTGTGGCAGAGGCTGACAAGGAGAAGACCGCCTTCACCACCCCGATGGGATTGAGCGAATTCAACTGTATGCCCTTCGGGCTCTGCAACGCACCAGGGACCTTCCAGAGGCTGATGGAATGCTGTCTAGGGCACCGAAACTTCGAGACAGTCCTACTTTACCTGGACGACGTGATCGTCTATTCGAAGACCTACGAGGACCATCTAAAACACCTGGCAGAGGTGTTCGAAGCCCTGGCCGTCTATGGCCTGAAGGTGAAACCTTCAAAGTGTCATCTGTTGAAACCGAAGGTCCAGTACCTAGGACACGTGGTGAGTGCAGAAGGAGTAGCCCCCGACCCCGACAAGGTTACAGCCATCAAGAGCTGGCCAAGCCCCTCAAACATCAAAGAAGTGAGGCAGTTCCTCGGGATGATAGGCTACTACCGAAGGTTCATTCCCGGGTTCACAAAAATGGCAGCTCCAATGCAGGACCTCCTGATAGGTCAATCCAAGACCAGAAGTCAAAAGCCACCCCTCAAGTGGGACAAGCCGGAAGAGGAGTCCTTCCGCCAGTTGAAGATGGCCCTCACGGGGGATGAGATCCTGGCCTACCCCGATTATGGCTAGCCTTTTATCCTCCACACAGACGCCAGCAATGTGGGGCTGGGAGCCGTACTGTTACAAAACCAACAGGGCAGAGAAAGGGTGATCGCGTACGCCAGCCGGAAGCTGAGGCCCACCGAGAGAAACCCGGAGAATTACAGCTCCTTCAAGCTAGAATTCTTGGCAGTGGTGTGGGCCGTCACAGAACGGTTTAAGCATTACCTGGCCTCCGCAAAGTTCACTGTGTACACGGACAACAACCCGCTGACACACCTGGACAATGCAAGACTAGGTGCCCTAGAACAGCGGTAGATGGCCCGGCTATCCAATTATGACTTCACAATCAAGTACCGGGCAGGCAGGACCAACGCCAACGCAGATGCCCTATCAAGAATGCCCCACCTACCTGAAGGAGAAGAAGACTCGGAAGAGCTGGAGGAAGTAGAGCTCCCTGCGTTCCACCGGTATGGGGCCACTCAGTATTCACACTGGGTAAGAGGCAAAGACCTAACCACCGTCATGTTCAACCCCTTACCCCACCACGGCTGGGCTGAAACGCAAGATAGTGACCCTGCAATACGCCTGGTGAAAGACCTGTTGACCCAGGCAGACGCTAGCCCTGGCCCGGACGCTCCAGAGGAAGCCAAGCAGATATGGAAGGAGAAAAGCAGGCTATTCCTCTACGAGGGTAAGCTGTGCAGAAGGCTTGTCAACCACCGGACGCACGAGCTGACCTGGCAGATAGTGGTCCCAAGGCGAGATGCAGCGATGGTCCTGGAGGCCTACCATGACAGAGCGGGACACTTCGGGTGGAAGAAACTGGAGTTCCTACTGAGAGAGCGGTTCTACTGGATCAGTATGAGAGGGGCCATAGAGAAGTGGAGCAGGGACTGCGGCCCATGCCACCTCAGAAGGAAGGACCGTACCAGCCAGAAGACACCCTTGCGGCCCATCATCACCAGGCAGCCTCTTGAGCTAGTAGCTCTGGACCATGTGAAGTTGGCTCCAAGCCGGTCCGGCTACGTCTATGCCCTCACGATTGTGGACCATTACTCCCGGTTCCTGGTGGTGGTTCCTGTTAAAGACCTGACAGCCCAAACAGCGGCCAGAGCCTTCCAGCAACACTTCTACCGTCCACACGGGTATCCGGAACAGGTCTTGACAGATCAAGGTCCAGCGTTTGAAGCGGAAGTCTTCCAGGAGTTCTGCAACCTCTACGGCTGTAGGAAGATCCGGACAACGCCTTTCCACCCGCAAACCAACGGGCTGTGTGAGAAAATGAACAATACCTTAATTGATCTCCTCAAGACGTTGCCCCTGGAAGAACGCAGCCTGTGGCCGGAGAAGCTGCCAGACCTGATTGACTTGTACAACCATATCCCGGTGAATGCTACAAATTGCACCCCGGCTTACCTGATGCGCGCAAGACCAGGTAAGCTGCCGATAGACCTGGAGATGGGAGTCCTGACACCCGAGGACACCTCCCCAGACGCGGACTGGGATACGGAACGGCGGCTACAGTACAAGAAGGTACAGGAGAGTGTGGAGAGGAGTCTGGCTCAAGCGACAGAACAGCAAGAGAGGCTCTTCAACCAACACGCCCCTGCTCGTCCCCTGGAACCTGGAGAGCAGGTCCTGAAGCGGAAGAGAAGGTTTCACAAGCTGGACGACCAGTGGGAGAGAGACCCGTACACAGTACTGCAATCCGACCACAACAACCCGAAGGTATGTGTGATTACCAAGGATGGAGGAGAAACCACTAGCACCGTCTCCAGAGACCAACTAAAACAGTGCCCCGAGCAACTACGGAGTCCAAGTGAAGATCAAGATGACCTTGAACCCGCAGAGGACAAGGAAGAAATGATCAGCACAGTTCTCGGGGAGTTCCCCCAGACCTGGACTCGGATAAATGACGCGATAGTGGTACCCGTCCTACACTTCCTTCAGCCTACCCAGCAAGAGCCTACAGGAGAGCAGGAAGAACAAGAAGAACAAGCAGCCCCAGAGGCAGAAGAACCCATGCCAGCAGCCCAGGAGAGTCAACCCTCTGCTGACAGTGAGCCTGCCATGCCTGCGGTAAGCCAAAGAACCCACAGACAGCTGCCTGCCCTGCCTGTAAACCCAGCTCTTAGCTGTACCCTTAATACTAGTGGGGAAACCCAGGTTAGACCACCACCAGACAGTGGGCTACGGAGGTCAACCCGGAGCACAAGGGGTCAAATACCAGCTCGCTGGAAGATCTAAATGCACAGTGTATATACTTAATGTTTTATGTTTGTACCCTGGTTATTAATACTGTTTTCCCAGTTTTTCTAGATATATGGACTAACAGGTTATGAACTTTGAGTAACCGGGACTTCCTTGTAAATATGTTCGGAGCCTAACCAAAGGAATGAAGAAAGACTGTCGAGGACTCGGGGCAAGGACAGACCCCCACCTGGTTAAGGCTCCCGTTGTGTTGGTGAAATGGACACCCGGTCACGGATCATACTGTGACCCTCTTCTTTTGTTAGTGATATGGACACCCGGTCACAGACCATACTGTGACCTAAAGAACTCAATATGTGGTGTTGTTTGTTATTTCTTTCCCTGTTGTGTTTATGGTCATGCATTTATACCCTGTATTTGTGTTTCTTGCTTAGTCCCGGAGTACTAAAATTTACTAGGGGGGAATGTGTCACACCAGGCCTGGATGCCACAAATATTAAAGGCTGTGTCTGAGAGCAGGAGGGAGGTTCCCTGGTCAGGGACCATTAGCATGCAGCACCTCCTGTCCCAGGCCAGTAGGGGGAGCAGGCTGCCCCTATAAAAGCTGGAACTGAGGGCAGGGTTAGAGAGACCAGGACCCACTTCTGAAGCATCCAGAAGGGTTCCCAGAGGAAAGGAACAGGTCAGCAGCAGCTGGGGAGTCCGGGAGGCAGAGGAGGAACAGCAAGCCAGGGACAGAGGCGACGAGAGCGGTCCTGGCTGAGAGAGAACTACACAACCGGACAATGGGGTCCGAGGCTGTCAGGGTTGCAAGCCCGGCGGCAGATAACAGACCTGCGAGGGATTTTAGGTCCCTTGGCCTGAAAAGCCTGGAGGCTCCACCACACAGAGGGACCGGTACAGCACGGAGAAGCAACAGGTACCTAAGGCCCGAGTCGCAAGCCATACAGGCGTAGTACACGGCCAGCTCAGGGACGTGGGCTATCACACCACGAAAAGGGGGATAGTCAGCAAGGGCAGAGAGAGAACGTAGGCCTACCCACTCACCCAGACCAGTGGGGCTCGCCCGAATGCTCTCAGACACCCAGGCCCATTCCTACCCTGTACTCCTGTTGGGTCATTAGTACTAACTACAATAAGACCCTGGACTGTTTGAAGCAGACTCTGAACCCTTATTATTGCAGCCTGCACCATCACCCCCAGCATCCTATTACACTGCCCTGAGGCTACACTCTTCCCGTGGGGCGTTATCCTATCCCTGTGCTGCATACCAACATCAGCCTCAGCGGTCTGCCTTGCAGCGGCGGTCATCCCTGACCGCAATCCACGGGAGGCGTAGTCGGACATTCAAAACCCTACAAATAGACTGCCACAGCATTTGTTCTGACCACCCTGAGCCACGGGATCGGGTTGCCACTACTACCCCCAACATTGCACCGAAGCCCGGTTCCGGGTGCCCCACGGCACAGGGGGCGAGTCATTTCCAGTATACAGCAGGTCTTGGGGTTGGTTCCTTGCATACAGCAGGTGTTGTGGGACATTCCCAATATACCACAGCTTTGTGGGGTATTCCTGGTAAGAGGAGGTGGATACCTAAGAAATGTGATCCAATGAGAGATAATCAGTGGACTAGTGACAGGACATTTCTGGCCTACACTAACTGATATACATGGGGTTGAAGGCTGGCCCATCTGGTCTGTTCCCACAAAAAGAGTGACTAAAGCAAAAAATGATTAAAAAGTCACAGGCGCAAACCCATAAAGACATTTATCCACCTTTGAGAGTGCCTTAAAGGGGCACCTGAGCATAAGAAGTGAACCATGGAGCAATGGTAGAAGGTGACCTGGTCTGGTATTAACATTTTTTGATCATGTGGACGTCCAGTTGTGTGAGAAGATGCCACCAGGATGCACTATGAGAAGAAGACAAGCCGGCAGAGTCAGTGTGATAGGGCAATGTTCTGCTGGAAACCGTGTGTTCTGGCATCATGTGGATATGACACATATCAACTACCTTTGCATTGTATTTTACCCCCCTTCATGGTGGCAGGATTACCTAATGGCAGTGCCTCTTTCAGCAGGATAATGGTTGGTCAGGAACGGCATAAGGTACATGACACAGATCAAGGTGATAACTTATCTCCAAATTTCCTAGATCTCAATACAATTGACTATCCATGGGATGTGCTGGAAAAACAAATCTGATCCATGGAGGCCGCACCAAGAAACTAGGGAAACTGTCATTAGGATTTTACACCTCAAACTAATGGCATGTATGTACAGACTTTTTCATACGGATTAAATCCGTACTTTGATTGTAGAAATATGTTTGTAGTTTCTGAGAAATCTAGCTCTGAAATTGTATGCAAATGAGCCACAGGAGAACTGCAAGTGCAATGTCCCTCCTGAAACACTTGCAGCTCATTTGCATACAATTTCAACACTGGATTTCTCAGAAACTACAAAACGGATTTCTTCAATAAAGGTATGGATATAATCAGCAAAAAAGCACCCCTTCATACATGCCATTAGTTTGAGGTGTAAAACCCTCATGGCAGGTTCCCTTTAAAGGATCTGCTGCCAACAACTTGGTGCCTCAATGGAAGGAGCTGTTTTCGCTTTTCACAAATTCAGTTGAGCTGCTTAGTAGGTGCAGGAACACCCAATGTTTTATTTTTCTAAGGGTGGAATTAGATACCTTTTAAAGAGTGGAGAACATTAAAAAATCTGGGCTGTGTTTTCCAATAAGAATATGAAGAACTGGGTTACTTGTGTATTAAGCTTCTCCTTTCCTCTTTTTCTATTCCTCTGATAATCAGCTGTGGTAGGATGTATTTATTTTAAGCCCACGTCGAGGGTGAAAAGCTTCTATCACTTTATTTTCTTCTTTTGCAAAGCTCATTAAAATGTACTCTGATCTCTCCTGCTGACAGTTTGTTCGTTTTTGACAGGAAAATAATCTTTTTTCATGCGTCCTCTGAGCGCGGTCAGCGTGTATAAAAGCTGGACTGGAAGACAAATAGTGGTTTAGGTGAAACTAAGACATTTCAGAAGGATTAGTTACCTCCACTGACTTCTAAAGAAGGCTAGGGAAAGAAGACCAGATTCTGGATGATCTTCAGACAATCAACAGCTATCTAAAGGGTTATTTCCCAAAACTTGCTGATCTCTGGGGCTCTGACAGTCTGACCCCTGGGACCATTAATGATCCAGAGATTGGAGCTCTGGAACCCCAAGAATCGGGCTCTGCAGTTATGTCTTGAATATTGCAGAGGTGCACATGCTTGCCTTCTGCCCCATCATTGTCTATGAGACTGCTGGAGAAAACTGAATGTTGTACTAGGCTATCTTTGACAGTCTCATTGTCAATGAATGGAGCAGAACTTCTTTGAGAATAACCCGTGGGTCTGTAAGGTTTCCAGATGTATTGGGGTCTGGTTGCCACAGTGGTAGAAATACCATGTCTGAGAGCGAGCATGGGTTTTCCTGGTCAGGAGCATTATTGCATGCCACACCTCCTGCCTGAGTCCAGGGAGGGGAGGAACCTGCCCTTTATAAACTGGATCTGGGGCGGGGTTAGAGAGTCGAGTCTAGTCTAGTTCCAGAGGAAGGGACAGAGCGGAAGCGCCGTGACCTATAAAGATTAAACTTCTTGTATATATGTTGTGTTATTACTTATACCCTGTTATGTTATGTTTTCATGAAAGTTATGTTTAGTCCCGGAGTACTAAAATTCACTAGGGGGGGGAATGTGGCACCCCAGGGGTCTGGTTGCCACTGTGGTAGAAATACCATGTCTGAGAGCGAGCATGGGTTTTCCTGGTCAGAAGCATCATTGCATGCCACACCTCCTGCCCCAGTCCAGGGAGGGGAGGAACCTGCCCTTTATAAACTGGATCTGGGGCGGGGTTAGAGAGTTGAGTCTAGTCTAGTTCCAGAGGAAGGGACAGAGCAGCAGCAAGGAGCTCTGTAGGAGCCAGGAGCTGAAGACCAGGGACTAGAAGCTAGCAGAGCTCGTCCTGGCAGAAGACGCAGAGAACCGGACACCGGAGTCCGAGGCTGTGGGGATATTCACATCCAGCAGCAGAAACCACCTGGCAGGGGATTTCAGGTCCTCTGGCCATAGAAAGCCCGGAGGCTCGGTCACACGCAAGGGACCGGCACCGCCATCGAGGAGCGGAAGGCACCAAAGGCCCCAAGTCACCAGCCATACGGGTGAGCACCACATGGTACACTCAGGGACGTGGGCTACTACACAACTACAGCAGGGTAGCCAGGAAGAGTGCAGTCAGATGGGAAGGCCTATATCTCCACCTGGCCAGGAGGACTCTTGTTCGCTCACAGACTGAGCAGGCCTCTAATGTTAGCCAGTACTCCCGGCAGGGCCTTCTTCATTACCAACAGTAAAGACCCTGAACTGCACTGCACGGACTCTGAGTCATTTCTGCTGCGCCCACGCACCACAACCCTCACCATCTATAGACGCTGCCCTGAGGCTATACTCCTTCCGTGGGGAGTTATACTACCCTCTGCTGCGCACACAACACCAGCCTCAGCGGTCTGCCCCGCAGCGGCGGTTCTCAGTGACCGTGATCCACGGGTGGCGTAGTCGGACATTTAAACATTACAAAACCAAAGAAACAGATCCGCCACTGGTTTGACCACCCTGAGCCACGGGACCGGGTCGCCGCCACGGAGACTACAACCCCCAGCATTACACAGAGACCCGGCTCCGGGTATTCCCCTACACACACTGCCCAGGGGGCGCGTCATATACTTGTTTTCCCAAATGGCAAGTTATTTTACCTTGCTATTCCTCCTGGTAAACTTTGAATAAATTACTCTTGGTGATTTTTATGTTGCCTCTTTTCTTTTCCTATATACTATAGTATCTCCCTTCATCATCTCTCCTTGTGGAGACCACAAACTGTTGTAGGGGGTCTTTCAATGCTCACTGGAAAAATAAATTATATAATTTAACTATCATATTGGACATTGACTTACTATGCAATCTGTTACTCCTATTGGAGACCTAATACGCATGCCCTTTTTCCCAGGGAGCCTTGTCTAGTTTGCAAGACTCCCAACGCCAGCTGAGGGTCTCCACAAGGAGAAACAGTACTCAGCCAACAAGTGCTCTGCTCAGTACTGATGAGGAGCAAGAATCCGAAACAGCTCTCTACAGGTGGCTACACCTTCTTCTTTGAGAAGACTCTAGTTTGACTAAATCCCTAGTCATGATTCAAAGCTCCTTATTACTCTGCATATTAACTAACGGGGTGGCTACGTGTAGGTGACACTAAAGAGCAGGGGCATAATGATTGGGCCTGTGCGGGAGGGGGACCCTTGGGGTCCAGGATGGGGGTCATTATACCAGGAAGGGGCCCAGGATGTTGGACATTATTATAAGATGGGGGACAGTAAACTAAGGAGGGGGACATGATGGAGTACATTATACCAGGATGGGGGATACTGTTCCAGGAAAAAGCCAGGATGGGGACATTATTACAGTTAGGGGCCCAGGAGAGGGGAGATTATACCAGGAAGGGGCTAAGGAATTGGCTACATTGTTACTGGAAGGGGCTCAGGATGGGGGACATTATTACGGAAAGGTGCCCAGGATAAGGGATATTATTACAGGAAGGGGACATAATTAAAGGAAGGTGCCATGATGGGGACACTTAAACGTGTGTCTTTATAGGATCTGAAACGCTATAAAGGCTAACATGAAGGTGGGGATCCAGGTCCAAATTTTGCACCAGGGCCCATGAGACTCTAGTAACGCCACTGCTAAAGAGGCAAGTAACTTCCTAGTAGAAGAAAGTTAAAGGGATTACCCAGGACTTTAGCTATTTTTTCTTATTGGGCTAAGCAGGTAGTTGCTAACTATCTGACTGTTCTGCCCTTTTGAGATCCCCCTGGCTCCGGCTGGTGCCTCTTTTGACCTCACATCAACAGCTAACTACCTGCCTATTCTGCCCTGTGATGATCTGTCCCAGTTCAGAGCGGTAATGGACTGCTGGACGGCTACTCTCCTTCTTCTGGTGACGTCACGTTGACAGAGCACCTTCTTCTCTTCCACTCTGCTTTGTCGATGGGGCATCACTGCTGAAATCATGCCGATCGACAGCTGGCTCCCTACAGTTTGGCAGCAGGGAGTCTTCTGTCTATCAGCATGAAATCGACAGAGACACCCTGTCGACATAGCAGAGCAGAAGAGAGGAAACTGATTTGTCAACATGAAGTCACCGGAAGGAGGAGATTCACCAGCAGGAGCGGTACTGTAGAGCCGGCGTCCCTGCCCTCTGCTAGGCAGGGACGCTGTTCCCCTCACCTCTCTGCTCCGTGCCCGGCGTCCTCCTCCCGCCCTGCTGGCAGCGCGCGCTCCTTCCCGGCCACTGTGCTTAGGGCGCGCGCGCGCGCTCTCCCTCCCTCTTAAAGGGGCCGCGCGCTCCGTCCTAAGGAGTCCCCGGCCAATGGCCGGAGGACTTCACCATATATAAGGCACCTCCTCCAAAATGGAGGTGCCCGAGCAATGTTGTTGCACTGTTCACTACTCTGCTTCAGCCCTCAGGTCCCGTTGCCAGTTACCTGCCAGATACCTGCCAGATTCCTGCCAGCTTGCTGTCTTATTCCTGCCTGATATTCTGCTACCTGCCTGCTAGCCTGAGGTCCGACGGTCTGCCTTACAACTCCTGTCAGTCTGTCTAAGGACCAGCTTGCCCGCTCACCTGGGAGCACACATCAGCTACCTGCCTGCTTGCCTGAGGTCCGACGGTCTGCCTTCCAACTCCTGTCAGTCTGTCTATGGACCAGCTTGCCCGCTCACCTGGGAGCGCACATCTGCTACCTGCCTGCTAGCCTACCTGGAGGCTCCGCCGTCACGTGCAGTGACCACCTGCCTGTCCAGTGACTCCTGCCCGCTCACCTGGGAGCGCTCATCTGCTGCCTGTCTGCTAGCCTACCTGGAGGCTCTGCCGTCACGTGCTGTGACCACCCGCCTGTCCAGTGACTTCTGCCCGCTCACCTGGGAGCGCTCATCTGCCGCCTGTCTGTTGGTCTTCCTGGAGGCTCCGCCGTCACATGCTGTGACCACCCGTTTATCCAGAGACTCTCGCCTGCTCACCTGGGAGCTCACGTCTACCATCAGCCGCCACAGGTCGTACCAACCCTTTACCCAGAGACTGCCCCGGTCACTTGCCGTGACCTCCTGCCCGTTCATCCAGAGACTGCCCCGGTCACTTGCCGTGACCTCCTGCCCGTTCATCCAGAGACTGCCCCGGTCACTTGCCGTGACCTCCTGCCCGTTCATCCAGAGACTGCCCCGGTCACTTGCCGTGACCTCCAGCCCGTTCACTCAGAGACTGTCCCGGTCACCTGCTGTGACTGCCTGCCCGTCTTCCCTGGTCGCCACCCGCTCCCTTACAAGGACCGCCCCCTTGTATAGTAGCTCAGAGGTTCCGCCTCCCAGACC
The DNA here is from genome assembly GCF_046119375.1 of Phyllobates terribilis. Lineage (NCBI taxonomy): Eukaryota > Metazoa > Chordata > Amphibia > Anura > Dendrobatidae > Phyllobates > Phyllobates terribilis. Next base: position 80,623,481 of record NW_027362765.1, read on the forward strand.
CGTTACAGTTTGCTCGGGCCATGGAACCCGGTGGGACCCAAGCTCCCTTGCTCTCGGACCTGTGTCATGAACTGTCCCGTCAGAGGTCCCAACAGGAGTCCATCCTGGGTCACCTGCGGAATGTCAATTCTCGCCTGGACACTCTGACTGCTCCGCCAGCAACCTCCGCCAGTGCCAGGACTCGCAATCCGGCAACTCCGCTGTCCACTAATACCATGGTATCCTACCCCGGACACCGGCTTTCTGCACCTCCTCGCTTCGGAGGCGACTCCGCCCAGGCTCGGGGCTTCATAAATCAGTGCACCCTGCACTTTGAACTCCTGTCCCACCAGTTTAACTCCGACCGGGCCAAAATTGCCTTCATCATGTCCCATCTCACCGGGGAGGCCCTGGCCTGGCTAAATCCTCTATTGGAGAGAGGAGACCCCCTGGTGTCCGACTTGCCTGCCTTTCTCACGGCTTTCCGGAAAGTCTTCGACGAACCCGGACGGAGGACCTCATCCGCATCATCACTGCTACGCCTCCGTCAGGGAAGTCTCACCGTGGGCCAATATACCATACGGTTCCGTACCCTTGCCTCGGAGCTGGCCTGGGATAACGACGCTCTGGTAGCCGTCTTCTGGGAGGGTCTGTCCGGCCGTATTAAAGATGAACTTGCCGGTCGGGACATTCCTACCACTCTCGATGACCTAATAACTCTTGCCACCCGGATTGACCTACGGTTCCAGGAGCGTGCCAAAGAGGTCATCCGTGAGAGGAGGTTTCCACGTCTAGCTCCTACTTTTCAGAAACCCGTCACTCCCTCCGTCTCTCCCCAGGTACACTCTCCTGAGCCTATGCAGGTCGACCAGACCAAGATGGTCAAAACCCGTTAGGACTTACGCCGTGCCGAGGGGAGCTGCTTCTACTGTGGCAGTAAGGAGCACCGGATCCGTGCCTGCCCAGAGAGGTCGGGAAACGCCTGTGTCTAGGTTCGCTCAGAGAGGTCGACCTAGACAAGAATAAATCCTCTCCATCTCTGCTGCTGTCAGTCACAATTGTCTGCGGGGAGAACCGTTATTTCGAACTAGCCCAACTTGACTCTGGAGCAGCCGGGAATCTTATTTCACAGTCCCTGGTAGAGAAATACCGCATCCCCACCAAACCTCTGGCTGTACCCTTGTCTGTTGCTGCCGTGGATGGGGGTCTCTTACCACGCCCCATCCAACTCATCACCGAATCCATTACTCTGCAGGTGGGAATGCTGCATTCTGAGAGTATCTCCTTTCATGTTCTGCCTGGACTCTCTCACGCCCTCTTGCTAGGTTTACCTTGGCTCCAGAGACATGCACCCGTGCTTGACTGGCAGACTGGAGAAGTCCTTCGCTGGGGACAGGACTGCCATAAGACCTGTCTGGTTCCCGTCCATCCCGTCCGTCCTTCTCCTACCCCAGCTAATCTACCTGGACTTCCGATTCCTTATTGGTCTTATGCTGATGTCTTTAATAAAAAGGAGGCAGAGACACTACCCCCTCATAGACCATACGACTGCCCTATCGACCTGTTACCCGGTACTACTCCTCCCCGTGGGCGTATTTATCCATTATCCGCTGCTGAGACCCGGTCGATGTCCGAATATATTGAGGAGAATCTGTCCAGGGGATTCATCCGGAAATCTACCTCCCCGGGGGGAGCAGGCTTCTTTTTCGTCAAAAAGAAGGACGGCTCTCTCCGTCCCTGTATAGACTATAGAGGCCTTAACCAGATCACGGTGAAGAATAAGTACCCCCTTCCGCTCATTCCGGAGTTATTTGATCATCTGAGGGGGGCTAGAATCTTCACCAAACTGGACCTCCGTGGGGCGTACAACCTGGTTCGTATCCGTCAGGGGGATGAATGGAAGACGGCATTCAACACCCGGGACGGCCACTATGAATATCTGGTAATGCCCTTTGGTCTCTGTAACGCTCCTGCCGTCTTTCAAGAGTTGGTCAATGACATCTTCCGGGACCTTCTCTACTCCTGCGTAGTGGTGTACCTGGACGACATCTTGGTCTTCTCTCCGGATCTCCAGACTCACCGGAGGGACGTTCGTCAGGTCCTGCTCAGGCTCAGGCAGAATCACCTCTTCGCTAAATACGAGAAGTGCCTCTTTGAGCAGACCTCGCTTCCGTTTTTGGGCTACATTATTTCTCAGACCGGCCTACGAATGGATCCAGAGAAACTGTCTGCCATCGAGAAATGGCCTCGACCGGAGGGGTTGAAGGCCATTCAGCGGTTCCTGGGCTTCGCCAACTACTACCGCCTCTTCATACCACACTTCTCTTCCCGGACTGCCCCAATTTCCGCGCTCACCCGTAAGGGTACTAATCCCAAAGAGTGGCCGCCCGAAGCAGAGGAGGCCTTTCTTTCCTTAAAACAGGCCTTCTCTTCCGCCCCGGTGCTGCATCGCCCGGACGGCAACAAGCAGTTCTTCCTGGAAGTTGACGCCTCCTCCTCTGGAGCCGGAGCGGTACTTACTCAAAAATCATCTTCCGGGAGGATGGTAACTTGCGGCTTCTTCTCTAAACTCTTCTCCTCCTCAGAGCGCAATTATTCCATAGGAGACCGAAAGTTATTGGCCATCAAACTGGCATTGGAGGAGTGGCGTTACCTGCTCGAGGGGGCTCTTCACCCGGTAATAATTTACACTGACCACAAGAACTTGGCTTACCTCCAGCATGCCCAGAGACTTAACCCGCGCCAGGCCCGGTGGTCCTTGTTTTTTGCTCGCTTTGATTTTGTTCTTCATTTTCGCCCGGCTGACAAAAACGTCAAGGCGGACGCCTTGTCTCGATCCTTTCTGGTGTCTGATCTCGAGGAAGATCCGAAACACATCATCGATCCCGCCAGAGTAATGCAGGTGGCTCCCGTGAGTCTAAATCGTCTCCCTCCCGGAAAGACGTTCGTATCAGTACCTGATCGGGAGAAGATCCTTCACTGGGGTCACTCGTCTAAACTGGCTGGCCACGCCGGTCAGAAAAAGACCCTCCAGCTTATTACCCGGCACTACTGGTGGCCTACCCTGCACAAGGACGTAATAGACTTTGTTTCTGCCTGTGTGTCCTGCGCCCGCAACAAGGTTCCGAGACATCTGCCAGCCGGTCGCCTACTTCCGCTTTCTGTACCTGCTGCCCCCTGGCAGCATATAGCAATGGACTTTATAACTGACCTCCCAGTCTCTGCCGGTTGTACGGTCATTTGGGTGGTCGCTGACCGCTTCTCCAAGATGGCTCATTTCGTTCCCCTGCCAGGCCTCCCGTCTGCACCCGAGCTAGCTAAAGACTTTATTTGTCACATCTTTCGTCTTCATGGCCTGCCCCTCCACATCATGTCGGATCGTGGGGTACAGTTCACCTCACGCTTCTGGAGAGCCACTTGTAAACTGCTAGACGTCACCCTGGACTTCTCTTCCGCTTACCACCCACAGTCCAATGGTCAAGTGGAGCGGATCAATCAGAACCTGACCAGTTACCTCCGGCACTTCGTTAATGCCCATCATTCAGACTGGGTGGATCTCCTACCATGGGCCGAGTTCTCTTATAACAATCACGTGAGCGAATCCTCCTCCAAATCCCCGTTTTTTGTAGTCTTCGGTCAGCATCCTCGGATTCCTTTTCCTGTCTCCACCTCTGTGGACAACCCGGCTGCGGAATCTCTCGTTAGCAAATTTTCCTCCATTTGGGAGAGTACCCGATCCGCACTCCTTCAGTCGTCCACACGGATGAAAAGACACGCTGACAAAAAACGCCTGGATCCTCCACAATTTCGTCCTGGAGATAAAGTCTGGCTCTCATCTAAATATGTCCGACTCAAGATACCTTCTTACAAGTTAGGGCCTCGGTTCATCGGTCCTCTGGAGGTCATCAGTCAGATCAACCGGGTGGCCTATAAATTGAAACTCCCGGCCAACTTACCGATCCCTAACTCCTTCCATGTATCTCTCCTCAAACCTGTGGTTCTTAACTCTTTTTCCAAGTCTACAGGTACGCCTCCTGCTCCGGTTTCTGCTGAGGACGAGTTTGAGGTAGAGAACATTCTTGCCACCAAAAGGGTAAGAGGAAAGACCTTTTTTCTAGTGGATTGGAAGGGGTTTGGTCCTGAGGAGAGAACGTGGGAGCCCCGGGAGAACATCCATGCCCCTCTTATCCTTGCTAAATTTCTGTCTGGCCTAAAAAAGGGGGGGCCTAAAGGGGGGGGTACTGTAGCGCCGGCGTCCCTGCCCTCTGCTAGGCAGGGACGCTGTTCCCCTCACCTCTCTGCTCCGTGCCCGGCGTCCTCCTCCCGCTCTGCTGGCAGCGCGCGCTCCTTCCCGGCCACTGTGCTTAGGGCGCGCGCGCTCTCCCTCCCTCTTAAAGGGGCCGCGCGCGCCGTCCTAAGGAGTCCCCGGCCAATGGCCGGAGGACTTCACCATATATAAGGCACCTCCTCCAAAATGGAGGTGCCCGAGCAATGTTGTTGCACTGTTCACTACTCTGCTTCAGCCCTCAGGTCCCGTTGCCAGTTAAGTGCCAGATACCTGCCAGATTCCTGCCAGCTTGCTGTCTTATTCCTGCCTGATATTCTGCTACCTGCCTGCTAGCCTGAGGTCCGACGGTCTGCCTTACAACTCCTGTCAGTCGGTCTAAGGACCAGCTTGCCCGCTCACCTGGGAGCGCACATCAGCTACCTGCCTGCTTGCCTGAGGTCCGACGGTCTGCCTTCCAACTCCTGTCAGTCTGTCTATGGACCAGCTTGCCCGCTCACCTGGGAGCGCACATCTGCTACCTGCCTGCTAGCCTACCTGGAGGCTCCGCCGTCACGTGCAGTGACCACCTGCCTGTCCAGTGACTCCTGCCCGCTCACCTGGGAGCGCTCATCTGCTGCCTGTCTGCTAGCCTACCTGGAGGCTCTGCCGTCACGTGCTGTGACCACCCGCCTGTCCAGTGACTTCTGCCCGCTCACCTGGGAGCGCTCATCTGCCGCCTGTCTGTTGGTCTTCCTGGAGGCTCCGCCGTCACATGCTGTGACCACCCGTTTATCCAGAGACTCTCGCCTGCTCACCTGGGAGCTCACGTCTACCATCAGCCGCCACAGGTCGTACCAACCCTTTACCCAGAGACTGCCCCGGTCACTTGCCGTGACCTCCTGCCCGTTCATCCAGAGACTGCCCCGGTCACTTGCCGTGACCTCCTGCCCGTTCATCCAGAGACTGCCCCGGTCACTTGCCGTGACCTCCTGCCCGTTCATCCAGAGACTGCCCCGGTCACTTGCCGTGACCTCCAGCCCGTTCACTCAGAGACTGTCCCGGTCACCTGCTGTGACTGCCTGCCCGTCTTCCCTGGTCGCCACCCGCTCCCTTACAAGGACCGCCCCCTTGTATAGTAGCTCAGAGGTTCCGCCTCCCAGACCCGTTACAGGTACCCTATGACTTTGACATGGAACAGATCGTCCCAGGACAGAACAGGTAGGAAGTTATTGGCCCGATAGGAAAAAATCTAAGTCCCGGATAATCCCTTTGAATTGCATACTTAGTTGGCCAGCACCGATTGGTTTGGGTGCTTAGAGAGACATCCTTTGGCAAGAAAAATTGTATCATCCAGTGTGCATAATCGGGAGGAAATATCGAGGACTATTAGTAGGTGCCTGTCCCTACTCTTGGCAGCATGCTGTTCCTCTCTGACATGGAAATTACATATACTGTATGTGATCTGCCAGACTCAGATAATTATTTCTGTGTCCAGATGAGGGTGGCGTTGATTGGGAGCAGCGCTGTGACAACCTCTCACTAATTTTTAAGAGGTGGCGAACCTTCACCACCACTTTTTTCTCCTACAATAAAGAAACAAATGCACAGAGGCAGAAAGTGAGATTCGCCTCTGTACACAAAACAAGCCTTTTTGTAGCTAAAATCGACTTTCCCACTGAACACAAAAGTTGACGATTATATCTCCAGTTTACAATAAAAAATATAAAAACATCATAAAAAGCTATTATATACAATACACAAAGTGACACAATTGCAGATTTTTTTTTTCTTCTTCGTCATTATCATTAAACTTTCCTCCAAGCGATTATGAGTAAAAGCCTCTGAAAACTTTCCGGCTTTCAGAAAATCCTCTATATTCTCTTTTTTCCTCCTTTTTTTATTTTTTTCTAAAAGGCAATTTATTTGTGTACAAGATGATCGTCGTACCAGCGTCTTAATACCTGTGGGTTTCGCTTTGTCCTACTCTGTATGGATTCGCCGAGGACTTTACTTCGCTAAAAGCAAATCCCATCAGTTCCTCCTGTAATAAGACACTGACAATTTTTGCACATTAAAACAATTTACCGGCAGCAATGTGATCGGCAGACTAATGGATCCCTATTATGCCACGTTCTGTTCTGCACTAAACTGTTGTTATTGTCAAATACTGCATCACCGTAACCCAGAATGCCATGCGGTTTGACTCTTGAGTTGCCTAAACGAATATTCATACTTCCTCATTGCACCCAGTTTTGCAATTCACACCCAGTATCGGCACTGAAAAAAGGACATATATTAATGTCTGGTTTGGCTGTTGTGAGATAAATACTTTTTTTTAATCAGAGTCACAAATCAAAATTACCCATTTATAAGACCATAAAAATCAGGGACCGCACACGGATCTCCTCAGTGTGCAGCCCTGGTACCATACATGATTAACATTAACATTGTAATGGATAGGAGAAGCTGTGCACTTGTTGTTTTTACATACGTGAAAAAATCACTGATGAAACACTGACGGTAAAGATTAACACTACGAAAACACTGTTGAAACTCAAAACTTGTATTTACGTATGAGAAAAATCATGGACATCTGAACAATTGTTAGTGCTTTGGATCAGATTTTCATCAGTGAATTTCTCATATAGAAAAAAGAAAAATTGCACAGCTTCTCTGACCCATTGCAATATTAATGTTCATAACAGACAGCACATGAATGGCACATGGATCTGTGTTGTCTGTGATTTTAATGAACCCATAGACTTATATGGGTGATTTTGATCCATGATTCAGATCAAAACGGACATATCTGTATGATTTTTTCGCCGGATGCATGGTGCACAAAAAACAGGCATGAGAAAGGCTGTGTGCCCACAATGCGTTTTTTAAGCGTTTCAGCTGCCGTAAAAACGCTGCAGAAACGCTTAAAAAACGCATGGTAGAAGGCCTGCCATGTTCCCCAATGATAATCCGCATGTGCTGTGCACATGCTGCGGAAATTTCCACCGCGGATTATCATTGCGGAAAAAAACGCAGCACTACCAATTATTTTGCGGAAGCGCTGCGTTTTCGCCGTCATTGACTTGCATTGGAACGCATGGATTCCGCATCACTGTATATGTAGATGCGCATTCCATGCATTCCAATGTGCGGATGGTACCCGGGTCTAGAGAAGAGGAGACTCTCCTCCGGACACGCGTACCATAGAACCTGTAAAAAAAAGAATAAAATAAAAAATAAATATTATATTTACCTTCTGATGGCCCCCGGTCTCCTTGTCTTTGCTTGCCGGCAGCTCGCGGTGGACTGAAGGACCTGCACTGACGTCATCTAGTCATGTGACGGGTCACGCGATGCTGACGTCGGCAGGTCCTTCTGTGTTGCGCGAGCTGCCGGCAAGCCAGGACGGAGCGAATAAAGACTCCGGGCGCCATCAGAAGGTAAGTGTAGATTTATTTTTTTATTTTTTACCATTCTTTACAGTCACCATATATAAATCCATGCCGTTTGCATGGATTTATATAGTGTGACCAAGTTGTCAAGCACTTTCCAAGTGATGCTAAAATCGCTTGGAAAGCGCTTGACAACCCGAATGCGGAAATGCATGTGAAGAACGCTTCACATCCGCATGTCCCTGGCAGGAAAAACGCATGTACAATCCGCATGTACAATCCGCATGCACAATCCGCATGTACAATCCACATGTACAATCCGCATGCACAATCCGCATGCACAATCCGCATGTACAATCCGCATGTACAATCCACATGCGTTTTTTCTGCCAGGGAGATGCAGAAACACTCAGGAAAAAATCCGGAGCATTTCTGCATCGTGGGCACATAGTCAAAAGCTCCATAGATCCATGAAAAATGGTCTTCTGAATGAGGCCTAATAATGCATTTCTGAAGAACAGGGTGAACGTGATTTATTTTTATTTATTAATTTATATAGCGCCATTAATTCCAGAGCGCTTTACAGACATCATCATCGCTGTCCTCATTGGGGATCACAATCTAAATTCCCTATCAGTATGTCTTTGGAATGTGGGAGGAAACCGGAGAATCTAGATGGAACCCATGCGAAAACAGGGAGAACATACAAACTCCTTGTAGATGTCATCTTTGGTGGAATTTGAACCCAGGACCCCATTCATCAAGTACGTCATCTGATCTGAACTCAACCGAACAGCTATGGGGAATTCTGAAGAGACGAGTTGTCATCACTCTCCATCCAGCACCCAGGCTCTAAAAAGGTTGTTCTAGAAGAATGGAAAGAGATAGATGTTGAAAAATGTCGCCATCTTGTTCATTCCAGGCCTACAAGCCTAGGTGCTGTTCTTAATAATCATGGAGGTCATACAAAATACTAGATATAGTAGTTTTTGATGTGGGGTGTACTCATATTTACATCAACTAATTTGAGTTAAACTGAAGATATTTTTTGTTTAAAATAGTAAAACTGTTTTATGCCCATATCCAGTAACTGTCCAGATTTTGCTTCTATGTGCACCTTGCCATACACCAAGTGGGTGATTCCTCATCATCAGCTTTCTGCCTATACTATAGTTTCTGGAGTAACCTTTCCCTCACTTCCTGGCATGCACTGATTCTGCAATTGGTTAATTGTTGACCTGCCCTGAACTGAAAGCCTGCCTCTTTGTTATGCCTGTATGCAGTTTGACAGACAGGAGAGCAGGAGCAAAGACACAAAGAAACGAGGAAAACACCTGTCCCCATTTTATGTAGAAAGATAAAGACCTGCTGCCACTTCCTGTAATCCATCTCCGTGTCTTTGCTAGAGATGGATTACACCTGACAACAGGCAGTGGACAGCAACATAATTTATAAACAGTTATACATATATATTGTGTATATATAAATATGTAGTATATACAGTACTGGTAAAAGTTGTTCATACAATGGTTTCCTTGTTCTTATTGGAATGTGTATATTGTAGATTCAGACTAAAGGCAGCAAAACCACAATGGAACACATATGGAAACAAGGAGTAGAGAAAAACATGAGAAGCAAACCAGAAAATTAAACATTAGATTTCTCAAAGTCTCACCCACCTTAGTCTTATGACAGCTCTAACCCCCTTGACATTCTGTCAAGCAATTTCATCAGTTCGTCACCTGTAATTGCTTTCATTAGTTCTGAAGTCATTCCCACAGGTGCTGAGCATTTGTTGTTGCTTTGCCCTCACTCCGTGTCCAACTCATTCCAAACCATCTTCATTGGGTTTGAGGTCAGGTGATTGTGGAGGCCATGACATCTTTCCTTCTAGCCCACATAGCTCTTACATAGCCTGGAGGTGTTTTGGGTCATGGTTCTGTTGGAAGACAAATGATGTCCCACTAATTAGATGTCCCACTAAGTGCTGCCCAGATGAGATGTAATCGCTGCAGACTCATGTGGTGGCGATGATGGGTAATGTGCCGGGTATTTGGTATATAAATCACCAATAGTGACATCAGCAAAGCACTCCACACCATCACACCTCCCCTCCATGCTTCCCGGTGGGCATCACACATGTAAAAACCATCCACTCACCTTTTCTGCATTTCAGAAAGACATGGTGGTTGGTACCAAAAATCACAAACCACAGTATAAATTTCCACTGATCTAATGTCCAGTCCTTGTGTTGCTCGGCCCAAACTTGCTGGTGGTCCTCCGTAATCAAGTTTTTGCAACAATTTGACCATAAAGCCCTGTTTTTCTCAGTCTCCTCTGGACAGCTGACGTTGAGGTTTATCTGCTACTTGGTGTATGTGTATCATTTATGAGGGCTGTTATCTGAGGTGCTGTCAATTTGCATTTTCTAAGGCTGTTGAACTTATCCTCTGCAGCAGACATAATTCTTTGTGTTACTTTCCTGGGGAAGTCATCATGAGAATGAGTTTTCATAACTTCACTTAAGGATACTTTCAAGGTTCTAGCAATATTCCGTATTGACTGACTTTCATTTCTAAAAGTAATGACGGGCTATCATTTCTCTTAGTTGAGTGGTTCTTGCCATATTCTGGCTTAGAACAGTTGAGAAATATGGCTCAGCACTGTATTGAGCTACTGTATGTACCAACATTGTCTTTGCAAAACACGCCTGATGGTCACAAACACTTTCTGAAGACTGGTGATTTCACAAATGATCTCTTGATGAAGCAACCTGTTCATTGGAAGCCAATTCAGTTGATGGCTTGATGAAACTGCTTGAGAGAACGCCAAGAGGGTGGAAAGCTGTCATCAGTAAGGCTATATTCACATAGTGTTTTAGCCTATGGTCAGTGGCTCCATCAGGGCTTGTGTCTGAAGCCCTAGAAAATAGGATTTGGGCGTATGCACTCACGGGCCATTGACTGTAATGATACAGATGGAGACACTGTGCTCTGTCGGACATCATTTTCAGCTGTATATGCCTATTTGAGGCAAGCTCTAAGATATGGTCGACTGCGTCTTGGAGCCCGCCTAAAATAAGCATATACAGTTGAAAATTATGTCCGACAGAGCAAACAGTGTCTCTGTCTGTATCATTACAGTCAATGGCCCCATCAGTGCAAACGCTCGAATCCTGTTGTCTAGGGCTTCAGATGTTAACCCCAAGGGAGCTATTGACTATAGGCTTAAACACTATGTGAACATAGCCTGTGAGGGATTTACTTTGAATAATCTAAGTTGCAATACATATTCCGGTTTGGTTTTGTCACGCAAGGTGTGGGAAAGACTAAGTGCAAAACGGAGGGAAGAGGGGGAGGAAGCCCAAAAACTGGGGAAAGGGTGAGTGGAGACCTCTAGGCAGATCTAATATTACCCTGCCTATCCTACCGTCCCTATATAGGTTACACACCTGTCGCCGAGCAGGACCCTGAACCCTGTATATCCCTAGAGCTTGGCTCTAGATAGGGAGGGGTGAGCTTTGGTCAGGCCCCACTACAAACTAAAGACAACAAGGTAGACAAACAAAGGGGATAAACTTAACTTGAGCAGACACTTGAGGGGTAACGCAACTGTCCTCCAAGGGCACCAGAGAAGAAGCCAGCCAACAGCTAGTGCTCCAAGCATGCACAAAGTTACATAGAAGTATCACCGGCAATTCCCTGCAGCAAACTAAGAGTTTTTAATTCCCATGCAAGGGTGTGTCAATCAACAACAGGAGGGAGGTCGCCGCTGGGTCTTAAAGGAGGAAAGATTAAGAAGGCATCTGCAAAGTGCAGTGACCTTCTACAGCCAGAGATCAAGTTCTTTAAACTTCAGTGATAGGCTAAATGAAAAACTCAAGATTTAGTAGACAACTCCTTTATTAAAATAGATTTTATTTTCTCAGTATTTACATAAGGCAATTTTTAATAGATATTAAACTTAGGGCTTTGGTGCATTTGAGCATAAAATAGTCAATAGGAAAATGATGGAAGTATTGCCCTTTAAATCTGTCGTTAATACTGTGAGTAAATCATAGCAATGCGGGAGGCAACAATTAAAAGAGAGAAAAAGACAGAATTCTCCGGTGAGATAAATGGAGCCGTTTACCACATGTGCTAGTGAAATAAAGTAATCATAAAAACAAACTGCAAGGAATGAGAAAACACAATTATTTGTGGGTAATTTAGCAGAATAATCAGATGTGTTAATTGTAAAACAAATGCATCTAAATGATATGTTTGAAAGGTACAATTCTAAAACTCGACGGAAATGCCTGAAACCGGTATAAACAGTTTCTGAAATTACTGATAACTTTTCAAAAAGTTTCTGCAAATCTTAGAAAATGTTGGTGATTCCTGTATAAGCAGGATGCAGCCATGTTGGTGGTCAGAAGACGGGAAGCAGCACTCTGTGCCCCAATGACATCATTGTGCCCAGGGTTAGACTGGCCCACCAGAGAACCGGAGAATCCTCGGGTGGGCCCTGGCTTCTCCTTCATAAGAGTTCATAGTGCAAACCTTGCAATGGCTATGGGGCTCTTGAGTAGGGAAGAAAGGTGGGCCCAATGTTCAAATCCTCTGGTGGGCCCAATGTTCTTCAGACTGACACTGATTGTGCCTATGGGCTCATGCACACAACGGACCTGTATGCATGGGGTTTATGTCGGTAAAGATGTGTCCATCGTTACTGTACCTCTCAGCAAATTCCACTAAGGATTCCAGTTTGTAAATGCAATACATTATCGCAACAAGATAGCAAAATTCGGAACAGCTGCAATTCATATCACAACCACTGGATGGACACAAATAGACACATATAATGCATAAACATCTCCTGACAGAGTGTCACAAAACCATGTTTTGTTCTTTTCAAAGCTGGCCATCTTACGCCACTCATTTTAGGATATGAGAAGCCAGAAAGAAAGATGGAAAGGCCACATCTATAATTTCTTTTAGAAACAATTTTTTAAGGGAATTTAACATAATTTCTTTTATTTTGGATTCCATATGAAATCAGAGAGGCACAGTACAGTCCCTTATAGAGGTGAGTAAATCAATTCATAACTGATTCATTCTTTTGAGGGCCAGAAACCGTTAAAAAAATAATTAAACATGTTTCTAATCTGTCCTACCTGCCCACCACTTGTCCTGCCATTGCACCCGCCCAGTCCTCTGCGTGCTCCCTCTGGTCTATGGATCCTCCAGTGCTCACTAGGCCTCACACAGTCCCATTGGAAATGACACAAGTTACTCATGGCTGTGGAGTCAAGAGTCGTGGAGTCGGAGTCAGTGTCCATTTTGGTAGAGTTGGAGTCGGTATAAAATGGACCGACTCCGACTCCTAAAATATATAATAAATTGGGTTCAGTAGTACAATGCAGAATGTGCTGTAAATTTTTCATAAGAATTTGGGAAAGTTATGAAATGTCCTATAAATGTCTGTTCTATTCCTGATCTAAGGATCTAGACTTTTAGCTGAGATGAATCTGTGCTGCACTTTATGTACATGCTCAGTAGTGAGGCTGTGCTGTGGAGTCAGAGTCGTGGAGTTGGAAGTCAGGGAAATTGAGGAGTCGGAGTTGGTGGTTTGGCTTACCGATTCCACAGCCCTGAAAGTCACTGACATTGATAATGTTGTGTCACAGCCTACTTGACTGCAGGAGGCCTAGTCATCTCTGGAAAATCCAAAGACTGGAGGGAGCAAGCATGGAACCGACCAGGGATTTGTGGTGGCAGGCCTAGGATAGGCGAGTATGAATTTTATTTTTTAACTCCTTCCCTCAACTCCATTTATGAAGCTTTCAGGTCAGGAGAGACCTCAGAGCATAATAACCATTTTTACGGGAACTAGGGTCCTTTCAATTTGGACCAAACTTATTTGGACTGAATCAAATCTGCCCGAAAATAATTTTAGGGGATTCACCCATCTCAAATCCCTTAGGTTTCAAAGGGTGCTGAATTTTGGAGCTATAATACAGCCATGTTCATGAGCCGTAGAAAGTTTTATCGTTAGAGACAACCCCTTTCAAAATATGCCAAACTTAGTGGTCAGCTGCATGCTTCAGCCTCTGCTTCCAGCCCCTCTGGTGAATAGCTGATAGATCAGCATTTTCCTGGTATTGTCCATCAATGGTCATCCATGCAGTACTAGGATGGCCCAAGATAGCCAGAATGGGGTCTCTCCTCTAGAGCAGCTCTCTATTTTGGCTAATAGAGGGGGGTCTAAAGCAGTCAACCCAACTCTATAATGTCCATATAATGCCCTAATAGTGCATATGCACAGGAGTGTTCTTCATGAGACAACCCCTTTAAGGTTAAAACATGGCTGTCTCTGTTGTTAAAAACAGATGTTGATGTTAAAAAAAATGTTAAATTATGTTAAAATAATTGTATTATACAGACAAGACCTCCTAATGCAACTAGCATCTGACTTATAAAATTCACTAAGTCTTGGAAAGAGGGGAAAAAAAGCTCAGAGTTTTACACCTTGTTGGATCATTAATAAATGGAACTCTAGAAAGTGCATGGCCCAAAGAGCTTTTTGCATAAAGTGCAAATCTTTAACGTGGCTCAGTGAAACAGTAGAACGTAAATGGTGCAAGTGCTCATATTGACGATAACTGTGCTTAAGAGAGTATTCCCAGAATTCAAAGGTAGGAACTCTAAAATCAGCTTTCTCTGGCAGTCTTATAGACAATGAATACAGGTCAACTATGAACCTTTGCTTTATTTACAGTGAGCCTCGTTCGCTTGGTGGTACTTGGTGTGACGACACAGCGTTTATTCTTAATTATGCCAGATGTATTGTTAAGTAAGTCAAGGGACACGAGCCATTATTGTATGGTAATCTGTAGAATGCCTGCTAATTATGTATTGTATCAGCATCCTGCGATTTACTAGTATACAAAACATTGGAGGGCAAATACCCAGGTTAATTGAACAATCAATATTTGTTAAGTTTTGGAATACCTGCTGATTACATATTGTATCAGCCTCTGCGGTTTACTAGTCTACAAAACTTAGAGGACAAATATGCAGGTTAATTGAACAATAGAACAACAAGGTATTACCTTCCCCCAATCCTGTGGGAGAATGCCATGAATGAGAGCTGTGGGTAAAAAAGGGGCCCATCTCCCACTTCAGAGAGACTCTACAGGAGATCAGCCCAAGGAACCTCTGCTCCAGTTGGTGGAATACAGATCTGCTCCACTGCCCATTGCTGAACCCATGAAGACGTTGAGAGAACTCAGGTTGGGACTGTACAATATGTTGTTGCCGCCTGGAGCTGGATATACGAGCTAAAGTCGTGGTATCCATCATCTGGAGAAGCATGGGCTGTGACTGCAGACTATACCAGCGGGAGATACAAAAGCTGGGCCAACCAAAAGTTGGGAGACAGTGGAACTATCGGCCTCAGGTTGGGATCTTATGGACTGGGAGCATTCCATTGTGTCCATCTACCCGGAGTTGCTCTAAGACCGTGAACTTAAGGAATAAAAATAGTTACATCATTAACCTGGCTAGCTGATTATTACAACCCACAACCTCAAATTATCACACTTGGGGTCGCAACAGTTGGATCTCCAGTGATCGATAAGTTATCCTCTATACTATGGATAGGGGAAAACTTTCAATTCTGGGGATACAAAATGGCACAAAATATTTTTGCCTTCCTCCGCCTATCAACATAGAGGGAAGTGTTGGTAGACGATGTGTCCTAAGTGTACATTTGGTGCAAAGCCTCATGGGTACACATTATCAAGCCACAAACTTATTTGGTACTTTCAATAACATTGTTTTTAAGGTCCTCTAAATATAAAGAATTTATAAGAAAATATACAAAGCGACACTAAGTAGTGAAACAATTCTCAAGAAAAAGATGTAATTAAATAAGACTTTAAATACATTATGTGAAATAAAAGCTGTCATACAACATACAAAATACATGTCTTATATGTAGGAAGAGGTAACACTAAAAAATATATTGTGTATATCATGTATCCTATGTCTGTCAGCTGTCCCAGCCAAAGTCCTGGCCAGTCATTTGGTAGAACTTCATATTGAATGGCCGGTAGAACTCGCGCAATCTCTGGACAACTTCTGGGTCTATGTTGGGGTGAGTCCTGCCCTTAGTTTTGCCCAAACAGTGGGGTTTGCTGCTCCCCTCCGCCTTTTTCAGGCATGGAAAACCCTTAGTCTTGTTGAAATAAAAATGTTTGTCTGTGATGATTCGCTTAAGTCCAAGGAAATCCTGGACACGTCCCAGTTCTCCGGCGGGATCCGTGATCAGTCTCTCCCCGCTTACAAAGAGGATCTGGCTCATAGGGAAATACTGGAGCCAGTTCTCCAAGTGCTTAGCATAGATGCCGATCTGGATGGCACTCCATGAGATGTCGATAAGACCCGTAGTCCTGTTTTTAAATGTCAAACTCTCAAATGTGGGGATGTCAGGCCTCTTGGACAACGTCTGAGTGTAATCCGATATGACGCGAGTTACCGGATCCCTCACCACCACAATCAGCTTAGCATCCTTCGACATGGCAGAGATCCGAGATGGAGCCTCCTTCGTCACAAAATAACTGGGGGTCTTTTCCATGGTGATCTGACCATCTAATGTCCTCGGCATCAACTGCCTAGATAAAAATAATACAGAAAATTAGCAAACAGAATCTAATGCATGATATAATTGCATACAATTAGCTCATGCAACAATCCAAACATAACATGTAAAGAGTAAAGACCCAATTCCCTTGAAAAGAAAGTTACGATTCTAGAGCTGATCATACAATTTGGATAGCTGTCAGCTATCCCTCCTCACCCCGCCATGCACAAGGTGATTGGAGAGCTGAGTGTGCATGTGTTTGGACCAGCGAGAGAGGCGAAAGCTGCAGCCAGACACCCCTGTTGGCAGCTTAAAGGGGTGGTCCAAAACTAACATTTATTTTAATCCTAAATGTCTACCTATTTAATGTCAGAATCTAATCTATTTTCTAATATACTTTAAGAATTCCCTATCGTTCTCTCACTACACTATCTAACTGCATTATTTATTTTCTTTACTACTTCGTCTTTGATGATGTTTTGTTTGAGAATCCCAATGCATGCTAGGATAGTCAAAAGAGTCGTCACCAGGGGGTACTGCCACAGCCTCTGCCCTCACCGTGAGACAAAGCGTCACCAATGATTTCCATTTCAGGGGCTGGGCTAGTCCCTTATCTACTGGTTGTCAATTCCAGCATATGCTCAGTAGATTCTTGTCACTATGCAATATGCAGAGTGACGGTGCGCTCTCTTGCCAGCTCTGATCAGAAGTAAAACTTTGGCAAGAGAGCGTACTGTCAGTGAATGTTGTAAGATTACCCAGCGTACCGTAAAAGCGGGGTCACTTGCCCCCGCAAGTGACATCATTTGTTGGGGTGGTGCTGGTCTCTGCTTTTCCTGTTTTTACAATGCACACTGACTGTTAGGCGTTTGCTGGATCCAAAATGGGTTCAGAACCATCAGTGGATTCTGTGGTCTCTCATTCCAGTCCAGCCAGGGCTGATGCTGTTCAGCATCGTCGTCAGTCCCAAAGCCTAGCTGGTGCACAAGATGTACAGGTTGTCTCTTGGGTCTTTGTTCCTAGCAACATGAAGCGTAGGTTGCGGAGGGAAACAGGGCTGCTACAGCCTAAGTCCAGGATTCACTGCACTGAGCATGCCTGTGACATGGCGGACCGTGATTGGTGGTTTGGGAGTCAGCTGATCCAGTGACCTGGCACCGCTTGATTGGTCGCGGGTGACATCACCAATAATGCGATGGTGCGCAGGGCTTAATCTTTAAATAGCCCGCCCACAAACATGGCGGCGGGCTCTGATCATTGAGCTATGATGGTGTTATTGTGTGGACGCTTGGTAGTTTGGGCTCCACGTGTGCTTTAGCTTCTGTCAGGCAGGTTTAGCGGGGGATAGGCAGCCTTAGATGGAGGGAGGCAGGTAGCTTCGTCTGACAGTCTGGCTCCGACAAAGGGGTCGCCATACACCTCGAGCAGTCTGCAGACGCCGTATTCCCGGCACCGCTTGTAAGCCACGTGGAGAGATACTCCTCAGTCCGGTAGCACGCCGGCTGGGAGCAAGTATACGCCGGCGTGAATCACACACGCATCCTAGCGCCTGCTGCGTAGTCCCTGTGCAGTGAACAGGGCTAAGGATACATAATTTGTCGCACATCTCTCGTGCAGTTAACAGAGATAGTGCGAATCCCTATTCCCGTTCCGGTGTGCAGTAACACGGAGGGGATTGTTATTTCAGTTGGTTGTTTTACCTTCTTACCCGGAAGTTGTTCGGCCGCAGTCCTCCAGGCTGTATCGCGGACCCCGGGTTCGGTTGCTTTCCATTATTTAATAAAGTTGTTTGCAACCCTCCCCTTAACACTGACAGTGCACTCTCTTGCTGGCTCGTTGCTTCTGATCAGAGGTCAAGTTGGCAACCTTGACACCTGTAGACTGGTGTTTTGGGGATCTTGAACGTTTTTCTTTCGTTGGAATCTCTAGTTGAGTAATATGATCCATCTTCCTTCTGGAGGAGAGCTGTTTTTTCATACTTGGAGCATTTCCTGTAAGTCTCCACACACTAGTTTGGGGACTTCTATGAGAACCAGTAGTACTTAGGCTACATCAAAGACATTACATTCAGCCAACTAGTCTATCCTGATGAAGAAACCTGAAACAGATGCCTCCAGATAGGTGTCTGGTTAGGATCATGTAAGATCGTTTTCTTCCTTCTGCAAGAGAGCTATTCTGCATAAGTTATTTCAGTAAATTATTGCCTGAATGGAAGTCTCTATACACCAGGTCTTTTCAATTAGCTTTTACTCCCCCCCCCATCTAAATGAAAGGTCAAAGTATATTTTTCCCGAAATAAAAAAAAAAATAGATACAAGTTCTTGCAAGAATAAAAAGTTACATCTCGCCCTAAGTTGTGAATCTTGTGAGAGGAGCAGAGATATTTGTATCCCAATTGTAAAAGTTTTAAACCCCCTCTCGTTACTCTAAAGAGACAATTAGCACTTCAAATAACGCAGCCAAACTGGAGCTGACACCGGGAGCCCAGGGCACCTAAGATAATTAGACCAATTTGCTAATGCTACAAAGCTCTAATTTATCTTTGAAACAATCACCTCTCTCGGGATCTCAGTGAAATATTACCGGCTGATGATGATCACAAAAATGTGCAAGAGCTTCACGACCCCATAACAACAATCCAGTAGCTACATCATTACCCAACATGTTGTTTCACATGTAAAAAAGTTATAATTATCAAACAATCAATAATAAATTTCTTGGCTGCCCAAAGAGACAAGATCTCTAACAGGGTTTTCCACTTTTTTAAAATTGATGGAAATCCTTAGTATTAGCCACTAACATCATATCGGTACCCTCGCTGGTCAACTGTTGAAGAGGCTGCTATTAGAGATGAGTGGATCGAATTGCGGGACTCCAGTCCAGCGTCCAGGTTACTCAGGAAGGACACAGGCAAAATATGGCCCCTGTGCAAGTACAGTTTATGGGCCCTTTCGCACTCCAATAATGTGTCTGTGACAGAAGCTTTTGCTGCTTTGGAGGTGGAAGTGGGCTTCCTGACATCTTGGCCCCTGTGTGGCTGCAAACGTTGCACCAATGGTATGTCCACGCCTGACGCCAGTGTCATCTGTTGGCTAGATGAGAGGCCAGTGAATCTTTTAACTTTAGATGTGCCCGGGCAGCATTTGATTTGTCGCAGCCGGCGCGATGTCATCTGTGCAACGTGACTCATAGATGACATCGCACCAGCCCTGGCTAACCAAAAGCCATGCCGGGGGCGCCGGAAGCTAAGAGATTCGCGGGCCTCCCATTGTGCCGAAAGGTGCCATTGGCCTGGACTTGAAATGGTTTAGTGAATCCTTCATTGAGCAAGGGGTTGGACACGATGACCCTAGAGGTCCCTTCCAATTCTAACATTCTATAAACGCTGAAATGGAGCCCCCCAAATCGATCCGCTCATCGCTAGCTGCTATGCTTGGGGGACTTTGCTGGAATACACAAAAAACAAGATGATATTATGGAGTTGTGCAGTATCTATCCAACAATCTAATTTATTTCTATCTATCTATGAAAACAAAAAATTAGAGCAGCACAAATCCTCAACATTGGGTGCAGGCCTCCAAACACAAGGACATGTAAAAATAGAAGGCAGCATTCCAAAATGGTGGAAAAGTAGCCAAACGGACTATTTATTAGCCACGACCAGTGACGTTTCGGCTCATGAAATCATTTTTTTCTAAAGTCTATCTAATATATATTCATCAATGTATTTTATAACTTGTTTAGCCATCATTTCTGCTTTAGTTAGCTTTTATCTGAATAGTAAAAGTCATTCTATATACAGTATATAAAATAGAAAGAAGGGGGCCTCCGAAAGCCTCTTGTGGTCCATTAACCCACCCAAGCTCGCCACCCACCCTTCCGTCTTGAAATCATTACTTTACACTTGTGCACACAATCTGCCACATGCCATCACTTATAATCTACAGATTGCTGAGCCGCCTGCAATATGATAGGAGAGACCTCAATGATCTGTTCGCCCTTTGAACGCCAGTCAGGGTAAATAAGGGCGAAGGTTTGCATCGCTTTTGACAACTCCACTCAACCTGACGTCTTTCTACAGAGGGATTAATTCATTATATCGCAGCTGGGGGTGCGCAGCCGTCCGGGGGAGGCGTCGCAGCAGCTGAGCGAAGAAGGCAAACAAATACTAAGTGAGGATTTGGCAAGCGGCAATTCAGGAAGGTTATTGCACAGGAAAGACACATTATCAAAATCTTATTACTGGCTGCTGGATAATAATAACTGTCAATTTTGCTAGATTATTGATGCTTGAATAAAGTAATAATATAGATAGAGCCAAAATGGAGGGGAGCCAGAGGGAAAGCGGCGTCCAGAGCAAGCAGAAGCGTGGCCAGTGGAATATCGGCCGGCTCGGTGACAACAGTAACGGAGGAGGGATTTTCCTGCTGACACTGGACGCTTTTCATCTCCCTGTGGCTAAATTTGAGAGGCCTTGTAAAAATATTATATTGCATAGTGTCGTTATATGACCTCACGCGATGCCAAACAAGGGATTCCTTTATAAAGAGACTCAAAGACTCCGGCTGTTTCTTGTAGAGGATCTAGAGAAGACGTCAACATCTAAGAAGCATTTCAAGTTTCCGCGCAATATGGATTTCGAGAGGGTGCAATGTTTCCACATTGTTACCCAACCAGTAATTTGGGAGCTCTTAGGACCCCAGTATGGCTACCAAGGAGGTTGTGCCTTTACTACCAGTTAGCACCACAACAAAAACCGTATCAGAGTAGCTGACATTTTGGAAAGAGCCTCATCAAATCAATTCTTCATCAGATATTTTTTAGCTCAACACAACCATAGTTTCATAGTTTTAAGGTTGAAGGTAGACTTACGTCCATCAAATTCAACCTGTTGATCCAGAAAAAGACAAAAAAAACATGGGGCAGACACTAATAGCTCCATATTAGCGGAAAAATTCCTTCCCGACTCCACATACGGCAATCAGACTAGTTCCCAGGATCAACGCCCCAACCATTGTATATAAAAGTGACCTGTTTCAAGGTTGGAGGCCTCTGCTGTATAGCAACAGCCTCTACATGTGACGCGCCCCCTGGGCCTGTGCTGTGGTGCAGCGTTGCGCACGCGGGGAATACCCGGAGCCGGATCTATTGAGGGTAGTAGTCCTCGTGGCGGTGACCCGGTCCGTGCCCAGGGTGTCAAACTAAATGGCAGTCTTTAGCAGTAGATGTTAGAGTGTTCGACTACGCCACCCGTTGAATGCGGCTATGAAGCCGCCGCTGCAGGGCAGACCGCTGAGGCCGGTGGTACGGATGTGCAGCGTGGATGGTATAACCCCCAACGGGAGGGGTATGGCCTCAGGGCAGCCGACGTGAATGATGGGGTTAGCAGAGTTGCACGCAGGCACCAGGAACCACTCAGAGACGGTGCGGTGTAGTTCAGGGTCTTTACTGGTGGCAAAGGTAGACCCTCCCGGAGTACTGGCTAGCGATCGGGGCCTGGTCAGTCTGTGAGCAGATAGGATCTCCCCTGGCCAGGCGGAGTTGTAGGCCTCCCCAACTAATTGTACTCTTCTGGCTACCTTGCTAGAGGCGGGTAAAAGTAGCCCACGTCCCTGAGTGTACCGTGTGGTGCTCACCCGTATGGCCGGTGACTCGGGGCCTTCTGGTAGCTTCCGCTCCACGACGGCGGTGCTGGTCCCTTGCGTGTGACCGTGCCTTCGGGTTTCTGGGCCAGAGGACCTGAAATCCCCTGCCGGTCGGTTTCTGCTGCTGGGTAAGGATTAGTCCCCACAGCCTCGGACTCCGGGTCCGGTGAGAACTCTTCAATCAGGGCGAGCTCTACAGCTTCCAGCCCCTGACTCCTTTTAGCACTGCTCCCACTGAGCTCCTGATCTTTCTTTCCTTGCTTTTGCTACACTCCAGACCAGACTGTGTCTCTGTCTGGGACTCCTCTTCTTCTCCCTAACCCTGCCTCAGCCCTAGTTTTATATAGGGGAAGTTCTTCCCCTCCCAGGACTGGGCAGGAGGTGTGGCATGCATAGGATTCCTGACCAGGAGACCTCCCACCTGCTCTCAGACGTAATATGGCTATTACTGTGGAAACAAGACCCCTGGGGTGCCACACATGCAATGGCAGACATATCATAAGGACAGATCATGCAGCTGCAATGAGACAGAAAGGTGGCCCAAACCTAATGGGTCCAATCTTCTTTTTCAAAATTACCAATATTTCCGTTCATAAAATAGCAATGTTTAAGTCACGCGCCCAAGAATACCCCAGGAATGACCAAAGTCAGGGAGCAACACACAATTTAGGGTGGGTTTTATGTAAACCACATTTCTATTCAGACCAGGATGAGGCTGAATTTGTCAAGATTGCTTATGAAAATTTTTAAAAATCCCCATTAAATTCGAAACTGTTGGTAACTATGACTTTGCTTAGTGGATGAAAAGAAGAATCCCACTCAGACTTTTGGGCAGAGGAAATCTCATAGACAGCAGGACATTTTCTGTTCACTTTTACTGTTTCTGCCCTACTGTACTGCAGATTCTGAATATGAATCCCAGGAAAGACCTGGCAAAAAAAAGGCTCATAAATAAATATACAGAAGAATCCCTCCAGCAGTGTATAATACCTGGATGTTTTTTCTCCCTATCCACTTTGTCAGTGTAAAAGTACAGCAGTGTCCTGATAAGGGAAATGACCTAAGACACAATAATTGTACATCAGTTTGTACACAAAAACTTCATACAAACTGTAAAAATGTAACTATTCACCAGTTCCTCTATTGGCTTAATTTGTATAGGCTTCTGAAGAAGCATTTAATGTAAGGGTGGTCCTGTCCCCTTTGCATACGTACCAACAACACTGTTCATAAAATAGGGATGATTAAGTCATGCCCACAAGACCACCCCGGGAATGCCCAATGTCAGGCAGCAACACTCACTTTTGGGCAGGTTTTACGTAAACCACACCTGTTATCCTGACTATCCTGACTACTCTGTCAGGGTCCAACCTGGATTATAGCCCCACACTAATATCCCGAATTGGAACTTTAGCAATGGGGCCAGTTCAACTCATGTGATTCATGAAAATTGATTTACAATGATGGTTCACTGAACCAAGTCGGTTGATTGTTAAATTGAAAAGTACACAAAATTATCATCAATTACATTTAACCTGGTAGATGTACAATCGTTCATTGTGGAGTAACAGGACAGGACCTTCATATAAGTCTACAAATGGGTGAGATTAACCTGCGAATGGTCCAGAGGAGATCATGACATATTTGCCCCTCAACAAGTCCCAGTTATAGAACCACTTTTCTAACAAACAGTCCTTTTCTTCAGACAGAATGAAACAACATAAATATAGCAGCCTCACCAACCTTGCCATTTTCAGCAGCAGGTCACACTTGTATTAAATGTGTTCACCAAACAAACACCTCTCTGTTTGGCTGCAGTCTACCTCTCTTTGCAGAACAGACTAACCAGCAGCTCTGCCTTTCTCCAGTCTGATCATAGTCCACACTGCTGAGCTAACCCAGTTGCTGTTAATAAGCCTGTAAACCCTGACTGGATCATAGGATCGTCCTTTCCCAGCCAGGTTCTTTTGATTACTCAAAAAACCTGGACTCAAAATCCAGTCACATTAAACCCTCTCAGTAATCTGGTTCACTGGTACAGCTTACATTACCAACACATATCTACTATCCAGGACCTTACTGCCTGCTTTCCTACCATATTTATAATAATAAGTTCTCCTTATTATTAGGTCCCCAAACTCTTCCCATGCTGTATGCTAATGTGTAGGCTTTTTCACAGAGGGAGGCTGACACACCGCCCCTCTTTGATTGACAAGCTCCCTAAATGCCCAAATCCCTCACCAGCACATTAATAATCCTACCTAGAACATATAGTAGTCAATACTGTATGGCACTGCAGGTATATTTCAGGGTGCCCGAGTAGGGTTCCAATCAGTATATAAATGTAAATGCAAGACTTCGCACTCGACTAGATGAGCAGTAAAGGTGATTTACTTATACAATCCAAAAAAAGATGATTTAACATTTCGGTCCTTTATCTGGACCTTCATCAAAGGCACCTTACCCATAGCAAGGGAGGTTGCTCTTAAAATTGCGCTAGATACATTTCTCTTACCTGCCAAATTTCTTCCTTACTTGCAATCCGATGTATTTTTATGAAGGTCTAGATAAAGAACCAAAATATTAAATCAACTTTTTTTGGATTTTATCAATAAATTACCTTTACTGCTTATCTAGATTTGCAATAACACCTAACCAGAGAATACACCTAAAGGTGTCTTTGCTAGCTTTTCCACTGAATCAGGTATGCACCGGCACTACGTCGTGATATCACCTTTCTTCCCTCCAGCAGTGTGTCAAGGAGCGCGCATATACCAGAAGCATCATGACATGGCTACACTCTACTAGCTGAGAAGAGGAGTGGATTGGGCACATGCGCAGGGTTTGTGACAAGAGTTCAAAGTTGATGGATGCCAAAGTCTTGTCAATCAAGAAGCCAGAGACGGGTTATGTGATGGATTGAGCATGACGTGGGACGTTCAGAGGGTAATTATATACTGGGAGGGAAAGAATCAAGGACGTTATACTGATGTATGTAGAGAGTTAGGAAAAATATAAGAAAGGTGTTACACACCAGTTCCAGGTTCGGGCTTTGCTCCCCTCACCTCTGTCAGCTGCCCTCTGTTGTGCTTCACATTGGACTTTGCAGGTTGCCTAGCGTGTGAGATCATTTCTCTAGGACTTTTAAAACCCATTAAGACACTCATCTGTGTTTTTGGATTGCCATTCAAGACTGAAGTTTAGTAATCTCCATCTCCCGTGCACAGAATGCTAGACTGTCCCTGTTGACTTCTCTTCGTCCTTCCTGCTCCCCATGTGCCATTGCCAGCCACACCTACACCCGAGGTCTGTATCTCCAACAGGACCTGTAGCTTAGCGGGTCAACGTCACAAGTTAAAAGGATAAACTCTGGTGAAGACATGCTAGATTAGGGTAATAGCAGTTTATGGGGGTAACATGAGGTGGCAACAGATTCCCTTCAAAACTACCAATTCTGAGGAATAATGTGGGTCCCATTGACCAGACCTCAGCCAATAATTAACTTCCTATGAAACTTTTTGTGGTATAATCCCATTTAAATTAAAATAAAAAAAGTCACAACCCAACCACGATCTTGGGGTTCACCCACAGATAGCACCAGAGGAAGTTTCTATACCAGCCAAGATATGGCGTCATTCTCTTTTTAACTATTTCCCCGTTAATGACTTCCCAAGTGAAGAGTATTTTTTTTCTAGACATGAGAAGTGCTTATCTTCTCCAGACTGACATAATCCATCGTTAAATCAATTGTCTAATTGTGAAATTGCTCCAGCTAATTGGAAGGCGTAAGACGCTGGTGCGTTCCTCCGCTCAGGTCTCTGAGAACAGATGGGGTGTTTAAAGCATTAGCCAAGCTTAGATCTGATCAATCAATTACAGTATGTGACACTTGTTAGGATTATGGGATCTTCTGCCTACGGCGCAGAGCCAGCTCCGCACATTAACCTTCCATAAGTGACAGCAGAGCACGGAGTGGGGCGGGCTACCATTACAATGGTGTCTTTGGAACGAGAGCAACGCTGAGACGTTGTGCAAAATGCACTAATGTAAAGTAACTATTATGTATTTCCTCCCTAAAAATCACACTTCATCTTCCTCATTGCTTAGGAGCAATTTTTCAGTTTCCTTTAGAAAAAAAAGCCTAAATTGGCGAACTGACGTAGAACACAAAAAAATTAATGTTCAACCAAAAAATATGGATCACAATGTGATAAAATAGAAAACCATGAAAGATGTAATAGGGCTATACCTTTATTAAGCTTGTGGAATAAAATGAAAAATAATTCACTAGTAAGAACACATCCAACCTCCAAGACGTAGATTTCTATACGCCATGTTCCACCAAAGGAGGAGATAGTTCAAAGAACCAAATGACAGCACATGAAGTGGTGCGTCACAGGATTCTGTACAAGTCTAAGGGTGTACTGTTTCTCGTTGTGGAGACCACCAGCTTGCATAAGGTGTCTTATAGAATAAGCAATGTCCCCTGGGAAAATGAGACATGCAAAATAGTTCTCCAGAAGTAAGAAGTCTGTCTCTCTAGTGCAGGTACGTACTCTTAAGTCAAGTTTCAAACTTTTACATACTTGTCAAAATTTCCAAGCTCGAAATTTGAATATTTAATCCCTTCCCCCTATTTCACTCAGGAACGCTAGCCAAAAAAACATGAATATTGCATAGATATGCAATTGCCCTCAATAAACCTAAAGAGGTTAGAAAAACATCAAGACTTTCTTCCAAGAAACGTCACCACTCTGATCCGTGGGCTGAGTCTTTAAAGATAATGAATGGGGCTAAGCTATAACCCCCAAAGATGGTCTGGAGACCATTTTCTTGGAATATCTGGAGGGTTTCTGGAAAAAGGGCAAACCTTTTGGACTCCCAGAAGAGCTGGAAAATCTCCCGAGCATTACAGCAGCCTCCCAGAAAGCAGGATCCCTATTGTGCATTGCTCCAAAATACTGAGACATCACACTCATCCCTACATCCAGCTGCACTACCAATACTCCAGGAAAAGAATCTATAAAGATTGGCAAGTATGGGACAGCAATGTACTACAAAGGATGATTATCATATTTCTTACAGGATAGGTGATAGACCTCTGATCACTCAGAAAAACACTGTTCATCAGACTGGGACTGACCGCAAGAGAAGAAGACATCGCTGACCAGCCCACAGCTGGGGCAGCCCAGCAGATCAATAGCAGGATAGGTTGGGTGGCCAATGGAAGAACATGGTGCCCTATCTAAATTATTATCCACAAGTACCTTACTAATTATTGAATGGCAATTCTCTGATTCTGACATATTTAGTATTGGATTGATCCTATGTGTTCTGACCTGTACCTTGACTACTCAGTTGGTTAACCCCTACTGGAATTGACATGTTTCTAACCCGGGTGGCTAACACCTCTTCCTTGAAATGGCTCCACCAGCCAGACGCTCTTTCTCTTGGTGGATCTCAAAGGCATGATCCCTGGCATCCACCCCATGAGGATTTTGCCCATTGGACTTGATGAACCTGTATATTTTTCCAACCTTAAAAACTATACACCGTACTAAAAAACAAAGGAAAGACAGATGTGCGAGGACTTCCATATTCACACCATTTCCAGAACAGAGGGTGTTCATCAGTGGCATACCACTAATGGTGGCAGGCCACGCCACAGTTATGAGGCCCATGAGCCGGGGGGCCCGGTGTCAGCACAGACACCGGGTCCCCCCACTCAGCCTGTTAGCGCCTATACAGAATGATGGGGGTGGAAGCGTTTGCTGACGCTCGCTCCTCCATCATTATCGCTCGCTCTGACGGCCGGATAGCGGCTCCGGCCATCACAGTGAGTAATGATGATGGAGGAGGGAGCGTCAGCAGACGCTCCCACTCCCATCTCCATCATTTTTCAGTGCAGCGGACACGATGATGTCATTACAGCGCGCCCACTGTACTGAGAAGTGCGGCGCTTCACACCAAAGGCTCAAGAGGCTGAAGTTTCAGGTGGAACAAGGAGAGGTGAGTATTGTATTTATTTTTTAATATCAATGACTAGTGGACATAATAATGTATGGAGGACCATGGGGAGAGCATTATATTATATGGGGGGTGCATTATATTGTAAGGAGGACCATAGGGGGTGCATTATATTGTATAGAGGACCATGGGGGTGCGTTATATTGTATAGAGGACCATGGGGGGGTGCATTATATTATATGGAGGTCCATGGGGGGTGCATTATATTGTATAGAGGACCATGGGGGGTGAGTTATATTGTGTGGAGGACCATGGGAGGTGCATTATATTGTATAGAGGACCATGGGGGTGAATTATATGACATAGAGGACCATGGGGAATGCATTATATTGTATGGAGGACCATGGGGTGCATTAGATTGTATAGAGGACAATAGGGGTGCATTATATTGTATAGAGGACCATGGGGGAGCATTATATTACATAGAAGACCATGGGGGTGAATTATATTGTATAGAGGACCATGGGGGGTGCATTATATTGTATAGAGAACCATGGGGTGGGGCATTATATTGTATGGAGGACCATGGGGGGCGCATTATACTGTATGGAGAACCATGGAGGTGCATTATATTGTATTGAGGACCATGGGAGGTGCATTATACTGTATGGAGGACCATCTTGGGGTGCATTATATTGTATGGAGGACTATGGGGGGGTGCATTATATTGTATGGAGGACCATGGAGGGCGCATTATACTGTATGGAGAACCATCATGGGGGTGCATTATATTGTATGGAGGACTATGGGGGGTGCATTATATTGTATGGAGGACCATGGGGGGTGCATTATATTGAATGGATGACCATGGTGGGTGAATTATACTGTATGGAGGACCATGGGAGGTGCATTATATTGTATGGAGGACCAGGGAGGGGTGAATTATATTGTATGTAGGCCCATTATACTGCATGGAGAGCTGTGTGGGGTCACAGTTGGGGAATCAAACTGTGTTGGGGTCACCATACTGTGCCTTGGGAGTTGAGGTGGGGTACAATAGGGTCATTATACTGTGCATGTGTAGGAATTCACCATGGGGGTATCATACTGTGTTTAGGGGGGCACTTTTGTTGCCATCATACTTTATGGGGGCAATGAAAGAGGAATCTAGGACTTCAGCAGGAGGAAAATTACTATGTAAAGGCTGGAAAGTTGTGAGATCTGCTCTTCTGAGACCCCGACAATTATTTATTTATTTTTAGAACTTCTGCTATGGGGCCCCATGATTTCTATGTACGCCCCTGGTGCTAATGAAGACTACTAAACACATAGCATAACTTGAGCAGCATGGAATTGAAATATACTATATACATGTATACCATATATATGGTGATCCATGCAAGATGCATAAAACATGATTTTGCTATTACAGCCATTAAGTATCTTCAAAGCCTCCTTCTACTGAAATTAACAACTGTGTCGGAGGAGCCAATAGTATTTGGGTGGAAATGCCCTTCCACTATATTATTAGAAATGCTGGGC
Organism: Phyllobates terribilis; assembly: GCF_046119375.1. Taxonomy (NCBI): domain Eukaryota; kingdom Metazoa; phylum Chordata; class Amphibia; order Anura; family Dendrobatidae; genus Phyllobates; species Phyllobates terribilis. Next base: position 80,652,898 of record NW_027362765.1, read on the forward strand.
GTAATGCTCCCAGACAGAACAAAGTTTTAATAAATATTTGCAAGCCATAATTGTAAAATGTGTTTGTACTGACTTCAATTTGTAAAAAAAAACCGTATCCCTAATTTTTTCTCTCTAGCAATTTTGCTTGATTTATGAAATCTGGATGTCATTGTGAGTTCGTGTAAGAGCGCAATACACACATCCGCTGGCTCTATATCATTTCAATAATATGTGTACAGAGATACAGATGTCTCCACTGATGCCAGGCCGGTATTACTATTGTTTAGCTATTTGCTGGCTGATGTGTTAATCATTTTCAGTGATCGCTTCCTACCCCCCTCAATCTTCACCCCTGCGCCTTCTATAATGCCAATAAATCTACAGTGAGGAATCCTCTCTCTTCACTGTTAAGGTTTTAAAGGGCCAGGAGTCTTGTACATACGAGTAGTATTATAGTAGTTATATTCTTATACATAGGGGACAGTATTATAGTAGTTATATTCTTGTACATAGGTGCAGTATTATAGCAGTTATATTCTTGTATATAAAGGCAGTATTATAGCAGTTATATTCTTGTACATAGGATCAGTATTATAGTAGTTATATTCTTGTATACAGAAGCAGCATTATAGTTGTTATATTCTTATACATAGGGGACAGTATTATAGTAGTTAAATTCTTGTACATAGGAGCAGTATTATAGTAGTTATATTCTTGTACATAGGGGGCAGTATTATAGTAGTTATATTCTTGTACATAGGGGGCAGTATTATAGTAGTTGTATTCTTGTACATAGGGGACAGTATTATATTAGTTATATTCTTATATATAGGGACAGTATTATAGTAGTTATATTCTTGTACATAGGGGGTGGTATTATAGTAGATATATTCTTGTACATAGGGGCAGTATTGTAGTAGTTATATTCTTATACATAGGGGACAGTATTATAGTAGTTATATTCCTGTATATAGGAGGCAGTATTATAGTAGTTATATTCATGTACATAGGAGCAGTATTATAGTAGTTATATTCTTGTACATAGGGGGCAGTATTATAGTAGTTATATTCTTGTACATAAGGGGCAGTATTATAGTAGTTATATTCTTGTACATAGGAGGCAGTATGATAGTAGTTATATTCTTGTACATAGGGGGCAGTATTATAGTAGTTATATTCTTGTACATAGGGGGCGGTATTACAGTAGTTATATTCTTGTACATAGGAACATTATTATTGTAGTTATAATCTTGTACATAGAGGGCAGTATTATAGTAGTTATATTCTTGTACATAGGGGGCAGTATTATAGTAGTTATATTCTTGTACATAGAGGGCAGTATTATAGTAGTTATATTCTTGTACATACAGTTGTGCTCAAAAGTTTACATACCCAGGCAGAATTTTTATTTTCTTGGCCTTGTTTCAGAGAATATGAATATGAAATCTTAATGACAACCAAAAACATCCAAATGACCCTGATCAAAAGTTCACGTACCCTGGTGATTTTGGCCTGATAACATGCACAGAATTTGACACAAATGGGTTTGAATGGCTACTAAAGATAACATCCTCACCTGTGACCTGTTTGATTGTAATCAGTGTGTGTGCATAAAAGCAGAGTTAGTTTCTGGGATCCAGACAGACTCTTGCATCTTTCATCCAGCCACTGACGTTTCTGGATTGTGAGTCATGGGGAAAGCAAAAGAATTGTCAACGGATCTACGGGAAAAGGTAGTTGAACTGTATAACACAGGAAAGGGATACAAAAAAATATCCAAGGAATTGATAATGCCAGTCAGCAGCGTTCAAACTGTGATTAACAAATGGAAAATCAGAAGCTCTGTAAAAACCAAACCACAGTCAGGTAGACCAACAAAAATTTCGGCCACAACTGCCAGGAAAACTGTTCAGGATACAAAGAAAAACCCACAAATAACATCAGCTGAAATTCAGGACTATCTGAAAACTAGTGGTGTGGCTGTTTCAAGATGCACAATAAGGAAGCACTTGAAGAAAAATGGGCTGCATGGTCGAGTCGCCAGAAGAAAGCCATTACTGCACAAATGCCACAAAGTATCTCACCTACAATACGCCAAACAACACAAAGACAAACCTCAAAACTTCTGGTACAAGGTAATTTGGAGTGATGAGACTGAAATTGAACTTTTTGGCCACAACCATAAACGTTATATTTGGAGAGAGGTCAACAAGGCCTATGATGAAAGGAACACCATTCCTACAGTAAAGCACGGAGGTGGATCGCTGATGTTTTGGGGATGTGTGACCTACAAAGGTACAGGAAACTTGGTAAAAGTTGAAGGAAAGATGAATGCAGCACGTTATCAGCAAATACTAGAGGCAAATTTGCAATCAGCCCGGAAGCTGCGCATGAGACGTACTTGGACATTCCAACATGACAACGATCCAAAACACAAGGCCAAGTCGACCTGTCATTGGCTACAGCAGAACAAAGTGAAGGTTCTGGAGTGGCCATCTCAGTCTCCTGACCTCAACATCATTGAGCCACTCTGGGGAGATCTCCAGTGCGCAGTTCATGCTAGACAGCCCAGGAATTTACAGGAACTGGAGGCTTTTTGCCAAGAAGAATGGGAAGCTTTACCATCTGAGAAATTAAAAAACCTCATCCACAACTACCACAAAATACTTCAAGCTGTCATTGATGTTAGAGGGGGCAATACATGGTATTAAGAACTGGGGTATGAGAACTTTTGATAAGGGTCATTTAGATGTTGTTGGTTGTCATTAAGATTTAAAAAGAGAAAACACAGTAGTTTGACAATAAATGGCTTCACCCAACCAATAACCATGAGTGGAGAAAAAGTTTTTTTGTTATCATTCATATTCTCTGAAACAAGGCCAAGAAAAGAAAAATTCTGCCACGGTGTGTAAACTTTTGAGCACAACTGCAGGAGCAGTATTATATAGTAGTTATATTCTTGTACATAGGGAGCAGTATTATAGTAGGTATATTCTTGTACATAGAGGGCAGTATTATAGTAGTTATATTCTTGTACATAGGGAGCAGTATTATAGTAGTTATATTCTTGTACATAGGGGGTAGTATTAAAGTAGTTATATTCTTGTACATAGGAACAGTATTATAGTAGTTATATTCTTGTTCATGGGAGCAGTATTATAGTAGTTCTATTCTTGTACATAGACAGCAGTATTATAGTAGTTCTATTCTTGTACATAGGAACAGTATTATAGTAGTTATATTCTTGTACATAGGGGCAGTATTATAGTGGTTATATTCTTGTACATAGGGACAGTATTATAGTACTTATATTCTTGTACATAGGGGCAGTATTATAGTAGTTCTATTCTTGTACATAGAGAGAAGTATTATAGTAGTTATATTCTTGTACATAGGGACAGTATTATAGTAGTTATATTATTGTACATAGGGGGTAGTATTATAGTGGTTATATTCTTGTACATAGGGGGCAGTATTATAGTAGTTGTATTCTTGTACATAGGAGCAGTATTATAGTAGTTATATTCTTGAACATAGGGGCAGTATTATAATAGTTATATTATTGTATATAGAGGGAGTATTATAGTAGTTATATTCTTGTACATAGGGGGCAGTATTATAGTAGTTATATTCTTGTACATAGGAACAGTATTATAGTAGTTATAGTCTTGCACATAGGGGCAGTATTATAGTAGTTATATTCTTGTATATAGAGGCAGTATTATAGTAGTTATATTCTTGTATATAGGAGCAGTATTATAGTAGTTATATTCTTGCACAAAGGAGCAGTATTATAGTAGTTATATTCTTGTACATAGGGGCAGTATTATAGTAGTTATATTCTTGTACATAGGTGCAGTATTAAAGTTATATTCTTGCATACATTCTTATATCTTGGGGGCCGTTGTTATTTATATACCTTATTCCCCCCGTACACAATAGAGCTGTCGCCTATCTCTCCCGAGTCCCCCATACCCTGGAAAGCTCGGCTTAGCTGATCACTCCTGTGTTCTCTATGGCAGAGCTCCTATAAGACTCTTCTGGTGGTGGCTTATCTTCCAGAGAACAAAAGGATCGGCCATTTAAAATCCAACACGTTGGGCAAGAGTCATAGGCTCCCATATACATTATGTGTACTTTATTTAAAATATGGTAGGAATTCCTACTTCACCTTTGACAAGTGACTGAATTTACTCTTAGAAATCCCTTCATGACACACATCGTCCCCGACCATGGAGAGCAGATATCTGGGGTTATACCAGGTTTCCTCTCTCGGGGCGTATGTAAATAATATTATCCTCTTCATCAACTTGCCTATGACACAGACCTTATAAATGATCTAATCACACATAGCATTAAGTTCAGTGACATCTCTCGTCTCCTGCACTCGCTGAGGATGACAGGAGGTTAAAAATGATTCCTTTTTTAATTCAGAATTATCTGGCCTTTGCATATGTGAGTGACTCAGATAACACAAATGTGTTTTACATAGCCCCAGCAGATGAAGCATATTAATAAAGAGGGCGCAGGGGGAAGGGTAGCGGCGAAACAGAAAAATTATTAATGTGATTTATTCTCACTACTTATACCATGGGATAATGTTGCTTTTCACAGGCCCTTATTACCACTGCAAAGCATTTGTATCCAGGCACAAGTGGAGACAACTCCAATCATAAGAATTGTCAAACAGAACTATAAAAGATTTCCCGAAGAAAGTCAACCTGTATTTCTGGTGTAAATGTGTCAATTCACACAATCCCTGTCAATTCATACAATCCCTATAGAAAAATGTGCCCTCATCTCCACAACAAAGTTATAACTGCATCTGGTGCACAAACCCGAAACTGTCCGGATTCTGATCCTCTGTAACTTGCCATTCACTCATTTTGATTGTGAGGTTCCACTTTATCAGCACTCTTCCAGCATTATAGGAGCTGAAACTTTCTTTCACTCCCCAGTATGCATTGTGCCTACCATTGTCCGATGGCTTGTCTGCCCTGAACTGAAAGCCTATCTCTCTGTTATGTTTGTATGTGTGACAGACAGGAGAGCAGGAGCAGAGAGAAAAAGACCTGATCTACTTCTTGTAGTGAGACAACCCACACCCTACTTCCTGTAGAGTAACAATTACCCACACCCAATACCTTTAAAGATAAAAACCTGCCCCCTCTTCCAGGAGAGAGACAAGAGTTATGCTTTGTATGCAGTGTGAAAGACAGGAGAGCAGGAGCAGAAAGAAAAAGACCTGACCCGCTTCTTGTAGAGAAACAACACTCACCCTACTTCCTGTAGAGTAAAAATGACCTGTGCCCTTTTCCTTTACAAAGATGAAAACTCGTTCCCTATTTGAGGAGAGAGACAAGAGTTATGCTTGTATGCAGTATGAAGGACAGGAGAGCAGGAGCAGAGAAAAAAGACCTAACCCACTTCTTGTAGATAAACAACACTCACCCTACATCCTGTAGAATAACAAAGACCCGCACTCACCCCCTTTAGATAGATAAAAACCCATCCCCTCTTCGAGGGGGCAGATAAGAATTATGCCTGTATGCAGTGTGAAAGACAGGAGAGCAGGAGCAAAAATAAAAAACCTGACTCACTTCTTGCAGAGAGACAACCCTCACCCTACATCCTGTAGAGTAACAATGACCAGTATCCACTTTCTTTAGAAAGATACAAACCCATTCCCTCTTCGAGGGGGCAGATAAGAGTTATATTTGTATGAAGTGTGAAAGACAGGAGAGCAGGAGCAGAGATAAAAAAGACCCGACTCACTTCTTGTAGAGAGACAACCCTCACCCTACATCCTGTAGAGTAACAATGACCATTATCCACTTCCTTTAGAAAGATAAAAACCCATTCCCTCTTCGAGGGGGCAGATAAGAGTTATATTTGTATGAAGTGTGAAAGACAGGAGAGCAGGAGCAGAGATAAAAAAGACCCGACTCACTTCTTGTAGAGAGACAACCCTCACCCTACATCCTGTAGAGTAACAATGACCATTATCCACTTCCTTTAGAAAGATAAAAACCCATTCCCTCTTCGAGGGGGCAGATAAGAGTTATATTTGTATGCAGTGTGAAGGACAGGAGAGCAGGAGCAGAGATAAAAAATACCTGACTCACTTCTTGTAGAGAGACAACCCTCACCCTGCTTCCTGTAGAGTAACAATGACCATTATCCACTTCCTTTAGAAAGATAAAAACCCATTCCCTCTTCGAGGGGGCAGATAAGAGTTATATTTGTATGAAGTGTGAAGGACAGGAGAGCAGGAGCAGAGATAAAGAAGACCCGACTCACTTCTTGTAGAGAGACAACCCTCACCCTGCTTCCTGTAGAGTAACAATGACCAGTATCCACTTCCTTTAGAAAGATAAAAACCCATTCCCTCTTCCAGGGGGCAGATAAGAGTTAAATTTGTATGAAGTGTGAAAGACAGGAGAGCAGGAGCAGAGATAAAAAGACCTGACCCGCTTCAGGTAGAGAGACAACCCTCACCCTACTTCTTTTAAAAAGATAAAAATCCGTCCCCTTTTCGAGGAGACAAAGAACGCCCCCCTTCCTTAACAGGGACACCCCTACTTTTTGTAATTCATCTTGATGCCTCTTCTGTCACAGTTGGATTACAGCTGACAACAAGCAGTGAGTAACAATTGATTTGAAAATAAAGTTATTTACAAATTAGACTTTGATCACAATATCAAATTAAAGGAGATCAAGTCTGAAAGGACATTATAAAGGTAGAGGGAACCTGTCAGCTCCCCAACCCCTCGTAAAGCTCCACCATAACTTTTATCAAGCCTATTCCTAGGAGACAAGAAGGTCCTTCATATGCCACTGACTTATTCCCATGTTTGAAAAATCTTCGATATAACTCTCACTTGCAATATGCAGATTAGACAGGACTAGTCCAGCAGGGCATTGATTCCCCAACAGGCCCTGCCTCAGATCCTGGGCTTGATTGACGTGCATCACACAGGCGATGTTTCCATTGTGGCTCTGCATCTCCTGCACTTGAGTGTAACTTTTCGCCCTCCTGGTTATGCGAAGTGAGAACCTTTCTTTCTCCTGAATTTGCTTATCATCTGCGATAAAATAAACCTACATGAGAACAGCAGCATTTTTTACAATAAAATGCAATTCATGAAGCCATCCTAAAGGAGGTCTCTTCCTTGGTTCTTCCTTAATCCTCATTTCTCTGTCCTTACTGTATTCCATGGTCAGCCATTATATTTAATTAGAGAAAATGAAGTACATAGTGGAGTGGAGCACTGGAGTACCTTTTATTTTGGAAATTGGACAAAGGGGCATCATAGGAAAAATCAAAATAGGACCCTTCTGCTTGGTGCAGGTTCAGTTAATAAATCTATTCCTCTAGTCCTGTGGTCCTCAACCTTTCTTACCTCAAGAGCCATACTCAGCTCTGAGATGGTTGCGAGCCACATCCACAACCCACACCCCGCCCCCTGAATAATGACATCCAGCTCCTGGCTCCCCCATAGTAGTGACACCCAAAGCCCCCATTATCAGTATAATGACAGCCAAAACTTCTCCACAAAAATCACACCAATGCAGTATACTTGAATCAAGGGCTACCCTCCTTACCCTCATTAAATATTCTTTCATCAAGCACTCTAATGCCAGCGTCCCTGCATGCCTTCCATTCCTCCCTCCCTACAGGCACTCCGACTTACTCAAAGCCCAGTCCGCCCTGTTATATCCTCTGCTCCGGCTCCTGTACACCAGGGCCTGCGCAGGTACACTGGTAGTGCACTTAGCCAGCCAATATCTGGGAGGTACTTAGTTCTTAAGGCACTTCTACCTGTTGGGAGGTGCCTGAGCAACAATTGTAATCAGTCTGCAACTGCTAGCTAGTGATTAGGTCCCAGTACCAGTCCAGTTAAACCTGTATCAGTACCAGTTCTGCTTACCTGTTCCCATCCTCTCCTGTGGTACCTGAACCCGAAACTGCTCCGTCAGTAACTATGCCTGAATCCCACGCTGCCAGTACTGGTTCCATTATCCGTCCCGTCTGAACGAGTGACTACATATATATCCAATCCAGCCTTGGACTCCTAGTCCATTCTACTGTCCTGACTCATGGATTCAACTGCCGCGGTGCCGGGATCTGTCCTTGAGTAGTACTTGGCGTCCACCTGGGTCCGAGTGTAACCCCACCAACAGGGGCTCTGGTGAAAACTCAGTTGGTCGCTTAGCTACACCCCTCCAGGCCTTGCCCTTGATCCACAAGTGTGACATACTCCCACCACGCTATAGTATCTTGGGTCAAGCACCAACTCTATTTGGCAGTATCATCCTATGTCCAGCTTAGCACTTACTTAATTTATCTCTCCAACCTCAAGGCCAGTCATAAGAGTCACCATCTGTAGACCTGCTCTTCATAGCTGTTTGATAGACCTGGTGCTAATGCACCAAGTTGGAAGAGTGTCGCGTGCCACACATCGTGGGCCTACGAGTCACATGTGGCTGCCGAACCATAGGTTTGGGATCCCTGCTAAAGTCTATCATAAGAGAAGAAAAACAGAATTCAGCAGTATAACTGATCAGCCACATTACACACAGCAGCTGTGTCAGTGGCCCCCAGTGATTTTAATCGGGTTTCTGTTTTACCAGGAGGAATAGCGTAGCGTTCCAGCTCCGGCATGGGGAGAAAATCTCACTGTAACCAATTTAAGTACGGTGCTTTTATTCATATTTTTCCATCTGGCTTCCTCACCATTAAGAGCTTTATTGCAGTATGATATGAAAAGGAACTTTGAGCTCAATATCTACAATGAGGAACAACTTCGATATTGAAATGTGAATGAAAAATCACTTCCAGATTACCAACTATCCGCATCCCATCCGCTTATAGGCCAAGATTTCCAATCAAAATGACTCACGAGACCAAATATTTCCTGGTAATTCTTGTAACACCAACCACTATGTCCTCAAGATGAAATTCTGGACAAAGCAAATGTACTGAGGATCGGAGACCAGGTTGCGATACAATACATTTTATTAATGCTTATTCATCGGAGGGTCTAATTGCTGCAGCTATCGGTAGCATCATTTAATGTTTCCACTTAGCTAAGACTCCGGGAAGCTGATTGGCAGTTTGGCTCTTATCGGCCCAACAGATGACCATAGGACCTTGGCCAACCAAAAAGATCCTAAAAAATAAAGGGTACTTATTACATCAGGGCACCGAGGGTCCAGCAGAAGACAACTCTGGTTGGAGGAGACTTTACGGTCAACTATAGTCTGTGTATTATGAGTTGATCTACTGATAAAGTGGACTCCACATTGTGAGCAGTAGACCAGTGTAGACACTTAAGACCAAAAGGTTTTTTTATTCATCGATTTCTTGTCGTTTTGAGGTTTGTGACTTCCAATCTTCAATACCAACCACCCTATTGAGGCTGCAGCTACAAAGTGCACACAGGTATACAATAATGTCACATCAGGTTACTTGGCGTTTTTCACTGATATTCTGTGGTGTTATTCACATGTATGTTCTTTTATGCGGACCATGTGTCCAACAAGAAAAGTCACAGAGACGTGCTTGATCTTTATCAGAGTCACAGATCAAAAGTACCCATACAAGTCTAAAGGCCTGTAAAAATCAAAGACAGCACATGGATGGCATCTGTGTACAGTCCATGATTAACACTGACATGGATAGGAGAAGCTGTGCAGTTTCTGTGTTCAGCAGTGAAATATCAACTGAAAAAAAATCACGTATGTGTGAATGAGACCTTAAAGGGTTTGTCCCAAGAACAATGTACATTTTAATAGATCTTGGAATAATAAGTTCAACAATTGAATGTGTTCAAAAAATGTTCCTGTGCTGAGATAATCTTATAAATGTGCCTCTGCAATGTACTGTGTAATGGCCGTGTCTGACCGTACAGGGACACGGACTGATCATTCCACATCTCCTGGGCAGGGGAGGAAGTACCAGATCTACTGTCACCCTCATAGACCTGGTGTCACTTAATCTGGTCTGGTCACTCTAGTCACGTCAGCTCACTGAAGAATGGTGATCACGTTTGGTGCCAGCACAGACCACAAAGCAACCTGCGCTGGATACTTGGGGTGACAGAAGATTAGAATGGCTCAGTTTGATATTTTAACTACATCGAAGCCTTGGATAAAATTTTTATTTTGCCCAAACGTTCCCTCAAATTTTTGCTTCTAAATGTTAATATACTCTACAAATAGATAGAGACGAGAAGAATTCCAGCAGCAGGCAGATCTGGTACAAAGAGATAGGTGCAGTATTAATGGTAACCTGTCATAAAGGTTTTGCCACCACTATTTCATACTTCTCTTCCAGCAGTCTCCATCGGTGTCCTTAGTGGTCCCAGTTGGTGTAATTTTGCTAAAATAAAGTTTCATACCCATATGTTAATAATTAATTAGGTCTATCCAGTCAAGGAAGTAGAAATAGTGCAGAGTCAGGCAGGCTACCCACACCTTACTGTATGTCTTCTCTACATGGTGTCATGGGTGTATCAAGTGTAACAGTTGCTCTGGATCCGGCTGTAAAAGGTCACTGCGCTTGGCATTGCAGACACCTTCTTGATCCTCTCATCTCTGTAGTGTAGTGATATCCTTCTTCCTTTAGGGCCCAGCAGCGACCTCCACTTCCTGCTACTAATTGACACACCCATGCTTGGTACTTAAAAACTCTCAGTGTCTCCAGAGAGTCACCGGTTTTAGTTCTATGTGTCTCTGTCCATGCCTGGAGTACTAGTAGTCGGCTAGTTTCTTCTTGGACTTCCCTTGGAGGACAGTTGGCGTTATCTCTTTGGTGTCTTCTCAAGCTAAGTGTATCCCCTTTGTTTGTTTACATTGTTATCTTTAGTTACAGTGGGGCCTGACTAGTGTTCACCCCATCCCCTCCCTACCTAGGGCCTAGCTCTAGGGACATTCAGGGAATAGGTTTCCTGCTCGGCGATAGGTGTGGAACCTATATAGGGACGATAGGGTAGTCAGGGTGATATTAGATCTGTCTTGGGGTCTCAATTCCCCCTTTCCCTAGTTGTTGGGCTCCCTTCTCCCATGTCCCGTCGTTGTACACTTGTTCCTAACATCACCTTGTGTGATATTATCATCGGCCGTACATTAAAAAAAAAAAACTGACACTTTTTTTTTTTTTTTGGGTGTGGTTTTTTGCTCTGAGGTTGCAGACTCCTAATGCTGGGGACTCTGCGGGTAGGCCGGTCCACCTTGAAACCAAAATTGCCCTCCCGGTCAGGTTTTCAGGAGGTAGGGACAAGTTTTTTTGTGTTCAAAGAAGCTTGCAAATTATATTTTAAACTTCATTCTTACTCCTCTTGAGATGAAGAGCAGCGAGTGGGGATTGTGATCTCAATGTTGCAAGGAGATCCTCAATCCTGAGCTTTCTCTTTGCCACAGGGTTCTGTTTTTCTCAATTCAGTAGAGGGGTTTTTTGGGGCTCTTGCTCTCATCTATGATGATGGGGGGAGGGTGGGGGCGGTCTGGGGGTGAGCCAGTACTTGTGGTGGTAGAAGAACCCATGCAGTTAGGGGTTGCCTCTGCGTTGTATATTTCCCATGAGGTCGGCAAGAAAAAAGGGGTGTTTTTTCTGTGGAAAAAAGGGACATTTTATTGAGACCTGTCCCTTGATTCCGAAGCAAAAAGAAACTCGATTAACCTTTGGTAGTCTGGAGTTGGATAATCGGGGGGGAGTTTGTCGTCAACCTGCAGTACTTGGTTTGTCCTGACAGCAGAGGTAGTGCTAGAGAGCAGGACTGAGAAAATTTCTGTGTTTGTAGACAGTGGAGCTGGAGTCAGCATGGTTGATGCTGAGCTTGTGAGAACTCATGGGTTTGCTTGCTGTACTTTAGCTAAGCCCATTCCTATTTATGCCATCGATTCAGAGCCACTTGCACAGAAAGCTCTGACTCATTGTACATAATGTAAGACCGTGGGTGGGGTCTGATCATTGTGAGATAATTCCTTGCTATGTCCTGGAGGGTCTTCCCACTCCGATTGTAGTGGGTCTACCCTGGTTGGTGAAACATAATCTGATAGTGGATTGGCAATCCAGAGAGATTGTTGAATGGGAAGATTACTGCCATGAGAACTTTTTAAACATTTCCCTTTCTGCAGTCTCTATGGAGACCTTACCTGCGTTTTTGTCTAGTTTTGAGGGCGTTTTTTCTGAGAAGGGGTGTCAGGATTTGCCTCCTCATCATGCATATGACTGTCCTATTAACCTGACCCCCGGAGCTAAACTACCAAAGTCCAGACTGTATAATCTTTCTGGCCCTGAGAGACAAGCCATGAAGGATTTCATTGCGGAGAGTCTGGAGAAGGGACAGGTCAGACCCTCATCTTTGCCCGTGGCGGCAGGGTTCTTCTTCGTGAAAAAGAAAGATGGCGGTCTCCGTCCCTGTTTAGATTTACAGGAATTGAATCAAATTACCATCCGAGATCCATACCCTCTTCCTCTGATTCCAGACTTGTTCAGCCAGGTTGTGGGAGCTAAGGTGTTCTCCAAGTTGGATTTAAGGGGAGCCTACAATCTGGTTAGAATCATAAAAAAGGATGAATGGAAAACGGCGTTCAATACACCTGAAGGGCATTTCGAGTGTCTGGTTATGCCTTTTGGTCTGACCAATGCTCCCGCGGTGTTCCAACATTTCATAAATGATATTTTCCATCAGTTGGTGGGTAGGTTTGTGGTGGTCTATCTGGATGATATTTTGGTTTACTCACCTGATTTTGAGACACATCGGGGGCAGGTTAAATAGGTGCTCCAGATATTAAGGGATAACAGACTATATGCCAAACTAGAGAACTGTGTTTTCGCTGTCCAGTAGATGCAGTTGTTGGGTACCTATTGTCATCTGCAGGTTTTCGGATGGATCCGGAGAAGATCCGTGCTGTCCTTGACTGGGACCGTCCTAAGAACCTGAAGGCTTTACAGGGTTTTCTAGGCTTTACTCATTTTTACCGGAAATTCATCCAAAATTATTCGGTAATTGTGAAACCTCTCACCGACATGACAAGGAAGGGGTCTGATTTTTCCAAATGGTCAAATGCCGCCCAGCAAGCTTTTTCCTCTCTAAAGAGTTGTTTTGCCACAGCACCTATACTCAGTCAACCCGATGTTTCTCATTCTTTTATCATTGACGTTGATGCGTCATAGGTGGGGGTTGAGGCTTTGCTGTCTCGGGGTCCGTCCCCTGGTAAATGGAGTTCATGCGCTTTCTTTTCCAAGAAATTATCTTCAGCTGAGAGAAATTATGACATGGGTAATAGGGAGCTTTTGGCGATTAAATTGGCGTTGGAAGAATGGTGACATTGGTTGGAGGGGGCTGTCCATCCTATTACTGTTATCACGGACCATAAGAACCTGTCATATCTTCAATCTGCTAAACATCTCAACCCTAGGCAAGCTAGATGGTTTTTTACTAGGTTCAATTTTATTGTCACTTTCCATCCAGGGATCAAAAACATCAAGACTGATACTTTGTCCTGAAGCTTCAACGGTGGTGGTGACCATGTGAACCCTGCCCCGATTTTGCAGAAGTGTGAGGTGTTGGAGGCTTAGGGAGACGCGCCTGCCTCCTGCCCGTCGGGGAGGTTATTTGTATCATCTAATCTGCACCATAAAGTAATTAGGGAACATCATAACTCGTTGCTTGCTGGTCGTCCAGGTGGTAAGGCAACCGCGGACCTTCTTTCTCGTCGTTTTTTGGTGGACGGGGTTGCATCAGGATGTGGTTGAACATGTGTCTGCTTGTAGTATTTGCGCACGTTCTAAAGTATCCCATACCCGTCCGTCTGGTCCTCTTCTCCCACTACCTATTCCTAGCAGGCCATGGACACATTTGTCCATGGATTTTATTACTGATCTACCGGTATCTGCAGGCAAGACTGTGGTTCTGGTGGTTGTAGATAGGTTCAGTAAAATGGTTGCCTTCGTTGCATTACCAGCACTTCCAAATGCCAAGATTCTTGCTTAGGAATTTATAAATGAGATCGTATAGCTTCACGGGGTTCCCTCCGATCTGGTGTCAGATCGGTGAACCCAGTTTGTTTCTAAGTTCTGGAAAGCTTTCTGTACTCGACTGGGTGCAGCTGTCCTTTTCCTTCGCCTTCCATCCTCAGTCGAATGGACAGACCGAGCATATTAATCATAATTCAGAGACTTACCTCAGGTGTTTTGTCTCCGAGAACCAGGAGGATTGGGCATCTTAGTTACCGTTGGCCGAGTTTGCTATTAACAATCATCGCCAAGAATCTACCGGCAGGTCACTGTTCTTTGGTGCATAGTTTCCATCCACAGTTTGGTACTTTTATTGGGAGGAGTGGGGGGGCTTTGGGAGTTCCTGAGGAGGAACATTTTGCTTTGTCGCTCTCCTCTATGTGGCGGGGGGTTCCGACTAAATTGAAGATCATGGGAGACAGGTACAAATGTATCGCAGACAGGAAACGCTCGCCAGGTCTGGACCTATGTGTGAATGACTTTGTGTGGTTGTCTACCAGAAATATAAAGTTGAAGGTTCCTTCCTGGAATCTGGGACCTAGATTTATTGGTCCCTATAAAATAAGCACCGTCATTAACTCAGCAGCGTTTCGTCTTGAGCTACCTCAGGCCCTTAAGATCCACAATGCCTTTCACAGGTCTCTGCTCAAGAAATATGTAGAACTTTTTGAGTCCTCTCCCCTGCCGCCGCCCGCAATCATGGTTGATGTTAATTTGGAGTTTCAAGTTTCGAGGATTGTGGATTCTCGTCTCCAGCGTCGTTCCCTACAGTACTTGGTGCACTGGAGGGGTTATGGTCCAGAGGAAAGGTTGTTGGTTTCGGCATCAGAGGTGAACACCCCTAGGCTGGTTCGTTCATTCCACACCTCTCATCCTGAGAAACCTGGTCCTGAGTGTCCGGAGGCCACTTGTAGAAGGGGGGTACTGTCACAGGTGTATCAAGTGTGACAGATAATCGCTTTGGATCTGGCTGTAGAAGGTCACTGCGCTTGGAATTGCAGACGCCTTCTTGATCCTCCATTCTCTGTAGTGTAGTGCTATCCTTCTTCCTTTAGGACCTAGCAGCGACCTCCATCTCCTGCTGCTAATTGACACACCCTTGCTTGGTAGTTAAAAACTCTCAGTGTCTCCAGAGAGTCGCCGGTGATAGTTCTATGTTTCTCTGTTCATGCCTGGAGTACTAGTAGATGGCTAGTTTCTTCTTGGCCTTCTCTAGGAGGACAGTTGGAGTTATCTCTCTGGTGTGTACCAAAAACTGAGAAAAGACCCTGATATACAGTATATAGAATATCTTTTTGGTGTCTTCTCAAGCTAAGTGTATCCCCTTTGTTTGTTTATCTTGTTGTTTTTAGTTACTGTGGGGCCTGACTAGTGTTCACCCCATCCCCTCTCTACCTAGGGCCTAGCTCTAGGGACATTTAGGGATTAGGCGTCTTGCTCGGCAATAGGTGCGGAACCTATATAGGGATGATAGGGTAGTCAGGGTGATATTAGATCTGACTAGGGGTCTCCACTCCCTCTTTCCCTAGTTGTTGAGCTCCCTTCCCCCACATCCCGTCATTGTACACTTGTTCCTTCCCTCACCTTGCGTGACACATGGCCTGATGGACGTCTTTCAGAACAAGAAAATTGTTACAAACGTCATTACAAGGGCTGAATGTCAACTAAGCCATATAGTGAGGGTATAAGGTGTGGACAGGTTGATGACTGCAGAGTCTCTACCTCCTTGACTCGATAGACCTAATTGGCATAGAGTGCATTAAATAAATTTTTATTATCTGGGGCTATTAAAGAAATCTTTGAATACTTCAGGAAGAAAACAATTGGCACTATGAAAGGCAAAATCTTCTGCTAAAGTTCGTCTTAAGGCATCGATTCGTTGGCGGTTTTGCTGTTGATCTGTTAGATGTGTAAAGCAGTGTTGTAACAGCCGGGTAAGATCGGCTTCTGAGAATCTTGGTGGGTGGGAAGCTCACTGAATAGCTGCTTTTACTGTACCCTTAAGGAACTTCAAAAGCTTCTCAATTTCTCTTCCAAGTAGCGCTCAGTGACCGTGTGCAAGGAGATGGAGTTGAATGTAAGAATTGGCAGACATCTTCGTGAACCGACTCAACAACAAAACACAAAAGATACTTTCTTTCTCAGTCCGTGGCGATAAACCCCCAAAACCTTAACAGGAAAGGATTTTATCTTACTCCTATTTTTTCTCCTGTTACACATTTGACCTATGTTTTTGGCGCAGCGCTGGAGTAATGTTACCTTCCGATAATCCATTAACTCACTCAAAGACAAATTCATTAAGGTCCTCATTACCCAAGAGAGGGGCCCCGTATCGTTCATGTAACATATCTCCCTTTCAAAATATTTGGCATAATCAGGCTCTTTAAATATATGATAACATCAGTTCTCACACCCACAAGTCGCGCTCGTTCTCTGGGATCCGAACGGCAGTTTCTTAGGGACATTAGTGGAAAAAATCTAAGGGAACAGGAAAAGGGAAAAAAAAAGATGGAGATAGAAGATAGTTACATAAAATATGCGAGAAAGGTAAAAACAATATTTTCTTCAAGGGGAAAATGGGACCACTATGTCCACATTATATAGGTTTTATCTAAAGGATCTTTTGAAAGTTTTTTTTACAACTTTTAAATCAGAATATATTATATATGGTGCTTAAAATTAACGGAGTTAAGCACATGGTCAGTTTTAGGCTCAGTTCACAACCATGTAGGATAGTCCTTCAAGAGTCTCTACTGCGGATTCCATCACCTTTTAGGTATTACATGCAACACTATTTTTTCCGTCAAAACAATGGGCACCTTGGCAGAAGTTGGTGGAACACTCTTCATTATTTTCCTGTAAAGGGAACCTGTTACCAGGTTTTCCCCATATAAAATATGGCCATCACCTTCAAGGCCTCTTTTACAGCATTCTAGGATTTTGTATATATGTGCCAAATCCAGTTTGCAGATTACAAAAAAAGACCTTTGATTATACTCACAGACGGTGCAGTACGGTCCGATGGGCGTCTCTGGTCTCGATCCGGTGCCTCCTCTCTTTTTTATGATCACCGTCCACTTTCCCTGCTCTTTTTTGGGATCTGCTAAAGGGAATCGGGACATATATACCGCTTACTAGAATGCTGTAAAAGAGGCCTTAATTGTGATGGCCGTACTTTATGTGGGGAAAACCTGGTGACCGGTTTCCCTTAAAATGTGATGGAAACTGATGTCAACAAAAGTCTCACATACATTGACTTGGCAATGAAGTGTCATATTAGAGGCTTAGATACAAATTCTGGTAGGAATAAGGTTAGTGGTGGTCCCTAGGCAAACAAATTGGTGGAGGTTTCGTATCACAGGAAAAAGTATGTCTGGTGGAGTCAAAACTCTTGACCCTGCCCTGTCCTTCAAACCCCACATCCAAGCTCTTGCCACCTCCTGTCACCTCCAGCTCAAAAATATTTCCAGAATACATCCTTTCCTCAACCCTCAATCTACTAAACTGCTTGTGCATGCCCTCATCATCTCCCGCCTTGACTACAGCAACATCCTCCTCTGTGGCCTACCTGCTAACACTCTCGCACCCCTCCAGTCCATCCTTAACTCTGCTGCGCGACTGGTTCATCTCTCGCCTCACTACTCCTCTGCTACCCCCTTTTGCAAATCCCTTCACGGTCTTCCATTCCCCCAGCATATCCAGTTCAAACTACTAACACTGACCTACAAAGCCATCCATAACCTCTCTCCTCCGTACATCTCTGAACTAATCTCCCAATATATTCCCTTACGTAATCTCCAGTCCTCCCAAAACCTCCTTCTCTCCTCCACACTTATTCGTTCCTCACCCAGTCGCCTCCAAGATTTCTCCCGAATATCGCCCATCCTCTGGAATTCTGTGCTTCAACACGTCCGATTAGCCTCCACATTTGGATCCTTCAGATGGAACCTGAAAACCCATCTCTTCAAACAAGCTTACAGCCTGCCATGACCTTGCTTTCTGCCACCCCCAACACCGGAGCTATTGCAACCCCCCCAACCTACTGTTTCCTTCCCCGTTCCTGTAGAATGTAAGCCTACAAGGGCAGGGTCCTCTTCCCTCCGTACCAGTCTATCATTGTTAGTTTGTTTACTGTAAGTGATATCTGTATTTGGTATGTAACCCCTCCTTATTTACAGCGCCATGGAATCAATGGCGCTATATAAATTAATAATAATAAAAAAAAAATATTAATTACCCATCACTTATTAGTCTGTGGTGGTTATGGAGCCGGCCGCATGTATGTCTGGAATTCAGATCTTCGACAGTTTTTGGTTGTATACAACCATCAAAACTAAAATAATTTGAGTCCCTTGTACCCTGTCCCATCCAGACGTAGTACCAGTTCAGAAGACACCACCCATCACTCATGAAAGACTGAGATATATTGATTCAACAGGAAGGATCAGACAAGAGGTTTGGATACATTGGCCAAAAAGACAGCATCACACAAGATAAAATTAGATACAGCAACTAAGCAGACTGTACCATACATCTTTTACATCAAAACCACACAGAAAAATATGTAGGCCCTTTGCAGTCCAATAGCTCCTCATAGTGACCAATTTCACCTTCTCTGGAGGTAGTAGTGGCCTCTTTACCTCTTGGACCCCAGTGGAGCTGCAGAGGTTACACCAATAGTTTATCCACCCCCGAGTGTGTCAGCTGTCGCTCTCACATAAGACGGACTTGGACACAAGGACGAAATAGCATCACACATGGTACAGGTTTAGATACACTGGATCATCACACATGTTACAGGTTTAGATACACTGGATCATCACACAGTATAGGCTTAGATATAGTGGTCTAAGTCATCAGTGTCCACCCCTGCTTAGGTGCACCAGCTTAGCACCACCCTAGAAATGGTTTTGTAGCACAGCTCATTTACTGGGTCCCAATCTGACCTAAGAAGTCAGCCACAACGCACAAGCGACTATTAGGGCGAGTAGATAAATAATTTTTAGATCTCCGATATAGAATTATTGCCCAAATTAAAATTAAATCATGTTGGTTTAATATCCAGTTTATTTGCTGTGAGCGGCCCACTACTAGGGGAGCGGCTGCCGGATGTAAATCACCCGCTGCTTCCTGCGGTGAGATAACCAGGGAGCTTTCGGAGCGGCACCGCCGCTGTATAATCACGGCATATTGGTTTGCTAAATCGTGAACACAATCCAGCTCCATACTTAATAAAACCAATATAAAGAGATTATACTTCCGCTATTTTATTGCCATCCTGGGACGACTCTGAATGTTACTAAACTGCTCTAACAGCGCAGAATGGGATATTTAGTGTCAGTAATTGAGATGTTGTAAAGTCTTAAGCCGGAGTTTTCCCTGACCTTAAATTACTGAAACGATTTCTTTCAATGTTGCTCCGCTGCTTAAATCCTAGACATATGTTTAATTAGGTTTTCTTACTCCTGTGATTTTTTTTTTCTTTATTTGCTTTTATCACTTTGGTATTTTCACATATTATAACAATTGTGTTTTTTTAATGTGTTTTCATTTTGTAAAATATTAATTGATAGTGAGATTGGAGGGTTGTGTGGCCCGTGAAGGGTTGTTCTATACCATTAGTGAAGTCCTAATTAGAAAAATCTTTCAATGGATTTTGATTAACTATATTTGGAATATATATATATATTTTTTTAGACTTTGTGACCTCACTGTGATCCTAGTCACTACTCACAGATAAGCGGTAGTCAACTGTTCCAGCATCAGATGCCAAGAGAGCACTAAAGGGGAAAGACAAAGGCGTGGTCAGCTCAAGGTACAAGGTCAGAATACTAGTAATGTTAGAACCCTCCTGTTTGTTTTTTCCATCTTGTGTTTTGACCACCTGCCTTTATATTCCAGCTCCGCCCTTTTGGCTGTGCTGGACTTCAGTGTTTGACTGTTTCTCTAGCCTGGTGCTGCGGTGCCTATCTCTGTCAGTTTGCTTGGTCCTTCTGGGACCTCTAGTACCGTTTTGTCAGTTGGTATTTTTGTGTTCTGCAACAACTTCTCTGTTTAGGAGGTGTCCCATTTTTGTTCCAGTCTTCGTTCAGACTAGCCGAGGACTAAGGCGGGTCTGTTCGTTAGGACCAGGCAGCCCGCTACATCGTAGGGATTCAGCTTAGTCTTGCTGTAGGGACAGCTTTTCCCTTCATTTCCTTAGTACATGTTGCAGATCATAACAAGTAAGATTGCGGATCAGAGCAAAGGGGCTAGGCAAATGGATGGTCAGAACGAGGTACATGGTCAAGCAGCAATATAGCAACAAACAGAGCACAGGAATACAAGGTAAACATGTGCCACCGAGCAAATGCTAAGACTGGCAGAGATGTAGGACTGACAGCTTAGCTAAGTAGTTGGGTAATCACTTACAGCAAGCAACACCTGAAGGAAGCTCAGGACCTCCCAGTCTCAGATTGGATGGCTGAGCTGTCTATCAAAACACCGACAGCTCAGCACGCCCCTGCATTAGATTGGATGACTGAGCCGTCACTCGCTGCGTCCAAGACACACTGAGGGGTGGAAACGTGACACTCACTGCGTTCACTCGATGACATCGTCATGCAAAGATTGACCTACCACATAAACAGTGTGACCTCACTGAGCTTAGTCTGTGACATCACCATCCAATCACAGAGTGACCTGCATCATAGTCCATAGATTAGTGAGGTCACATAGTCTGTGTTGTAGGTCAGTTTATGATTAAATAGTAATATCACAGAATTTAGACAGTGAGGTTACATAGTCTGTGACATCATCCAATCACAAACTGACCTACTACATAGACTGTGACATCACTTGAGACATGCAGAAGTAGTGATGTTGCTTCAAAAGCATCCAGCAACTATTACAAAAAAACACACGCACGGGAGACAACTTTACAATGGGGTTTTATATACAATATCAACAACAACCAATAGACATTTATGGATTTTCTTCTGATCCAGTACAACATGGCACCTGGTACCTCGTATACTCTTTAAATAAAAGTATTCTTTCCCTACGTTGCCTATATCAGAAAACGCTGACATTTACCTAATAGCAGGAAGTGTAGTGATGAAGATGATGATGATGATGATGATAATGAGTCGTTCCTCTCATTGGAAACAGCTACTGCCATTTCAGCATTTTCCGCCTCCCTTGCATTGAAAATGATAATGACTCATCAAAGTGGAATAAAAATGGCAGCGCATTACACTGTTTCAATGCACCAACGAGCCAAGGTATCGCCTAATGCCTCCCTAGTATCATTAGCTCCTCGGTGCAGAACTGATGATGATATCCTGGACTGAAGGGAACGGTTACACGACCAATATCAATTTGTAACCTACTCAGTTTTTTGCTGAAACATAAAATCAATTCTAGATGCTCTCATGTCTCCATATTAAGGTTCAGAGGAACAACAGGACAGGTGCTGAAGGGCAAACGGTGTACAACATTCACTATGCAATCTGAGGTATAGCCACAGCTAAAAGTACCCGGCTAGAGAAGTTACATTGTTAAACTCCGTCAACTGGATATTTTCATGTTCTTCTCTATATAGAGCAGTATTATAATAGTTATATTCTTGTACATAGGGGGCAGTATTATAATAGTTATATTCTTGTACATAGGGGGCAGTATTATAGTAGTTATATTCTTGTACATAGGGGGCAGTATTATAGTAGTTATATTATTGTACATAGGTGGCAGCATTATTGTAGTTATATTCTTGCACATAGAAGCAGTATTATAATAGTTATATTCTTGTACATAGGGGGCAGTATTATAGTAGTTATATTCTTGTACATAGGAGCAGTATTATAGTAGTTATATTCTTGTACATAGGGGCAGTATTATAGTAGTTATATTCTTGTACATAGGAGGCAGTATTATAGTAGTTATATTCTTGTACAGAGGGGGCAGTATTATAGTAGTTATATTCTTGTACATAGGGGCAGTATTATAGTAGTTATATTCTTGTACATAGGAGCAGTATTACAGTAGTTATATTCTTGTACATAGGAGCAGTATTATAGTAGTTATATTCTTGTACATAGGGAGCAGTATTATAGTAGTTATATTCTTGTACATAGGAGCAGTATTATATTAGTTATATTCTTGTACATAGGGGGCAGTATTATAGCAGTTATATTCCTGTACATAGAAGCAGTATTATATTAGTTATATTCCTTTACATAAAAGCAGTATTATAGTAGTTATATTCTTGTACACAGGGGGCAGTATGATAGTAGTTATATTCTTGTATATAGGGGGCAATATTATAGTAGTTATATTCCTATACATAGAAGCAGTATTATAGTAGTTATATTCCTGTACATAGGGGCAGTATTATAGTAGTTATATTCTTGCACATAGGGGCAGTATTTTAGTAGTTATATTCTTGTACATAGGAGCAGTATTATAGTAGTTATATTCTTGTACATAGGGGCAGTATTATAGTAGTTATATTCTTGTACATAGGAAGCACTATATAGTAATTATATTCTTGTACATAGGGGGCAGTATTATAGTAGTTATATTCTTGTACGTAGGAGCAGTAATATAGTAGTTATATTCTTGTACATAGGATCAGTATTATAGTAGTTATATTCTTGTTCATTGGGGCAGTATTATAGTAGTTATATTCTTGTACATAGGAGCAGTATTACAGTAGTTATATTCTTGTACATAGGAGCAGTATTATAGTAGTTATATTCTTGTACATAGGGGGCAGTATTATAGTAGTTATATTCTTGTACATAGGAGCAGTATTATATTAGTTATATTCTTGTACATAGGGGGCAGTATTATAGTAGTTATATTCTCATACATAGGGGCAGTATTATAGTAGTTATATTCTTGTACGTAGGAGCAGTAATATAGTAGTTATATTCTTGTACATAGGATCAGTATTATAGTAGTTATATTCTTGTTCATTGGGGCAGTATTATAGTAGTTATATTCTTGTACATAGGAGCAGTATTACAGTAGTTATATTCTTGTACATAGGAGCAGTATTATAGTAGTTATATTCTTGTACATAGGGGGCAGTATTATAGTAGTTATATTCTTGTACATAGGAGCAGTATTATATTAGTTATATTCTTGTACATAGGGGGCAGTATTATAGTAGTTATATTCTCATACATAGGGGCAGTATTATAGTAGTTATATTCTTGTACATAGGGGCAGTATTAAAGTAGTTATATTCTTGTACATAGGGGCAGTATTATAGTAGTTATATTCTTGTACATAGGAGGCAGTATTATAGTAGTTATATTCTTGTACAGAGGGGGCAGTATTATAGTAGTTATATTCTTGTACATAGGGGCAGTATTATAGTAGTTATATTCTTGTACATAGGAGCAGTATTACAGTAGTTATATTCTTGTACATAGGAGCAGTATTATAGTAGTTATATTCTTGTACATAGGGAGCAGTATTATAGTAGTTATATTCTTGTACATAGGAGCAGTATTATATTAGTTATATTCTTGTACATAGGGGGCAGTATTATAGCAGTTATATTCCTGTACATAGAAGCAGTATTATATTAGTTATATTCCTTTACATAAAAGCAGTATTATAGTAGTTATATTCTTGTACACAGGGGGCAGTATGATAGTAGTTATATTCTTGTATATAGGGGGCAATATTATAGTAGTTATATTCCTATACATAGAAGCAGTATTATAGTAGTTATATTCCTGTACATAGGGGCAGTATTATAGTAGTTATATTCTTGCACATAGGGGCAGTAATATAGTAGTTATATTCTTGTACATAGGATCAGTATTATAGTAGTTATATTCTTGTTCATTGGGGCAGTATTATAGTAGTTATATTCTTGTACATAGGAGCAGTATTACAGTAGTTATATTCTTGTACATAGGAGCAGTATTATAGTAGTTATATTCTTGTACATAGGGGGCAGTATTATAGTAGTTATATTCTTGTACATAGGAGCAGTATTATATTAGTTATATTCTTGTACATAGGGGGCAGTATTATAGTAGTTATATTCTCATACATAGGGGCAGTATTATAGTAGTTATATTCTTGTACATAGGGGCAGTATTAAAGTAGTTATATTCTTGTACATAGGAGCAGTATTATAGTAGTTATATTCTTGTACATAGGGAGCAGTATTATAGTAGTTATATTCTTGTACATAGGAGCAGTATTATAGTAGTTATATTCTTGTACATAGGGGCAGTATTATAGTAGTTATATTCTTGTACATAGGAGGCAGTATTATAGTAGTTATATTCTTGTACAGAGGGGGCAGTATTATAGTAGTTATATTCTTGTACATAGGGGCAGTATTATAGTAGTTATATTCTTGTACATAGGAGCAGTATTACAGTAGTTATATTCTTGTACATAGGAGCAGTATTATAGTAGTTATATTCTTGTACATAGGGAGCAGTATTATAGTAGTTATATTCTTGTACATAGGAGCAGTATTATATTAGTTATATTCTTGTACATAGGAGGCAGTATTATAGTAGTTATATTCTCATACATAGGGGCAGTATTATAGTAGTTATATTCTTGTACATAGGGGCAGTATTATAGTAGTTATATTCTTGTACACAGGGGCAGTATTATAGTAGTTATGTTCTTGTACATAGGGGCAGTATTAAAGTAGTTATATTCTTGTACATAGGAGCAGTATTATAGTAGTTATATTCTTGTACATAGGAGCAGTATTGTATCAGGTATTATCACTTCTCCTGAGATTTAAGAACAGATTAAATCAATGCTCCATTCTGGGCTTCATAGGTCGGATGATACCAGAAGCTAAACCTGCTTTTCAGTGGCACATAAATGTTTCTTGTAAAATTGTAATATTCAGATATAATCTATTAGAAATACTTTTAATACAAATATTTTTTTCTGAAAATTATTTTTACTGCTACTTCAGACTGATATATGTGCATATTTCTTGAGCAATATTGGGGCACACCCACGAACAGCAGTTTAAGGTTTAGGTGGAAGGAAGTAACAGTCGAGACAACTCCTCAAGGATTTAGGTTTACTGAAGATTTTTACATCGCTTGCTAAGAAGTTTTCACTTTGCATTGTAATTAACATAGCACTTTAATAACTTCCATTAATTTGGTGTCACAAGGGTTAATGGCAAGTGACAACGTGCCCATACTTTATAGACCTGGCAATCAGAGGTGGCAACGACTCTACTATTTATGTCTGGTCCTACAACCTCGGATTAATCAGTCCATTTAATTAGACTTATTTCATTACCCAGCCGTGCAGATTTTTTTTATTAATGGAATAGTCTCCATCTTCCTCCGTCCTACGATGGACTAACAGCAGCGCAGGATCAAGGCCCTGCCTGTCACACAGCGGTGATCCTGCACATTCAGCGTTCTGCAATGATCTTTGTTAAGTGCCCAGAAAGTCTCCACCAAATGGGACTAAATTAAATCAACAGGAACAAAGCCAACCTCCGATTGTCAGTGGTCTCCCCGGACCACCTCGAAGAGTAATAAAAAACACCATGAAGGTATAATAGATACATACAAAACCAGAAAAAGCACTACCCTTACTGGTGTATGTACCTATATCATAAGTTCAAAAGAATAACACATGAAACTGTGCTCTTTAGCTAGTGTATCTAACTCCGCTGAGATGATGTATCCAAGCCTACAATGTGTGATACTGTCCTGTTCAGCTGGCTTATCTAAGCGTATTGTGTGATGCTGTCTGCTGACGTGTTGTATCTAAGCCTATTACAGGCCTCCAAACTTTAAAAGCCAGGAAAGACATACCTCTCAACTTTTGAAGAACAGAAAAAGGGTGATATTGTTATTATTATAGCGCCATTTATTCCATGGCGCTTTGCATGTGGAAAGGGGTATACATAATAAAAAACAAGTACAATACTCATGAACAATGCAAGACACCAACTGGTACAGGAGGAGAGAGGACCCTGCCTGCGAGGGCTCACAATCTACAAGGGATGGGTGAGGATATAGTAGGTGAGGGTAGGGCTGGTCGTGCAGCGGTTTGGTGGAGCGAGGGTTACTGCAGGTTGTAGGCTTGTTGGAAGAGGTGGGTCTTCAGGTTCATTTTGATGGTTTCCACAGTAGGCGAGAGTGTGATATGTTGGGGTAGAGAGTTCCAGAGTAGGGGGGATGCACGGGAGAAACCTTATATGCGATTATGGGAAGAGGAGATAAGAGGGGAGTAGAGAAGGAGATCTTGTGAGGATCGGAGGTTGCGTGCAGGTATGTACTGGGAGAATAGGTCTCAGATATATGGAGGAGACGGGTTGTGGATGGCTTTGTATGCCAGGGTTAGGGTTTTGAACTGGAGTCTCTGGGCAATGGGAAGCCAGTGAAGGGAGTGATAGAGGGGAGAAGCTGGGCAATATAGGGGGGACAGGAGGATTAGTCAGGCAGCAGAGTTTAGGATAGATTGGAGGGGTGCGAGAGTGTTAGGAGGGAGTCCACAGAGCAGGAGGTTGCAGTAGTCGAGGCGGGAGATGATGAGGGCATGCACTAGTGTTTTTGCAGATTTGTGGTTGAGGAATGTGCAGATCCAGGAGATATTTTTGAGTTGCAGTCGGCAGGAAGTGGAAAGGGCTTGGATATGTGATTTGAAGGAGAGATCAGAGTCAAGAGTTACCCCAAGGCAGCGAGCTTGCGGGACTGGGGAGAGTGGACAGCCATTGACTTTAATTGATAGGTCAGATTTGAGGGTTTAATGAGATGGTGGAAAGATGATGAATTCTGTTTTTTCCATGTTAAGTTTTAGACATCATGCGGTGTGTGTGATATCATGCAGCGCTCACAGCAACAAATTTTGGCCAGGCCCTTGGCCACACGCCAATCCGCGCCCATTTGCCATTTCTTTCTCCCAGGGCCGGCTCCAGGTTTTCGTGGGCCCGGGCGAAAGAGTCTGAGTTTAACATATATCACGATTCATGATGCAAAGCTATGGCAGAGAAATATAGGTATAGTACAATGCCAAAGGTTTTACTTACTTCTTACATTACATGAGTGATATCTATTGTAAATTCTACAATAGCTCAGAAACCGGCGAATCCTCACAGCGCACATTGCAGACCGGACAGAATAGTCCTCCATACAGTAATATGGGCACTACATAGTCCTCCATACAGTATTATGGGCCCACATAGTCCTCCATACAGTATTATGGGCACCATATAGTCCTCCGTACAGTATTATGGGTCCCATATAGTCCTCCATACAGTATTATGGGCATCACATAGTCCTCCATACAGTATTATGGGCACTATATAGTCCTCCATACAGTATTATGAGCCCCATATAGTGCTCCATACAGAATATTGGACCCCATATAATGCTCCATACAGAATAAGGGGCCACATATATTGCTCCATAGACTATAATGAGCCCCATATATTGATTGCTCCATACAGAATAATGGGCCTCATATAATGCACAATACAGAATATTGGACCCCATCTATTGCTCCATACAGAATAATGGACCCCATATAATGCTCCATACAGAACAATGGGCCACATATATTGTACCGTACACTATAATGAGCCCCATATATTGCTCCATACAGAATAAAGGGCCCCATATAATGCACCATACAGAATATTGGACCCCATCTATTGCTCCATACAGAATAATGGGCCCCATATAATGCTGCATGCAGAATAATGGACCCCATATAATGTGCCATACAGAATATTGTACCCCATATAAAGCTGCATACAGAATAATGAGCCCCATATAATGCTGCATACAGAATAATGGGCCCCATATAATGGTCCATACAGAATAATGGGCCCCATATAATGCTCCATACAGAATAATGGGCCCCATATATTGCTTCATACATTATGAGACCCATATGTATGGGCCCCATATATAGCTCCATACAGTAGTTGCCCCATATATAGCTCCATACAGTACGGGCCCCATATATAGCTCCATACAGTATGGGCCCCATATATTGCTGCATTCAGTACGGGCCCCATATATTGCTCCATACAGTATGGGTCCCATATATTGCTCCCTTCAGTATGGGCCCCATATATAGCCACATACAGTATGGGCCCCATATATAGCCACATACAGTATGGGCCCCATATATAGCCACATACAGTATGGGCCCCATATATAGCCACATACAGTATGGGCCCCATATATAGCCACATACAGTATGGGCCCCATGTATAATAAAAAAAAATCAAATACTCACCTCTCCAGCTCAGGACTCCTCGCCGTCTTCCCGCACGCTACACTGTCAGAGCAGAGGGACATCAGTGCGCCCTCTGCCCTGACATGTCACAGAGTCAGGAGATGCGGAAGATGCTGGAGCTGCAGAGGAACGAAGATAGGATGCCGGGGCCCTGAGGAAGCGGGGGGGAGGGGGTGCCCACTTGGGGGCACTGGCACCGGGCTCTTCCGAGTCACCAGGCGGGCCCATAGCGTGCCCCGGGTGCTGACGTCGGCCCTGATAGAACCCGGGAGAACAGCTGTGCTGTGACGGGACACGGGGCTGAGCCCTCAAATCGGGACAGTCCCGCTGAATATGGGATGGTTGGGAGCATAAGAGGAACATGTACTTTGGTGTGTGCAGGTGAAGTGTTTTGTTCACTGCGCCACACCTAGAAATACTGCCTCAATTGAAGGCCTCCACCGTGCCCCTCACAGTATGATCCACAGTGCTCCTCACAATATGATGGCCCCAGGGTGCCCCTCACAGTATGATCCTCCCACAGTGCCCCTCACAATACGCCCCCACAGTGCCCCTCACAGTATGATGCTCCCACATTGCCCCTCACAATATGATGCTCCCACATTGCCCCTCACAATATGATGCTACAACAGTGCCTCTGCCAATATGATGCTCCCACAGTATGATACCTCCACAGTGCCCCTCAGTTTGATGTCCCCAGGGTGCCCCTCTCAGTATGATGCATCCACATTGCCCCTCACAGTATGATGCTGACTCGCCCAGGGGGGATATAGGGGAAACTCGGTACCCGGGCCTTTACCTTCTTGGGATGTCACGGCAGTTGGCTCCCGGGCCCGTACCATGGGGTCACTCTTTAAAAGGGGGAATTTTGCTAACAGTTTTTGTCTCGTGACGTCACCTGTGGTTCCCGGTAATGGGTACCGGCGCTGCGGCAGACCTCTGGAGCAGATGTTTAGGGCAGCTGTGTTGGTGCAGCACTCCACAGGCAGAGCACAGCTCCAGGGCAGTGTAGGTGCAGATGGTGATGCTGGACGTTGTAGTGCAGGGGCGGTAGCGTGGTAGAAATAACTGACAGAAACAGTGGAGTGCAGTCATCCGAGTTTACTCACAGTTCTTTAGGTTCCTCAGGTACACTGTCCAGGTGTCAGCCTCCCGCGTCGTACTACGTTTGTCAGGCAGGGGTTCAGCACTCCCTCAAGTATATCAGAAGCACTTAACGGGACCCCTTTTCTTTATGTTCCTTCCTTAGCCGACTTCCCGCGCTGGGTCTTCTCCCTCCTGCCCTGCGCCCCGCCACACAAAGTCCCGATCGGGTACTCTGAGATCCCTCTGGGCAACTTGAAGTTCCCAGACCTACTCGGTGCCCTTCACGGCGGCTTAGGTGCGGTTGTGGCAACTGTACCATGAAAGTGCAGAAGCCTCCGGTTTTCCAGCCGAGACCTGGAGTAACTCGGCTAGCCCAGGGACCGGTTCCCTTCTTGCGGCCTGATCCCTCTGACACTTGGCAGATTCGGGCGTACGGGTGCCGTCCTGCACTCGCCGTACCCCCTGGGATCCCTTCTGTTCCAGGAGCCTTCCTCCCTGACTCCCCTCTCACTCCTGGGCCTCTCTTATTAGGCCCCACTCTGGCACAGAGCTCCTAAAGAGACTCTGCTCCCCTCCTCTTCTCCTCTCTTGCTGCTTACTTACTAACTAACTCTAAGATGGCTTC
Organism: Phyllobates terribilis; assembly: GCF_046119375.1. NCBI lineage: Eukaryota > Metazoa > Chordata > Amphibia > Anura > Dendrobatidae > Phyllobates > Phyllobates terribilis. Next base: position 80,682,864 of record NW_027362765.1, read on the forward strand.
CTATATATATATATTCTCTAAGTGCTCCCCTGTTCTACGTCCTCCACCCACACCCACTACTGGTTCCCCCTCACTTTGGTTCCCCCCACTCAAGCCAGGGACAGGGCAGCAGAAGAAGTGCATAATGCCCTTCCAGCCGGCCTGGAGTAGTGTAGTGTTGAGTGCAGGTGTTGGGGTCCCGGGCAGTACTCCCTCCTTACCTGAGAGAAGGAGATGCCACATCTCTGGGTGAGGTGCAGTACCTCTGTGGCGACTGAACCCTCAGGGGCGCCACAATGCCTCCACATAACCACTAACAATATGATGCTCCCACAGTGCCCCTCACAGTATGATGCTCCCACAGTGCCCCTCACAGTATGATGCCTCCACAGTGCTCCTCACAGTATGATACCTCCACAGTGCTCCTCACAGTTTGATGCCCCCACAGTGCTCCTCACAGTTTGATGCCCCCAGGATGCCCCTGCCAGTATGAGGCCTCCACATAATCACTAACAATATGATGATCCCACAGTGCCCCTCACAGTATGATGCCCCCACAGTGCCCCTCACAGTATGATGCTCCCAAATTGCCCCTCACAGTATGATGCTCCCACAGTGCCCCTAATATTATGATGCCCCTCAAAGTATGATATCTCCACAGTGCCCCTCTTAGTATGATGCCCCAATGGAGCTCCTTACAGTATAATGCCCCCACAGGGCCTCTCACAGTATGATGCTCCCACATTGCCCCTCACAGTATGATGCTCCCACATTGCCCCTCATATCATGATGTCCCCACAGTGCCCCTCTTAGTATGATGCCCCCACAGTGCCCCTCACAGTATAATGCCCCCACAGTGCCCCTCACAGTATGATGCCTCCACAGTGCCCCTCACATTATGCCTGTCACAGTATGATGCCTGTCACAGTATGATGCCCCTATAGTGCTCCTCACAGTATGATGCCCCATATTGCCCATCACACTATGATGCCTCCACAATGCCCCTCACAGTATGTTGCCCCCACAGTGCCCCTCACAGTATGATGCCTCCACGGTATGATGCCCCACAGTACCCCTCACAGTATGATGCCTCCACAGTACCCCCTACAGTATGATGCTTTCACAGTGCCCCTCACATTATAATGCCCCCACAGTGCCCCTCACAGTATGATGCCTCCACAGTACCCCCTACAGTATGATGCTTCCACAGTGCCCCTCACATTATGATGCCCGTCACTGTATGATGCCTCAACAGTGTCACTCCTAGTATGATGCCCCCACAATGCCTCTTACAGTATGCTGCCCCCACAGTATGGGCTTAAAAAAAATCACTATAAGTGGAGTAGACCTGCGACACGCTAAGCTACAGTATGTGAGGCTTGGCACTGCAGGCACCTTCTAGTGATGTTATCACGCCTCCCAAGCTAGATGTCCGATGGATCGCAGTGCAATGTCCAGTCTGGATGGTGGAGTACAGATATGACGACTTCTTGCTCTACAATTGTATCCGACTGTATCAGCATCCTAAGGGCGCAGATACAGCTGAAATTAGGACATATCTCTGCGTTTCCAAGACATTGGGACAGCTTAACAAATGTTGTAATGTCCCGATGGATCTGGGACAGTTGGCGATATCCTATTTTTTGTGATGCTGGCTCCTGAGCGGTTGTATCTCAGCCTATCATATGTGATATTGTCTGCTAAATGGATGTATCTAAGCCTATCATTTGAAATACTGTCTTAGTCGCTGTATCTGCTGAGAGGGTATATCTAAGCTGAAAAGTGTGGTACAGTCTCAGAGAACCGCTCAATACTACATCGCCCATCATGTAGTATATCCGTGATAGATGGACATACCCCATATGTATAAATCAGTATATATCCCTCCATATGCGGCAAGTTCTGCCTCATACATCCCAGTAACGACCTCAGAGGAAACAATGTGACTTCTATATATCCAAAAATGTTTTATATAAAGTTCCAGAACAATATCTAACCTCCCTGCGGCCGTCATAAATACTCGGTGAGATTTCTTCTGACAAGACCCATAAAACTCTCGGGCTCCCTGCTCTGCGTCTGCGGTTTCTAAAAGCCCCAATCTCTGCCCTTTCTGTTCTGTCTCGGCTTTTTTCAGGCATCGTAAGCTTCTGTCTCCGCTGTTTTGCATTATTAACATAATTAAATCTCATCCCGTCCCGCACATCCCGAATGCCGCTGCTTATAAATCTGATGAAATGGATTCTACCGGGATAAAATGAAACATTATTATTCTAAGAATACCCGTAATGGGTCATGTACCTCGCGCACTGATAGAAGAAAGCATCTATTCTCACTAATCGGGAGCCGGGACTTGTAATTGCTGATAAAGATTCAGTGACCTCTGGTCTCCTTCTAGTTATACATGGGAACATTTACCATATTTCTCCCATAATAATGGTGAGTAGTTGGCCTCGTATGGGACGGACATAGCACACTGCGTTAAGCAAGTATTAAAATGGCTTCTTACTAAAGCCCACAGTCATTTCCTAAACACTATGTCTACTTTGCATCCTTTTTTGTTAGTAGAGTGCATCTAAAATACAAAAAAATATGCAAATAGGGGATGTGGGCCAACTGGGTGGCTAACAGATTTGACTCTGGGCTAAACCAGAAAGGGAAGACCTCCAGTATGTGACTGCAGACTTCTGAATTGTCACAGCATGTGGTGTGCACACTGGTATTCACAGGTTGTGACGTGACCACAAGTAGTTGATTTGCACACTTCCGGGCACATTCCGACTAGACGTGCTCGGCCTCGCTCAATACAAGTGAATTGAGAGGAGCAGAGTATGTCTAGTAGGCATGAGACTGCATATTTTTTAGATCAAACAGCCCACTCTTCCCGGCAATACCGGTGAATCCTGACAGCACAAAGTGACAGCAGACTGTTATCAGAAGACCAGACAATGCCTTTAACCCCTGCAAAAAAGTGTGGACTTTGTGCCACAGGGAATCATCTCTATTAGTAATGAATGTTGCCTAGATGGGCTGAAGTATCCAAGTCCTGGTATCAAGGTAGAAGTCAAAAATCGTAGTCGAAGCACAGAACAAGGCAGGAAACGCTGGTCGTAAGTTGTAGACCTTCTCAATCCCTGCAGAGGAACAACAAAATGGAAAACAGCCTTAGTGAAAAGGGGGACGGTAACGGCAATTGTGTCTGCTCTTGTCATGGATACTGTCAGTCCCTAAGTGCTATCGACTAGCAGAAGACCTTCCATACCATTAGCCGAGACTTCTATTGATTTTTTTCCCTTTAACAAGAAAATCTCCTCGGTTTCTACAATCTCTACAGCTCTAAACACCATCGGCGTCCGCGCTTTGTTGATAATTGTTTAGACATTGTATTATTGAGTGGAAACCATTTCAGGATGTTCACACTGATAGAGTAGATCAGTAAGGAGAGCGCGTCCTGAAGGTCTCATGCAGAAAAGTGTGGTAGCGGATACGGTCTGCGACTGCAGGATCAGACTACAAAGAGTTTGTTATTGTAGACAAATAGGGGCAGGTTTATTATGACTGGCGTTTCATGCAAAAAAAAAAAATTTGCATTTGACCAAACATATTTTAAGGAGCGCAGCTCCAAACTTATGTAGAACTTCCTGAAAACCAGAAAATAAAAAAGCACAAAAATGCACCAATTTCAAGCTTTAATCTTAATAAGTCTGGCTAAAATGTCACCACGTCCATATTTCGGCACATGCAAAGATTTGAGACTAATTTTGGAGCAATTTACGGTGCAAACATTTCAAACTTCTGCATAGCTCTGCGATTTTTGATGCAATGGAGGAACAGAAAAGAACTGGCTGCAAGGGTGGACACAGAATTGGTGCAACTTTTGCAGCTGACCAGGGGTCCTGGAGGTAAGGGGGCCACTACTACCTCTAAAGCAGGTGCATTACTATTCGATATTGGACTGCAAAGGGCCCTTATATTGTTCTAGCACAGGAGCCCTCTTCTGTCTGTGTCCACTTCTGACTGTCTGCAATATTTTTCACATCCTTTGAAATCGACCACTAAACCAGAACTATGCAAAGACTTCCCTCTCATTAAAATTAGAAAATATTTTTTTAAGATGAGCTGCAATTCCATACACAAGAGTGATGCTATTTTTTAAAATAAAAAATCCTACCAGGATGACACTTGAAGGGTGCTAACGAAAACCATCTTTTTCCGTCAGTTCCATAGCCAATAAATGGGGCATCAGCATGCATTCAAAAAAAGAATGCAGGACCCCTGTTATTGTGATCGGTGGGGGGTCCAGAGGAGGGATCCTATATGATTAGTTGTAATTGTAGGACCTCAGAAAAAAAACAAAAAACAATAATCTATCCTAATGTTGGATTAGTGAAAATTGAACTAATAGGAGATCCATTATTTTCTAGACTGGGGGTCTGTTTTCCCTAACCACATGACCATGGTAAGCAGGAGCTTAAAGGGGTTGTCTACTGCTAAGAGGCGCCGGCACAGGAGTGGAGTATAGGTTTTGTTATTTTATTGGGGATGAACATTTTAGTTAAAGAAGGGGTTGTCCTAGTAGTGGACAACCCCTTTAAATGGAGTGATGGTCGAGCTTGGTCACTGATTCTCCATGGAAATTCTGTGTAAGGGCTTGTGAAAAAAAAACAAAAAACAATGGGGCAGTGCAGATGAGCAATTTTTCTTTCACTGACCGAATCTGCGTGTGAAAAAAATGGCAGCATGTGTGACATGCAGAAGTAGTTCTGTTGCTTCAAAAGCATCCAGCAACTGTTACAAATAACAAAAGCACAGGGGACAGGAAGTGTTGTGCTTCAGAAGCTTCAAGCAACTAGAGGGGTTAACACAGTCACAGGAGACAGGGAGTGTTTTAGCGGAGCCCCAGGGGGATTGTGGGGAACTTGTTGCAGTCTGGCTGAAGCCGAAGAGAAAGGTGGTGTGTTATCTGGATCTGACAGAAGGCAACTGAACAGGATTCAGATCAGGAGAGAAACTAAACACAGGTCAGATAAACTCCCTGAACTGACAGTGCAGAGTATTATTGGGCAGGAAGATAAAGACTGGAAGGAATTGTGTCACAGGGATCTTCTGCCTCATCAAACCCTCCCCCCCCCCCTCCATCTCCATGCAGGATAAAGAATGCTGTGTACCATTGTGTCCTTGTGAAGGAAAAGTCTGTGGTTGTGTATGCATAGAGGTGTGCTGCTAAGAGACCTAATCCATGCTGAATTATGTTACTCAAGAGACTGTAATACTGTGCGTTGTGAAGAAAGTACTGTATTGTTACTGGAGCCGGTTGCTCAAGAAACTCAGACTGTACTGTAATGAAGATTGTTGCTGTAATATCCCTGAATTGCACTGGCCGTGCTTCAGATAAAAATTCCACTGTTAAACTGTTGAAAAAGACTCTTGTCAGATGTGTCTGGTCAGCAATTGAATCTATCGTGTGCCTGAGAGAAGCTGCAGCCTATGGTCGCCCTGAGTAACGGTTCCCCCAGGATTCATGAAACCCGTCTCGCCCTATCTGAACCTAGCGGCATGCGTGCAACACATGTACTAGTTTCTGTAAATGGGATGAGACTCAGTATGGTATCCCATTATTACCGATACACTGCAATTCTGTAATATAGTAAACTGTACCGTAAATGGTCTTGTAAATCATTAATAGCTGCTGCTGTAAAAAAACGGTTTGCATACAGATGGCACACTTATGACAAGTGAGAAAAAAATTGTCCCACTTTTCTGGGTGAAACTCAGACCGATTTTTTATACGCTCGTGTGAACCTACCCTTTGTGACAGATTCAGGTTCCATCTGTCCCATAGAGTTTTCATGGTGGGGCAGGGAGCAGGATCACCATTGAAATGTTTTTTGGCTAGGATACTTCATCATTTTCAATCACTATTTGGAAGGTTTCCCTGCCTAGTAGAGCTTAGCTAATGCAGGATCCCGGTTTTGGGGGGTCGGGAGCAGGTGGACTATGCCCCACCTTATTCCAGGCTCAGGTAAAAAAGCTACCACTACCTCATCACTAGCTCGTCGAAAACATTAGTATTTATTGTTTCACCACATTTTGGCAAATTGTGCCAAATTTGTCGAATCTCTCTGTTAAATTTTCATCTTTTTTTCTTTTGTTCTCCTGAAAACTGACGTTTAAAAATTAGCATTTGGGATGAATCCAACACGTTAAAAAAAAAAATAAGATGGAGCTTGGAGCCAGCAGGAGTCATCCGTCATGTAAACATGGTTCCCAAACCTGAGAGAGACAATGTGTCAATGTCCTGCAGACCCAGAGAGCGAGACACAAACACAATAGACAAGAAAATACACAACAGAATAAATCTCTGGCCAATGAATAAAGGCATTTTGTGGTCTTGACAATTCGACTCGGCGCTCAGGACTCGGGGTGTGACGGATGTCTTAGAGGACTAGACACTCTCAGCCTGAGAAAGCCCATCACCATTTAAATCCCCCCTGCTGTTATCTGAAGATTGGCTGTCAAGCGTTCACCCGACTAGATCCATCTTATACTTTCATGTTATTTACTAGTAAATTATCCATCAAGGTAATGATACTTGGTTGTCTTTTTTATGTGCCGTTGTGACCATAAAATGGATGGACCACTGCTGATTTCTTTGTGCGACCCACTTTAATTCTAAGAGAAGGCGCCACTATTACGTCTATGGGGTTATACGTTGGCGGACAGGCAAAAATATCGGCCAATGATACTGATGGAGTATATATTTGTAGCCATATATCATTACGAAAAGAAACTATGCATGAAAGTTCGTTAAGGGAGATGTCCATCTGTGTAAAAAAATCTATACATCTGTTTAAAATAGATACAACTTACTAATATGCTAGCTTTAAGAAAGGTGCAACAATCTTAAGATAGCAGATCCGGTCTCGGCAGCTCCTCTTCCAGCTTCAGTTCAAGACAAGGGAAAGATTCCTATTTTGGCACATCATGGGTGATGTGTGTGAAGGGGGCTGGCAAAAAAGCCAGCCTCCTGATGAACAGACAGAAAAGGGCTTAGTCGTCACATACAACTTTGGTCAAGGACTGACAAGAAAAGCTGTCATGTGTTGGAAAACAAGACAGTAGTAGTGCAGACCAAACCCACAACCAGCGCAGGTATCTTGGGATCAGAGCACCTTTCTTAATGCAAATATATTTTTATACTGCTTATAACTGTCTTTGGCACATTTTTTTGAGTTGATCAACATCATCCGAAAGTGAGCAATGTATCCTCTTACCTATCAGAAATTGGTTACTACACTGCCAAACTGTGACAATGTGATAGAGCAAAATAATGTGGAGCTAATGAACTAATAACATTCACTTCAATGGGAGCTGCAGCACCAGAGGACAGCCACTACACAGTGTATATAGTTGTGCTGTTCTGGCATTGTACACCACAAACAGCTGATAGATGGGGGGCACCAGTACCAGATGCCTCTACCAGCGGATCAGTGGGGGTGCCAGTATCAGACGCCGAAAACAGCTGATGGGTGGGGGTGCCAGTACCCAATGCCGCAAACAGTTCACGGTTTGGGGTGCCTGTACCCAATGCCGCAAGCAGTTCATGGGTTGAGGTGCAAGTATCAGATGCTGCAAACAGCTGATGGGTGGGAGTGCCAGTACCCAATGCCGGAAACAGTTGATCGATGGGGGTGCCAGTACCAGACACCACAAACAGTTGATCGATCGGGGTGCCAGTACCCGATGCTGCAAACAGTTGATCGGAGGTGGTGCCAGTATCAGACAATGCAAACAGCTAATTGGTGGGAGTGCCAGTATCCAGTGCTGCAAACATTTCATGGATGGGGGTGCCAGTATCAGATGTAGAAAACAGCTGATGGGTGGGGGTGCGAGTACCCAATGCTACAAACAGTTGATCGATGGGGGTGTCAGTACCCGATGCTACAAACAGTGGATCGATGGGGGTGTCAGTACCCAATGCCACAAACAGTTGATCGATGGGGGTGCCAGTATCAGACACTGCAAACAGCTGATTGGTGGGGGTGCCGAGCTTTGAACAAGGGTAAGGGTGGACAGTGGACACATCTGCACATGTGATTACAAACTACAGGAGCTGTACACCAGGCACTGGTTTGATGTTGTTCCATGAAAACCGGAAAGTTGATTATTTTGTACTGGGGTTCTTATAATGGTTCCTCATTTTGTATCTGTAAGATTTTATTGACATGTCCGACTATTCCAGCAACAGGGAAGAGCATTCACTTATTTCCGATCTGCACAAAGAGTCCTTTGACCAGTGTCATATGGAATCTATTTCACAAATGTCTAGGTGTTTTTTCCTCCTTTTTGTTTTTCAAAAATCCCAAGACACAATAGAGCCTTATTTCATCTAACAACAACATACATTTCATTACTTGGCTTCAGCCCCAGAAGCCAATGTTCCTACACTGACCGTGCGTCAGCTAAAGATCTATCCTCATAAATTTTCAGTAAGATGGATCCATCAACATCAAATTCCTATTAGCGTGTTCCCCTTTGCTAACTCCTGTCTGCTTGGCGAAATATGAATTCATCTCCTTTAAGAGACGTTTTCTTCCTCTGTAATCGAGGCGTTTAATCTCTTAAGTGCAGATGGGACATTGGATCTAGCTTTTCGAGTCTTTTCACCCTTTTTGCAAAGTCTGACATCCTTTAAGGGTATAATCCCTAATGGAAACTCCATTATGACATATAACTGCTTGCCTTAAAGAATAATTCTACTGATATACTGTTTCCTCATGGATACAACCAAGGATATAAATCGACCTAAAAGAGTGTAAGGTCGTTGAGGCACCTTGAATCACTATTAAATCATGTTGCCCAAACTGGGATCACCAGATGAAGGACAGCTGTAAAACATAGCTGCGCTCCCAACTCAACTGCCAGAATCGGAGTAAACTCAGATCCTGGCAGTAAATCCTCCAAGAAGCGTGATCAGGTTTGCCCTTATAGCTTCAGAGATATGATCTCCTGGGCTGGCATCACAATGGAGATAGTTTAGACCCGATAATGATTACCAAAGCTGTCTGAAATAGTATGTGTAGAAATGACCTCGTATTGCTGTATCAAAGCAAAAATAAGAAGGTTATTAGTCATCCTCCCCCAAAAAAAATAATCTCATCCTGAAGGTCATTAATGGCTGGTTTGGAATGGATTAAAGGTAATTAAAATAATTTATTTTTGTTGTCCACAATTCCAATACTTTGGATCACGAATTTGTGCTCGGTGGCTCTTCTACCTGGTGTAGAAAAGTCATGTCCCAAACTGACTTATACTCCATGGCTGACAGAGGAGCAAAAAGGTTGGAGAGGAGAGAAGAAGATCTTGTGATGAGTAGAGGTCAATGGTAGGATTGGGTCTGGAAATGAGCACAGCGATACATGGGGGGCCACATGCTGAATTGCTCAATATGTTGATGTGATTTTTTTTTAGAAAAAACAGATTCACTATGAGGTTGGTCTTTGGGACTTGTGAAGAGGACAGAGGGGTCCATTGGGCATTGAATTGAGGACAGGTTGGATTGGTATGGCTCTGTTTGAGGCAACAGAGGATGCGGTTGTCACTCATGAGTGTGTAAGGAGCAAGTTTATATAAATGACACTTGGCCGAATCTGTCGAAGTGGCAAATATTGACCATTTTGAACAAAACTCAGTGTAAAATTTTGAGATGACCAAATACACGTTATGTCTGTTTGCCAAAAAAGTGATGCATTTTGATAGAATAGAGTAAGAATAATCCCACGTGTGATTGATCAGTCCAGTCTCAATCTGCCCAATCCTAATCTCAAATGAAGCAACAGGTGGTGATCAAAGCTAGGATGTGTGGTCTATAAAACAGAACACATAGCCAAGATCACCATACCCCAAAATTATCATGCTTTAGTCAACACAGTCCACAATATTCTCACATTCCAGAGCTTGGAGCGGTCACTTCAGGGTGAAAATATCAAGAGGTGACTCCTGATGAAGGACCTGCTCAAGAATCATCTAATCAAGCAGTATGTATTTTTTAACCTGAATAACCAGACACAGGTTCACTGAACTTTTTATGATATTACTATTTGAATTAATTTACCGAGTATGGCTGCATTAAATGGAATCTATCAGCAGGGTTTGCTATGTAATCTGACAGCAGCATGATGTAGGGACAGCTCACCACTTTTGTGTTAGAGATAAGTATCTCAGGAGCCTTCTAGGGTAGACAGTCTGTGGTCTGGTTTGGTGCATGGAGTATGCACTGCTCCGACTTCCAGGTCAAAAAGCTCTCAATGGTCCAAAAGGGGATGTTCTCCAGCACCAAAGTAAAGTAGTTACAACCTAGCCTTTAATCAAGAAAAAGTATAATGCTTATGTGTTTCGAGTAGAACGGTTTTTCTACCTGAAACATGTAAGCATTATGGGTTTATTTTTTAATATGTGCACATTCTTCCTTTTTTTTTCCCTATATGATTGAAGACTAATTTTTAACTACTTGCCTTTGGTGATGGAGAACATCCCCTTTTGGACCATTGAGAGCAGTAATTTTTGTTGGCTTGTCCAGATATCTTTGTGCGGTGTTAGCCATTCAGAAATGTCTTTAGTTCCATGAAGAAGTGGTACGTTCTGGTATCTTCCAATTTGCCACAGGAAAAATATATCTTTGTACTTGGCCAAGATATGTTGGGTCTTCAACTTTGACTTGACCATGGCCTTAAGGAAACACTGTTCACCCCTGAACTTCTGAATATGGATTTGCTCCCTTACTCCTTGACTACATGAGTAATGGGAAATATAGAGGTTGCGACCAGGCCTCTTCTAGATAGATAAGACATTGCACCCAGCTCCTTACTACCAGTCCTCCTTATCTCCCTGATGGAAAGCTTTCAGAGCAAGGGGAAGGTTGTGTCTCGGATTATACAGGAAAAGTGATTTCTCTTTATATAGCAATATTTCTCACCTCTCCATTCGTGTGATAAAGAGGAGTTTTTCACCCCGGGCTGAGCAGTAAAATATATGGCTTCCCGCACGGTTATGTCAAGTGATTTATCAAACCAAATGTGCTGGGGATTACGAGGTCATTTTTCAACGTTTTTTTGCACACACAGGTGCTACATCAAGAACATCACTTCTTGTCTCTGCAGTTGCAAGATCAGAATAAAAATCTCTTCTACATGGATTGGATGTAATGCAGAAATCTCTTTTTATCATCCATTATATCATATGGTGCTAATTGATTTTACCAGGTCATGGGTGGAATATATTTACACGGGCAGAGCTCACTATATCATATCCATTCAGACTGGTTCAGAAAACAGTATTTTCGGTCCAAGAGTGATCCAACAAAACATGGTATCGCACTCTGGCCAATGTTATTCTATGGGGCTGTGCATATGGCCGATTTTTTCATCAGACAGAGTCTGTTCAAGGAGAAAAAATTGCAACATGCACGATTTGCATTCATAAATTGGATTAAACTCGGCGATGCAAAGTCAATGCGTCCGTAAAAAGCATCGGACTGCACTTGGATGACAACTCTGAGTCCTGTGTATGGGAAAACATCATAGCAGCTGGTCTCCACCCGCCAGCTCAGAGTAAACTGAAAATTTATTATACAGCCTAAAGGGAAAACTGGTAAAATAATAACCATAAGTAGTGTTATAATAGGCTGGAGTGGGGCTAATAATATAAGTTCCTTGCCCCAAGTCTTATACTTACCAGCCGCCAGCTCCATCTGTTCCCGTTGCTGCTACAGTCTCCGGGTACTCAGACATCTTACTCGAGCATCCGCGATATTCGGTGCATACCCGAGTACCCTAGGCAAACTCGAGTAACGAGCACTTGCATTAATCACTATTTGTGACCTGTCGGATCGCTACAGTGTTACAACTCAATGTAAGTCTATGAGAGCCAGAATGAGGCCAAAACGAGACCCTTACGCTGAGAGCTTGTGACCGTTACCTCTGACTTCCGGTCAGTCAAAAGTTGTGTTCATAAGATGACGGCACAGGACCGGAAAGACTTCAGCCGGTAAGTATAAGACTAGGATCGGGTAACTTAGTTTAGTAGCACCACTCCAGCGCTGAAATAAAAAAAAGGTGCTTTAAGCCCCATTTCCAATATATTTGCCTATCCATTATGTGAGATCACTCTGGAGAGAAACTAATATCCGAACGGATTCCATCGTAAAAAATATTACAAAGCACGATAGCCAAGGTAAACGATATATAACCCTGTGACCTGGAGACTAAGTTAGTCCTCAATATAAGTTTCACATATGACTTTTTGAAGATGACCGCACCACTTGCTAGCATCATTTACTGGGAGAGAAAAAAAGTGCCAACACTATCTGTGCCTATAAATTTACAGGGAGGGATAAGGAGAAAGTGCTACCTGTTGCTTCTTCATTTACAGGATAAGACAAAGAGAAAATATTGTCTTTACCAATAAAATTTACAAAGCAAGAAAGGGAAAAAGTACTACCAGTGCATGCATTAGGTATAGGAAGAGATTAGGATACAGCACTATCTGTGCCTTCATCAATTATAGTGTGAGACAATGGAGCAATAATATGTGCACCTAAAATGTTTATAGTGCAAGACAAGGGACAAGGAGAAAATACTTCCATTGCTTGCATCAAGTACAGGGACGCAGTATTATCTGTGCCTAAATTTTTTACTATCTACAACGTTTGTATGATAAACAGTAAAAAGCATACTGCAGGGTAATTTTGTGCAAGCCATCTATACAAGTTTCACCTATGGCATACTTCCATGCCTACATCCTAAACAGGAAGAGATAAAGAAGTAACATTGCCTGTACCAATAAAATTTATCGGGCGGGAAAGGAGAAAGTACTATCTGTGCCTTCATCATTTACCAGAGGCAAAAATGCTGTCTGTACCAATAAAATCTGTGAAGAGAAAAGGGGAGAAAGTACTACTTATGCCCAAGTTTAAAGCTGTAAAAAGTTTTTTAAGTCATCCTCAATCAATAGGTTAGGTGTTACCATACTGATCGCTGGGGGTCTGACTGCTAAGACCCCCAGTGATCTAGAGAACAGGACTCTAGAACTCCGTCTGAATGTAGCTGAGGCCGAGCATGTGACTCGCCCCCTGAGCCGTGGGGCACTCGGATCCGGGCAATAGGGAACGATGGGGTAGTAGTGGCAACCCAGTTCCGTGGCTCAGGGTGGTCAGACCAATGGTAGTCTGCTATGCTCTATTGATAATGTCCGACTACGCCACCCGTGGATTGCGGTTATTAGGAACCGCCGCTGCATGCAGACCGCTGGGGCTGATGAGGTGTGCAGCTAGGGTAGTGTGACTCCCCACGGGAAGAGTGCGGCCCCAGGGCAGTATAATGGATGGTGTGAGTGATGGTAGTGAGAGTCCCAGTGCTGATAGTGCTGGAGGAGCAAGGAGCACGCAGACAACAGGTTGCAGTCCAGGGTCTTTACTAGAACAGGTAAATTGACCCACAAACAGTCCCAGCTAGGAGGGGACCTGGATGTCTGAGAGCAACGGGGAAATTGGCCCTGGTCAGGGTGAGGGTGTAGGCCTACCGTGCTTTCTGTGCTCCTTCTGGTTATCTCCTCGTTATAGGGTAACAGCCCACATTTCCAAGCTTTCCGTGTATTCTCGCCTGTATGGCCTGCGACGTGGGTTCCTTTCTGCTCCCAGCCTTGTACGGCTTTGCTGGTCCCTTCTGTTGTGGCAGGGCCTCCAGGCTTCTTAGGCCAAGGAATATACAGTCCCTTGCGGACTGGTTCTCTGCTGGAGGATGTAGAATCCTCCCAGCCTCAGACACCAAAGTCTGGTAAAGTCAGTCTCTTATCTGCCAAGACAGGCTCTCTTCGCCTCTTGTCTCTGGCTTGTGGCTCTCCTCCTGCCACACTTCCTCTTAGGTGCAGTGCAACTGTCTGTCCCTGCTCTGCTCTGGGACAAGTCTCAGTCCTGAGACAGGCCTTCAAGTTCTCTCTAACCCTGCCCCCAGTACCAGCTTTTATAGGGGCAGCCAGCTCCCCCTACTGGCCTGAGACAGGAGGCATTGCATGCTAATGTTCCCCTGACTAGAGAACCTCCCCCTTGCTCTCAGACACAGCTTTAATACATTTTGTGGCATCCAGGCCAGGGTGACACATTCCCCCCTAGTAAAATTTAGTACTCCGGGACTAAACAATAAACAAAGACAATATGCATAACCATAAAACATTAATAGACAGACGACGCACAAATTGAGTTCTTAAGGTCACAGTGTGGCCTGTGACCGGGTGTCCATATCACCAGCACAACGGGAGCCTTAACCAGGTGGGGGTCTGTCCTACCCCAAGTCCTTCACAGTCTTAGTTCATTCCTGGGTTAGGCTCCGAATGCAGTCCATACAAGGTCCTGATTATAAAAAGTCCATAACCTGTGAGTCCGTACGGTAACTGCAAGAAACTGAAACACAGAATTACCAAACATGCATGTAACTTTGCAAACAATTCAACATTTGGCAACAGGGTCATTTACAATTTTAGCGCGCTCTATATTCTCCAGCGAGCGGGTATCTGCCCCTTTGTGCTCCTGGTTGACCTACGTAGCCCACGGTCTGGTGGTGGACCAACCTGGCTTTCCCCACTAGCATTAGGGGTACAGCTACCAGCTGGGTGTACAGGTAGGGCAGGCAGCTGTCTGCGGGTCCTTTGGCTTACCGCAGGCATGGCAGGCTCACTGTCAGCAGAGGGTTGACTCTCCTGGGCTGCTGGTACAGGCTCTTCTGCCTCTGGAACCGCTTGCTACTCTTCACCTTCCGGCTCTGGTGTTGGTTGTTGCTGTGCCGGTTGCAGGAAATGCAGGACAGGTACCACTATGGCATCATTTATGCGAGTCCAGGACTGAGGGAACTCTCCGAGAACGGTGCTGATCATTTCTTCCTTGTCCTCTGCGGGTTCAAGGTCACTCTGATCCTCTTCTGCACTACGGAGTTGCTCGGGGCATCTTTTGAGGTGGTCTCTGGAGACGACACTAGTGGTTTCTCCTCCGTCCTTGGTGATTACGCACACCTTTGGGTTGTCGTGGTCAGACTGCAGTACGGTGTAGGGTTCCCTTTCCCACTGGTCGTCCAATTTATGTAGCCTTCTTTTTCGCTTTAGGACTTGCTCACCAGGTTCTAGGGGACCAGCAGTGGCGTGTTGATTGAAGAGTTTTTCTTGCCTCTCTCTCACCTGGGCCAGGCTCTTCTCCCCACTCTCCTGTACCTTCTTGTACTGCAGTTGCCTTTCCGTATCCCAGTCCGCATCCGGGGAGGTGTCCTCAGGTATTAAGACTCCCATCTCCAGGTCTACGGGCAGCTTACCTGGTCTAGCTCGCATCAGGTAAGCCGGGGTGCAGTTTGTAGCATTCACCGGGATATTGTTGTATAGGTCTATCAGGTCCGGCAGTTTTTCTGGCCACAGGCTGCGTTCCTCCAGGGGCAACGTCTTCAGGAGATCGATAACTATATTGTTCATCTTCTCACACATCCCGTTGGTTTGTGGATGGTAAGGCGTTGTCCGAATCTTCTTACAGCCATAGAGGTTGCAGAACTCCTGGAAGATTTCAGCTTCGAATGCTGGACCCTGGTCTGTCAGGACCTGTTCCGGATACCCGTGTGGACGGCAGAAATATTTCTGGAAGGCTCTGGCCGCTGTTTGGGCTGTCAAGTCCTTTACCGGGACCACCACGAGAAAACGGGAATAGTGGTCCACGATTGTCAGGGCGTAGACGTACCCTGACCGGCTTGGAGCCAACTTGACGTGGTCTAGAGCTACCAGCTCAAGAGGCTGCGTGGTGACGATGGGCCTCAAGGGTGTCTTCTGGCTGGTGCGGTCCTTCCTCCTTAGGTGACAAGGGCCACAGTCTCTGCACCACTTTTCTACAGCTCCTCTCATGCTGACCCAAAAGAACCTTCCTCTTAGCAGGAACTCCAGTTTCTTCCAACCGAAGTGTCCCGCTCTGTCATGGTAAGCCCCCAGGACCATGGCTGCATCCCCTCTTGGGACCACGACTTGCCAGGTCAGCTCGTGCGTCCGGTGGTTGACAATCCTTCTGCACAACTTGCCTTCGTAGAGGAACAGCTTGCGTATCTCTTTCCATAGCTGCTTGGCTTCCTCTGGAGCATCCGGATCTATGCGGGCATCTTCCTGGGTCAGCAGATCTTTCACCAGGTGGATGGCAGGGTCACTATCTTGGGTCTCGGCCCAGCTGTGGTGAGGTAGGGGATTTATCATCACGGTTGTTAGATCCTCCTCCTTCACGCGGTGGGAGTATTGAGCCGCTCCATACCGGTGAAACGCGGGGAGTTCTACCTCCTCCAGCTCTTCTGGGTCTTCGTCACCTTCAGGTAAGTGAGGCATCCTCGATAGGGCGTCAGCGTTGGCATTGGTTTTGCCGGCCCGGTACTTGATCACGAAGTCATAGTTGGAGAGACGGGCCATCCACCGCTGTTCTAGGGCACCCAGTCTTGCATTGTCCAGGTGTGTCAACGGGTTGTTGTCCGTGTACACGGTGAACCTTGCGGAGGCCAGGTAATGCTTGAAGCGTTCCGTCACGGCCCACACCACCGCCAAGAATTCTAGCTTGAAGGAGCTGTAATTCTCCGGGTTCCTCTCGGTGGGTCTCAGCTTCCGGCTGGCGTACGCGATCACCCTTTCTCTGCCCTGTTGGTTTTGGGACAGTACGGCTCCCAGTCCCACATTACTGGCGTCTGTGTGAAGGATAAAAGGCTGGCCATAATCAGGGTAGGCCAGGATCTCATCCCCCGTGAGGGCCATCTTCAACTGGCGGAAGGACTCCTCTTCCGGTTTATCCCACTTGAAGGGTGGCTTTTGACTCCTGGACTTAGACTGTCCGATCAGGAGGTCCTGCATAGGAGCTGCCATCTTAGTGAACCCGGGGATGAACCTTCGGTAGTAGCCTACCAACCCGAGAAACTGTCTCACCTCCTTGATGTTCGAGGGGCTTGGCCAGCTCTTGATTGCCGTGACCTTGTCAGGGTCGGGGGCTACTCCTTCCGCACTTACCACGTGCCCTAGGTACTGGACCTTTGGTTTCAGCAGGTGACACTTCGATGGTTTCACCTTCAAGCCATAGCCTGCCAGGGCTTCGAACACCTCAGCCAGGTGTTTGAGATGGTCCTCGTAGGTCTTCGAATAGACGATCACGTCGTCCAGGTAAAGGAGGACCGTCTCGAAGTTTCGGTGCCCTAGACAGCATTCCATCAGCCGCTGGAAGGTCTCTGGTGCGTTGCAGAACCCGAAAGGCATACAGTTGAACTCGCTCAGTCCCATCGGGGTGGTGAAGGCGGTCTTCTCCTTGTCAGCCTCTGCCACAGGAACCTGCCAGTACCCGCTAGTAAGGTCCAAAGTAAAAAAGAAGTTAGCTGATTTTAGTGCGGCTAAAGACTCCTCTATTCTAGGCAGCGGATATGCGTCTTTGTGGGTGATACGGTTGATTTGTCTATAGTCGACACACATTCTCATGGTGCCGTCTTTCTTTTTCACCAGAACCAAGGGGGCTGCCCAGGGGCTACAGCTGTCTCTAATGACCCCAGCTTCTTTCATTTCTCTTAGCATGCCCTTGGCGTTCTGATAATGTGCAGGGGGTACAGGCCTGTGTCTCTCTTTTATCGGTGGGTGGCTCCCTGTGGGGATGTGGTGTTCTATCCCTTTTACTCTGCCGAAGTCTAGCGGGTGCTTACTAAAGACTCTCTCGTACTCCTGTACCACCCGGTAGACTCCTTGTTTTTGGTGCAGGGGAGTGGAGTCAGCACCCACGTGGAGTTTCTGGCACCAGTCCTCCTTTTGTTTCTGGGAGCCATTACCCTCCGCCTGTGGAGATGGAGGCAAGGGTTCCACGGCCCTGATAGCTTTGTGTTCGACAACAAACAGTTTGGCGAGTGTAGCGTACCTGGGTAAGTGTACCTCCCTCTCCCCAATGTTGAGAATGCGGACGGGCCACCCTCCCATGACGGACATCAACCACCCCCCGGGCTGTCAGAATGGTGGGCCTGCTGTCTGAGTACACGGGTTCTACCATGGCTTGGTAGTCTCTACCTCTCAACCCGATTGCAGTCCGACACCAGATCATCATTTCACTTTTGGGAGGCATGGAAATGGGGAATGGGTCACTCAGTCTTACGCTACCGATCTCACCACCAGACAGTTCTACCTGCTGCCGTCTCATCAGGGCTTTTATCTCCTTGTTGAGGACTCTCTGTTGGCTGGAACTAGCATTCACCGCCGCCTGTTGTAGAATTACAATTACCTCTGAAAGACAATTTTCAATTACATTAGTACCCACAGTTATTTTAGGGTGACTTTCACGACGGTCAATGTCCACAATAATTACTCCCTGTGCCGGCAGTTCAACTTTACCAATTTTAATGGTCATCTCCTTGAACCCCATCTGCGGCACGGGTAAGCCATTACTGGCGATGATGCTCAAGTTACTGTCTGGATACCGTGTGATATCAGCATCAGTCCAATACTGCTTAAAAAGTACATAAGGGATAGTGGTTACTTGCGACCCGGTATCCAGCAAGGCGCTCATGGGGATACCGTCCAGCACCACGGGTAAAACTAGGCGCCCCCCAACGTACTTATCTCGCCAATTATAAGGGCCTGGTGATCTTATGCCTGGGGGTCGGCCCTCTGCCCCAGGTTGGACCCGTTTAAATTACAGTACCTGGAAATGTGTCCGGGCTGGTTGCATCGACGGCAAATGGGCTGTCCATCCTCTGCGTAGCGGTCTGTGGGCCTCCCTCGGAACGACGGGATCCTCCTCTGTCGACGCCACGGGACATCCTCCGGACTTGAAGCCAGCTCGATGGGTCTTGACGGGTCCACTTGTAACGCCTGGACGGTCCTGGTCAACGCCGCGATGCTCCTGGTCAGTTCCTGGACTTGGTGGTGCAGGTCTTTCGACGGGGCTTGGTTCAGGGCCTGTCCATCAGCCCCCACGGGGTCCATAGAGGAGGGCGTGCCCTCCTGGTGGTGAGAGCAGGGCGCCGGGGGTTTATAGCGCCACTGGTTGCAGATTCACGGAGCACCCTTATGGCCCTGTCCTTAAATTGGGCAAAGGTCAGGTCGGGGTTCTGAAAGAACATGAGGCGCAGCTGGGCCCTGTGGGCGCTGGACAGCAGACCTTCTATGAATTGTTCTGTTAGCAGCTTATCCGTTTCCTGCACACTGCCAGGATCAGTTTGTTGGATGTCCCTTAGGGCTTCCTGCAGATTTAGGGCATAGTCTCTGATGCTGTCCTGTGCCCGCTGCTTACATCCATAGAACCTCATTTTAATCTCAGCGGAGGTACGTGTGTCAAAGGTACCCCGCAGCCGGGCCAGAATACCCTTCACAGTCCTTTTCTCCTCAGTGGGCCATGATTTTACCTCCCTTTGGGCTGCGCCAGTTAACTGCCCTGTTAGTATGCTGACCTTCTGTTCCTCTGTCAGGGGGTAAACCTGGAACAAACTGTACAGCCTTTCCTTAAAGTCAGTTAGGGCATGGGGCTCCCCTGAGTACTTGGGCAGCCAGGCCGCTCCAGGGATGTAGGGCAGGGAAAAGGGCATCACCGCTGCTGCAGCTGCGTTGGTGGTAGTGGGCGCCTCTGTGTCCGACATCTTCCTCCCCCCTAGTTAAGCGTGGCCTACCTTCCGACGATCCTCTTCTGTAGGCCGCGGCTCCGCTGCTGCTGCTATGGACGAGGACCTGGCGTCGCGTCCTGATGACGTCAGTGTCGCTGTCTCTCCCTTCCAGGACCTTGCGCAGCGTCGGTGCGTGGGGCGGAGCTTCGGATCTCGCGCGGTTTGGACGTCCACACCCCTCTTCTTCCCGCGCGGCGTCCTGAAGATGGCGTCCGAAAGCGGGAAAACGACTTCGGATGGCGGGAAAACAGCTGAAGATGGCGGGAACCGAGTGAAGATGGCGGGAGACGGCTGGAAATGGCGGAAAACGGCTCCGGATGGCGGGAAACCTCTTTTCAGGTAAGTGCAAAGTCTCTTTCAGGCACGCAATACCCGTTTGTGGCGGGTTGGTTTCAATCCTGTCGACTACGCCAAAGCTGACTCGCCCCCTGGGCCGTGGGGCACTCAGATCCGGGCAATAGGGAACGATGGGGGTAGTAGTGGCAACCCGGTTCCGTGGCTCAGGGTGGTCAGACCAATGGTAGTCTGCTATGCTCTATTGATAATGTCCGACTACGCCACCCGTGGATTGCGGTTATTAGGAACCGCCGCTGCATGCAGACCGCTGGGGCTGATGAGGTGTGCAGCTAGGGTAGTGTGACTCCCCACGGGAAGAGTGCGGCCCCAGGGCAGTATAATGGATGGTGTGAGTGATGGTAGTGAGAGTCCCAGTGCTGATAGTGCTGGAGGAGCAAGGAGCACGCAGACAACAGGTTGCAGTCAAGGGTCTTTACTAGAACAGGTAAATTGACCCACAAACAGTCCCAGCTAGGAGGGGACCTGGATGTCTGAGAGCAACGGGGAAATTGGCCCTGATCAGGGTGAGGGTGTAGGCCTACCGTGCTTTCTGTGCTCCTTCTGGCTAGCTCCTCGTTATAGGGTAACAGCCCACGTTTCCGAGCTTTCCGTGTATTCTCGCCTGTATGGCCTGCGACGTGGGTTCCTTTCTGCTCCCAGCCTTGTACGGCTTTGGTGGTCCCTTCGGTTGTGGCAGGGCCTCCAGGCTTCTTAGGCCAAGGAATATACAGTCCCTTGCGGACTGGTTCTCTGCTGGAGGATGTAGAATCATCCCAGCCTCAGACACCAAAGTCTGGTAAAGTCAGTCTCTTATCTGCCAAGACAGGCTCTCTTCGCCTCTTGTCTCTGGCTTGTGGCTCTCCTCCTGCCACACTTCCTCTTAGGTGCAGTACAACTGTCTGTCCCTGCTCTGCTCTGGGACAAGTCTCAGTCCAGAGACAGCCCTTCAAGTTCTCTCTAACCCTGCCCCCAGTACCAGCTTTTATAGGGGCAGCCTGCTCCCCCTACTGGCCTGAGATAGGAGGCATTGCATGCTAATGTTCCCCTGACTAGAGAACCTCCCCCTTGCTCTCAGACACAGCTTTAATACATTTTGTGGCATCCAGGCCAGGGTGACACACATGCACATTTCTGTTCCAGTAATCCTCTCTATACTGCCTGAGAAAAAGCTTACAGGGAGTTTAAGTAGAATGTACTATATGTGCCTCCGTTATTTATAGGATGAGAGTATAAAGTACTATCTGTGCCTTCGTAATTTATAGGATGAGAGGTAAAACAGTCTATACCAATAAAATTCGACACAGGGAGAATGTACTAGCTAAAAAAAAGATATTATAATTATCGAAAACTACATAAATATATATATATATATTTTACAATATGGGACAGCAAGGCAATGGTGTGTGTTCCCAAAAATATGCAGGGTGAGACAGGTATAAAGTACCGCCTGTGCCTACATCAAGTACAGGGAGAGATAAAGAGGCAGAAATATCTGTACCTACATCATCTACAAGGAGAGAAAATAGGTCCATTCCATCTGTATCGATAACATTTACAGGGCAAGAAAGGAATAAAATACTAACTGTGCGTGCATCAAGCTCAGAAAGAAATGAGCAGGCAGTACTATCTGTGCATAAATTGCATGATAAAGCAAAGCTTAAAAAGCATGATTAACATGGTAAGTTACATATTACTCTGTGGCCTGGAAGCTCTTGAGGCAGTATTCACTCTGCTACTTTATTTACAAGGTGAGACAAGGAAGAAAGTACTACCTGTGCCTGAATAAAGTACAAGGAGATATAAGGAGACGGTACTATCTGGGCCTACTAAATTTGAATGAAAAAATCTTTTATCAACTTACTTAATAACATTTATGTAAAGAGTTAACACTTTTCCATCGCCCCATAAAATGTTTTCCAGACATGTTGATCACATTCTCACTCCCAAAGGTAATTCCCACCCCCCACCACACCGGATCCCGTCAGATAATTGTTTATGAAGAGATATATGGAAGCAATAATATCCTCTGAACGCCTTTGATATATGAGGCATTAATGGATTGGAATGATCACTGGGTTATTAACAGGCCTACAGATTTGTCAGCCCGGGCCCGGCTGGGGCCTTCATATTTTACCACCATGGAGCAATAAGGTTTTATAAGGAGATATGTGTGACAAGCCTCGGAGAGATAGGCCAATGAATAAAAGAGTGGCACCCAGACAATAATTGAACTGCCAGTATGAATATTACGAAACGGACATGATATCTTAATGGTGCCAGATAGGCAGCAAGTAATGAGGCCTGGCTGGAGGGATTTAATGAACACACCGATCATAGGCTGACACCACCGACCGGCTCCCAGACACTTCCTTCTCCCCAGCTCTTTAATGCAGGTTTGCAAGTGTAATCAATTTTTTTTTCTTCTCATTTTTGTCAAACCACCTGCTGGTTTTCACAGCTCCTGCCGGTAAATCTTCGCACCCTTGTAAAAAAAAAAAAGTTGGGCCCCCTGGAGGGGTGCGATTGCATGGAAAGATAGGATACAATACGACAACATAGACTTGTTCATTACAAGTGCTGGAAAGAAAGATCCGGAGTGGCAGATGCAGGAAGGAAAAATACATTCAGAGGTGTTGTGTATGGATAATGAATAGGGGGCAGATGCAGAAGTGGAGGCTAAATAATCAGGTATGTAACAATGAAAGGGAGTAGGTGAATATATACAAAAACACATGAAGTGGATCATTTTGTCAGAGGTCCTTAAAAAAATGTTATAGCTACAAATCCCAAAACGTAAAATTTAGATTTGTCAATGAATGTCCTCGAGTACAGTGGTTATTGTGTTACAGCTGAATTTTTTTTTTAAGAGCTGCGTTTCCTGAGAACGGAACAATCACAGTCATTTTAGAGGCTATGGAAAACTGACACTTACCTGTGCTCCTACATCATCTGCCCAGTGCAGGGCGCTCAGCCGATCTTCAACGGGACAGAAAGAAATTAAATCTCGTCACCTAAGCCTGTGATTGGCTGCAACAGTCAGGTGATTAAAATGAGTCATCAGAAGAAAATCCCCGCCAGGTCCCGTTCCAGTCACAGGTCTCACTGGGAATGAGACATCACTTCGTCATGTACTTGATTCATGGGGATTTTGTAATGTTGGACAATCCCTTTGAGGTGTCCATATACCTAAAAACAAAAACCCAATGATTTTGGAATTACTAACCCTTTCCCTGACCGCAGTTTTAGGTATCTGGTAGCAGCTTAGTCTGCACTCCTTTTAAAGGGGTATTCTCAAGTTCTAAAATTGCTTTAATTAGTTAGACAACATGAAAATAAGCAAGTTTGCAATTGATTTGCTTTTTCTATTTGCTGTCATTCTCCTGGTGTGAGAGCTTTTTTCTTTGATAGTGTACAGCCGGTTTCCATGGAGCTTGGAGTAATTACATTCCAGGAGAGGGGTTAACTCTTAACATCCTAGTCAGCATCCATCAGACCAATTGATTTCTATACAGCAGTTATAATCTCATCTCCTTCACCTCCTCTTATCTTCTTAAGAGACGCAGTTATAAATCACCAGCCCTAGCATCTTTCAGGGCAGGTCTCCTAATCTTGTGTCTCTGCTCCTGTTATCCTTAGCCGTTTGCTTGTTCAAAAGCCCTGTTATTAACAGTGCTAAAGCAGAACCAACCAATGATAACTAAATGTGTTATAGCAGAACTTGTGCTGAGCTTTATAGTTCTACTAAAACTACAGCTCTGCTACTCACCTGAACTGTCACTCAATTAGGAGAGCCCGCCTTGCCAGAAAGTAGGAAGTAAGGAGACTGCATAGCTCTGAGCTCCTAAAGAGACACTTTGAGTATACCCCTTTAAGGAAGGCATTAATGAGAATGCATGTATGCTCAGCCAAATTGAGCATGCAAGTGTATGGGGCTGTCTGTAGGAAATGCTGTCACAGAAGAAGCACTTGATTTTCTATGCCCACCTTTGCTCTCTTCCATCTGCCCCCTTCTTTATGCTACATACATTGGGGCAAATTGAGTAGAATAACACGTCTGCAGAATCAGACTACATACAGGGTCTGTTTGTAGTCTGTAACCACGGAGACACATAGATCTGTATAGAAGCTGTGTACGCAAAATAGTAATTTTTTTTTAACCAAGGCTACGAGGAAAGTTGCTTAATTACTAATGATGAGCGAGCATGCTCATTACTCGAGATTTACGAGCATGCTCAGGTGTTTTCCGAGTATCTTCAGTGTGCTCGGGTGTTATGTTTTTGTCACTCCGTGCTCATGATTTGTGACTGTTTCAAAGCTTTAATACATGTGAGAAATGCCTGTTTCTTAGGCATTATTCACATGTATTAAAGCTGTCAAACAGTCGCAAATCATGAGCATGCAATAACGAAAACATAACACTCGAGCACGCTGAAGATACTCGGCAAGCACCGGAGCATGCTCGCCAAAAGGGTTAACAGAACACACTCGCTCATCACTAATAATTACATACATTAAAGCAATACAATTTGGTTGTGAAACTATCCATATTTCTTAAAAAGTAACTCAATGAAAACCAACACTCCCCTTAAATAGTGCCGCCCCTCACCCCACTTCAGCACAGTTCATTAAAGTAGCTTTTATTTTACCTAATAAGCCCGGTGACTATTATAAATTTCCAGTTTCCAAACTCCATCTCCCGGGAATAATAGATTCATTACACGGAGATGCCGATCCAGTTAGATAAAATAACTCCGGCGATCCCCCAGAGATTAAATGCCAGTTTAGCTTAAATCCGAGGATTAGGAATATAACACTGATTAGCTTACACCGAAAATCCCCGCGCCCCACCAGTGTGGTTTTTTCGAGTTAACTCACGAAGAGCGAAAGCTTGTAATGTCTGGAGATGGAGGAATGAGAGCAGCAGGACGGCACGATATCAGCTCCTATCACACGCAGAAAAACTCAGAATTCCTTCACGCAGAGGAATGTCATTACTCCGAAAGGGCGATCTGGAGAAACTTTATGGAAGCGATTGACAACGAGAGTTTAAGGGGGATAGGAGAAAACCAGAAAAACTCAGACATTAGGTCTCCATGTGTCCCCACCTGTCCCCAGGCTCCAGGGACAGTCACCCTTACATTACTGTTAACATCATTTTAGTTTCGCTGCTCGGCTTCTTCAAAGGATCAAGGCAATGATATTGACGACAGCGCTGGAATCAGTCATATAACAACAACAGATGGCGCCCAACACATCCCTTAATAATGCCCATCACTTTACCGCAAAAACAGCGCAATACAAATGTGAACACAGTTTTACGATAAGGGAGTGCAGTGCTCGGTGGTACTCTGACATGATGACAGGCTTAGATACACAACTCAGCAGACAGTATTACACATGATAGGGTTAGATACACAGCTCAGTAAACAGTATCACACATGATAGGATTAGACACACAGCTCAGCAGACAGTATCACACAGGATAGGGTTAGATACACAGCTCAGCAGACAGTATCACACATGATAGGATTAGATACACAGCTCAGCAGACCATACCACACATGATAGGGTTAGATACACAGCTCAGCAGACAGTATCACACAGGATAGGACTAGATGCACAGCTCAGCAGACAGTATCACACATGATAGGATTAGATACACAGCTCAGCAGACAGTATCACACATGATAGGGTTAGATACATAGCTCAGCAGACAGTGTCACACATGATAGGGTTAGATACACAGCTCAGCAGACAGTACCACACATGATAGGATTAGATACACAGCTCAGCAGACAGTATCACACATGATAGGATTAGATGCACAGCTCAGCAGACAGTATCACACAGGATAGGGTTAGATACACAGCTCAGCAGACAGTGTCACACATGATAGGGTTAGATACACAGCTTAGCAGACAGTATCACACATGATAGGATTAGATACATAGCTCAGCAGACAGTGTCACACATGATAGGGTTAGATACACAGCTCAGCAGACAGTATCACACGTGATAGGGTTAGATACACAGCTCAGCAGACAGTATCACACATGATAGGATGAGATACACCGCTCAGCAGACAGTATCGCACATAATAGGGTTAAATACACAGCTCAGCAGACAGTATCACACATGATAGGATTAGATACACAAAGTAGCAGACCATACCACACATGAAAAGGATTAGCTACACAGCTCAGCAGACAGTATCACACATCATAAGATAAGATACAGCTCTGCAGGCAGTATTGCACATATTAGTATTAGATACACAGCTCAGCAGAGAGTATCACACATGAAAGGATGAGATACAGCTCTTCAGGCAGTATCACATATTAAGATTAGATACACCAACTTTTGAGACATTATTAGGCAAAATAAATATGGCGTCACCTCAGACTCCTCCTATAGATGCTGCACATTTTTGTGTTCCTTATAGTAAATCTTCTTCCTGCACAGTGGGAGGCGCCACACGCCGCCACCATCATAATTCCTATTTTTTGTACATTGCCGGTATTACAGACCGCTGGATATATATTGCAGCCACCCATGAACTTGCTAATTTCAGAGATGTCGATACTTGATACTCGGAGTTAATATTTCCCTCCTTTGCTTGTGAGGAAATCATACACTGATCTGTCCCATAAATCCAATAGCTCTGAACTCAGAGCACACGCAGGGCCTGCGGAGTCCCCACACGGGCGCCATGTTTGGCTCCGATTTCCATTATTTCATGGTACTACATTTACAGAGACAAAAATCCTGCATTCAAGGGTATCAGATATGGCTTTGGGGTCTGCAGACTTTGCAATTTATATGTTTAAGTTACCTTTATTTTTATCAACCTCCTGGTCAAACGAGGCCCGCAGGAAATGAGGAGCCATTGGGTCACTGATGGATTTGGTGTAGGACTAAACTCCGGCATTTTAGAGAAGATATACTTTAAAGACTGGCTGGGGGTGATAGCCAGAGACAAGATTAGTCCGCTCCAGTTTTACTCTCAGCTGGCTCCTTCCAGCGCAAAAAAGTGCAGGGGTCAAGACAGGCAGACAGTGCGTGGGTCAAGACAGGCAGGCAGACAGTGCGTGGGTCAAGACAGGCAGGCAGACAGCGCATGGGTCAAGGCAGGCAGGCAGACAGCGCGTGGGTCAAGGCAGGCAGGAAGACAGTGCGTGGGTCAAGACAGGAAGGCAGACAGTGCGTGGGTCAAGACAGGCGGCCAGACAGTGCGTGGGTCAAGACAGGCAGGCAGACAGCGCGTGGGTCAAGGCAGGCAGGCAGACAGCGCGTGGGTCAAGGCAGGCAGGCAGACAGTGCGTGGGTCAAGACAGGAAGGCAGACAGTGCGTGGTTCAAGACAGGCAGGCAGACAGTGCGTGGGTCAAGACAGGCAGGCAGACAGTGAGTGGTTCAAGACAGGCAGGCAGACAGTGCTTGGGTCAAGACAGGCAGGCAGACAGTGCGTGGGTCAAGACAGGCAGGCAGACAGTGCGTGGGTCAAGACAGGCAGACAGTGCGTGGGCCAAAATAGGCAGACAGTGCGTGGGCCAAGACAGGCAGACAGTGCGTGGGCCAAGACAGGCAGACAGTGCGTGGGTCAAGACAGGCAGACAGTGCGTGGGTCAAGACAGGCAGACAGTGCGTGGGTCAAGACAGGCAGACAGTGCGTGGGTCAAGACAGGCAGACAGTGCGTGGGTCAAGACAGTCAGTAGACAGGCAAATGTCAGGATTGGCAGCAGACTAGAAGACATGGTCAGCAAAAAGTTGGGTCAATACCAAACACAGACACAATCATACCACTACAGACATAGTAACAAAGAAGTTATTGTTTGGTCATAGAGAAACCAGGAAGGGCATTAAAAGAGGTTGTCCACCTTTGGGGCCAATTTTTTTTTACTTAAAAGGGTTAAATTATACTTTAAATTGAATGCATATCCTTAGGATAGGGCATTCATATCTGATCAGTGGGGTGCTATACCCCCAATGTTCAGCTGCTCTCTATGCTGGCAGTGACTGGATGTCCTCACTACACAGCTTCGTCAACTGCATTGTGGTTACAGCTCTAGGGGTACTAAAGATCTACCCCTATTCAAATAAATAGGGCATCAATATGAAGTACCAGACAACCATTTTAAATGTAGGTATTTGGAAGTAAAAAATAATTTTTGCAATTAGGTTTCATTAAAAATGTTGCACCGTTTGGCTTTTTGTTTTCCGGTACTTTAAACTTCGATGTGGTCATAAATCAGCTGAGAGGAGCTCAGGAGACAGATAAAGGAGTAGCAAACGCCCCATCAGATCATCATAGTGGGGTCATTGACGAAATTCTCAGATAACTTATTTTTCAGCCAATAATAACACAAAGGCTATGGATGACGAGCTGTGCAAAAATTCTAATGAAATCAAATTGCAAAAACTAATGAAAGAATTTACTTAAAAAAAAAATTGCCCCCAAAACGTGGACAACCCCTTTAGCAAGCCTGACCAAGTTGCAATACAGCAACAGGAGAATACATCTTACTGTCAGTCAGGTTGTCACTTTTTCCTCATGAACAATATGGAGGCTTAGGGTAGGAACACAGGATGACATCACTGGGGATGCGCTGTGACATCATTATATGGTGTGGTTACCTTTCATAGAATCATAGAATGTTAGAGTTGGATGGGACCTCCAGGGTCATCTGGTCCGACCCCCTGCTCAATGCAGGATTCACTAAACCATCTCAGACAGATGTCTGTCCAGCCTCTGTTTGATATTTGAAGACTTCCATTGATTTATATTTGTTACACAGATGATCTCTGGGGAACTATATATATTTTTTATTACTATGTAGTTTTTCCTCTTTAACTGGGGCATAGGAGCCCCAGTTACAGGTAAAACAGCCCCTCCCCCATGGCACTTCGCAGTGGCAGAGCCAATCTGGGTCTGCTAAGACCCTACTTCTCTGCTGTGTCGGGCAGACACTCAGCACTCTTGTACACCTGGTGATCATATGTCCGCCAGGTGCAGTTGAAACATCAGCATTGCCGATGCTTCTTTTCACTACATGGAGTTTATTGAGCGCTATGTAGACTGTGAAAGAGAAGACAGAAGTAGTAATAAACCACTTCTATCTTCTCCTCAAGCTACCCGCTGTTTCTAACAGCCAGGGACTAGGGATGAGTGGACCCATGGAAGTTCAGGTTCTGGTACCCAACCCAAACTTTATTCCAAAGTTTGGTTCGGGTACCAGAACTGAACCCCAACTTGAACCAGAACCCGAACCCCATTGACCCCAACTTTTGAGCTGTAAAATATTCTCTTTCTCTCTGGATTTACCCCGGATCTCCGAACAATGCAAAGGACGTTCAGGAGAAGTCCGTGTTCGGTGTTTAGCTCTGGACACTGTCAGGTACAAACCCCGAACTTTTAAGTTCAGGTTCGCTCATCTCTACCAGGGACCTGACCTGCTCCTGCTGGGTTGCAGGAACATTTAATACGGTGGAGACAAAAAAGTTGTCAGTTGGGAACGAGTTACTGGTTTCCTTCAGGTTTTTCACTTTCCTACATTGTTAATTTACCAACCCTCTGATTAGAGATGAATCAGTAAAATTTTAATTCACTTGTGGCAAGTTATTGTCTGTAAATGTAATGTCCCTTATTATACTGTGGGGTCTCTCCAGACCCCAGAACATAATAATGGTTATATGTAAACAATTATAAAAATTCCTACACTCACCGCGTCGGCATCGCCTCTCCTGACCACCACCTGTCTGGTCCTCGTCACATTTGTGGATCTCTAGGCTGAGGCTCTCTAGTCTGAGGCTTCTGATTTATTAGGCCAGGGACAGCTCTGCACATGCGTCTGCAAAGGTTGAGGTACATGCCGTGACATCATACGTGACGTTATACATCTTGGCTTGAGCTGCAACCTCTGCGCAAATCCCTCCCAGGCCTAGAAAACCTGGAACACTTGGCTGAGTGACCAAGGTTTGGGGATTTCAATTCTGTCGACACTGATCTAAAGATGCGACGAGGACCAGATCAGTGGTGGTGAGGCGTGGAGGGGCTAGAGAGGTGAGTATAAGGTTTATTTTTCATTTTTCAATATTTTTATGGCTGTGCAGATTTTTGGAACATTCGAGTAAAGTTCGACTCCACTCGAACTTATTCGCTCATCTCTATCATAGAATCATAGAATGGTAGAGTTGGAAGGGACCTCCGGGGTCATTGTGTCCAACCCCCTGCTCAATGCAGGATTCACTAAACCATCTGACAGATAACTGACCAGCCTCTGTTTGAAGACTTCCATTGAAGGAGAACTCACCATCTCTTGTGGTGCTCTCAGTGCTCTCTTGTTCAGTCCTCTCCAATACAATATCCTGGGGTGTGGCTTGCTGAGCAAAGCAATGGTGACATCACTGAGAATTGGGTGTGACATCACTGAGGATTGGGTATCACATCATTACAGGGTGTGGCTACCTGTGACAACACTAGTCAGTCCTTGGGCCAGCATGTACCGCAGCTGACCTCTCCATAGCCATGTGTAACATCCCTGGCGGCGTGCTTGCATAGTGCACCACCTCCCACTATGCAAGACTGCAATCTTACCCATTAGTCCAGCCTGCAAACCTTGCTCCAGTTCATGCTGTGTGCATGTCTCTTGTCTGACTGCTTAGGGCGGCGGCCGGGTTACTTCCTGATTCTTATAGCTGCTGTGGGCGCACCCCTAATGCGGCTCCAGCCTATTGCTGTGAGTCACTGGATATTTAAACCCCCTCCACCCAGAAGGAGGTGCCTGAGCAACACTAACTATCAGTGTGCTCCTTGCCTCTGAGTTGCCAGGTCTTGTCCTGTATCTTGTCTGGTTCTGCCACCCTGGGGGCTGCATACGCAGGCCTGTTATCTCTTACTTCTAGTCTGTTTCTGCCACACTGGGGGCTGCATACCCAGGCCTGTTATCTCTGACTTCTAGTCTGTTTCTGCCACCCTGGGGGCTGTATACCCAGGCCTGTTATCTGTGACTTCTAGTCCATTTCCGCCACCCTGGGGGCTGCATACCCAGGCTCGTTCCTGTATCTCGTTGCAGTATCAGTTCCTGTCTGAACTGTCTCTTAGCCTGTTACTTGTTTGTCTCTATGTCCGTACCTTCCCTTTTCCTGCTGTGTCTGAACCTGCACCTAACTCCAACTCGTTGTCTCTGTACTTCTGTTTGTGAGTTTTGTGTCCACTCACTACTTCATTGTAAGTACCTTGTGTGTATCTGGTTCTGCTTGTCCCTTTTCCCTTCCTCAGTATCTACCTCCTGTGCTCTAGCCATCTTCCTGTATTTTCCTATCTGTTCCATGTGAACAGAGCCCTGTCCTCTCTGCCTGCACCGTCAGCCCTGTTCTGCTCTGTTTGCTCACGGCTCCGGCGGTTTTGCTCTGCTCTGCCTTGCCCACCACTCTGGCGGTTCCTCTCTGCTCTGCCTAGCCCACCGCTCCGGCGGTTCCTCTCTGCTCTGTCTTGTCCACCGCACCTGCGGTTTCGCTCTGCTCTGCCTTGCCCACCGCTCCGGCGGTTCCTCTCTGCTCTGCCTTGTCCACCGCTCCGGCGGTTTCGCTCTGCTCTGCCTTGTCCACCGCACCTGCGGTTTTGTTCTGCTCTGCTTGCTCACCGCGCCAGCGGTTTCTCTCTGCTCTGCCTTGCCCACCGCTCCGGCGGTTCCTCTCTGCTCTGCCTTGTCCACCGCACCTGCGGTTTTGCTCTGCTCTGCCTGGTCCACCGCTCCGGCGGTTCCTCTCTGCTCTGCCTTGTCCACCGCTCCGGCGGTTTCGCTCTGCTCTGCCTTGTCCACCGCTCCGGCGGTTTCGCTCCACTCTGCTTGCTCACCGCTCTGGTGGTTTAGCTCTGCTCTGCCCTGTCCACCGCACCTGCGGTTCCGCTCTGCTCTGCCTTGTCCTCCGCTCCGGCGGTTTCGCTTTACTCTGCTTGTCTACCGCATCTGCGGCTCTGTTCCTGTCTCCCAGTCTGTACTGGACCCTATCCAGCCTGCACTCCAACCTGCTAGTACTTACCTGTCTGCACTCCAGCCGTGCTTGCCAGTATCTCCCTGTCTGCACTCCAGCCGTGCTTGCCAGTACCCACCTGTCCGCATACCAGCCGTGCTTGTCAGTACCCACCTGTCTGCATACCAGACGTGCTTGCCAGTACCCACCTGTCTGCATACCAGCCGTGCTTACTAGTACCCACCTGTCTGCATACCAGCCATGCCTGCCAATACCCACCTGTCTGTATGCCAGTCTAACCTGCCTGTTCCTGCATTCCCCAGTGTGGGTCAACAGCTGTGACCGGGGTCTGACCTGGAGTAGCACCTGGTCCCTCCTTGGTTCTCGGAGTCGACTGAGCCACTGTGCGACCTTGGTCGGATCGGATTGATACTTAGTTACGCCCCTCCAGGCACTCCTCGGTTCATGGTACAGTGGGATCACTAATCACGCTCACGCCAGTCAGTCCGGGCGTGAGTGACGCGCCCCCTGGGCCGTGTGTGGGGGAATACCCGGAGCCGGGTCTCTGTGTAATGCTAGGGGTTGAAGTCTCCGTGGCGGCGACCCGGTCCCGTGGCTCAGGGTGGTCAAACCAGTGGCGGATCTGTTTATTTGTTTTTTTAATGTTTAAATGTCCGACTACACCACCCGTGGATTGCGGTCACTGAGAACCGCCGCTGCGGGGCAGACCGCTGAGGCTGATGTTGTGTGCGCAGCAGAGGGTAGTATAACTCCCCACGGGAGGAGTATAGCCTCAGGGAAGTGAGTGCAGATGATGGGGTGATGGTGCGCGGGAGCAACAGTAATGACTCAGAGTCCAGTGATGCAGTCCAGGGTTTTTACTCACAGTTTTACACTCCAAGCCACTTCTGCAGGTAATGGCTGCCCACGTCGTACTGTGCTCACCAGGTGAGGGACTCGGCCAACTCCCAGGTACCTTTGGAATGCTTTTCAGGACCCCCTTCGTGTGTCCTTTCTCTGGCCCGTCGTACCCCACAATTGACCACGTTCCTGTCCAGCTGCCTCGGGCCTTGGCGGGCAAACGTATGTTCCGTTTCCCTGGGCCCTATATGGTGCCTTCCTAACGGGTGTAGTGAGGGGCCGTGACACGTACAATGCCACAGCCTCCGGTTACTAGCTGAGGGTAGTTGCTCTCCTCCACTAGCTGAGGGATCCGGTTCCCTTTCTTGGCCTGACCCCCCTACTCTGGTAGAGGCGGGCGTACGGTGGCGACTCGCCGGTCCGCACCCCTGGGGTCCCTTCACTCCTCTCCTGGAGCCTCCTCCGCTCCTCTCCTGGAGCCTCCTCCGGGCTCAGGCCTTGAGACTTGGCCTCCCTGCGGAGCAGAGCTCGTACAGAGCCCCTGCTCCCTGTCTTCTCCTCTCTGACTGAACTCAGTAACTCTTCTCTCTGACTCCAAGATGGTGCCCACCTTATATACTCCTCTTTCCAGTGCACCCTGAATCTACTCTCCCCACCCACACGCTACCGGGTTCCCCCTTTCTAGGTGTTCCCTCCCCCCACTCCAGCCAGGGACAGGGGCAGTTGTGCTCACTCTTGGGAGCATTGTCGCCCTGTCCCCCGGAAATGTGATGTAGTGCATGTGGGTGTTAGGGTCCTGAGCCACACTCCATCCTTACCTGGAAGTGAGATATCACACCTCTGGGTGAGATGCAATACCTCTGTAGCGACCGAACCCTCGGGGCGCTACATGAGCGTAACACCATGCATGTTTGGCTTGGCCATTTCCGTTTGCCGGCATCCAACATGCCAGTTTCTTCCTGCCATATCTGCTACAAACAGGATGACCTGATACCCACCAGATTGCTGGTGGATCATCCATTGTGTATGATGGTTGATCCTGCCAATGTCGATAGATGAAATTCCCATGTTGCACAAGTCCCAGGTGGAGATCACGACATAAACCCTCTCTGATCCTGGATGCCTTTGGCTTCTTTATCCTTTTACAGGCACTAATCTGGTTCATGTCCATGACGTGAGGACAATGAGATTAGTGGGAACAGAGGCCGATAATAAAACGTTATCGGAGATCTCCGAGGCGTCCCGCAAAGGAGCTCAGCCCCATGTTTACTCACCCGCTGGTCATGAAGGCTTAAAGCTGCTCTATCTGTCTCATGCTTTTCAACAAGACTTCTAGATTATCCATTCACCTGGTTCTCAAAAGTTGTCAGCTAAATCAGAGTGAAGTCAAATGCAGAATAAACTAAATCATCTACCTGGGAAAAACACACATCAGCAAATTCAATTATTTAGAGATATGTTGCTGCTCAACTCACTAGAGCTGCGTCAGGATGGCAATTAATGTGTGCCTGTCCTTCTAAAACTCGTAAAAAAGCATGGTCGTGCTGCCCTCATCCCCCATAACAAGGTACAGCTGCTTTTTGGGCAGATACCAGTCTAATTTGTGTAGAAACAGTCTCAATTCACCTGTTGTGTAACTTGTCATTCAATCTGCCTGTGTGAGTTGTTCCTCTACATCAACATTCTACCAGCACTATAGGTGCTATAGCTTCTTTTACCTTAGCATTGTTTATTTCACGACTGCCTTTCTGTTATACCTATATGCTTGATAGGCAGGAGGATATTAGCAGAGGCCAGCCCCCACTGCCTGTAAAGATACAAAGCCCTGCCCCACTTCCTGTTAAGACACAATCTGCCTCCACTTCCTGCAGACAGATAGACCTGTCCTCACTTCCTATAAAGAGACAAAAATAACTTGATTCTACTTCCCACAAAGACCCACAATTCCTTACAATAGTGAGTCAAAGACCCGCCCCCGCTTCCTGTAGACAAAGACCCACCCACACTTCCTGCAGAAACAGGAAGACCAGACCGACTTCCAGCAGAAACAGAAAGACACACTCCCACTTCCTGCAGAGATAAAAAGACCCACCTCTACCTCCTTTAAGAGATGGAAAGACCTACGTCGACTTTCTACAAAAACAGAGACCCAACCCACTAACTGAAGATGCCGAAAGACCCAACCCACTTCATTCAGAGACAGAAAGACCCGACCCACTTCCTCCAGAGAAAGAGAGACCCAACCTACTTCCTGCAGAGGCAGAGAGACCCGTCTCACTTCCTGCAGAGACAGAGAGACCCGACCCATTTCCTGCAGAGACAGAGAGACCCGACCCACTTCCTGCAGAGGCAGACAGACCCGACCCACTTCCTCCAGAGAAACAGAGACCCGACCCACTTCCTGCAGAGACAGAGAGACCCGACCCACTTCCTGCAGAGACAGAGAGACCCGACCCACTTCCTGCAAAGACAGAAAGACCCAACCCACTTCCTGCAAAGACAGAAAGACCAGACTGACTTCCTGCAGAAACAGAAAGGCTCGCCCCTCTTCCTGCAAAAATAAAGGCTCGACCAACTTCCTGCAGAGACAGAAAGACCCTACCCACTTCCTCCAGAGACAGAGACCCGACCAACTTCCAGCAGAGGCAGAGAGATCCAACTCACTTCGTACAGAGACAGAAAGACCTGACCCACTTCCTCCAGAGACAGAGAGACCCGACCCACTTCCTCCAGAGGCAGAGAGACCTGACCCACTTC
Source organism: Phyllobates terribilis (assembly GCF_046119375.1). Taxonomy (NCBI): domain Eukaryota; kingdom Metazoa; phylum Chordata; class Amphibia; order Anura; family Dendrobatidae; genus Phyllobates; species Phyllobates terribilis. Next base: position 80,718,446 of record NW_027362765.1, read on the forward strand.
CTCCAGAGGCAGAGAGACCTGACCCACTTCCTGCAGAGGCAGAGAGACCCAACCCACTTCCTGCAGAGGCAGAGAGACCCGACCCACTCCCTGCAGAGACAGAAAGACCTGACCCACTCCCTGCAAAGACAGAAAGACCCGACCCACTCCCTGCAGAGACAAAAAGACCCGACCCACTCCCTGCAGAGACAGAAAGATCCGACCCACTCCCTGCAGAGACAGAAAGACCCGACCCACTCCCTGCAGAGACAGAAAGACCCGACGAACTTCCTGCAAAGACAGAAAGACCAGACTGACTTCCTGCAGAAACAGAAAGGCCCGCCCCTCTTCCTGCAAAAATAAAGGCTCGACCAACTTCCTGCAGAGACAGAAAGACCCAACCCACTTCCTCCAGAGACAGAGAGACCCGACCCACTTCCTCCAGAGGCAGAGAGACCTGACCCACTTCCTGCAGAGGCGGGGAGACCTGACCCACTTACTGCAGAGACAGAAAGACCAGACCCACCTCCTGCAGAGGCAGAGAGACCCGACCCACTTCCTGCAGAGGCAGAGAGACCTGACCCCACTTCCTGCAGAAACAGAAAGGCCAGCCTCTCTTCCTGCAAAAATAAAGGTTCGACCCACTTCCTGCAGAGACCGAAAGACCAGCTCCCATTTCCTGCAGAGACAGAAAGACCCACCCCCACTTCCTCCAGAGATAAAAAGACCCACCCCTACCTCCTTTCAGAGATGGAAAGAGCCTCCACAACTTTCTGCAAAAAAAGAAAGACTCGACCCCCTTCCTAGAGACGCCAAAAGACCCAACACACTTCATGCAGAGACAGAAAGACCCAACCTACTTCCTGCAGAGACAGAAAGACTGACCCACTTCCTGCAGAGGCAGAAAGACCCAACCCCACTTCCTGCAGAGATAGAAAGACCAACCCCACTTCCTGCAGAGATAGAAAGACCAACCCCTCTTCATACAAAGGCAGAAAGATCTGCCCCCACTTCCTGCAAAGACAGAAAGACCCATCCCCACTTCCTTTCAGAGATGGAAAGACCAGCCCCAACTTCCTGCAGAAACAGAAAGACCCAACCCACTTCCTACAGAGACAGAAATACCCAACCCACTTCTTGCAGAGACAGAAAGACCCAACCTACTTCTAGCAGAGACAGAAAGACCCAACCCACTTTCTGAAGAGACAAACACCTGACCCACTTCCTGAAGAGACTGAAAGACCTGCCCCCCACTTCCTGCAAAGACAGAAAGACCTGATCCACTTCCTGCAGAGACAGAAAGACCCGATCCACTTCCTGCAGAGACAGAAAGACCCGACCCACTTCCTGCAGAGAGTCCCGACCCACTTCCTGCAGAGATGGAAAGACCTGACCCACTTACTGCAGAGACGGAAAGACCCGACCCACTCCCTGCAGAGACAGAAAGACCCGACTCACTTCCGGCAGAGACGGAAAGACCCGACTCACTTCCTGCAGAAACAGAAAGACCCGACCCACTTCGTGCAGAGATGGAAAGACCGACCCACTTCTTGCAGAAACAGAAAGACCCGACCCACTTCCTCCAGAGATGGAAAGACCCGACCCACTTCCTGCAGAAACAGAAAGACCCGACCCACTTCCTGCAGAGATGGAAAGACCCGACCCACTTCCTGTAGAGACAGAAAGATCTGACCCACTTGCTGCTGAGACGGAAAGACCTGACCACACTTCCTGCACAGCGACAAACAAAAAGCCACACCTAGTTGTCAGCACTAGGATTTTTTGGGGGAGTATGACAACATAATTTTTTTCTAAAGTGATTTGCAGATTGTCTATTTATCACATCCTCAATCATACAGGGACCATTTCCGCTTCTGGATATGAGGTCGGGGAAGTTGTCAGTTCCCTGCTCTCATTGGCGGCTCATACAAAGTACCAGGAACACTCATCCTGGGGTAATAGCGTATAAAATCTGTGCTCCACCCCAAGGAGTGAAGAAATCTGATCCTCAGCAGTACGGCGCATTCTTACAGCACTGTACATATACAGTTGTAGGGGGATATACCAAGCTAATCTGGCTCAATTTATAAGCCCAAAAATGTGATTTATAACGTTCACCCCATTTTTCATGTATTTTGGACACTTGTTTGATAAGCAGGTGCAGTGGAAAAGGGTGCGATTTGCAGAAAAAGATGGAGGGAGTTGGATCAAGGTCTACGGCTATGATTGTTCAGGGTGGTGATGGCATTCATTTATACATGTGATGCTATTGAAGGGTTAAACCGCGCCAGCAAAATCTTGGATGAAATAGAGAAACTTGGAAAGAAGTCAACCTGGATGTGTTGCGTTGGTAAGAATGTGACCTCTCGACATATGTTAGCAATACTGACACCAGGGATAACACTTGGAGAGCAGAACGAAAAAAGGTGTATTATCACCTCTGCTGCCTGCACAGTCACAGAGACGTGCCCGCAGGGGGCTGAAATCAGCAAGTACTTCTGAAGGTTCCTCTCCCTAATTAACCCAGTCACTGTCTGTTCTGTGCACAAGGAGCTAAATGTCATCGGGTTACATTTCTGATGCACAGTTATATTATGGCGATGGTTACATCAATGCACACAGCACCACATGAAAAACAATAACTTTGTCCTTACAGAAGCCGCGCATTCCTGTGCCAGACCAGGTCTTTTTTTGCATTTTAATCATTTTCTTAAATTGCAGCAAAAAGGGGGTTTTCAGCAAGCCCCTGACTGAGTAAAATAGTAATCCGTCAGAAGGCCAGTGGGTGACTTAACGTTCTCTCCCAACAGGTGGTTAATTGGTTTAGCTGCAGTGATCAGAGCAAGCTCGGATCACTGCTGTTAGAGGCAGGTGCTGGCTGTATAACACAGCTGTCACCCAAAGTGTATGGAGTAGGCTGTGCATGCAGAACAGATATCAGGAATGGATGCACTTTTTTTTTTCTTGGCTTGACGGACAGAGGGCCTGCGTGGCCGAAACATTGCTAACTTTCTTGTGTGTACTGTACACTGGTGTCAATAAAAATATTTTTGTGGAGGGAAGATACCCAGTGCCTTGGATTCAGGAAGGGGTTAAAAAACATTCAGAATAATTAATCACATAGGGTAAAGTACAGCAATATAAACCACAATATAACAAAAGACATAATATATCAGAAAATGTGATTTTTTTTTTAAATTATAAACTAATTTTTGTATTGATGGTTATTGATAGTAATTTTTATGTGACTGTACACTTGAAATATTGCATTTCTCACAATGGTAAATTGAGCAATGACAACAGGTTGGCACGCCATGGTTTCTGTAGGTCACCTATCAGCTTTACTGTATATACTGAGACAGGATGATCAAGTCATCTCACTATCATTGGCGATAGAGATGAGCGAATAAATTCGAGTGGAGTTGAACTCTACTCGAATGTTACAAACATCTGCAAGGCCATAAAAATGTTTAACAATGAAAAATAAACATTACACTCACCTATCTGGCCCCTCTACTCCTTACCGCCACCGATCTGGTCCTCGTTGCATCTTCAGATCAGCGTTGACAGCGCTGAAATCCCCAGGCCTGGGTCATTAGGCCAAGGGTTCCAGGTTCTCTATGCCCGCAGGGTTTTGCGCAAAGGTTGGAGCTCAAATCAAGATGTATGACGTCACATATAAAGTCGCTGCAACCTTTGCAGGAAAATGCGCAGAGCTCTTACCAGAAGCCTCAGCCTAGCAAATGTGACGAGGACTGAACAGGTGGCGGTGAGGATCGGAGGGGCTGACGAGGTGAGCAGTGAGTATAAGGATTTTTATAATTTTTTAAATATTACCTTTATTATGTTCTGGGGTTCGGAGAGACTCCACAGTATAATAAGGGACATTACATTCGCAGAGAATAACTTCTCGAATCAAGTTTCCCGGGAAGAAAAGCGAGGACAGGTGAATTCTAATTTTGCCTCATTCGATCACCTCTAATCAGAGAGTTGGTAAATTAACAATGTAGGAAAGTGAAAAGCATGAAGGAAATCAGTAACTCGCTCCCAACTGACAACTTTTTTGTCTCCACCGTATCAATGTTCCTGCAACCCAGCAGGAGGTCAGGTCCCTGGTAGAGATGAGCGAACCTGAACTTAAAAGTTTGGGGTTCGCACCTGACAGTTAGTGTCCGGAGCTAAATGCCAAACATGGACTTCTCCCGAAAGTCCTTTGCATTGTTCAGAGATCCGGGGAAAGTCCGGAGAGAAAGAGAATATTTTACAGCTCAAAAGTTGGGGTCCCCATTGTTTTTAATGGGGTTCGGGTTCTGGTTCAAGTTTGGGTACAGTTCTGGTACCCAAACCAAACTTTGGAATAAAGTTTGGGTTGGGTACCAGAATCCGAACTTCCACAGGTCCGTTCATCCCTAGTCCCTGGCTGTTAGAAACAGTGGGTAGCTTGAGGAGAAGATAGAAGTTTATTACTGTTTCAGTCTTCTCTTTCACAGGCTACATAGCGCTCAATAAACTCCATGTAGTGAAAAGAAGCATCGGCAATGCTGATGCTTCAACTGCACCTGGTGGGCATATGATCACCAGGTGTACAAGATTGCTGAGTGTCTGCCCAACACAGCAGAGAAGTAGGGTCTTAGCAGACCCAGATCGGCTCTGCCACTGCGAAGTGCCATGGGGGGGGGGGCTGTTTTACCTGTAACTGGGGCTCCTATGGATGCCCCAGTAAAAGAGGAAAAACTACATAGTAATAAAAAAATATATATAGTTCCCCAGAGATCATCTATGTAACAAATATAAATCAATCTAAAATACAAAACTGTGATACAAAAACAACTAAAAATTAGAAAAAATACATAAAAACCTACACGTTTGGTATCAACATGACCATAAGAAGCTGACAAATTAGTTTACTGGGTTATTTAATGTAAAATGTGAATTGCCAAAAAAAATAAAGAAAAAAATGGAATATGATTCAAAATATTAATATAAATGAAATAGTAATTTATCATAATTTCTCCACAGTACCCAAAAATAGTAAATAATTGGCAGAGAAACTATTAGAGATTTCTAACATTTTTCATTATGCAATGATTATGGTTTAATTAGAGAAATTTGTGATTTTTAATATATCAGTTATTAAATTATTTTATGCTTTTTTTTATTATTTTATGCTATTTTATGCTTTTTTTCTTGTATATTTCCAAGAACCTCAAGTAAGTTTTTCTAATAGAAAATGTTTTCTTCTTTTAAGAAATCCTCACTGCCTGAAATGCCGACTGCCCAAATGATAAATGTCCGTCCTGTAGATGCAGGAGTTAATATAACATCATATTACATTATAAAGAAGTCCATCATTAGCCCCACGTCGGGTATCGCCCTTCGCTCTCAACTACGACTCTGGGGCGCAACGCTCATTTAATGTTCTGAGAGTTGGCACCGCAGATAAAAGATTTCCTATAGAGACGGTAAAAATACCATCTAATGATTCAGGAAACCCGGGGGTGGGAGCATTAATACAGAGAAACCGCGTGGATGTCAGTGGAGATGTAATGGATTCATATTTTTCAATGTTCCATGTGGGCTGTTGGTGATAAGGACATTCCCTCCCACCCAGATTATTACAGGGGGATGCAGGCAGCTCATTGATCAATGTCCTAATCTGCGTTTACTTAATGGCTATCTGTAACTTTCCTCTGTAAAAATAACTTTTTAATGAACTTTGGAAGAGTTCCATGAAAAACTCATGAGATGGTTGATAAAGCCAATGTCTAGCAAGGAAAATGAGTTTGAGCAATTGACTATCATACATTGCCGTATTAGGCATTAGTCCAACCCAACTAGTATGGAAGGTCCCTCTGACTTATAAAGAGTAATGAGACGGCGTCATAAGCAACTTTAAAAGTACCACCAGTCCTACAGAACAATTCTCTCTTCCAATTATATTCTTGTATATAGGAGGCAGTATTATAGAAGTTATATTCCTGTACATATGGGCAGTATTATAGTAGTTATATTCTTGTACATGGGAGCAGTATTATAGTAGTTATATTCTTGTACATAGAGAACAGTATTATAGAAGTTATATTCTTGTACATAGAAGCAGTATTATAGTAGTTATATTCTTGTACATAGAGAACAGTATTATAGAAGTTATATTCTTGTACATAGAAGCAGTATTGTAGTAGTTATATTCATGTATGTAGGGAACAGTATTATAGTAGTTATACTCTTGTACATAGGGGGCAGTATTATGGTAGTTATATTCTTGCACATAGAGGCAGTATTATAGTAGTTATACTCTTGTACATAGGGGGCAGTATTATAGTAGTTATAGTCTTGTACATAGAGGACAGTATTATAGTAGTTATATTCTTGTACATAAGGGCAGTATTATAGTAGTTATATTCTTGTACATAGGGAGCCGTATTATAGTAGTTATATTCTTCTAAATAGTGGGCAGTATTATAGTAGCTATATTCTTGTACATAGGAGCAGTATTATAGTAGTTATATTCCTGTACATAGGGGGCAGTATTATAGTAGTTATATTCTTGTACATAGGAGCAGTATTATAGTAGTTATATTCTAGTACATAGGGGTAGTATTATAGTAGATATATTCTTGTACATAGGGGCTGTATTATAGTAGTTATATTCTTTTACATAGGGGCAGTATTATAGTAGTTATATTCTTGTACATAGGAGCAGTATTATAGTAGTTATATTCTTATACATAGGAGGCCGTATTATAGAAGTTATATTCTTGTACATAGGAGCAGTATTATAGTAGTTATATTCATGTACGTAGGGAACATTATTATAGAAGTTATATTCTTGTACATAGGGGGCAGTATTATAGTAGTTATATTCTTGTACATAGGGACAGTATTGAAGTAGTTCTATTCTTGTATATAGGAGCAGTATTATAGTAGTTATATACTTGTACATAGGGGCAGTATTATAGCAGTTATATTATTGTATGTAGGGAACAGCATTATAGAAGTTATATTCTTGTACATGGGAGCAGTATTATAGTAGTTATATTCTTGTACATAGAGAACAGTATTATAGAAGTTATATTCTTGTACATAGAAGCAGTATTGTAGTAGTTATATTCATGTATGTAGGGAACAGTATTATAGTAGTTATACTCTTGTACATAGGGGGCAGTATTATGGTAGTTATATTCTTGTACATAGAGGCAGTATTATAGTAGTTATACTCTTGTACATAGGGGGCAGTATAATAGTAGTTATAGTCTTGTACATAGAGAACAGTATTATAGTAGTTATATTCTTGTACATAAGGGCAGTATTATAGTAGTTATATTCTTGTACATAGGGAGCCGTATTATAGTAGTTATATTCTTCTAAATAGTGGGCAGTATTATAGTAATGTTCTTGTACATAGGGGCAGTATTATAGTAATGTTCTTGTACATAGGGGCAGTATTATAGGAATGTTCTTGTACATAGGGGCAGTATTATAGGAATGTTCTTGTACATAGGATGCTTTCCAGATGTGATACATTTACCCATTCACGAATGGGCAGATACTTTAGCACACACTTCTGAGGAATCCATGTCTATGGGGGAACTAAATATCCTCATGTGAGGAGGTAATATTCTAAATCTACTCAGAAATATAATTACATTTGTTATGAAATTGTATATAAAGGAGCCTAAGCTAACATTTCTATATTATACAAGTCAATCCTAGCAATCTAAATTTTTTCCTAAAACAACCAGTGGTTATTGCAGCCATTATCAGCTGAGAGCTGCACACCTGGATGAAGATCCTTCAAGCTTCTTCGAAATCATGAATTCTCAACGAGTCTATCTTATCAGAATGATGCAGTGTGACTGACAGACGAAACAGTGTCCAATTCTTATTTCCTCTGGGAGATTGACCTCTTTGTTATGTTCATTTTATTCCGAGCTGTAGTTAATATTTCTCCGCTCTACTTACTGGTGGTACACGGACCATCTGCACTGCACTTGGGTTGCGTCCAGATGTCATCAACTGCTTCAATCTTGATGCAGCAGACACACATTTGTTTTATTCAGTCCCTGTTATATTTACATAGATCACAACACTTCTGTCTTTAGCTAAGATGTATGGTTTTCTGCCAGACTTCATTAACATGGCGAAGACAATGGAGAATGTTCTCAAAGGCGGTCGGCATCAACCAGCCAAGCGGAGAAGACATTGTACACACTGATGACTTGGAAGGACAGCCACTTTATTGAGTTAAGAATTCTGTAGCACTGCCTGAGGCATCCAGTCCATTGCTTTAATTCATTTCCGAAACTACGCGAGCAAAGACGACATGCGTAGACTAAGAAAACTAGTCCTGGGAGAGGCCAACGGCAGGTGGCTATCTCACGATAATTGTTTTTTTGCCAACCTCTACAACAATCATAAATCAAGAACGAAATCAAACTCAATTACATGGTCCAAATGATTAAAAACCAAACCGGTTAGAAGTGCAAATTATTTGCTCAATTTAATTACGTTTTGACAATTTTCAAAAATTTCCGATATTTCAAATAGACATAAAAAAAATCATCAATACATCAGTCACCACTTTACAAACGTGATTTTTCTAGTCATCCATATCTTTCTCCACCCACTAAACGTGAGAAACCTAGACACCAAAAGTTGCACCTTCGTCATCAGAGCAAAGGACGGTTCATCTGTTATATATTTCCCAACATGACAGCAACGGAATATTCAGATTGTTTGGTAGAAGTTAAATCGATGGACAACGTCAAGATAATGTCATCATATATCGATGTGTATCTCAAATAGGTATACTTTAAAGTCCTAGCATCATACGACGTATCTGCTCCACATGTACGAAACTAGGTTCACTAGTATGCATCATGAAGTCAATGAAGATGGTGATGGTTTTTACACTGGAACTCTTAGTCCACCATTGTAAACTTTCAAGGTTAAAGTTGGCTATCCATTAAGAATTTCCGATGGCCATTTTATGGTTGACTTGTTCTTCACGATTGGTCTGTAATGCTTGTTGGCTTGGACAATTCAGACAAATGGAAAAGCTCATCATTTCTCGTGCTCTGTGGATTAGTCTGTCCTTCAGAATAAAAGACTGTTCAACTGGAAGTGAAAAATATCCAACACATAGATATTTACCATTGTTTGGCATCCATAATGAAAATGTAGCCATAATATTTTTGCCACAGCTACTACCACATTACAGACAGAAGTAGGAGATGCTATATATTTTGATATATTTCTTCAAGTTTGGGGTGAAGACGCGTAGACGATGTTTTATATTTTTTAATGATATTCAACAATGTACCTTGCCCTTTTGTTCCTGATGTATTTGGGAGGATAAGAGTTATCTGTTCCATATTTAAACCCTATATCCATGTCAATTTTAAGCACAATAATGATTGCACACAGGTGACTGACTGGCGGATCTTTGTTAATCCACCTGCAAACAATCAAAATGGGATTAAAATGTGGTCTCGGTCAGCCAAGACTGAAACACACATTTCAGGAGAACATGATACCAGTTAGATATTTCATTCCTGTCATGGTACAATACACAGAAGGTGCTAACTATTTCATAGTACATAGGGCGCCGATAGGCTTGTCGGAATCTGAAAAGCTTCCATGACGTTGGTGGAGCTTTGGTTCCATGGTGGATTTTTGTAGAACATCTGAGCATGCACAAGTGACAAAATCTGGCATCTCCACGAGTTCTCATATTTCTTCTCATACCTTCTGTGAAGTAAAGCGGGCTTTAGCCATATTGATGGTGGGAAAGACTGGTGGGAGTCAGACGCACAGCCGGACACAGCTGCTACAAGGAATGTAGATGAGGCTTGTGAGCTGACAACAGCCTCCTGACCTTTTACTAGTGTCCATGTCACACTCGGAGCCATATTTTGAATTCGTGCAGACATCTTAAGCACTAAGGCCAAAATGAAAGTTTGTCACAGACTGGACGAGCAAACTAACATACCAAAAACTACTCTCAAAAAAACGTCATTTTATCTCAGTCTCAGAGGAGAATGCATAAAGTAGTATGGTCACATCGGTTATAGCGTTGGAAACAGAGATCCATCAGGAGGAAACTATTCTCATTCGACCGAGCTGTGTTGCCCCAATGGAAGACAAATTATAACCACTATAGAAGCAGCAACTAGATTGAGTAAAGCAGGAATATTCCATCAATATGGAGTCTAAAAATAACGAAACACTGACAAGGCCAGGCTTGTATATTTGGGGAGCACCAGTGGTTAGAGACACTTGTATAGTGGAGGAGGCCAGAGTTGGCTTGTATATTGAGAGACCACTGGTGACTGGTGGTCAGAGTTGGTTTGTATATTGGGGGAGCACCAGTGGCTAGAGACCAAAGTTGACTGGTATATTAGGGAAGCACCAATGTCGGGAGGCCAGAGTTGGCTTGTATATTGGGGGAGCACCAATGGCTGGAGGCCAGAGTTAGCTTGTATATTGGGGGAGCACCAATGGTTTGAGGCCAGAGTTGGCTTGTATATTGGGGAAGCACCAATGGCTTGAGATCAGAGTTGGCTTGTATATTGAGGGGGCACTAGTGGATAAGGGCCAGAACTGGCTGGTATTTTGAGGGAGCACTGGTGACTGGAGGCTAGGGACACTTGTATATTGGGGGAGCACCAATGACTAGTAGCCAACACTGGCTTGTATATAACTGGAGGCCAAATCTTCAACAAGGCACCACTCTACCAATGTTGTCTTCCACTTAAATGTGCATCTGGAAAAAGGGCAAGTCAAGAATTAGAAACGCATGGGCAGTCTGTGAAAAGAAGGGGGCTGGTTTACACAAAATTAAATTCTCCCCAACAATGATTTCTGAAAGAATGCCTTAAAGTCAACTTCAACTATGTGTTATACCTCCCATAAAGAAGGGCAGCACCTAGATGGTGTCCGAGCCCCTTCATTGACTTTGGATGACAGAAGGCCCCGGCCTCATGTATCCGTCATATTGTCAGATCGAACCGGCATTGCCCAATCCCCCCCCCCCTCCCACTGTGACAATGAATAACATCATACACATCCATATGGAAGTTACTATTAAGCCATCATTCACGTCAAGTCACAGGAAACGGTTAGCAGTAGGTATCTGTCAGGAACACATCAAGGCGATGCAAACTGGTAGTAAAAATAATCTTTTCTAATGGCTGTAGCTTAATACAACATAAAAGCCTCTGAGGTTCCCCAGAATTGATGTTCTTGTTTTCGGTTAATCAGCTGGAAAAATAAAAGAGATCGAGGTGGGTGGAGGAGGCGGCCCTCTTGCCAAATGTCATCAGGCCCGGGAACGTAGGGCAATATTTCAGAAAGCTCAGTTTGTACGTAATTACACGCTACATTATAAAACGACGGATTAAAGAGGAGTTTCAGCACCGAGGAAGGTTCCCCTCGAAATGCTGATTTTGTTCCTCTATCTTTTCTTCCAAGACAATTACGGCAATTTTTGTCTGAAAGCTGTCAGATAGATGAAATCCCGGCCTGATTGATTCTTGTGACAATCCTCCAAGAGGAGAAATAAAATAAGGTTGTTAAACAGGAGGCTGATGAGTTACTCGGGAGAACGCCAGCGCTCGGCTCCTTTACTGCTGATACAAAGCCGATGTGACATTAGAAAGACGGATCTGCTTTCACAAAGCCGCCATGATCGCTCACCCAGAGGGACTGAAGTATCCCACTCTTCCGCTTTATGGGCGACGCTGAAATTATCGACTTCTCATCTATCGGGAATTCTTTATTACAAAAGTGTCAAATCAGCAACTTTTTAATTTTCCCTATCTAATATTTTTATTTTACACTATTTGTATTATGTAATTGTTCATACCTAGACAAGTAGGGGTTAAAATTCATAAAGAGCGCCCCCTAGAATCAGGTTAGAAATGTCACCTGTTGCTGGAAAAGCTGGGTGACAAACAATATGGCCACCTTTATGGTTTTCACAGTGGGTTGTCACTCGGCTTTTCCAGAATTATAAGTGACTCATAGTTCTCAGGCTTTGTTCACATTTATGTAGGATATTCTCGGAGCATCTGCAGAAAATTTCATCAGCTCTGACCCCAAAACCGAACATCTGAATATATTTAGACCCCAAACCCCTTATATTAATTATAGACCCCGATCAGCCTGTTAAATATAAGTAAAGACAAAATGGATTCGCACGGACAATAGATTGTGCTCAGAGGGAAAAGTAACGTATATATATTAGATACCCTCGGCACAAAAAGAGATTACTAGTATAATGTCAAAAAAGAAAATTTATTCAGAGCGACCCAAAAAATGGAAAACAGTGCAATCTATCCAACGTTTCGGCTATTTGCCTTTATCAAGGTTATCTGGGTTGAGGCTCGGGGCTCAAAAATGTGGTGTTGTCACTGCATGTAGAGACATGCTCTACATGCTCTGAATAAATGTTCTTTTTTGACATTATACTAGTAATCTCTTTTTGTGCTGAGGGTATCTAATATATTATAAACCTGTTAAATATAGTCAGACCCCTAAACATATTCAGACCCCAGAGCAGACCCCTATATATATTCAAACCCCAGACCAGAACGCTAAATATATTCAGACCCCAAATTAGACCCCTAAATATATTCAGACCCCAGACCAGACCACTAAATATATTCAGACCCCAAATTAGTCCTCTAAATATATTCAGACCCCAAATTAGACCCCTAAATATATTCAGACCCCAGACCAGACCGCTAAATATATTCAGACCCCAAATTAGTCCGCTAAATATATTCAGACCCCAAATTAGACCCCTAAATATATTCAAACCCCAGACCAGAACGCTAAATATATTCAGACCCCAGACCCCTAAATATATTCAGACCCCTAAATATATTCAAACCCCAAATTAGACCACTAAATATATTCAGACCCCAGACCAGACCGCTAAATTAATTTTAGATCTCTTTATTAATATTAAACCCCAGCCCAGCCCAAGAGGGGGTAATCATCATTCTGAAACATTTTATATGAGTCTACAAAGTGCTGCCGATCGGTGGGCGTCCGATCGCAGACTACACAGCTCTGATGTACGCAGCTCCTGCACATAGAGCGCTGTACGGGCTCATTAGAAACTCTACAGTACTCCGCTGTGAATGTGGTGTATGGACCCATATACTTTTTTTTTTTTTTCAAAAAGCAAAGCCCCCTTTCTCCGACTTCCAGATGAAAACTAGATATCACCCTGTGAGGGAGGCAAAAAATAGGGTGAATTCACTGTCTGGTTAAACAGGGCACCGGCCGAGTCTTTTGGCCTCCGGTGGGGAGATGAAGAGCACCCCATGGATATGTGCACAGTGCAGAGCCCGTGTCGGAAGGAGGCTCTTTACTATGGGGATTCCTTAATCTATACCCTCTGGCAGGGGCATAACAGGTGCAGGGGTGGCAATCACACCCGAGCCTTCAGCTTAGGGGGCCCAAAAGGTCCCTCAACAGACCATTTCTATTAGAGACCTGCGATAGTTGGGGCCCTGCTGGAGATTTTACCTTGGGGCCCACAAACTTCAAGTGGCACCACTTCCCTCCGGTTCACAGGCAGCAAAAAAGCTACATGTGAACAAAGTCCATGAGAGACGGAAAGCACGCAGATGGCATCAGAAGGCATCTGATTTTTGCACGGACCCATAGACTTGCATTGCCGATTTTAATCCGACACTGATCGATATCGGATGAGTCGTAATGATTTTGCACAGACATGTGAACGGCCCCATTCACTATCACAGGTACGAGTGCTGTCTGTGGAAAACACGGAGAACGATCATGAGAAAAACTGATGTTGCATGAGGCCTTACACAAAAAAATGGTCCGCATGTCGTTCGTGTCGCAAGTGTTTGGTCCACGTCTCGCACGTGTTTGGTCCGCGTGTCGTCCGTGTTTGGTTTGCGTGCCGCCCGTGTTTGGTCCGCGTGTCGCCCGTGTTTGGTCCGCGTGTCGCCCGTGTTTCGTCCACGTGTAGCACGTATTTGGTCCGCGTGTAGCTCGTGTTTGGTCTGCGTGTCCGTGTTTGGTCCGCGTGTAGCACGTATTTGGTCCGCGTTTCGTTCGTGTTTGGTCCGCGTGTCGCCCGTGTTTAGTCCGCGTGTCGCACATGTTTGGTTCGCGTGTCGCTCGTGTTTAGTCCGCGTGTCCCCAGTGTGTGGTCCGTGTGTCCATAGTGGTTGGTCCGCGTGTAGCACGAGTTTGGTCCGCGTGTCGCTCGTGTTTGGTCCGCGTGTAGCACATATTTGGTCCGCGTTTCGTTCGTGTTTGGTCCGCGTGTCCGTGTTTGGTCCGCGTGTCGCCCGTGTTTAGTCCGTGTGTAGCACATGTTTGGTCCGCGTGTCGCTCGTGTTTAGTCCGCGTGTCCCCAGTGTTTGGTCCGCGTGTCCATAGTGGTTGGTCCGCGTGTAGCACGAGTTTGGTCCGCGTGTCGCTCGTGTTTGGTCCGCGTGTAGCACATATTTGGTCCGCGTTTCGTTCGTGTTTGGTCTGCGTGTCCGTGTTTGGTCCGCGTGTCGCTCGTGTTTGGTCCGCGTGTAGCACATATTTGGTCCGCGTGTCGCACGTGTTTGGTCCGCGTGTCGCACGTGTTTGGTCCGCGTGTCTCCAGTGTTTGGTCCGCGTGTCCCCAGTATTTGGTCCGCGTGTCGATCGTGTTTAGTTCGTGTGTCCCCAGGGTTTGGTCCACGTGTCCCCAGGGTTTGGTCCACGTGTCCCCAGGGTTTGGTCCACGTGTCCCCAGGGTTTGGTCCGCGTGTCCCCAGTGTTTGGTCCGCGTGTCCCCAGTGTTTGGTCCGCGTGTCCCCAGTGTTTGGTCCGCGTGTCCCCAGTGTTTGGTCCACATGTCCCCAGTGTTTGGTCCGCGTATCCCCAGTGTTTGGTCCGCGTATCCCCAGTGTTTGATCCGCGTGTCCCCAGTGTTTGATCCGCATGTCGCTCGTGTTTAGTCCGCGTGTAGCACGTGTTCGGTCCGCGTGTCGTTCATGTTTGGTCCGCGTGTAGAATGTGTTTGGTCCGCGTGTCGCAAGTGTTTGGTCCGCGTGTCCCCAGTGTTTGGTCCGCATGTCCCCAGTGTTTGGTCCGCATGTCGATCGTGTCTAGTCTGTGTGTCCCCAGTGTTTGGTCCGCGTGTCCCCAGTGTTTGGTCCGCGTGTCCCCAGTGTTTGGTCCGCGTGTCCCCAGTGTTTGGTCCGCGTGTCCCCAGTGTTTGGTCCGCGTGTCCCCAGTGTTTGGTCCGCGTGTCCCCAGTGTTTGGTCCACGTGTCCCCAGTGTTTGGTCCACGTGTTGCTCGTGTTTAGTTCGCGTGTAGCATGTTTGGTCTGCGTGTCGCTCGTGTTTGGTCCGCGTGTAGCACGTGTTTGGTCCGCGAGTAGAACGTGTTTGGTCCACGTGTCCCCAGTGTTTGGTCCACGTGTCCCCAGTGTTTGGTCCGCGTGTCCCCAGTGTTTGGTCCGCGTGTCCCCAGTGTTTGGTCCGCGTGTCCCCAGTGTTTGGTCCGCGTGTCCCCAGTGTTTGGTCCGCGTGTCCCCAGTGTTTGGTCCGCGTGTCGCTCGTGTTCAGTCCTCGTGTAGCACGTGTTTGGTCCGCGTGTCATTCGTGTTTGGTCCGCGTGACGCTCGTGTTTAGTCCACGTGTCCCCAGTGTTTGGTCCGCTTGTCCCTAGTGGTTGGTCCGCATGTAGCACGTGTTTGGTCCGTGTGTCGCTCGTGTTTGGTCCGCGTGTAGCACATATTTGGTCCGCGTTTCGTTCGTGTTTGGTCTGCGTGTCCGTGCTTGGTCCGCGAGTGTCACTTGTTTGGTCCGCGTGTCGCACGTGTTTGGTCCCCGTGTCCCCAGTGTTTGGTCCGCGTGTCGATCGTGTTTAGTCCGCGTGTCGATCGTGTTTAGTCTGTGTGTCCCCAGTGTTTGGTCCACGTATCCCCAGTGTTTGGTCCACGTGTCCCCAGTGTTTGGTCCGCGTGTCAATCGTGTTTAGTCCGCGTGTCCCCAGTGTTTGGTCCGCGTGTCCCCAGTGTTTGGTCCGCGTGTTGATCGTGTTTAGTTCGTGTGTCCCCAGTGTTTGCTCCACGTATCCCCAGTGTTTGGCCCGCGTGTCCCCAGTGTTTGGTCCGCATGTCCCCAGTATTTGGCCCGCGTGTCCCCAGTATTTGGTCCGCATGTCCCCAGTGTTTGGTCCGCATGTCGATCATGTTTAGTCCGTGTGTCCCCAGTATTTGGTCCGCGTGTCCAGAGTGTTTGGTCCGCGTGTCCCCAGTGTTTGGTCCGCGTGTCAATCGTGTTTGGTCCGTGTGTCGATCGTGTTTAGTCCGTGTGTCCCCAGTGTTTGGTCCGCGTGTCGCTCGTGTTTAGTCCGCGTGTAGCACGTGTTTGGTTCACGTGTCGTTCGTGTTTGGTCCGCGTGTCGTTCGTGTTTGGTCCGCATGTAGAACGTGTTTGGTCCACGTGTCCCCAGTGTTTGGTCCGCGTGTCCCCAGTGTTTGGTCCGCATGTTGATCGTGTATAGTCCGTGTGTCCCCAGTGTTTGGTCCGCGTGTCCCCAGTGTTTGGTCCGCGTGTCGCTCGTGTTTGGTCCGCGTGTAGCACGTGTTTGGTCCGCGAGTAGAACGTGTTTGGTCCACGTGTCCCCAGTGTTTGGTCCGCGTGTCCCCAGTGTTTGGTCCGCGTGTCCCCAGTGTTTGGTCCGCGTGTCGATCGTGTATAGTCCGTGTGTCCCCAGTGTTTGGTCCGTGTGTCCCCAGTGTTTGGTCCGCGTGTCCCCAGTGTTTGGTCCGCGCGTCCCCAGTGTTTGGTCCGCGTGTCGCTCGTGTTTGGTCCGCGTGTCGCTCGTGTTTGGTCCGCGTGTAGCTCGTGTTTGGTCCTCGTGTCGCTCGTGTTTGGTCCGCGTGTCGCATGTGTTTGGTCCGCGTGTCGCACGTGTTTGGTCTGCATGTCGCACGTGTTTGGTCCGAGTGTCGCCCGTGTTTGGTCTGCATGTCGCACGTGTTTGGTCCGAGTGTCGCCCGTGTTTGGTCCACGTGCCGCCCGTGTATGGTCCGCGTGTCCCCAGTGTTTGGTCCGTGTGTCCCCAGTGTTTGGTCCGTGTGTCGCTCGTGTTTAGTCCGTGTGTCGCACGTGTTTGGTCCGCGTGTCGCACGTGTTTGGTCCGCGTGTCGTTCGTGTTTGGTCCGTGTGTCCCCAGTGTTTGGTCCGTGTGTCGCTCGTGTTTAGTCCGCGTGTCGCACGGGTTTGGTCCGCGTGTCGCACGTGATTGGTCCGCGTGTCGTTCGTGTTTGGTCCACGTGTAGCACGTGTTGGTCCACGTGTCGCAATTGTTTGGTCTGTGTGTCGATAAGTGTTTGGTCCGCGTGTCGCCCGTGTTTGGTCCATGTGTCGCCTGTGTTTGGTTCGATCGTCAGTTTTTGCCATCAGGGTTTCACCAGTGATTTTCATGCACATAGCCATAAATGACAAAGGTTCTCCTACAGGAAAAAAATATCTTCGTACCATCTGAGCCAATAGATAGAACAATATTAGATTATTCATTTTAATATTTTTCAAAGCTTCTTCTGTACATTGCAATGTTAATCACAGCCAGCGCACGGACGCCGTCACAGACCCATGGACTTGTATTGGTACGATTCATCCATGAAGTCAGTAAGAACATAACATGTGGACGGCTCCATGAACTATAATGGGTACCTGATCTGTCCGTGACAACCATCATTAGAACTGTCTGAATAAGGCCTTATATACCTGATTGTAGCACCTGAGCATAAGAGGGTCAAAGAGGTGTTATAAAAGTCACATGGGTTATTATTAACTCTTTCCTCACTCAAAATAATTCTATATATATTTACAGAATTTCTTTCATTTCTATAAATATTTTTATTATTTTTTTTTTTTCATCTTTTATGCTACGTTCCCATTAGGAGATTTTGATGCGTTTTTGACGCTGTGTATTTTAGCTTCATCAAAAACGCAGTTTCGGCAGAGTGGATGGGATTTCTAGATATCTCGCGCCCACTGTGCTTTTTATTTCTGTGTTTTCCATGTAAAGAAGCGCAAATAGGTGCAGAAAACCTGCCACATCAAAAACTCATGGTGTGAACGTAGCCTTATAGTAGAGAAGGTCTGACAGCTGCCAGGTCCACAGCATTGTAGACTGGGATTCTGCAGCTGTTCAGGAACTACAAGTTCCAGCACACCCTGGCTCCTCACCCCCAGCTGGGGAGTCACACATGCACAATAGAAGAAAGTAAAGATTGAATCTATAACTGATGCCACACACATTACTCCAGTGCAATTCCAGTGCTGGCCAGTGTGGGGCGGTGCAGACTCAGCAGCAGCACTCACCTGTACCAGTCCAGTCCCTTGTCATAGTTCCTATCAAAGAAGTGGGGCTCAGCCCCCACAGCCCTGATGTCAGGGTGGACCCTCAGGAACTCCAGCAGGGCCCGGGTGCCCCCTTTCTTCACCCCGATGATGATGGCCTGGGGCAGCTTCTTGCTCCCTTCCCCCAGAGGGGTGAGAGTGGAGCCCCCTTGAGGTTGCATAGGGTAAGGGAAGAGGCGACTCCACAGCGCCCCCTGGCGCACTCCCTCCAGGATGAGTTTCTCCCTCCTGTGCCAGATGGCCACGTACCCTGCCTGCTCCTCCTCTGTGGCCCCCATGATGGGCCCCTGCAGGCGCTGGTCACTCAGGCAGTAGAAGACATAGAGGCAGATGAGCAGGGAGCAGAGGAGCAGCGCCCACCTGCGGAGAAGGCTCCAAGGCAGTGTGTCAGGGAAGGCAGTGGGGGGCGCCATGGAGCCATGTTAGGTGACCCTTTTGCAGGGAGCTGAGTGCAAGCTCTGCGGGTCAGCACAGCTATGGCGATGTAGATGTCCGAGTCTTCTGCTCAGCTCTGAACTCCACCCAGCTGCCATTATTGCCTCCTGTGTGCGGCTGCCATCATCACTATACACAGGGACACGGGGAGAGGAGCCGCAGCCATGTCTGCCACTGTGCACACCTCTGTAGCTGTCACTGCTGCTCGCACGTGGGGACCAGGACACACAACTTCTCATTGACATCACACAGCAGGACAGCGGCCAATAGGAAGCAGGCACTGGCATCAATGAAACGCGTAATGACCAATCAGCTCAGGTAGGGGCGGGGCTTGAGCGACACACCCTCTGTGTCCTTACAACAGATAGCATAGGTGTGAGTGTGAGCGCCCCATACACACTGTGCGGCAAGTTACTGTCTATAAAAGATGACCAAATACTAATTAGTTACTTAAAGAAAAATGCTTGTATCTGCGATGTGGAAAAAATCAGTCTCAAACAGTACAGCAAAAAGTGCATTAATCCCTGTACTAAGTGCTTCTATACATAACTACTATCATAGTGTCCCTATGGACAAGACTATACCTACTATAATACTGCCCCTATGTACAACAATACATCTACTATAATACTGCTCCTATGTACAAGAATATAACTACTATAATACTGCCCCTATGTACAAGAATATAACTACTATAATACTGCCCGCTATGTACAAGAATATACCTACTATAATACTGCCCCCTATATACAAGAATATAACTACTATAATACTGCCTCTATGTACAAAAATATAACTACTATAATACTGCCCCTATGTACAAGAACATATCTACTATAATACTGCTCCTGTGTACAAGAATATACCTACTATAATACTGCCCCTATGTACAAGAATATAACTACTGTAATACTGCTCCTATGTACAAGAATATAACTACTATAATACTGCCCCCTATGTACAAGAATATAACTACTATAATACTGCCCCTATGTACAAGAATATAACTACTATAATACTTCTCCTTATGTACAAGAATATAACTACTATAATACTACCCCTATGAATAAGAATATAACTACTATAATACTGTCCCTATGTACAAGAATATAACTACTATAATACTACCCCTATGTACAAGAATATAACTACTATAATACTGCCTCTATGTACAAGAACATATCTACTCTAATACTGCTTCCATGTACAAGAATATAACTACTATAATACTGCCCCTATGTACAAGAATATAACTACTATAATACTGCCCCTATGTACAAGAACATATCTACTATAATACTGCTCCTATATACAAGAATATAGCTACTATAATACTACCCCTATGTACAAGAATATAACTACTATAATACTGCCTCTATGTACAAGAACATATCTACTATAATACAGCTTCTATGTACAAGAATATACCTACTATAATACTGCCCCTATGTACAGTCATGGCCAAAAGTTTTGAGAATGACACCAATATTATATTTTCCCATGATCTGCTGGCCTCTGGTTTTTATTAGTGTTTGTCTGATGTTTATATCACATGCAGAAATATAATTACAATCATATTATGAGTACCAATAGGTTTTATTGACAGTTAGAATGAGGTAATGCAGCAAGTCAATATTTGCAGTGTTGCCCCTTCTTCTTCAAGACCTCTGTAATTCTCCCTGGCATGCTCTCAATCAACTTTTGGACCAAATCCTGACTGATAGCAGTCCATTCTTGTATAATCAATGCTTGCATTTTGCCAGAATTTGTTGGTTTTTGTTTGTCCACCCGTCTGTTGATGATTGACCACAAGTTCTCAATGGGATTAAGATCTGGGGAGTTTCCAGGCCATGGACCCAAAATCTCTATGTTTTGTTCCATGAGCCATTTAGTTATCACCTTTGCATTATGGCAAGGTGCACCATCATGCTGGAAAAGGCATTGTTGGGCGTCAAACTGCTCTTGGACGGTTGGGAGAAGTTGCTCTTGGAGGACATTCTTGTACCATTCTTTATTCATGGCTGTGTTTTTAGGCAAGACTGTGAGTGAGCCGATTCCCTTGGCTGAGAAGCAACCCCACACATGAATGGTTTCAGGATGCTTTACAGTGGGCATGAGACAAGACTGGTGGTAGAGCTCACCTCTTCTTCTCCGAATAAGCTGTTTTCCAGATGTCCCAAACAATCGAAAAGGGGATTCATCAGAGAAAATGACTTTGCCCCAGTCCTCAGCAGTCCACTCCCTGTACCTTTTGCAGAATATCAGTCAATCCCTGATGTGTTTTCTGGAGAGAAGTGACTTCTTTGCTGCCCTCCTTGAAACCAGCCCTTGCTCAAAGAGTCTCCGCCTCACAGTGCGTGCAGAAGCACTCACACCAGCCTGCTGCCATTCCTGAGCAAGCTCGGCACTGCTGGTAGTCCGATCCCGCAGCTGAAACAGTTTTAAGATACGGTCCTGGCGCTTGCTGGTCTTTCTTGGGCGCCCTGGAGCATTTTTGACAACAATGGAAGCTCTCTCCTTGAAGTTCTTGATGATGCGATAGATTGTTGACTGAGGTGTAATCTTTGTAGCTGCGATACTCTTCCCTGTTAGGCCATTTTTGTGCAGTGCAATGATGGCTGCATGTGTTTCTTTAGAGATAACCATGGTTAACTGAAGAGAAACAAGGATACCAAGAACCAGCCTCCTTTTAAAGTGTCCAGTGATGTCATTCTTACTTAATCATGACTGATTGATCGCCAGCCCTGTCCTCATCAACACCCACACCTGTGTTAATGGATCAATCACTAAAACGATGTTAGCTGCTCCTTTTAAGGCAGGACTGCAATGATGTTGAAATGTGTTTTGGGGGTTAAAGTTCATTTTCTGGGCAAATATTGACTTTGCAAGTACAATAATTGCTGTTAAGCTGATCACTCTTTGACATTCAGGAGTATATGCAAATTGCCATTACAAAAAATGAAGCAGTAAACTTTGGAAAAATTACTATTTGTCTCATTCTCAATACTTTTGGCCATGACTGTACAAGAATATAACTACTATAATACTACCCCTATGTGCAAGAATATAACTACTATAATACTGCCTCTATTATTATTATTATTATTATTTATTATTATAGCGCCATTTATTCCATGGTGCTTTACATGTGAAAAAGGGGTATAATACAAGAACAATTACAATAATCTTGAACACAATGTGACAGCGACTGGTACAGGAGGAGCGAGGACCCTGCCCGCGAGGGCTCACAGTCTACAAGGGATGGGTGAGGATACAGTAGGTGAGGGTAGAGCTGGTCGTGGAGCGGTGGTTACTGCAGGTTGTAGGCTTGTCGTAAGAGTTGGGTCTTCAGGTTCCTTTTGAAGGTTTCCACGGTAGGCGAGAGTCTGATACGTTGGGGTAGAGAGTTCCAGAGTAAGGGGGAAGCACGGGAGAAATCTTGTATACGGTTGTGGGAGGAGGAGATAAGAGGGAGTAGAGAAGGAGATCTTGTGAGGATCGGAGGTTGCGTGCAGGTATGTAACGGGAGACTAGGTCGGAGATATATGGAGGAGACAGGTTGTGGATGGCTTTGTATGTCATGGTTAGGGTTTTGAACTGGAGTCTCTGAGCAATGGGGAGCCAGTGAAGAGATTGACAGAGAGGAGAGGCCGGGGAATAGTGGGGGGACAGGTTTATTAGTCGAGCAGCAGAGTTTAGGATAGATTGGAGGGGTGCGAGAGTGTTAGAAGGGAGGCAACAGAGCAGGAGGTTGCAGTAGTCAAGGCGGGAGATGATGAGGACTAGTGTTTTTGCAGATTCATGGTTTAGGAATGTGCGGATTCGGGAGATATTTTTGAGTTGGAGTCGGCAGGAAGTGGAAGGAGCTTGGATATGTGGTTTGAAGGAGAGTTCCGAGTCCAGGGTTACCCCAAGGCAGCGAGCTTGAGGGACTGGAGAGAGTGGGCAGCCATTGACATTGACAGATAGGTCAGTTGGGAGGGTTGAATGAGATGGCGGAAAGATGATGAATTCTGTTTTGTCCATGTTAAGTTTTAGAAATCTGGCAGAGAAGAAAGATGAAATAGCGGACAGACATTGTGGGATTTTGGTTAGTAAGGAGGTGATATCGGGTCCAGAGAGGTAGATCTGTGTGTCATCAGCATAGAGGTGATAATGAAAGC
This sequence comes from Phyllobates terribilis, assembly GCF_046119375.1. Classification (NCBI taxonomy): domain Eukaryota; kingdom Metazoa; phylum Chordata; class Amphibia; order Anura; family Dendrobatidae; genus Phyllobates; species Phyllobates terribilis. Next base: position 80,741,426 of record NW_027362765.1, read on the forward strand.
CATGAGACTCTATGAGCTGTCCCAGGCCGAAGGTGTAGATGGAGAAGAGCAGGGGTCCTAGAACTGAACCTTGGGGGACACCGACAGATAGCGGGCGAGATGAGGAGGTGGTCTGTGAGTGGGAGACACTGAATGTCCGGTCTGTTAGGTATGACGAGATCCAGGATAGGGCCAAGTCTGTGATGCCGATAGATGAGAGAGTCTGTAGTAAGAGGGAATGGTCCACTGTGTCGAAGGCAGATGACAGGTCTAGGAGGAGGAGGACAGAGTAGTGTCGCTTGGATTTGGCGGTCAGTAGGTCGTTGGTGACTTTTATCAGGGCAGTTTCAGTAGAATGGTGCGGTCGGAAACCGGATTGTAGGCGGTCAAAGAGGGAGCAGGAAGAGAGGTCGGAGGACAGTTCAGAATGGACATGTTGTTCCAGTAGTTTTGAGGCATAGGGGAGAAGTGATATGGGGCGATAGCTAGACATGGAGGATGGGTCAAGGGAGGGCTTTTTGAGGATGGATGTGATTGAGGCATGTTTGAAGCATGAGGGGAAGACACCAGTTGTTAGTGACAGGTTGAAGAGGTGGGCTAGAGCTGGGATGAAGATGGTGGTAAGGTTTGGGATGAGGTGGAACGGGATTGGGTCAAGTTTACAGGTGGTGAGGTGTGATTTGGAGAGTAAGGAGGAAAGTTGATCTTCAGAAATGGTGGAGAATGTAGTTTTGGAGGAGGGTTGAGTAGGTGTGGGGAGGGGCTGTGGGGGCTTTAGGCAAAAGCTTTGTCTGATGGTGTCAATCTTCTTCTTGAAGAATGAGGCAAAGTCTTCGGCTGAAATAAGAGGAGAGGGAGGAGGCACTGGGGGACGGAGGAGAGAATTGAAGGTGTTGAATAGTTGTTTGGGGTTGTGAGACGGAGGATATGAGAGATGTGAAGTATGTTTGTTTTGCTGCAGTGAGTGTGGACTTGAAGGTAGTGAGGGACTGTTTGAATGCGATGAAGTGCTCATGGGAGTGGGACCTTTTCCATCTACGCTCAGCAACCCTGGAGGCCCGTCACAGTTCTTTAGTTAGGCTGGTGTGCCAGGGTTGTCTGTTGATTGTGCGAGCCTTGGTATGTGTGAGGGGGGTGACCGAATCGAGAGCTGCAGCTGTTGTGGTGTTGTATAAAGTGGCAGCAACATCTGCATCATGTAAGGAACTAATGTCTGTAAGAGGGAGGAGGGATTCAGAGAGTGAGTGTAGGTCAAGGTGTTTGAGATTTCTACGAGGGTATGCAAGTTTGTGGAGTGGGGATTGTTGCCCCGGGGAGGAGAGAGAAGAGAATGTGAGTAGGTTGTGGTCAGAAACAGGGAGAGGTGAGTTAGAGAGGTTAGATAGGGAACAGAGGCGGGTGAAGATGAGGTCCAGCGTGTGGCCGTCTTTGTGGGTGGGTGTGGAAGACCACTGAGTAAGACCAAAGGAGGAAGTGAGGGATAGAAGCTTAGAGGCAGCTGAGAGGGAAGTGTCAATGGGGATGTTAAAGTCGCCCATGAGGATAGTGGGGATGTCAAGGGAGAGTAAATGAAGTAGCCAGGTGGTGAAGTGGTCAAAGAAAGTGGTGGTTGATCCTGGGGGGCGGTAGATGACAGCCAGTTGGAGGTTGGATGGGGAGTAGATGCGCACGCAGTGCACTTCAAAAGAGGGGAGAGTAATTGAGGGCGGCAGTGGGATATGGGTGAAGGAGCAGTTATCTGAGAGGAGGAAACCTATTCCTCCACCGTGCTTGCCGGTGGGGTGGGGGGCATGGGAAAGGTGGAATCCGCCGTACGAAAGTGCAGCAGGAGAGGCTGTGTCGGAGGGGGTGAGCCAGGTTTCAGTGATACAGAGGAAGGAAAGCTTGTTAGTGATGAAGAGATCGTGAATGTAGGAAAGTTTATTGCAGACAGAGCGAGCGTTCCATAGAGCTCCTGTTAGTGGAACTGGGGAAGCGGGGGCTGGGCGGATGGGTATAAGGTTAGAAGGGTTACGAGAGTTTGGGATAGATCGTGGGTAGGAGGTGGAAGTGATTGTAGGGATGTGGTGAGGAGGGCCAGGATTTGGGGAGATATCACCAGCAGTGAGGAGGAGCAGAGAAAGCGTTATTAGGTGGGAGCAGGAGAGGGCATAAGGTGGCTGTCTGTGTTTGGAAACAAAGGATTGTATGTTGAGGAATAGTTCTGAGGAAGAGGTGAGGTGGGTGGGGAGAATGGAGGGAGAGATGAAGAGTTCATTACTAGGTGTAGGGATTAAGGGTGGTTGTAAGAAGTGAAGGATTAAGGGGGTGAGAGTGAAAACAAAGACAAACATTGTTTACTGTGACAAAGTATCCAGTTACCTTCAGTTCCCTTCATTTTCAATTCAGGATTAATTCAAATTTCAGACACTTCAGCTCTATGTACAATAATATAACTACTATAACACTGCCCCCTATATACAGGAATATAACAACTATAATACTGCCCCCTATGTATAAGAATATAATTACTATAACACTGCCCCCTATGTACAGGAATATAACTACTATAATCCTGTACCTATGTAGAAGAAGATAACTACTATAATACTACCCCCTGTGTAGAAGAATATAACTACTATAATACTGCCCCCTATGTAGAAGAATATAACTACTATAATACTGTACCTATGTAGAAGAATATAACTACTATAATACTGCTTCTATGTGCAAGAATATAACTACTATAATACTGCTCCTATATACAAGAATATAACTACTATAACACTGCCCCCTATGTACAGGAATATAACTTCTATAATACTGCCCCTATGTACAAGGATATAACTACTATAATACTGCCCCTATGTACAAGAATATAATCACTATAATACTGCCCCCTATGTACAGGAATATAACTACTATAATACTGTCCTCTATGTACAAGAATATAACTACTATAATACTGCCCCCTATGTACAGGAATATAACTACTATAATACTGCCTCCTATGTACAAGAATATAACTACTATAATACTGTCCCTAAGTACAAGAATATAACTACTATAATACTGCCTCCTATGTACAAGAATATAACTACTATAATACTGCTCCCTATGTACAAGAATATAACTACTATAATACTGCCTCCTATGTACAAGAATATAACTACTATAATACTGCTCCTATGTACAAGAATATAACTACCATAATACTTCTCCTATGTACAAGAATATAACTACTATAATACTGCTCCTATGTACAAGAATATAACTACTATAATACTGCTCCTATGTACAAGAATATAACTACTATAATACTGCTCCTATGTACAAGAATATAACTACTATAATACTGCTCCTATGTACAAGAATATAACTACCATAATACTTCTCCTATGTACAAGAATATAACTACTATAATACTGCTCCTATGTACAAGAATATAACTACCATAATACTTCTCCTATGTACAAGAATATAACTACTATAATACTGCTCCTATGTACAAGAATATAACTACTATAATACTGCTCCTATGTACAAGAATATAACTACTATAATACTGCTCCTATGTACAAGAATATAACTACCATAATACTTCTCCTATGTACAAGAATATAACTACTATAATACTGCTCCTATGTACAAGAATATAACTACCATAATACTTCTCCTATGTACAAGAATATAACTACTATAATACTGCTCCTATGTACAAGAATATAACTACTATAATACTGCCCCCTATGTACAGGAATATAACTACTATAATACTGCTCCTATATATTGTATTATACATTAGTGTTAGCGGTGGATACTTTAGTGTAGGGTGCTATTATATATTCACCTCTCTGGAGAAATGATCTCCGTTCTGACATCTCCGGCCGCGTTCCTTGTCCATGTAAATAACATTTGCCTTTAGTTTGCATAGGAAGCAGGCGTCTGATTTGAATACACATCGCGGCCTCCGCTCCTTCCTTTACTAATCACTTGGTCGGAATAATATTTATTTTGAGATTCTACGGACAGAAAATCTGCATGAACCACAAATCATAAAGTGAAGAATGAAGGGAGAGGACATCAGCCATGTGCAGGGATGTGTTCTGCAGTGATGGACGCTGTGACTTATCTCCCTGCTGGACATTCGGGGTCGTCCCTATGACTGCTCTTTGCCCCATGAAGAGAATGCAGTTAGAGAGTAGAGGAGCTGTCATGATGGCTGTTAGTATAGGCATGAGAGGAGTTGTCATGGGTTGGAAAATAGGCGCTGAGACCCCCAACGACATCTAGAGCATAGGAGGCTGCAGTACCCAGATAGTGCTATGCTGCTCTCGCTCCTTTCGGGGAGCCTGCAGGAGTCCATCACCTGTGCACATGATGCCGGTATATCCAGCAGACAGTGTCACACAGGATAGGATTAGATACACAGCTCAGCAGACAGTAACACACATGATAGGCTGAGATACACAGCTCAGCAGACAGTATCACACATGATAGGATTAGATATGTAGCACCCTGAGGATTCGGCTGCTACAGGGGTATTGCACCTCAACCCAGAGGTGTGATATTCCACTCCCGGGTAAGGATGGAGTGTGGACCTGAGCTCGGTAGGCTGCATGCACTACACACATCCCATTTCCGGGGAACAGACCAACGGTACTCCCACTTAGAAATGTGCAGGTACGACCGAGTCTGTTCCTGGCTGGAGTGGGAGGGGGGTGGTACATCCCAAGTAGTGTAGGGGCAGATAGGGGGAGCAGCCTGGGTAAAGTTAGGAGCTCATTGGGTGCTGGTCACCTGAGCTCACACATAGAGGGAGTATATAAGGTGGGCACCATCTTAGATCAGGGTCAGTCTGTGAGAGGTCAGTCTGTGAGAGGTCAGTCTGTGAGAGGTCAGTCTGTGAGAGGTCAGTCTGTCAGAGTATAACCTGAAGAGCAGAGCAAAGAAGGAAAGACCCAGAGAGGGAAAAAGAAAGGACTCTGAGAACCCAAATTCAATCCCCGGGTGAAGAGTCGGCAATAGGGTACCGGATCCCAAACTGGTGGGGGCAAAAGCACACCCTAGCCAGAGACCGGAGGCCGTGGGCAGCGTCTGCCACGGCCACCCACCACATCCACCCCGAAGGCAAACCACGTGGAGGGTCAGGGAACCCAAGGCCAAGGGTCTCCCAACAGAAGGCCCGAGGGAGCTGGACCTAGGTGGATCACTAGTGGGGACGGCCAGAGGAAAGGACAGAAGGAGAGCTCAGGGTCACGCTCCGGACTTGTTTGGGGGTTTGCTGAATCCAGGACCTGGTGGACGCAGCACGGCTCGGGTGGTCACTTGAAGCTGGAGTGACCGGAACATCAGCAGTGAGTAAATACCCTAAACTGCACAACCCGACTCTGTCTTCACTTAACATCTACGCTGCACCATCACAACCCCCATCCTCTGCACCTGACCCCCTGAGGCTATACCCCACCCGTTGGGGGTTATACTATCAAAAGCTGCACCAACACCATCAGCCTCAGCGGACCCTGCTGCAGCGGCGGCCATAGTGACCGCAATACAACGGGTGGCGTAGTCGACAATAAAGAACTTAATAACATCTGTAGGACTGCCACATACAACTGAGCTTGACACCCTGGGCACGGACCGGGTCACAGCCACTCGGAAGACTACAACCCCCATCTGATCCGGCTCCGGGTATTCCCCTAAAGAATATGGCCCAGGGGGCGCGTCAACTTTGGCGTAGTCGGCAGGATACCGTGCCCGCAACAACCGGGTACTGCGTGCCTGAAGAAAAGAACAAGTTTACCTCAAAAAGAAGTCTCCTGCCGGTTCCGGAGGGTCCCCGCCATCGGACTCCATCACAGATCGATTCCCGCCGGTTGTCCGCCATTAACAGCTTTTTCCCGCCATCTGCAGAGTTTCCCGCCACAGGGAGACGATTCCCGCCATTTCCGAAGATTTCCCGCCTTGCCAGAGCGGACGCCATTATGGGCGTGCCAGAGGGTGGCAAGAGGCCACCTCCCATCGTGGGCCAGGACCGAAAATGGCGCCAAAAGTGGAAACCGCCCCCACCAACAGAGACTGTGATGCTAGAGGTGTCTGTCAGCGTGAAAGAACTGCCCCTGGAGCTGACAATCACCAAGTGGCCCCGGGACCGCCCTCGAAGTGGGAGGACTGAGAAGAAGAGAGCAAAGATGGGTGTCGCTTGGAAGAGTCTGGAGCGAGCGCACCCGGAGGCAAGAAGCCTGGAGAAGAGTATCGGAGGAGCTTACCCGGAGATGGCGAGAAAGCAGAGCAGCACCGGCCCGTTGGCCAGGAGCCTGCTAGAAACAGAGGAGGGAGAGCAGAGCAGCACCGGCCCGCTGGCCAGGAGCCTGCTGGAAACAGTGGAAGGAGAGCAGAGCAGCACCGACCCGTTGGTCAGGAGCCTGCTGGAAACAACGACCCCACTAGGCCTAGTGGAGGTCCTAGCACAGCTCCCCCGAGACCGGGAGTGTGCACAGACCGCTCTGGAGGGCCTCGCAAGGAGGATGGCCCGGGTGCAACGAGAGACGTTGGCGGAGTGGAGCCGAGAGATGGCCCAGCAGACAAGAACCCGTCAGCGGAGCACGCCACCCGAGACGAGGAGACAGACCGCCTCTGAGGATGGCGCAGGAGGACTGAAGGCCGGAGACGGCGCCGAGAAGGGAGCCGAACGAAAGGAGGCAGGTAAAGGGGACGTCTCTATCCCAAACCGGGAAACCGCGTACCTGCCCCAGCTCCCCGTCGCAGAGCCCGAAGTATCCCCTGCCGTGCCCGTCGCTGCAACGACACCGCCGCAGACTAGGCCTCAAACGGGAGCCGCGACCCCTGTGACGTCACACGCCTCGACCCCGAGCGTGACCAAGCAGGAAGTACCACCAGCCTGGTCGCAAGGCCTAGTACCCCCGGGCGCCGCAATACCAACAGCGCCCCCTACCTCCGCGGAGCCCCCGGCCTGGTCGCAGGGCCAAGTAGCCCAGGGTGCCGCCGTCCTTACGGTGCCCTTCACCTTCCAGATACCCCAGGCCTGGCCGCAAGGCCCGGGCAACCCGGGCGCTAACACCACCGCGCCCATAAGACCAAGAGTGCCGCATCTGGGAGAGGACCTGTTTACCCAACACACGTGCCCGGATGGGCAGCCTTTCATCTGGCCCCAGGAATATCATGAACTGGAACGGCAGAGGAAGGCTGGGGCCATGTGTGCACCCCTGATCCCGGCTCCAAAGCCCGTAAAGAGGATCTCGCCCCCGCTAGAAGAGGCCCAATTTGAGTGGGACCCCACCGGAGAAGATCTCATGGGGTTCACTCAGGAGACTCGGGCAGCTGCAGCGGAGCGTGCTGAGTGCTGCCGCCAGCAGCTCGAGGTCTTCGAGAGGGAGCGGAGAGAGAGGCGGGTCCGGGAACAGCAAGCTCAAATAAGGAGCGCGGAGCAGAAGAGCCGGGCCAGGAGAGACCCCCGTGCAGCGCATAGTCCCCGCACCACCGGGACTGTGATCAAGTTTAACATGCAGCATGGGTGGGGCTTCATCCGAGACCACCGCACCCCAGGCGACGTCTTCGTGACCAGGAGAGACGTTGAATCCCACCTACCGGAGGGACACAGAGGTCGTGACCTTTACATCGGGGACGAGGTCACCTTCACCCGGCACAAGTGTGCCAAAGGACCCTACGCCCTCCATGTGCATCGCCTGACGGAGGAAGAGCTGCGGTGTGAGGAGGAAGAACAAGAGGACCCGGACGGGTCTGAAGTTAAAGGAAACCATAAAGAAAGAGCAGGAGGACTTCGTCGTTAAGTACAGCGAAGCAGAAGCTGTATATAGTTGCCCGTCGGGGCACAGTGAACTGTTACTGCTGCTATCATAGTCCCCGTTGGGACCAGCAAGTGTGAACTGTTTACCCGTTTAACCCTTAAATCCCACTGACCGAGGACTGAGAGCGGTCATTCCTCCCTAATACCTGGCCGAGGACTGAGAGCGGCCATATCCCTTTTGTATATAGTTGCGCGTCCTAAAGCGCCCCCTACCGGTTTTATAGGGAACTGTTTTCTTCCAAAGACTGTCGCACTTTACCCGGTCACGCGTTGCACAGTGACCGGAGGAGGAGCTAGAAGCGAGGAAAAGTCTACAAGAATGTTTTATATGAAAAGTTTTATTGATATATATATATATAATGTTTTGTATGATGTTTTATATGTTTATGCAAAAATTTGTATGTTTTGTGGTGTTTTGTTCTTACAGCCCGAGGACGTGCTGTGATTTACCAGGGGGGAATGTAGCACCCTGAGGATTCGGCTGCTACAGGGGTATTGCACCTCAACCCAGAGGTGTGATATTCCACTCCCGGGTAAGGATAGAGTGTGGACCTGAGCTCGGTAGGCTGCATGCACTACACACATCCCATTTCCGGGGAACAGACCAACGGTACTCCCACTTAGAAATGTGCAGGTACGACCGAGTCTGTTCCTGGCTGGAGTGGGAGGGGGGTGGTACATCCCAAGTAGTGTAGGGGCAGATAGGGGGAGCAGCCTGGGTAAAGTTAGGAGCTCATTGGGTGCTGGTCACCTGAGCTCACACATAGAGGGAGTATATAAGGTGGGCACCATCTTAGATCAGGGTCAGTCTGTGAGAGGTCAGTCTGTGAGAGGTCAGTCTGTGAGAGGTCAGTCTGTGAGAGGTCAGTCTGTCAGAGTATAACCTGAAGAGCAGAGCAGAGAAGGAAAGACCCAGAGAGGGAAAAAGAAAGGACTCTGAGAACCCAAATTCAATCCCCGGGTGAAGAGTCGGCAATAGGGTACCGGATCCCAAACTGGTGGGGGCAAAAGCACACCCTAGCCAGAGACCGGAGGCCGTGGGCAGCGTCTGCCACGGCCACCCACCACATCCACCCCGAAGGCAAACCACGTGGAGGGTCAGGGAACCCAAGGCCAAGGGTCTCCCAACAGAAGGCCCGAGGGAGCTGGACCTAGGTGGATCACTAGTGGGGACGGCCAGAGGAAAGGACAGAAGGAGAGCTCAGGGTCACGCTCCAGACTTGTTTGGGGGTTTGCTGAATCCAGGACCTGGTGGACGCAGCACGGCTCGGGTGGTCACTTGAAGCTGGAGTGACCGGAACATCAGCAGTGAGTAAATACCCTAAACTGCACAACCCGACTCTGTCTTCACTTAACATCTACGCTGCACCATCACAACCCCCATCCTCTGCACCTGACCCCCTGAGGCTATACCCCACCCGTTGGGGGTTATACTATCAAAAGCTGCACCAACACCATCAGCCTCAGCGGACCCTGCTGCAGCGGCGGCCATAGTGACCGCAATACAACGGGTGGCGTAGTCGACAATAAAGAACTTAATAACATCTGTAGGACTGCCACATACAACTGAGCTTGACACCCTGGGCACGGACCGGGTCACAGCCACTCGGAAGACTACAACCCCCATCTGATCCGGCTCCGGGTATTCCCCTAAAGAATATGGCCCAGGGGGCGCGTCAGATACACAGCTCAGCAGACAGTATCACACATGATAGGATTAGATACACCGCTCAGCAGACAGTATCACACATGATAGGCTTAGGTACACAGCTCAGCAGACAGTATCACACATGATAGGATTAGATACACAGCTCAGCAGACAGTATCACACAGGATAGGGTTAGATACACAGCTCAGCAGACAGTATCACACATGATAGGATTAGATACACAGCTCAGCAGACAGTATCACACATGATAGGATTAGATACACAGCTCAGCAGACAGTATCACACATGATAGGATTAGATACACAGCTCAGCAGACAGTATCACACAGGATAGGATTAGATACACAGCTCAGCAGACAGTATCACACATGATAGGGTTAGATACACAGCTCAGCAGACAGTATCACACAGGATAGGGTTAGATACACAGCTCAGCAGACAGTATCACACAGGATAGGATTAGATACACGGCTCAGCAGACAGTATCACACAGGATAGGGTTAGATACACAGCTCAGCAGACATTATCACACATGATAGGATTAGATACACGGCTCAGCAGACAGTATCACACAGGATAGGATTAGATACACAGCTCAGCAGACAGTATCACACAGGATAGGATTAGATACACAGCTCAGCAGACAGTATCACACATGATAGGATTAGATACACAGCTCAGCAGACAGTATCACACATGATAGGGTTAGATACACAGCTCAGCAGACAGTATCACACATGATAGGATTAGATACACAGCTCAGCAGACAGTATCACACATGATAGGATTAGATGCACAGCTCAGCAGACAGTATCACACAGGATAGGATTAGATACACAGCTCAGCAGACAGTATCACACATGATAGGCTGAGATACACAGCTCAGCAGACAGTATCACATATGATAGGCTGAGATACACAGCTCAGCAGACAGTATCACATATGATAGGCTGAGATACACAGCTCAGCAGACATTATCACACATGATAGGATTAGATACACGGCTCAGCAGACAGTATCACACAGGATAGGATTAGATACACAGCTCAGCAGACAGTATCACACAGGATAGGATTAGATACACAGCTCAGCAGACAGTATCACACATGATAGGATTAGATACACAGCTCAGCAGACAGTATCACACATGATAGGGTTAGATACACAGCTCAGCAGACAGTATCACACATGATAGGATTAGATACACAGCTCAGCAGACAGTATCACACATGATAGGATTAGATGCACAGCTCAGCAGACAGTATCACACAGGATAGGATTAGATACACAGCTCAGCAGACAGTATCACACATGATAGGCTGAGATACACAGCTCAGCAGACAGTATCACATATGATAGGCTGAGATACACAGCTCAGCAGACAGTATCACATATGATAGGCTGAGATACACAGCTCAGCAGACAGTATCACACAGGATAGGGTTAGGTACACAGCTCAGCAGACAGTATCACACAGGATAGGGTTAGGTACACAGCTCAGCAGACAGTATCACACATGATAGGCTGAGATACACAGCTCAGCAGACAGTATCACACATGACAGGATTAGATACACAGCTCAGCAGACAGTATCACACAGGATAGGGTTAGATACACAGCTCAGCAGACAGTATCACACATGATAGGATTAGATACACAGCTCAGCAGACAGTATCACACATGATAAGATTAGATACACAGCTCAGCAGACAGTATCACACAGGATAGGATTAGATACACAGCTCAGCAGATAGTATCACACAGGATAGGGTTAGATACACAGCTCAGCAGACAGTATCACACATGATAGGGTTAGATACACCGCTCAGCAGACAGTATCACACAGGATAGGGTTATATACACAGCTCAGCAGACAGTATCACACATGATAGGGTTAGATACACAGCTCAGTAGACAGTATCACACATGATAGGGTTATATACACAGCTCAGCAGACAGTATCACACATGATAGGATTAGATACACAGCTCAGCAGACAGTATCACACATGATAGGGTTAGATACACAGCTCAGCAGACAGTATCACACATGATAGGGTTATATACACAGCTCAGCAGACAGTATCACACATGACAGGATTAGATACACAGCTCAGCAGACAGTATCACACATGACAGGATTAGATACACAGCTCAGCAGACAGTATCGCACATGATAGGGTTAAATACACAGCTCAGCAGACAGTATCACACATGATAGGGTTAAATACACAGCTCAGCAGACAGTATCACACATGATAGGATTAGATACACAGCTCAGCAGATAGTATCACACATGATAAGATTAGATACACAGCTCAGCAGACAGTATCACACATGATAGGATTAGATACACAGCTCAGCAGATAGTATCACAGAGGATAGGGTTAGGTACACAGCTCAGCAGACAGTATCACACAGGATAGGATTAGATACACAGCTCAGCAGATAGTATCACAGGATAGGGTTAGATACACAGCTCAGCAGACAGTATCACACAGGATAGGGTTAGGTACACAGCTCAGCAGACAGTATCACATATGATAGGCTGAGATACACAGCTCAGCAGACAGTATCACACAGGATAGGGTTAGGTACACAGCTCAGCAGACAGTATCACACAGGATAGGGTTAGATACACAGCTCAGCAGACAGTATCACACAGGATAGGATTAGATACACAGCTCAGCAGACAGTATCACACATGATAGGGTTAGATACACAGCTCAGCAGACAGTATCACACAGGATAGGGTTAGATACACAGCTCAGCAGACAGTATCACACATAATAGGATTAGATACACAGCTCAGCAGACAGTATCACACATGATAGGGTTAGATACACAGCTCAGCAGACAGTATCACACAGGATAGGGTTAGATACACAGCTCAGCAGATAGTATCACACAGGATAGGGTTAGATACACAGCTCAGCAGACAGTATCACACAGGATAGGGTTAGATACACAGCTCAGCAGACAGTATCACACATGATAGGGTTAGATACACAGCTCAGCAGACAGTATCACACATGATAGGGTTAGATACACAGCTCAGCAGACAGTATCACACATGATAGGATTAGATACACAGCTCAGCAGACAGTATCACACAGGATAGGATTAGATACACAGCTCAGCAGACAGTATCACACATGATAGGATTAGATACACAGCTCAGCAGACAGTATCACACATGATAGGGTTAGATACACAGCTCAGCAGACAGTATCACACATGATAGGGTTAGATACACAGCTCAGCAGACAGTATCACACATGATAGGATTAGATACACAGCTCAGCAGACAGTATCACACAGGATAGGATTAGATACACAGCTCAGCAGACAGTATCACACATGATAGGATTAGATACACAGCTCAGCAGACAGTATCACACATGATAGGGTTAGATACACAGCTCAGCAGACTGTATCACACAGGATAGGATTAGATACACAGCTCAGCAGACAGTATCACACATGATAGGATTAGATACACAGCTCAGCAGACAGTATCACACATGATAGGATTAGATACACAGCTCAGCAGACAGTATCACACAGGATAGGATTAGATACACAGCTCAGCAGACAGTATCACACATGATAGGATTAGATACACAGCTCAGCAGACAGTATCACACATGATAGGGTTAGATACACAGCTCAGCAGACTGTATCACACAGGATAGGATTAGATACACAGCTCAGCAGACAGTATCACACAGGATAGGGTTAGATACACAGCTCAGCAGACAGTATCACACATGATAGGATTAGATACACAGCTCAGCAGACAGTGTCATACATGATAGGGTTAGATACACGGCTCAGCAGACAGTATCACACATGATAGGATTAGATACACAGCTCAGCAGACAGTATCACACATGATAGGATTAGATACACAGCTCAGCAGACAGTATCACACATAATAGGATTAGATACACAGCTCAGCAGACAGTGTCCTACATGATAGGGTTAGATACACGGCTCAGCAGACAGTATCACACATGATAGGATTAGATACACAGCTCAGCAGACAGTATCACACAGGATAGGATTAGATACACGGCTCAGCAGACAGTATCACACATGATAGGATTAGATACACAGCTCAGCAGACAGTATCACACAGGATAGGATTAGATACACAGCTCAGCAGACAGTATCACACATGATAGGATTAGATACACAGCTCAGCAGACAGTATCACACATGATAGGATTAGATACACTGCTCAGCAGACAGTATCACACATGATAGGGTTAGATACACAGCTCAGCAGACAGTACATGATAGGGTTAGATACACAGCTCAGCAGACAGTATCACACATGATAGGGTTAGATATACAGCTCAGCAGACAGTATCACACATGATAGGGTTAGATACACAGCTCAGCAGACAGTATCACACAGGATAGGATTAGATACACAGCTCAGCAGACAGTATCACACATGATAGGATTAGATACCCAGCTCAGCACACAGTATCACATGCTATGGTTACATACACTATCTTAGCACAGGGTATCACACCTCACAGGCTTGGATACCTCAGCACAGAGTCTTGCATCCTTGCTCTGCAGACGGAGCAGTAATGTGGGAATTATTCTGTCCTCGCTTCTCCTTTCCTTTCATAAATCTATTTAAACTGAATCCCGGACGCAGATTTGATTATAAGCCGCTAATTGCTGTGGCGTGTTCCGTCACCACCGTCCTCCAGCAGCAGAAGGGATTCAGGAGACGGAGGCATATTTCTTAGATCTTTCTAACGTTTCTGCCCCGGTTATTTTCACAATCTATTGATTTGTACAAGTCGGATATATTTAACCCCTGCAGCGAGATGTCGCCCTTAAAGGGATTGAATCAGCTAAGTAACTGAACTACCACTGGCTGCAGAAACATGGTGGAGTTGCTTAAGGTAATCATTCCATGCAGATTAACCCCTTTGGCTGCATTCCCACAATGAGGATTTGGTGGGTTTTTTGATGTTGCAAATTTTTTGCACCAATTAGGTTACTTGTGTTTTTTACATGCGTTTTTATCGCTTTTGTTTTCCACAAAAATTAGAACGAAAAGTGCTCCAAAACTCATATGTACCCCAAAATGGAGTCAATACAAACTAAAGCTTCCCCTACAAAACACAAATCCCTACACAGCTCCATTGATCTTAGCGTCAGAGAAAATGGTGACACAAACAAATTTTTAAAAGTTTTTCATTTTTTAAAAGTAGCAAAACATAAAAAACACAATGACCCCAATTCATAAAAGCAATTTTGCAAGAATTCTGGCATAAATTGTTTTGAAAGGCCACAATAGTTTTTTCACAACTCAGAGATTTTGGTATTTTTACTCCAGTTTCTCCCAGCTCCATCAAAATTAAAGGCGTCTTTCATAACTACAACTTGTCCTGCAGAAAACAAGCCCTGATATCTCTATGTCAATGTGAGGGCGCATTCAGGCACCTGTGCAGATAGGTCCGAGAGAGAAAGAGAAGGAAGGGGGAGAGAAAGAGAGAGATGAAAGAAAGAAAAGAGAGAAGTGAAAGAAAAGAGAAAGAGCGAGGAGGGAGGAAAAAAAGAAGAAAAATAGAAGAGAAAGGGAGAGAGAAAGAAAAGAGAGAGAAAGAAGAAAAAGGGAGAAAAGAGAATGAGAAAGGAGAGAGAAAAGAAGAAAAAGAGATAAATAAGAAAGAGAAGAAAAGGAGAAAAGAGAGGATGAAAAGAAGAAAAAGAGAGAAAGAGGAAAAAAAGAGAAAGAGAAGAAAAAGAGAGGAGAGAAAGAGAGAGGAGAGGAGAGAGAAAAGAAAGAAAGAGAAGAAAAAGAAAAGAGAGAAGGAGGAAAAGAAGAAAGAAAGAGAAGAGAAAGAGAGCGAAGGAGAAGCGAAAGAGAGAGAAGGGGTGAAGAAAGAAAGAGAGAAGAGAAAAGAGAAGAAAGAATGATGAAAAAGAGAGAAGAGAGAAAGAGAAAGAAAAGAGAGAGAAAGAAGAAAAAGAGAGAAGAGAGAAGGAGAGAGAAAAGAGAGGAGGCAAAAAAGAAAGAAAGAAGAGAAAGAGAGAGAGAAAGAGGAGGGTAGACAAAAGAAGGAAGAAAAAGAGAGAGAAAGGAAAAAAAAGAGAGAGAAGAGAAAGAGAAATATGCAGCTGTGACGCTCGGTCGGGAGGCCTCGACCAGTCCATACATTGCGATCCGATCTTGGACTGATTTGCACCGACCTCTGAATGCTGCATAAGATATAAAAAAATGATGGTTCTTGTGAAAAGGAAAATAAAGACCCTCAAGCTGCCAATAAATAGACCTCCAGACTGTCCCTGCACTCACACGCTGTGGCGGGTCCAGGACAGGGTCCGGACAGTCTACATCTCGTCACTGTTACAGGAATGTTTCCCTCTACTGACAGCGCGCAGAGATCTTACAATGGAATTGTGGAAATTGAAGCAAAGTATATTAGACGGTTACTAAAAATTTTTCAAAATATCCCATTAATCCTCCCGATCTCATTACACCCCGCTAGTTTTATTGTAAGAGATGAATTGCCGAACTAGGAGGTGATAAGAAAGCCCTCCGGTTACACAAGCCGCCGGTGTAGAATTGTATCCTCGGTCACACTCTGATAACCATGGAGCGGGCACAAAGGGACAATTTAGGAGCGGTGGAAAGAGATCCCTGGTGGGCACGGAGCGGGATGTAATTATAACTTTTTCACTCTGTCCGGGTCACACGCTCAGGTTCCAGCATCAGAGCGCTACAACACCTGTTACCTAAGCTCAATCCCCTCAGGAGGCCAAGGGACACAGGGCGGACCGCCATTGTTGGTTTGTAAGCACTTGGCACAGACATGGGAACATCTGGGAGATAGCGGGCACATGAATTAGTAAATGAAGGAAACGGGAGATGCCAGGGAGCCTGAATCAATAGTAGAAAAGAGCAGTCATACAATATGATCCAAGCAGGGGCTGAGACCACTAAAGAAGTACTCTATTCAAAAATAAAAGAGAGGTCATCACTTACTATTCCCTCCAAAACATGGGTGCGACCACTACAAATTTGTAGTCACATGACACAAGTCAACCGAGTGATCCCTCCCCCGAGGAACACCTCTGTAAGCCACACGCAATCACTGCCAACACTTTGGGGCAAATCTACTAAAACTTCTAATTTTTCACTTTCTTATTGTTAACTTGGCTGTATTCACAATTGTGACGACACAGCTTTTAATCTTAATTTTCCAGATGTCTATTTACAGTAGGTCAAAAGACTTTGTCATATTGTCTGAATGTTGACACTTGAGTTGATATTTACTGCAACTTATTGTCTGTTAATTTTGTAAGACAGAGGCGGAGAGTCATTGAACAATGGATGTTTACTAATTTTGCTAAATATGTTGATTAACCATTGTGTGGGCCCTGTGGCTTGTTGACTGGAAAAACAGAGAAGGACCAACTATGCAAATTGATTAAATGCTCAAACAATGAGACATGAAGCCCTGCCGCTTCCCTCTGACCTGTGAATGATGACCTGAGACACAGATGTAAATGTAAAAAGGGATTTCTATCCTGCTGCAAGGAGAATCAGAGGGACACTTCAGAACAGTAACTTGGACACATGGCTCCATCAAGAGGGATACAGATTTGACTTTACAGGATGTCAGCTTAGGAGACCCTGGCCCCAGCAGAAGGGATACAGATTTGCTCCATTGACCATCACTGAACCTATGAAGACATTTAGTGAAACCAGGATTTTGACCCTCCGGTCACCTGGTCCCATGGATATGTTCGGAGAAGCCGGGTTGGGACCATCCAGTCACCTGGAACCCATGGATACACTCGGAGAAAGCCAGGTTGGGACCATCCGGTCACCCGGTCCCATGAATATGTTCGGAGAAGCCAGGGTGGGACCCTCTGGTGTCCTGGTCTTGTACCTCAATGGACTGTCAGCTTCCTAAGTTTGCCGGTACCTCCTCTCTATGGGTGTCCACCCAAAGCGGCGTACCACTGGTTGAGGTAGTTGGCCTTGGAAGTCCCAAAGTCGCAGTTGCTCTGTTCCTGGCGGGTCAGCGGAAGGGTGAGACTGTGTAATTTTTCACCTTCTTGGGTGTTTGCTGGGACTGTTCTATATGATATTGTCTGTTCGGTGGTTCAATAAAGTATTGCCACACTGTCTAACCCTCAACCTGTGTTGTCTGAGTAGTATTATGCCGACGGAAGCCCTCGGGTCTTCATAACAATTCTTTAGGCTTCAGAGCAAAAATCACCAGTCTTTATTGCTACTTCCAAAAGGTGGCACTAGAGTTCCTATCTTCTTCCTCTCTGAAGATGCCAAAGTATTCACCTTTTATAAAGTGTGATTTTCACAATAGGTCAGTACTCCAGCTATTGTGATATTTCAAGTCATAGCATGTTGGGAGTTATACTTTTACAACAACTGAAGTGCCGGAAATTGCTGACTCCACAATAGGTGCTGTACTGTCATACCATGAAAGAAGAACTAACTGCCCCTGTACTATAGGGGTGATTCTGTCAACAAGTTTGCTGACTGTTTCCAGGAACAGTCAGTATAAATTATCCAACTTTCTTAAGACGAGCTATAAATAATGTCTCTTGTTCTAGTGGACCCAGTACATCCATGCCCCCCTCAGACTACACATTGCACTTTGTAGCGTCGGCGTCCCTGCCCTCTGCTAGGCAGGGACGCTGTTCCCCTCACCTCTCTGCTCCGAGCCCGGCGTCCTCCTCCCGCTCTGCTGGCAGCGCGCGCTCCTTCCCGGCCACTGTGCTTAGGGCGCGCGCGCGCTTCCTCCCTCTTAAAGGGGCCGCGCGCACCGTCCTAAGGAGTCCCCGGCCAATGGCCGGAGGACTTCACCATATATAAGGCACCTCCTCCAAAATGGAGGTGCCCGAGCAATGTTGTTGCACAGTTCACTACTCTGCTTCAGCCCTCAGGTCCCGTTGCCAGTTACCTGCCTGATTCCTGCCAGAGTCCTGCCAGTTTGCTGTGTTTCCTGCCTGTTATTCCTGCTACCTGCCTGCTAGCCTGAGGTCCGACGGTCTGCCTTACTACTCCTGTCAGTCTGTCTAAGGACCAGCTTGCCCGCTCACCTGGGAGCGCACATCAACTACCTGCCTGCTTGCCTGAGGTCCGACGGTCTGCCTTCCAACTCTTGTCAGTCTGTCTATGGACCAGCTTGCCCGCTCACCTGGGAGCGCACATCTGCTACCTGCCTGCTAGCCTACCTGTAGGCTCTGCCGTCACGTGCTGTGACCACCTGCCTGTCCAGTGACTCCTGCCCGCTCACCTGGGAGCGCTCATCTGCTGCCTGTCTGCTAGCCTACCTGGAGGCTCTGCCGTCACGTGCTGTGACCACCCGCCTGTCCAGAGACTTCTGCCCGCTCACCTGGGAGCGCTCATCTGCCGCCTGTCTGTTGGTCTTCCTGGAGGCTCCGCCGTCACATGCTGTGACCACCCGTTTATCCAGAGACTCTCGCCTGCTCACCTGGGAGCTCACGTCTACCATCAGCCGCCACAGGTCGTACCAACCCTTTACCCAGAGACTGCCCCGGTCACTTGCCGTGACCTCCTGCCCGTTCATCCAGAGACTGCCCCGGTCACTTGCCGTGACCTCCTGCCCGTTCATCCAGAGACTGCCCCGGTCACTTGCCGTGACCTCCTGTCCGTTCATTCAGAGACTGTCCCAGTCACCTGCTGTGACTGCCTGCCCGTCTACCCTGGTCGCCACCCGCTCCCTTACAAGGACCGCCCCCTTGTATAGTAGCTCAGAGGTTCCGCCTCCCAGACCCGTTACAGTTTGCTCGGGCCATGGAACCCGGTGGCACCCAAGCTCCCTCGCTCTCGGACCTCTGCCATGAACTGTCCCGTCAGAGGTCCCAACAGGAGTCCATCCTGGGTCACCTGCAGAATGTCAATTCTCGCCTGGACACTCTGACTGCTCCACCAGCAACCACCGCCAGTGCCCTGACTCGCAACCCGGCAGCTCCGCTGCCCACCAATACCATGGTATCCTACCCCGGACCCCGGCTTTCTGCACCTCCTCGCTTCGGAGGCGACTCCGCCCAGGCTCGGGGCTTCATAAATCAGTGCACCCTGCACTTTGAACTCCTGTCCCACCAGTTTAACTCCGACTGGGCCAAAATTGCCTTCATCATGTCCCATCTCACCGGGGAGGCCCTGGCCTGGCTAAATCCTCTATGGGAGAGAGGAGACCCCCTGGTGTCCGACTTGCCTGCCTTTCTCATGGCTTTCCGGAAAATCTTCGACGAACCCGGACGGAAGACCTCATCCGCATCATCTCTGCTACGCCTCCGTCAGGGAAGTCTCACCGTGGGCCAATATGCCATACGGTTCCGTACCCTTGCCTCGGAGCTGGCCTGGGATAACGACGCTCTGGTATCCGTCTTCTGGGAGGGTCTGTCCGGCCGTATTAAAGATGAACTTGCCGGTCGGGACATTCCTACCACTCTCGATGACCTAATAACTCTTGCCACCCGGATTGATCTACGGTTCCAGGAGCGTGCCAAAGAGGTCACCCGTGAGAGGAGGTTTCCACGTCTAGCTCCTACTTTTCAGAAATCCGTCTCTCCCCAGGTACACTCTTCTGAGCCTATGCAGGTCGACCAGACCAAGATGGTCAAAACCCGTCAGGCCTTACGCCGTGCCGAAGGGAGCTGCTTCTACTGTGGCAGTAAGGAGCACCGGATCCGTACCTGCCCGGAGAGGTCGGGAAACGCCTGTGTCTTGGTTCGCTCAGAGAGGTCAACCTAGACAAGAATAAATCCTCTCCATCTCTGCTACTGTCAGTCTCTATTATCTGCGGGGAGAATCGTTATTTCGAACTAGCCCAACTTGACTCTGGAGCGGCCGGGAATCTTATCTCACAGTCCCTGGTAGAAAAATACCGCATTCCCACCAAACCTCTGGCTGTACCATTATCTGTCGCTGCTGTGGATGGGGGCCTCTTACCACGTCCCATCCAACTCATCACCGAATCCGTAACTCTGCAGGTGGGAATGCTGCATTCTGAGAGCATCTCTTTTCATGTTCTGCCTGGACTCTCTCATGCCCTCTTACTAGGTCTACCTTGGCTCCAGAGACATGCACCCGTGCTTGACTGGCAGACCGGAGAAGTCCTTCGCTGGGGACAGGACTGTCATAAGACTTGTTTGGTTCCTGTTCATCCCGTCCGTCCTTCTCCTACCCCAACTAATCTACCTGGACTTCCGATTCCCTATTGGTCATTTGCTGATGTCTTTAATAAAAAAGAGGCAGAGACATTACCCCCTCATAGACCATACGACTGTCCTATCGACCTGTTACCCGGTACTACTCCTCCCCGTGGGCGTTTTTACCCATTGTCCGCTGCTGAGACCCGGTCGATGTCCGAATATATTGAGGAGAATTTGGCCAGGGGATTCATCCGGAAATCTACCTCCCCGGCGGGAGCAGGCTTCTTCTTCGTAAAAAAGAAGGACGGCTCTCTCCGTCCCTGTATAGACTATAGAGGCCTTAACCAGATCACGGTAAAGAATAAGTACCCCCTTCCGCTCATTCCAGAATTATTTGATCGCCTGAGGGGGGCTAGAGTCTTCACCAAACTGGACCTCCGTGGGGCGTACAACCTGGTCCGTATCCGTCAAGGGGATGAATGGAAGACTGCATTCAACACCCGGGACGGCCACTATGAATATCTGGTAATGCCCTTTGGTCTCTGTAACGCTCCTGCCGTCTTTCAAGAGTTGGTCAATGACATCTTCCGGGACCTTCTCTACTCCTGCGTTGTGGTGTACCTGGACGACATCTTGGTCTTCTCTCTGGATCTCCAGACTCACCGGAGGAACGTTCGTCAGGTCCTGCTCAGGCTCAGGCAGAACCACCTCTTCGCTAAATATGAGAAGTGCCTCTTTGAGCAGACCTCGCTTCCGTTTTTGGGCTACATTATTTCTCAGACCGGCCTACGAATGGATCCAGAGAAACTGTCTGCCATCGAGAAATGGCCCCGACCGGAGGGGTTGAAGGCCATTCAGCGGTTCCTGGGCTTCGCCAACTACATCCGCCTATTCATACCGCACTTCTCTTCCCGGACTGCCCCAATTTCCGCGCTCACCCGTAAGGGTACTAATCCCAAAGAGTGGCCGCCCGAAGCAGAGGGGGCCTTTCTTTCCTTAAAACAGGCCTTCTCTTCCGCCCCGGTGCTGCATCGTCCGGACGGCAACAAGCAGTTCTTTCTGGAGGTTGACGCCTCCTCTGGAGCCGGAGCTGTACTTACTCAAAAATCTTCTTCCGGGAGGATGGTAACTTGCGGCTTCTTCTCCAAACTCTTCTCCTCTTCTGAGCGTAATTATTCCATAGGAGACCGAGAGTTATTGGCCATCAAGCTGGCATTGGAGGAGTGGCGTTACCTACTCGAGGGGGCTCTTCATCCGGTAATAATTTACACTGACCACAAGAACTTGGCTTATCTCCAGCATGCCCAGAGACTTAATCCGCGCCAAGCCCGGTGGTCCTTGTTTTTTGCTCGCTTTGATTTTGTTCTACATTTTCGCCCGGCTGACAAGAACATCAAAGCAGACGCCTTGTCCCGATCCTTTCTGGTATCTGATCTCGAGGAAGAACCTAAACATATCATCGATCCCGCCAGAGTAATGCAGGTGGCTCCCGTGAGTCTAAATCGTCTCCCTCCCGGTAAGACGTTCGTATCGGTACCTGATCGGGAGAAGATCCTACACTGGGGTCATTCGTCTAAACTAGCTGGCCACGCCGGTCAGAAAAAGACCCTACAGCTTATTTCCCGGCACTACTGGTGGCCTAACCTGCGCAAGGATGTAATAGACTTTGTTTCTGCCTGTGTGTCCTGTGCCCGCAACAAAGTTCCGAGACACCTGCCAGCCGGTCGCCTTCTTCCTCTGCCAGTACCTGCTGCCCCCTGGCAGCATATAGCGATGGACTTCATAACTGATCTTCCCGTCTCTGCCGGTTGTACGGTCATTTGGGTGGTCGCTGACCGCTTTTCCAAGATGGCTCACTTCATTCCCCTGCCAGGCCTCCCGTCTGCACCCGATCTGGCTAAAGACTTTATCCGCCACATCTTCCGTCTTCATGGCCTGCCCCGTCACATCGTGTCGGATCGTGGGGTACAGTTCACTTCTCGTTTCTGGAGAGCCACTTGTAAATTGCTAGACGTCACCCTGGACTTCTCCTCCGCTTACCATCCACAGTCTAATGGTCAAGTGGAGCGGATCAATCAGATCCTGACCTGTTACCTCCGGCACTTCGTTAATGCCCACCATTCTGACTGGGTGGATCTCCTGCCATGGGCCGAATTCTCGTACAACAATCACGAGAGCGAATCTTCCTCCAAATCCCCGTTTTTTGTAGTCTTCAGTCAGCATCCTCGGATCCCGTTTCCCGTCTCCACCTCGGTGGACAATCCGGCTGCGGAATCTCTTGTTAACAAATTTTCCTCCACATGGGAAAGTACCCGGTCCGCACTCCTTCTGTCATCCGAGCGTATGAAAAGACATGCCGACAAAAAACGTCTGGATCCTCCTCAATTCCGTCCAGGGGATAAGGTCTGGCTCTCGTCCAAGTATGTCCGGCTCAAGATTCCTTCCTATAAGTTAGGGCCTCGGTTCATCGGTCCTCTGGAGGTCATCAGTCAGATCAACCCGGTGGCCTATAAATTGAAACTCCCGGCCAACTTACGGATCCCTAACTCCTTCCATGTATCTCTCCTCAAACCTGTGGTACTTAACTCTTTTTCCAAGTCTACAGGTACGCCTCCTGCTCCGGTTTCTGCTGAGGACGAGTTTGAGGTAGAGAACATTCTTGCCACCAAAAGGGTAAGAGGAAAGACCTTTTTTCTGGTAGATTGGAAGGGGTTTGGTCCTGAGGAGAGAACGTGGGAGCCCCGGGAGAACATCCATGCCCCTCTCATTCTAGCTAAATTTCTGTCTGGCCTAAAAAAGGGGGGGCCTAAAGGGGGGGGTACTGTAGCGTCGGCGTCCCTGCCCTCTGCTAGGCAGGGACGCTGTTCCCCTCACCTCTCTGCTCCGAGCCCGGCGTCCTCCTCCCTGTTATGTTCTGCTACCAGAGCTAAGGAAAGAGAGGAGATCTGTCCCTACGATAGAACTCAGCTTGATCCCTACGATGTAACAGGGGACCTGATCCTGCGATCAGACCTGCTAAAGTCCTAAGCTAGTCTGTACGGAGACCTATAGATGTGGGGAAGGAATCCCTACAAGTACTAAGGACTGGGAGGAAAATGGGACACCTCCTAACAGAAATAGTAGCAGACAGACGAACAAACAAAATATAAAGAACACAGAGGTCCGTAGACCAAGCAAACTAACAGAGTAGATACAGAGCACAGGCTAGCTAGAAAGTAGTTATACAATGAAGTCCAGCAAAGCCAGAAGGGCGGAGCAGGATTAAATAGGCCAACAAGGTCATGTGACCAGCAAAGGAAAAAACCTAAGAGCAAGGTTCTAACAGTACCCCCCCTTCTAAGAGGATCCTCCGGATCCCCTTGGACCAGGCTTATCAGGAAATCTCCTGTGAAACGCTCTGATAAGTCTGGACGCGGAAACATCATCAGACCTCACCCAAGAGTTATCCTCGGGTCCGAAACCTTTCCAGGCCACAAGATACTGCAAACTACCTCTATACCGTCTAGAGTTAAGGATGCGAGAAATTTCATATTCCCCGTCCTCCACCACCGGAGGAACAGAGGCAGAGGCGTCACAATCCGATACAACCGCTTTTTTCAACAGAGAGACATGAAATACCGGATTAATTCTCCAGGAGGTAGGAACCTCCAACCTAACAGCAGATTGGTTGACAACCTGAAGCACCTTAAAGGGCCCTACAAACTTGGGACCCAATTTCTTAGAAGGAATCCTCAACCGCAGATTCCTAGAGGACAACCAAACCATGTCACCAACAGCGAACAAAACCTCCTGTCGTTTCCTATCAAAGTAGTCTTTAGATTTTCTGTTGGCCTCCTGAAGATTACAACGCACATCCGTCCAAACTCTCTCTAAATCACCGGAAAAATTCTCCTCCTCAGGCACGGCAGATCCCAACTTGGAGAACAACCCAAACGACGGATGTCTCCCAGAACAACAAAAAAAAGGCGAACAACCAGCAGAAGAAGATGTATGGTTGTTAAGAGCAAATTCAGCAAGTGGCAGAAACTCAGACCACCCCTCTTGATTGTCTGCCACAAAACAACGCAAGAACTGCTCAACATCCTGGTTTTTCCTTTCTGTCTGGCCATTAGATTCAGGATGATATCCGGACGAGAACGACAAATGAACTCCCAACCTGTCACAAAAGGCACGCCAAAAACGAGCCACGAACTGAGGACCCCTATCAGAAACAATGTCAGTAGGAACGCCATGAAGTCTGACAATTTCCTTGACAAAGGCCTTAGCGAGAGTTTTAGCGCAGGGCAGTTTGACGAAGGGAACCAAGTGACACATCTTGCTAAAACGGTCCACGACCACCCAGATGACAGTAAAACCCTCAGAGGGGGGAAGGTCAGTTATAAAGTCCATAGCCAAATGTGTCCAAGGAGCACTGGGAACCTCCAAAGGACAAAGCAACCCCGCAGCAGGAGTATGTGAGGACTTAGATCTAGCACATATAGTACATTGACGCACCCACTTAATGACTTCCTTCTGCCATCCAGGCCACCAAAAACTGCGACCCACCAGTCTCTTGGTCTCAGAGATTCCGGGATGACCTGCCAACTGAGATTCGTGACACTCAACAAACAAATCTCTCCTAAAGGTCCCAGGCACAAACAACCTCCCATGAGGAGTGTTAGAGGGGGCATTCTCCTGTGCTTTAAGAATCTCATCTTCCAAAACGGAGTCCAAAGCAGCTATCACAACACCTTCTTGTAAAATGTTCTCCTCTTTCTCAGCACCGACTATGGGAGAAAAACTGCGAGACAAGGCATCCGCCTTAACATTCTTAGTACCAGGGATGTAAGTAACGGAGAAATTAAACCGCGAGAAAAACAGTGCCCACCTAGCCTGACGGGCATTCAGGCGCTTGGCAGCATCAAGATATATCAGATTTTTATGATCCGTAAGAACCTGAACGGGAAATTCCGCACCTTCCAAGAAGTGGCGCCAGTGTTCAAATGCGAGTTTAATAGCCAATAATTCCCGATTACCAATATCGTAATTCAGTTCAGTCTCCGAAAATTTTTTTGAAAAAAAGGCACAGGGATGTAATCCATCCCCGTTATCCTGAGACAATACTGCGCCAACCCCCACAGAGGAAGCATCAACCTCAACCAAAAACGGCTTAGTCACATCAGGCTGCATAAGGATGGGAGCAGAGGTGAACCTCTCCTTGAGATACACAAAAGCTTCAATGGCCTCAGAAGACCACTGAACCGCATTAGCACCTTTCCTGGTGAGATCGGTCAGAGGTTTGACAATACTAGAAAAATTTTTTATGAATTTTCTGTAATAATTGGCGAAACCTAAAAACCTCTGTATCGATTTCAAACCAATAGGCCTAGGCCATTCCTGTACAGCTTGAACTTTAACCGGGTCCATCTCAAAACCTTCGCTGGAGATAATGTAACCCAAAAAACTAATTCTCTGTACAGCGAACTCACATTTCTCCAGCTTAGCAAAAGCGAATTGTCCATTAATAACTGTAATACCTCACGTACGCTCCGCCAATGAGACTCCAGATCCGGCGAATAAATCAAAATGTCATCCAAATACACAACCACATTTTTGCCGATCAAAGGTCTAAGGATGTCATTAATAAGATTCTGAAAAAATGCAGGAGCATTAGTAAGACCAAAAGGCATAACCAGATTCTCAAAATGACCCACAGGAGTGTTAAAAGCAGTCTTCCATTCGTCACCCTCCTTCATGCGCAACAGATTGTATGCCCCCTTAAGGTCAATTTTAGAGAACCACTTGGCCCCCATTAACTGGTTAAACAGATCAGGAATCAATGGCAGTGGGTAAGGATTGCGTACAGTAATTTTGTTAATCTCACGAAAATCCAGACAAGGACGTAAACCGCCGTCCTTTTTTTTTACAAAAAAAAATCCAACCGCCACAGGAGACTTAGAGGGCCTAATGTGACCGGCGGCCAAACTTGTCTGTATGTATTCCTCCAAAGCCTTCCTCTCAGGAATAGTAAGGTTAAATAAACGACTTTTAGGAAGAGTCGCTCC
The DNA here is from genome assembly GCF_046119375.1 of Phyllobates terribilis. NCBI lineage: Eukaryota > Metazoa > Chordata > Amphibia > Anura > Dendrobatidae > Phyllobates > Phyllobates terribilis. Next base: position 80,768,110 of record NW_027362765.1, read on the forward strand.
AGGGACAAATTCAATAGAACAATCATAGTCTCTATGGGGAGGCAAAACCTGCGATTCCTTCTCAGAAAAAACTCTCCAAAAATCCTGAATAGGAACAGGCAATTCTCCCCTATCCAAAGCTGCAATACGCCCGTTACAACACTTGTCATAACATTTATGGCTCCAGGATTTAATTTCACTGGTAGACCAATCCAGTACAGGATTGTGAAATTTTAACCAGGGCAATCCCAATATTACTGGAGAAGGCAAGTTATTCAAAACTACCAAATCCAATTTCTCATGGTGAACACCATTAATAGTGAGAGGAAATTCACAGACCTTGAGAGTAATATTCTTCAAAGGGGAACCATCCACAGAAACCACAGCAATGGGGGATGATAAAGGTTCGGGTTTTAAATTGAGTCTTTCCAAGAATCCCCCATCAATTACATTCAGAGTAGACCCACAATCAACAAACACCCGAAATTCCATTAATTTTTCCTGAGCAATCGTGGAAGCAGCTAAAAATATACCCTTGGAATTTAAACAGGCAATACGGGCATGACTGACAATTTTTTTTTCTTTCTTCATACGAAGCTCACAGCCTTTAATCAAATGACCAGATTTTCCGCAATAGAAACACAAGCCTTCAGAAAATCGACGGTCTTTTTCTTGAGAGCGAGGTGCCACCGATCCAATCTCCATCGGTTCACCACTGTTAGTACACACATTCTCATAACCAGAAACTGACATAGCAGAGGATTTGCTCTCATTAACCCTTGCACGCAGTCTCCTATCCACCCGTATAGCTAATTGCATAGCCTGTTGCAAATCTTCAGGTGTAGGATAAGCAATTAGCAGGTCTTTAACCCTTTCATTGAGCCCAGCAAGAAATAGACTTTTCAGAGCAGAATCGTTCCACCCTGTTTGAGTAGACCAACGACGGAAATGAGTACAATATTTTTCCACATTACCTGATCCCTGTCTCAAACGTCTTAACTCAGTCTCAGCTGATGCGACACGGTCAGGATCATCATATAATAGCCCCAAAGCAGAAAAAAAACTATCCACTGATCTGAAGCATGTATCACTAGGTTGCAAAGAAAAGGCCCACTCCTGAGGCTCTTTGCGCAAAAGTGACATTATGAACCCTATGCGCTGGGATTCATCCCCAGAGGACTTGGATCTCAAACGAAAATACATCATACTGTGTGTTGGAACACTGGGGCATCATACTGTATGTGGGGACACTGGGACATCATACTGTGTGTGGGGACACTGGGGCATCATTATGTGTGTGGGGACACTGGGGCATCATACTGTGTGTGGGAACACAGACATCATACTGTGTGGGGACACAAGCATCATACTGTGTGTGGGGACACTGGGGCATAATACTGTGTTTTGGAACACTGGGACATAATACTGTATGTGGGAACACTGGGACACAATACTGTATGTGGGAACACTGGGACATCATACTGTGTGTTGGAACACTGGGGCATCATACTGTGTGTGGGGATACTGGGGCATCATACTGTGTGTGGGGATACTGGGGCATCATACTGTGTGTGGGGATACTGGGGCATCATACTGTGTGTGGGGATACTGGGGCATCATACTGTGTGTGGTGGGCACTGTGGAAGTATCATACTGTATCGGGAGATTTTAGTGTAATGACTCTGATTCCATTCGGGTTTTTGCTTTATGGTGCCATCTTCTTAAGTTATTGGACCTTCTAAATGTGCACACTTCAGGCATGCTGGACTACTGGAATGGTACTGTATTTATATTCTCTGCCTGTTATAGCCCATATAACAGTCTGACTAAATCCGCGACTCTTTCCCGTACTGGCTCCAAAGGTTAAATGAATCGCCTTTTCCCTGAATAATGAATAATTGGAGTCTGTATTCAGCCACCATCGATCAGATCTCCTTTAGGCACATCATTGTAATATATATGTATAATTTACAACACACATACAAATGAGGAGCCCCGACGCCGAATCGCAAGTTGTGACACAAACGAATTAGCGTGATTTATATGCAAATGAGTCATGCTACGCACAGGCGACGGGGTTACAGAGAGGGAACCGAATGCTGCGTTATAACATTAGGCATAATCACGTTTCTGCTTAAACTGTAAAGCGGCTGGGATGACAGATAAAATAGTATGATTTATGCAAGGAGAGCACCATGGGCTGCGTATGATGAACGGGCACCGCCGCCCCGGCTCTGTAATGTAACTGACCCCTTTTAGCACCACGGGGTTTTGAAATCTGCCCCGGTTGCACTGAAGGTGTTACATTTTTCACAGATGATAATATTTCTCCATCATTACCAAACATTGCTCAGATCAGACCTTTCCATGACTCTCATAAGCAAATGTAATTTTCCTGCATAAAAACTGCTTCTCGGATCACAAACGAAAGATTAATTTATTCATTTATTACCAAGATGGCTGAAATTTACTCTGACACTCACGTACAAAGGATCAAACCTCACAGAGACATTATGGATTACTTTAAAAAATAGTCTTGCATAATAGTTCTTGTACAGAGGCAGTATTATAGTAGTTATATTCTTGTACATAGGGGGCAGTATTATAGTAGTTATATTCTTGTACATAGGAGCAGTATTATAGCAGTTATATTCTTGTACATAGGAGGCAGTATTATAGCAGTTATATTCTTGTACAGAGGCTGTATTATAGTAGTTATATTCTTGTATATAGGGGGTAGTATTATAGTAGTTATAGTCTTGTACATAGGGAGCTGCATTATAGTAGTTATATTCTTGTACATAGGGGGCAGTATTATATTAGTTATATTCTTGTACATAGGAGCAGTATTATAGTAGTTATAGTCTTGTACATAGGGAGCTGCATTATAGTAGTTATATTCTTGTACATAGGGGAAGTATTATAGTAGCTATATTCGTGTACATAGGGGCAGTATTATAGTAGTTATACTCTTGTACCTATGGACAGTATTATAGTAGATATATTCTTGTACATAGGGAGCAGTATTATAGTAGTTATATTCTTGTACATAGGGAGCAGTATAATAGTAGATATATTCTTGTACATAGGGGCAGTATTATAGTAGTTATATTCTTGTACATTGGAGGCAGTATTATAGTAGCTATAATCTTGTACATAGGGGCAGTATTATAGTAGTTATATTCTTGTACATAGGAGGCAGTATTATAGTAGTTATAATCTTGTACATAGGAGGCAGTATAATAGCAGATATATTCTTGTACATAGGGAGCAGTATTATAGTAGATATATTCTTGTACATAGGGGCAGTATTATAGTAGTTATATTCTTGTACATAGGGGCAGTATTATAGTAGCTATACTCTTGTACCTATGGACAGTATTATAGTAGATATATTCTTGTACATAGGGAGCAGTATTATAGTAGATATATTCTTGTACATAGGGAGCAGTATTATAGTAGTTATATTCTTGTACATAGGAGCATTATCGTAATGATATTCTTGTACATAGGGAGCAGTATTATAGTAGTTATATTCTTGTACATAGGGGGCAGTATTATAGTAGTTATATTCTTGTACATAGGGAGCAGTATTATAGTAGTTATATTCTTGTACATAGGGGCATTATCGTAATGATATTCTTGTACATAGGGAGCAGTATTATAGTAGTTATATTCTTGTACATAGGGGGCAGTATTATAGTAGTTATATTCTTGTACATAGGGACAGTATTATAGTAGTTATATTCTTGTACATAGGGGGCAGTATTATAGTAGTTATATTCTTGCACATAGGAGCAGTATTCTAGTAGTTATATTCTTGTACATAGGGGCAGTATTATAGTAATTATATTCTTGTACATAGGGGCAGTATTATAGCAGATCAGTAAGTGACACATCGCTGGAATCAGGGTCTCTGCCTCTACATCATGCTGCTCTCACATGGGGTAACAAAACCTGGTAACATATTCTCTTTTGTTATTCAACAGATTTTTCCAATTATTATTAACATTTCTCCAAATCTTTTCATGAAATATTTTTAATTCAATGTAACAATTTATACAAGAAAATGTGACATATAAAATGGGAGAAATTAAAATAAAATCCACAATTCCCCCGGTAGCAGAGTGCTGTGCTCCTCACCCCTTGTTCTCCACCTCCTGGATTGCCTTATATGCCATCTGATCTCCAGAGAACGCTGCTCTTTTATCAGAGCAAGATTTTAATAAGGACAAGAGGCTCAATATACGTGGTTTCATTTCCATCCTCAGGGCGCTGCAGAGACATCGGGCAAATGGGGAGAGGAGCTGGATATTTTATGTGCGTAATTTCTAACCATATGCAAGGTTTGATATTTCGGATCCCAGCTGGACGCTTGATGAAATGGCTTCTTCGGTTTAAGGTGAACATTATTTTAGATTGACATCAAATGGTGTTAATCCATTTTTAGCTTATCTCTCCAGGCGCGAGGGCAGCGGAAAAAGTGGTCAGGGACCAATGTGGTTAGTCCTGGAGTGTAGTACAGTGAGCTCTGTAATGAACGGGGCTGGCCAGATGTGGATGCTGCACATGGCAGTGACGTGCAGGCGGTCCGCCGTCACACTGAGGAACTCCAGTGGTGGGCTCAGGCCGCAGGTTCATGTGTTCTAACCATTTCATGCACTGAGCCCATAGGTTCCCTAAAATCATCCACTGTTTGTTTGTTTTTTACGAAATACTGGTTCCTGCTGGGAGCTAGGATCTACAAGTGATAAAACTTTTGAAAGCAATTTTTTTTATCCACATGAATTCTCAAAAATAGGATCAAGATTTTTCTCATCCTTCCACTTATCGCAAACCGAGAGGGACAGAATCCTTGATCTATCACTCCAGCAGATTGTAACCCCCCATCAGTCCTATTCAACGTTCGTGTCCAAGTGGTTGGGAAAACAACGATGAACTAGAATGATAGCAAGAGGTGCACAGAGGAGAACCTCTGCACGGACTGATCGTCAGATTAGTAGATCGTCGCGTAGTGATCACCTCTGTGCTGCAAGTGAAATTGGATGTCACATATGAAGCCTCAGGCTTCATATAGCGACTACACAAACCATAAGTCCACAACATTGGACTACTAGCCGGACGTCCTGCTACAGGTCCATTGACTTCACGCCACCGCTCACAAAGGCTGTCATAGTGCGAAGCAAGTGGGCAATGGAGGCTGAAATGGAGGTCTGTCCTACTTAGTGATGAGTCCTGCTTTTGTCTTAGATGCAATGATAGCAGCATTTTGGTTCAGAGACTATGTGGGCATCACCATGAAGAGACCTTCATAGGGGGGGACAATCTCCAAACACCAACTCCAACCACGAACTATACCTCCAACTCTAGAACCAGGCAGTAAGAACTAACACTGGCAATCCCTAAGTGCCAGAGGCCAGCATATATAGCGAGGTCAACACTAAACAGCTGAGACAATCCATGTAGGAAAGCTCCAGGAGCTTTAACAATGCAGGTTTTCTCTTTGCTAGCTGTGCTAGGGTTCTGGAGTAGGAGGCGAAGTTCATGGTTAGAGTTGGCATTTGGAGATTGTTAAGGAGATTGTTACTTGGAGTTTTGTCTTTGTGCACATTCTCATCCTCTCCTATTTGCTTTCTCCTTCCTTAAACTCCCCTGTGCCCCACTCTGTTGTTTGGTGTGGGAATTTTGTATGGTTGGTATTTTCATTTATCCCTGTCCATCTTCCCTGGTTAGTGTGTTCCTATATACTTCAGCTTCCAACTACCCTGGGTGGGGGAGGGGACAGATTGGTTAGACATAGGAGCATAGCAAGGCACGAGAACTCGGCGTCTCCACCTTCAGGAGTAATCTGGGGGACAGGGATAGACTAGGGTGTCCCTAGTTCTAGTGACCTGGTTAGCGTCCATAGTCTCAACACCATCGTGACACCGAGCGTGACAACTGCATAGAAATACATGAATCTGTCATGCTCAGGTTGGGAGAGCCGCTGGCCAGTCCGTGCACTGCATTCCATTCTCGGTGCAATTTATACTGCCGTCTGACTGCGCCCTTAGATTGATTTGGTCGTGGCCCCAGTGGTACGACCATTTTATCAACGTGTCCATTTTTCAACATGACAATGCCAAGCTGCATGTTGCTCGTGCTAATGTGCGTAGCCTGCGTGGCCTAAACATGTTACCGTGGCCTGCAGCATCTCTGGACTTGTCTTCCATCGAGCACATCTGGGACATCACTGGTCAGCAAGAACAAAGGAAGTTGCCAGCAGCAAAACTTGATGATTTGTCCAAGTGCATTCAGCATGGCAGGACCTTCCTCAGACGATCATTAATGACCTCGCTGATAGCAGCCGAAGCTGTAAGTGCGGGGGTTTCTGCACGTGGTGCTCATACTCCAGACTGAATAAATCGAGAGGTTTTGAATATTTGGTTTCCATTTTTTCATCATTTGCAGATCTGTAACGTCTCAATCGTGTGATTTCCATAATTTCACGACTTTCCTTCTTGGTGTTACATTTTCGTTATTGAGGAGCATAAAATAATTATTCATTTACAGTCTTAGGATTATTCATCCAATAGTAAAAAGTGAAGTGAGGGTAACATTTTATCACTGTACTTTGCTGATTTAGATCTTTGATTATATAATCAGATTGTATAGATCAGATTGTATCTCATAGCATTATCTAGCGTCGCTCTCTAATCCTGATTGTCTCCTAACCCCTGCTCTCTATTTGTGAGGTCACACATGTAGTCTCAGCCCTCCCCTCTGTTGTACTCAGAACCTAAATAATTGAGGCATAGTCCTTCTCCAGATCAATGAAGCCCACCTAGGGAGAGACCCCATTGTCTTAGCCCCTGGCTCTATACAGATGTGAATCCCTCTTACAAGGAAACAAGGTCCTAACCAAATGTCTGACATCTGCTGGGACACTGCTCCCATTTAGATGCAAATAATCAGCCGGTTCCTCAATGATACACAGATCGGTGAGTGAGAAAAGGATTTGGGGAGGTGCGGGTTGCCAAATCGGCAGATGTTCTGTCACCGGGCACAATGGCAGCGTCTTCCTTCTCGTAAAGGGTGGGACGGGTGATCTGCTGGGTTTGACCTTTTTAAGGATCATTCTCTGCTCCTATGCACTTTCCTTTATGTAACGCTATTCCCCAGTCACATGTTCTTTATCGGGGACAGTTGTTTTGGGGATTGCAATTTTTTTTAGCGATTGATTGGGATAAAGCTACCGCGAGTCACCAAGCTAATCCATAAGAAACCAACATGGCAGCCCTCCGATATGGGACAGGAGGTTATCTTCTCCTATCCGAAATGATTGGCAGGTTTCGACAAAATGTAACTTGCGCTTCCATTGCCTTTCGGAGATACTGGTTCTCATTGAAGATGCAATGCTCTATGGAAAAAATATGCAAATTAGCTCTCATCAAAAAGAAGAAGAAGAAGTGATCTTATATTAGTCAGACCAGAGACCCTTCCTTTGGAAGCAGGGCCAATACTCATCTTTGGAACTCCCGTGCCTGACCGTGGTGCTGGTGGAGGGAAATAGATGGGGGTACAAAATTCTAGTGATCGGTCAGACAATCACGGATCTAGTATTCATGAAAATCCAATTCCATGATTAAAATAATTAATTAAGTTCCATTTGGTTTTGGGGAAATCCGGGAAACCTCCAATATGGCTGCTATTATGGCTGTATGGCCTCAGGACTGTAAACATTAAAATATATGGGAAAGCTCAGTGACCACCACTGGGACATGTTAGTAGTATCAGCCATATTGGGGTTTTTTAACCTATTTTTTTCTACAAACAGATCTTAAACATAAGATTAGAATAGGCCAAAATGCAACTAATCAATCACCCATCAAATTGTTTGTATCAATCACCCCACACGCAAGTTAATTCCCAGGTTATTTGTGCGAATCGATGGTCCCAGCTTTAAAACGTGGCTCTGAAATTGTCATTCGGGACAGAAAGGAGGCCGCACATTGATGTCACTGCTTCATTGATTCTCTACTGGATGGCCGGAGATAGCCAGGCTCTGGTGGGGCAATTTCAGAGTCTCATTCTTGGGATCCAAAAGTTATAAGCTATGGTTTGGATTGGTGATAAATTTTAATGTTGGATATAATTTTTTAAAGGGGTTTTCCAGCTGTAAGAGTGGTGGACTGTACTATTGTGTTTTTACTCCTGAAGACACCAATCGACATGAGCTGTGTATTATAATGTATACTGTGTATTACTATTTGAGGCGTACATAATGTGATATGGTAATGTATAACGTATAGTGGGTGATAAGCATTGTTAGTATAATAGACATAGTGTGCAGAACGACTATAAGAAATGTAAAGTATAAGATAAGTATAGAGTATGACATAAGGTAGTGACTATAGGGATAGATATAGTTTAGGTTTGGGACTAGCCCATAGTGGGAGGGGTAAGCCCCAGTAAAAAGGGATTACTTCCTGTTAGTCAGATCGGGAAGTACAGTAACCAAGGTCAAGTTCAGGTTGCAGTGGGTGAGCATCTATTGTTTGGGGCAGTGGGAGGCCTTCCTGGAATCCCTTGTGGAAATTCCTGCAATGTCCAGAGCTCAAGGCTCGCAACAGGTACTACGAAGAGTGCCTTACCCTCTGGCATATAGGGAACGATGCGAAACCACGTGAAGGGAAGGTAACGGATCCCGGGTGCACTGTGGGACTGGACAGGAAATCCCTGGGGCTGACTGGAACATTAAATATAGGGATAGTCCAGGAGGAACAGATAGTAATGATGAAGATGCACTGTATTAAGGAAACTGGAACGTGAAGTGTGGTGCTCAATACTGCGTGTTGCAATCTGATGAACCTGAACTGTCCAGTAAACGTTTACTTGTTGAAACGAACGGGGTGTCCCCTGAGTTATGTGTGGCGGCTGCTGAGGATGGATGCCTGCGGCCTACAAGTGAGTGTGATGGACCCCACACCTGACAGCACATTTGGTCTGGGACACGATTTTCCTGTAAAGTGCCAGAGCTTTATGGAGCAGCAGCTCGGTCATGGCTACCGCCCTCGGTCACTTTGCACAGCAGATAAAATTCTTTTTAAAGGGGTTTAGACCAAGTTTTTTTAAAGAAAAAAAAATAGGTGATCCTCACCGATCCCGGACAGATCCTATTCTGAAACTTACAGGTCTCTACTTCTTATTCCAAAGTGACATGACACTCAGGAAATGACAGGAAGTGCCCTTTAAGCCAATCACTGATAGAGGCAGGTGTCCACTGCGGCCAGTGATTGGCTGATTGGCATTTCTTGCCATTTCCTGCAGTTAGTAGGTAGGATTTGTATGAGAGCTACCGGGGATTGGTAAGGTTAACTATTGCTTCTTCTTTTTGTTTTGAGCCCCCCTGAACCCTTTGATGGCTCGCATTCTGTATTTCTTCACTTTGCGGCCCATATGAGGCAGCAGCTAACTCTATATCTCCGGTGAGATTTGCTGAGTATTCTACATTTTCCTTAATGCGGAACGGAAAAGCTTGGGCTGAGTCAGCGCGGTCCCTCCTGGCCATTAACAGGGTAATGACAAGGTATGTGGGAGACCCCGTCTGACCAGATTGTCAAAAAATACTCTCCCATGTCTGAGCCAATATCTGCCTACTGGGTCCACCTGTAAAAACAGTCCAGAGTCCTTCCATAAACAGGAGGGCGAATTCTTATCCAAGATTAAATATAATCCCACCACTGAAGGCGGCCATCCATTCTTCACATGTCACTTTCTCTGTAAAAAAGCAACACGAAGAAATGCAAAAATAGTCAATCACATAAGAGCTTCCGAGAGCAAACACAAGAGGCTCCTGCTGACACGTGGCTTGTTCAATGTGAACGGGATTGAGCTACAGTACCAGTATAGTATGGCCACAACTATATGTAGATGGATAGATAATAGATAGATGATAGATAGATAGATAGATAGATAGGAGGATAGATAGATAGATATGGGATAGATAGATATGAGAGATAGATAATAGATAGATGATAGAGAGATAGATAGATATGAGATAGATAATGATACATAGATAGATAGAAAATAGATAGATATATAATAGATGGATGAGAGATAGATAATAGATAGATATGAGATATAGCTATATAGATAGATAAATAGATAGATATAGGATTGATAGATAATAGATGGATAGATGAATAGATAGAAGAGAGATAGATAATGGATAGATAAATATATATGATAGATAGATAGATATAGATAGATAGATAATGGATAGATAGATAATATATAGATATGAGAGATAGATAGATAATAGATAGATATAAGATATATAGATAATAGATAGATATAAGATAGATAGATAATAGATAGATAATAGATAGTAGATAGATATGAGAGATAAATAAATAGATAGATAGATAGATAGATAGATAGATAGATAGATAGAAATAGATAATGGATAGATAATATAGATAGATAGATAATAGATAGATATATTAATAGATAGATATTATAAATAGATATAGGATAGATAGATATTATAAATAGATATAGGATAGATAGATAAATAGAAATAGATAATAGATAGATAATATAGATAGATAGATAATAGATAGATAGATAAATATGGGATTGATAGATATGAGAGATAGATAGAGATAGATAGATAGATAGATAGATATGAGAGATAGATAGATAGATATGGGATAGATAGATAGATAGATATGGGATAGATAGATTGATAGATAGAAGGATAGATAGATACAGTAGATAATAGATAGAGGGATGGATAGATAGATAGATAGACAGATAGATAGATAGTTAGATAATAGATAGATAGATAGATAGATATGAGATAGATAGATAATAGATAGATACGTAGATAGATATGGGATAGATAGATATGGGATAGATAGATATAGATAGATAGATAGATATAGAGATAGCGTAGATAGTTATGAGAGATAGATAATAGATAGATATAGAGATAGATAGATAGTTATGAGAGATAGATAGATAGAAGGATAGATAGATAGTTATGAGAGATAGATAATAGATACATAGATAGTTATGGGATAGATATATAGATGTATATGGGATAGATAGATAGATAGATAGATAATAGATAGATAGATAGATAGATAGATAGATAGATAGATATGAGATAGATAGAAGGATAGATAGATACGTAGATAGATATGGGATAGATAGATAGATATAGAGATAGAGATAGATAGATAGATAGATAGATATGAGAGATAGATAATAGATAGATAGATATAGAGATATAGATATAGAGATAGATAGATAGTTATCAGAGATAGATAGATAGATAGATAGATAGATAGATAGATAGCTATGGGATAGATAGATAGATAGATAGATAGATAGATAGGAGGATAGATAGATAGATAGATAGATAGCTATGGGATAGATAGATAGATAGATAGATAGATAGATAGATAGATAGATAGATAGATAGATAGATGATACCAATGCAATATCTTTCCAACTATCATGGATCCTAAAAGTGGTTGTCTTTTCATATGGGCCTAAGAGACCTTTTGGGCTCTCATACACTCCAGGATGTTTTTCGCAGATTGTATGGTGACAATGATGTCTAATAGCGGTTTTGCGGATGGACGCAGATCACTGAATCCCTGTCAGTACAGTTATATCAGACAATATTCCAAGTCCCAAGTACATGGAATATTTATCTTATTAACCAGACACAAAGAAGATTTTTCTTGAGAAATTCTCAAAATATTAATGTAGCAATAAAGGGGTTAAATTTGACGCTGCGCACACCTTATATAGGTACTCTGTGGTTCCCGGACGTGATCCGTTTATGTGAGTGCATGGAGAGGTCAGGAACAATCCAGAACTGTGATATTAAAAACCTTTATAAATTTTTAGGTGAGAACAATAAAAAATATTGGCAATAACATCACAATCGCCCGGTCCGAGCCGAGGTTCCATTATTCTCTGCGTCTGATGCGGTTCCAGAGGTAAAACTATAGACAGAGCCAATATAGGGCGCAGCGCCAAGAGGGGGCCACTAAACCATGAGACGCACCCCTTTTTTCTGTCTTGTTCTTTGCTGATCCTGAATTGAACTCCCAGTATATCCACATGGAGTATGGCTCCTTGTACTGATCCCATAGATCACATTTTCGGCAGCGCGCGCTTTGCCCCATTCGGCTACGTTCACATGGAACAGAGCGGAAGAGGCAGAATTCATGATTGTTGGGGATTTTGCTGCAGATTTCATCCCAGGCATTGCATATATTTAATGCCTTGAGCGTTAGGTTGCTTTTCGGCGCAGATTCTATATGAATTTTATCAGCCATGTCTGATTGAGGTTTGGTCACATCTTACCCTCTTTGCTGTATCTGTAATACACTGTGGACTCCCCTCCTGGATCCACCAAGATCTTAGAAGAGTTCTCCGTCCGGCGTCGCTCACTTCCCTGATTCTGATGGTGCACTGGCGATCGACGATCCCTACTGATCCTCACTAGATCCTGTTTTGCATCAAAAGTATAATAGTTGCCCACTCAGAGTAGATTTATGGAAACTCCAAGAAGTAAAAGTAATTTATTGCTCTTGTGTTTTGGCAGTTTCTTCTCCAAAAATAAGAGCAGAGGTGTGATAATCCCGCTTCCTTGAGTGCAGCACAATGCGTCCATGGAGAGCAGAGCTGTAACGTTAGGGCAGATGTATATAGAGTTTCCTTTCCTGCAATTACGGGTCAGGTCCTGACATTGATGTTCCCACACAACCGGCTTTTCTTTAAGAGCGAAGCTGAGGTTGATCGATTGTCCGACAGGGAGTCACACCATCCCTGATGGGTTTATGACCGTCGTAGCTTTTGTAAGGCGAAATGATGTCCATAATGATGGAGATGACCCCAATGTTTAATGGGTACCTGTCAGGAGATTCATGCTCCCCAAACCGTGAGCAACAGGGATCAGACACTGGTTATGTTATTGCAGCTGTGTATGTCGTCTATATCGACAGGTTCTGCTGACAGTCTAACATCCATGGGATTCCCCAACAATGATGTCAAGGGTCTTAAGGACCTGATTTTGTACTGCCAATCCTATTGTTCTATAAAAGGCCTAATTCAAACACGTTTGAGATGGACAGCGATGAACTGAAAGTAGTAAAGTACTTCAACCTACTCGGATCGATGATCACTCAAGATGGAGCAACGACACCGGAAGTCAATAGGAGAATAGCTATGGGCAAATCAACAATGAAGTCACTGGACAAGTTCTTCAAATCAAAGAACATTTTACTGGTAACGAAGAAACGGCTCGTACATAGTCTGGTCCTTTCTGTAGTAACATATGGATGTGAAACATGGAAGATAAAAAAACAAGATAGAAGAACTGACACCTTCAAAATGTGGTGCTGGAGAAGGATGTTATCAATACCATGAATGGCAAGAAGTACAAACCGATCAATCTTGGAACAAATCAAGCCAGACATGTCACTGGAAGCAAGGATCACCAAGCTATGAATTGTCTACTTTGGACACATCATACGAAGAGAGCAATCACTGGAGAAGGACATCATGGTCGGAAGACTAGAAGGAACAAGGCGAAGAGGAAGACCAGAAACCCGATTGCTCGATACTATCAAGATAACAGCAGAGAAGACCCTGATGTAACTATCTAGGCTTGCACAAGATCTATCTTCCTACAGAGGGTTCATGCATCAAGTCGCCACGGCACGGGATCGAGCTGAAGGCCTTAAATAAATAAATAAATCAGACGTCCTATTTTTCCACGTATGAGAAAAATGAAATGATTATTTTGATCAGAGTGTGGTCCGAGTGTCATCAGCTTTTCTTGTACGTGGAGAAATAAAAAAAAGAGTTTCTCCATCTTCTTCATTCTGACAGTCCATGAAAATCGGACCATGCTTAGATGTCATCTGACTGCAGTCCACTTTTTTCATGGACCCATGGACTTGAATTCCGATTTAGATTTGATGCTTGGATCAATATCAGCCATGTGTCCACAATTCTCCATAGATAGCTCGGTCCACAAAAAATCACGGACAAGTGAACGGCCCTATAGACTATCACAGGTACGAGTGATATTCGTGAAAAACACGGATGTCGCTCGTATGTGAAAATTGGACGTATGAATGATCTCTAAAGATAAGCTGTCCCAGAGATGTCTATCAACGGCTCTCTAATAGAGAACATAGGAGCACTTCTGTGTATGGCAGAGTTGAGGAAGAAAGCAACCACCCGAATGATCATTTGAACCATTTTTGGTCAACAGCTATCTAATGAGTATAGGGGACTTTAGATTTAGTCTCAGATGACTAGTCCAAGAGGCCAGTCCCAGGCAGCTTCTCTCTGCCCCACTCCCTTAGGTTGACCGGTCTCTCCCTATGTGTGTGTATAAGAAGAGACCTAGAGGTGGATTTAGGTTTTCCGGTATCTGACAGCCGGCTTAGAGAACGGACAAATCCCACTCCGGGGGGCGGCAAAACACAGCCACCAGGGAGACACCTGAATAGACCTGTGAGTCTAGCGGAGCAGGGCAGGTAGGTTTCGCCAGATGAGCAGCTTCTTGATTTATTCCTCCGAGACACCTAGTCCCTGGCCGGCTTTTCGAGGTAGAAGTATGTGTTCTTGGAAATGCAGCAGCGCTTCCAAGTAAAATATACATGACGGCAACAAGCCGGTATCTGATTCATGCTGCTCGTGGTCGGGGCAGCAAGAACGTCCTGACAAGTTGCCTTCAGGCAGCGGTTCACCTCTTTGGAAAACCTCTACTTGTTAGAAGACTACATTCTCAATAAGCAGATCAAAAAGAGTCCCTTCGATCAGCTGGGATTCGTGAGTAAACCTGGCATTGTTTGTTTTTCCTGTAGCGCCACCCACAGGAGAAGAAAAGTATTGCACACAATCCATTAATATCAATGGGTTGTCTGTTTAGCAGAGGACATAACAGGTCCTCCAGAGAGAGATGTTCTTTGTTGTCCCTCTCACTCATACAGGACCCCTCTATTAACTCAGAATTCCCTAAAATGTATGAAAATTAACTTTTCTAAACTGGACATCTGTAAATGAGTTGTCCAGTATTTTTATATTGATATATTAATCAATATCACATCGGTGGGGGTGCAACACATGACACCCCCGGTGATTAGCTATTCATGGTGCCGGCCAGATGTGATCAGGACCCCCACCGACACCCCCATCGATCTGACATTGATTACCTATACAAGTACTGGACATCCCTTTCATTGGCTGACTTAAAGGGGTATTCCCATCTCCAAGATCCTATTCCAATATGTAGTAGGTGTAATAATAATAATAATAGCAAATACGTCCAATTAGAAATGTAGTATAGTTCTTCTGATTAGCTACTATATGTCGTATGCAGTGTATGTCATGTGAAGGGTATTGCGTTAGCTTAGGTATCCAAGGTTATGATCACTCATATAGTGACAGTTACTTATTAGTGTTCTTAACCATGGCTATCTAAGCTACTGCAATGCCCTGTACATGGGGTAAGTGACATAGTGAATCAGAAGAACTATACAACATTTCTAACTGGAGGTATTTGGTAATTTACACCTACTACTTATTGGGATGGGACCTTAGAGATGGGAATGCCCATTTTTTACAGTTTTGACTATAACTTTACAACTTTATGAAACCCATTACCACCTCTTTACCTCCTATTCTCCGCATGCCCACATCTGGTTCTCTGCCCTTCTAAATGTAGAGACCTCCCTAAATAGCTGGTTTCAGAGAGTTTTCAGGCCCAGGAGACAGTCAATTATTATGACCCATTTGCAATAATAATAATAATATTCCTTTTGATTATTCGCTCTTTCCACTATGTAACCCTCACTAGATCAGCCCAGTCCTTATCTGAAATACTCTGTGCTGCTGAGAGATCCTGCTCCTTTCACCATGACGTGACTCTCAATATCAGACCTCACAAGATCAACAGAGACTTTGGACTACGATATAAGTCTGAAACTGTGATTTCAAAAGATCAGCACCAGTTCTCATCTGAAATACTCTGTGCTGCTGACAGACTGATAACTTCCCACCAATAAGCTTTCTGATCATCAGAATTAATTGTTTGTGCATTCTATTGGATGCCATATTGCGGTAATATTACATGAGAACTATGATGTACAGTTCATCATTACGTTAAAATATTTTGCAGCCTGGGCACCATATTAAGGAAAAACAAACAACGTCTCCCCACTGTCTCCAGCCTAAACAGTAATTCTAGAAATTGACATGGTTTGGCTCATGACGCTGGACACCGAACGCCCTACTGTTTAGGCAAACACAATTTTTTAAAGCATTCCCTTCTGATCTTCTCTTTATAAGAGGTGGAAAATGAACACTCCTTATAAAACAAGCCATGTGCCTGAAAGGAAAGTTTTCGGGGCTGCTCACCCGCATTGTCCACTACATCTGTCTTAAATTATCGTTAGACGCTCAATTATTTTAGAAATTCTAGAAATAGATGACATTCGCTGCGATCGTCTGCAAGGGCTTAACTCGTACAAAATAAGATAAAAATCAAATACAGGTCAATATATACTAAGGCTTTTAGTAAAACAAGTCCCGGTGATTGACAGGACAGTGGCCCGCAATGATCATTATCACTCCTAGACATAATAGAACATTTGACATCATCGAGGGCCAATGGTTCCAATTTTTTTTAATCATTTTGTCTATTGTGATGATGATATAAGCGGTATTGAGTTTACAGCCACATCCCGGCACTAGGATATCTTAATGGTTGGGGGACTTGGTGCTAATTTTATTTTAGCTTCACACTCACTAGAGAAAAGTTAGCCAAATCAACCAATTTTGGCAGGTCCAGCAACCATTTAATGTGTGTAGGGTAACCTTCCCTTACAGATGATATCATTGAAGAGAAGTATAGGGCATGTTGGATTTTGATGCCCAATCATTTCTTTTTCTGGGAGATAAGCAGCCATGAGAGGTGTCTGGCATCTGCTTTCTCCCCTCTCCACATTGAAAACACATGAACGCTCCATAAAACTGGTCAAATGAGGACCCCATGGATTTCCATGTCTTCATAATGTCCAGACACTGTCCAGACACTGTTGTAGGTTCACCTGGTTATGTGGGTTCTCTGAACTGCAGGTCAGGGTGAAAAACATGGACTAAAGGCAATGGTACAGTCGGCAGTACTAGTCAGATGGGACGTGGGACAGAGAGGACCAGAACAGCAGGGTATGCTGGGGGACATGCATACAAGCAGAGCAGTAAATACCAAAAGACACAGGTCCAGCAGTGTAGACATGCACAGAAACTGAGGTTGTATAGTCAGTCCAGGATTTGCAGCAGCATTTGTAGTGTGAGCAGCTCCAGAGAAGTTTTTACAACTTACAGCAGATGAAGGGTTAACCAGCAAAGAAATGGATAGTCGATGGCAGCAAACTTATTTGTAGAGAAGATGCTCTCTGTTGCAGCAGCATTTCTTGCGTGAACAGCTCCAGAGAAGAGTTTGTTATGCTTATAGCAGAGCAGTAAACACCAGAAGACACAGGGCCAGGGGTGAAGACATGCACAGGTACTGAGGATGCATATTCAGTCCAGGACTTACAGCAATGTTTGTAGCGTGAAGAGCTCCAGAGAACGATGGGTTAATCAATAAACAAATGGATAGCCACTGGCAGCAATGATGAACCGGCAAACTTGTTTGAAGAGAAGATGCACTCTGTTGCAACAGCATTTCTTATGTAAACAGCTGCAGAGAAGAGTTTGTCATGCTTATGTAGCACCCCGAGGGCTCAGCTGCTACAGGGGTATTGCACCTCAAACCAGAGGTGTGGTATTCCACTCCCGGGTAAGGATGGAGTGTGGGACTGAGCTCAGTAAGCTGCATGCACTACATTCACCCCATTTCCGGGGGACAGATCAATGGTACTCCCACTAGGTGAATGTGCAGGTACGACAGTGTCTGTCCCTGGCTGGAGTGGGGAGGGGGGTGGAACATCCCAGTAGTGTAGGGGCAGATAGGGGAGGGGCTCTGGGCATAGAGATAGGAGCCCATTGGGTGCTAGTCACCTGGGCTCACACATAGAGGGAGTATATAAGGTGGGCACCATCTAGAGACAGGGTCAGTCAGTTCAGAGAGTCAGTGAGTTCAGAGAGGAGCTCAGCCAGGAGGGCTGACAGGGAGCTGTGGCTCCGGCTGGGCCCAGCTCCAGGGCCAGGCCTGTAGTGGAGAGGAGGAGGAAGAAAGGCCCGGAGACGCAGGACAAGAGGGAACCCTGAGATCCCAGAAGAGACCAAAAAGGGTGAAGGGTTGGCAGAAAAGGGTACCGGATCCCAAGCTGGTGGAGGCAAACCATCCTTAGCCAGGAACCGGAGGTCGTGGACAAGTTTTGGCGCGACCCCTCGCCATATCCACCGGGAAGGCACGCCACATAGGGTCAGGAAAACCGGAGAGAGGTTTTGCCCCATAAGGCCCGAGGAAGCTGGACATAGGTGGGTCCCTGGTGAGGACGGCCTGTAGGAAGGACGAAAAGGGAGCTCAGGACCACGCTCTGGACTTGCCTGGGGGTTGGCCGAGTCCCACACCTGGTGGACGCAGCACGACTCGGGTGGTCACTCAAGGCCGGAGTGACCGGAGCAACACCTGTGAGTAAAAACCCTGAAACTGCATCCCACGTCTCTGTGCCGCCTTACCGCACCATCACTACCACCATCATCTCTACACTATCTGCCCTGAGGCCGTACCCCTCCCGTTGGGGGTTAGACCATCTACGCTGCACAACTATAACACCGGCCTCAGCGGACTGTCCTGCAGCGGCGGCCCTAAAGCCGCATTCAACGGGTGGCGTAGTCGTCCAACATCTACTGCTACTACTCAGCCACTCAGTTTGACTCCCTGGGCACGGACCGGGTCACCGCCACGAGACTACTACCCCCATCTGATCCGGATCCGGGTAAGCTCCCCCGTGCGCGCGATGCCGCGCGAAGCAGCAGGCCCAGGGGCGCGTCAACTTTGGCGTAGTCGGCAGGATTACGTGCCCGCAACCACCGGGTACTGCGTGCCTGAAGAAAAGTTCACATTTACCGTAAGAAGAAGTCTCCCGCCAATTCCAGAGGGTCCCCGTCATCGAACGCCATCTCGGGTCGTTTCCCGCCGTTTGCCCGCCATCTGCAGCCTTTTCCCGCCATCCACGGAGTTTCCCGCCATCAGGAGACGATTCCCGCCATCTTGGGCGATTTCCCGCCCTGGCAGAGCGGACGCCATTATGGGCGTGCCAGAGGGTGGCAAGAGACGACCTCCCATCGTGGGCCTGGTCCCAGAAGAGCGCCAAAAGCGAGGACCGCCCCCACCAGCAGAGACTGCAATGATAGAGATATCCATCAGAGCGAGGGGTCTGCCCCTGGAACTGACAATCACCAAGTGGCCCCGGGACCACCCTCAGTATGGGCGGATCCAGAACAAAAGAGAGAGGATGGGGGCAGCCTGGGGGAGTCTGGAGAGATCGCACCCGGAGATGGAGGGAGAGTCAGGCAGCACCGACCCTGTGGTCAGGAGCCTGTTGCAGGCCGCCACCCCAGAAGGCCTGGTGGAGATCCTGGCACAGCTTCCCAAAGATCGGGAGCATGCACAGACCGCGCTGGAGGGCTTGGCTCGGAAGATGGCCCGAGTGCAGCAAGAAGTGCTGGCCGAATGGAGCAGAGAAATGGCCCTGCAGGCTGGAACCCGCCAGCAAAGAACGCCATCCGGGACGAGGAGGCTGTCTGCCTCTGAGGATAGAGCAGGAGGGACGAAGGCCGGAGACGACGCCGTGGAAGGAGCTGAAGAGACGGAGGCAGGTAAAGGGGACGTCACCACCCCAAGCCTAGTAGCAGTAAGCCTGCCCCAGCTCCCCGTCGCAGAGCCCGAAATCCCACCGACCGTGCCCGTTACTGCACCGCCACCGCTCCAAACTAGGCCTCAAACGGCAGGAGCCGCGGCCGCGCCCCCTGTGACGTCACGCGCCCCAATCCAGAGCGCGGCCAAGCAGGAAACGCCACCGGCCTGGTCGCAAGATCGAGTACCCCCGGGCGCCGCAGTTCCAACAGCGCCCTCTACCTCCACTAAGCCATCGGCCTGGTCGCAAGATCGAGTACCCCCGGGCGCCGCAGTCTCCACAGCGCCCTTCACCTTCAGGGTGCCGCCGGCCTGGTCGCAAGGCCTGGTGAATCCGGGCGCCGCTGCCACCACCGCGCCCTCGACCTCCAAAGTGCTACCCTTGGGTGAAGACTTGTTCGCCCAGCATACTTGCCCGGATGGGCAGCCCTTTGTGTGGCCTCCGGAGTACACCACTCCCCAACTCCAGAAGGAATGGCCTCTGTGTGAGCCCCTGATTCCGGCTCCGGCGCCCGCCAAGATCACCCCACTCCCGTTGGAGGAGGCGCAGTTCGCATGGGACCCCACTGGAGAAAACCTCATCGGGTTCACCCAAGAGACCCGGGCGGCCGCAGCCCAGCGTGCGGAGTGCTGCCGGCAACAACTGGAGGTCTTCGACAGGGAACGGCGAGAGAGGCGGGTCCGCGAGGAGCGGCTGCAAGTCCAGAGTGCGGAGCAGAAGCGCCGGACCCGGCGAAACCCCCGTGCAGCCCACGGTCCCCGCGCCATCGGGACCGTAATCAAGTTCCAACTGGAGCACGGTTGGGGCTTTATCAGGGATCACAGAACCCCCGGCGACGTCTTTGTTACCCGCAGGGATGTCGAGTCCCACCTGCCAGAGGGACACCGAGGACGTGACCTTTACCCGGGTGACGAGGTCACCTTCACCCGGCATCAGTGTGCTAAGGGACCATATGCTCTTCATGTGCACCGGTTGACCGAGGAAGAGCTACGGTATGAGGAAGAACAAGAGGACCCGGACGGGTCTGAAGACTACCCGCGAGAAGGAGCAGGAGGACGCCGTTACTGAAGTGCGGTAAAGTGGAACTGTAAATAGTTACCCGTTAGGGTACAAGGGCTGCTGCTAATTAAAATATGGTCCCCGTTGGGACTAGTGAACTGTTACCCGTGTGTGTCCCCATCCCTAACCAGGCTGAGGACTGTGAGCAGCCATTTTCCCTATTCCCCACTGGCCGAGGACTGAGAGCGGCCATATTATGTAAATAGTTGCGCTTCCTAAAGCGCCCCCTTTTGGTTTTATAAAGAACTGTTTTTCTTTTCTACCAGTGACTGTTGCACTTTACCCGGTCACAAGTTGCACCGTGGCCGGAGGAACAAGAACATTTTTTTATGGAAAAGTTTTATATCCAAAAATTTATATCTGCTGATAATGTTTATGATGTTTTACATGTTAGTGTATATTTTAAAAGTTTGTATGTTTTGGTATGTTTTATTCTTTTACAGCCCGAGGACGTGCTGTGATTTACCAGGGGGGAATGTAGCACCCCGAGGGCTCGGCTGCTACAGGGGTATTGCACCTCAAACCAGAGGTGTGGTATTCCACTCCCGGGTAAGGATGGAGTGTGGGACTGAGCTCAGTAAGCTGCATGCACTACATTCACCCCATTTCCGGGGGACAGATCAATGGTACTCCCACTAGGTGAATGTGCAGGTACGACAGTGTCTGTCCCTGGCTGGAGTGGGGAGGGGGGTGGAACATCCCAGTAGTGTAGGGGCAGATAGGGGAGGGGCTCTGGGCATAGAGATAGGAGCCCATTGGGTGCTAGTCACCTGGGCTCACACATAGAGGGAGTATATAAGGTGGGCACCATCTAGAGACAGGGTCAGTCAGTTCAGAGAGTCAGTGAGTTCAGAGAGGAGCTCAGCCAGGAGGGCTGACAGGGAGCTGTGGCTCCGGCTGGGCCCAGCTCCAGGGCCAGGCCTGTAGTGGAGAGGAGGAGGAAGAAAGGCCCGGAGACGCAGGACAAGAGGGAACCCTGAGATCCCAGAAGAGACCAAAAAGGGTGAAGGGTTGGCAGAAAAGGGTACCGGATCCCAAGCTGGTGGAGGCAAACCATCCTTAGCCAGGAACCGGAGGTCGTGGACAAGTTTTGGCGCGACCCCTCGCCATATCCACCGGGAAGGCACGCCACATAGGGTCAGGAAAACCGAAGAGAGGTTTTGCCCCATAAGGCCCGAGGAAGCTGGACATAGGTGGGTCCCTGGTGAGGACGGCCTGTAGGAAGGACGAAAAGGGAGCTCAGGACCACGCTCTGGACTTGCCTGGGGGTTGGCCGAGTCCCGCACCTGGTGGACGCAGCACGACTCGGGTGGTCACTCAAGGCCGGAGTGACCGGAGCAACACCTGTGAGTAAAAACCCTGAAACTGCATCCCACGTCTCTGTGCCTCCTTACCGCACCATCACTACCACCATCATCTCTACACTATCTGCCCTGAGGCCGTACCCCTCCCGTTGGGGGTTAGACCATCTACGCTGCACAACTATAACACCGGCCTCAGCGGACTGTCCTGCAGCGGCGGCCCTAAAGCCGCATTCAACGGGTGGCGTAGTCGTCCAACATCTACTGCTACTACTCAGCCACTCAGTTTGACTCCCTGGGCACGGACCGGGTCACCGCCACGAGACTACTACCCCCATCTGATCCGGATCCGGGTAAGCTCCCCCGTGCGCGCGATGCCGCGCGAAGCAGCAGGCCCAGGGGCGCGTCACTTACAGCAGATAAAGGGTTAGCTGCAGGTCTGAGCCGGGAAGTAAGAGCAGATTTCTAGAAACAACCAGGAGTTTCCTTAGATGACTGCCAGCTGAGTGAACAGGTTGGTGTGGCAAACTCTAAGGCACAAGTTTAGTGAATACAAAGCTTACTCACACATGGGTGTCTGAGTTGGCTTTAAACTGAAGATCACCGGTCAACTTGTGAAGCCCAATGTGGACCACAGCAATGAGAAAGGGAGCAGGGCCCAGCCCTGGAACCGAGACAGATGAGTAACAAAAATGATCTATTAAAACCAAAAACTCATAGGTAGTCCTTCAAGTATATGTCCATTAGCAAACAGAAATTATGCTTTGCACAAACAAACTGGACAGGCTCCCTCAATTAACCCTAAATGGGGTGCAAAAAGTGAACAGGTCCAAGAGGATTCAAACTTATGATACAAAAATGAGATGAGGTCCATTGGGTTCAGTGGAGGACAATGCCACTTACACGTGTTCTGTACATCTGATGGGTGAGCCCTCAAGACCACATGCTTCAGTTGGACCACTGTACTAGACATTGGGAGGTGATTATCTGCTACGGTAAAAATGCCAAAAATTCTACACAATGACTGATCGAAAATATGACCATTATAATGCTTAAATTATAATTGGATAACAGAAGAACTGGCTTTACGGTAGATCTTTAATACTGAGATGTGAGGTGGCCCATCTGCAAGACAGCCGCCCGCAGATGACCGAACGTGAGACGTTTATTTTCATAACAGATCTACTTACTCAGAAAATAAACCGTCCCATCCAAGAATAACCAGTATCCTGCGAGTAAATCTACAGAAAGTCCAACGTTAAGGGTTTTCTTATCTCTCCAGGGAGGCCTTCCTGAAAGTGGGCAGAAGATTCATGGAAAGACATCCCTGCTGAGAAAGTAGAAAATAACCATGTCAAGTGCAATACAAACACTAGTCTAATGCAAACAAACCAAGTGGAATCTGTGAAGTGCCGTCCTCAGTCTGCTCCTCCTAACATGTTTATTATCATTTATGGCTTTCACTTGCAAAAGATAAAATATAATGAAAATTCATAAACTCGGAGAAAGGCCAAAAAGAGTACACATTTTTGAGATTCATATGGGCTGAATGTTATTAAAGGCATGTAGAGATTCAGCACTGCTCACTAGTATGATAGCACTTATATACTTGCACATTAGTGGCAGTATTATAGTAGTTATATTCTTGTACATAAGGGCATTATTATAGTAGTTATATTCTTGTACATAGGGGTAGTATTATAGTAGTTATATTCTTGTACATAGGGGGCAGTATTATAGTAGTTATATTCTTGTACATAGGAGCAGTATTATAGTAGTTATATTCTTGTACATAAGGGCATTATTATAGTAGTTATATTCTTGTACATAGAAGCAGTATTATAATAGTTATATTCTTGCACATAGGTACAGTACTATAGTAGTTATATTCTTCTACATAGGGGGCAGTATTATAGTAGTTATATTCTTCTACATAGGGGGCAGTATTATAGTAGTTATATTCTTCAACATAGGTGCAGTATTATAGTAGTTGTATTTTTGTACAATGGTGGCAGGATTATAGTAGTTATATTCCTGTACATAGTAGGCAGTATTATAGTAGTTATATTCTTGTACATAGGGAGCAGTATTATAGTAGTTATATTCTTGTATATAGAGAACAGTATTATAGTAGTTATATTCCTGTACATAGGAGGCAGTATTATAGTAGTTATATTCTTGTACATAGGAGGCAGTATTATAGTAGTTATATTCTTGTACATAGGAGGCAGTATTATAGTAGTTATATTCTTGTACATAAAGGGTAGTATTATAATAGTTATATTCTTGTACATAGAGGCAGTATTATAGCAGTTATATTCTTGTACATAGGGGCAGTATTATAGCAGTTATATTCTTGTACATAGGGTCAGTATTATAGTAGTTATATTCTTGTACATAGGAGCAGTATTATAGCAGTTATATTCTTGTACATAGGGAGCAGTATTATAGTAGTTATATTCCTGTACATAGGAGGCAGTATTATAGTAGTTATATTCTTGTACATAGGGGCAGTATTATAGTAGTTATATTCTTGTACATAGGGGTAGTATTATAGTAGTTATATTCTTGTACATAAAGGGTAGTATTATAATAGTTATATTCTTGTACATAGAGAGCAGTATTATAGTAGTAATATTCCTGTACATAGGGGTCAGTATTATAGAAGGTATATTCTTGTACATAGGGGCAGTATTATAGTAGTAATATTCCTGTACATAGGGGCAGTATTGTAGTAGCTATATTCTTGTACATAAGGGCATTATTATAGTAGTTATATTCTTGTACATAAGGGCATTATTATAGCAGTTATATTCTTGTACATAGGGGTAGTATTATAGTAGTTATATTCTTGTACATAAGGGCATTATTATAGTAGTTATATTCTTGTAAATAGAAGCAGTATTATAATAGTTATATTCTTGTACATAGGTACAGTATTATAGTAGTTATATTCTTCTACATAGGGGGCAGTATTATAGTAGTTATATTCTTCTACATAGGGGGCAGTATTATAGTAGTTATATTCTTCAACATAGGTGCAGTATTATAGTAGTTGTATTTTTGTACAATGGTGGCAGGATTATAGTAGTTATATTCTTGTACATAAGGGCATTATTATAGTAGTTATATTCTTGTACATAGGGGTAGTATTATAGTAGTTATATTCTTGTACATAAGGGCATTATTATAGTAGTTATATTCTTGTACATAGGGGTAGTATTATAGTAGTTATATTCTTGTATACAGGGACAGTATTATAGTACTTATATTATAATACATAGGAGCAGTATTATAGTAGTTATATTCTTGTACATAGGAGCAGTATTATAGTAGTTATATTCTTGTACATAGGAGCAGTATTATAGTAGTTATATTCTTGTACATAGGGAGCAGTATTATAGTAGTTATATTCTTGTATACAGGGACAGTATTATAGTAGTTATATTCTTGTACATAGAAGCAGTATTATAGTAGTTATATTCTTCTACATAGGAGCAGTATTACAGTAGTTATATTCTTGTACATAGGAGCAGTATTACAGTAGTTATATTCTTGTACATAGGGGGCAGTATTATAGTAGTTATATTCTTGTATATAGGAGCAGTATTATAGTAGTTATATTCTTGTACATAGAAGCAGTATTATAGTAGTTATATTCTTCTACATAGGGGGCAGTATTATAGTAGTTATATTCTTGTACATAGGAGCAGTATTATAGTAGTAATATTCTTGTACATAGGAACAGTATTATAGTAGTTATATTCTTGTGCATAGGGAGGCAGTATTATAGTAGTTATATTATAATACATAGGGATCAGTATTATAGTAGATGTATTCTTGTACATAGGGATCAGTATTATAGTAGTTATAGTCTTGTACATAGTGGGCAGTATTATAGTAGTTATATTCTTGTACATAGGGGCAGTATTATAGTAGTTATATTCTTGTACATAGGGGGCAGTATTATAGTAGTTATATTCTTGAACATAGGAGCAGTATTATAGTAGTTATATTCTTGTACATAGGGGCAGTATTATAGTAGTTACATTCTTGTATATAGGAGCAGTATTATAGTAGTTATATTCTTGTACATAGAAGCAGTATTATAGTAGTTATATTCTTGTACATAGGGGGCAGTATTATAGTAGTTATATTCTTGTATACAGGAGCAGTATTATAGTAGTTATATTCTTGCACATAGAAGCAGTATTATAGTAGTTATATTCTTCTATATAGGGGGCAGTATTATAGTAGTTATATTCTTGTACATAGGAGCAGTATTATAGTAGTTATATTCTTGTACATAGGAACAGTATTATAGTAGTTATATTCTTGTGCATAGGGAGGCAGTATTATAGTAGTTATATTATAATACATAGGGATCAGTATTATAGTAGATGTATTCTTGTACATAGGGATCAGTATTATAGTAGTTATAGTCTTGTACATAGTGGGCAGTATTATAGTAGTTATATTCTTGTACATAGGGGCAGTATTATAGTAGTTATATTCTTGTACATAGGGGGCAGTATTATAGTAGTTATATTCTTGTACATAGGAGCAGTATTATAGTAGTTATATTCTTGTACATAGGGGGCAGTATTATAGTAGTTACATTCTTGTATATAGGAGCAGTATTATAGTAGTTATATTCTTGTACATAGAAGCAGTATTATAGTAGTTATATTCTTGTACATAGGGGGCAGTATTATAGTAGTTATATTCTTGTATATAGGAGCAGTATTATAGTAGTTATATTCTTGCACATAGAAGCAGTATTATAGTAGTTATATTCTTCTACATACGTACAGTATTATAGCAGTTATATTCTTGCACATAGGAGCAGTATTATAGTAGTTATATTCTTGTACATAGGGGCAGTATCATAGTAGTTATATTCTTGTACATAGGAGCATTATTATAGTAGTTATATTATAATACAGAGGGAGCAGTATTATAGTGGATGTATTCTTGTTCATAGGGGGCAGTATTATAGTAGTTGTATTCTTGTACATAGGAGCAGTATTATAGCAGTTATATTCTTGTACATAGGAGCAGTATTACAGTAGTTATATTCTTGTACATAGGAGCAGAATTACAGTAGTTATATTCTTGTACATAGGGGGCAGTATTATAGTAGTTATATTCTTGTATATAGGAGCAGTATAATAGTAGTTATATTCTTATACATAGAAGCAGTATTATAGTAGTTATATTCTTGTATATAGGGGGCAGTATTATAGCAGTTATATTCTTGTACATAGGAGCAGTATTATAGTAGTTATATTCTTGTACATAGGAACAGTATTATAGTAGTTATATTCTTGTGCATAGGGGGGCAGTATTATAGTAGTTATATTATAATACATAGGGATCAGTATTATAGTAGATTTATTCTTGCACATAGGGATCAGTATTATAGTCGTTATAGTCTTGTACATAGTGGGCAGTATTATAGTAGTTATATTCT
This sequence comes from Phyllobates terribilis, assembly GCF_046119375.1. Lineage (NCBI taxonomy): Eukaryota > Metazoa > Chordata > Amphibia > Anura > Dendrobatidae > Phyllobates > Phyllobates terribilis. Next base: position 80,795,808 of record NW_027362765.1, read on the forward strand.
TGTACATAGGGGCAGTATTATAGTAGTTATATTCTTGTACGTAGGGGGCAGTATTATAGTAGTTATATTCTTGTACAAAGGGGTCAGTATTATAGTAGTTATATTCTTCTACACAGGGGGCAGTATTATAGTAGTTATATTCTTCTACATAGGTACAGGATTATAGTAGTTGTATTTTTGTACAATGGTGGCAGGATTATAGTAGTTATATTTTTGTATATAGGAGCAGTATTATAATAGTTATATTCTTGTACATAGAAGCAGTATTATAGTAGCTATATTCTTCTACATAGGGGGCAGTATTATAGTAGTTATATTCTTGTATGTAGGAGCAGTATTATAGTAGTTATATTCTTGTACATAGGGGGCGGTATTATAGTAGTTATATTCTTGTACATAGGAGCAGTATTATAGTAGCTATATTTTTGTACATAGAGGGCAGTATTATAGTATTTATATTCTTGTACATAGGTACAGTATTATAGTAGTTATATTCTTGTACAGGGTGGGCCATTTATATGGATACATTTAAATTAAATGGGAATGGTTGGTGATATCAACTTGCTGTTTGAGGCACATTAGTATATGGGAGGGGGAAAACTTTTCCACATGGGTGGTGACCATGGCGGCCATTTTGAAGTCGGACATTTTGGATCCAACTTTATTTTTTTCAATGGGAAGAGGGTCATGTGACACATCAAACTTATTGATAATTTCATAAGAAAAACAATGGTGTTCTTGGTTTTAATGTAACTTTATTCTTTCATGAGTTTTTTACAAGTTTATGACCACTTATAAAATGTGTTCAAAGTGCTGCCCATTGTGTTGGATTGTCAATGCCACCCTCTTTTCCCACTCTTGACACACTGATAGCAACACCGCAGAAGAAATGCTAGCACAGGCTTCCAGTATCTGTTGTTTCAGATGCTGCACATCTCGTATCTTGCTGGTATCTTGCCACTGGATATCTGAAATTGCTACATGATGATGTGTTGCCCTCTTTATGCACAGAAGATGGCACGTTTCCTGAGTTTTTCCAACAAGATGGTGCACCACCATATTATGGGTGTCAGGTCCGAGCATTCCTACATGAAGTTTCCTGGAAAGTGGATTGGTCGTCGTAGGCCAGTTGAATGTCCACCAAGGTCTCCCGATCTGACCCCCTTAGACTTTTATCTTTGGGGTCATCTGAAGGCAATTGTCTATGCTGTGAAGACACGAGATGTGCAGCATCTGAAACAACGGATACTGGAAGCCTGTGCTAGCATTTCTTCTGCGGTGTTGCTATCAGTGTGTCAAGAGTGGAAGAAGAGGGTTTCATTGACAATCCAACACAATGGGCAGCACTTTGAGCACATTTTATAAGTGGTCATAAACTTGTAAAAAACACATGAAACAATAAAGTTGCGTTAAAACCAAGCACACCATTGTTTTTCTTATGAAATTCTCAATAAGTTTGATGTGTCACATGACCCTCTTCCCATTGAAAAAAATAAAGTTGGAATCCAAAATGGCCGACTTCAAAATGGCCACCATGGTTACCACCCAACTGAAAAAGTTTTCCCCCTCCCATATACTAATGTGCCACAAACAGGAAGTTGATATCACCAATAGTGTTGAGCCACCCCCGTAGTGTTCGAGTTCGGTTCGGTTCGTCGAACACCCGTGTGTTCGCCGAACTGTTCGTCGAACTGTTCGTCGAACACCTTCGAACACCGTTAAAACCAATGGCAGGCAAACAAAAACACATAGAAACACATAGAAAACACCTTCAAAGGTGTCCAAAAGCTGACAAACTGCTCAGAAGACATAACTAACACATGGAAAAGTGACAAGTACATATAGTCATGCGAAAATAAAAGAGGTGGAGGAGTAAAAGGAGGGGGAGACACAGATATAGGCATGTCATGCCCTTCTAAAATCCAAAAAGTGAGAAGCCGACACGGCCAGTCCGCTCCTGCCCGTGCCACCTCCGTGTCGCCGGGTTTGTGCCAGAGCCGCGGTGAACCCTGACGGCCAGCCCCCCTCTCCCAATACTGGTGCCTGTCCGCTGGTGGGTCGAGCGAGCCCCCCTGTGGTGGAGGCAGCTCTAAGCTTTTTAATTTAAATTGTCTCTCTAATTTGAATGAGTACACTTTAAATCCATTTACAAGGATCTATTGGAGGGCAAGTCTCATGCCAGCAGCCGCGGCAATTCCAGCTCCAGTAGCGTCCACTAAAGCTGCTGCAGTTAAAAAGCTTTTATAAGGATCGAGCTCGGCTGTCCACCGCAAGGCATCCTACTGCCAGTCCCAGCCCCTATGCCTTGGGGTGCCTCCTGATGCTCTTCACTAAGTATCCCATGGTCCTGAAGCATTTCCTTTGAAAAAATTAAGTGTCTAAACTACAGGTGGTGCAGCTTGCTTAACAGCCGGGATAATCCGCTGACTAGCAGACACTGCTACTAGGCACAAAGTATTTCCTGGGCTAGATGCAGTTAAAAATTTGTAATTAGATACTCTCGTTGGATGCTGAGAAAGCATTCCATAGAGTCTCCTGGCACGCCATATATGATTCTCTTAAAAAGCTTGGGGTAGGGGTCTAGGGGACCCTTTTATAGCCAAAATCACGGCCCTGTATCGCAATACGTCACCTAGGCTGAAGATAAATGGAACTGTAGCACCCTGAGGGCTCGGTTGCTACAGACGTATTGCACCTCACCCAGAGGTGTGATATCTCACTCTCAGGTAAGGATGGAGTGTGGATCAGGACCCGACACCTGCATGCATTACACCACATTGCCGTGGGGCAGGACGACCAATATGCCCCTGAGATGGGCACGACAGTCCCTGTCCCTGGCTGGAGTGGGGGGAGGGAACACTGAGGAAGGGGAACCCTGTAGTGCAGGAGCAGGGAGGAAGCAGTTCCTGGGTGCATTGAGAAGGGAGTATAAAAGGTGGGCACCATCTTAGTTCAGTGCAGAGAAGTCTGAGCAGAAGTGGCAGGGAGCAGGGGCTCTGCATGAGCTCTGCTCCGGAGGCGGGCCTAGTAACAGAGGCCCAGGCCTGGAAGAGGGAGAAGGAAGGAAGAGGAGCGGAGAAGGCTCCAGGAACGAGGAATGAAGGGATCCCAGGGGTGCGGACGGGCGAGTCGCCACCGCACGCCCGAATCCACCTGCGTGGAGGGGTCAGGCCAAAGGGGGAGACCGGTCCCCGAACTAGTGGAGGCAGGAAACGACCCTCAGCTAGAAACCGGAGGCTCTGACATTTTATGTGGCGCAGCCCCTCGCTACACCCGCTAGGAAGGCACCACATAGGGTCAGGGAAACTGGCGCCAAGTTTACCAAGAGGAGGCCCGAGGCAGCCGGACAGAAGTGTTGGTAAGAAAGGCCAGACAAAGGACACACAAAGGGGGTCCTGTGAAGTGCTCCAAAGTTATCTGGGAGTTGTCTGAGCCCCTCACCTGGTGAGCACAGTACGACGTGGGCAGCCGTTACCTGCAGACGTGGTCTGGATAATAAGAACTGTGAGTAAAGGCCCTGAACTGCATCACTGACTCAGTGTCGTTACTGCTGCTGCCCTGCACCATCACCCCCATCCTCCGCATACACTGCCCTGAGGCTATACTCCTCCCGTGGGGAGTTATGCTACGCTCTGCTGCACCCACAACACCAGCCTCAGCGGTCTGCCCTGTAGCGGCGGTTCACTCTGACCGCAATCCACGGGTGGCGTAATCGGACATTTAAACATCAAAACCACATAAATAGTGTTATGCACACGCCCGGGCTGAGCGGCGTGTGCGTGTGATTGTAGTGATTCCACTGGACCATGAACCGGAGAGTGCCTGGAGGGGCGTGACTAAGTATCTGGCCGATCCGACCAAGATGGCACGACGGCATACGACGCCAGTGCACCAGGGAGAAACCGGGCAGAGGGACCAGGTGCTACTCCAGGTCAAACTCCGGACACGGGGGTTGACCCACACAGGGATTACTGGATCAGGCTGGTTAGGCTGGCGCACAGACAGGAGGGTATAGGCAGGCACGACTGGTATGCAGGCAGGCGGGTAAAGGCAAGCGCAGCTAGAGTGCAGACAGGGAGGCACTAGCAGGTAGGAACACAGGCGGGATAGGACCCAGTACACACTGGGACTCAGGAACAGGCAGGTTAGGCTGGCACAGACTGGTGGATATAAGCAAACACGGCAGGTATGCAGATGGGTGGATACAGGCGAGTATGCAGGCAGGGAGGTACTGGCCGAAAGGACGGGCTGGAGCACAGAAAGGTTAAGACCCAGTACAGACTGGGTCACAGAACCGCAGATGCGGTAGACAACCACAGCAGAGAGGGAACGCCTGAAGCGGTGGGCAAGAACAGAGCAGGACGGGGCTGCAGGAGCAGCGAGCACAAGCAGGGCAGGACAGGACTGCCGGAGCACCGGGCAGAAGCAGGGCAGGACAGGACTGCCGGAGCAGCGGGCAGAAGCAGGGCAGGACAGGACTGCCGGAGCAGCGGGCAGAAGCAGGGCAGGACAGGACTGCCGGAGCAGCGGGCAGAAGCAGGGCAGGACAGGACTGCCAGAGCAGCGGGCAGAAGCAGGGCAGGACAGGACTGCCGGAGCAGCGGGCAGAAGCAGGGCAGGACAGGACTGCCGGAGCAGCGGGCAGAAGCAGGGCAGGACAGGACTGCCGGAGCAGCGGGCAGAAGCAGGGCAGGACAGGACTGCCGGAGCAGCGGGCAGAAGCAGGGCAGGACAGGACTGCCGGAGCAGCGGGCAGAAGCAGGGCAGGACAGGACTGCCGGAGCAGCGGGCAGAAGCAGGGCAGGACAGGACTGCCGGAGCAGCGGGCAGAAGCAGGGCAGGACAGGACTGCCGGAGCAGTGGGCAGAAGCAGGGCAGGACAGGACTGCCGGAGCAGTGAGCAAGGAGTCAGAGCAGGCTAGAACCGCCGGAGCGGTAAGCAAAGGAGTCAGAGCAGACTAGAACCGCCGGAGCGGTGAGCAAAGGAGTCAGAGCAGGCTAGAACCGCCGGAGCGGTGAGCAAAGGAGTCAGAGCAGGCTAGAACCGCCGGAGCGGTGAGCAAAGGAGTCAGAGCAGGCTAGGCTGAGTAGGGGGGACAGGGCTCTGTTCACACGGAACAGACAGGAAGGGAAAGGCAGAGCCAGACACCCACAGGGTACTTGCAGTGAAGTAGCGAGTGGACCACAAACTCACAAACGGGAGTACAGAGACAACAAGCAGGAGTTAGGTACGAGTTCAGACTCTGCAGAAAAAGGAAGGGAACGGACATAGAGGCAAAACAGGTAAAGGATAGGAGAGAGTTCAGACTGGAACTGAGTGTACGGAGGAGACCGACACTGCAGCGGAATACAGGAGCGGGTCTGGGAATACGGCCCCCAGAGAGGCAGGACGAACAGGCAAGGAGCGTGTTCAGACAGGACAGACAAGATACAGGAGCGGGTCTAGGTAATCAGCCCCTAGAAGGCGAGAGGAACAGGCTAGGAGCGTGTTCAGACAGGTCAGACAAGATACAGGAACAGGTCTAGGTAATCGGCCCCTAGAAGGCAGGAGGAACAGGCTAGGAGCATGTTCAGACAGGCCTGGAAATACAGCCTCCAGGATAGGCAGACAAGAGAACACAGAACGGGACCTGGCACCTTCAGAGTGCACGCACACACTGAATGAAACACTATGCTCAGGCAGGGATAGATGGGAGCAGCTGAGCTATATACCAGGTGACAGACAGCAATAGGCTGAGGACGCACAAGAGGTGTGACCCACAGCAGGTACAAAAAGCAGGAAGTGATCGGGCGCCGCCCTTAAGCAGCAGAAACAGACACAAACAGACAGCATGGAGGGAAGCCAGAGAGACATTCTGGACAGGAGATCAAGTGCGCGCTCTTGCACAGTGGGAGATGGACCACTATGCAAGGACGCCGCCAGGTATGTTACAGTACCCCCCCCCTTACGCCCCCTCTTCTTCAGGCCTGCCAGAATCTTCCGCAGGGAATTCGAGGGCCAATTCTTCACTTCGAAGAGATCACTTCCCCTGTCCACCGGAAAAACTGGTCTCCTCTGGGTAGCTAGGATGCTACCTCCCATCCAGCCACCCTTAGCAACAGACGAAACGGGTGGAGTACCAGGAACAGCACACAAGGAAGTCTCTCTCCACATATTTTCAGGTGGCACCCCAGAGGGTACAGGAGACAACTGGAAGTCCTCCACTGGGTTGGAGGGGGACAGAGACTTGGGGGTAATCTCTGCTTCGAGGTACATCTTGTCAAGCTCACAGGAAGAAATAGACGGGTTATCAGGTACATAATGAGGAAAAGTCACTGTCTCTTTGTTTTCTGGTGGTACCCCGGAGGATTCAGGAAACAACTGGAGGTCCTCTGCCGGGTCAGAAGAGTGCAGAGGCTCAGAGAAAACATCTGCTTCAGAGTACACTAGGTCGGACTCACTGGACGAAGCAGGCGAGGTATCGGGTACCGAGTATAGGAAAGTCTCTGTCCATTCTCCACCAGGTGGCACCCCGAAGGGTTCTGGAGACAACTGGCGGTCCTCCGCCTGGTCAGAGGGGTGTAGAGACTCACGGGTAACCTCTGCTTCAGAGTACACTAGGTCGGACTCACTGGACGAAGCAAGCGAGGTATCAGATCCAGGATATAGGAAAGTCTCTGTCCATTTACCACCAGGTGGCACCCCGAAGGGTTCTGGAGACAACTGGAGGTCCTCCGCCTGGTCAGAGGAGTGTAGAGACTCGGGAGTAACCACTGCTTCAGAGTACACTAGGTTGGACTCACTGGACGAAGCGAGCGAGGTATCAGGTACAGAGTATAGGAGAGTCTCTGTCCTTTCGCTACCAGGTAGCACCCCGAAGGGTTCAGGAGACAACTGGAGGTCCTCCGCCTGGTCGGAGGGGTGTAGAGACTCGGGAGTAACCTCTGCTTCGGAGTACACTAGGTTGGACTCACTGGACGAAGCGAGCGAGGTATCAGGTACAGAGTATAGGAGAGTCTCTGTCCTTTCGCTACCAGGTAGCACCCCGAAGGGTTCAGGAGACAACTGGAGGTCCTCCGCCTGGTCGGAGGGGTGTAGAGACTCGGGGGTAACTACCACTTTGGGGTACCCATTGTCAGGCTCACAGGACGAAGCGGACAAAGTATCGAGTACCGGGTGTAGAGAATTCTCTCTCCATTTGTCATCGAGTGGTATCCCGGAGGATTCAGGAGGCAACAGGGGGTCCTCCGCCAGGTAGTAGAGGTGCACAGACTCTGAGGTAACCACAGCTTTGGAGCATCCTTGGACATGCACACCGGTTAAAGTGGGTGAAGCATCTGATGCCGGGTGCAGGAAGTTCTCCTGTGTGGAGTCTGGATGGGCAGAAGTCTCTTCGGGCAGGAGAACTGGTGCACTACCCACGCACATTACCCGTTGGGGCTTCTCCGGGATACAGGGAGATGAAGCTTCAGTAGGGACTTCAAGGTTGGGGTCAGGAGGTCTCAGGGAGGACAGACCCTGGCGTGACGGCTTGCCTCTACGTCTAGCACGTCTGGACTGCCTCTTGAGGTTGGGAGAAGTATTCCGGAAAGCGTAGTCACCCTGTGAGGATTCTGGGTGGGCAGTAGTCTCATTGGGCTGGAGGACTATTGCGCTACCCACACACATTACCCATTGGGGCTGCTCCGGGATATTGGGAAGTGAAGCTTCAGCAGGAGCCTCCGGGTTAGGATCATCGAAGACCATTAGAAAGGCCACCAGGAAGGCCATTAGGTCCAGGAGGATCGGATCCTGTGTTTCATATAGGGGGTTGATCCATTCCAAGGCATCACCCGCCAGGTAAGACATAATGAATGCCACCTTAACCCGACCGGTGGGAAAACATAGAGGGTAGAACTTGAAGTGTAGCATGCATTGCTCCACAAATGCACGACTTTGTCTAGGATCCCCATAATAACGTAGCGGATCCGCGGGAACGAGAGCAGATAGATCCATCTGGACGGGTGCGTAATTCGCCTGGAACTCAGCTAAAGGGAAAAAAAAAAATATTTATTTATTTATTTTAATGCATGTATTCGCTGGAAAACTTCTCAGAGAGCGAAGGCCGTGGGGCTCAACGGGAACCATGGCCTGAGCATGCTGTTATGCACACGCCCGGGCTGAGCGGCGTGTGCGTGTGATTGTAGTGATTCCACTGGACCATGAACCGGAGAGTGCCTGGAGGGGCGTGACTAAGTATCTGGCCGATCCGACCAAGATGGCACGACGGCATACGACGCCAGTGCACCAGGGAGAAACCGGGCAGAGGGACCAGGTGCTACTCCAGGTCAAACTCCGGACACGGGGGTTGACCCACACAGGGATTACTGGATCAGGCTGGTTAGGCTGGCGCACAGACAGGAGGGTATAGGCAGGCACGACTGGTATGCAGGCAGGCGGGTAAAGGCAAGCGCAGCTAGAGTGCAGACAGGGAGGCACTAGCAGGTAGGAACACAGGCGGGATAGGACCCAGTACACACTGGGACTCAGGAACAGGCAGGTTAGGCTGGCACAGACTGGTGGATATAAGCAAACACGGCAGGTATGCAGATGGGTGGATACAGGCGAGTATGCAGGCAGGGAGGTACTGGCCGAAAGGACGGGCTGGAGCACAGAAAGGTTAAGACCCAGTACAGACTGGGTCACAGAACCGCAGATGCGGTAGACAACCACAGCAGAGAGGGAACGCCCGAAGCGGTGGGCAAGAACAGAGCAGGACGGGGCTGCAGGAGCAGCGAGCACAAGCAGGGCAGGACAGGACTGCCGGAGCAGCGGGCAGAAGCAGGGCAGGACAGGACTGCCGGAGCAGCGGGCAGAAGCAGGGCAGGACAGGACTGCCGGAGCAGCGGGCAGAAGCAGGGCAGGACAGGACTGCCGGAGCAGCGGGCAGAAGCAGGGCAGGACAGGACTGCCGGAGCAGCGGGCAGAAGCAGGGCAGGACAGGACTGCCGGAGCAGCGGGCAGAAGCAGGGCAGGACAGGACTGCCGGAGCAGCGGGCAGAAGCAGGGCAGGACAGGACTGCCGGAGCAGCGGGCAGAAGCAGGGCAGGACAGGACTGCCGGAGCAGCGGGCAGAAGCAGGGCAGGACAGGACTGCCGGAGCAGCGGGCAGAAGCAGGGCAGGACAGGACTGCCGGAGCAGCGGGCAGAAGCAGGGCAGGACAGGACTGCCGGAGCAGTGGGCAGAAGCAGGGCAGGACAGGACTGCCGGAGCAGTGAGCAAGGAGTCAGAGCAGGCTAGAACCGCCGGAGCGGTAAGCAAAGGAGTCAGAGCAGACTAGAACCGCCGGAGCGGTGAGCAAAGGAGTCAGAGCAGGCTAGAACCGCCGGAGCGGTGAGCAAAGGAGTCAGAGCAGGCTAGAACCGCCGGAGCGGTGAGCAAAGGAGTCAGAGCAGGCTAGGCTGAGTAGGGGGGACAGGGCTCTGTTCACACGGAACAGACAGGAAGGGAAAGGCAGAGCCAGACACCCACAGGGTACTTGCAGTGAAGTAGCGAGTGGACCACAAACTCACAAACGGGAGTACAGAGACAACAAGCAGGAGTTAGGTACGAGTTCAGACTCTGCAGAAAAAGGAAGGGAACGGACATAGAGGCAAAACAGGTAAAGGATAGGAGAGAGTTCAGACTGGAACTGAGTGTACGGAGGAGACCGACACTGCAGCGGAATAGAGGAGCGGGTCTGGGAATACGGCCCCCAGAGAGGCAGGACGAACAGGCAAGGAGCGTGTTCAGACAGGACAGACAAGATACAGGAGCGGGTCTAGGTAATCAGCCCCTAGAAGGCGAGAGGAACAGGCTAGGAGCGTGTTCAGACAGGTCAGACAAGATACAGGAACAGGTCTAGGTAATCGGCCCCTAGAAAGCAGGAGGAACAGGCTAGGAGCATGTTCAGACAGGCCTGGAAATACAGCCTCCAGGATAGGCAGACAAGAGAACACAGAACGGGACCTGGCACCTTCAGAGTGCACGCACACACTGAATGAAACACTATGCTCAGGCAAGGATAGATGGGCGCAGCTGAGCTATATACCAGGTGACAGACAGCAATAGGCTGAGGACGCACAAGAGGTGTGACCCACAGCAGGTACAAAAAGCAGGAAGTGATCGGGCGCCGCCCTTAAGCAGCAGAAACAGACACAAACAGACAGCATGGAGGGAAGCCAGAGAGACATTCTGGACAGGAGATCAAGTGCGCGCTCTTGCACAGTGGGAGATGGACCACTATGCAAGGACGCCGCCAGGTATGTTACAAATAGTTCCGCCACTGGTTTGACCGCCCTGAGCCACGGAACCGGGTCGCCGCCACGAAGACTACAACCACCAGCATCCACCAAAAAGGGTCCGGCTCCGGGTGTCCCAAGGCCCAGGGGGTGCGTCAGAACATTTTCATCACCTTTCACAATCACCAATGGGACAAGGCAGTGATGTCCTCTGTCCCCTCTCTTATACATCCTAGTGACGGAGCACCTGCTCTCATCAATTCGCCATAACCCCAATATTAGGTGGATTGAGGTGGGAGGCACCGAGTACAAGTGCTCTCTATTTGCTGATGATGTCCTAGTATATATCACTCAATCACATATATCCATCCATGCTGTTATGGCTGAAATAGATCACTTTGTTACATGGTAAAATTTTAAAATCAATGCAGCGAAGTCTGAGGCCCTCGATGTCTCCCTCCCCAAATCCATATAGGATTCCATCCAGTCCAACTTTCCCTTTGCCTGGCCCTCACAGGGTATCAAATACTTAGGAATTCCTATTCATAGAGACCTCTCCCATCTATGTTATCTTAATTTTGGGCCCTTTATTGAACAACTCCATACAGACCACGGTTGGCAAGTTAGAACTGTAAGATTCACTACGTGAACCACTGGTGTTTTGTGGAAAAGCACATGTACACTGCGTTCCAAATTATTATGCAAAAAGTGTTTAGGAGTGATAAGGGAAGAATTTGTTTGTTTGTCAGTTAAACTCATTGATGGTGATGTGTGTCAGGGCTCTTTATATCACTGTAAGCAATTGCAGACACCTGTGCTAATTAGTTTGGCAGGTGTGTCCAATGAAAGGCAAGACTACTTAAGAAGGCTCTCTCACATTATTAAGCAGCCTACATTTTCTGCCAAAATGGGAAAGAAAAAGGATGTGTCGGCTGCTGAGAAGCAACAAATTGTGGAGTGTTTAGGTCAAGGTGACGCGCCCCCTGGGCCATATTCTTTAGGGGAATACCCGGAGCCGGATCAGATGGGGGTTGTAGTCTCCGAGTGGCTATGACCCGGTCCGTGCCCAGGGTGTCAAGCTCAGTGTGTGGCAGTCCTTACTGATGTTACTAAAGTTCTTTATGTCGACTACGCCACCCGTTGAATTGCGGTCACTTCGGCCGCCGCTGCAGCAGGGTCCGCTGAGGCTGATGGTGTTGGTGCAGCTTAGGTAGTATAACCCCCAACGGGAGGGGTATAGCCTCAGGGGGTCAGGTGCAGAGGATGGTGGTTGTGGAAGTGCAGGGAAGATGGTAATGAGAGTCAGAGTCGGGTTGTGCAGTTCAGGGTTCTTTACTTACTGCAGATGTTCCGGTCACTCCGGCCTTGAGTGACCACCCGAGCCGTGCTGCGTCCACCAGGTCCTGGACTCGGCCAACCCCCAAGTAGTTCTGGAGCGTGGTTCTGAGCTCCCGTTCTGTCCTGTCCTCGTCTCTGGCCTTCCCCACCAGGGATCCACCTATCTCCGGCTCCCTCGGGCCTCTTGTTGGCGAACCCTTGCCTCTGGGTTCCCTGACCCTATGCGTGGTCTGCCTTCTGGGTGGATATGGTGGGTGGCCGTGGCAGATGCTGCCCACGGCCTCCGGTCTCTGGCTGAGGTATGCTGTAGCCCCCACCAGTTTGGGATCCGGTACCCTGTTGCCAACTCTTCACCCTGTGATTATATTTGGGCTCTCAGAGTTCCTTCTTTCTCCCCCTCTGGGTCTTTCGTTCTCTCCTCTCTCACTCTGGGCCTGGGGCTGCTCTGCTCCTCTGCTTTCTTCCACTCCTCTGCAAAGGCTTACTAACTGTCTTCTCACAGACTGACCGACTCACTGACTGACTGACTGACCCTGATCTTAGATGGTGCCCACCTTAAATACTCCCTCTATGTGTGAGCTCAGGTGACCAGCACCCAATGAGCTCCTATCTTTACCCAGGCTGCTCCCCCTATCTGCCCCTACACTACTGGGATGCTCCACCCCCCTCCCACTCCAGCCAGGAACAGACACTGTCGTACCTGCACATTTCTAAGTGGGAGTACCGTTGGTCTGTTCCTCGGAAATGGGATGTGTGTAGTGCATGCAGCTAACTGAGCTCAGTTCCACACTCCATCCTTACCCGGGAGTGGAATACCACACCTCTGGGTTGAGGTGCAATACCCCTGTAGCAGCCGAATCCTCAGGGTGCTACATTCCCCCCTGGTAAATCACAGCACGTCCTCGGGCTGTAAGATATAAACAACATCCAAAACATACAATTTTTTTTTTTTTCATAAACATAAACATATAAAACATATAAAACATCATATATATCAGCATAAACTTTTCATATAAACTTTTCATAAAAACATTCTTGTCTTCTGGTACCTCCGGTCACGGTGCAACTTGTGACCGGGTAAAGTGCGACAGTCTCTCTTAAAGAAAAATCAGTTCTTCTATAAAACCAGTAGGGGGCGCTTTAGGAAGCGCAACTATATACAAGGGAATTATGGCCGCTCTCAGTCCTCGGCCAGGTATTAGGAAAGGGATGACCGCTCTCAGTCCTCGGTCAGTGGGGTTAAGGGACACACGGGTTAACAGTTCAGTTCTCTGGTCCCAACGGGGACTATATTAGCAGCAGTTCACTGTGCCCCGACGGGCAACTATATACAGCTTCTACTCTGCTGTACTCAACGACGACGTCCTCCTGCTCTTTCTTTGTGATTAACTTTAGCTTCAGACCCGTCCGGGTCCTCTTGCTCCTCCTCACACCGCAGCTCCTCCTCCGTCAGGCGATGCACATGGAGGGCGTAGGGTCCTTTGGCACACTTGTGCCAGGTGAAGGTGACCTCGTCCCCTATATAAAGGTCACGACCTCTGTGTCCCTCCGGTAGGTGGGACTCAACGTCTCTTCTTGTCACGAAGACGTCGCCTGGGGTGCGGTGATCTCGGATGAAGCCCCACCCGTGCTGCAGATTGAACTTTATCACAGTCCCGATGGTACGGGGACCATGCGCTGCACGGGGGTCTCTCCTGGTCCGGCTCTTCTGCTCCGCGCTCCTGACTTGGGCTTGCTGTTCCCGGACCCGCCTCTCTCTCCGCTCCCTTTCAAAGACCTCGAGCTGCTGGCGGCAGCACTCTGCACGCTCCACTGCGGCTGCCCGAGTCTCCTGAGTGAACCCCATGAGATCTTCTCCGGTGGGGTCCCACTCAAACTGTGCCTCCTCTAGCGGGGGCGAGGTCCTTTTTACGGGCTTCGGAGCCGGGATCAGGGGCTCACACATGGGCCTTGCCCTCTTTTGGAGCTCTTGTTCGTAGTACTCCCTGGGCCAGACAAAGGGCTGCCCGTCCGGCCATGTGTGTTGGGCGAACAGATCTTCTCCCAGATGCGGCACTCTTGGTTTTATGGGCGCGGTGGTGGTGGCGCCCGGGTTGCTCAGGCCTTGCGGCCAGGCCTGGGGCACCTGGAAAGTGAAGGGCACCGTAAGGACGGCGGCGCCCTGGGCTACTTGGCCCTGCGACCAGGCCGGTGGCTCCGCGGAGGTAGGGGGCGCTGTTGGTATTGCGGCGCCCGGGGGTACTAGGCCTTGCGACCAGGCCGATGGTACTTCCTGCTTGGTCACGCTCGGGGTCGAGGCGTGTGACGTCACAGGGGTCGCTGCTCCCGTTTGAGGCCTAGTCTGCGGCGGTGACGTTGCAGCGACGGGCACGGCAGGGGATACTTCGGGCTCTGCGACGGGGAGCTGGGGCAGGTACGCGGTTTCCCGGTTTGGGGTAGAGACGTCCCCTTTACCTGCCTCCTTTCGTTCGGCTCCCTTCTCGGCGCCGTCTCCGGCCTTCAGTCCTCCTGCGCCATCCTCAGAGGCGGTCTGTCTCCTCGTCTCGGGTGGCGTGCTCCGCTGACGAGTCTCGGTCTGCTGGGCCATCTCTCGGCTCCACTCCGCCAACGTCTCTCGTTGCACCCGGGCCAACCTCTGTGCGAGGCCCTCCAGCGCGGTCTGTGCACACTCCCGGTCTCGGGGGAGCTGTGTTAGGATCTCCAGCAGGCCTTCTGGAGTGGCGACCTGCAACAGGCTCCTGACCACTGGGTCGGTGCTGCCTGGAGTGGCGGCCCGCATCAGGCTCCTGACCACTGGGTCGGTGCTGCCTAGCTCTCCCTCCATCTCCGGGTAGGCTCTTTCTGGACTCTGCTCCAGGCTTCTTGTCTCCGGGTGCGCTCTCTTCAGACTGCTCCAGGCGACACCCATCTTTGCTCTCTTGTTCTCAGTCCTCCCACTTCGAGGGCGGTCCCGGGGCCACTTGGTGATTATCAGCTCCAGGGGCAGTTCTTTCACGCTGACAGACACCTCTAGCATCACAGTCTCTGTTGGTGGGGGCGGTTTCCACTTTTGGCGCCATTTTCGGTCCTGGCCCACGATGGGAGGCGGCCTCTTGCCATCCTCTGGTACGCCCATAATGGCGTCCGCTCTGACAAGGCGGGAAACCTTTGGAAATGGCGGGAATCGTCTCCCAGTGGCGGGAAACTCCATGGATGGCGGGAAAAAGCTGAAAATGGCGGACAACCGGCGGGAAACGACCTGTGATGGGGCCCGATGGCGGGGACCCTCCGGAACCGGCGGGAGACTTCTTTTTGAGGTAACGGTGAACTTTTCTTCAGGCACGCAGTACCCGGTTGTTGCGGGCACGTTATCCTGCCGACTACGCCAAAGTTGACGCGCCCCCTGGGCCATATTCTTTAGGGGAATACCCGGAGCCGGATCAGATGGGGGTTGTAGTCTCCGAGTGGCTATGACCCGGTCCGTGCCCAGGGTGTCAAGCTCAGTGTGTGGCAGTCCTTACTGATGTTACTAAAGTTCTTTATGTCGACTACGCCACCCGTTGAATTGCGGTCACTTCGGCCGCCGCTGCAGCAGGGTCCGCTGAGGCTGATGGTGTTGGTGCAGCTTAGGTAGTATAACCCCCAACGGGAGGGGTATAGCCTCAGGGGGTCAGGTGCAGAGGATGGTGGTTGTGGAAGTGCAGGGAAGATGGTAATGAGAGTCAGAGTCGGGTTGTGCAGTTCAGGGTTCTTTACTTACTGCAGATGTTCCGGTCACTCCGGCCTTGAGTGACCACCCGAGCCGTGCTGCGTCCACCAGGTCCTGGACTCGGCCAACCCCCAAGTAGTTCTGGAGCGTGGTTCTGAGCTCCCGTTCTGTCCTGTCCTCGTCTCTGGCCTTCCCCTCCAGGGATCCACCTATGTCCGGCTCCCTCGGGCCTCTTGTTGGCGAACCCTTGCCTCTGGGTTCCCTGACCCTATGCGTGGTCTGCCTTCTGGGTGGATATGGTGGGTGGCCGTGGCAGATGCTGCCCACGGCCTCCGGTCTCTGGCTGAGGTATGCTGTAGCCCCCACCAGTTTGGGATCCGGTACCCTGTTGCCAACTCTTCACCCTGTGATTATATTTGGGCTCTCAGAGTTCCTTCTTTCTCCCCCTCTGGGTCTTTCGTTCTCTCCTCTCTCACTCTGGGCCTGGGGCTGCTCTGCTCCTCTGCTTTCTTCCACTCCTCTGCAAAGGCTTACTAACTGTCTTCTCACAGACTGACCGACTCACTGACTGACTGACTGACCCTGATCTTAGATGGTGCCCACCTTAAATACTCCCTCTATGTGTGAGCTCAGGTGACCAGCACCCAATGAGCTCCTATCTTTACCCAGGCTGCTCCCCCTATCTGCCCCTACACTACTGGGATGCTCCACCCCCCTCCCACTCCAGCCAGGAACAGACACTGTCGTACCTGCACATTTCTAAGTGGGAGTACCGTTGGTCTGTTCCTCGGAAATGGGATGTGTGTAGTGCATGCAGCTAACTGAGCTCAGTTCCACACTCCATCCTTACCCGGGAGTGGAATACCACACCTCTGGGTTGAGGTGCAATACCCCTGTAGCAGCCGAATCCTCAGGGTGCTACAAAGGCATGACTACAATCAACATTGTGCGATGATCAGGATGAAGTGTCTTGGCAATCAAGAAGTATGTAGCTGATTCACAGTACACACGTGTGCGTGCTGATAAGGGCAAATTGAGGACTCTTTCCTACAGGCAATTACGTCAGGTTGAAAGAGCAGCGGCAAAAAAGCCTTGTCATAGCAGCAGACAAGTTTTTGAAGCTGCTTGTGCCTCCAACGTCCCCCGAACAACAAGATGCAGGGTCCTTCAGAGGTTTGCAGCTGTGCATGCGCCATCCTGTCGACCTCCTCTATCCACTTCACACAAGCAGAAACGGATCCAGTGGGCCAAACATTACATGAAGACTGATTTCAAAACTGTTTTGTTCACGGATGAGTGCCGTGCAGCGCTCGATGGTCCAGATGGATGGAGTGGAGGATGGCTGGTTGATGGACACCCCACGCAAACACGGCTACAGCGCCAACAAGGAGGAGGTGGAGTAATGTTTTGGGCTGGAATCATGGGGAGAGAGATTGTCGGCCCCTTTAGGATCCGTGAAGGCGCTAAAGATGAACTCCATATTGTATGTGGATTTTCTCAAACAGCACTTCCTGCCATGGTTCAAGAAGAAGAACCGTGTATTTCACAGCAAGATCATTTTTCTGCATGATAATGCACCATCTCATGCTGCACATAAAACATCTGCATCTCTGGCTGATATGGGCATAAAAGGGGACAAACTTATGGTGTGACCCCCATGCTCCCCTGACCTCTACCCCATTCAGAACCTTTGGAGCATCATTAAAAGGAGTGTCTATGATGGCGGGAGGCAGTTCACATCTAAGCAACAGCTCTGGGAGGGTATTCTGTCCTCATGCAAAACAATTGAAGCAGAAACCATCCAAAACCTGACAAATTCAATGGACGAGAGAGTTCAGAAGCTCCTTTCGAACAAGGGGTCCTATGTGAAAATGTAACATCACCTAGAATAAAGTTTTGAGTTGAAAACTGTTTGATTTCAGTTTCTAACAACCTGCTAATGCTTATAATTTCAAAAATGACCATTTTTTTGGTCTTTATTAAAATGAAAAGGTTGATCGAAAAGTTTGGGGGATCTAAGAGTGTGGCAACCCAGTAGTCATGATTACTTCGAATTCTGACAATATGAGGGTCATGCTGCAGGTAGTGCAGCAAGAAGGCACTTATGTGCCTTGCGCATCTCGGAGCCCCAAAATTATTTTCCGTGCTAGATGCAGCTAAAAATTATTTTTAATTTTAAATCTGGTGAAGCTTTAGTATAGATGGCCTAATAGGATCAGTGCTGCACACTGCTACAAAGCCCAAATTATTTTCCAGTCAAGATACAGATAAACATGATTAGTAATTTGAAAGCTTAAAACGGTTGGTAGGGTGATTTTAACCAATCATCAAGCTTTTACTCTCCCCAGGATGACACAGGGGTAGAAAAGTCGTTTCGGATCCATGATTTGTTCATCTTTATGAACGTGAGTCTGTCTACATTATCAGTGGAGAGCCGCGTGCGCTTATCTGTCAGCACACCACCAGCAGCGCTGAACACACGTTCAGACAGAACGCTGGCTGCGGGGCATGACAAGATCTCCAAGACGTAAGTGGCTAGCTCCGGCCATTTATCCAGATTGGAAGCCCAAAAAGAGCAAGGGTCCAGTGACACAGTCGTGGCTTCAATGTTTACTTGGAGATACTCCTGTACCATCGTCTCTAGGCGTTGACTATGTGTCAGACTTCTTGTCTCCTGTGGCCTTGCAAAGGATGGGCTAAAAAAGTGGTGAAATGATTCCGCAAAATTGATGTTACCAGCAGATACTGTGGTTCTGTTACGGTTTGAGTGCTGAACACTTGACGGTCCCACGGTTGGCAAGTTGGAACTGTGAGATTCACTACGTGCACCACTGGTATTTTGTGGAAAAGCACATGTAAGATTCTGCAACAGTCTCTGCTGATACTCCTGCATGCGTGCATCCCTTTCTATGGCAGGAATAATTTCTGCAAATTTACTTTTGTACCGGGGATCTAACAGTGTGGCAATCCAGTAGTCAGGATTATTTCTAATTCTCACAATTCGAGGGTCATGTTGCAGGTAGTGCAGCAAGAAGCCACTCATGTGTGTTGCGCATCCAGGAGCACCAAGTCCCTGTTGTGTTGGTGGCGAGGTAACAATCATGCTTCCTTCCTCTGTCCTCTCCCCCCAACCTCGCACAACAGAAATGTGATCAAGGTCTCCCTCATCTGATGAGTCTTCCATCAGTTCGTCCTCCACTTCTTCCTGGGCTCCTGCACCTTCCTCACTAGTTTGGCTGCTACCATGCGCCCTGGTAAAACCATCTCCCCCACCCTCACATGCCTGCCGCCTTGGTGCTGCCGACCGTCTGGACCTTGCAGATGTTAGCCCTTCCGCATACAACTCCTCCTCCTCTACTTCCTCCACCTCCTCTTGTGCCACCACCTGACTCCGAATTCTGTTTAACATGTGCTCCAGCATGTAAATCACCGGAATAGTCATGCTGATAATGGCATCGTCAGCACTAAACATCTTCGTCGCCATTTTAAAACTGTGCAGAAGGGTGCATAGGTCCCTGATCTGAGACCACTCCTCCAGCGTGATTTGCCCCACCTCTGAATCTCGTTGGCCCAGGCTATACGTCAGAACGTATTGCACCAGGGCTTGTCGGTGCTGCCACAGTCGCTGCAACATGTGCAGAGTTGAATTCCACCGGGTAGGCACATCGCATTTTAGCCGGTGAAGTGGCAGGCCCAACGACTTCTGTAGAGATGTAAGTCGCTGAGCTGCGGGATGCGAACGGCGGAAGTGAGCACACAGCGACCGTGCCCTCTGCAGAAGGCCATCTAGTCTGGGATAGTGGGCTAAAAATTGCTGGACAACCAGGTTCAACACGTGAGCCATACAAGGCACGTGTGTGACATTGCCCCGGCGAAGGGCCGCACCCAGGTTTGCAGCATTGTCGCACACGGCCTTCCCTGGTTTCAGGTCCAGTGGAGACAACCATTCATGAAATTGGTTCTCCAGAGCTGACCACAACTCCTCAGCTGTGTGACTCACATTTCCCAGACATTTCAATGTAAAAACCGCCTGATGACGTTGAGCCCTACTGCCAGCATAGTAAGGAGGTGTGCAGGATCCCTTCTGCGCAGTTAGAAAGCTTGTGGCATGACCAGACAGGCTTTGGGTGCAGGTGGAAGACCGAGAGGAGGTTGAGGAGGCAGAAGCAGTGGAGGAACTTTGACATAAAGAGGATTGACGCACAACTCGTGGGGACGGCAAGACTTGGACAGCAGCCCCTTGTCCTGCTGTCACCATAGTTACCCAGTGCCCAGTCAGCGACATGTAACGCCCCTGTCCATGCCTACTCGTCCAAGTGTCTGTGGTGAAATGCACCCTGTCACACACAGAGTTTCTCAAAGAAGCGGTGATGTTATGTGCGACATGCTGGTGGAGCGCAGGCACACCTTTCTTTGAGAAGTAGTGCCGACTGGGCATCTGGTACTGGGGCACTGCGACGGACATAAGGTCTCGAAAATCCTCTGTGTCCACCAGGCGGAAAGGCAGCATTTCTGTAGCCAAGAGCTTGCAGATGGTGAAATTCAACCTCTTAGCTTTCTCATGGCTAGGAGGAAATGGTCTTTTACTTGTCCACATCTGAGGGACTGAGGGCTGGCTATTGTGCTTAGACGGGGTTGATAAGGGTGTCCCCGGCAAACTGCCGGTCTGTGAGGAAGATGCAAGCGGACATGTTAGGTTGCCTTGATCCAAAGGTGGTGCTATCGATGTCGGACAGCGCTCAACACCAGCTGGTGTTACCACCTCCAAAGAAAATGATGACCTGCCAATCACGCTGGCTGTTGCGGGTAAAGAGGTGGCAGGTCTGCGCCCCAAAACAGGTGTGACTGCTGTCCCCCCAGTCACAGAGGATGAAGAGGCCGCGGATGCACAAGATATGGCAGACGGTGGTTGGCCCGGCCGGCTAGGCCGCATTGTAGCACACTGAGCTTCCCACTGCAACTTATGCTTCATGTCCATGTGCCGGTTCATGCATGAAGTACTCAAACTATGTATTTTTTGGCCTCTACTTAGCTTTTGCTGACAAATGTTACAGATAACACGAGTTGGGTCATCTTTATCGATCTGAAAAAATGCCCAGGCTATGCAAGGCTTAGCACCCATGCGACCTGAAGAGCCACCACGACTTGTGGTGAGAGGCAGAGTTGTGTTTGAGGATGCAGTTGTTGACGTGCTTCCAGTACTACGTCTCTGTCCAGGAAGGCGCAACCTGACCTCGTCGTCACTAGCATCTTCCTCCACCTCCTCTGCTGACCTCATCTCTTGGCTGACTGTGGGTTGACAGTAAGTGGGATCTCCGACCTCATCATCATCACCCTGTGCGTTATCACACCCGTCGTCCTCAGAGCCAACCTGTTCCTGCCCTGACAAAATTGTCTCCACCAACAGGAGTTACAGTTTGGGAATGAGGGTCTACATTATGGTCAGAACCTTCTGCGTCTGGTCCTGGATCCGACTCATAAAGATTCTGGGCATCAGTGCAGATCATTTCCTCGTCTGGATTCACAGAAGCGCTGGAGTCGACCTCTGATTCCCAGGCTATAGTATGAGTAAACAGCTCTGCAGACTCAACCATCTGTTCTACCTCATACTCAGACGGGCAGCTGGAGATTTGGGAGCTGTGAGGAAGCAAGTGCGATTTGGGTGA
This sequence comes from Phyllobates terribilis, assembly GCF_046119375.1. Taxonomy (NCBI): domain Eukaryota; kingdom Metazoa; phylum Chordata; class Amphibia; order Anura; family Dendrobatidae; genus Phyllobates; species Phyllobates terribilis. The sequence continues at coordinate 80,816,740 of NW_027362765.1, forward strand.
CACCTTTGAGGACTGGAGTATTTGTGATGTTGAAGTTGATGTGGAGGAGAGCCCACTTAAAGGAGCACTTGATATCCGTTGAAGCACCTGCTGTTTTTGTGCCTCATCTGGAATTTGTAGCGATTGGCGTGGCCGTAAGAAAGGGATCTTATCACATTGTCCGCTAAAAGAAGTAGACATTTTAGTTTGGCTGGAAGATGGTCTTTCTTCTGCAGATGTTACTGTTGCTTTAACACCTACCCCACGGACACAACCTTTTTTCCCCTTCCCAACACGCCTATTCCCCTTTCCACCAGCAGCAGGCCTTTTTCCACTCATTTTGGTGGTTAACTAATTCACAACTCTGGAGTTGTTTGCACAAAAAAACAATGGATGGTAACCGAGCAGAGCTGAGTGGCCAAACTGTGGTATTAGGCCAAAACTATTGGCTGGGTTAGATGCAGAAAAAAATTATTTTTAATTTGCAACCTGATGGAGGTCAGTATAGATGGATTAATAGAACAAGACCCACACACAGCTAGAAGCCCAATATTTTTTCAGAGGTAGATGCAGGAAAAAAATATATTCAGTTTGCAACCTGATGGAGGTCAGTATAGATGGACTAATACAACAAGTCCCACACACAGCTAGAAGCCCAAATATTTTTTCAGAGGTACTGTAGATGCAGATAAAAATTAGTTTTAATTTGCAACCTGATGGAGGTCAGTATAGATGGACTAATAGAGAAAGTCCGACACACTACTAGAAGGCCAAATATTTTTTCAGAGCTAGATGCAGAAAAAAATTATATTCAGTTTGCAACCTGATGGAGGTCAGTATAGATGGACTAATAGAGAAAGTCCGACACACTACTAGAAGGCCAAATATTTTTTCAGAGCTAGATGCAGAAAAAAATTATATTCATTTTGCAACCTGATGGAGGTCAGTATAGATGGATTAATAGAACAAGACCCACACACAGCTAGAAGCCCAATATTTTTTCAGAGGTAGATGCAGAAAAAAATATATTCAGTTTGCAACCTGATGGAGGTCAGTATAGATGGACTAATAGAACAAGTCCCACACACTGCTAGAAGCCCAAATATTTTTTCAGAGGTACTGTAGATGCAGATAAAAATTAGTTTTAATTTGCAACCTGATGGAGGTCAGTATAGATGGACTAATAGAATGATGCTATGCCCAAAAGATTTTACTTCACTAGGTGCAGTAAAAAAATTGGTATTCTATACACAGGTGGTATATCTTGCAACACAGATAGGCTACTCCACTGACTAACACACTCTGCAATAGGCCAAAAAGGATTAGCTTTGCTAGATTCAGCCAAATGCTGTGAAAAAAACTTGCACAGCACTGGCACAGACCTGCCTGGCAAAAACTGATAGGAACTCATGTAACCTAGTCCTGAAAAGGACTCCAATTACAATTAGTCTTTACTCCCACAATCTATCTATTTAAGAGCACAGACCTGCCTGATAAAAGTCGTAGGAAATGCTGTAACCTAGTCCTTAAAAGGACTGCAATCACAACTATTCCCTACTCCCAAGCTATCTGTAGATTTGTGCGAAAATTGGCTTGAAATTAACAAGGTATAGCGCACACAGCAACAGCGGTGCCGTCTAACACGCAGCTGCAGCAGTGAGAAAATGGTGGCGACGGGGAAAATGGCTTGGTCTTATAGGGCAAGGACATGTGACATACACTGCCAATGACACATGCCCTTGCTTGTGTGAAAAAAAGCACTTCGCTCCGTGTGTGCGCTGCTGATAGGCTGACAGATTGCACCTCCCCACTGCAAATGCGGGAAAGAGAAAAAAAAATGGAGATCTTCATTGTTCCTGCAGAGATCCATCCCCTGCCCCTCCCCTCGCCCCGCTGTACACTCAAACTGCGTATTAACATTAATTTTCATCATTACTGAGAAAAAATCCAGTTATGATTTTGGTGCACGAACAGTTATCGAACATAACCTCGAACAGCCGAATTTTTCTCAAATTGTTCGTGTTCGCCGAACGGCTCGAACACCGCCCAAAACAGCTCGAATTTGAGATTGGCGAACAGTTCGAGTAGAACAACGCTCATCTCTAATCACCAACCATTCCCATTTAATTTAGGTGTATCCATATAAATGGCCCACCCTGTACATAGAAGCAGTATTATAGTAAATATATTCTTGTACATAGGGGGCAGTATTATAGTAGTTATATTCTTCTACATAGGGGGCAGTATTATAGTAGTTATATTCTTGTACATAGGTGCAGTATTATAGTAGTTATATTTTTGTACATAGGTGGCAGGATTATAGTAGTTATATGCTTGTACATAAGGGCAGTATTATAGTAGTTATATTCTTGTATATAGGAGCAGTATTATAGTAGATATATAGTAGTTATATTCTTGTACATAGGGGGCAGTATTATAGCAGTTATATTCTTGTACATATGGGCAGTATTATAGTAGTTATATTCTTGCACATGGGCCAGTATTATAGTAGTTATATTCTTGTACATAGGTGCAGTATTATAGTAGTTATATTTTTGTACATAGGTGGCAGGATTATAGTAGTTATATGCTTGTACATAAGGGCAGTATTATATTAGTTATATTCTTGTATATAGGAGCAGTATTATAGTAGATATATAGCAGTTATATTCTTGTACATAGGGGGCAGTATTATAGCAGTTATATTCTTGTACATATGGGCAGTATTATAGTAGTTATATTCTTGCACATGGGCCAGTATTATAGTAGTTATATTCTTGTACATAGGGGTAGTATTATAGTAGCTATATTCTTGTACATAGGGGCTGTATTTTAGTAGTTATATTCTTGTACATAGGAGCAGCATTATAGTAGTTATATTCTTGTATACAGGAAGCAGTATTATAGTGGTTATATTCTTGTACATAGAAGCAGTATTATAGTGGTTATATTCTTGTACATAGAAGCAGTATTATAGTAGTTCTATTCTTGTACATAGGAGCAGTATTATAGTAGTTATATTCTTGTACATAGGAGCAGTATTATAGTAGTTATATTCTTGTACTTAGGAGTAGTATTATAGTAGTTATATTCTTGTACATAGAGGCAGTATTATAGTGGTTATATTCTTGTACATAGGGGCAGTATTATAATGGTTATATTCTTGTACATAGGAGCAGTATTATAGTAGTTATATTCTTGTACATAGGGGGCAGTATTATAGTAGTTATATTCCTGTACATAGGGGGCAGTATTATAGATATTAAACTCAGAGAGTTCCATACAACAGCAAGTAGCCTTAATAAATCAGCTGTATTACAGACTTAAAGTGGCATGTAAAAGTTTGGTCACCCCGGGTCAAAATTATTGTTATAGTGAACAGTTAAGCAAGTTGAAGATGAAATGATCTCTAAAAGGTCTAAAGTTAAAGATTACACATTTCCTTTGTATTTTAGACAAATATATATATATATGTATATAGTCATCTTTTACATTTTAAAAATTACAAAAAGGAAAATGGGCCAATGCAAAAGTTTTGGCACCCTGCATTGTCAATATCTAGTAGTGCCCCCTTTTGCAAGTATTACAACTTGTAAACGCTTTTTGTAGCCAGACAAGAGTCTTTCAATGCTTGTTTGAGGGATTTTCATCCATTCTTCCTTGGAAAATTCTTCCAGTTCTGTGAGATTCCTGGGTCGTCTTGCATGCACAGCTATTTTGAGGTCTAGCTACAGATTTTCAATGACATTCAGATCAGGGGACTGTGAGGGCCATTGTAAAACCTTCAGCTTGCACCTTTTGAGGTAGTTTATTGTGCAATGTTTAGGATCATTATCCATTTGTAGAAGCCATCCTCTTTTCAGCTTCAGCTTTTTTACAGATGGTGTTATGTTTGTGTCAAGAATTTGTTGAAATTTCATTGAATGCATTCTTCTCTCTACTTGTAAAATGTTGCCTGTGCCATTGGCTGCAACACAACCCCAAAGCATGATTGATCCACCCCCATGATTAATGGTTGGCAAGATGTTCTTTTCCTGAAATTCTGTTCCCTTTTTTCTCCACACATACCTTTGATCATTGTGGCCAAAGAGTTCTATTTTATCCTCATCAGGCCACAGGACTTGTTTCCAAAATGCATCATTCTCGTTTAGATGTTCTTTTGCATACTTCTGACTCTGAATTTTATGGTGAGGATGCAGGAGAGGTTTTCTTCTGAGAACTCTTCTATAAAGGCCATATTTGTACTGGTCTCTCTGAATAGTAGAACAATGTACCACAACTCCAGAGTTTTCTAAATCTTTCTGAAGGTCTTTTGCAGTCAAGCGGGGGTTCAGATTTGTCTCTCTAGCAATCCTATGAGCAGTTCTCATTGAAATTTTGTTTGGTCTTCCAGACCTTATCTTGACCTCCACTGTTCCTGTTAACTGACATTTCTTAATTACATTTTGAACTGAGGAGAAGTTGAAAACGCTTTGCTATCTTCTTATAGCCTTCTCCTGCTTTGTGGGCCTCCACCATTTTCATTTTCAGAGTGCTAGGCAGCTGCTTAGAAGAACCCATGGGTGCAGTTTTTTGGCACAAGGTTAAAGGAGGCTGGGTTTTTATAAAGCTGGGAAATCTGCATCACCTGGCCTTTCCTAACGATGATGGTGAACAAGTCATAACCCTAACAGGCTAATTAAGGTCTAAAACCTTGGTCAAAGTTATCTGAGCACACAAATCTCCAAGGGTGCCCAAACTTTTGCATCGGACCATTTTCCTTTTTGTAATTTATAAAATGAAAAAAAATAACATTATATACTGTATATTTTTTATTTTTGCCTAAAATACAAAGGAAATGTTATCTTTAACTTTAGCCCTTTTACAGATCATTTCATCTTCAACTTGCTTAACTGTTCACAATAACAATAATTTTGACCCGGGGTGACCAAACTTTTACATGGCACTGTATGTATTGTCCAAATTTCCATGGGTAAAGTACAAAGGTTATTATATTCCAATCATCAATGTCTTGTGTCATCAATTGAATTTCACTTTTGTTTTGTTTTTTTACTTTTCCACAATGCGCTCCACAACCGTTGTAAAATATTTACGAGGCTGGGTGCGTGACATCTGTTAGCTATTTTGCTGTCGATATCCTTTATTGGTTTTCTGTCACACTGCCAGGAGAGCTTGGCAGGATACGATACAATAAGCCTAGAGATGGTACAATATGCCCGGCCTGCTCACATTACTTAATCATGGTGATAGCCAGCACATTCTGAAAGCTAATCAGGGGCACGCTTCACGGGTACCTTGAAATATGAGCTTTCAATTACTTGAAATCCACTTGCACCAGGAATTGTGGAAAAATAGAGTCTTAGTGCGCCAATAAACTCTTGTACCCCATTTTTTGAGCAGCACTACCCAACAACGGATCAATGGAACTCAGTATGTGCCACCTTCCCTCTGGCATCACCTCCAAATTCTCATCTACTCCACATAGGACCTAGCTAAGCAGAACATGCTACCAGAAATTTTTATGGCATATTTTAGGCAAGCACTGCCAGAAGGTAATCCGTTTGATCTACGCCAACTGGTAATAGGGTTAAGCAAGCTTTAGGAGGCTATTTGTGCTCCATATGGGACATTAATGGAAAGAACCGCGCATGCACCATCACCTCTCTAGACAACGCTCAACGGGGCTTCTTATTCAAATAGGGTCCTGCATCTCTCATACATTTATGGCATATCCAGTGTTCCAGTTGGGACAGCGCCTTTAAGGTTCCCATACACATTAGATAAAAGTTGGTCATTATGTAAGGAGACCTTTGGACTCCCAAATCCTTTCACTCTCCAAGGAAATTACACCACCATAAAAGCTGAGCTGAGTTGTGGGGTGTTGAGAAGATAGCTGTCAGTAGACAGTTGGAGTATGTAAGTGTATAGGTATCTCATGTTGCATGTTTAAGTAGAGGGTGTTAGACGCTGACTTATAGGTTAATGTGAACAGGTGGTGAAAACAAGATAGTTTTCCTTCCTTCCTTCCTAATTTGTATTGGACTTTTCCTTTAAATGGGATGTCTCACGAACAAAATACATATTAAACAATAGATCCTGGAATAATAATAAGTTCGACAATTGAATGTGTTAAAAAAAAAAGTTCCTGTGCTGTGATAATCTTATAAATGTGACCTTGCTGTGTACTGTGTAATGGCTGTGTCCGACCATGCAGAATTGCTCCAGTTCATAGATGCCACATACTACAGCTCCTATAAAGGGGAGAAAGCACACAGCAGGAGCTTGCCGCTGCTGTTTTATGAGGTAACACATTTCCCTGCCGCCTGTTTTATCATAGGAGTGAGTGTTTCTGCTGCACCTCCAGCCCTATGAGCTCATCATAAATTAAGTCAGAAAAGTAGAAGCTCCAGAGGCCATTGAGCTTATATGTCACTGATAGAGATGAGCGACCCCTAGTGTCCGGTGCTGAAATCCGAACACAGACTTTTCCCGGAAGTCCATTTTAGTGTTTGGAGTTTGGATGGAGAGAGCTTTCCCTATCCATATTTGTTTGAAGGGCAATTGTCCTGCTCTTACCCCCATTTTGCTTCCTTTTTCACCCCCTAGCCCTTACTACGACCATTTTACAGCACCAAAGTTTGGGTCCCCATTGAGTTCTATGGGGGTTGAGTTTGGGTTCAAGCTCGGGTAGAGTTCTGGTACTCAAATCGAACTTTGGTGTTACGGGTCCGGATGGTGGAACCACTGTGCTGTGGTACAACTAGGGACCAGAGGGGTGTAACTAAGGACCTACCTGGACCAACCCTGGCTACACGGCAGCTTAGTCGACTCCGTGAGCCAAGGAGGGATCGGGAAGGTGGACCAGGTGCCACTCTGGGACCGACCTTGAGAGAGCAGGCGACTCCCACGGGATTGGCTGCCGAAGTGGACAGGCACGGCAGATGGTCTGCCACATGAGCACGGCTGGTAGGCAGGCAGGTAGTGCAGAGAGACAGACAGCCTCTGCTGGCAGGCTGACAGGCGGGCACGGCTGATAGACAGGCAGGCGGGCACGGCAGATAGACAGGCTGGCGGGCACGGCTGATAGACAGGCTGGCGGGCACGGCTGATAGACAGGCTGGCGGTCAAGCACTGGGACCTGAGGGCTGGAGAAGACGTTAACACACAAACGTCAACATTGCACAGGCACCTCCATCTTGGGGGAGGTGCCTGAAATAGCAGATGTCCTCCGGCCATTGGCCGAGGACATTTTAGGACGGCGCGTGCGGCCCCCTTTAAGAGGCAGGGAGCGTGCACCCTAAGCAGTGTGCCCGGGGATCTGCACGCGGTGCGCGCACCCTGGGCATGCGCAGCGTGGGAGCCAGGCAGAGGGGCAGTGGATGCCGGACCGGGGCCGCAGCAGTAAGGGGGTCGGCGTCTCTGCCGGGCAGGAGGCAAAGATGCCGACGCTACATTTGGACTGCAGTTCGGTTGAACCCGACGATCTCGAACATCCATGGGTCTGCTCACCCCTAGTCACTGACTTAATTTATGATGAGCTCAGAGTGGTGGAGATGTCGCAAAAACATTTATTCCTGTGATAAAACAGGCAGGGAAATGTATTACTTTAGAAAGTAGCAGCTGCAAGCCCCTGCTTTTTCGTCTGCATACTCACCATAAGTGATTTATTCTCACTCCCCTGGTCATGAGTTGTAATATGCGCTAGGCATGAACTGCAGCAGCTCTGCATGGTCAGACACGGCCATTACACAGTACATAACAGGGGCGCATTTATAAGAATATCTCAGCACAGGAAAAAAAATTTATAACACATCAAATTGTGGAACTTCATATTATTCCAAGATCTATTAATTAAAATATGCTTTGTTCGTAAGATAACCCCTTTAAGGGCTTGTGTGCGCCAGGAATCCACATGAAAAAGCACTAAAAAAAGGCAAAAAGAATATGACATGCTGTACATCTGTTCCTTCACTTCAAACTTCTGTTAACAACTATAGTTTTCCAAAGCCGAAAAACAGTTAAAAGAAGTGACCCGACCATTCTTGGGGCTTGGAAGCTGTTCTCTATCAATGCATTCAATACAAAATAAAAAACGCTGGCGACAAGGCTGCTGCAAAAGACGTCATAAAAACATACTTCAAAAAAGACGCTGTGTGCACATACCCTAAGAATGTTCTTCAGAATCCTCCATGGAACCACAGATTGCTCTTTTTAACCCTTTCATAACTGCCGTGAAAAAGATCAAGCCGCGAGATTACACAACATATTTACTAATGACAGTTATTGAACATCTGCCGAAAGGTCCAGACACAATGAGACAGTAATTTACTAACCTGTGGAGGGATGGTCTCCTGAGAACCATTGATGATCATTGACTGGGGCCACTCCACCCTGGATTTCTGTTTAAAGAGCAACCGTCACTAGGAATTAATAGATCCATACACAATATGGTAGAGAAATCATGTATCTGCTTGGTCCTGAGTCAATGCCATCTGGGGTTGGGCAGAGGACACACTATATTTAACTTTCACAAGAGTTTTCCTCCTACTCAAGGCAATAAATCTCCCAGTAGGTGTTTGGCCTCGTCTTGAAAGAGATGGGTTGGATAGACGTGTAGGTGGGAATCTAGACAGTGGTAACATGGAGGAATGTTTCAGGTGGCTGTGATGGGTACTGGAGACTGGCATCATTTTCTGTTGTGGGTACAAACCTTGGGAGTGAAAGCCAAGACCATATCCTTCTCCTGGTGTGTGGGCATGTGGTGGGAGGAGGAATTCCTGGTGAAACTCCGGAGTCAGCTCACTGTGGTTTAGATCCAACCACGAGCTCCGTATGGTCCAAACGTCTTATTATAATATAATATTATAGCATATAATATACAAGTAGCAATCATATTCCCACACAGGTGAAGCACGGCCGGGTGACCATCCCACCGTAGAGGATTGGAGAGGTCATACATGGGGATTTGGTGCATTCCTGTAGGAATCTGTGCATGATATTTCATTATTTTGGCAATCAGCTGGTCCAGTCCAGTCTAATCAGCTGGTATATCTGTGATACTATATATTGAGCTGTGTATCTAAGCCTTTCATGTGCGATAGGGTCTGCTGAACTGTGTATCTAAGCTTATCAACTATGTGACACTGTCTAAAATGACGTATCTAAGCTTATCTTGTGTGATACTAAATGCTGAGCTGTATATCTAATCCTCTCTCATGAGAGATACTATACACTGAGAAGTGTATCTAAAGTCCATCATGGTAGATATTGTTCACGTAGTTGCGTATTACTCTCTGCTGGGATGGTGTATCTACGCATACCATGTGTGATACCATTAGCTTCGCAAGTGTATCTAAGCCTATCATCTGATATAGTAGGCAATAGTTTTTGGCACTCCGAAGGAATGGTTAGGTGCTCGAGTAGGGTTCCAATCAGGGGTGTAACAATGGGCCCTGGTGCAAGATTTTGACCAGGCCCCCCCTCATCCTGGTATATATATATGTTCCTCTTTCTGGCCCCATCCTGATATATATTTGCCCTCCATCCTGGTATATCCTAGCACCATCCTGTTATCTACAGTGGGGGAAATAAGTATTGGATCCCTTGCTGTTTTTGTAAGTTTGACCACTGACAAAGACATGAACAGTCTATAATTTTAACGGTAGGTTAATTTTAACATTGAGAGATAGAATATCCAAAAAAAAAAAAACAAGAAAATCACATTGTATAAATTAGATACATTTTTTTTTATTTTGCAGTGAGACACTTAATACTTGGTGGCAAAACCCTTGTTGGTAAGCACAGCAGTCAGACGTTTTTTGTAGTTGATGATGAGGCTTGCGCACATGTCAGGAGGAATTTTGGTCCACTCCTCTTTGGAGATCATCTCTAAATCATTAAGACTTTGAGGCTGTCGCTTGGCAACTCGGAGCTTCAACTCCCTCCATAAGTTTTCTATGGGATTAAGGTCTGGAGACTGGCTAGGCCACTCCATGACCTTACTGTGCTTCTTTTTGATCCACTCCTTTGTTGCCTTGGCTGTATGTTTTGGGTCATTGTCTTGCTGGAAGACCCAGCCACGACCCATCTTCAGTGCTCTTACTGAGGGAAGGAGGTTGTTGGCCAAAATCTCGCGATACATGACCCCATCCATCTTCCCTTCAGTATGGTGAAGTCGTCATGTCCTCTTTGCAGAAAAGCACCCCCAAAGTATAATGTTTCCCCCACCATGCTTCACGGTTGGGACGATGTTCTTAGGGTTGTACTCATCCTTCTTCTTCCTCCAAACACGGTGAGTTGAGTTAATGCCAAAGAGCTCAATTTTTGTCTCATCTGACCACAGCACCTTCTCCCAATAACTCACAGAATCATCTAGGTGTTCATTGGCAAACTTCAGATGGGCCTGCACATGTGCCTCCTTGAGCAGGGGGACCTTGCGGACACTGCTGGATTTTAAACCTTTAAGGTGTAATGTGTTACCAATGCTTTACTTAGTGACTGTGGTCTCAGCTGCCTTGAGATCATTAATAAGTTCCCCCCGTGTAGTTTTAGGCTGATCTCTCACCTTCCTCATGATCAATGATACCCACAAGGTGAGATTTTGCATGGTGCCCCAGATCGATGTCGATTGACAGTCATTTTGCATTTCTTCCATTTTCTTACTATTGTACCACCAGTGGTCTCCTTCTCACCCAGCGTCTTACTTATGGTTTTGTAGCCCATTCCAGCTTTGTGCAGGTCTATGATCTTGTCCCTGACATCCTTAGAAAGCTCTTTGGTCTTGCCCATGTTGTAGAGGTTAGAGTCTGACTGATTAATTGAGTCTGTGAACAGGAGTCTTTTACACAGGTGACTATGTAAGACAGCTGTCTTTAATGCAGGTAACGAGTTGATTAGGAGCGTCTAACTGGTCTGTAGGAGCCAGAAATCATAATGGTTTGGAGGGGATCAAATACTTAGGCTAAGTGCCCACGTTGCGGAACTGAAGCATATTTTTTACGCTTCTCCCTGGCGGGAAAATCGCATGCGGATTTTACATGCGGTTTTCCCGCCAGGTAGAAGCGTTTGTGAGGCATCTTTGCAGCGTGTTTGCATGCATTTCCGCATGCGGGTTATCAAGCACTTCTCCAAGTGATTTTAGCATCACTTGGAAAAGTGCTTGACAACTTGTTCACACTATATAAATCCATGCAACCGGCCGTGACCAAGTAATAGTTAAAAAAAAGAATCAGAATGGTAAAAAATAAAAAAATAAATTTTATAATCACCTTCTGATGCATTCTCGGCCCCGTCCGGAGTCTTGAGCGGCTCACGCTGTTGTGTGCAGGACCTGCGGTGACGTCATTGAGTCATGTGATGGGTCACATGACTCAATGACATGGCAGGTCCTTCAGACAACAGCGCGACGGAGGGAAAACATCAGAAGATAAGTATAAACTTTATTTTATTCTTTTTTTTACAGGTTCTTTGGTACCCAGGTCTGGATGAGAGTCTCCTCTCCTCCAGACTTGGGTACCATCCGCATGCGGAAACGCAAAATTAACATGAACATGCTGCGGATTTTTGACCGCAGCATACACGCTGCGGAAAAATCCGCAGCATGGGCATTGACATTGCGGAATGCCATTGGGGACCATGGGGTGCGGATATACATGCGTTTTACAAACGCTTGTAATACGCAACGTGGGAACGCAGCCTTATTTCTCACTGCAAAATGCAAAAAAAATTATCTAATTTATACAATGCGATTTTCTTGATTTTTTTGGATATTCTCTCTCTCAATGTTAAAATTAACCTACCCTCAAAAAATTATAGCCTGTTCATGTCTTGGTCAGTGTGCAAACTTACAAAAACAGCAAGGGATCAAATACTTATTTCCCCCACTGTATATCCCCCATCCTGGTATATGTCCCTTATCCTGGGCTCCATCCTGGTATATCCCCCATCCTGGTATATATATCCCCCATTCTGGTATATGTCCCTTATCCTGGGCTCCATCCTGGTATATCCCCCATCCTGGTATATATATCCCCCATTCTGGTATATGTCCCTTATCCTGGGCTCCATCCTGGTATATCCCCCATCCTGGTATATATATCCCCCATTCTGGTATATGTCCCTTATCCTGGGCTCCATCCTGGTATATCCCCCATCCTGGTATATATAGCCTCCATCCTGGTATATGTCCCTTATCCTGGGCCCCATCCTGGTATATATATATCCGACATCCTGGTATATATGTCCCCGTTCTGTCGTTGTTCTTTAAGCATAGAAAAAAATATACCATTATACTCGCCTTCCCTGCGCTCCCTCATTGCGTGGCGTTCTCTTCTGAAGTCGGCAGCTGATTTAAGCGTGCAAGCAATGGGAGCGCATGACATCACTGCCATGCGCCCCCAGTCACGTGCACACTGACGTCAGCTACTGGCCTCTGATTGGCTGGCAGCATGTATTGCATTGCACGGACCAGATGGGTCTGTGCGCCACAGTACAATTCAGCTGAATTGTGATACAGTTTGTAAGACCAGAGTATCTAAGCCTATCTTGTGTAATACCGTGTGCGGATATATTCTAAGACTAACTGTAGTGATACTTAACTCAGAGTTTTGTATCTAAGCTTATCGTGTATGTTTCCCTCAATTTACCCGACCTAGTGTATCTAATCTTATCATGTCTACTGAGCTGGTGTATCTAAGCCTGATGTATGTGATGCCATCAGCTGAGCAAAGCCTATCACACCAACTAATGAGCAAGTATAATCCTGTCATGTGTGATACTGCCAGCTGAGTGGTGTATCTAAGCCTACCATGTGTGATGCCATATATTAAAGGGAATCTGTCACCAGGTTTTTGCCACTTGATCTGAGAGCTGCATGATGTAGAGACAGAGACGCTGATTCCGTCAATGTGTCACTTACTGGGCTAATTGCTGTAGTTTTGTTAAAATCACAGTTTTATCAGCAGGAAATTATCACTAGAGGACTAGTAACTATGCTGCCATGTAGTCCTCCATATTAATGAGCTCAGTTTAACCCCGCCTCCATCACTGATTGGCTGATTTCTGCCTATGAAAATTGCACACAGAAATCTGCCAATCAGAGGTGTGGGCGGGGTAATACACAGCTCAGCATTCAGAGAACTGGTAGATCTGCACCAGAGAAAACTGGGATTTTATCAAAACTACAGCAAGTAGCCCAATAAGTGACATATCGCTGGAATCGGGGTCTCTGCACCTACATTATGCTGCTTTCAGATTACATAGCAAAAACCTGCTGACAGATTCCCTTTTATGCCAATGTATCTAAGCCTACATATTTGTAATGAAATGCTACTAAATGACTGATGTACCTGAATCCCGTAAGCGACAGTAGACGACACCGGCATAAATAAGACACGTATCTAAGCTGACGGTTGCTTTGTGCCACCGTTTTATTTTCTTGTTATCCTAGTAAATAATACGTGATGGTTTCTGTGTTCTGTCCTAGAGATTCAGCCTCCGGACATGAAGAGAAAATCCATTTTCCTGCTGTCGCTCCTACAGTCTGTGATGTTCTGTAATTGAGCGAACAAGATACAGAGTGAAATATCTGTCACTTATCACAGACATTTTGTACCCGTTCATCTGACAACAAAGATATTTTGATGTATAAAACTTCTAAATGACTAATCCCGAGAAAGAACCATATACATCTCACATACTTGCTTTCATGCAGAGCAAAGTATTTAAGGCTTTGTTAATATCTGCATCCCATGTGCTGTGGATTCCATCACTTCTCATAGCAAAAGAGTGTTACACAAGATCTCTATGTGCTGACAAACACTGATAAGCATCAGGCTCTCTGCCCCTACATTTATGCTGCTCTCAGATTAAATAGAAAAAAACTGCTGACAGATTCCCTTTAATATTAAAGCAGAATTAAGTATCCTGACTCGCTGCTACTGCTGATACATGTAATGATAAGGCTTATTGTAACCTGTACTCCCATACTTTCCTCCCTGTCCACAGCCTTTATGACCTGCCATTCCTGCAGACTTGGATGTTTTCCTCCTGTATAAGAATAAAGCTACTAGAATACTGCTCATATGTCCAAGAATATAAGTATTATAATATTGCCCCCTATGTCCAAGAATATAACTATTATAATACTGCCCCTATGTACAAGAATATAACTACTATAATACTGCTCCTATGTACAAGAATATAACTAGTATAATACTACCCCTATGTGCAATACTATATCTTCTATAATACTGCCCCTATGTACAAGAATATATCTACTATAATACTGCTCCTATGTACAAGAATATAACTACTATATTACTGCCTCCTATGTACAAGAATATAACTAGTATAATACTGCTCCTATGTACAAGAATATAACTGCTATAATACTGCCCCCTATGTACAAGAATATAACTACTATAATACTGCACCCTATGTACAAGAATATAACTACTATAATGATGCTCCTATATACAAGAATATAACTACTATAATACTGCCTCCTATGTACAAGAATATATCTACTATAATACTGCCCCCTATGTACAAGAATATAACTGCTATAATACTGCCCCCTATGTACAAGAATATAACTACTATAATACTGCCCCCTATGTACAAGAATATAACTACTATAATACTGCTCCTATGTACAAGAATATAACTATTATAATACTGCCCCTATTTACAAGAATATATCTACTATAATACTGCCCCTATGTACAAGAATATATCTACTATAATACAGCCCCCTATGTACAAGAATATAACTACTATAATACTGCCCCCTATGTACAAGAATATAACTACTATAATACTGCTATGTCCAAGAATATAACTACTATAATACTGCCCTTATGTACAAGAATATATCTACTATAATACTTCCCCTATGTACAAGAATATATCTACTATAATACTGCCCCCTATGTACAAGAATATAACTATTATAATACTGCCCCCTATGTACAAGAATATAACTACTATAATACTGCTATGTACAAGAATATAACTACTATAATACTGCCCTTATATACAAGAATATAACTACTATAATACTGCCCACTATGTACAAGAATATAGCTACTATAATACTGATCATATATACTGGAATATAACTACTATAATACTGCCCCTATGTACAAGAATATAACTACTATAATACTGATCCTATGTACAAGAATATAACTACTATAATACTGCTCCTATGTACAAGAATATAACTATTATAATACTGCCCCTATATACAAGAATATAACAACTATAATACTGCTTCTATGTACAAGAATATAACTATTAAAATACTGTTCCTATGTACTAGAATATAACTACTATAATACTGCCCCCTATGTACAAGAATATATCTACTATAATACTGCCCCTATGTACAAGAATATATCTACTATAATACTGCCCCTATGTACAAGAATATATCTACTATAATACTGCCCCCTATGTACAAGAATATAACTACTATAATACTGCCCCCTATGTACAAGAATATACTATAATACTGCTATGTCGAAGAATATAACTACTATAATACTGCCCCTATGTACAAGAATATATCTACTATAATACTGCCCCTATGTACAAGAATATATCTATTATAATACTGCACCCTATGTACAAGAATATAACTACTATAATACTGCCCCCTATGTCCAAGAATATAACTACTATAATACTGCTATGTCCAAGAATATAACTACTATAATACTGCCCCTATGTACAAGAATATAACTACTATAATACTGATCCTATGTACAAGAATATAACTACTATAATACTGCTGCTATGTACTAGAATATAACTACTATAATACTGCCCCTATGTACAAGAATATAACTATTATAATACTGCCCCCTATGTACAGGAATATAACTACTATAGTACTGCCTCCTATGTACAAGAATATAACTACAATAATGCTGCCACCTAAGTACAAGAATATAACTACTATAATACTGCCCCTATGTACAAGAATATAATTACTATAAAACTGACATTAAGTACAAGAATATAATTACTATAATACTACTCCTATATACAAGAATATAACTACTATGATACTGCTCCTATGTACAAGAATATAACTACTATAATACTGCTCCTATGTACAAAAATATAACTACTATAATACTGCCCCTATGTACAAGAATATAACTACTATAATACTGCTGCTATGTACAAGAATATAACTACTATAATACTGCCCCTATGTACAAGAATATATCTACTATAATACTGCCCCCAATATACAAGAATATATCTACTATAATACTGCTCCTATGTACAAGAATATAACTACTATAATACTGCCTCCTATGTACAAGACTATAACTAGTATAATACTGTTCCTATGTACAAGAATATAACTGCTATAATACTGCCTCCTATGTACAAGAATATAACTACTATAATACTGCCCCTATGTACAAGAATATATCTACTATAATACTGCCCCCAATATACAAGAATATATCTACTATAATACTGCTCCTATGTACAAGAATATAACTACTATAATACTGCCTCCTATGTACAAGACTATAACTAGTATAATACTGTTCCTATGTACAAGAATATAACTGCTATAATACTGCCTCCTATGTACAAGAATATAACTACTATAATACTGCCCCCTATGTACAAGAATATAACTACTATAATGCTGCTCCTATGTACAAGAATATATCTACTATAATACTGCCCCCTATGTACAAGAATATAGCTGCTATAATACTGCCCCCTATGTACAAGAATATAACTACTATAATACTGCCCCCTATGTACAAGAATATAACTACTATAATACTGCCCCTATGTACAAGAATATATCTACTATAATACTGCTCCTATGTACAAGAATATAACTACTATAATACTGCCTCCTATGTACAAGACTATAACTAGTATAATACTGCTCCTATGTACAAGAATATAACTGCTATAATACTGCCTCCTATGTACAAGAATATAACTACTATAATACTGCCCCCTATGTACAAGAATATAACTACTATAATGCTGCTCCTATGTAAAAGAATATAACTACAATAATACTGCCTCCTATGTACAAGAATATATCTACTATAATACTGCCCCCTATGTACAAGACTATAACTGCTATAATACTGCCCCCTATGTACAAGAATATAACTACTATAATACTGCCCCCTATGTACAAGAATATAACTACTATAATACTGCCCCCTATGTACAAGAATATAACTACTATAATTCTGCTCCTATGTACAAGAATATAACTATTATAATACTGCCCCTATGTACAAGAATATAACAACTATAATACTGCTCCTATGTACAAGAATATAACAACTATAATACTGCTCCTATGTACAAGAATATAACTACTATAATGCTGCTCCTATGTACAAGAATATAACTATTATAATACTGCTCCTATGGACAAGAATAAATCTACTATAATACTGCCCCTATATACAAGAATATATCTACTATAATACTGCCCCCATGTACAAGAATATAACTACTATAATACTGCCCCCTATGTACAAGAATATAACTACTATAATACTGCTATGTCCAAGAATATAACTACTATAATACTGCCCCTATGTATAAGAATATATCTACTATAATACTTCCCCTATGTGCAAGAATATATCTACTATAATACTGCCCCCTATGTACAAGAAAATAACTATTATAATACTGCCCCCTATGAACAAGAATATAACTACTATAATACTGCTATGTACAAGAATATAACTACTATAATACTGCCCCTATATACAAGAATATAACTACTATAATACTGCCCCCTATGTACAAGAATATAACTACTATAATACTGCTCCTATATACTAGAATATAACTACTATAATACTGCCCCTATGTACAAGAATATAACTACTATAATACTGATCCTATGTACTAAAATATAACTACTATAATACTGCTCCTATGTACAAGAATATAACTATTATAATATTGCCCCTATATAGAAGAATATAACAACTATAATACTGCTCCTATGTACAAGAATATAACTACTGTAATACTGCCCCCTATGTACAAGAATATAACTACTTTAATACTGCTATGTCCAAGAATATAACTACTATAATACTGCCCCTATGTACAAGAATATATCTACTATAATACTGCCCCTATGTACAAGAATATATCTACTATAATACTGCCCCCTATGTACAAGAATATAACTACTATAATACTGCCCCCTATGTACAAGAATATAACTACTATAATACTGCTATGTCCAAGAATATAACTACTATAATACTGCCCCTATGTACAAGAATATATCTACTATAATACTTCCCCTATGTCCAAGACTATATCTGCTATAATACTGCCCCTATGGACAAGAATATAACTACTATAATACTGCCCCCTATGTACAAGAATATAACTACTATAATACTGCCCCCTATGTACAAGAATATAACTACTATAATACTGATCCTATGTACAAGAATATAACTACTATAATACTGCTCCTATGTACAAAAATATAACTACTATAATACTGCTGCTATGTACAAGAATATAACTACAATAATACTGCCCCTATGTACAAGAATATAACTACTATAATACTGCCCCCTATGTACAAGAATATAACTTCTATAATACTGCCTCCTATGTACAAGAATATAACTACAATAATGCGGCCACCTATGTACAAGAATATAACTACTATAATACTGCCCCTAAGTACAAGAATATAATTACTATAATACTGCTCCTATGTACAAGAATATAACTACTATGATATTGCTCCTATGTACAAGAATATAACTACTATAATACTGCCCCCTATGTACAAGAATATAACTACTATAATACTGCTATGTCCAAGAATATAACTACTATAATACTGCCCCTATATTCAAGAATATATCTTCTATAATACTGCTCCTATGTACAAGAATATAACTACTATAATACTGCTCCTATATATAAGAATATAACTACTATAATACTGCTCCTATGTACAAGAATATAACTACTATAATGCTGCTCCTATGTACAAGAATATAACTATTATAATACTGCCCCTATGTACAAGAATATATCTACTATAATGCTGCCCCTATGTACAAGAATATATCTACTATAATAGTGCCCCCATGTACAAGAATATAACTACTATAATACTGCCCCCTATGTACAATAATATAACTACTATAATACTGCTATGTCCAAGAATATAACTACTATAATACTGCCCCTATGTACAAGAATATATCTACTATAATACTTCCCCAATGTACAAGAATATAATTACTATAATACTGCCCCTATGTACAAGAATATAACTACTATAATACTGCTGCTATGTACAAGAATATAACTACTATAATACTGCCCCTATGTACAAGAATATATCTACTATAATACTGCCCCCAATATACAAGAATATATCTACTATAATACTACTCCTATGTACAAGAATATAACTACTATAATACTGCCTCCTATGTACAAGACTATAACTAGTATAATACTGCTCCTATGTACAAGAATATAACTGCTATAATACTGCCCCCTATGTACAAGAATATAACTACTATAATACTGCCCCCTATGTACAAGAATATAACTACTATAATGCTGCTCCTATGTACAAAAATATAACTACTATAATACTGCCTCCTATGTACAAGAATATATCTACTATAATACTGCCCCCTATGTACAAGAATATAACTGCTATAATACTGCCCCCTATGTACAAGAATATAACTACTATAATACTGCCCCCTATGTACAAGAATATAACTACTATAATACTGCCCCCTATGTACAAGAATATAACTACTATAATTCTGCTCCTATATACAAGAATATAACTATTATAATACTGCCCCTATGTACAAGAATATAACAACTATAATACTGCTCCTATGTACAAGAATATAACAACTATAATACTGCTCCTATGTACAAGAATATATCTACTATAATACTGCCCCTATGTACAAGAATATATGTACTATAATACTGCCCCTATGTACAAGAATATATCTACTATAATACTGCCCCCATGTACAAGAATATAACTACTATAATACTGCCCCCTATGTACAAGAATATAACTACTATAATACTGCTATGTCCAAGAATATAACTACTATAATACTGCCCCTATGTATAAGAATATATCTACTATAATACTTCCCCTATGTACAAGAATATATCAACTATAATACTGCCCCCTATGTACAAGAAAATAACTATTATAATACTGCCCCATATGTACAAGAATATAACTACTATAATACTGCTATGTACAAGAATATAACTACTATAATACTGCCCCTATATACAAGAATATAACTACTATAATACTGCCCCCTATGTACAAGAATATAACTACTATAATACTGCTCCTATATACTAGAATATAACTACTATAATACTGCCCCTATGTACAAGAATATAACTACTATAATACTGATCCTATGTACAAGAATATAACTACTGTAATACTGCTCCTATGTACAAGAATATAACTATTAAAATACTGCCCCTATATACAAGAATATAACAACTATAATACTGCTCCTATGTACAAGAATATAACTACTATAATACTGCCCCTATGTACAAGAATATAACTACTATAATACTGCCCCTATGTACAAGAATATAACTACTATAATACTGCTCCTATGTACAAGAATATAACTACTATAATACTGCCCCTATGTACAAGAATATAACTACTATAATACTGCCCCTATGTACAAGAATATAACTACTATAATACTGCTCCTATGTACAAGAATATAACTACTGTAATACTGCCCCCTATGTACAAGAATATAACTACTTTAATACTGCTATGTCCAAGAATATAACTACTATAATACTGCCCCTATGTACAAGAATATATCTACTATAATACTGCCCCTATGTACAAGAATATATCTACTATAATACTGCCCCTATGTACAAGAATATAACTACTATAATACTGCCCCCTATGTACAAGAATATAACTACTATAATACTGCTATGTCCAAGAATATAACTACTATAATACTGCCCCTATGTACAAGAATATATCTACTATAATACTTCCCCTATGTCCAAGACTATATCTGCTATAATACTGCCCCCTATGGACAAGAATATAACTACTATAATACTGCCCCCTATGTACAAGAATATAACTACTATAATACTGCCCCCTATGTACAAGAATATAACTACTATAATACTGCCCCTATGTACAAGAATATAACTACTATAATACTGCCCCTATGTACAAGAATATAACTATTATAATACTGTTCCTATGTACAAGAATATAACTACTGTAATACTGCCCCCTATGTACAAGAATATAACTACTATAATACTGCCCCTATGTACAAGAATATATCTACTATAATACTTCCCCTATGTCCAAGACTATATCTGCTATAATACTGCCCCCTATGGACAAGAATATAACTACTATAATACTGCCCCCTATGTACAAGAATATAACTACTATAATACTGCCCCTATGTACAAGAATATAACTACTATAATACTGCCCCTATGTACAAGAATATAACTATTATAATACTGTTCCTATGTACAAGAATATAACTACTGTAATACTGCCCCCTATGTACAAGAATATAACTACTTTAATACTGCTATGTCTAAGAATATAACTACTATAATACTGCCCCTATGTACAAGAATATATCTACTATAATACTGCCCCTATGTACAAGAATATATCTACTATAATACTGCCCCCTATGTACAAGAATATAACTACTATAATACTGCCCCCTATGTACAAGAATATAACTACTATAATACTGCCCCTATGTACAAGAATATATCTACTATAATACTTCCCCTATGTCCAAGACTATATCTGCTATAATACTGCCCCCTATGGACAAGAATATAACTACTATAATACTGCCCCCTACGTACAAGAATATAACTACTATAATACTGCCCCCTATGTACAAGAATATAACTACTATAATACTGCCTCCTAGCTGTGAGGACGTGTCTGAGTAGCTCTCCTGATGTCTGGAGCAAGCCCGGGGAGGGGCCACCCTGGGCGGGGAAGCTCCCCAAGCAAGGCCCAGGCTTCCCGGCCTACACTGGGAGACAACTCCCAGGCTTCTTCTAATGGGAATACAAATCCCAGAGTCATCGTTAAGCAATGCAAAGCAACAAGCCAAAGCTCCACTGTTTCCAAGAAGGAAGAAAGCCGAGTGAATGTGAGTAAAGTTATGGAAGGAACAGCAGCTCCAGTTACAGCAAAGAAACCTGAAGTGAAACTGTCAGTAAGTAAAGAAATGCAGCAAAGTCCAAAAACAAGTAATTCCCCAAAGGAATCTTCTGTCAGCAAACAGAGGCAGCCTGGTGCAGAGAAGGTGAGGCAGCTCCCATCACCGGCCTCAGGTGTGCAGCTCACTCCTCCACACAGGCAGAGACGGACATCTCTGGAGAGGCAGACATTGCAAGAAAACCTGCAGCAGCAAGACACGGTGACCGGCATGGCGCGCTCAGGACGCACAAGGGCACAGGCGAGTGGCAGCAGTAAGAGTGCTGTGGAGCCCGGAGCCAGCAGTGGTACCATAAAGTCATCTGTGGTAAAACCAAAGGAGACCTCTGTGTTCAAAAACCCAGAGCCATTGTCCAAGCCTCAGAAGGAGACGGCGCGTGCACCCAAGCTGCAGCTGGCAGAGGAGATACCTGGCCTGGTAAAGAAGATGGGTGAGTTACAGCAGCAAAGACAAATGCTGCAAATGGAGATTGATGTTATCTATAAACTGAAGGCTGCTAATCCTGACAGTAATGCTGTGTGTGACCAGAGACTTTACTCACTGGGTGTGGAGCTGGCGAATGTGGTCAGGGACATAGACTGTATCCTGGAGAGGATGGGGCCCCTGGCAGAGACCTACAGAAACCGGGAGCGGTTCACCTCTCACAAGCAGGACTTTGTTGTGGAGTCCAGGACCTCTGATGCTGGATTAGGGTCAGAGACTGTACAGGATGAACCCCTGAAGCAGCAGACACGACCTGTGTTACAAGCTGCACGTTTCTGTTTCCAGGAGGGACAAATACTGCAGCAGCAGCAGACTGTAGCTGAGCCTGAGCAGCAACATGTACCTCAGAATCCAGCAGAGGCACCACAAGTCCCAGAATGCTCAACACAAGAGCAGGACATTGCATGTATGACTGTGTGTATTGATGGTGCACAGCACAGCCCTAATGCTGATGCACAGGCTGGGGATGACCCCACTGTACCCAGGGGCTCTGAGGCTGGAGGGGGCTCGCAGTCTGTGGTGGATGTCACATTGCCTCATAAAGATATTGTGGTTGATAATAATGTGTGTGATTTTCCCCCTTTGATACCTAATGCACAAGAGGTGACAGGTCCCCCTGCAGCGGACCCTCCCCCTGTTAGTCAGCCCAGTGTGACCCCACAGGTTCCCTACAGTAATGCCTGGAGCCGTGGTGCTCCGTCCTTCACCTCTGGCACCAACTATACCGGCCAGGCCTTCAAGAGAAGGAACGTGGTGCGATTTAAGCATAGAGGTCTCAAGGAGGATCTGCCGGACAGGAGGTTTGTGGTCAGGGAGCTACTGTGTCGTCAGATGGGGTTTGCGCCATTAAATATCTTGGCAGTGATTAATCTTCCAGACAAACAGGGATATGATGTCAGTTTTAAAATCATGCCTGATCTGGACAGATTCTGGGCTAATTTCCCTAAGTTCAGGGACACGGATGGATGGAACAAATTTATCTTTGTTCCCATTTCCAGGCCAGATACAGTCACTGTAAATATCATCTTCTGGAATGAGGCTGTTCCCCCGCAGGACATTGTGGTGTGGCTCCGGAGGCATTGTGACCTCGTCTCTGACCTTACCAAGAATCGTGACGTTGATGGTATCTGGACGGGAGGGTGGAAGGTCCTGGTGAAGCTGCGCCAGTGTAACAATGTCACTGCCCACTTACCCAACTCCTTCTTCATTGGGCGGGAGAAAGGTGTTTGCTTCTATCCTGGGCAGCCTCGTAAGTGTTTTAAATGTGGCAAAGCGGGTCACCTGGCAAATTCCTGTACTGTGGTCAAGTGCAGTCTGTGCGGGGAAGTCGGCCATGTAGCTGCAGACTGCCAGAATATAAGGTGTAACCTGTGTGGGAAGATCGGCCACCCTCACAAGGACTGTCCCGATGCTTGGCATAACATCTGCAGGGACTTTCCTGATGAGGATTTGGTGGTAGGAGCAGAGGCCTTAATGTCAGGGGAGATACTCACTAGATCAGAGGTCCACCAAGGGTCAGACCATGTAACACCAGAGCAGCAGTGTGAAGAGGGTGCACAGGGGAGCATGGAGGTTGTCCTTCAAGGCCAGCCGCCCCAAGAGGCCTGCACATCTGTATCACCATCTCTACCTGATAATAGTAACAGCAAGCAGACCAAAAGGAGGAAAAAAGACACGTCCTCCCGTAAACTCGAGGAACAATATGATGCTGACCATAAAGCCAAGAAAAAAGTCAGCAGTGGTGTTGGTGTGATGGTCGTATCTAACAGATATGAAGTTCTATCTGAGTCAGATGGAGATTTTGATCAGGAATTGAAAAGAATAGAGGCCGAGTGTGAGAGGGAAACAGAGGACCCTCCGCCTACAAAGCGGAAACCCTTACCTATAGACTCTAATGTAGCGTCAGACATGGAGACCAGTAGTGGACAGAACACCTCTGAGTTATGATGACGGGTTCTACTTCTCTGCTCCTCTTATACTGTGTTCTTATGGCCGGATTTTCCCTAAAATTTACATCAAGTAATGTGAACAGCATTAAGGTGAGGAGGACGAGACATGCGGTGTATGACCATCTGAGATACCTTGATGCAGATGTCTTTTTCCTACAGGAAACAAGATTGACATCTCTGGGGCTTATGAGAGAGGCTGAGAGGGAATGGAGATCTGGTCCGTCATTCTGGTCACTGGCTGTGGAGCCTTATGCCGGGGTCGCTATCCTGTTTAACACCAATAATGTGACTTTACATAGAATGACGGAGGTGGTTATGGGAAGGTGTCTGGTCCTGGAAGCCACTGTTCAGGGTAGACGGCTCCGGCTTATTAACATCTATGGGCCTCAGACAGTGACTGACAGGATCCAGCTGTTCAATAATGTGAAGCCATATCTCTTCACCTCTCTCCCGGTGGTGATGGCGGGTGACTTTAATGCCATAATGACATCTGGTGACAGTATCTCAGGCAGGACAGTGACCAGGGATGGCAAAGTCTTAAAAAACATAATTTTGCAGACCGGACTGACTGACGCTTTTACGCAAAGAGGTCGGACGCCAAAATTTACTTACTCATTTTCCAACAGAAGTAGTAGGATAGATTTGGCTTTTGTGAGTCCTACTGAAGTTGTCAGTGCCATCAGTGAGAAAACCGTTCCTTTCTCTGATCACCTTGCCTTGTGTTTCTGCCTGGGGGCCACTAACCGTCCTGACATCGGTAGAGGGTTGTGGAAGCTAAACTCCAGCCTCCTGGATGACATGCATGTTCGGAGTTGTGTCCACTTCCTTTTTCAGGGTCATTTACAGAGGGTAGATTTCTATGACAACATGGCCGACTGGTGGGAGGACGTCAAGGATGATATCAGATCCCTCTTGAAGAGACTGTCAGTTAATAAAGGGAGGAACAAGTACAGCCAGTACCTAAGACTGCGTAAGGAATTGGAGTCACTCTATTCGGCGGGCGGGGATGACAAAGAGAGGATTGACCGGCTGAAATCTGAGATAAGGCAGTATCAGTACAGCAGGTATACCTCCCTGGTTCTTGAGCGGGATTATGGGACCTTGGGGGCACCTGATCCCTTTGAGAATTGCCGGGAGCGGGTGGCTAATAAATTGGTCACAGGTCTCACCAACTCCCAGGGTGTATTGCAGGAATCTCGGGAGGGTATCCTGGGGGTCGTGAGATCTTATTATACTGACTTGTTTCAGAGGAAAGTTTTGGATAAAGACAAGATGGCTCAATTCTTGGAGGCAACTCCAATGCCTGACACTAACGATCTGGACTTTTCTCCTTTGACAGCAGAATTAACGGTGCAGGAAGTTAAGGAGGCCATTAATAAGTTACATCTGAAGAAGGCACCAGGTCCAGATGGTTTAACAGCAGAATTCTATAAGAAATTCAGAGACCTCCTGGCTCCAATTCTTGTGAATGTTTACAAAAATTGTCTAGAAAATCACCTGATGCCTCCATCCATGAGAGTGTCTTCGTTAATTCTCCTGTCTAAAGGTAAAGAGCCAAGCGACATCAAGAACTGGAGGCTGATTGCCCTCTTGAATGTAGACAGGAAGATTCTGGCAAAGATCCTGTTTTCTAGGTTAGTCTGTTTGTCCCCGGCACTGTTGGCAGGCTCTCAGTTTGGCACAGTAAAAGGGCGGAATATCTCTGGAGCAGTCATCTCGATACGGGAGATGTTTGAGAGATGTAAAGTTCTGCGGTGTGGGAGATATGTTGTCAGTCTGGACCAGGCTAAAGCCTTTGACAGGGTTGATCACGATTATCTGTGGGCCACTTTGTCAAAGTACGGTGTTCCGGGACAATTCGTGGATTGGCTGAAGACTTTGTATAGAGAGGCGGTGAGCTTTCCTCTGATTAATGGTTGGCAGGGTGATACTTTTGGAGTTGAGGCAGGGGTGAGACAGGGCTGCCCGCTCAGTCCGCTCCTGTATGTTTTTGCCATAGACCCGTTTTTGAGGTCACTACAGGAGTGTGACTTTCAGGGAGTGCCGGTCCCCCACTGCTTGCCTCTGACTGTTGTCGCCTACGCGGATGATGTGACGTTGGTGATATCTGATCCTCATGAGGTGCGGATGCTATCGGCGGCAATCAGAAGCTACTCGGAGGCCTCTGGGTCTCTGGTCAATCTTGAAAAGAGTCAAGCTCTGTGGACATTGGATTCTGAACCAGGCTTTGATCTGCCACAGTTTGCCAAAGCCTCCACCCATATTAAGATCCTAGGGGCTAAATTTGGGAGGGATGATAATGGCAAGCTAAATTGGGAAGAGAAATTGGAAACCGGAAATGCAAAGGTTCAGCGATGGAAGAACTGGAGGCTGACCTACAGAGAAAGGGTCGCTATGTTGAAGACTTACTTGGTTCCCGTCTTCTTGTATGTCTCTGTTATTTTTCCTTTGCCAGAATCTTTCTCGGCGAGGCTCCTCAGCCTGTTCTTCCAACTCTTGTGGGGGAATAGGTTGAACCCAGTAAAAAGAGGGATTACTTACCTGCAGCGGAGAGAGGGTGGGCTGGATATGCTAAATCCGAGGGTCTTCTTTGACTCCATGTTTCTGAAAGTTAATTTTGGTAACCTGGATTCAAGTGCCCTGTGGGTAAATAGTATCAGGGATTGGATATTGCCTTTTGCAGAGTCTTGGGTGCGAGGCGGCAGTCTCAAGAGGAGGAGATGGACAGGTGACCACCTCCCCCAGTATCTGGAATATGGTCTCAGGTGTCTGAAGAAGTGGGGAGCAGAGAAGTATGAAATTGAGAATAAGACCAGGAAGGACCTGTATGTCAGGATATGCCGGACTTTCTTTTGTGTGCAGCCTGCACTGAGAGACTGCACAACTACCACCTTACTGGAAAGTCTGAGGTTTCTCAATGCAGCGAGACTCCCAGCTAAGTTTTTTGACATCGCCTGGCTGTCGCTACATGGAAGACTATATGTTCGGGGTAACCTTAAGTACCTTAGTGTGTCAGATCGAATGTGTCCCCTGGGCTGTCAGCAAGAAGAGACAATGACACATTTTATAACGGAGTGCTGGGGCGGGAGGAAAATATGGGAGGAAATATCTTGTAGGATAAAAGTCCCAAGATTGCTGACCCTAAAATACCCAGATATCATCTATGGTGTCCCATCTCCTGTAAGTAACATTGACCGGGGGACCATGTATCTGATAATAACAGTCATAAAATACTATCACTGGCATACGAGAACCCGCATCTCCATCAGCAGTGAACCCTTCCATCATACCGCAGCCGTGAGCCTGATCCTGTCTGAATTGAGGTGTATAAAATGTCTAGAGATCAGGAAAAATGGTAAAAACAAAACATTATGGAGGAATGTACATATGGATTAATATGGATATACAATAACAAATCAATTTTTTTGGGTTAATCGTTTCATTTTTTTTTTTTTTTTTCCTCTCGCCCTATTTCGAGAGCAATGGACTTGAGCTAATTCTACTGTAATATTTTTATGTTATTAGATTTCTATTGTTTTTGTTTCTGTTGAATGATTATGGTTTTGCTTTTGTTTTTTTGATCGGATTGTATTGTAATATGTACTGTTTGTTTTTTACTAATAAAAATTGCCCCCTATGTACAAGAATATAACTGCTATAATACTGATCCTATGTACAGGAATATAACTACTATAATACTGCTCCTATGTACAAAAATAGAACTACTATAATACTGCCCCTATGTACAAGAATATAACTACTATAATACTGCTGCTATGTACA
Organism: Phyllobates terribilis; assembly: GCF_046119375.1. Lineage (NCBI taxonomy): Eukaryota > Metazoa > Chordata > Amphibia > Anura > Dendrobatidae > Phyllobates > Phyllobates terribilis. The sequence continues at coordinate 80,845,256 of NW_027362765.1, forward strand.
AGAATATAACTACTATAATACTGCCCCTATGTACAAGAATATAACTACTATAATACTGCCCCCTATGTACAAGAATATAACTTCTATAATACTGCCTCCTATGTACAAGAATATAACTACAATAATGCTGCCACCTATGTACAAGAATATAACTACTATAATACTGCCCCTATGTACAAGAATATAACTACTATAATACTGACCGTATGTACAAGAATATAATTACTATAATACTGCCCCTATGTACAAGAATATATCTACTATAATACTTCCCCTATGTACAAGAATATATCTACTATAATACTGCCCCCTATGTACAAGAAAATAACTATTATAATACTGCCCCCTATGTACAAGAATATAACTACTATAATATAACTACTATAATACTGCCCCTATATACAAGAATATAACTACTGTAATACTGCCCCCTATGTACAAGAATATAACTACTTTAATACTGCTATGTCCAAGAATATAACTACTATAATACTGCCCCTATGTACAAGAATATATCTACTATAATACTGCCCCTATGTACAAGAATATATCTACTATAATACTGCCCCCTATGTACAAGAATATAACTACTATAATACTGCTATGTCCAAGAATATAACTACTATAATACTGCCCCTATGTACAAGAATATAACTACTATAATACTGATCCTATGTACAAGAATATAACTACTATAATACTGCTCCTATGTACAAAAATATAACTACTATAATACTCCCCCTATGTACAAGAATATAACTACTATAATACTGCCCCTATGTACAAGAATATAACTACTATAATACTGCTCCCTATGTACAGGAATATAACTACTATAATACTGTCCCCTATGTACAAGAATATAACTACTATAATACTGCCTCCTATGTACAAGAATATAACTACAATAATGCTGCCACCTATGTACAAGAATATAACTACTATAATACTGACCCTATGTACAAGAATATAATTACTATAATACTGCTCCTATGTACAAGAATATAACTACTATGATACTGCTCCTATGTACAAGAATATAACTACTATAATACTGCCCCCTATGTACAAGAATATAACTACTATAATACTGCTATGTCCAAGAATATAACTACTATAATACTGCCCCTATGTACAAGAATATAACTACTATAATACTGCTCCCTATGTACAGGAATATAACTACTATAATACTGTCCCCTATGTACAAGAATATAACTACTATAATACTGCTCCCTATGTACAAGAGTATAACTACTCTAATACTGCTCCCTATGTACAAGAGTATAACTACTATAATACTGCTATGTCCAAGAATATAACTACTATAATACTGCCCCCCTATGTACAAGAATATAACTACTATAATACTTCTATGTACAAGAATATAACTACTATAATACTGCCCCTATGTACAAGAATATAACTACTATAATACTGATCCTATGTACAAGAATATAACTACTATAATACTGCTCCCTATGTACAAGAATATAACTACTATAATACTGCTCCTATGTACAAGAATATAACTACTATAATACTGCCCCTATGTACAAGAATATAACTACTATAATACTGATCCTATGTACAAGAATATAACTACTATAATACTGCCCCTATGTACAAGAATATAACTACTATAATACTGCTCCCTATGTACAAGAATATAACTACTATAATACTGCTCCTATGTACAAGAATATAACTACTATAATACTGCCCCTATGTTCAAGAATATATCTACTATAATACTTCCCCTATGTCCAAGACTATATCTGCTATAATACTGCTCCTATTTACAAGAATATACCTACTATAATACTGCTCCTATGTACAAGAATATAACTACTATAATACTGCCCCTATGTTCAAGAATATATCTACTATAATACTTCCCCTATGTCCAAGACTATATCTGCTATAAGAAAAATGAAAAAAATCGCTGCACTGCTGTGTACAGGTGCACAAGTAGGGGCCGAACCCACTGATATATAGAAAAAGCCTTGGCACTCAAATATTCAAAGCAGTGAAATTTTTATTTGCAGTCCATAAGCATAAAAAACGTTTCTGTCATAGTGACCTTCATCAGTTAACTGCAAAATGTAGAACAATGTAAATACATTGGCATAACAGTGTTACAATTATACAATTGTCAATTTCAGTGTTAAATAAAATCCCTGAACCGGGATAAAAAAGTGGGGGGGGAAGACAAAACATGGATAAAACAAACGGAATAAATGAGTAGGGGAAGGGGAAGGGCCTAAGTGGAAGGGCGGATGGCTAACTATATGTAACTAGAAGTTAGGCATGGGGACCTACCGATTTCAGTATATTGTGGGGTTTGGATGGACTATTCCTTATGGGAAAAATGTTGAGCACCACCTGGGGATAAAAGAATAGTTGAAGCTTAGGTGAGCATATACTGTGGTACCTCGAGTGTGGAATAGTTCATCCAAACCCCACAATATACTGAAATCGGTAGGTCCCCATGCCTAACTTCTAGTTACATATAGTTAGCCATCCGCCCTTCCACTTAGGCCCTTCCCCTTCCCCTACTCATTTATTCCGTTTGTTTTATCCATGTTTTGTCTTCCCCCCCACTTTGTTATCCCGGTTCAGGGATTTTATTTAACACTGAAATTGACAATTGTATAATTGTAACACTGTTATGCCAATGTATTTACATTGTTCTACATTTTGCAGTTAACTGATGAAGGTCACTATGACCGAAACGTTTTTTATGCTTATGGACTGCAAATAAAAATTTCACCGCTTTGAATATTTGAGTGCCAAGGCTTTTTCTATATATCAGTGGGTTCGGCCCCTACTTGTGCACCTGTACACAGTAGTGCAGCGATTTTTTTCATATTGATTGATTTCCGGTCCGCTTGCACACTGTCGGGAGATGTCATCCTCCACTTTCTCTTATAATGCGGATGAAGCCACATCTATTTTGGCACAGAGCACCATACCAAGTGATTTACTAAGGGCACCTCCAGGGGAGACAAGGGGACGCGATTTGGAAAAAGAGCAGCGACACCTTATCAACCTTGAATTGCACTGCGCCACGTTAACTGAATATCTGAAGGTACAACGGATTCCAAGAGGCCTGAGAGTACCACTGAGACCCACCCTCTTCTCTGACGTACCAGAATACTGCAGTAAGTTCGAACAGATCCTCAATAAGTGTTCGTTTGATTTAATGATCCTGACTGTAGATTCCTTGCACAAAGCGATTACATCCACTAAGGACCAGATCAGGAATATAGAGACTCAGTTGAGTACCCTGGCCAGTCCTGAAGAGTGGTCTGCATTACAAGCAAAAATCAAGATTAATACCGACCAACATAGGCGAGATACCGAATTGAGGAAGAGGAACAAGTTTCAGAGAGACACCGAGGATTACGACCTTAATAGAGTCTATAGATGGCAAGGCAAGGGTGGCAACACCCACAAATTCACACGCTCCTCTACAGACTTTTCTTCATCGGGGTCAGAGGCAGAGAGGAGAGACCATTTCACAAACTCTTCTCATTTTTTAGGACTTCCACGGAGACAACAACGAAGAAGAAAACGAGGAGAGGCGGGCAGCACAAGAGGCAACACAGAATTCACCAGGGTGACCCGGTCCCAAACACAACCTCGCTGGTGGTAAATATTTCCTCTAAGACTCTAACCAACACCCAATTATCTGTGTTACAGAAAGGCCTGTCCTTTTGCCCAACAGGGAGGTATAACACCTTCCAACTAGACATGGAGCTGCAACGCTTCTACCGCTCCCTGAGACTTAAAACACATTTCTCAGGGACAGAATTCCCTCCTACACGAGACCTAACCATCCCGACGACTAACCCTGACGTACTGATCACATCTAAGAGCTTAGGTCTAGCCAACAAGAGTACTTACAGACCTCCTCATGGCTCTCATGCCCTAGAAACCTTCATTGGGTTTGTCGACACAGCATTTAGGGATCTACGCTCTAGGGTAGACAGAGGGAAACTCCACTACGAGCCCAACTTATCTGCACTAGATCAACAGGCGCTGAATAGCCTCAAAGATGACAAGGATTTAGTCATAAAACCGGCAGACAAAGGGGGCGCCATAGTGATTATGGATAAGGACCAATACATTCAAGAGGTAGATCGCCAGCTTAGCGATACTACCACCTATCTTCAACTCTCACAGGACCCCACCAGTCAGTTAAGTAATCTCATCAAGCCTATGGTCAGTCGACATATTGAAGCAGGAACTATTGACACCAAGACAGGGGAATTTCTCAATAAAGTACATACTATCATTCCGGTATTCTATGTATTACCGAAAATACATAAAAACTTGACAAATCCCCCTGGACGACCAATAGTGGCTTCAACCAACTCTATCTTTTCTCCACTATCTAGATTTCTTGAAAAAATAATTACACCATTGATACAGAGAAGCCCATCTGTTCTCTTAGACACAGGTGCATTCCTCAAGACACTGTCTGACTTGGGACAGGTCCCCACCACTTCTCTGTTAGTATCCTTTGATGTGAAGAGCCTGTACACTTCAATACCACATGACCAGGGCATCCACGCAGTGAAGGCCCTCTTAATTGAATCAGACATTGACCCTCGGGTCATTGAACTAACAATTGATCTACTTACCATAGTACTCACCAAAAACTACTTCTTATTCCAGGACAAATACTATCTGCAGGTCAAAGGCACCGCAATGGGCTCAAACGTAGCGCCTCCATATGCCAATTGCTTCATGGCAGCCTTTGAAAACCTTATAGTATACACCCACCCACTCTTCCAGAAGCACTCTTTGCTCTGGAAAAGATTTATGGATGATATCTTTTGCATCTGGAATGGTCCCCTGGAAACACTTGACACCTTTTACAATCACCTCAATTCAGCATGGCCAGACTTGGGTTTTACCATTACTCATGACCATCAGAGAGTGAGTTTTTTGAACACTGTGGTCATCAAAGACGGAAATGGCTTACTCACTACAGATCTGTATTCAAAACCCACTGATCGCAACGGACTATTACATTACTCTAGTAACCACCCAGTACACATCAAAAAATCCATTCCTCAATCACAGTTCAAGAGGGTGGAAAGGATAGTATCAGATCCTGACATTCGACAACGAAGGTTACAGGAGATGGGCTCCAAGTTCATAGCAAGGGGTTACCCTCCATCCACCTTACAGTCCCAGCAAGCGGGTCCTAATAGACCTCGCCCCGACAATTCTGAGCGGATTCCATTCATCCACACATATCACCCCTTCGCCTATACCCTTCATAAAATCATCCGCAAGCATTGGAACATCTTAGGCACTGCATATCCATCCATCACCAGTTTCCAGAAACCGTTTATGCCCTGCTTTAAGCGTGCCCATAATCTCAGAGACTCCCTAGTACGAGCAGACATTGGCAGCACTAAACTGGGACCTAACCAAAGATTCCTCCAGAATCCCAGAATGGGAACTTTCCCATGCCTTCAATGCAGACAATGCAGCAACGTCCTAAAAGGTAGTACAGTTTATCATCCTCATACGGGCAAGCAATACAGTATTAAGGGCTACTACACTTGTGAAAGCTCCTACGTGATATATTTAATCAAATGCCCGTGTGGCATGATATACGTAGGAGAAACCACACAGCCTATTAGGGATAGAATCTCAAAGCACAAGTCCACGATACGTTGTAAAAATCTACTATTACCCATTCCCTACCACTTTATAAACAACGGACATAACATTTCCCAACTGAGGTTTCAGGTTCTGGAACAAGTTCAACAGCCACGGCGTGGAGGTGATCGTATCCACCTCCTCAAACAGAGGGAGGCACATTGGATCCACAAACTGGAGTCACTTTCCCCCAAAGGGCTCAACAGGGAATATGACCTTCTCTCCTTTACCTAGCCAGTATTGTAGGATCAAGAGTGCAGGGGCTTCCTGTACCTCTCACAAAAGTCCCGAAACCATACATTGAGGGTCACAAGTGGGCATATAGAATGGTATATACACATACATTTATATATAGGTAAGCTTTGTATACTGTTGGTTGTGCCACTTTTAAGTGATAATGTGTGGAAGAGGTCTAATGCACTCTGCCCGTGTTTGTACTATACACATCGCGTATGCCATGTTGTTACCATAATCTGGAACCATACATAGGTCTCGGCTATTGCACTGCCATGTATGTAATTTAACAATGCTGATCTCTATTATTTTTATTTACAGATGTTCCTCTCCCTGGTCCTCTCCTCTGCCTCCTCCCCTCTCCGTTTCCAGACTACATCCTCATAGCGCAGATTACCCCTTTCTGTGCGCTGGAATGCAGACACTACAGCCTTGGAACGCAAGCGCTACTGATGAACGTCACTTCCGGTGACGTCATCCAATTTCCGGTTCCTCTCTTTCTGTCTCCGCGTATAGCGGTCACACAGGCGATAGTTGCCCCCTATTTAAAGGACCCCTCCTCACAGCAGGCCACAACAACAAGCGGTGGATACCGCGCTGTGGAGCCTGCCAAGTCACCTCACACTAAGGTAATTACCTATCATTTTTTCCACACTCGAGGTACCACAGTATATGCTCACCTAAGCTTCAACTATTCTTTTATCCCCAGGTGGTGCTCAACATTTTTCCATCCAAACCCCACAATATACTGAAATCAGTAGGTCCCCATGCCTAACTTCTAGTTACATATAGTTAGCCATCCGCCCTTCCACTTAGGCCCTTCCCCTTCCCCTACTCATTTATTCCGTTTGTTTTATCCTTGTTTTGTCTTCCCCCCCACTTTGTTATCCCAGTTCAGGGATTTTATTTAACACTGAAATTGACAATTGTATAATTGTAACACTGTTATGCCAATGTATTTACATTGTTCTACATTTTGCAGTTAACTGATGAAGGTCACTATGACCGAAACGTTTTTTATGCTTATGGACTGCAAATAAAAATTTCACTGCTTTGAATATTTGAGTGCCAAGGCTTTTTCTATATATCTGCTATAATACTGCTCCTATGTACAAAAATATAACTACTATAATACTGCCCCTATGTACAAGAATATAACTACTATAATACTGCCCCTATGTACAAGAATATAACTACTATAATACTACCCCCTATGTACAAGAATATAACTACTATAATACTGCTCCCTATGTACAAGAATATAACTACTATAATACTGCCCCCTATGTACAAGAATATAACTACTATAATACTGCTCCCTATGTACAAGAATATAACTACTATAATACTGCCCCCTATGTACAAGAATATAACTATTATAATACTGCCCCCTATGTACAAGAATATAACTACTATAATACTGCTCCTATGTACAAGAATATAACTACTATAATACTGCCCCTATGTACAAGAATATAACTACTATAATACTACCCCCTATGTACAAGAATATAACTACTATAATACTGTCCCCTATGTACAAGAATATAACTACTATAATACTGCCTCCTATGTACAAGAATATAACTACAATAATGCTGCCACCTATGTACAAGAATATAACTACTATAATACTGCCCCTATGTACAATAATATAACTACTATAATACTGACCCTATGTACAAGAATATAACTGCTATAATCTATATATCTGCTAGCTATATCTGCCCTGTACAACCTTCTCCACCTCCCTGCTTCTAAAACTAAATGATATTAATAAATATTTATTTAGGTTTAAAAATCTGTTAGTTTGGAAATGTTGAACTCATGACCACAAAAGTGTCACAGGCATTTTCATATAACCAGTCTTACTGAAACTTATTTAGTCTTTTGAGTAAAGCAGGGAGATTAGTCTAGACTCCAAGGGTTTGTTAATGTCTCAACATTAACCCCCTCAAAGGAGAAATGGACATTCCCAAGGTGTAAGCCAGGAATGGTAGTTGGAAAAGCATGGGTCAGGGCATATAGAGTTCCTTTGTTAAAGGAAGGGAAGTAGAGGTCAGGATCGGCAGCAAACAAAAAGATAAGGTCGAATAAATCAACTAGGACTAACAAACCTATTGTCCAGGAACTGAGTTATGGGGCAAGGTCCTGAGACTGAGAGACTGGACATTAACGATACTAGGAGCCATTGCATGCATGGCCTGGTGAACCGGTGGATTGTTAACCTGTGGATATATGGTAGGACGGACAGATGCCACATCCCAGCGAGAAACTCTCTGCTACCAATCATGGAGGTCATTTTTTCCTATTTTGGTATGTGTGTGTGCTTCAAGCGTTTACCCTTATGGCTCTCCTAATGAATCCATTTTGGTTGGAACTGAACCCTTTGAATTAATTTTTTGTTTAGCAAACTCAAAATTCCAGAAGATCGGTTTGTCACAGGGTTGAGTAACCGGCCAAGACAATGCCTTCTTCTTATCCTAGCATGACCCTTCCATGTTCTTCCTGGAGAGTTTGCAATATTTGTTTGATGGGAACGCACCTCTAACTCTCCGCTCTGTTAGTGATTATCCTCCACTTGGAACATCTGAGAGTGATTTCATGGTTAGAAAAGGCCCAAACAAAGAAAGTACCAATCTCGTAGAGTGCCGGAAAGTGGATGAGAGAGAGCCAGGCTGAGCTGAAACCTATAAGACTTCTGCAAATTTGTTTACAAACCCAAGGGACAAGTCCCAGAGTCAATCACTTCCAAGGTTTTCTCTAGAGAGGCAGAAAATCCCTGTCAGACTTTATGGTCGTTGCCTTCAACTGCCTTTGGATCTGTCACCGTGTATTAAAATGAACATGCTTCTTATAGAATAGGGCTGGAATACTCACTAAGAAATTTATGTAGAGTCTAGTGTACAAGGGAAAGAATGCCTAATTTTTGCATCACACCTCATGATGCAGAAAATGCACATAGAATTAAAATAAAATTCTAATCATATTAACATAAATGATACAGTAAACATTCCTCAAAAACTATACTTAAAATGATACACATAACATAATGCTGCCTTCTTCATATATTATTATGTCAATTACAAAACTGCCCCTATGTACAAGAACATAAATAGTTAATACTGCTCCTATGCACAAGAATATAACTACTATAATACTGCACCCTATGTACAAGAATATAACTACTATAATACTGCCCCTATGTACAAGAATATAACTACTATAATACTGCCCCTATATACAGGAATATAACTTCTATAATACTGCCCCCTATATACAGGAATATAACTTCTATAATACTGCCCCCTATATACAGGAATATAACTACTATAATACTGCCCCCTATATACAAGAATATAACTACTATAATACTGCTTCCTATATATAAGAATATAACTACTATAATACTACCCCCTATGTACAAGGATATAACTACTATAATACTGCCCCCTATGTACAAGAATATAACTACTATAATACTGCCCCGTATGTACAAGAATATAACTACTATAATACTGCACCCTATGTACAAGAATATAACTACTATAATACTGGCCCTATGTACAAGAATATAACTACTATAATACTGCCCCCTATATACAGGAATATAACTACTATAATACTGCCCCCTTTATACAGGAATATAACTACTATAATACTGCCCCCTATATACAAGAATATAACTACTATAATACTGCTCCCTATATATAAGAATATAACTACTATAATACTGCCCCTATATATAAGAATATAACTACTATAATACTGCCCCTTTGTACAAGAATATAACTACTATAATACTGCCCATATGTACAAGAATATAACTACTATAATACTGCCTCTATGTACAAGAATATAACTACTGTAAGAGGGCCGTCGGACATGTCCTTGAGGGGAGATATGTGTCGCTGAGGTTGGCAGATTCAGTGATGTGAAACCGGGAAAGCATGCTCCAGCACACATAGTGCAGAGAGGGTTAATAGGGCGTATAAGGGGCCGTTTTTTTCGAGCAGTCATAAGAGATGGGGGGAGGGATTGGCTGCTCACATATCCCCTTTGTCCTAAATGGTGTTGCTCAAGAGCCGGGGGCTGACACCCGATATTCGCACTTCGGCGTTAATTGGGAGTTGTTATATCGGGTCACCAAGCTCAGAGGGGAGGTAATGGAGCATTTACTGGTGCCAGGGCCGTACAGGCGCAGGGTGTTAGATATGGCCAATACATATGTGTTATGTGGTCATCTGGGGGTCGAGAAAACCCAGGAAAGGATCCTCCGGAGGTTCTATTGGCCCGATTGTCACCGAGAAGTTGTAAATTTTTGTAGGTCATGTCCCACCTGCCAGTTGACCTAGCCCACTTCCGTAGCCCCTTAGTGCCGTTGCCAATCATTGAGTTGCCAATTGATCGCATAGCCATGGATCTAGTGGGACCCCTGGTCAAGTCCGCCAGAGGACATCAGTATATCCTGGTGGTATTGGACTATGCTATGCGGCATCCGGAGGCCGTGCCACTACGTAATGCCTCTGCCAAATGTATAGCCCGGAAGTTGATCCACATCTTCTCTAGAACGGGGTTGCCCAAGGAGATCCTCACAGACCAAGGGACTCCATTTATGTCATGGGTGATGAGGGAGTTGTGCAAAACCCTGCAAATCACACAACTCAGGACTTCAGTCTACCATCCCCAGACAGATGGCTTAGTGGAGAGGTTCAATAAAACCCTGAAGGCTATGTTAAAGAAGGTAGTAGAGAAAGACGGCTGGGACTGGGACTGTCTACTACCGTACCTTCTGTTCTCTATTAGAGAAGTCCCGCAACCCTCTACTGGGTTCTCCCCATTTGAACTGTTGTATGGCCGACACCCCTGCGGACTTCTGGACATGGCAAAGGAGACCTGGGAGGCGGAGTCTACACCTTACAAGAGTGTAATCGAACATGTGGCCCAGATGCAAGAGAGGATTGCAGAGGTGATGCCTATTGTGAAAGAACACCTCCTCAAAGCACAAGAGGCACATTCGAGAGTGTACAATAGATCAGCGAGGGTGAGACATTTCAACCCTGGGGATCGGGTACTAGTGCTGGTACCTACGGTGGAGAGCAAGTTCCTGGCCTAGTGGCAGGGCCCCTATGGAGTGGTTGAAAAGGTTGGTGACGTCAACTATAGGGTCCACCAACCAGGGAGAAGGAAGCCCTACCATGTGTACCACGTCAACCTCATTAAGTCGTGGCGAGACAGGGAGCCTGTGGAAGCTCCGTGTTTGATAACAAAGACTGAAACCAATGTGGAGGAAGTCAAGGTGGCAGAGTCGCTGTCACGTGCCGAGAAGCAACAATGCCGGGATTTGCTACAGCGGAACAAGGACCTATTCTCGGATCTACCGGGCTGTACTCAGGTCATAGAGCATGAGGTACTTACGGAGCCGCATGTCCGAGTGAATATGAAGCCATATCGGATTCCTGAAGCCCGCCGAGAGGTGATCTCGAAGGAGGTGAAGCGCATGTTGAATCTGGGGGTCATTGAAGAGTCTAAGAGTGGCTGGTCCAGTCCCATAGTCTTAGTGCCGAAACCAGATGGAGAGTGGCTCTTCTGCAATGACTATAGGAAACTGAATGAGGTCTCTAAGTTTATTTTGTACCCAATGCCCAGGGTAGATAAACTAATTGAGAGGCTAGGGCCGGCCAGGTACATCACGGCCCTTCACCTCACAAAAGGGTATTGGCAGATCCCTATGTCTCAAGAGGCCAAAGAGAAGACCGCCTTTTCAACACCAGATGGGTGTTTCCAATACACCAGAATGCCGTTTGGGTTGCAAGGAGCACCAGCTACCTTCCAGAGAGCCATGGACCGGATCCTAGCTCCCCACAGGAAGTATGCAGCGGCCTACATGGATGATATTGTGATCTACAGCCAGGATTGGGGAAGCCATCTGAGTAAAGTCCAGGCTATATTCGATGCTCTTCGGAAGGCGGAGTTTTTCATCAACCCGAGGAAGTGTGCCAAGAGCTTGGAGGAAGCCAAGTAATTGGGCTATGTCGTAGGCAGAGGCGTGATCAAGCCCCAAATAAATAAAATTGACGTGATCCAGGGTTGGCCACAACCTCTCTCAAAAAAGCAGCAGGTAGCCGCCCCTTTGACAGACCTCGTAAAAGAGACAAAGTCAGTTATGGCTAAGTGGACTCCAGAAGCGGAGACGGCTTTCCAGGAACTAAAGCAGGCTCTGTGTAAACAGCCAGTGCTGGTGGCTCCGGATTTCTCAAAAGAGTTTGTGGTTCAGATGGACGCGTCAGATGTTGGACTGGGTGCTGTCCTATCACAAGAGGTGAACGGGGAGGAGCACCCGATAATGTATTTAAGCCGGAAGCTGACATCTTGTGAGAAAAATTACTCCATAGTGGAGAAGGAATGTTTGGCCATCAAGTGGGCCCTGGACACCCTAAGGTATTACGTCTCAGGCAGGAAGTTCAGACTGGTATCAGACCATGCCCCACTAAGACGGATGAGCGAGAAAAAGGGGAACAATACTCGAGTAACCAGATGGTTCCTAGCCCTTCAGGATTTTAGCTTCCGTGTAGAGCATAGGCCTGGGAAACTGCATGCAAATGCTGACGCATTGTCGAGGGTCCACTGTTTATTAGCGGAAGGTGCCAAGTCCCCCGGCTTTAAGCAGAGGGGGGGTATGTAAGAGGGCCGCCGGACATGTCCTTGAGGGGAGATATGTGTCGCTGAGGTTGGCAGCTTCAGTGATGTGAAATAGGGAAAGCATGCTCCAGCACACATAGTGCTGAGAGGGTTAATAGGGCATATCAGGGCCGGTTTCGAGCAGTCATGAGAGATGGAGGGGATTGGCTGCTCAAATATCCCCACCCCAGGGCGTGTGTATAAAATGGAGACCAAGTGTCTCATTCAGTGACCGTGGCTGAAGGTGTGGAGACCTCCAGAGTGTTTGTGCCCAAAAGTACACTGACCGTGAGCGGGCGAACCCGCCATATTGTATGGACTGTTTATTTTCTGTTTTTGTTACACTGTGCCGGACAAGGCTTTCTTTTGTTCTTCTGAAAGTGCGGTTAATGCAGCATAATAAACCTGCCTTGGACATTTTAAAGAGACAGTGTCCTGTGCCTACCTCAAAAGCGGTTGAGTGAGTACATAACCCCTACACTACTATAATACTGCTCCTATGTACAAGAATATGACTACTATAATACTGCTCCCATATATAAGAATATAACTACTATAATACTACCCCCTATCTACAACAATATAACTACTATAATACTTCCCCTATGTACAAGAATATAACTACTATAATACTGCCCCTATGTACAAGAATATAACTACTTTAATACTGCCCCTATGTACAAGAATATAACTACTATAATACTGCCCCTATGTACAAGAATATAACTACTATAATACTGCTCCTATGTACAAGAATATAACTACTATAATACTGCCCCTATGTACAAGAATATAACTACTATAATACTGCCCCTATCTACAAGAATATAACTACTATAATACTGCCCCCTATGTACAAGAATATAACTAGTATAATGCCTCTCCTATGTACAAGAATATAACTAAAAAAATACTGCCCCCTATGTACAAGAATATAACTAGTATAATACCTCTCCTATGTACAAGAATATAACTACTATAATACTGCCCCCTATATACAAGAATATAACTAGTATAATACCTCTCCTATGTACAAGAATATAACTACTATAATACTGCCCCCTATGTACAAGAATATGACTAGTATAATACCTCTCCTATGTACAAGAATATAACTACTATAATACTGCCCCTATGTACAAGAATATAACTTCTATAATACTGCCCTCTATGTACAAGAATATAACTACTATAATACTGCCCTCTATGTACAAGAATATAACTACTATAATACTGCCCTCTATGTACAAGAATATAACTACTATAATACTGCCCCTACATACAAGAATATAACTACTATGAGACTGCCCCTATATGCAAGAATATAACTACTATAATACTGCTCCTATATACTAGAATATAACTACTATAATATTGCCCCTATGTGCAAGTATATATCTCCTATAATACTGCCCCTATGTACAAGAATATAACTACTATAATACTGCTCCTATGTACAAGAATATAACTATTTTATTCCGCTCCTATGTACAAATATATACCTTCTGTATTAGCATATAACTAGCAGAATTTAGGACTATACACAGCTGAGGTCTATAGGCGATATATAGATCCAGTTGATGGTCCTAGTAATGCCCTCTATGTACGAGAATATAACTACTATAATACTGCCCTCTATGTACAAGAATATAACTACTATAATACTGCCCTCTATGTACAAGAATATAACTACTATAATACTGCCCCTACATACAAGAATATAACTACTATAATACTGCTCCTATATACAAGAATATAACTACTATAATACTGCCCCTATGTACAAGAATATAACTACTATAATACTGCCTCTATCTACAAGAATATAACTACTATAATACTGCCCCCTATGTACAAGAATATAACTAGTATAATACCTCTCCTATGTACAAGAATATAACTACTATAATACTGCCCCCTATGTACAAGAATATAACTAGTATAATACCTCTCCTATGTACAAGAATATAACTACTATAATACTGCCCCCTATGTACAAGAATATAACTAGTATAATACCTCTCCTATGTACAAGAATATAGCTACTATAATACTGCCCCCTATGTACAAGAATATAACTAGTATAATACCTCTCCTATGTACAAGAATATAACTACTATAATACTGCTCCTATATACAAGAATATAACTACTATAATACTGCTCCTATGCACAAGAATATAACTACTATAATACTGCCCCCTATGTACAAGAATATAACTAGTATAATACCTCTCCTATGTACAAGAATATAACTACTATAATACTGCAGCTATGTACAAGAATATAACTACTATAATACTGCTCCTATGTACAAGAATATAACTACTATAATACTGCTCCTATGTACAAGAATATAACTACTATAATACTGCCCCCTATGTACAAGAATATAACTAGTATAATGCCTCTCCTATGTACAAGATTATAATTACTATAATACTGCCCCTATGTACAAGATTATAATTACTATAATACTGCCCCTATGTACAAGAATATAACTACTATAATACTGCCCTCTATGTACAAGAATATAACTACTATAATACTGCCCTCTATGTACAAGAATATAACTACTATAATACTGCCCCTACATACAAGAATATAACTACTATGATACTGCCCCTATATACAAGAATATAACTACTATAATACTGCCCACTATGTACAAGAATATAACTACTATAATACTACTCCTATGTACAAGAATATAACTACTATGATACTGCCCCTATATACAAGAATATAACTACTATAATACTGCCCACTATGTACAAGAATATAACTACTATAATACTGCACCTATGTACAAGAATATAACTACTATAATACTGCTCCTATGTACAAGAATATAACTACTATAATACTGCTCCTATGTACAAGAATATAACTACTATAATACTGCCCCCTATGTACAAGAATATAACTAGTATAATGCCTCTCCTATGTACAAGATTATAATTACTATAATACTGCCCCTATGTACAAGAATATAACTACTATAATACTGCCCTCTATGTACAAGAATATAACTACTATAATACTGCCCTCTATGTACAAGAATATAACTACTATAATACTGCCCCCTATGTACAAGAATATAACTACAATAATACTGCTCCTATGTACAAGAATATAACTACTATAATACTGTTCCCTATGTACAAGAATATCACTACTATAATACTGCCCCTACATACAAGAATATAACTACTATGATACTGCCCCTATATACAAGAATATAACTACTATAATACTGCCCACTATGTACAAGAATATAACTATAATACTGCTCCTATATACTAGAATATAACTACTATAATATTGCCCCTATGTGCAAGTATATATCTCCTATAATACTGCCCCTATGTACAAGAGTATAGCTACTATAATACTGCCCCTATGTACAAGAATATAACTATTTTATTCCGCTCCTATGTACAAATATTTACCTTCTGTATTAGCATATAACTAGCAGAATTTAGGACTATACACAGCTGAGGTCTATAAGCGATATATAGATCCAGTGGATGGTCCTAGTAATGATTGACAGCTATCTCTCCTGCACAGTCATATGGGGAGCACTGCCATTCACTGGTAGGACCGCCCACTGGACTCCTGTACATACAAACACCAGAGAATTCAATGAAGAGTTTGAATATTAGGCCACGGCCCCACTATCAGTATTTGATCAGTGTTCGGTCAGTATTTTTTCTCAGGAGTGGGAGCCAAAACCAGGAGTGGGTGATAAATGCAGAATTGGTGACTTGTTTCTATTATACTTATTCTGTGATTTTTCTTCACCTGGTTTTGTCTCCCACTTCTGAGAAAAAATACTGACCGAATACTGATAGTGGGACCGTGGCCTTACACCAGAAATCAAAATCTTTAATGTTTGTGCAACAATTGGTGTCATCGGTAATAATGTGTGATGGTGATGGAGGCCATGCCCTCTCCCACCTCACGCCACCTTCTATTCTCAGTGGCCACATGAGTAGAAAGTCTCAAGCTTTAGTGTAAATAGGAGGAGCATTCATATTTCCTTATATCCATACAGTAGGTTGGTTTCTTTGGCCACAGGTTTTCTTTGTTTCCGCCACAATGTATAACATGTTAAATATTTAAATTAATTTCAAGAAGGGGACATTTTATGCAAACCTCATCTTCTCTCCTCTTGGCTGACTCCCATCTTTCACTGGGCAAAAAAAAACCAAAATGATTAAATCAGAATTACCGGAAATTCCCTTCATGGACGCCGCCGAGCGGCGGACCTGGTCACTCGGAAAATGACTAATGAACGTCGTTTGTTGTGTCAGTGGCAAGTAATGCATTTCTCGACTCTTCACGGTTGGCACTCTTGGAATATTGGCCTTTTATTTCTTTTCTCTCCCTCTGTCATTGTTTCTGTGTTGTACTCAGATCTGTTAATTTAATTAAATCTTCACTATCGAAAGGTCCATTAAAGCCGGTCATGTGTGAAGATGTCTTGGTTCTCGAATGCATAAATGGCATACACAAGTCTCGCAGTGTCTACATCTCTGTTAAAAAAAAGAAGTCCTTAACAGAGTTTCCCGCTCCTGTTTGTCCTTTAAGGAAATGCTTCTTGTCAATTGGGGTCTTGTGTGTCAGTGTGACTTGTGTCTGTGTGA
Organism: Phyllobates terribilis; assembly: GCF_046119375.1. Lineage (NCBI taxonomy): Eukaryota > Metazoa > Chordata > Amphibia > Anura > Dendrobatidae > Phyllobates > Phyllobates terribilis. The sequence goes on from NW_027362765.1 coordinate 80,862,501, forward strand.
CCATAACTGGCAAACTTAGGCACCGACATTAGGCACATTTACCATGAACAGAGAGGCGGCCATATGAGGGACACAGGGTGGTAGTAGTGGCGAGGGGCTGTAGTTCTCCCACACCCTGGCCTTCCACAAAAAATAAGTAATGTCCTGTCTGCCTTGTAGTTTGTGTGTACTGTACAACACTCACGTTTGAGCTTGGGGGTCCCTCTAGTCCTGCGATCCCAAATCCAGCAGCTACCACACATGTAATCACAGACTCTGTTTTCTTTTGTAACAGTCCAACTTTAGTCAACAACTTCACAGTTTCCATAGCAGATTCACTACCGCACAAATTCAATTGCTCATCCTGAGCTCGCTCTTCGTCTTCTGGTGCCCTAGGCCCCTGAATTACTCTTCCTATCTTCACAGCTCTTATGCTTCCTGACCTCACTCTTCTGCTGCTTCAGCATCTTATCCGGCTCCCTTAGGAAGGAGAAAAAGGCATCTATTCCATGCCTGATTCGGGCTCTAGGCCCCGGATCTCCTGTGAGTTACCATTGAACAAATTTGTGGCTGTCTGCATGCTGTCTCTCCTTTCCGTAAATGTGCTTCACGTATTTCTCCAGGCCCTCTGGCCTAATCTGCTTCTCCTCAGATCTTTCCTCTCCACCACTCCCTTAAATGTTGCGACAATCACTGCTTAACACTATCTGAACTACACCAGGAAGTACTCCTTCTATTTTTCACTTCACTCGCCCTCCCATCTGGGAAATTGTACCTAATAACTATAACTTTACCTATTACTTACACTACAGTGCCCCCTACTGAACTCCCTGTTCCTAACTAACCTTATCATCTCAGTCCTAATTTCCTATTCTTTCACTATGTTTTTACATTATAAAACATATTTTTATTATTCAACATTACTGTACATAATACCATTATTAAAGTCCGGTCAATACCCACATAACACACAATAATGTTTTATCAGGAAGGGATGAAGAGCTTGCACAGGCACCAACACACTCTTACAGCTTCACATTGACTTCCTCTCCATTCACTTTCGAAAATAGGGGCACATGTTTGTTTGTCCTTTTTTCACAAACTTCTATAAAATTGAATAGTGAGAGTTGCGCATGCGCAACCACTTCTCCATTCACATCAGTGCAAGACAGGGCATATCCTCGAATAAGTTGCACGTCTCAAAAGTGGACCCGCATATATCAGGTGTGGATATCTGAGATGAGAATATCTCTTCAGTTAACCAGTTGACATTTTTTTTCTCAAAAGTGTTAGTGACCAGTTTTTTGGTATGGGTTTAGTTTTTGAAGCCCCGACCAATCAGTATTCATTGGCTAGAAGGTGTGGGAAAAAGTAATACGTAGTGCTAATGTGTAGATTACCTCTCTCCAGAACGGAATGAAAATTATCTCTCTAGTGCCACCTTTTGGAGGTAGCATTTCTGTAAATCAGTGTTCCATCCTGTGACGAGCCACATTCCGACTAGACATGTCCAGCCTCACCCAATTCACTTGTATTCCACGTCTAGTTGGCACGTGACTGCATGTATGCAAATCTAAATACTTATAGTCATGCGACTGCCGGTATCGGAGAATCCTCACAGCGCAAAGTGCGCACTGTGAGGATTCACAAGTCTGCAGTCACATAGAGTGACCGCAAACATGTACCCTAACACCGGACAACCCCTTTCAGGGTGAAAGATTGACTTACAGGGTAGACACCTCCAGTTGGCGGCACTAGCAAGATAGCTGACTTCCATCCAGGAGAGTGAAAATTTGCATGTCAAGCATTGCCAATACGACTCAGTAGCCAGTAGGCCTCATTAAGAAGGGCCAATATCTCCCTCATTAGAGCGGCCATTTAACTTAGCGACCATGTAATATATAGTTGACACAAGTCCTTTAGAACAGGAGCTGCTTTCTGCTTTGGCACAGAAAGTTTGTGTCCTTACTCCCCACTATGGCTTCTTTCTTGTCCAGATTAGACACGTCCTTTAATCCTCCTAAATCTCACAGAACCCTCACAGAAACCCTTGGGAGGCTCTCAGAAAAAGTAGGGATCTCCTCCAACCATAAAAGTCAGCCAATGTCCCGGCTGCTACAGAAGCCTCCCGGAACCACGAAGAAAGCAGCACTTCCTTGAGCTTTTTCATTGCAGTGAAGCTAAGACCAGCATCCAGAATTGCGTTCTGGGGGCAGAAATGGGGCTTCAATGTGTCTTGTCTTACTCCAAAAGCCTCAGCTGCCTGCAGTTTTGACTTTTGCCAGGATTATTTTGGAAAAATCAGGGTAGTCCTAGCAAATGGGGTCTATGCATGGCCAAAAAATTAGGGGAATGTCGTCCAGATTTGAGTCTTTCACTGGACAGGAGTGGGACCTAAATGATCCTCCAGTGCCAACAAGAATGTTAGTAAATATGAATGGGGTATGGTGATAAAATATCAGAAAATAATTTTATTAAGTTGGAAAGTATTTAACCAACCATGAATTAGCGATGGATTACAGGTTGGCTTAATCCATTTTTTCCCAATCTGCAGCCCAGCCATACATATCATCGCTTAGGTCTATTGTGACATCTGACAATAGAGTGTCTTGAAGACGGACTCTGAGCAGTTACTGGAACGAGCATCTGAGAAATAAGATTGCGATCCACAGTAAATGCAACTGTATGAACAAAGGATTCTTTATCGAAACTGATTGCATCCAGACAAGCGTTACCTGCCGTCTCCACTGCACAACACGAGACATGTTGTCTCTCCTTCCATCATCTTCTACACTGGAGCTGTTCTGATTTATTCAGTCCCAGATGCCTCGAAAGAAGTAAACATATTGGTCAAGTCCTGGCGCGGAGCCTTTAATTGGCAAAACTATGGCTTACGAGTTACTCAAAGGTGCCCCAAGGCTACCGCATCTGTTTAGGATCATTTCTGAAGTGGTAATCACCATGCAACACACGGCAAAAAATTTAATTTCAATTTGTTTTTTTTTGTTTTTTCTGAAGTCCCTTCTTATTCCACTGAGGACAGGGCCAAATTTATTTGGCTTTACGTCTCTTCTCTTCGGGCTCCTTGAGCGGTGACATTTTAATGATAAGGCAATAGTTTGATTAGAAGATTTTACCACTGGCTGCGAAACGCGTCCCGGCAAGGCGAGGAAGATGAAGGTGAATGACCCCTTTCATTTCTAATTAAAACTTTTTAATTGCCTCTGAGGCTGGTTTAACAAACTTAAATATAATCTCTTTTTGCTTATGCTTTATAGAAAAGAAGTGACGTGAGGGGTTTTAACAATTATAGTTTCCAGTCTTGAAATGTGCAATGTGTATTAATGAGCGAAATAATATACTGTACATTCAATTATTTTTAGAGGAGGGTGTCCTCTAATAAGCATTTTACAGTAGTGCATTATATGTATCTTGTAATTTTTCTCTTTTATACTCCAGAGCTGTACTCACTATTCAGCTGGTGGTGTTATTGTGTATTATACATTAATCTACTTATCTTGTACTGATCGTGAGTTACATCCTGTATTATACCCCAGAGCTGCACTCACTATTCTGCTGCTGCAGTCACTATGTGTGTACATTACTTATCCAATACTAATGTCACACTAGGTATAGAGAGAACCTAGTACATAACGATGGGGAAAGGGGAGGGAGCCCTACAACTAGGGAAAGGGAGAGTGGAGACCCCTTAACAGATCTAAACAACAAATCCTAACTCCCCTATAGACTCTAAATAGGTTCTGCATCTATTGCCAAGCAGGAAACCTGGCCCTAGCTGACCCTAAGGCTAGACCCTAGGTAGGGAGCATTACTAAATGCTGGAAAACTGCAGGTGAGACGAAAAGGCATAACCAGACTTTCAAAATGGCCCTCAGGGGTATGGAAAGCCATTTTCCATTCTTCCCCCTCTCTGATTCTAACCATATTTTAGGCTCCCCTTAAATCCAACTTGGAGAACACTTTAACTCCCACCATCTGGTTGAATAAATCCAGAATCAGAGGAAGAGGATACGGATCTCAGACGGTAATTTAATGCAATTCCCAGAAATCTAAGCAGGGATGGAGACCCCCATCTTTCTTCTTAACAAATAAGAACCCTGCCGCCACGGGCGAAGAGGAGGGTCTGATATGTCCCTTCTCCAGACTCTCAGCAATGAAATCCTTCATGGCTTGTCTCTCGGGCCCAGAAAGATTGTACAGTCTGGGCTTGGGTAGTTTAGCTTTGGGAATCAGATTAATGGGACAGTCATAAGCACGATGAGGAGGCAACTCCTGACACCCCTTCTCAGAAAATTGGTCCTCAAAACCAGACAGAAATGCAGGTAAGGTCTCCGTAGAGACTGCAGAAAGAGAAGTCCTTAAGCAGTTTTCATGACCGTAATCTCCCCACTCCAAAATTTCCCCTGAATTGCCAATCCACTACCGGATTATGTTTCACCAACTAGGGTAGACCCAGTACAACAGGAGTGGGAAGACCCTCCAGGACATAACAAGGAAGGGGCCCCAACCTCAGTCTTATGTCATGTACAATCTGTGTCAGACATCTCTGAGCAAGTGGCGCTTAGTCAATGGCATAAATGGGGATAGGTTTAACCGCTTCCCGACCGCTCACTGTAGATAAACGTCCGTGCTGCCTGGGCTCTGTGCAGCGCGGACATTTAAAAACGGTGGGTGGTCTCGCAGCGCTCAGGACCCCCAGGGTCCTGCAAGCGCTGTGGGAGCGGTGCAGAGCGATAGCTCTGACAGGGAACATCATCGTTGCTCTCATCGTTGCTCTGACAGGGAACATCAGATCTATAGTGATCGCGGCATATAGAAGACAGCAGGAGGAGAGGGGGTCGTCCACTTACCTCTCCGACGACCCCTGATTCCTTTCAGGACCTGACGTTGCTATGGCAGCTGGAGGTCACATGACCGCCTCCAGCTCTGCCATATATGGTGTCCTGCCTGGCTCAGCCTGCAGCCTGCAGCTGAAGCCTGGCAGGAGACTCTGACTGTGAAAGTCAGTGAAGATCTCATGTAATGTAATATATGTCTATTACATTACATGAGATCAGGGATCAGAAAAATAAAAATTAATGGCCCATACAGGGACTAAGTAAAAATGTAAAAAAAAGTTTAAAAAAATGTTTTAAAGCTGTTAAAAAAAAATACAAAATAAATTAAAATAAACAAATAAAATATTAAACTGATAAATCCATATATTTTTGCAAAAATAAAAAAAGTACACATATTTGGTATTGCCGCGTCCGAAACAACCCGAGCTATAAAACTGTCACACTAATTAACTCCTTCTGTGCACACCGTAATAAAAATAAATAAAAAACGGAGCAAAAAAGTATGCTTTTTCCTCATATCGCCAAACAAAAAGAGGAAAAATATGCGATCAAAAAGCAAAATGGAAATAAAAATGGTACCACTGAAAACGTCATCTTGTTCCGCAAAAAACAAGCCTCCATACAGCTCCATCAGCCTAAAAATAAAAAAGTTATAGTGCTCAGAATAAAGCAATGCAAAAAAAATATTTTTTCTATAAAATTGTTTTGTGTAAAAGCGCCAAAACATAAAAAAATATACAGTACGTGTAGTATCGCTGTAAACGTACTGACCCGAAGAATAATGCCGCCTTATCACTTTTACCACAAGCAGAACGGCATAAAAAAAAACCTCAAAAAACAATTCCTGAATTGTTGGTTTTTGTTAATTTTACCTCCCAAAAAACGGAATAGAAAGCGATCAAAAAATGTCACGTACCCAAAAATGGTACCAATAAAAATGTCAACTCGTCCCGCAAAAAACAAGCCATCACATGACTCTGTCGGCCGAAATATGGAAAAATTATAGCTCTCAAAATATGGCGATGCAAAAACTAGATTTTGGGAAAAAAAAGCATCTCTTAGTGTGTGACAGCTGTCAGTCATAAAAACCCGATATAAATCTGGTATCTCTGTAATCGCACCGACCCGAAGAATAAAGTAATCTAATCAGTTATATCACACGAGGAACGGCGTAAAAAAATAAATAAAACCAATTCTTCACCTGCTACTGATTTGTTTATTATGTCTACCAAAGATCGCAGTAAGGCTCTGCTCACATTTATCCTGCGCTCTGCGCTGAGCACTTACGCCAGAGTTTCCGTGTAAATCTCTGAAATATGTGATTCAGCCGGAACCCATGACGGAAGATTCCGTGTAATGAGGCAGATATAGGCCACTGTGGATGCCGTCTGGCCTGTGATCCCACGGTGTCATTTGTTTTAGGCGTGCATAAAAGTGCGGTTGGCCACAGTTTTGTGCACTTCTGAAAAAAAGGACACCGCTAAACAGAGGCCAGACGGAGTCCAGAGTAACTCTGCTGCCTCATTACAGTGAATGGATCCCGCAGGGGTTTCATCTGAATTACATCACTTGGAAATTTAGATGGAAACCCCGATGTAAGTGCTCAGCCTAGAGCGCCGAATAAATGTTACGTAAAATGTTCCCAATAAAAGCTTCAACTCAGTCCTGAAAAAAAGCTAGTCCCCACTCAGGTCCGTCATCTGTTAAAAATATTCCAAGTTACTGGTAGCAGAAAGGCTCTGGAAAAGCGAAATGGCCCTTGCCCCCCAAAAGAAATTCAGAAAATTTTGTGCTCCCAAATCCAAATGCCTATTTTACAATAATTTGTTCTCCAATTGTCAAATAGCACTCCGTCCCCCCCAGATCTCGCCGTATGGCTAAGCGGTATGATACAGCCACATATGGGGTATTGCCACTTTTAGAAGAAATTGTGTGACACATGTCGGCACCATTTTTAGCCATTGCCCTGTGTGAAAATGTAAAATCTGAGGGTAAAACATTTTTTTGTGGTAAAAATATAATTATGCTTTTTTCATTGCCCAATGGTATAAATTAAAAAAATAAAAAATACTCACTACTTCACTAGATGAATTCCTTGAGAGGTGTAGTTTACAAAATGGGGTCACTTGTGGGGGTTACGGCATGTCAGCGACTCTTCAAATGTGACATGGTGTCTGCTGCCTATCCCAGCCAACATAGCGCTCCTTTCTCTTCCGAACCCTGCCGTACACCAAAGCAGTGGTTTTCACCCACATATGGGGTATCGGCGTGTTCAGGAGCAATTGCACAACAAATTTCATGGTGCAATTTATCCTGTTACCCTTATGATAATGCAAAATTAGGGAATGAAAAACATTTTTTGTGGGAAAAATGTGAAAATGTTATTTTTATGGCTCAATATTATAAACTTCTGTGAAGCAGCTAGGGGTGCAAGGTGCTCACCACACATCTAGATAAGTTCCCTAAGGGGTCTAGTTTCCAAAATGGTGTCACTTGTGGGGGTTTCCACTGTTTAGGCACATCAGGGGCTCTCCAAATGCAACATGGCGTCCGCTAATTATTCAGACAAATTTTACATTCAAAAAGTCAAATGGCGCTCCTTCCCTTCCGAACCCTGCAATGCACCCAAACAGTGGTTTTCCCCCACATATGGGGTATCGGCGTGTTCAGGAGAAATTGCACAACAAATTTCATGGTGCAATTTATCCTATTACCCTTATGATAATGCAAAATTAAGGGATGAAAAACGTTTTTGTGGGAAAAATGTGAAAATTTTATTTTTACAGCTCAATAATATAAACTTCTGTGAAGCACCTGGGGGTGCAAGGTGCTCACCACACATCTAGATAAGTTCCCTAATGGGTCTAGTTTCCAAAATGGTGTCACTTGTGGGGGGTTTCCACTGTTTAGGCACATTAGGGGCCCCCCAAATGCAACATGGCGTCCGCTAATTATTCAAACAAATTTTACATTCAAAAAGTCAAATGGCGCTCCTTCCCTTCCGAACCCTGCCGTGCGCCCAAACAGTGGTTCGCCTCCACATATGGGGTATCAGCGTGTTCAGGAGAAATTGCACAACAAACTTCATGGTGCAATTTATCCTATTACCCTTATGATAATGCAAAATTAAGGGATGAAAAACGTTTTTGTGGGAAAAATGTGAAAATTTTATTTTTACAGCTCAATATTATAAACTTCTGTGAAGCACCTTGGGGTTCAAGGTGCTCACCACACATCTAGATATGTTCCCTAAGGGGTCTAGTTTCCAAAATGGTGTCACTTGTGGGGGGTTTCCACTGTTTAGGAACATCATGGGCTCTCCAAACGCAACATGGCGTCTGCTAAATATTCAGACAAATTTTACATTCAAAAAGTCAAATGGCGCTCCTTCCCTTCCAAACCCTGCAGTGCGCCCAAACAGTGGTTTTCCCTCACATATGGGGTATCAGCGCGCTCAAGGGAAATTGCACAAAAAATTTTGGGGTCCATTTTTTCCTGTTACCCCTGTGAAAATGAAAAAAATTGGGTCTAAAGTAACATTTTTGTGAAAAAAGTTAAATGTTAATTTTTTTCTTCCACATTCCAAAAATTCCTGTGAAGCACCTGAAGGGTTAATAAAGTTCTTGAATGTGGTTTTGAGCACCTTGAGGGGTGCAGTTTTTAGAATGGTGTCACTTTTGGGTATTTTCTGTCATAAAGACCCCTCAAAGTGACTTCAAATATGATGTGGTCCCTAAAAAAGTGTTTTTGTAAATTTTGTTGGAAAAATGAGAAATCGCTGGTCAACTTTTAACCCTTATAGCTCCCTAACAAAAATAAATTTTGGTTCCAAAATTGTGCTGATGTAAAGTAGACATGTGGGAAATGTCATTTATTAACTATTTTGTGTGACATATCTCTCTGATTTAAGGGCATGAAAATTCAAAGTTTGAAAATTGCAAAATTTTCAAAATTTTCGCCAAATTTCCGATTTTTTCACAAATAAACGCAAGTGATATCAAAGAAATTTTACCACTATCATGAAGTACAATATGTCACGAAAAAACAATCTCAGAATCAGGGGAATCCGTTGAAGCGTTCCAGAGTAATTGCTTCATAAAGTGACAGTGGTCAGAATTGAAAAAATTGGCCCGGTCACGAAGGGAAAAACAGGCTCTGGCGCGAAGTGGTTAACATACTGCAAATAAGCCCATGAGTTCTCACGAACCCAGCATCAACCATGCTGACTCCAGCTCCACTGTCCAAAAACACAGAAATATTCTCAGTCCTGCTCTCTAGCACCACTTCTGCCATCAGGACAAACCGAGAGCTGCATGTAGAAGACAAACACACCCCCTGATTATCCAACCCCACACTACCCAGGGTCAATCGAGTTCCAGATGTACCTTTTTGCTTAGGAACCGAGGGACAGATCCCAATAAAATGTCCCATTTTACCACAAAAAAACACACCCCCTTTCTCTTGCGGATTTCAGGGGAAATATGCGACACAGTAGTTCCCCCTAACTGCATGGGCTCCTCCAAATCCATGAATACAGGTTCACCCTCAGACCACCTCCCTGGCACTGGGGTGTTGCCCCGAAAAAGAGGCTCTGGAGAAGGTGGTGTCACCCTCCTATCCCGAAGGCGTCTATCTACACGCATAGCCAATGACATGGCAGCCTCCAAGGACCCAGGGGTTTCTTAAATTGCCAAGGCACCCTTCAACCTTTCTGAAAGACCCTGATAAAATTGGCTTCTAAGAGTCGGGTCATTCCATTTGGTATCGGTTGCCCATCTACGAAATTCGGAACTAGAAGTCTCCGTTGACCTATTCCCTGCTGAAGGCGACGCAGCCTGGATTCAGCCAAGGATATTCGGTAAGGATCATCATAGATAAGGGCCAGAGCCCCGAAAAATCCTTCAACCCTGAGGCAAGCAGAGCCCTGTGGCAAAGAGAAAGCGCAGGATTGAGGATCTTCTTGCAACAGTGAGATCACTATCCCAAGTATAATTTACAAGCTTCATTAAACACAAAAAACTTGTCTCTACCTCCTGAAAACCTGTCTGGGAGGGCAATTTTGGGCTCAAGCTGGACTGGCCTACCCACAGAGTCCCCAACATTAGGAGTCTGCGGCCGCTGCTGTTGCTGCTGAACAGCTACCTCCAGTGACCGTCTCCGATGCTGCTCCATCAGCACCGACACGTGATCCATAACAACACAGAAAAAACAACAACAAAAAAAAGGGAAAAAAAACGAAAGTCAGTTTTTGTTTTTTTTTCTCTCTTTTTTTTTTTAACTGGCTGGTGATAATGTCACGCTAGGTACGGAGAGAACCCAGCGCCTAACAACGGGGAAAGGGGAGGGTGCCTCACAACTAGGGAAAGGGAGAGTGGAGACCCCCAAATAGATCTAAACAACAAACCCTAACTCCCCTATAGACCCTAAATAAGTTCTGCATCTATCTCTGAGCAGGAAACCTGGTCCTAACTGACCCTAAGGCTAGACCCTAGGTAGGGAGGGGGAGGAATGAGCACTGAGTCAGCTCCACTACAAGCTAAAGTACACACGGGAAACAAACAGGGGAATACACTTAGCTTCAAGATGACACCCCAGAAAGCACGACAACAATCCACGAAGGAACTCCAAGGTAATTCTAGTCAACCACTAGAATCCAAAGCCTGAATAGGTATAAACATGTTATCACCAGCAACTCTCTGAGGGTCTGAGTGTATTTAAGGACACAGCAAGGAAGTGCTGATTAACAGCAGAAAGGTGAGGATACCTCAGGGTCCTAAAGGGAAAGGTATAATCCCCAAGCAAGGTGAGGATTACCGCTGGGTCCTAAAAAGAGGAGTCATAAAAGGATTAGGGAGATGTTTGTAAGGCCAAAAGCAGAGATCTTCTACAGCTGGACACTGTATGAGTGTCTGTTAACCCTGACACACTCGTGACAACTAACCCTGAGTTACCTCCTGTATTATACTCCAGAGCTGCACTCACTATTCTGTTGGTGCAGTCACTGTGTACATACATTACATTACTTATCCTGTACTGATCCTGAGTTACATCCTGTATTATACTCCAGAGCTGCACTCATTATTCTGCTGGTGCAGTCACTGTGTACATGCATTACATTACTTATCCTGTACTGATCCTGAGTTACATCCTGTATTATACACCAGAGCTGCACTCACTATTCTGCTGGTGCAGTCACTGTGTGCATATGTGGTGCCCTGCTGCGCATTGGTGCCACAGAACCCAGAAGGGTGCATGGATGGACTTCTCCACAAGAGGCCCTCACACATTCACACACCTCCACCCTACCACCTCAGACCAGCAGAGGGAGCCCGTTAGGGATATATATATAGGGAGGGTGGAGCCAGGCAGTTCAGTTAGTTCTGAGTTAGAGAGTCTCTCAGTCAGAGAGAGAGAGAGCGTGCTGACGCTCAGAGAGCAGTGAAGAGGCAGCACGCTGGCTGCTGTGCTTAGGCGAGCCAAGGCCTACAGCACGAGTGAAAGCCTAGTGAGGGCCCTGAGTGTGGCCGAAGGCGAGAGGAGAAGGAAGAAGTAGCGAGGGGGCAGAGGAGCATACCAGGCTCACCCCAGATATACACCGGACACCGGGTCCGCGCCTACGGGGTCCCTTTATACCCGGTAGGGACCACCGGACACCTGGAGGACTACAGGTCCCAGGTTTACCAAACACTGACTACAGTACCAGGGCTAGGAGTCACGGAGGCCCCAGCGTCCAGGGAGAGTGATCTCCAAGAGAAGGCCCTACCACCAGGTCAGCAGGTGCAGGAGAGAGACAGTAACCAAGCTAGGCCTAGCTCCAGGCAGGTCAGAAGCTTGGCAAGAGGAAGCAACGGATCAGGAGGCCCTACACCCGCTCACTGGGGAGAGTCCAAAAGTGCACCCTTCGCCCGGAGTACCCTGGACCGTGCCTGCATCGTCACCAGTAAAGATACTGAAGCTTATCCCCCGTGTGAGTGTCCGTCTTTCCTCCGGGACCGTCCTGCCGTCTCTCCCCAGCATCCACCATCTACCCCTACACTGCCTGGAGCTAGCTCTACCTGTGGAGAGCCACACCATCCCTGCTGCTGTAACACCAGCTCCAGAGGACTGCTCCGCAGCGGCGGCTCCTGTTAGCCACATTCCACAGGTGGCGTCACAAACTTACTAAAAATCCCCTATAAATATCCCCCTTTTTGTTGACCGCCCTGGGCCACGGACCGGGCCAGCCACAGTGATATCCCCCCCCCCCACCGGCATCCATAGGCCCGGCTGCCGAGTAACCCCCTCGGCCCAGGGGGCGCGTCAAACCTTGGCGTCACAAACAGGATTGCGTGCCCGCTGCCACCGGGTACTGTGCGCCTTTATTGAACTGAACTGTGTGTTAAACTGCGGTGAAGATCGCCGCCATTATCGCGCTGCAGCGCGGGAAGAAAAAGGGCGTAACCACGGGAACCTGGGGGGCGTAACTGCTAAAGCGCGCGAAGCCCAGGACACGCCCCGCCCCTGACGTTGAACCAGGAAGCGTTAGGTCCTGGAAGGAGTCCGGTGGACGCTCTGATGTCAGATGCGAGCGACGCAAGGTCCTGGAAGAAGACCATCGCCCGCGGAGCTGCGGCCTACCTGATAAGAAGTGAAGAAGGTAGGCTACGGTTTACTAGGGGGGCGCAACCATGGGTGACGACCAGCATGCCGCCGGAGCACCGGTTAACGTTCCTGATGCCCGACCTGCGCCTGGCGCTGCACAGGCCGGAGCAGCTGCTCCACCAGCAGGGGTCATGACTCCGTTGATACCCATGGCCTTACCATACATCCCTGGAGCGAAGTGGCTCCCCCAGTACAGCGGCAGACCAGATACGCTGTCCGGATTTAAAAGGAGAATATGCGGTGTGCTGGAAATGTACTCGATGACAGGCAAACAGAGAGCCGCTGTTGTACTTGGACAGTTGACTGGTGCCGCAGAGCGGGAAGTTGAGACCTGGCCAGCCGCAGACCAGGAATCAGTATCCGTCATCTTTAAGAGACTGCAAACTGTGTTTGAAAACCGCACTGAGACAGATCTCCGGATGAGGTTCTACCACTGTGTCCAGAAACCTGAGGACAGTGTCCGGGACTGCGCCTGGCGCTTACAGGAAGCCCTGCGGGCCCTGAAACAGGTTAGTCCAGCCAGCATACAAAATGAAAATAAAATGCTGACGGAACAGTTCATCCGGGGGTTGAGGTCCCAGGAGGAGAGCAGAACTGTACGGTGGTGGGCCTTAGATCATCCAGATGCCACCTTTGACACCCTGAAGGACATGGTTATTAAGGGTCTGCAGCCCCTGGAACCATCAGATACTACTATCCAGCATTACCAGGGTGGGGCCACCCCAGTGCCCGCAGCACCCACTGCTCCTTCATTAACGGCTGACACAAAAATGCAAACAGTGCCTCCTAGCGAGCTGGACAGCCTGCGCTCTGAAGTGCGCCAGTTAAGTAAAACCCTGGCCACTGTCCTGAGCACCCTGCAGCTATAGACGGAGCCTGAGCCAGAGGGAAGGATCCTACTGGCCGACAGCCCTGAGGATGTCCCCTGGATGAGGAGAAGAAGGAGGACAATGCCACCCCGGAGGAGGACAACGTCACCCCGTGGGAGGACCAACGTCGCCCTCCAGGAGAATTCATCTGCTACCGCTGCCACAAGGCAGGCCACACAGCGCGGAACTGTCCTTTAAACGAGCAAACCCTGGGGCCGAGGGCCGACACCCAGGAGTAAATCAACCAGGCCCATCAAGCTGGTATCACCGGTTTGTAGGAGGAAGGCCTTTCCTGTCCATCGTGCAGGATGGGATAGCAACACCTGCATTACTGGACACCGGCTCACAGGTAACCATCGTACCTGATGTCCTCTACAAAAGGTACTGGTCCGTAGATGAACTCCAGCCACCAGCCCCGAACCTCTCCGTGTATGCCTCTAACGGCCTTCCTCTTAACCTAGTAGGGGTTAAGGACATGACAGTGAAGGTGGGGAGGGCGGAAATAAAGGACCAAGGACTGATTGTAGTGGAGTCCAACCCTGGTGATACAGACTTGCATATGATACTTGGTACAAATATTGTCGGTAACTGTTTGGGAGAAGTGTTGTTTTTGCTCCAACAGATTGCTGACACTGCCAAACCAGGGCAGAGGAGGGTGCTCCAGAGACAGATTTGAGCCCTCCTGTACCAGCAACAGGTAAAGTGATCAGGTGGTGAAATTGGTAATCTACGGGTGACAGACCCAATACCCATTGTGATTCCCCCAATGAGTGAAATGCTGATTTGGTGTAGGGCAGCAATAGGTCTCAAGGGACAGAACTTCAACGGCGCTGGTGGAGCCCATTAGCTCAGAGCACAGACCTACACTCTTGACTGCCAGAGGGGTAGTGGATGTACGCAATGGGAGGGTGCCCGTACGCCTCCTAAACTATGGAGAGAATGAAGTCAAATTACCACGATATGCCACTGTTGCCAGATTGTACACTGTAAATAACAACGCTATCCACACAGTGGAGTCCTTAACCTCACCAGACAGATTGGAGGATAACGACTCGGAAACCCAGGTGGGGGATTGGTGTCAACAGCTCCATGTTGGGACTGACGCCACTCCTGTCCATCAAAAACAAGGTGTATACAGGGTGGTCCAGGAATACGGACAGGTATTCAGCAAACACCCACTTGATTTCGGGAGGATTAAAGGGGTACAACACCATATACCCACAGGTGACCATCCACCCATCAAAGAACGTTACAGGCCCATACCACCAGCACACTACCAGAAAGCGAAGGAAATGTTGCATGACATGAAGAAGGCAGGGGTAATAAGAGATAGCAGTAGCCCCTGGGCAGCTCCCCTGGTCCTGGTCAGGAAAAAGGATGGAAGCATGAGGATATGTGTAGATTACCGACAGGTAAACCGCATAACACATAAAGATGCATACCCTTTGCCCCGTATAGAGGAATCCCTGGCAGCACTAAAGTCTGCAAATTACTTCTCTACCCTTGACCTCACTAGTGGGTACTGGCAAGTAGCAGTTGCTGAGGAGGACCGGGAGAAGACGGCCTTCACTAACCCTGATGGGACTCTGCGAGTTCAACAGTATGCCGTTTGGACTCTGCAACGCCCCTGGAACGTTCCAGAGATTGATGGAGTGTTGATTGGGACACCGTAACTTCGAGACCGTGCTGCTATACCAGGATGACGTGATAGTGTACTCCAAGACGTATGAGGACCATTTGAAGCACCTGGCGGAGGTATTTGAGTCGTTGTCCCGGTATGGGATGAAATTGAAGCCTTCCAAGTGCCACCTGCTCAAACAGAAGGTTCAGTACCTGAGGCACATCGTCAGTCCAGAAGGAGTAGCACCAGACCTGGAGAAGGTCACCGCCATCCAGAAATGGCCAGAACCGAAGAATCTCAAGGAGGTACGTCAGTTCCTGGGACTGGTCGGGTATTACAGGAGATTTGTAAAGGACTACACCAAGAAGGCAGCGCCTTTGCAAGATCTCCTGGTAGGACAGTCCAACAGAGGCAAAAAAAACCCCTTCCAGTGGGGTAAAGAACAGGCTGAGTCCTTTGCAGTGATGAAAGAGATCCTGACTGGCGAAGAAATCCTGGCCTACCCTGACTACAGCCAACCTTTCCTGCTGTACACTGATGCCAGCAATGAGGGACTAGGAGCTGTGTTGAGTCAGAAGCAGTATGGCAAAGAGAAGGTGATTGCCTATGCCAGCAGGAAGCTTCGTCCGACCGAGAGGAATCCGGAAAACTATAGCTTCTTCAAGTTGGAGTTCCTGGCCTTGGTCTGGGCCATCATTGAACGATTCAAGCACTACCTGGCCTCAAGTAAGTTCACGGCCTATACTGACAACAACCCCTTGACGCATCTAGAGACAGCCAAGTTGGGAGCCATGGAACAGCATTGGATGGCCCGACTGTCAAACTATCAGTTCACCATCAAGTACCGGGCAGGCCACAAGAACGCCAACGCCGATGCCCTATCCAGAATGCCTCACCAGTCGGACACTGAAGAAGAAGTGGATGACCTGGAGGAGATTGAGCTACCTGCCTTCCACAGAAATGGGATGGTCCACGAGCAGCGCACCTCCAGGAGGTATCGTGGTAAGACACTAAACCCTTTACCTCACCACAGTTGGAAGGAGACCCAGGACAGCGACCCAGTTGTCAGCCGTATTAAAGAACTGATAACCCAGGAAGGTTCCTCCCTGGAGAAGGACGCTCCTCCCCAAGCCAAGCAACTGTGGAATGAGAGAAGCCGGCTGTTCATCTATAGAGAGAAGCTGTGCCAAAGGTACGTCAACCCCAGGACCCATGAGATGGTATGGCAGATCGTAGTGCCCAGGACAGACATCCAGATGGTGTTGGAGGCCTACCACGATCAAGTGGGGCACTTTGGCTGGAAGAAGCTAGAAACCCTGCTGAAGGGTCGGTTTTATTGGGTTGGAATGCGCAGTTCCATAGAGAGATGGTGCCGGGATTGTGGACCCTGTAGCCTCAGAAGAAAAGACTACAGCAGCCAGATGGCACCCCTGCAGCCCATCAAGACAACTCGACCTTTGGAGATCGTTGCCTTGGATCACGTCAAGCTGTCACCCAGCAGGTCAGGATACTCCTATGCCTTGACCATGCTGGATCACTACTCCCGGTTCCTGGTGGTCGCAAAGACGTTTCAAGCATACTTCTGCAGGCCCCATGGATACCCGGAGCAGGTGCTGACGGATCAAGGCCCTGCCTTTGAAGCCGAATTGTTCAAGGAGTTCTGCCATCTGTACGGGTGTAAGAAGATCCGGACTATACCGTACCACCCCCAAACCAATGGGTTATGTGAAAAGATGAATAACATAGTCATCGACCTGTTGAAGACCTAACCGCTAGAGGAGAGAAATCAGTGGCCAGACAAACTACCTGACCTGGTAGATCTGTACAATCACATACCTGTGAGTTCCACCAATTGTACTCCAGCGTACCACATGAGAGCAAGACCCGGAAAGCTGCCCATGGACCTGGAGCTTGGAGTAGTAGAACCCGAAGCAGATATGTCCACTGAAGACTGGGACACGACGCGACAGGAGCAGTACAGGAGACAGGAGCAGTGTCGAAGACAGTCTAAATAGGGTGAGAGATAAGCAGGAAGCACAGTACAACAAGAGTGCACCAGCAGAACTCTTAACACCTGGAGAAGTTGTGCTAAAACGAAAAAGGAGAAGCCACAAACTTGACGACCAGTGGGAAAGAGAACCTTACACTGTGTTGAATTCCAGATTCGACAATAGGAAAACCTGTCTTATTAGCAAAGACGGAGGAAGAACAACTGCAACGGTATCGAGACACCATCTGAAGTTGTGCCCAAGTCTGTTGAAGCACCAGGAGGAAGTGCCTCTCACCGTACCGGAGGAGCCTAAAGAAGAAGTACTCCATACTGACTTAGGAGATTTCCCGGCAGATTGGCCTCAACTAGGTGGAGCTGTAATAATACCTGTGATACACTTCTACCAACAGCCAGAAGACCCTCCACTGCAAGTAAGACCTGTAAGTGCCCCAGAAGAGCCTGCTCAGGAAGAATCCCCGGAAGAAGGATCACCGGCTGAAGAAGAGCAAAAAGGCCCAGCCAATGGTATACTTGCCAGTCCCGTAGAGAGGTTAAGGCAGTCTTGCAGTCCACCAACACATAGAGCTAATAGAGTGGAAAATAGCGCAAGCATCCATACTACACGCATCCCAGTACTACGTAGATCATTGCGTAGCACAAAAGGCCAGACCCCTGTCAGGTATAGAGAGTAAATAAAGAAACACTGACAGTATAAATGGTTACCCCGTAGGGTATGTTCTTGTAATAATTTAATGTATTTATTTATTGATTTATTTTGCCTTGCTAATGGACAATTTATGTGACATGGACACTTCCCATTGCATTTAGTTACCCGTAAGGGTATATATATAAAGGACTCCGTGGCTGAGGACTGTGAGCAGCCCAAAAACTGTCATGTACACAGTTGCACTCCCTGGAGTGCCTTTTAAGCGACCACGGAACAAAAACCCGTTTGGCGTGGCCGAAGACGTGGTCCAGCACCTGGATCACCTATGCCCTGTAACCACGCCCAGGGCCTACGTTGAGGGTTTTCAGGCGGGACCCTCATGTTCTGCCACCGGTGAGATGGACACCATTTACTTGAAAAACTCTGAAATTGTTTTATATATATTTATTGTGTTATAATGTTACCTGTAACGTTCAAGAAAAGTGCCTCCCATAAAGGGAAGGTATGTTATTGTTTAACCTGTTTTGAGAAAAATGCTTCAGTCCAGGAGTACTGAGTTTTACTCGGGGGGAATGTGGCGCCCTGCTGCGCATTGGTGCCACAGAACCCAGAAGGGTGCATGGATGGACTTCTCCACAAGTGGCCCTCACACATTCACACACCTCCACCCTCACCTCAGACCAGCAGAGGGAGCCCGTTAGGGATATATATAGGGAGGGTGGAGCCAGGCAGTTCAGTTAGTTCTGAGTTAGAGAGTCTCTCAGTCAGAGAGAGAGAGAGCGTGCTGATGCTCAGAGAGCAGTGAAGAGGCAGCACGCTGGCTGCTGTGCTTAGGCGAGCCAAGGCCTACAGCACGAGTAAAAGCCTAGTGAGGGCCCTGAGTGTGGCCGAAGGCGAGAGGAGAAGGAAGAAGAAGCGAGGGGGCA
This sequence comes from Phyllobates terribilis, assembly GCF_046119375.1. Taxonomy (NCBI): domain Eukaryota; kingdom Metazoa; phylum Chordata; class Amphibia; order Anura; family Dendrobatidae; genus Phyllobates; species Phyllobates terribilis. Next base: position 80,881,053 of record NW_027362765.1, read on the forward strand.
GCGGAGCATACCAGGCTCACCCCAGATATACACCGGACACCGGGTCCGCGCCTACGGGGTCCCTTTATACCCAGTAGGGACCACCGGACACCTGGAGGACTACAGGTCCAAGGTTTACCAAACGCTGACTACAGTACCAGGGCTAGGAGTCACGGAGGCCCCAGCATCAAGGGAGAGTGATCTCCAAGAGAAGGCCCTACCACCAGGTCAGCAGGTGCAGGAGAGAGACAGTAACCAAGCTAGGCCTAGCTCCAGGCAGGTCAGAAGCTTAGTGAGTAAAGCCACGGATCAGGAGGCCTTACACCTGCTCACTGGGGAGAGTCCAAAAGTGCACCCTTCGCCCGGAGTACCCTGGACCGTGCCTGCATCGTCACCAGTAAAGGTACTGAAGCTTATCCCCCGTGTGAGTGTCCGTCTTTCCTCCGGGACCGTCCTGCCGTCTCTCCCCAGCATCCACCATCTACCCGTACACTGCCCTGGAGCTAGCTCTACCTGTGGAGAGCCACACCATCCCTGCTGCCGTAACACCAGCTCCAGAGGACTGCTCCGCAGCGGCAGCTCCCGTTAGCCACATTCCACAGGTGGCGTCACAAACTTACTAAAAATCCCCTATAAATACCCCCTTTTTGTTGACCGCCCGGGGCCACGGAACGGGCCAGCCACCGTGATATCCCCCACCGGCATCCAGAGGCCCGGCTGCCGAGTACCCCACGGCCCAGGGGGCGCGTCACATGCATTACATTACTTATCCTGTACTGATCCTGAGTTACATCCTGTATTATACCCCAGAGCTGCACTCACTATTCTGCTGGTGCAGTCACTGTGTACATATATTACATTACTTATCCTGTACTGATCCTGAGTTACATCCTGTATTATACTCCAGAGCTGCACTCACTATTCTGCTGGTGCAGTCACTGTGTACATACATTACATTACTTATCCTGTACTGATCCTGAGTTACATCCTGCATTATACTCCAGAGCTGCACTCACTATTCTGCTGGTGCAGTCACTGTGTACATACATTACATTACTTATCCTGTACTGATCCTGAGTTACATCATGTATTATACTCCAGAGCTGAACTCACTATTCTACTGGTTCAGTCACTGTGTACATACATTACATTACTTATCCTGTACTGATCCTGAGTTACATCCTGTATTATACTCCAGAGCTGCACTCATTATTCTGCTGGTGGAGTCACTGTGTACATGCATTACATTACTTATCCTGTAATGATCCTGAGTTACATCCTGTATTATACTCCAGAGCTGCACTCACTATTCTGCTGGTGCAGTCACTGTGTACATACATTACATTACTTATCCTGTACTGATCCTGAGTTACATCCTGTATTATACTCCAGAGCTGCACTCACTATTCTGCTGGTGCAGTCACTGTGTACATACATTACTTATCCTGTACTGTTCCTGAGTTACATCCTGTATTATACTCCAGAGCTGCATTCACTATTCTACTGGTGCAGTCACTGTGTACATACATTACATTACTGATCCTGTACTGATCCTGAGTTACATCCTGTATTATACTCCAGAGCTGCACTCACTATTCTGCTGGTACAGTCACTGTGTACATACATTACATTACATATCCTGTACTGATCCTGAGTTACATCCTGTATTATACCCCAGAGCTGCACTCACTATTCTGCTGGTGCAGTCACTGTGTACATACATTACATTACTTATCCTGTACTGATCCTGAGTTACATCCTATATTATACTCCAGGGCTGCATTCACTATTCTGGTGGTGCAGTCACTGTGTACATACATTACATTAGTTATCCTGTACTGATCCTGAGTTACATCCTGTATTATACTCCAGAGCTGCACTCACTATTCTGCTGGTGCAGTCACTGTGTACATACATTACATTACTTATCCAGTACTGATCCTGAGTTATATCCTGTATTATACCCCAGAGCTGCACTCACTATTCTGCTGGTGGAGTCACTGTGTACATACATTACATTACTTATCCTGTACTGATCCTGAGTTACATCCTGTATTATACTCCAGAGCTGCACTCACTATTCTGCTGGTGCAGTCACTGTGTACATTACATTACTTATCCTGTACTGATCCTGAGTTACATCCTGTATTATACTCCAGAGCTGCACTCACTATTCTGCTGGTGCAGTCACTGTGTACATACATTACTTATCCTGTACTGTTCCTGAGTTACATCCTGTATTATACTCCAGAGCTGCATTCACTATTCTACTGGTGCAGTCACTGTGTACATACATTACATTACTGATCCTGTACTGATCCTGAGTTACATCCTGTATTATACTCCAGAGCTGCACTCACTATTCTGCTGGTACAGTCACTGTGTACATACATTACATTACATATCCTGTACTGATCCTGAGTTACATCCTGTATTATACCCCAGAGCTGCACTCACTATTCTGCTGGTGCAGTCACTGTGTACATACATTACATTACTTATCCTGTACTGATCCTGAGTTACATCCTATATTATACTCCAGGGCTGCATTCACTATTCTGGTGGTGCAGTCACTGTGTACATACATTACATTAGTTATCCTGTACTGATCCTGAGTTACATCCTGTATTATACTCCAGAGCTGCACTCACTATTCTGCTGGTGCAGTCACTGTGTACATACATTACATTACTTATCCAGTACTGATCCTGAGTTATATCCTGTATTATACCCCAGAGCTGCACTCACTATTCTGCTGGTGGAGTCACTGTGTACATACATTACATTACTTATCCTGTACTGATCCTGAGTTACATCCTGTATTATACTCCAGAGCTGCACTCACTATTCTGCTGGTGCAGTCACTGTGTACATTACATTACTTATCCTGTACTGATCCTGAGTTACATCCTGTATTATACTCCAGAGCTGCATTCACTATTCTGCTGGTGCAGTCACTGTGTACATACATTACATTACTGATCCTGTACTGATCCTGAGTTACATCCTGTATTATACTCCAGAGCTGCACTCACTATTCTGCTGGTGCAGTCACTGTGTACATACATTACATTACTTATCCTGTACTGATCCTGAGTTACATCCTGTATTATACTCCAGAGCTGCATTCACTATTCTGCTGGTGCAGTCACTGTGTACATACATTACATTACTTATCCTGTACTGATCCTGAGTTACATCCTGTATTATACTCCAGAGCTGCACTCACTATTCTGCTGGTGCAGTCACTGTGTACATTACATTACTTATCCTGTACTGATCCTGAGTTACATCCTGTATTATACTCCAGAGCTGCATTCACTATTCTGCTGGTGCAGTCACTGTGTACATACATTACATTACTGATCCTGTACTGATCCTGAGTTACATCCTGTATTATACCCCAGAGCTGCACTCACTATCCTGCTGGTGCAGTCACTGTGTACATACATTACATTACTTATCCTGTACTGATCCTGAGTTACATCCTATATTATACTCCAGGGCTGCATTCACTATTCTGGTGGTGCAGTCACTGTGTACATACATTACATTACTTATCCTGTACTGATCCTGAGTTACATCCTGTATTATACTCCAGAGCTGCACTCACTATTCTGCTGGTGCAGTCACTGTGTACATACATTACATTACTTATCCTGTACTGATCCTGAGTTATATCCTGTATTATACTGCAGAGCTGCACTCACTATTCTGCTGGTGGAGTCACTGTGTACATACATTACATTAGTTATCCTGTACTGATCCTGAGTTACATCCTGTATTATACTCCAGAGCTGCACTCACTATTCTGCTGGTGCAGTCACTGTGTACATACATTACATTACTTATCCAGTACTGATCCTGAGTTATATCCTGTATTATACCCCAGAGCTGCACTCACTATTCTGCTGGTGGAGTCACTGTGTACATACATTACATTACTTATCCTGTACTGATCCTGAGTTACATCCTGTATTATACTCCAGAGCTGCATTCACTATTCTGCTGGTGCAGTCACTGTGTACATACATTACATTACTTATCCTGTACTGATCCTGAGTTATATCCTGTATTATACTCCAGAGCTGCACTCACTATTCTGCTGGTGCAGTCACTGTGTACATACATTACATTACTTATCCTGTACTGATCCTGAGTTACATCCTGTATTATACTCCAGAACTGCACTCACTATTCTGCTGGTGGAGTCACTGTGTACATACATTACATTACTTATCCTGTACTGATCCTGAGTTACATCCTGTATTATACTCCAGAGCTGCACTCACTATTCTGCTGGTGCAGTCACTGTGTACATACATTACATTACTTATCCTGTACTGATCCTGAGTTATATCCTGTATTATACTCCAGAGCTGCACTCACTATTCTGCTGGTGCAGTCACTGTGTACATACATTACATTACTTATCCTGTACTGATCCTGAGTTACATCCTGTATTATACTCCAGAGCTGCACTCACTATTCTGCTGGTGGAGTCACTGTGTACATACATTACAATACTTATCCTGTACTGATCCTGAGTTACATCCTGTATTGTACTCCAGAGCTGCACTCACTATTCTGCTGGTGCAGTCACTGTGTACATACATTACATTACTTATCCTATACTGAGCCTGAGTTACATCCTGTATTATACTCCAGAGCTGCACTCACTATTCTGCTGGTGCAGTCACTGTGTACATTACATTACTTATCCTGTACTGATCCTGAGTTACATCCTGTATTATACTCCAGAGCTGCATTCACTATTCTGCTGGTGCAGTCACTGTGTACATACATTACATTACTGATCCTGTACTGATCCTGAGTTACATCCTGTATTATACTCCAGAGCTGCACTCACTATCCTGCTGGTACAGTCACTGTGTACATACATTACATTACTTATCCTGTACTGATCCTGAGTTACATCCTGTATTATACCCCAGAGCTGCACTCACTATTCTGCTGGTGCAGTCACTGTGTACATACATTACATTACTTATCCTGTACTGATCCTGAGTTACATCCTATATTATAATCCAGGGCTGCATTCACTATTCTGGTGGTGCAGTCACTGTGTACATACATTACATTACTTATCCTGTACTGATCCTGAGTTACATCCTGTATTATACTCCAGAGCTGCACTCACTATTCTGCTGGTGCAGTCACTGTGTACATACATTACATTACTTATCCTGTACTGATCCTGAGTTATATCCTGTATTATACTGCAGAGCTGCACTCACTATTCTGCTGGTGGAGTCACTGTGTACATACATTACATTAGTTATCCTGTACTGATCCTGAGTTACATCCTGTATTATACTCCAGAGCTGCACTCACTATTCTGCTGGTGCAGTCACTGTGTACATACATTACATTACTTATCCAGTACTGATCCTGAGTTATATCCTGTATTATACCCCAGAGCTGCACTCACTATTCTGCTGGTGGAGTCACTGTGTACATACATTACATTACTTATCCTGTACTGATCCTGAGTTACATCCTGTATTATACTCCAGAGCTGCACTCACTATTCTGCTGGTGCAGTCACTGTGTACATACATTACATTACTTATCCTGTACTGATCCTGAGTTACATCCTGTATTATACTCCAGAGCTCCACTCACTATTCTGCTGGTGGAGTCACTGTGTACATACATTACAATACTTATCCTGTACTGATCCTGAGTTACATCCTGTATTGTACTCCAGAGCTGCACTCACTATTCTGCTGGTGCAGTCACTGTGTACATACATTACATTACTTATCCTATACTGAGCCTGAGTTACATCCTGTATTATACCCCAGAGCTGCGCTCACTATTCTGCTGGTGGAGTCACTGTGTACATACATTACATTACTTATCCCGTATTGATCCTGAGTTACATCCTGTATTATACTCCAGAGCTGCACTCACTATTCTGCTGGTGCAGTAACTGTGTACATACATTACATTACTTATCCTGTACTGATCCTGAGTTACATCCTGTATTATACCCCAGAGCTGCACTTACTATTCTGCTGGTGCAGTCACTGTGTACATACATTACATTACTTATCCTGTACTGATCCTGAGTTACATCCTGTATTATACTCCAGAGCTGCACTCACTATTCTGCTGGTGGAGTCACTGTGTACATACATTACATTACTTATCCTGTACTGATCCTGAGTTACATCCTGTATTATACCCCAGAGCTGCACTTACTATTCTGCTGGTGCAGTCACTGTGTACATACATTACATTACTTATCCTGTACTGATCCTGAGTTATATCCTGTATTATACTCCAGAGCTGCACTCACTATTCTGCTGGTGGAGTCACTGTGTACATACATTACATTACTTATCCTGTACTGATCCTGAGTTACATCCTGTATTATACCCCAGAGCTGCACTCACTATTCTGCTGGTGGAGTCACTGTGTACATACATTACATTACTTATCCTGTACTGATCCTGAGTTACATCCTGTATTATATCCAGAGCTGCACTCACTATTCTGCTGGTGCAGTCACTGTGTACATACATTACATTACTTATCCTGTACTGATCCTGAGTTACATCCTGTATTATACTCCAGAGCTGCACTCACTATTCTGCTGGTGCAGTCACTGTGTACATACATTACATTACTTATCCTGTACTGATCCTGAGTTACATCCTGTATTATATCCAGAGTTGCACTCACTATTCTGCTGGTGCAGTCACTGTGTACATACATTACTTATCCTGTACTGATCCTGAGTTACATCCTGTATTATACTCCAGAGCTGCATTCACTATTCTGCTGGTGCAGTCACTGTGTACATATATTACATTACTGATCCCGTACTGATCCTGAGTTACATCCTGTATTATACTCCAGAGCTGCATTCACTATTCTGCTGGTACAGTCACTGTGTACATACATTACATTACTTATCCTGTACTGATCCTGAGTTACATCCTGTATTATACACCAGAGCTGCACTCACTATTCTGCTGGTGCAGTCACTGTGTACATACATTACATTACTTTTCCTGTACTGATCCTGAGTTACATCCTGTATTATACTCCAGAGCTGCACTCACTATTGTGCTGGTACAGTCACTGTGTACATACATTACATTACTTATCCTGTACTGATCCTGAGTTACATCCTGTATTATACCCCAGAGCTGCACTCACTATCCTGCTGGTGCAGTCACTGTGTACATACATTACATTACTTATCCTCTACTGATCCTGAGTTACATCCTATATTATACTCCAGGGCTGCATTCACTATTCTGGTGGTGCAGTCACTGTGTACATACATTATATTACTTATCCTGTACTGATCCTGAGTTACATCCTGTATTATACTCCAGAGCTGCACTCACTATTCTGCTGGTGCAGTCACTGTGTACATACATTACATTACTTATCCTGTACTGATCCTGAGTTACATCCTGTATTGTACTCCAGAGCTGCACTCACTATTCTGCTGGTGCAGTCACTGTGTACATACATTACATTACTTATCCTGTACTGAGCCTGAGTTACATCCTGTATTATACCCCAGAGCTGCACTCACTATTCTGCTGGTGGAGTCACTGTGTACATACATTACATTATTTATCCCGTATTGATCCTGAGTTACATCCTGTATTATACTCCAGAGCTGCACTCACTATTCTGCTGGTGCAGTCACTGTGTACATACATTACATTACTTATCCTGTACTGATCCAGAGTTACATCCTGTATTATACTCCAGAGCTGCACTCACTATTCTGCTGGTGGAGTCACTGTGTACATACATTACATTACTTATCCTGTACTGATCCTGAGTTACATCCTGTATTATATCCAGAGCTGCACTCACTATTCTGCTGGTGCAGTCACTGTGTACATACATTACATTACTTATCCTGTACTGATCCTGAGTTACATCCTGTATTATACTCCAGAGCTGCACTCACTATTCTGCTGGTGCAGTCACTGTGTACATACATTACATTACTTATCCTGTACTGATCCTGAGTTACATCCTGTATTATATCCAGAGCTGCACTCACTATTCTGCTGGTGCAGTCACTGTGTACATACATTACTTATCCTGTACTGATCCTGAGTTACATCCTGTATTATACTCCAGAGCTGCATTCACTATTCTGCTGGTGCAGTCACTGTGTACATACATTACATTACTGATCCTGTACTGATCCTGAGTTACATCCTGTATTATACTCCAGAGCTGCACTCACTATTCTGCTGGTACAGTCACTGTGTACATACATTACATTGCTTATCCTGTACTGATCCTGAGTTACATCCTGTATTATACACCAGAGCTGCACTCACTATTCTGCTGGTGCAGTCACTGTGTACATACATTACATTACTTTTCCTGTACTGATCCTGAGTTACATCCTGTATTATACTCCAGAGCTGCACTCACTATTCTGCTGGTACAGTCACTGTGTACATACATTACATTACTTATCCTGTACTGATCCTGAGTTACATCCTGTATTATACCCCAGAGCTGCACTCACTATCCTGCTGGTGCAGTCACTGTGTACATACATTACATTACTTATCCTGTACTGATCCTGAGTTACATCCTATATTATACTCCAGGGCTGCATTCACTATTCTGGTGGTGCAGTCACTGTGTACATACATTATATTACTTATCCTGTACTGATCCTGAGTTACATCCTGTATTATACTCCAGAGCTGCACTCACTATTCTGCTGGTGCAGTCACTGTGTACATACATTACATTACTTATCCTGTACTGATCCTAAGTTACATCCTGTATTATACTCCAGATCTGCACTCACTATTCTGCTGGTGCAGTTACTGTGTACATACATTACATTACTTATCCTGTACTGATCCTGAGTTAAATCCTGTATTGTACTCCAGAGCTGCACTCACTATTCTGCTGGTGCAGTCACTGTGTACATACATTACATTACTTATCCTGTACTGATCCAGAGTTACATCCTGTATTATACTCCAGAGCTGCACTCACTATTCTGCTGGTGGAGTCACAGTGTACCTACATTACATTACTTATCCTGTACTGATCCTGAGTTACATCCTGTATTATATTCCGGAGCTGCACTCACTATTCTGCTGGTACAGTCACCGTGTACATACATTACATTACTTATCCTGTACTGATCCTGAGTTACATCCTGTATTATACTCCAGAGCTGCACTCACTATTCTGCTGGTGCAGTCACTGTGTACATACATTACATTACTTATCCTGTACTGATCCTGAGTTACCTCCTGTATTATACTCCAGAGCTGCACTCACTATTCTGCTGGTGCAGTCACTGTGTACATACATTACATTACTTATCCTGTACTGATCCTGAGTTATATCCTGTATTATACTCCAGAGCTGCACTCACTATTCTGCTGGTGCAGTCACTGTGTACATACATTACATTACTTATCCTGTACTGATCCTGAGTTACATCCTGTATTATACCCCAGAGCTGCACTCACTATTCTGCTGGTGCAGTCACTGTGTACATACATTACATTACTTATCCTGTACTGATCCTGAGTTACATCCTGTATTATACTCCAGAGCTGCACTCACTATTCTGCTGGTGGAGTCACTGTTTACATACATTACATTACTTATCCTGTACTGATTCTGAGTTACATACTGTATTATACCCCAGAGCTGCACTCACTATTCTGCTGGTGCAGTCACTGTGTACATACATTACATTACTTATCCTGTACTGATCCTGAGTTACATCCTGTATTATACTCCAGAGCTGCACTCACTATTCTGCTGGTGCAGTCACTGTGTACATACATTACATTACTTATCCAGTACTGATCCTGAGTTATATCCTGTATTACACCCCAGAGCTGCACTCACTATTCTGCTGGTGGAGTCACTGTGTACATACATTACATTACTTATCCTGTACTGATCCTGAGTTACATCCTGTATTATACCCCAGAGCTGCACTCACTAATCTGCTGGTGCAGTCACTGTGTACATACATTACATTACTTATCCTGTACTGATCCTGAGTTATATCCTGTATTATACTCCAGAGCTCCACTCACTATTCTGCTGGTGCAGTCACTGTGTACATACATTACATTACTTATCCAGTACTGATCCTGAGTTATATCCTGTATTATACCCCAGAGCTGCACTCACTATTCTTCTGGTGGAGTCACTGTGTACATACATTACATTACTTATCCTGTACTGATCCTGAGTTACATCCTGTATTATACCCCAGAGCTGCACTCACTATTCTGCTGGTGCAGTCACTGTGTACATACATTACATTACTTATCCTGTACTGATCCTGAGTAATATCCTGTATTATACTCCAGAGCTGCACTCACTATTCTGCTGGTGCAGTCACTGTGTACATACATTACATTACTTATAATGTACTGATCCTGAGTTACATCCTGTATTATACTCCAGAGCTGCATTTACTATTCTGCTGGTGCAGTCACTGTGTACATACATTACATTACTTATCCTGTACTGATCCTGAGTTACATCCTGTATTGTACTCCAGAGCTGCACTCACTATTCTGCTGGTGCAGTCACTGTGTACATACATTACATTACTTATCCTATACTGAGCCTGAGTTACATCCTGTATTATACCCCAGAGCTGCACTCACTATTCTGCTGGTGGAGTCACTGTGTACATACATTACATTACTTATCCCGTATTGATCCTGAGTTACATCCTGTATTATACTCCAGAGCTGCACTCACTATTCTGCTGGTGCAGTCACTGTGTACATACATTACATTACTTATCCTGTACTGATCCTGAGTTACATCCTGTATTATACTCCAGAGCTGCACTCACTATTCTGCTGGTGCAGTCACTGTGTACATACATTACATTACTTATCCAGTACTGATCCTGAGTTATATCCTGTATTATACCCCAGAGCTGCACTCACTATTCTGCTGGTGGAGTCACTGTGTACATACATTACATTACTTATCCTGTACTGATCCTGAGTTACATCCTGTATTATACCCCAGAGCTGCACTCACTATTCTGCTGGTGCAGTCACTGTGTACATACATTACATTACTTATCCTGTACTGATCCTGAGTAATATCCTGTATTATACTCCAGAGCTGCACTCACTATTCTGCTGGTGCAGTCACTGTGTACATACATTACATTACTTATCCTGTACTGATTCTGAGTTACATCCTGTATTATACTCCAGAGCTGCATTTACTATTCTGCTGGTGCAGTCACTGTGTACATACATTACATTACTTATCCTGTCCTGATCCTGAGTTACATCCTGTATTGTACTCCAGAGCTGCACTCACTATTCTGCTGGTGCAGTCACTGTGTACATACATTACATTACTTATCCTATACTGAGCCTGAGTTACATCCTGTATTATACCCCAGAGCTGCACTCACTATTCTGCTGGTGGAGTCACTGTGTACATACATTACATTACTTATCCCGTATTGATCCTGAGTTACATCCTGTATTATACTCCAGAGCTGCACTCACTATTCTGCTGGTGCAGTCACTGTGTACATACATTACATTACTTTTCCTGTACTGATCCTGAGTTACATCCTGTATTATATCCAGAGCTGCACTCACTATTCTGCTGGTGCAGTCACTGTGTACATACATTACATTACTTATCCTGTACTGATCCTGAGTTACATCCTGTATTATATCCCAGAGCTGCACTCACTATTCTGCTGGTGCAGTCACTGTGTACATACATTACATTACTTATCCTGTACTGATCCTGAGTTACATCCTGTATTATACTCCAGAGCTGCACTCAATATTCTGCTGGTGCAGTCACCGTGTACATACATTACTTATCCTGTACTGATCCTGAGTTACATCCTGTATTATACTGCAGAGCTGCACTCACTATTCTGCTGGTGGAGTCACTGTGTACATACGTTACATTACTTATCCTGTACTGATCCTGAGTTACATCCTGTATTATACTCCAGAACTGCACTCACTATTCTGCTGGTGGAGTCACTATGTACATACATTACATTACTTATCCTGTACTGATCCTGAGCTACATCCTGTATTATACTCCAGAGCTGCACTCACTATTCTGCTGGTGCAGTCACTGTGTACATACGTTACATTACTTATCCTGTACTGATCCTGAGTTACATCCTGTATTATACCCCAGAGCTGCACTCACTATACTGCTGGTGCAGTCACTGTGTACATACATTACATTACTTATCCTGTACTGATCCTGAGTTACATCCTGTATTATACTGCAGAGCTGCACTCACTATTCTGCTGGTGGAGTCACTGTGTACATACATTACATTACTTATCCTGTACTGATCCTGAGTTACATCCTGTATTATACTCCAGAGCTGCACTCACTATTCTGCTGGTGGAGTCACTGTGTACATACATTAAATTACTTATCCTGTACTGATCCTGAGTTACATCCTGTATTATACTCCAGAGCTGCACTCACTATTCTGCTGGTGCAGTCACTGTGTACATACATTACATTACTTATCCTCTACTGATCCTGAGTTACATCCTGTATTATACTCCAGATCTGCACTCACTATTCTGCTGGTGCAGTCACTGTGTACATACATTACATTACTTATCCTGTACTGATCCTGAGTTACATCCTGTATTGTACTCCAGAGCTGCACTCACTATTCTGCTGGTGCAGTCACTGTGTACATATATTACATTACTTATCCTGTACTGAGCCTGAGTTACATCCTGTATTATACCCCAGAGCTGCACTCACTATTCTGCTGGTGGAGTCACTGTGTACATACATTACATTATTTATCCCGTATTGATCCTGAGTTACATCCTGTATTATACTCCAGAGCTGCACTCACTATTCTGCTGGTGCAGTCACTGTGTACATACATTACATTACTTATCCTGTACTGATCCAGAGTTACATCCTGTATTATACTCCAGAGCTGCACTCACTATTCTGCTGGTGGAGTCACAGTGTACATACATTACATTACTTATCCTGTACTGATCCTGAGTTACATCCTGTATTATATCCAGAGCTGCACTCACTATTCTGCTGGTGCAGTCACTGTGTACATACATTACATTACTTATCCTGTACTGATCCTGAGTTACATCCTGTATTATACTCCAGAGCTGCACTCACTATTCTGCTGGTGCAGTCACTGTGTACATACATTACATTACTTATCCTGTACTGATCCTGAGTTACATCCTGTATTATATCCAGAGCTGCACTCACTATTCTGCTGGTGCAGTCACTGTGTACATACATTACTTATCCTGTACTGATCCTGAGTTACATCCTGTATTATACTCCAGAGCTGCATTCACTATTCTGCTGGTGCAGTCACTGTGTACATACATTACATTACTGATCCTGTACTGATCCTGAGTTACATCCTGTATTATACTCCAGAGCTGCACTCACTATTCTGCTGGTACAGTCACTGTGTACATACATTACATTACTTATCCTGTACTGATCCTGAGTTACATCCTGTATTATACCCCAGAGCTGCACTCACTATTCTGCTGGTGCAGTCAATGTGTACATACATTACATTACTTTTCCTGTACTGATCCTGAGTTACATCCTATATTATACTCCAGGGCTGCATTCAGTATTCTGGTGGTGCAGTCACTGTGTACATACATTACATTACTTATCCTGTACTGATCCTGAGTTACATCCTATATTATACTCCAGGGCTGCATTCACTATTCTGGTGGTGCAGTCACTGTGTACATACATTACATTACTTATCCTGTACTGATCCTGAGTTACATCCTGTATTATACTCCAGAGCTGCACTCACTATTCTGCTGGTGGAGTCACTGTGTACATACATTACATTACTTATCCTGTACTGATCCTGAGTTACATCCTGTATTATACTCCAGATCTGCACTCACTATTCTGCTGGTGCAGTCACTGTGTACATACATTACATTACTTATCCTGTACTGATCCTGAGTTACATCCTGTATTGTACTCCAGAGCTGCACTCACTATTCTGCTGGTGCAGTCACTGTGTACATACATTACATTACTTATCCTATACTGAGCCTGAGTTACATCCTGTATTATACCCCAGATCTGCACTCACTATTCTGCTGGTGGAGTCACTGTGTACATACATTACATTATTTATCCCGTATTGATCCTGAGTTACATCCTGTATTATACTCCAGAGCTGCACTCACTATTCTGCTGGTGCAGTCACTGTGTACATACATTACATTACTTATCCTGTACTGATCCAGAGTTACATCCTGTATTATACTCCAGAGCTGCACTCACTATTCTGCTGGTGCAGTCACTGTGTACATACATTACATTACTTATCCAGTACTGATCCTGAGTTATATCCTGTATTATACCCCAGAGCTGCACTCACTATTCTGCTGGTGGAGTCACTGTGTACATACATTACATTACTTATCCTGTACTGATCCTGAGTTACATCCTGTATTATACCCCAGAGCTGCACTCACTATTCTGCTGGTGCAGTCACTGTGTACATACATTACATTACTTATCCTGTACTGATCCTGAGTTATATCCTGTATTATACTCCAGAGCTGCACTCACTATTCTGCTGGTGCAGTCACTGTGTACATACATTACATTACTTATCCAGTACTGATCCTGAGTTATATCCTGTATTATACCCCAGAGCTGCACTCACTATTCTGCTGGTGGAGTCACTGTGTACATACATTACATTACTTATCCTGTACTGATCCTGAGTTACATCCTGTATTATACCCCAGAGCTGCACTCACTATTCTGCTGGTGCAGTCACTGTGTACATACATTACATTACTTATCCTGTACTGATCCTGAGTTATATCCTGTATTATACTCCAGAGCTGCACTCACTATTCTGCTGGTGCAGTCACTGTGTACATACATTACATTACTTATCCTGTACTGATCCTGAGTTACATCCTGTATTATACTCCAGAGCTGCATTTACTATTCTGCTGGTGCAGTCACTGTGTACATACATTACATTACTTATCCTGTACTGATCCTGAGTTACATCCTGTATTGTACTCCAGAGCTGCACTCACTATTCTGCTGGTGCAGTCACTGTGTACATACATTACATTACTTATCCTATACTGAGCCTGAGTTACATCCTGTATTATACCCCAGAGCTGCACTCACTATTTTGCTGGTGGAGTCACTGTGTACATACATTACATTACTTATCCCGTATTGATCCTGAGTTACATCCTGTATTATACTCCAGAGCTGCACTCACTATTCTGCTGGTGCAGTCACTGTGTACATACATTACATTACTTATCCTGTACTGATCCAGAGTTACATCCTGTATTATACTCCAGAGTTGCACTCACTATTCTGCTGGTGGAGTCACTGTGTACATACATTACATTACTTATCCTGTACTGATCCTGAGTTACATCCTGTATTATATTCCGGAGCTGCACTCACTATTCTGCTGGTGCAGTCACCGTGTACATACATTACTTATCCTGTACTGATCCTGAGTTACATCCTGTATTATACTGCAGAGCTGGACTCACTATTCTGCTGGTGGAGTCACTGTGTACATACGTTACATTACTTATCCTGTACTGATCCTGAGTTACATCCTGTATTATACTCCAGAGCTGCACTCACTATTCTGCTGGTGCAGTCACTGTGTACATACGTTACATTACTTATCCTGTACTGATCCTGAGTTACATCCTGTATTATACCCCAGAGCTGCACTCACTATTCTGCTGGTGCAGTCACTGTGTACATACATTACATTACTTATCCTGTACTGATCCTGAGTTACATCCTGTATTATACTGCAGAGCTGCACTCACTATTCTGCTGGTGGAGTCACTGTGTACATACATTACATTACTTATCCTGTACTGATCCTGAGTTACATCCTGTATTATACTCCAGAGCTGCACTCACTATTCTGCTGGTGGAGTCACTGTATACATACATTACATTACTTATCCTGTACTGATCCTGAGTTACATCCTGTATTATACTCCAGAGCTGAACTCACTATTCTGCTGATGGAGTCACTGTGTACATACATTACATTACTTATCCTGTACTGATCCTGAGTTACATCCCGTATTATACTCCAGAGCTGCGCTCACTATTCTGCTGGTGCAGTCACTGTGCACATACATTACATTACTTATCCTGTACTGATCCAGAGTTATATCCTGTATTATACTCCAGATCTGCACTCACTATTCTGCTGGTGGGGTCACTGTGTATATACATTACATTACTGATCCTATACTGATCCTGAGTTACCTCCTGTATTATACCCCGGAGCTGAACTCACTATTCTGCTGGTGGAGTCACTGTGTACATACATTACATTACTGATCCTGTACTGATCCTGAGTTACATCCTGTATTATACTCCTGAGCTGCACTCACTATTCTGCTGGTGAAGTCACTGTGTACATACATTACTTATCTTGTACTGATCCTGAGTTCCATCCTGTATTATACTCCAGAGCTGCACTCACTATTCTGCTGGTGGGGTCACTGTGTATATACATTACATTACTGATCCTATACAGATCCTGAGTTACCTCATGTATTATACCCCGGAGCTGCACTCACTATTCTGCTGGTGGAGTCACTGTGTACATACATTACATTACTGATCCTGTACTGATCCTGAGTTACATCCTGTATTATACTCCTGAGCTGCACTCACTATTCTGCTGGTGCAGTCACTGTGTACATACATTACATTACTTATCCTATACTGATCCTGAGTTACATCCTGTATTATACTCCAGAGCAGCACTCACTATTCTGCTGGTGCAGTCACTGTGTACATACATTACATTACTTATCCTGTACTGATCCTGAGTTACATCTTGTATTATACTCCAGAGCTGCACTCACTATTCTGCTGGTGCAGTCACTGTGTACATACATTACATTACTTATCCTGTACTGATCCTGAGTTACATCCTGTATTATACTCCAGAGCTGCACTTACTATTCTGCTGGTGGAGTCACTGAGTACATACATTACATTACTTATCCTGTACTGATCCTGAGTTACATCCTGTATTATACTCCAGAGCTGCACTCACTATTCTGCTGGTGCAGTCACTGTGTACATACATTACATTACTTATCCTGTACTGATCCTGAGTTACATCCTGTATTATACCCCAGAGCTGCACTCACTATTCTGCTGGTGCAGTCACTGTGTACATACATTACATTACTTATCCTGTACTGATCCTGAGTTACCTCCTGTATTATACTCCAGAGCTGCACTCACTATTCTGCTGGTACAGTCACTGTGTACATACATTACATTACTTATCCTCTACTGATTCTGAGTTACATCCTGTATTATACTCCAGAGCTGCACTCACTATTCTGCTGGAGCTGTCACTTTGTACATACATTACATTACTTATCCTGTACTGATCCTGAGTTACATCTTGTATTATTCTCCAGAGCTGCACTCACTATTCTGCTGGAGGAGTCATTGTGTACATACATTACATTACTTATCCTGTATTGATCCTGAGTTACATCCTGTATTATACTCCAGAGCTGCCCTCACTATTCTGCTGGTGCAGTCACTGTGTACATACATTACATTACTTATCCTGTACTGATCCTGAGTTACATCCTGTATTATACCCCAGAGCTGCACTCACTATTCTGCTGGTGCAGTCACTGTGTACATACATTACATTACTTATCCTGTATTGATCCTGAGTTACATCCTGTATTATACTCCAGAGCTGCCCTCACTATTCTGCTGGTGCAGTCACTGTGTACATACATTACATTACTTATCCTGTATTGATCCTGAGTTATATCCTGTATTATGCTCCAGAGCTGCACTCACTATTCTGCTGGTACAGTCACTGTGTACATACATTACATTACTTATCCTGTATTGATCCTTAGTTACATCCTGTATTATACTCCAGAGCTGCACTCACTATTCTGCTGGTGCAGTCACTGTGTACATACATTACATTACTTATCCTGTACTGATCCTGAGTTACATCTTGTATTATACTCCAGAGCTGCACTCACTATTCTGCTAGTGCAGTCACTGTGTACATACATTACATTACTTATCCTGTACTGATCCTGAGTTACATCCTGTATTATACTCCAGAGCAGCACTCACTATTCTGCTGGTGCAGTCACTGTGTACATACATTACATTACTTATCCTGTACTGATCCTGAGTTACATCCTGTATTATACTCCAGAGCTGCACTCACTATTCTGCTGGTCGAGTCACTGAGTACATACATGACATTACTTATCCTGTACTGATCCTGAGTTACATCCTGTATTATACTCCAGAGCTGCACTCACTATTCTGCTGATGCAGTCACTGTGTACATACATTACATTACTTATCCTGTACTGATCCTGAGTTACATCCTGTATTATACCCCAGAGCTGCACTCACTATTCTGCTGGTGCAGTCACTGTGTACATACATTACATTACTTATCCTGTACTGATCCTGAGTTACCTCCTGTATTATACTCCAGAGCTGCACTCACTATTCTGCTGGTACAGTCACTGTGTACATACATTACATTACTTATCCTCTACTGATTCTGAGTTACATCCTGTATTATACTCCAGATCTGCACTCACTATTCTGCTGGTGCAGTCACTGTGTACATACATTACATTACTTATCCTGTACTGATCCTGAGTTACATCCTGTACTATACTCCAGAGCTGCACTCACTATTCTGCTGGTGCAGTCACTGTGTACATACATTACTTATCCTGTACTGATCCTGAGTTACATCCTGTATTATACTCCAGAGCTGCACTCACTATTCTGCTGGAGCTGTCACTGTGTACATACATTACATTACTTATCCTGTACTGATCCTGAGTTACATCTTGTATTATTCTCCAGAGCTGCACTCACTATTCTGCTGGAGGAGTCATTGTGTACATACATTACATTACTTATCCTGTATTGATCCTGAGTTACATCCTGTATTATACTCCAGAGCTGCCCTCACTATTCTGCTGGTGCAGTCACTGTGTACATACATTACATTACTTATCCTGTACTGATCCTGAGTTACATCCTGTATTATACCCCAGAGCTGCACTCACTATTCTGCTGGTGGAGTCACTGTGTACATACATTACATTACTTATCCTGTACTGATCCTGAGTTACATCCTGTATTATTCCCCAGAGCTGCACTCACTATTCTGCTGGTGCAGTCACTGTGTACATACATTACATTACTTATCCTGTACTGATCCTGAGTTACATCCTGTATTATTCCCCAGAGCTGCACTCACTATTCTGCTGGTGCAGTCACTGTGTACATACATTACATTACTTATTCTGTACTGATCCTGAGTTACATCCTGTATTATACTCCAGAGCTGCACTCACTATTCTGCTGGTGCAGTCACTGTGTACATACATTACATTACTTATCCTGTATTGATCCTGAGTTACATCCTGTATTATACTCCAGAGCTGCCCTCACTATTCTGCTGGAGCAGTCACTGTGTACATACATTACATTACTTATCCTGTACTGATCCTGAGTTACATCCTGTATTATACCCCAGAGCTGCACTCACTATTCTGCTGGTGGAGTCACTGTGTACATACATTACATTACTTATCCTGTACTGATCCTGAGTTACATCCTGTATTATACTCCAGAGCTGCACTCACTATTCTGCAGGTGCAGTCACTGTGTATATACATTACATTACTGATCCTGTACAGATGCTGAGTTACATCCTGTATTATACTCCAGAGCTGCACTCACTATTCTGCTGGTGCAGTCACTGTGTACATACATTACTTATCCTGTACTGATCCTGAGTTACATCCTGTATTATACTCCAGAGCTGCACTCACTATTCTGCTGGAGCTGTCACTTTGTACATACATTACATTACTTATCCTGTACTGATCCTGAGTTACATCTTGTATTATTCTCCAGAGCTGCACTCACTATTCTGCTGGAGGAGTCATTGTGTACATACATTACATTACTTATACTGTATTGATCCTGAGTTACATCCTGTATTATACTCCAGAGCTGCCCTCACTATTCTGCTGGTGCAGTCACTGTGTACATACATTACATTACTTATCCTGTACTGATCCTGAGTTACATCCTGTATTATACTCCAGAGCTGCACTCACTATTCTGCTGGAGCTGTCACTGTGTACATACATTACATTACTTATCCTGTACTGATCCTGAGTTACATCTTGTATTATTCTCCAGAGCTGCACTCACTATTCTGCTGGAGGAGTCATTGTGTACATACATTACATTACTTATCCTGTATTGATCCTGAGTTACATCCTGTATTACACTCCAGAGCTGCCCTCACTATTCTGCTGGTGCAGTCACTGTGTACATACATTACATTACTTATCCTGTATTGATCCTGAGTTATATCCTGTATTATGCTCCAGAGCTGCACTCACTATTCTGCTGGTACAGTCACTGTGTACATACATTACATTACTTATCCTGTATTGATCCTGAGTTACATCCTGTATTATACTCCAGAGCTGCACTCACTATTCTGCTGGTGCAGTCACTGTGTACATACATTACATTACTTATCCTGTACTGATCCTGAGTTACATCTTGTATTATACTCCGAGCTGCACTCACTATTCTGCTAGTGCAGTCACTGTGTACATACATTACATTACTTATCCTGTACTGATCCTGAGTTACATCCTGTATTATACTCCAGAGCAGCACTCACTATTCTGCTGGTGCAGTCACTGTGTACATACATTACATTACTTATCCTGTACTGATCCTGAGTTACATCCTGTATTATACTCCAGAGCTGCACTCACTATTCTGCTGGTGGAGTCACTGAGTACATACATTACATTACTTATCCTGTACTGATCCTGAGTTACATCCTGTATTATACTCCAGAGCTGCACTCACTATTCTGCTGATGCAGTCACTGTGTACATACATTACATTACTTATCCTGTACTGATCCTGAGTTACATCCTGTATTATACCCCAGAGCTGCACTCACTATTCTGCTGGTGCAGTCACTGTGTACATACATTACATTACTTATCCTGTACTGATCCTGCGTTACCTCCTGTATTATACTCCAGAGCTGCACTCACTATTCTGCTGGTACAGTCACTGTGTACATACATTACATTACTTATCCTCTACTGATTCTGAGTTACATCCTGTATTATACTCCAGATCTGCACTCACTATTCTGCTGGTGCAGTCACTGTGTACATACATTACATTACTTATCCTGTACTGATCCTGAGTTACATCCTGTACTATACTCCAGAGCTGCACTCACTATTCTGCTGGTGCAGTCACTGTGTACATACATTACTTATCCTGTACTGATCCTGAGTTACATCCTGTATTATACTCCAGAGCTGCACTCACTATTCTGCTGGAGCTGTCACTGTGTACATACATTACATTACTTATCCTGTACTGATCCTGAGTTAGATCTTGTATTATTCTCCAGAGCTGCACTCACTATTCTGCTGGAGGAGTCATTGTGTATATACATTACATTACTTATCCTGTATTGATCCTGAGTTACATCCTGTATTATACTCCAGAGCTGCCCTCACTATTCTGCTGGTGCAGTCACTGTGTACATACATTACATTACTTATCCTGTACTGATCCTGAGTTACATCCTGTATTATACCCCAGAGCTGCACTCACTATTCTGCTGGTGGAGTCACTGTGTACATACATTACATTACTTATCCTGTACTGATCCTGAGTTACATCCTGTATTATACTCCAGAACTGCACTTACTATTCTGCTGGTGCAGTCACTGTGTACATACATTACATTACTTATCCTGTACTGATCCTGAGTTACATCCTGTATTATACTCCAGAGCTGCACTCACTATTCTGCTGGTGCAGTCACTGTGTATATACATTACATTACTGATCCTGTACAGATGCTGAGTTACATCCTGTATTATACTCCAGAGCTGCCCTCACTATTCTGCTGGTGCAGTCACTGTGTACATACATTACTTATCCTGTACTGATCCTGAGTTACATCCTGTATTATACTCCAGAGCTGCACTCACTATTCTGCTGGAGCTGTCACTGTGTACATACATTACATTACTTATCCTGTACTGATCCTGAGTTACATCTTGTATTATTCTCCAGAGCTGCACTCACTATTCTGCTGGAGGAGTCATTGTGTACATACATTACATTACTTATCCTGTATTGATCCTGAGTTACATCCTGTATTATACTCCAGAGCTGCCCTCACTATTCTGCTGGTGCAGTCACTGTGTACATACATTACATTACTTATCCTGTATTGATCCTGAGTTATATCCTGTATTATGCTCCAGAGCTGCACTCACTATTCTGCTGGTACAGTCACTGTGTACATACATTACATTACTTATCCTGTATTGATCCTGAGTTACATCCTGTATTATACTCCAGAGCTGCACTCACTATTCTGCTGGTGCAGTCACTGTGTACATACATTACATTACTTATCCTGTACTGATCCTGAGTTACATCCTGTATTATACTCCAGAGCTGCACTCACTATTCTGCTGGTGGAGTCACTGTGTACATACATTACATTACTTATCCTGTACTGATCCTGAGTTACATCCTGTATTATACTCCAGAGCTGCGCTCACTATTCTGCTGGTGCAGTCACTGTGTACATACATTACATTGCTTATCCTGTACTGATCCTGAGTTACATCCTGTATTATACTCCAGAGCTGCACTCACTATTCTGCTGGTGGAGTCACTGTGTACATACATTACATTACATTACTTATCCTGTACTGATCCTGAGTTACATCCTGTATTATACCCCAGATCTGCACTTACTATTCTGCTGGTGGAGTCACTGTGTACATACATTACATTACATTACTTATCCTGTACTGATCCTGAGTTACATCCTGTACTATACTCCAGAGCTGCACTCACTATTCTGCTGGTGCAGTCACTGTGTACATACATTACTTATCCTGTACTGATCCTGAGTTACATCCTGTATTATACTCCAGAGCTGCACTCACTATTCTGCTGGAGCTGTCACTGTGTACATACATTACATTACTTATCCTGTACTGATCCTGAGTTACATCTTGTATTATTCTCCAGAGCTGCACTCACTATTCTGCTGGAGGAGTCATTTTGTACATACATTACATTACTTATCCTGTATTGATCCTGAGTTACATCCTGTATTACACTCCAGAGCTGCCCTCACTATTCTGCTGGTGCAGTCACTGTGTACATACATTACATTACTTATCCTGTACTGATCCTGAGTTACATCCTGTATTATACCCCAGAGCTGCACTCACTATTCTGCTGGTGGAGTCACTTTGTACATACATTACATTACTTATCCTGTACTGATCCTGAGTTACATCCTGTATTATACTGCAGAGCTGCACTCACTATTCTGCTGGTGCAGTCACTGTGTATATACATTACATTACTGATCCTGTACAGATGCTGAGTTACATCCTGTATTATACTCCAGAGCTGCACTCACTATTCTGCTGGTGCAGTCACTGTGTACATACATTACTTATCCTGTACTGATCCTGAGTTACATCCTGTATTATACCCCAGATCTGCACTTACTATTCTGCTGGTGCAGTCACTGTGTACATACATTACATTACTTATCCTGTACTGATCCTGAGTTACATCCTGTATTATACTCCAGAGCTGCACTCACTATTCTGCTGGTGCAGTCACTGTGTACATACATTACATTACTTATCCTGTACTGATCCTGAGTTACATCCTGTATTATACTCCAAAGCTGCACTCACTATTCTGCTGGTGCAGTCACTGTGTATATACATTACATTACTGATCCTGTACAGATGCTGAGTTACATCCTGTATTATACTCCAGAGCTGCACTCACTTTTCTGCTGGTGCAGTCACTGTGTACATACATTACTTATCCTGTACTGATCCTGAGTTACATCCTGTATTATACTCCAGAGCTGCACTCACTATTCTGCTGGAGCTGTCACTGTGTACATACATTACATTACTTATCCTGTACTGATCCTGAGTTACATCTTGTATTATTCTCCAGAGCTGCACTCACTATTCTGCTGGAGGAGTCATTGTGTACATACATTACATTACTTATCCTGTATTGATCCTGAGTTACATCCTGTATTATACTCCAGAGCTGCCCTCACTATTCTGCTGGTGCAGTCACTGTGTACATACATTACATTACTTATCCTGTACTGATCCTGAGTTACATCCTGTATTATACTCCAGAGCTGCACTCACTATTCTGCTGGAGCTGTCACTGTGTACATACATTACATTACTTATCCTGTACTGATCCTGAGTTACATCTTGTATTATTCTCCAGAGCTGCACTCACTATTCTGCTGGAGGAGTCATTGTGTACATACATTACATTACTTATCCTGTATTGATCCTGAGTTACATCCTGTATTATACTCCAGAGCTGCCCTCACTATTCTGCTGGTGCAGTCACTGTGTACATACATTACATTACTTATCCTGTATTGATCCTGAGTTACATCCTGTATTATGCTCCAGAGCTGCACTCACTATTCTGCTGGTACAGTCACTGTGTACATACATTACATTACTTATCCTGTATTGATCCTGAGTTACATCCTGTATTATACTCCAGAGCTGCACTCACTATTCTGCTGGTGCAGTCACTGTGTACATACATTACATTACTTATCCTGTACTGATCCTGAGTTACATCCTGTATTATACTCCAGAGCTGCACTCACTATTCTGCTGGTGGAGTCACTGTGTACATACATTACATTACTTATCCTGTACTGATCCTGAGTTACATCCTGTATTATACCCCAGAGCTGCACTTACTATTCTGCTGGTGGAGTCACTGTGTACATGCATTACATTACATTACTTATCCTGTACTGATCCTGAGTTACATCCTGTATTATACTCCAGAGCTGCACTCACTATTCTGCTGGTGCAGTCACTGTGTACATACATTACATTACTTATCCTGTACTGATCCTGAGTTACATCCTGTATTATACCCCAGAGCTGCACTCACTATTCTGCTGGTGGAGTCACTGTGTACATACATTACATTAGTGATCCTGTACTGATCCTGAGTTACATCCTGTATTATACTCCAGAGCTGCACTCACTATTCTGCTGGTGGAGTCACTGTGTACATACATTACTTATCCTGTACTGATCCTGAGTTCCATCCTGTATTATACTCCAGAGCTGCACTCACTATTCTGCTGGAGCTGTCACTGTGTACATACATTACATTACTTATCCTGTACTGATCCTGAGTTACATCTTGTATTATTCTCCAGAGCTGCACTCACTATTCTGCTGGAGGAGTCATTGTGTACATACATTACATTACTTATCCTGTATTGATCCTGAGTTACATCCTGTATTATACTCCAGAGCTGCCCTCACTATTCTGCTGGTGCAGTCACTGTGTACATACATTACATTACTTATCCTGTACTGATCCTGAGTTACATCCTGTATTATACTCCAGAGCTGCACTCACTATTCTGCTGGAGCTGTCACTGTGTACATACATTACATTACTTATCCTGTACTGATCCTGAGTTACATCTTGTATTATTCTCCAGAGCTGCACTCACTATTCTGCTGGAGGAGTCATTTTGTACATACATTACATTACTTATCCTGTATTGATCCTGAGTTACATCCTGTATTATACTCCAGAGCTGCCCTCACTATTCTGCTGGTGCAGTCACTGTGTACATACATTACATTACTTATCCTGTATTGATCCTGAGTTACATCCTGTATTATGCTCCAGAGCTGCACTCACTATTCTGCTGGTACAGTCACTGTGTACATACATTACATTACTTATCCTGTATTGATCCTGAGTTACATCCTGTATTATACTCCAGAGCTGCACTCACTATTCTGCTGGTGCAGTCACTGTGTACATACATTACATTACTTATCCTGTACTGATCCTGAGTTACATCCTGTATTATACTCCAGAGCTGCACTCACTATTCTGCTGGTGCAGTCACTGTGTACATACATTACATTACTTATCCTGTACTGATCCTGAGTTACATCCTGTATTATACTCCAGAGCTGCACTCACTATTCTGTTGGTGCAGTCACTGTGTACATACATTACATTACTTATCCTGTACTGATCCTGAGTTACATCCTGTATTATACTCCACAGCTGCACTCACTATTCTGCTGGTGGAGTCACTGTGTACATACATTACATTACTTATCCTGTACTGATCCTGAGTTACATCCTGTATTATACCCCAGAGCTGCACTCACTATTCTGCTGGTGTAGTCACTGTGTACATACATTACATTACTTATCCTGTACTGATCCTGAATTACATCCTGTATTATACTCCAGAGCTGCACTCACTATTCTGCTGGTGTAGTCACTGTGTACATACATTACATTACTTATCCTGTACTGATCCTGAGTTACATCCTGTATTATACCCCAGAGCTGCACTTACTATTCTGCTGGTGGAGTCACTGTGTACATACATTACATTACTTATCCTGTACTGATCCTGAGTTACATCCTGTATTATACCCCAGATCTGCACTCACTATTCTGCTGGTGCAGTCACTGGGTACATACATTACATTACTTATCCTGTATTGATCCTGAGTTACATCCTGTATTATACTCCAGAGCTGCACTCACTATTCTGCTGGTGCAGTCACTGTGTACATTACATTACATTACTTATCCTGTACTGATCCTGAGTTACATCCTGTATTATACTCCAGAGCTGCACTCACTATTCTGCTGGTGCAGTCACTGTGTACATACATTACATTACTTATCCTGTACTGATCCTGAGTTACATCCTGTATTATACCCCAGAGCTGCACTCACTATTCTGCTGGTGGAGTCACTGTGTACATACATTACATTAGTGATCCTGTACTGATCCTGAGTTACATCCTGTATTATACTCCAGAGCTGCACTCACTATTCTGCTGGTGGAGTCACTGTGTACATACATTACATTACTTATCCTGTACTGATCCTGAGTTACATCCTGTATTATACCCCAGAGCTGCACTCACTATTCTGCTGGTGCAGTCACTGTGTACATACATTACATTACTTATCCTGTACTGATCCTGAGTTCCATCCTGTATTATACTCCAGAGCTGCACTCACTATACTGCTGGTGCAGTCACTGTGTACATACATTACATTACTTATCCTGTACTGATCCAGAGTTACATCCTGTATTATACCCCAGAGCTGCACTCACTATTCTGCTGGTGTAGTCACTGTGTACATACATTACATTACTTATCCTGTACTGATCCTGAATTACATCCTGTATTATACTCCAGAGCTGCACTCACTATTCTACTGGTGGAGTCACTGTGTACATACATTATATTACTGATCCTGAGTTACATCCTGTATTATACCCCAGAGCTGCACTCACTATTCTGCTGGTGGAGTCACTCTGTACATACATTACATTACTTATCCTGTACTGATCCTGAGTTACATCCTGTATTATACCCCAGAGCTGCACTCACTATTCTGCTGGTGCAGTCACTGTGTACATACATTACATTACTTATCCTGTACTGATCCTGAGTTACATCCTGTATTATACTCCAGAGCTGCACTCACTATTCTGCTGGTGGAGTCACTGTGTACATACATTACATTACTTATCCTGTACTGATCCTGAGTTACATCCTGTATTATACTCCAGAGCTGCACTCACTATTCTGCTGGTGCAGTCACTGTGTACATACATTACATTACTGATCCTGAGTTACATCCTGTATTATACTCCAGAGCTGCACTCACTATTCTGCTGGTGCAGTCACTGTGTACATATATTACATTACTTATCCTGTACTGATCCTGAGTTACATCCTGTATTATACTCCAGAGCTGCACTCACTATTCTGCTGGTACAGTCACTGTGTACATACATTACATTACTTATCCTGTACTGATCCTGAGTTCCATCCTGTATTATACTCCAGAGCTGCACTCACTATACTGCTGGTGCAGTCACTGTGTACATACATTACATTACTTATCCTGTACTGATCCAGAGTTACATCCTGTATTATACCCCAGAGCTGCACTCACTATTCTGCTGGTGTAGTCACTGTGTACATACATTACATTACTTATCCTGTACTGATCCTGAATTACATCCTGTATTATACTCCAGAGCTGCACTCACTATTCTACTGGTGGAGTCACTGTGTACATACATTATATTACTGATCCTGAGTTACATCCTGTATTATACCCCAGAGCTGCACTCACTATTCTGCTGGTGGAGTCACTCTGTACATACATTACATTACTTATCCTGTACTGATCCTGAGTTACCTCCTGTATTATACCCCAGAGCTGCACTCACTATTCTGCTGGTGCAGTCACTGTGTACATACATTACATTACTTATCCTGTACTGATCCTGAGTTACATCCTGTATTATACTCCAGAGCTGCACTCACTATTCTGCTGGTGGAGTCACTGTGTACATACATTACATTACTTATCCTGTAATGATCATGAGTTACATCCTGTATTATACTCGAGAGCTGCACTCACTATTCTGCTGGTGGATTCACTGTGTACATACATTACATTACTTATCCTGTACTGATCCTGAGTTATATCCTGTATTATACCCCAGAGCTGCACTCACTATTCTGCTGGTGCAGTCACTGTGTACATACATTACATTACTTATCCTGTACTGATCCTGAGTTACCTCCTGTATTATATCCCAGAGCTGCACTCACAGTTCTTCCTGTTGTACTTGGAAACAATCACAAGCACACCCACCCCATCAGAAAAATTGTGAATGTAGCTCTTGACTACAAGTATGAGGCGTAGATGTCTCTATTGATGTGACACTTTCCTATCTGACTGAAGGTACTCGTTAAGTACAGGCCAAGGACACATAAGACATGACCAGTCACACATGGGGCCACAGGATGAAGATGGTAATGAAGGGTCCACACAATCCCCTGATAGCGGCTGCACTTATGAGCTGTAGTCGGCCAATTGACCAATCGCAGTCATTAATTAGTAGGCAAAAATGTGCTTTTTTTTCTGATTTGCAATATTAAAATAAACAAATTCTGGAAGAATAATAATAAAATATAAGAGAACGGTGTATTGTTCCAGGACTCGATAGGTTAATCCCCTGTAAACACTGGTGACATATCGTGCTGATCAGATGCCGCCCGTCGGATCCCCGGGGAAACTTCGAATTCTTCAGTCTGACAGTTTTTTTGGCACAGAAATGTATCTGGGCTCATTAGCGAAAACCCAGCCCACATCTGTAATCAAACTACAGCACGGGCCGTAATTGTGCCATCTGAAAGCCAGATGGGTGACACTAGTAATGAGTGCAGCTGCTCTGGTGCTGGCGGGGGTATACGCCCTACCATCCTTTGTAAGCATTTCTGTATCTATAAGGTGCCCAGCAGACACCTTTACAGGCTGAGATACACAGAATTGTTGAGGTGACAGCACTGTGTGGAGAGGTGCTGCTGTGACTGCTGGGGGGACATAGAATCATAGAATCATAGAATGGTAGAGTTGGAAGGGACCTCCTGGGTCATCTGGTCCAACCCCCTGCTCAAAGCAGGATTCACTAGATCATCTCAGACAGATGTCTGTCCAGCCTCTGTTTGAAGACGTCCATTGAAGGGGAACTCACCACCTCTCGTGGCAGCCTGTTCCACTCATTAATCACCCTAACTGTCAAAAAGTTTTTTCTAATATCTAATCTGTGTCTCCTCCCATTTAGTTTCATCCCATTGCTTCTAGTCTTTCCTTGTGCAAATGAGAATAAAGATGATCCTTCTACAATGTGACAGCCCTTGACATATTTGTAGACAGCTATTAAGTCTCCTCTCAGTCTTCTTTTTTGCAAGCTAAACATTCCCAAATCCTGCAACCGTTCCTCATAGGACATGGTTTGCAGACCAGTCACCATTCTGGTCGCTCTTCTCTGAACTTGCTCCAGTTTGTCTATGTCTTTTTTAAAATGTGGTGCCCAAAACTGTACACAGTATTCCAGATGAGGTCTGACCAAAGAGGAGTAAAGACCGATAATGACTTCACGTGATCTAGACTGTATGCTTCTGTTAATACATCCCAGAATTGTATTTGCCTTTTTTGCTGCTGCATCACACTGTTGACTCATGTTTAGTCTATGATCTATTAGTATACCTAAGTCTTTTTCACATGTACTGTTGCTTAGCTCTATTCCTCCCATTCTGTATATGCTTTTTTCATTTTTATTGCCCAGATGTAGTACTTTGCATTTTTCCCTGTTAAAAACCATTCTGTTGGTTGCTGCCCACTGCTCCAGTTTATTTAGGTCTTTTTGAATCCTCTCTCTCTCTTCTCTAGTATTAGCTATCCCTCCTAGCTTTGTGTCATCAGCAAATTTAATCAGTTTACCCTCAATTCCTTCATCTAAATCATTGATAAAGATGTTGAACAATACAGGTCCCAGGACGGAGCCCTGTGGTACCCCACTTGAGACATTCATCCAGCTGGATGTGAAGCCATTTACAACCACCCTTTGAGTCCGATCACTAAGCCAGTTATGAATCCACCTAACAGTTGCCTGGTCCATTGCATACTTGGTCATTTTTTCAATAAGGATGGTGTGAGATACTTTGTCAAATGCTTTGCTGAAGTCAAGATATACTATATCTACAGCATTTCCCTGATCCACCCAGTCAGTGATTCTGTCATAGAAGGAAATTAAGTTAGTCTGACATGACTTGTTAGTTACAAACCCATGCTGACTCTGGTTAATCACTTCATTCTTATCCATGTACTTACATACATGTTGTTTAATAATTTGTTCAAAGATCTTTCCTGGTATAGAAGTCAGACTCACCGGCCTATAGTTCCCTGGGTCCACCTTCTTCCCCTTTTTGAAGATAGGAACAACATTTGCTCTTCTCCAGTCTTCTGGGACTTCTCCTGTTCTCCAAGAATTTTCAAAGATTATGGAGAGTGGTTCTAAAATTTCTTCTACGATCTCCTTCAGTACTCTGGGGTGTAATTCATCTGGACCTGGAGACTTGAACTCATTTATGTTAGCTAAATATTCCCTCACAATCTTTCTGTTTACAGATAACTTGGATTCCTCTATTCCTTTAAAAGGACAGTGAAGATCAGTTGATGTTACATTTTCTTTCTGAGAGAAAACAGATGCAAAATAGGAATTAAAAAGTTCGGCCTTCTCAACATCCTCTCTTACCATTTCTCCATTTTCATCCTGTAAAAATCCTATAGCATCTTTGACTTTTCTTTTACTTTTGACATACCCCCAAAATCCTTTTTTATTGCTTTTGACATCTCTTGCAAGCCTTAATTCATTGTCAGCTTTAGCTAACCTGATACGTGCCCTGCAGGATCTGCAGACTGCATTATAATCTTCTTTAGATATGCCTCCCTCTTTCCATTTAATAAACATTTCTTTCTTTCTTTTTAGCATGTGTTTAAGTTCTGTGTTCATCCATCCTGGTTTCCTTAAATGCTTCCCATTCTTCCTACTTTTCGGGATTGTTAACGATTGTGCTTTGAGAATCTCATTTTTAAAAATTTCCCATTCTTCCTGGACATTTTTGTCCTTAAGGACATCCAGCCATTGGATCCCTCCTATTCTCTTTCTGAGTCTCTTAAAATCTGCCTTTCTAAAATCTAACCTTGAAGTCTGAGTCTTCACATGTCTTCCTCCTCTAGTTATCCAAAATTCTATAATAGCATGATCGCTGCCTCCTAGGGTCCCAGCCACCTTTACCTCCTCAACCATTTCCTCCCTGTTTATAAGGATTAGATCCAAAGTAGCAGATCCCCTTGTTTTCTCCCCTACCTTTTGGAAGATAAAGTTGTCAGCAAGAGAGGATAAGAATTTGCTTGACCTGTTAGTTTTACTTGAGAGAGATTCCCAACAAATGTCTGGATAGTTGAAATCTCCCATGACCACTACGTCATATTTTTTGGAGAACTTGGTCATTTGATACATAAAGAGTTCATCCATATCTTCAGCTTGCCCAGGTGGCCTGTAGTAAATGCCTACAATGGTGTCCTTTCCGTTGTTCTCTCCTTGTATTCTTACCCAAACAGTTTCCACAGAACTCCCAGTCTCCGAAGCTTCAATCTCTGTGCAGATATACGCTTTTCTAACATTCAATGCAACACCTCCTCCTCGTTTATCAAGTCTGTTTCTTGCAAATAAGTTGTATCCTTTTAGCCTTTTATTCCAATCATGTGTATCGTCCCACCAAGTTTCAGTGATTCCAATGACATCATATTCCTTTTCCTGCGTTAGTAGTTCCAATTCTCCTTGTTTGTTGCCCATGCTTTGTGCATTTGTATAAAAACATTTTAGTTTGTGATTGGTTTCTCTTCCTCCCATATTTTTATTATTTAAATTGTTTTGTCTTTGTTCTTCCTTTCCACTTCCAGTAGCAGAGATCTCAATAGTATTTGTCAGCTGTATGGCTTTTTCTGGCCTTTTGCTTCCCTTCCCACATTGTTCTAGTTTAAAGCTCTTCTGATGAGTGTAGCAAGGCGACTTCCAAATACATGTTTTCCAGTCTTCGTACGGTGCACCCCATCTCTAGCAAGTAGTCCATCATATAGGTAATTCATTCCGTGATCCAGAAATCCAAATCCTTGTTGATGGCACCATCGACGTAGCCAGTTGTTCACCTGTAGAATCTTATTCCACCTCATTGTTCCATGGCCATCCACTGGGAGGATGGATGAGAAGACCACCTGCGCTCCCAATTCTTTCACTTTCTTGCCTAAGTCTTCAAAGTCACTGCTGATGGTTTCCAGGTCCTTTCTTGCGGTGTCATTTGTCCCCACATGTATTAGCAGGAATGGGTAGTGATCTGTAGGTCTGAAGAGTCTTGATATCCTGTCAGACACATCTTTAATTTTTGCTCCTGGAAGACAGCACATTTCTCTTGAGGTTATGTCTGGTCTGCAGATAGCGGCCTCTGTTCCTCTTAACAGGGAATCCCCCATGACCACCACTCTCCGTTTTTTCTTCACAACATTCTTCTTTCTCCATCCAGGAGGATTCTGATGGCTTACAAGGTTATTCATTGCTGGCAAAGTCTTATTTTGCTGTATTTCTTCATGGTTCTCCTGCGTGAGAGCCTGGTACTGGTTCCTGAGCAGTATGGGTGCTGACTGCCTCTCGATCCTCCTGCTTCTGTGGGTCACATGCTTCCATTCCTCTGTTTCCTCAGGTGCAGTTCGAATTTCTTCTCTTTCTGAATCATGAAGAGATAATTCTGCTCTGTCTAAGAACTCTTCACCTTCCTTAATGATTTTCAAGGTAGTTAACCTCTCTTCTAGATTTCGCAACTTTTCCTCCAACAGGGACACAAGCTTGCATTTCTGGCATGTGAAGTCTGGCTTTTCCACTGGCAAGTCTGTGAACATGTAGCAGGATATGCAGCTCACCAAATGGCTCCTGGACTCTTCCATGTTCTTATTGTTAATGTTCTGAAAACAGTGAAATCCTGCTGTGACTGCTGGGGGGACATCCTGCTGTGACTGTTAGGGTAGTAGGTGGGGCTTTGTGTCTGCTGTGTCTAATGGGCCAGTGGGCAGGACCTGTCCTTCTCTCTACTGGGGAAATGATGAGGGTTTTACTGTTATATTACTTATTTCGAGCTGAGCTCACTGTGCAGCTGGTTTTTATTAAGAAGAGTTTTGGTAGTGGTAGAAAACTTGGTATAAAGATGACACTTCCCTGAACAATCAGGGGGTGAGGGAAGATTTCAGATCAGAACACTGCAAAAACAAAAATTCAGACGAGACATTGATAGTATACATTTTAAGTGCAGCTGTGACTACTGGGGAGTTCGGGAACAGACTGCTGTGACTACTGGGGTGTTATGGTGGGGCTTTCCTCTGTCTATTACGCTAGTGGGGAGAGTCCGCATTTGTGTCTACTGGGAAAATGAAAAGGGTTGGCTGTTATATTACTTATTACGTACTCAGGGGTGGATTAAGAGTAGCAAGGGCCCCGGGCAGTTTAGAAGGTGCGGGCCCCCCCCCCCACACACACCTGATTTATCACGTGACATGTCACACCTGATTTATCACGTGACATGTCACATGATCCCCTGTGATAGATCATGTGATAGTTCACGGGAAATTAATTTGCCACAATATTAATTGTGCTGCCTCATCTGAGAGCAGCACAATATTGGGGCAGATACCCTGATTCCAGCGATGTGTCACTTTTTCAGCTGCTTGTTGTCATTTTGAGAAAATCACCGTTTTATCTGCTGCAGATCTAGCAGCTCTCTGAATGCTGCGCTCTGTATAGCCCCGCCCACACCACTGATTGGCAGCTTTCTGCCCATGCTCAGTGTACACAGAAATCTACTGATCAGTGATGGGGGTGGGGTCCTACAGAACTTACTAGTCATCTAGTGATAATTACCTTCTGACAAATCAATGATTTTATCAAAACAACACTAAGCAGCCCAGTAAGTGACACATTACTG
The DNA here is from genome assembly GCF_046119375.1 of Phyllobates terribilis. NCBI lineage: Eukaryota > Metazoa > Chordata > Amphibia > Anura > Dendrobatidae > Phyllobates > Phyllobates terribilis. Next base: position 80,915,726 of record NW_027362765.1, read on the forward strand.
GAATCAGTGCCTCTAACCCTACATTATGCTGCTCTCAGATTAGGTGGCAAAAACCTGATGACAGATTCCCTTTAAAGGAGCTGTAAACACAAAAAGGTTTGCATTAAAAAAAATACAAGCCATTTGTGAAATTAACTTTTTTTCATTGTTAATTCACATTAGACTGTATCTTCAACCCTTTTGTCAGCAGGTCTTATTATAGACTCTGAATAGGGCAGCTCTCTCCCTCTCCCTCAGCAGAAAGTCACAGCATGGTGAAAAAACGGGATCTTTTATGATTTTCTCATAATAAATAAAAAAGGACATGCAAGTCCTCCAAACTATTTTCCGTTTCTCTATAGGGGAGGTCCTAAATCTTTCTTGTTCTTTAGTTGATCACATGTCAAAAAGGCAAAGCATTTACTATGAACTCGCCTAAAAAAATATGCACTTGGAGAGTAATATCATCATCTCCATGTAAATATTCCTTGACTCTAAGGGCTCGCTCACACTGTCGTATAACACGGCTGAATGCTATGTGATGTTTTATCGGATAGGACTCGGTCCTATGTTATACTATGGGACAGTGCAGATCTGCGATTATTGGCATGAGAAAATAATCTCATTCGATATTCGGACCATGTGCACCCATACAAGTCTATGGGTGCACGTAAAACATTAGACTGCACTCGGATGTCATCCAAGTGCAGTCCGATGAACACTCACAGAGACTATGGAGAAGATGGAGAAATTAAGTTCTCCATCTTCTCCATATCTGTGCTGCAAGAGAATCGGATCACACTCAGTTGAAGCTCTGACAGAGTTTGAGTCGAGTGTCATTAGCATAATTGGCCCTATTCTCTTGCATGAGAGAATATATGGCTTAGTGAGTGGACCCTAAAACTGAATAGTAGTGATGGACAGGCACCTCACAAACGGGATCCATGTAGCTCTCAGATGTCATGTAGGTAGGGCTTCATTCCATGGGGTAGGGCTTAATTTCAAGGTATATAAAAAAAATGGACTTCAAATAAAAATTAAATGAACACAAAAAGCACTAACTGAATTATTTTTTTCGTATTAATGTTTGCAGCCCCTTTAAAAACCCTTTGAGGACCAAGGCACATATATGTCCCATAGTTTTAAACTGGAAAAAAAATTGATTGAATAAAATTTAAGGTCCTTGAAGGTTTAAGTAGGTCATAAATTCATATGAATACTTGCTCATACAATTGCACATGCCAAAAGATGAAGAAGAACAGAATCAAAAATATGACATTAAGTGGAGCACTTACAGGTATTCAAGGTGAAAGAGACCAGCAAAGGCATCGTCTCGAATGACAGTAAATGAGTTAGAATTCAGCAAGCTGAAAATGAAGACAGCAGGTTAGAAGCGAACCAGACTTTATGGTGCTCAGAATTAGTCAAGCAGAATTTATTGACTGCTGTTGCAAAGCACTGAGACTCCCGCTGTGTATAGATGGCGCCGTGTGGCCTCCCGCTGTGTATAGATGGCGCCGTGCGGCCTCCCGCTGTGTATAGATGGCACCGTATAGATGGCTACGTGCGGCCTCCTGCTGAGTATACGTGTATAGATGGCTACGTGCGGGCTCCTGCTGAGTATAGATGCCGCACGGCACTCCCCCAGAGACAGCAGGAGGCCGCACAGCGTCATCTATACTCAGCGGGAGACCGCACGTAGCCATCTATACACAGCAGGAGGCCGCACGTAGCCATCTATACACAGCAGGAGGCCGCACGTAGCCATCTATACACAGCAGGAGGCCACACGGCGACATCTATACTCAGCGGGGGGCTGCACGTAGCCATCTATACACAGCGGGGGGCGCACGTAGCTATCTATACACAGCGGGGGGCCGCACGGCGCCGTCTATACACAGCGGGGGGCCGCACGTAGCCATCTATACACAGCGGGGGGCCGCACGTAGCCATCTATACACAGCGGGAGGCCGCACGGCGCCCCCCCCAGAGACATCAGGAGGCCGCACGGCGCCAACTATACTCAGCAGGAGGCTGCATGCAGTCATACACACACACAAACATATACAGACACGCATAAACACATTTGAAACACAAAAATACATACAGACAGACATCACACAATGATATCTGCCCACACACACACACACAAACAGACAGACATCACACACACACACACCTGCCCACACACACACACCTGCCCACACACACACACACCTGCCCACACACACATCTGTGTGTGTGTATGTATAGTGTGTGTGTGTATAATGTGTGTGTATGTATAGTGTGTGTGTGTACAGTACAGACCAAAAGTTTGGACACACCTTCTCATTTAAAGATTTTTCTGTATTTCCATGACTTTGAAAATTGTACATTCACACTGAAGGCATCAAAACTATGAATTAACACATATGGAATTATATACTTAACAAAAAAGTGTGAAACAACTGAAAATATGTCTTATATTCTAGGTTCTTCAAAGTAGCCACCTTTTGCTTTGATGACTGCTTTGCACACTCTTGGCATTCTCTTGATGAGCTTCAAGAGGTAGTCACCGGAAATGGTCTTCCAACAATCTTGAAGGAGTTCCCAGAGATGCTTAGCCCTTGTTGGCCCTTTTGCCTTCACTCTGCGGTCCAGCTCACCCCAAACCATCTCGATTGGGTTCAGGTCTGGGTGACTGTGGAGGCCAGGTCATCTGGCGTAGCACCCCATCACTCTCCCTCTTGGTCAAATAGCCCTTACACAGCCTGGAGGTATGTTTGGGGTCATTGTCCTGTTGAAAAATAAATGATGGTCCAACTAAACGCAAACCGGATGGAATAGCATGCCGCTGCAAGATGCTGTGGTAGCTATGCTGGTTCAGTATGCCTTCAATTTTGAATAAATCCCCAACAGTGTCACCAGCAAAGCACCCCCACACCATCATACCTCCTCCTCCATGCTTCACGGTGGGAACCAGGCATGTAGAGTCCACCCGTTCACCTTTTCTGCGTCACACAAAGACACGGTGGTTGGAACCAAAGATCTCAAATTTGGACTCATCAGACCAAAGCACAGATTTCCACTGGTCTAATGTCCATTCCTTGTGTTCTTTAGCCCAAACAAGTCTTTTCTGCTTGTTGCCTGTCCTTAGCAGTGGTTTCCTAGCAGCTATTTTACCATGAAGGCCTGCTGCACAAAGTCTCCTCTTAACAGTTGTTGTAGAGATGTGTCTGCTGCTAGAACTCTGTGTGGCATTGACCTGGTCTCTAATCTGAGCTGCTGTTAACCTGCGATTTCTGAGGCTGGTGACTCGGATAAACTTATCCTCAGAAACAGAGGTGACTCTTGGTCTTCCTTTCCTGGGGCGGTCCTCATGTGAGCCAGTTTCTTTGTAACGCTTGATGGTTTTTGCAACTGCACTTGGGGATACATTCAAAGTTTGCCCAATTTTTCGGACTGACTGACCTTCATTTCATAAAGTAATGATGGCCACTCGTTTTTCTTTACTTAGCTGCTTTTTTCTTGCCATAATACAAATTCTAACAGTCTATTCAGTAGGACTATCAGCTGTGTATCCACCTGACTTCTGCACAACACAACTGATGGTCCCAACCCCATTTATAAGGCAAGAAATCCCACTTATTAAACCTGACAGGGCACACCTGTGAAGTGAAAACCATTTCCGGTGACTACCTCTTGAAGCTCATCAAGAGAATGCCAAGAGTGTGCAAAGCAGTCATCAAAGCAAAAGGTGGCTACTTTGAAGAACCTAGAATATAAGACATATTTTCAGTTGTTTCACACTTTTTTGTTAAGTATATAATTCCACATGTGTTAATTCATAGTTTTGATGCCTTCAGTGTGAATGTACAATTTTCAAAGTCATGAAAATTGTCACGGGTGTGTCGCCACGAAGATCGTCACGATTACACAGCCTGACTTCTCGCAGCTGACTTTTTGGTGCTTTGTGTTTTCGGCAGTGAGGGAGTTAATTCTCTCTCTGTGCTAGACAAGGTCCAGCCTCGCCCAGCTGCAATCAATGCTGCTGTAGTGAGTCTCCTTCAAATGCCTGCTGGTCTGTTTGGGAAGTGTCGGTGATAGCATTTCATACAGACTTACAGAGCGGATCGTGGTATTTGGAGTTTCTGAGATAAGTGTATTTGGAGTGGTTTTTCCCTTCCTCGCTTTATCATTTATCTCCTTTCCCGTTGGTGTTCCCTCTGTTGTAGTTGTGTAGTTTTTGTATGCAAGGTGGTTTTGGTTTTTCCCTTGTACTGTCTCGTTCGTCTAAGTACTGTGTGTGGGCATATTATTACTTGTCCTCTTTTGTTGTGATCGGGGTCCTTCTCAGGACTAGATTACTTAGGTGCAGGGATCCTCAGGAGGTAGGGGTTACGCTGGCGGCCTGGACCTCTGTACCTTTAACAGTACCTCCAGGTTGAGGGATTAGTCAGGGCCCCAGCTTAGGGTCAGCTTAGGCCCCCTACCTCCAGTATACAGAGACAGCGTGACATTTTCACCGACCCACTTAGTTTTTCTCCAGCTACCATGGATCCAGTAGCCGGTCTAGCTCGGCAGTTGCAGAGTTTGTCCATGGAGCTGGCGGACGTTAGGTCCAAGGTTTTGCATCCTCAGGAGCAAGCCGGACCAGAACCTAAAGTAGCTCTCCCTGACAGGTTCACTGGGGGGCGGGACAAGTTTTTTGTTTTCCGGGAGGCATGCAAATTGTACTTTCGGCTGCGGCCTTGGTCATCGGGGAGTGAAGAACAAAGGGTGGGAATTGTCATCTCGCTCCTACAAGGGGACCCACAATCTTGGGCGTTCTCTCTTCCCCCGGGCTCCCCGGCTCTCCAGTCAGTGGATAGGTTTTTCGCTGCTCTGGGACTCGTATATGATGACCCAGATCGGATCTCCCTTGCTGAGTCTAAGTTACGTAGGATCCAGCAGGGAGATCGTCCGGCGGAGGAATTCTGTTCGGAGTTCCGTAGGTGGGCCACGGACACCCAGTGGAATGACCCGGCTCTTAGGAGCCAGTTTTGTCAAGGTTTATCCGACAAATTACAGGATGTGTTGGCACAGTATGACTCTCCCGCGTCACTGGAAGCCGCTATGGCCCTGGCTATTCGCGTTGACAGACGGCTTCGGGAGAGGTGCGGGATAACTCGACCCCCTGTGATGACTCCACCTCCTACAAGGTCCCCTCATATGGTGGTTCCCCTGGTCAGTCCAGAGGAGCCTATGCAATTAGGAGGGACATCATTTCGGGGGAGGGGACCGGTGGTGCGCCATAAGACAGGAAGGTGTTTCTTCTGCGGGAGAAAGGGACATTTTATTGGGGGGTGTCCATCCCGTCCCTTGCAGAGTGAAGAGTCGTCGGAAAACTGTTGATCCCAGGTTGTGTGGTGGACGGCAATCTGGGAGTAGGTATTTCGTCCCTAGGTTCGTCTCAGTTTCTCGTACCGGCGGAGGTGGTGGTGGGTACGAGAACTGAGAGGATATCTGTTCTTCTGGATAGTGGGGCCGGGGCTAATCTGGTTGATGCTCGGTTTGCCCGGGTTCAAGGTATGCGATTGAGTGAGTTGGCTAAACCCATCCCCATATTCTCGATCGATGCCAGGCCTCTCGGTCAGGGAAGTTTTTTGCAAGCTGTGCATGGCGTAAAACTTCAAGTGGGGGCAATACATAAAGAACTGTTGTCTTGCTACGTGTTGGAGGGTCTTCCCACTCCTATAGTGTTGGGCCTTCCTTGGTTAACTAAGCATAACCCGGTTATTAATTGGCAAACCAGAGAGATAAGCCAATGGAGTAAATTCTGTAATAAAAACTGCATGAACACGGTCATCGGTGCGGTTACTCCTTGGGTCTTACCTCCATTTCTGGCGGACTTTGAGGATGTATTCTCGGAGAAAGGGTGTCAGGAACTACCTCCTCATCGCGAGTATGACTGTTCTGTAAAACTGCTCCCTGAGGCCAAGTTACCTAAAGCTAGGTTGTATAACCTTTCTGGTCCTGAGAGGCAGGCCATGAAGGATTATATTTCAGAAAGTCTGGCTAAGGGGCATATTAGACCTTCATCTTCACCGGTGGCTGCGGGGTTCTTCTTTGTTAAGAAGAAAGATGGAGGCCTACGCCCTTGCCTGGATTTCCGTGAACTTAATCGGATTACGGTCCGAGATCCGTATCCACTCCTACTTATTCCCGATCTCTTTAATCAGATCGTGGGCGCCAAATGGTTCTCTAAGTTGGATCTCAGGGGGGCGTACAATCTGATTAGGATGAAGGAGGGGGATGAGTGGAAGACGGCGTTTAACACTCCGGAGGGGCATTATGAGAACCTTGTCATGCCATTCGGTCTGACTAATGCCCCGGCGGTGTTCCAACACTTTGTTAATGACATTTTTCGCCGCCTGGTGGGACAGTTTGTTGTCATATATCTGGATGATATCTTAATTTACTCGCCGGATCTGGTGTCTTATCAGGAGCACGTTAGGCAGGTGTTACAGATCTTGCGGGATAATAAACTGTATGCCAAATGGGAAAAGTGTGTGTTCGCCGTACAGGAACTCCAGTTTTTAGGCTTCCTGGTTTCAGCGTCCGGTTTTCGTATGGACCCTGGGAAAGTGCGGGCAGTTCTTGAGTGGGATCGGCCAGAGAATCTTAAGGCACTACAACGTTTCCTGGGGTTTGCTAATTATTACCGGAAGTTCATTCGTAATTTCTCGTCCATGGTTAAGCCTCTCACAGACATGACTAAAAAGGGGACGGATTTTTCTAGGTGGTCTGACAAGGCTTGTCAAGCATTCTCCTGCTTGAAAAAATGTTTTGCCTCGGCACCCATACTCATTCAACCTGATGCGTCACAGCCATTCATTGTAGAGGTAGACGCTTCTGAGGTAGGGGTGGGAGCAGTATTGTCACAAGGTTCGTCCCCTGGTAAGTGGCATCCGTGCGCCTTTTTCTCTAAAAAATTGTCGTCCGCTGAGAGGAATTACGATGTCGGCAATAGGGAACTCTTGGCCATTAAGTTAGCTTTTGAGGAGTGGTGCCATTTTTTGGAGGGGGCAGTCCATCCGGTCACCGTCATCACCGATCACAAGAACCTGCTATATCTGGAGTCCGCGAAACGTCTGAATCCCAGACAAGCTAGGTGGTCATTGTTTTTTACCAGGTTTAATTTTGTCGTTACATATCGTCCTGGGTCAAAAAATGTAAAGGCGGATGCCTTATCTCGCAGTTTCCCTGGGGCCGGGAATACGGACGACCCGATTCCTATCCTTCAGGAGGGGGTGGTGGTTTCGGCAGTATGCTCTGAGCTGGAGGAGGTATTGGAGGCTCAGGGGGACGCCCCTGTTGGACCTCCGGGGAGACTGTTTGTTCCAGATCAGTTGCGACAAAAGGTGATCGAGGCACACCATAACTCAGTTTTGGCAGGACACCCGGGGAGTAAAGCAACTGTGGATCTCCTCTCGCGTCGGTTTTGGTGGCCTAACTTACATAAGGAGGTGGTAACTTTTGTCGCGTCCTGTGGGGTTTGTGCGCGCTCTAAGACCTCACATACCCGTCCGTCTGGGGCCCTCTTACCTTTGAAGATCCCGGAGCGTCCTTGGACTCATCTGTCTATGGACTTTATTACGGACCTCCCTCCGTCTTCGGGTAAAACGGTCATACTCGTTGTAGTGGACAGGTTCAGCAAGATGGCACATTTTATCGCTCTTCCGGCTCTCCCTAATGCTAAAACTCTTGCGCAGGTGTTCATTGGGGAGATTGTGAGGCTTCACGGGGTACCCTCCGATGTGGTGTCTGATCGGGGGTCTCAGTTTGTGTCCAAGTTCTGGAAGGCGTTTTGTGCACGGCGGGGGATGCATTTGTCATTCTCATCAGCTTTTCACCCTCAGACCAATGGTCAGACGGAACGTATGAACCAGAGCTTGGAGACATATCTCCGGTGTTTTGTGTCAGAGAACCAGGAGGACTGGGCTTCTTTCTTACCTCTGGCAGAGTTTGCTCTTAATAATAGGCGGAGCGAGTCCACTGGTAAGTCCCCGTTTTTTGGGGCATATGGTTTTCACCCCCAGTTTTGTACTTTCAGTAGGGGGGGCTCTTCGGGGGTTCCTGAGGAGGAACGATTTTCCTCATCACTCGCTTCAGTATGGAGAGGGGTGCTGAAGAATCTGAATACTATGGGGAACCGATACAAACGTATGGCTGATAGGAGGAGAGTGTCTGGTCCGGACCTAAGTGTGAACGATCTGGTATGGTTGTCTACCAGGAATATTAAACTTAAGGTTCCCTCCTGGAAACTGGGTCCCAGGTTCATCGGGCCGTACAGAATCAGTTCTATTATTAATCCGGTGGCATTCCGTCTTGACCTCCCCCCTACGTTTAAAATTCACAACGTGTTCCACAGATCGTTGCTTAAGAGGTATGTGGCGCCGGTGGTACCGTCACCTTTACCTCCCCCTCCAGTGGTGGTCAATGGTAACTTGGAGTTCCAGGTATCAAGGGTCATCGATTCACGTTTTAATCGCCGGTCCCTTCAGTACCTGGTTCATTGGAAAGGGTATGGTCCTGAGGAGAGGATGTGGGTTCCTGCGTCGGTTATTAACGCAGACCGATTAGTTCGGGCCTTCCACACGACTCACCCGGATAAACCTGGCCCTGAGGGTCCGGAGGCCCCTCGTAGAAGGGGGGGTACTGTCACGGGTGTGTCGCCACGAAGATCGTCACGATTACACAGCCTGACTTCTCGCAGCTGACTTTTTGGTGCTTTGTGTTTTCGGCAGTGAGGGAGTTAATTCTCTCTCTGTGCTAGACGAGGTCCAGCCTCGCCCAGCTGCAATCAATGCTGCTGTAGTGAGTCTCCTTCAAATGCCTGCTGGTCTGTTTGGGAAGTGTCGGTGATAGCATTTCATACAGACTTACAGAGCGGATCGTGGTATTTGGAGTTTCTGAGATAAGTGTATTTGGAGTGGTTTTTCCCTTCCTCGCTTTATCATTTATCTCCTTTCCCGTTGGTGTTCCCTCTGTTGTAGTTGTGTAGTTTTTGTATGCAAGGTGGTTTTGGTTTTTCCCTTGTACTGTCTCGTTCGTCTAAGTACTGTGTGTGGGCATATTATTACTTGTCCTCTTTTGTTGTGATCGGGGTCCTTCTCAGGACTAGATTACTTAGGTGCAGGGATCCTCAGGAGGTAGGGGTTACGCTGGCGGCCTGGACCTCTGTACCTTTAACAGTACCTCCAGGTTGAGGGATTAGTCAGGGCCCCAGCTTAGGGTCAGCTTAGGCCCCCTACCTCCAGTATACAGAGACAGCGTGACAAAAATACAGAAAAATCTTTAAATGAGAAGGTGTGTCCAAACTTTTGGTCTATACTGTATATGTATAGTGTGTGTATGTATAGTGTGTATAATGTGTGTGTATGTATAGTGTGTGTGTGTGTATAATTTGTGTGTGTATTTTTTTTTAAGTTAAAAACAAGTAAAATGCATGTGGCATCAATATCAAGACTCCAGATAAAAGGGCCTATTCACACTGAATTTTGCAATGCATTCATCTCCTCTTTCCAGGCTTCTATCTAAATCCCTGAAAAATGGCATTCAGATGGGCCTCGACATAGCCATTGATTTGAACAAAGGCAAACCGAGGCTAAAGTCTGAATCTTCAGGCTCCATTTTCTCGGCTTTCATATGTCTCATTTCAGACAGCACAATCCTGAATTTCAGGGATTCAGTTGTAAGCCTTGTGTAAAGACCTGAATACAGCGCTGAATGTAGTGTGAATAGGTCCTTACATCCTACACCACCTCAGGGGATTGTTGTTATGGAGTATTGCCCCTGGGTGGCCGCAGTTATGACCACCACCAGGGCTCGCGGTCACCCACCCTAGCTTTGGTATTCTGGGGAGCTGGTATAATGAATATCTGAGAAGAGCCCTAGAGAAGCAAGAACATTGGACAACCAAGAGGTGGTGGCCTCAAGTCAGGTGTAGTGTTCAACAGGGCAAGACTTTCTAACCTGCACACACACACACACACACACACACACACACACACACACACACACACACACATATATACACACACCTGCCCACACACACACACACACCTGCCCACACACACACATATACACACACACACACATATACACACACACACACCTGCCCACACACACACCTGCCAACACACACAAACACCTGCCCACACACACACACACCTGCCCACACACACACACCTGCCCACCCACACACACACATATACACACACACCTGCCCGCCCACACAAACACACCTGCACACACACACACACACACCTGCCCACACACACACACACACACACCTGCCCACACACATATACACACACACCTGCCCCAAAACACACACACCTGCCCACACACACACACACACACCTGCCCACACAGACACGTGCCCACAAACACACACACACCTGCCCACACACACACACACACCTGCCCACACACACACACACCTGCCCACACAAGACACCTGCCCACAAACACACACACCTGCCCACACACACATCTGCCCACACACACACACACACACTCACCATCCCCCGGCTCCATTCCTCCTGCCTGCTCTGTCTCTTTTCCGGTGCAGCACTGCAGGCCGGGGCGCACTGCGTGATGTCACAGCTAGGAGACACAGCCGCGCACAGGGCCGTGTCTCCTAGCAGTGACGCGGCCGGGCCAGCACAGGGAAGTTAACTGCTGCAGTGCTGGCCCGGCCGATGAAGAAGTAGCGGCGGCCACTGCTGGGGGAGCGGTCCGGGCCCCCCCCCTCCCGCCACTGCTACAGCTATGTGCCGCGGCGGCCCGCACATATAATGAGGGCAATCCGGCATTAGACACCCCGCCTGGAGCCGCGGGCCCCCTGCCGGCTCGAGGCCCCGGGCGGTCGCCAGGATTGCCCTCATTATAATCCGCCTATGTACGTACTGGACTTTACAGTACTTCAGAGCTGAACTCACTATTCAGCTAGCTTTTATTGAGAAGAGTTTTCAGGTCCCACTTAAAAGTGGTATAATATCTTGTATAAAGACAACACTGTCCAGAAAAAGAATAGCTGTGATTACTGAACAAGCAGGGTGTGCAGGTAGATTTCAGATCTGAACACTGCAGAATCGAGTATATATTTTAAGTGCTGCTGTGACTATTGGGGAGTGTGGGAACAGACTGCTGTGACTACTAGGGTACTAAGGTGGGGCTTTTCTCTGCCTATTGGGGTAGTGAGGAGGATCTGGTCCTCTATGGGGCAATTATGGGGAACCTGCTCTGCCTATTAGGGAGTTGGGGCTCTGCTTGGATGACTTGGGGATTTTTATAAATACTGGAGGAGCACCGCTCAACTAAACGGAGACATCTTGTATTGGCTCTGGAATCCCAGAGTTTGACTATTAAGTGCTGTCTACTGCTTTTCAATGACCCTGTGGATGTTTTCCATGTTGCATTAAATAGGAGCTACTGCTCCCACACTGCAGGGGCAGCACGGAGTGAGATTCCAGCACATTCCCAGCAGCAGCTGTAATAACCCAGCACATACATGTGCCGCAGCAATGCTCACAGTGATGTTTATTGTTTCTGAGTTTGAGAGAAGTGGAATAACACGGGGTCAGGATCTCCTGCTGGACAGTGGCAATCTCAAGAGACCCTCAGAGGAAACCCTGATCTGGAGGAAGAAGTAAGAACAAGACCTCGGCTGCACTGAGCAAATCCCATTAACACCAGAGGGCAACTACAGAGAAGAACAAGAAACTCCTGTGGGGAGAAAGTAACAGGAATAAAATGGGAAAAACAACATTGTGTCTAAGGGTCCCACGGGGTCTCAGAGCCTAGACCAGTCCTACTCCATAGTCACATAATATAACAGTACCAGTCCTACTCCATAGTCACATAATATAACAGTACCAGTCCTACTCCATAGTCACATAATATAACAGTACCAGTCCTACTCCATAGTCACATAATATAACAGTACCAGTCCTACTCCATAGTCACATAATATAACAGTACCAGGAATACTCCATATCCACATAATATAGTAGTACCAGGAATAGTCCATAGTCACATAATATAACAGTACCAGGAATACTCCATATACACATAATATAGTAGTACCAGGAATAGTCCATAGTCACATAATATAACAGTACCAGTCTTACTCCATAGTCACATAATACAACAGTACCAGTCCTACTCCATAATCACATAATATAACAGTACCAGTCCTACTCCATAGTCACATAATATAACAGTACCAGTCCTACTCCATAGTCACATAATATAACAGTACCAGTGCCACTCCATAGTCACATAATATACCAGTACCAGTCCAACTCCATAGTCACATAATATACCAGTACCAGTCCAACTCCATAGTCACATAATATAACAGTACCAGTGCCACTCCATAGTCACATAATATACCAATGTAGCACCCTGAGGATTCGGCTGCTACAGGGGTATTACACCTCAAGCCAGAGGTGTGGTATTCCACTCCCGGGTAAGGATGGAGTGTGGAACTGAGCTTAGTAGGCTGCATGCACTACATACATCCCATTTCCGGGGGACAGAACAACGGTACTCCCACCAGTATATGTGCAGGTACGACAGCGTCTGTCCCTGGCTGGAGTGGGAGGGGGGTGGAACATCCCAGTAGTGTAGGGGCAGATAGGGGGAGTAGTCTGGGTAAAGCTAGGAGCCCATTGGGTGCTGGTCACCTGGGTTCACACATAGAGGGAGTATATAAGGTGGGCACCATCTTAGGACAGGGTCTTTGGTCAGAGAGCCTGAGGAGAAGCAGAGCAGAGGAGCTCAGCCAGGAGGGCTGACAGGGAGCTGTGGCTCCGGCTGGGCCCAGCTCCAGAGCAAGGCCTGCAGAGAGAGGAGTAAGAAGGACCCAGAGAGAAAGACAGAGGGAACCCCAAGAACCCAGAAACAGACCAGAAAGGGTGAAGGGTTGGCGAACACGGGTACCGGAACCCGAACTGGTGGAGGCCACTTATCCTCAGCCAGGAACCGGAGGTCGTGGTCAAGATTTGCCACGACCCTCACCAAATCCACCAGAAAGGCACACCAAGCATAGGGTCAGGGAGCCCAGAGGAGGTTTGACCACCAAGAGACCCGAGGGAGCCGGCCAAAGGTGGATCCCTGGTGGGAACGGCCAGGAGAAAGAGAGTGAGAGGGAAGCTCAGGACCACGCTCCGGAATTGCCTGGGAGTTAGCCGAGTCCCGCACCTGGTGGGCGCAGCACGGCTCGGGTGGTCACTCAAGGCCAGAGTGACTAAAGCAACATCAGTGAGTAAAAACCCTGAAACTGCATCTCACGTCTCTGCCTCTCCTTTCTACAACATAACTACACCCATCATCCACACCTGCTGCCCTGAGGCCATACCTCTCCCGTTGGGGGTTATACCATCACTGCTGCACATATACCACCGGCCTCAGCGGACTGCTCTGCAGCGGCGGCTTCAAAGCCGCACTCAACGGGTGGCGTAGTCGATCAAATTAACATCTACTGCCATAGACTGCCGCTCAGTTTGACTCCCTGGGCACGGACCGGGTCACCGCCACAAGGACTACTACCCCCATCGAGATCCGGCTCCGGGTATCCCTTGCACACGGCCCAGGGGGCGCGTCACCAGTACCAGTCCAACTCCATAGTCACATAATATACCAGTACCAGTCCAACTCCATAGTCACATAATATAACAGTACCAGTGCCACTCCATAGTCACATAATATAACAGTACCAGTCCTACTCCATAGTCACATAATATAACAGTACCAGTGCTACTCCATAGTCACAGATTATAACAGTACCAGGTATACTCCAAAGTCACATAATATAACAGTACCAGTCTTACTCCAAAGTCAAATAATATAACAGTACCCGTCTTACTCCATAGTCACATAATATAACAGTACTAGTGCTACTCCATAGTCACATAATATAACAGTACCAGTCCTACTCCATAGTCACATAATATAACAGTACCAGGAATACTCCATAGTTACATAATATAACAGTACCAGTCTTACTCCATAGTCACATATTATAACAGTACCAGGTATACTCCAAAGTCAAATAATATAACAGTACCAGTCTTACTCCATAGTCACATAATATAACAGTACCAGTCCCACTCCATAGTCACATAATATAACAGTACCAGTCCGACTCCATAGTCACATAATATAACAGTACCAGTCCTACTCCATAGTCACATAATATAACAGTACCAGTCCTACTCCATAGTCACATAATATAACAGTACCAGTGCTACTCCATAGTCACATATTATAACAGTACCAGGTATACTCCAAAGTCACATAATATAACAGTACCAGTCCTACTCCATAGTCACATAATATAACAGTACCAGTCCTACTCCATAGTCACATAATATAACAGTACCAGTGCTACTCCATAGTCACATATTATAACAGTACCAGGTATACTCCAAAGTCAAATAATATAACAGTACCAGGAATACTCCATAGTCACATAATATAACAGTAGCAGTCCCACTCCATAGTCACATAATATATCAGTACCAGTGCTACTCCATAGTCACATAATATAACAGTACCAGTCCTACTCCATAGTCACATAATATAACAGTACCAGTCCTACTCCATAGTCACATAATATAACAGTACCAGTCTTACTCCATAGTCACATATTATAACAGTACCAGTCTTACTCCATAGTCACATATTATAACAGTACCAGTCCCGCTCCATAGTCACATAATATAACAGTACCAGTCCTACTCCATAGTCACATAATATAACAGTACCAGTCCTACTCCATAATCACATAATATAACAGTACCAGTCCTACTCCATAGTCACATAATATAACAGTACCAGTCCTACTCCATAGTCACATAATATAACAGTACCAGTCCTACTCCATAGTCACATAATATAACAGTACCAGTCCTACTCCATAGTCACATAATATAACAGTACCAGTCCTACTCCATAATCACATAATATAACAGTACCAGTCCTACTCCATAGTCACATAATATAACAGTACCAGTCCTACTCCATAGTCACATAATATAACAGTACCAGTCCTACTCCATAGTCACATAATATAACAGTACCAGTCCTACTCCATAGTTACATAATATAACAGCACCAGTCCTACTCCATAGTCACATAATATAACAGTACCAGTCCTACTCCACAGTCACATAATATAGTAGTACCAGGAATACTCCATAATCACATAATATAACAGTACCAGGAATACTCCATAGTCACATAATATAACAGTACCAGGAATACTCCATAGTCACACATAATATAACAGTACCAGGAATACTCCATAGTCACATAATACAATAGCACCAGGAATACTCCATAGTCACATAATATAACAGTACCAGGAATACTCCATAGTTACATAATATAACAGTACCAGGAATACTCCATATCCACATAATATAACAGTACCAGGAATATTCCATAGTCACATAATATAACAGTAACAGGAATACTCCATAGTCACATAAAATAACAGTACCAGAAATACTCCATAGTCACATAATATAGTAGTACCAGGAATACTCCATAATCACATAATATAACAGTACCAGGAATACTCCATAGTCACATAATATAACAGTACCAGGGATACTCCATAGTCACACATAATATAACAGTACCAGGAATACTCCATAGTCACATAATACAATAGCACCAGGAATACTCCATAGTCACATAATATAACAGTACCAGGAATACTCCATAGTTACATAATATAACAGTACCAGGAATACTCCATATCCACATAATATAACAGTACCAGGAATATTCCATAGTCACATAATATAACAGTACCAGGAATACTCCATAGTTACATAATATAGTAGTACAAGGAATACTCCAGAGTCACATAATATAACAGTACCAGTACTACTCTATAGTCACATAATATAACAGTACCAGGAATACTCCATAGTCACATAATATAGTAGTACCAGCAATAGTCCATAGTCACATAATATAACAGTATCAGGAATACTCCATAGTTACATAATATAACAGTACCAGGAATACTCCATATCCACATAATATAACAGTACCAGGAATATTCCATAGTGACATAATATAACAGTACCAGGAATACTCCATAGTTACATAATATAACAGTACCAGGAATACTCCATATCCACATAATATAACAGTACCAGGAATACTCCATAGTCACATAAAATAACAGTACCAGTCCTGCTCCATAGTCACATAATATAGTAGTACAAGGAATACTCCAGAGTCACATAATATAACAGTACCAGGAATACTCCATAGTTACATAATATAGTAGTACCAGGAATACTCCATATCCACATAATATAACAGTACCAGGAATATTCCATAGTCACATAATATAACAGTACCAGGAATACTCGATAATCACACAATATAACAGTACTAGTCCTACTCCATTGTCACATAATACAACTGTACCAGGAATACTCCATAGTCACATAATATAACAGTACCAGTACTACTCTATAGTCACATAATATAACAGTACCAGGAATACTCCATAGTCACATAATATAACAGTACCAGGAATATTCCATAGTCACATAATATAACAGTACCAGGAATACTCCATAGTCACATAATATAACAGTACCAGGAATACTCCATAGTCACATAATATAACAGTACCAGGAATACTCCATAGTCACATAATATAACAGTACCAGGAATACGGCACTCCATATTCACATAATATAACAGCACCAGGAATATTCCATATCCACATAATATAACAGTAACAGTCCTACTACATAGTCACATAATATAACAGTACCAGGAATCCTCCATACCCTCATATTATTCCACCAGTCACAAGAGGGCTGTGATAAAAGTACCAGCAGTGACCTTTTAACACCGGCCAATGTCGACAACCCTTATAGGATCCCATCCAAGAACATTGATTCCTGGTCTCCCAGCTGGAGGGGTCATTGTTCACATTGGTGAGATCTGATATACAGTACAGACCAAAAGTTTGGACACACCTTCTCATTTAAAGATTTCTCTGTATTTTCATGACTATGAAAATTGTACATTCACACTGAAGGCATCAAAACTATGAATTAACACATGTGGAATTATATACTTAACAAAAAAGTGTGAAACAACTGAAAATATGTCTTATATTCTAGGTTCTTCAAAGTAGCCACCTTTTGCTTTGATGACTGCTTTGCACACTCTTGGCATTCTCTCGATGAGCTTCAAGAGGTAGTCACCGGAAATGGTCTTCCAACAATCTTGAAGGAGTTCCCAGAGATGCTTAGCACTTGTTGACCCTTTTGCCTTCACTCTGCGGTCCAGCTCACCCCAAACCATCTCGATTGGGTTCAGGTCTGGTGACTGTGGAGGCCAGGTCATCTGGCGTAGCACCCCATCACTCTCCTACTTGGTCAAATAGCCCTTACACAGCCTGGAGGTGTGTTTGGGGTCATTGTCCTGTTGAAAAATAAATGATGGTCCAACTAAACGCAAACCGGATGTAATAGCATGCCGCTGCAAGATGCTGTGGTAGCCATGCTGGTTCAGTATGCCTTCAATTTTGAATAAATCCCCAACAGTGTCACCAGCAAAGCACCCCCACACCATCACACCTCCTCCTCCATGCTTCACGGTGGGAACCAGGCATGTAGAGTCCATCCGTTCACCTTTTCTGCGTCGCACAAAGACACGGTGGTTGGAACCAAAGATCTCAAATTTGGACTCATCAGACCAAAGCACAGATTTCCACTGGTCTAATGTCCATTCCTTGTGTTCTTTAACCCAAACAAGTCTCTTCTGCTTGTTGCCTGTCCTTAGCAGTGGTTTCCTAGCAGCTATTTTACCATGAAGGCCTGCTGCACAAAGTCTCCTCTTAACAGTTTTTGTAGAGATGTGCCTGCTTCTAGAACTCTGTGTGGCATTGACCTGGTCCCTAATCTGAGCTGCTGTTAACCTGCGATTTCTGAGGCTGGTGACTCGGATAAACTTATCCTCAGAAGCAGAGGTGACTCTCGGTCTTCCTTTCCTGGGGCGGTCCTCATGTGAGCCAATTTCTTTGTAGCGCTTGATGGGTTTTGCAACTGCACTTGGGGACACTTTCAAAGTTTGCCCAATTTTTCGCACTGACTGACCTTCATTTCTTAAAGTAATGATGGCCACTCGTTTTTCTTTACTTAGCTGTTTTTTTCTTGCCATAATACAAATTCTAACAGTCTATTCAGTAGGACTATCAGCTGTGTATCCACCTGACTTCTGCACAACACAACTGATGGTCCCAACCCCATTTATAAGGCAAGAAATCCCACTTATTAAACCTGACAGGGCACACCTGTGAAGTGAAGACCATTTCCAGTGACTACCTCTTGAAGCTCATCAAGAGAATGCCAAGAGTGTGCAAAGCAGTCATCAAAGCAAAAGGTGGCTACTTTGAAGAACCTAGAATATAAGACATATTTTCAGTTGTTTCACACTTTTTTGTTAAGTATATAATTCCACGTGTTAATTCATAGTTTTGATGCTTTCAGTGTGAATGTACAATTTTCATAGTCATGAAAATACAGAAAAATCTTTAAATGAAAAGGTGTGTCCACACTTTTGGTCTGTACTGTACATAGACACCATTGAAGAACCCCAACCATACACAGCAGACTTGACCATTAATGAATAATGCCCCCTGCACCTGCAGCCCCTGAGACTAATAGCAAGGATCCCTTTATTATTTCTAGTGGGGCATATGGAAACAGGACAACCCCTTTAACACATTTATTAATATGCCGCACAGTCTTGTGCTCGAGATGCAATTTCAGCCTCAGTTTCCATAAACCTCAAAAAAAATTACCGATCGAACTGAAACAACAACGTCTTTTTCTGTGTTAATTTCATGCAAGGATAATTCAAGCAATGGAATACCCATCCTCGTCTATGACAGGCGGGCGTCCATATTCTGCATCTCAAAGGGCTGAATGCATTTTACAGCAACTGCTGCTCTTTAAGTTAACCCTATAGGTGCCGTAAACACACCAAAGCTGCAATAATCATTTGTTTTTCTTTCTCTCTTAGATTTCAGTACATTCATTTTATAGAACTAGAACTGGTTCAGATTTGCTTTTACCATCTATTTCTAAAGGAAAGGCAGTTCTATCATCAATATAGGAAAGGATTCTTTACAGTAAAAGTGATTACATTTTGTACCATCCAACCACAAGAGGCAGTAACTTCCCAAACAATGGCAGAATTCAAAGTGACAACATTCAGACGATAGGTGATAAATGTATAATCGCTGGGTGTCCTACTGCTCGAAATCCGGTATGTGAATGGAGCATGTGCGACCACTACCCATTCACATAGGTAACTTTGGATCCCATAATCTCAGGATTATTGAGACCCCCAACATACAGAATCCCAGCGATCATACATTCATCATCTATTGGTGATAAATGCTGTGTGTGAGACAACTGTAGGTGGCTCTATCATTATTTTAGGAAAGGGTTCTTTACAGTTAGAGTGGTATTATTTTTTAATGACCAACCACAAGAGATAGTAATGGCCAACAGAAGTCAAAATATATATATCTTTTTTATTAATAACATTTATCGCCTATTTAGATTAACCCTACATGTGCCATTAACACATCATAAGTGAAAGAAAATTGGATTTCCCAGTCATAATAGTCCTTTTTTTTCTTAAAGCTGTCAACATATTCATCATATAGAACTAGAACTGCTACAAACCTGATGATACCACCATCTACCTGTAAAGGGAAGGCAGCTCTATCATCAGTATAGGAAAGGGTTCTTTACAGTAAAAGCGGTTCAACTTTGTACTGCCCAACTCAAGAGGCAGTGATGGCTGAAACAATGGGAGAATTGAAAGTGGTCATCCCATAAACAACATATGTCACCAATCCATGGGATAGGTGATATATGTGTAATTATAGGGGGTCCTACTGGTGAGACCCTATTGATCATGACAAGGAGGATTCAAAGTCCTGTATGTTAATGTAGCATAGTGCCCACTGCTCCATCCACTCTTTATAGGAGTGCTGATCACACATGCTCACTAATACATGCTCCATTCACAAAGGTAATGTTGTACCCCTATGCTGGGGATTGGTGGAGTCTCAGCATACAGACCCCAGCAATCATACATTTATCATCTATTCTTTGGATATGTGATAAATGCTGTTTATGGGATAACATAAAGTATGTGAAGGAAGGGTGCTCCATCATTATTTCAGGAAGGGTTCTTTACAGTAAAAGAGGTACAACTTTCTAATGACCAACCACAAGAGGTAGTATTGCCTAACAGAATTCAAAGTGGTCTTAAATTACCTCATGTGAAGATGCAGACCCATTCACTACCTATAAGAGTGGAGATCACTCATCCTCCCTACTCCTCCATTCACACAGAGACTTTGTGAGCCTCTTTTCTCTTGTGGGGGTCGTTGCGGATGAATCGCCATCGATAATACATTTATCACCTTTTCTGTGCATAGTTGATATATGTTGTTTATGAGACAAACTCTTTATATTTTGTCATTGTCTTGGGCACTAATGCCCGCTCTTACTGTAAAGAACACTTTCGCATAAGGATAATGAGACAACTCCTTCAAAGAAGGGCTGATATTGAGAGATATCATTCATAGGAGGTAGATGATGGTAAATCAACCCAGGAAAGTTATCAGACAGTATACCATATGCCGCCTGCCTGCCCGCCACACTGGTACATGTATGTAATGGAGACCCTAGAGTAATGCAGGAATGTGTCAGATTGTTAAAGAAGCCAGGTCTACGCTCCTGGAATCTGCAGTGTTAGTGTTGGATCCTGTCACTCCGCCCTTGTGTTTTTCACTTGTCACTTTTACTGATGTGTTAAAGCGCAGAGCTTTCTCCTGCCATCCGATAGACTCCAATTCTGCAACTTAATATGACGGAAATGTGAATAGGGAAAAATATATAAAAACATCTAAGGCAATAAATGTAGAGGCAGACTATGCACATGCAGAGCAGCACTGGATCTAAAGCCTGGGAGTAGGAGAACCAAGCTGAATATACATGAATATAATGCTTATACAATAGTCTAAGCAATCTTTTACAGTGCTGCCACTACCAAACCCTGCAAAATAATGTACTGTGCTAGCTAGGAGTTCCCCACAGAATCACACAAATAATTATAACCATACAAAGTAATGCCACCATACAGTGCTCCAATTATACTACCATGCAATGGCCATTGAATACTAGTATACAGTACTCTATGTACACCACTATACAGTGACTTAATATTACCACCATATAGTCCACAAATAATACCACCATATAGTGCCTAAACAGTTCCATACAGTGTCTAATACCCACATTAAGTGCCCACATAATACCAACATGCAGTACTAGAATAATACCATCAAACAGTGACCGATACCAACACACAGTGTCCAAATAATATTGCAATACAGTGCTTAAATTATACCACCACACAGCGCCTAAAGTCCCCCATACCGTGCCTAATTATAACCACCATGGTTTTTATTAATAATACCACCATGCAGTGACTAAATACTATCAGACAGTGGATAAATACTTCTACTACACAGTGGTTAAATTAAACCACCATACAATGCCTAATTTATACTAACATATAGTATTCAAATAATACTACCATACAAAACTTAAATTATAACACTATACAGTGCTTAAATAAAACCATTACATATGTACCAAAACAATACCGCCAGGCGGTGCCTAAATGATACCACCATACGGTGCCTAAATTATTATTATTATTTATTATTATAGTGCCATTTATTCCATGCCACTTTACATTTGAAGATAATACCATGATACAATACCCAAATAATACCAATATACAGAACTAAAATAATACCAGCAAACAGTGCCCAAGTAATATCACCATACAGTGATTAAATTATACAAAGTGCCTCAATACCACCATACAGTGCCTAAATAATACCACCATAAAATGTTCTAATAATACCATCATACAATGACTAAATACCACCATAGAGTGGATAAACAATACCACTACAAATTGGGGGTAAATTACACCACCATACAGTGCCCCAATAATTACACCATATAATACTTAAATTATTTCACCATACAATGCCTAAATAATACCACCATACAGTGATTAAATAATACCACCATACAGTGATTAAATAATACCACCATACAGTGCCCAATTATTACCACTATACAGTGCTCAAATGTTACTACCACACAGTGCCAATATAATAGCTCTATACGTACAGTACCACTCCAGCATTTTTTTTTATTTCAGTATCCATTGGCTATTAGTAATGTATGTTCATTCAAGCACTTACCGGTAGCTGCCTTCTGCCGTTTCCAGCGCCACTCCGGTCTTCTCCTGCGCCACTCTGGTCTTCTCCTGCGCCACTCTGGTCTTCTCCTGCGCCACTCCGGTCTTCTCCTGTGCCACTCTAGTCTTCTCCTGCGCCACTCCAGTCTTCTCCTGCGCCACTCCAGTCTTCTCCTGCGCCACTCCGGTCTTATCCTGCACCAGTCCAATCTTATCCTGCGCCACTCCAGTCTACTCCTGCGCCACTCCAGTCTTCTCCTGCACCACTCCAGTCTTCTCCTGTGCCACTCTGGTCTTCTCCTGCGCCACATGGCCACAAATGTGACTAGCTACTACTGGACAATCCCGGCTTAATCAATTCAGTGCCCCACAGAAAATAAAAGCAATCTATACTCACTTCCCGCAGCAGCACCATTCCAGTGGGTGATATGACATTGTTGTGCCACATGACCGCTGCAGCCAAACAGATGATCGACTGCAGTATTTACTATATGTTCATGGCGGACTATTGATGAGCTGCAGACAATCAGCAACGTGACACTACTGGAGAACTCCTTTTAATACATTACTATAAAGCCCCCCCATACACTGTTCGATAGTGATTGTGCAGCCGGCAGCCATGTCGCCCGACTCTCCCATACACAGCAGCCCCCCCTGTGTTCTCTATGAGAAAGCAGCTGCCACACAAAACGGACTGCGGATCGGCTGTCCGAAATCTCCCCCGACACCATCAGTGAGAGTCCCCGTACACATTAGACCCTCGGGTACCGATATCGGCGGGGTCAGACGATGTTAGTCTAATTTGTATGGGGGTCCTAATGATTGCCGGTAGTAGCAAACCTCAGGGTGGCCCCTCTTACGGCCCCTGAGGTCCTATCACACAGGAGATTAGATACATGGCCAGCTGCAGATGAGAAGGGTTAAGTACACCCAGTGTGTACATAGCTGTGTGCTCATGCATCCGCTAATCAGATGTACAATCCTCAGAAGCAGATGAAGGCCACGGTTCATTAGCTCCACACACGTCCCCACCACATGGACACCAGATCCCAATCATCCAGCATTTGTATATCTGTGTATTTATATCCGGCACGCGCTTCGTAGCACGCAATCCTTCACCTCACAAGCCTCACATCCTACGATTCCCTATTTTACCACATCTTCAGAGACTGACCCCAGTTATCCTCACTCTGCAAAGCACCAGCATATACTGCAGTGATGTTCAGAGATGTCATTCCTGTCACAAGTCATCAAAAGGAATCAATTCTAGCCACTGCTTGGCTATGTCAGTGGTTATGACAAATGTGACGTCTGCCGTTAGGTTCGCAGTCATTTCGTAAGGTCATTTGTGACGACTTTTCGTATAGTGATGTCATTCCTATCCTACAGTATGTCATTTACTGAATGTGTGATGAGCAGTGATATCATAATTGTTGATTCTGATGTTTATTATAGAGCAGTGATGTCACATGAGGTTAATACACCTGAAATGTGGAGAGCAGTGATGTCATATTACCCGATATAAAACAGTGATGTCATATTACGTGATATAGAGCAGTGATGTCATATTACCTGATATAGAGCAGTGATGTCATATTACTTTATATAGAGCAGTGATGTCATACTACCTGATATAGAGCAGTGATGTCATATTACCTGATATAGAGCAGTGATGTCATATTACCTGATGTAGAGAAGTGATGTCATATTACCCGACATAGAGAAGTGATGTCATATTACCTGATATAGAGCAGTGATGTCATATTACCTGATATAGAGCAGTGATGTCATATTAACTGATATAGAGCAGTGATGTCATATTACCTAATATAGAGCAGTGATGTCATATTATCTGATAAAGAGCAGTGATGTCATATTACCTAATATAATGCAGTGATGTCATATTACCTGATATAGAGCAATGATATCATATTACCTGATATAGAGCAGTGATGTCATATTACCCGATATAGAGCAGTGATGTCATATTACCTGATATAGAGCAGTGATGTCATATTCCCCCAATATAGAGCAGTAATGTCATATTAGTCGATATAGAGCAGTGATATCATATTACTTTATATAGAGCAGTGATGTCATATTACCGGATATAGAGCAGTGATGTCATATTGCCTGATATAGAGCAGTGATGTCATACTACCTGATATAGAGCAGTGATGTCATATTACTTTATATAGAGCAGTGATATCATACTACCTGAAATAGAGCAGTGATATCATACTACCTGATAAAGAGCAGTGATGTCATACTACCTGATATAGAGCAGAAATGTTATATTACTTTATATAGAGTAGTGATATCATATTACCTGATATAGAGCAGTGATATCATACTACCTGATATAGAGCAGTGATGTCATATTCCCCCAATATAGAGCAGTAATGTCATATTAGCCGATATAGAGCAGTGATGCAATATTACTTTATATAGAGCAGTGATGTCATATTAACAGATATAGAGCAGTGATGTCATATTGCCTGATATAGAGCAGTGATGTCATATTACTTTATATAGAGCAGTGATGTCATACTACCTGATATAGAGCATTGATGTCATACTACCTGATATAGAGCAGTGATGTCATATTCCCCCAATATAGAGCAATAATGTCATATTAGCCGATATAGAGCAGTGATGTCATATTACTTTATATAGAGCAGTGATGTCATATTACCGGATATAGAGCAGTGATGTCATATTGCCTGATATAGAGCAGTGATGTCATATTACTTTATATAGAGCAGTGATGTCATATTACCCGATATAGAGTAGTGATGTCATACTACCTGATATAGAGCAGTGATGTCATATTACCGGATACAGAGCAGTAACATCATATTGCCTGATATAGAGCAGTGATGTCATACTATCTGACATAGAGCAGTGATGTCATATTACTTTATATAGAGCAGTGATATCATATTACCTGATATAGAGCAGTGATATCATACTACCTGATATAGAGCAGTGATGTCATATTAACTGATATAGAGCAGTGATGTCATATTACCAGATATAGAGCAGTGATTTCATATTACTTTATATAGAGCAATGATGTCATATTACCTGATATAGAGCAGTGATGTCATATTACCTAATATAGAGCAGTGATGTCATACTACCTGATATAGAGCAGTGATGTCATATTACCTGATATAGAGCAGTGATGTCATATTCCCCCAATATAGAGCAGTAATGTCATATTAGCCGATATAGAGCAGTGATGTCATATTACTTTATATAGAGCAGTGATGTCATATTAACGGATATAGAGCAGTGATGTCATATTGCCTGATATAGAGCAGTGATGTCATATTACTTTATATAGAGCAGTGATGTCATACTGCCTGATATAGAGCAGTGATGTCATATTCCCCCAATATAGAGCAGTAATGTCATATTAGTCGATATAGAGCAGTGATATCATATTACTTTATATAGAGCAGTGATGTCATATTACCGGATATAGAGCAGTGATGTCATATTGCCTGATATAGAGCAGTGATGTCATATTACTTTATATAGAGCAGTGATGTCATACTACCTGATATAGAGCAGTGATGTCATATTACTTTATATAGAGCAGTGATGTCATACTACCTGATATAGAGCAGTGATGTCATATTACCTGATATAGAGCAGTGATGTCATATTACCCAATAGAGAGCAGTGATTTCATATTACCTGATATAGAGCAGTGATGTCATATTACCTGATATACAGCAGTGATGTCATATTACCTAATATAGTTCAGTGATGTCATACTACCTGATATAGAGCAGTGATGTCATTCTACCTGATATAGAACAGTGATGTCATATTATCTGATATATAGCAGTGATGTCATATTACCTAATATAGAGCAGTGTTGTTCATACTACCTGATATAGAGCAGTGATGTCATATTACCTAATATAGAGCAGTGATGTCATATTCTCCCAATATAGAGCAGTAATGTCATATTACCTGATAAAGAGCAGTGATGTCATATTACCTAATATAGAGCAGTGATGTCATATTACCCGATATAGAGCAGTGATGTCATATTACCTGATATAGAGAAGTGATGTCATACTACCTGATATAGAGCAGTGATGTCATACTACCTGATATAGAGCAGTGATGTCATATTACTTTATATAGAGCAGTGATATCATACTACCTGAAATAGAGCAGTGATATCATACTACCTGATATAGAGCAGAGATGTCATACTACCTGATATAGAGCAGTGATGTTATATTACTTTATATAGAGCAGTGATATCATATTACCTGATATAGAGCAGTGATATCATACTGCCTGATATAGAGCAGTGATGTCATATTACCTGATATAGAGCAGTGATGTCATATTACCAGATATAGAGCAGTGATTTCATATTACCTGATATAGAGCAGTGATGTCATATTACCTGATATAGAGCAGTGATGTCATATTCCCCCAATATAGAGCAGTAATGTCATATTAGCCGATATAGAGCAGTGATGCAATATTATTTTATATAGAGCAGTGATGTCATATTAACAGATATAGAGCAGTGATGTCATATTGCCTGATATAGAGCAGTGATATCATATTACTTTATATAGAGCAGTGATGTCATACTACCTGATATAGAGCATTGATGTCATACTACCTGATATAGAGCAGTGATGTCATATTCCCCCAATATAGAGCAATAATGTCATATTAGCCGATATAGAGCAGTGATGTCATATTACTTTATATAGAGCAGTGATGTCATATTACCGGATATAGAGCAGTGATGTCATATTGCCTGATATAGAGCAGTGATATCATATTACTTTATATAGAGCAGTGATGTCATATTACCCGATATAGAGCAGTGATGTCATACTACCTGATATAGAGCAGTGATGTCATATTACCGGATACAGAGCAGTAACATAATATTGCCTGATATAGAGCAGTGATGTCATACTACCTGACATAGAGCAGTGATGTCATATTACTTTATATAGAGCAGTGATATCATATTACCTGATATAGAGCAGTGATATCATACTACCTGATATAGAGCAGTGATGTCATATTACCTGATATAGAGCAGTGATGTCATATTACCAGATATAGAGCAGTGATTTCATATTACTTTATATAGAGCAGTGATGTCATATTACCTGATATAGAGCAGTGATGTCATATTACCTAATATAGAGCAGTGATGTCATACTACCTGATATAGAGCAGTGATGTCATATTACCTGATATAGAGCAGTGATGTCATATTCCCCCAATATAGAGCAGTAATGTCATATTAGCCGATATAGATCAGTGATGTCATATTACTTTATACAGAGCAGTGATGTCATATTAACGGATATAGAGCAGTGATGTCATATTCCCCCAATATAGAGCAGTAATGTCATATTAGCCAATATAGAGCAGTGATGTCATATTACTTTATATAGAGCAGTGATGTCATATTAACGGATATAGAGCAGTGATGTCATATTCCCCCAATATAGAGCAGTAATGTCATATTAGCAGATATAGAGAAGTGATGTCATATTACTTTATATACAGCAGTGATGTCATATTACCTGATATAGAGGAGTGATGTCATACTACCTGATATAGAGCAGTGATGTCATATTCCCCCAATATAGAGCAGTAATGTCATATTAGCCGATATAGAGCAGTGATGTCATATTACTTTATAAAGAGCAGTGATGTCATATTACCTGATATAGAGCAGTGATGTCATACTACCTGATATAGAGCAGTGATGTCATATTCCCCCAATATAGAGCAGTAATGTCATATTAGTCGATATAGAGCAGTGATATCATATTACTTTATATAGAGCAGTGATGTCATATTACCGGATATAGAGCAGTGATTCATATTGCCTGATATAGAGCAGTGATGTCATATTACTTTATATAGAGCAGTGATGTCATACTACCTGATATAGAGCAGTGATGTCATATTACCTGATATAGAGCAGTGATGTCATATTACCCAATATAGAGGAGTGATTTCATATTACCTGATATAGAGCAGTGATGTCATATTACCTGATATACAGCAGTGATGTCATATTACCTAATATAGTGCAGTGACGTCATACTACCTGATATAGAGCAGTGATGTCATTCTACCTGATATAGAACAGTGATGTCATATTATCTGATATATAGCAGTGATGTCATATTACCTAATATAGAGCAGTGTTGTTCATACTACCTGATATAGAGCAGTGATGTCATATTACCTAATATAGAGCAGTGATGTCATATTCCCCCAATATAGAGAAGTAATGTCATATTACCTGATGAAGAGCAGTGATGTCATATTACCTGATATAGAGCAGTGATGTCATACTACCTGATATATAGCAGTGATGTCATATTACTTTATATAGAGCAGTGATGTCATATTACTGGATATAGAGCAGTGATGTCATATTGCCTGATATAGAGCAGTGATGTCATATTACCTGACATAGAGCAGTGATGTCATATTACTTTATATAGAGCAGTGATATCATATTACCTGATATAGAGCAGTGATATCATACTACCTGATATAGTGCAGTGACGTCATATTACCTGATATAGAGCAGTGATGTCATACTACCTGATATATATCAGTGATGTCATATTACTTTATATAGAGCAGTGATGTCAAATTACTGGATATAGAGCAGTGATGTCATATTGCCTGATATAGAGCAGTGATGTCAAACTACCTGACATAGAGCAGTGATGTCATATTACTTTATATAGAGCAGTGATATCATATTACCTGATATAGAGCAGTGATATCATACTACCTGATATAGTGCAGTGATGTAATATTACCTGATATAGAGCAGTGATATCATGTTACCTGATATAGAGCAATAATGTCATATTACCTGATATAGAGCGGTGATGTCATATTAAATGACATAGAGCAGTGATGTCATATTATCTGATATAGAGCAGTGATGTCATATTAACTTATATAGAGCAGTGATGTCATATTACCTAATACAGAGCAGTGATGTCATACTACCTGATATAGAGCAATGATGTCATATTACCTGATATAGAGCAGTGATGTCATATTATCTAATATAGAGCAGTGATGTCATATTACCTGATAAAGAGCAGTGATGTAATATTACCTAATATAATGCAGTGATGTCATATTACCTGATATAAAGCAGTGATATCATATTACCTAATATAGAACAGTGATGTCATACTACCTGATATAGCGCAGTGATGTCATACTACTTGATATAGAGCAGTGACGTCATATTACCTGATATAGAGCAGTGACGTCATATTACCTGATATAGAGCAGTGATGTCATATTACCCGATATAGAGCAGTGATGTCATATTACCTAATATAGAGCAATGATGTCATACTGCCTGATATAGAGCAATGATGTCATATTACCTGATATAGAGCAGTGATGTCATACTACCTGATATAGAGCAATGATGTCATATTACCTGATATAGAGCAGTGATGTCATATTATCTAATATAGAGCAGTGATGTCATATTACCTGATAAAGAGCAGTGATGTCATATTACCTAATATAATGCAGTGATGTCATATTACCTGATATAAAGCAGTGATATCATATTACCTAATATAGAACAGTGATGTCATACTACCTGATATAGCGCAGTGATGTCATACTACTTGATATAGAGCAGTGACGTCATATTACCTGATATAGAGCAGTGACGTCATATTACCTGATATAGAGCAGTGATGTCATATTACCCGATATAGAGCAGTGATGTCATATTACCTAATATAGAGCAATGATGTCATACTGCCTGATATAGAGCAATGATGTCATATTACCTGATATAGAGCAGTGATGTCATATTACCTATTATAGAGCAGTGATGTCATATTACCTATTATAGAGTAGTGATGTCATATTACCTGATAAAGAGCAGTGATATCATAGTACCTAATATAATGCAGTGATGTCATATTACCTGATATAGAGCAGTGATGTCATATTACCTGATATAGAGCAGTGATATCATATTACCCGATATAGAGCAGTGATGTCATATTACCTGATATAGAGCAGTGATATCATGCTACTTGATATAGAGCAGTGATGTCATACTACCTGATATAGAGCAGTGATGTCATACTACTTGATATAAAGCAGTTATGTCATATTACGTGATATAGAGCAGTGACGTCATATTACCTGACATAGAGCAGTGATGTCATATTACCTAATATAGAGCAGTGATGTCATACTGCCTGATATAGAGCAATGATGTCATATTACCTGATATAGAGCAGTGATGTCATATTACCTAATATAGAGCAGTGATGTCATATTACCTGATATAGAGCAGAGATGTCATATTACTTGATATAGAGCAGTGATATCATATTACCCGATATAGAGCAGTGATGTCATATTACCTGATAGAGCAGTGATATCATGCTACTTGATATAGAGCAGTGATGTCATACTACCTGATATAGAGCAGTGATGTCATACTACTTGATATAAAGCAGTTATGTCATATTACGTGATATAGAGCAGTGATGTCATATTACCTGATATAGAGCAGTGATGTCATATTACCTGATGTAGAGCAGTGATGTCATATTACCCGATATAGAGAAGTGATGTCATATTACCTGATATAGAGCAGTGATGTCATATTAACTGATATAGAGTAGTGATGTCATATTACCTGATATAGAGCAGTAATGTCATATTACCTAACATAGAGCAGTGATGTCATATTATCTGATAAAGAGCAGTGATGTCATATTACCTAATATAATGCAGTGATGTCATATTATCTGATATAGAGCAGTGATATCATATTACCTGATATAGAGCAGTGATGTCATATTACCTAATATAGAGCAGTGATGTCATATTACCTGATATACAGCAGTGATATCATACTACCTGATATAGAGCAGTGATGTCATATTACCCGATATAGAGCAGTGATGTCATATTACCTGATATAGAGACGTGATGTCATGATACCTGATATAGAGCAGTGATGTCATAATACCTGATATAGAGCAGTGATGTCATATTACTTTATATAGAGAAGTGATGTCATATTGCCTGATATAGAGCAGTGTTGTCATACTACCTGATATAGAGCAGTGATGTTATATTACTTTATATAGAGCAGTGATATCATATTACCTGATATAGAGCAGTGATATCATATTACCTGATATAGAGCAGTGATATCATAGTACCTGATATAGAGCAGTGATGTCATATTACCTGATATAGAGCAGTGATGTCATATTACCAGATATAGAGCAGTGATTTCATATTATCTGATATAGAGCAGTGATGTCATATTCCCCCAATATAGAGCAGTAATGTCATATTAGCCGATATAGAGCAGTGATGCAATATTACTTTATATAGAGCAGTGATGTCATATTAACGGATATAGAGCAGTGATGTCATATTGCCTGATATAGAGCAGTGATGTCATATTACTTTATATAGAGCAGTGATGTCATACTACCTGATATAGAGCATTGATGTCATACTACCTGATATAGAGCAGTGATGTCATATTCCCCCAATATAGAGCAATAATGTCATATTAGCCGATATAGAGCAGTGATGTCATATTACTTTATATAGAGCAGTGATGTCATATTACCGGATAAAGAGCAGTGATGTCATATTGCCTGATATAGAGCAGTGATATCATATTACTTTATATAGAGCAGTGATGTCATATTACCCGATATAGAGCAGTGATGTCATACTACCTGATATAGA
Source organism: Phyllobates terribilis (assembly GCF_046119375.1). Lineage (NCBI taxonomy): Eukaryota > Metazoa > Chordata > Amphibia > Anura > Dendrobatidae > Phyllobates > Phyllobates terribilis. The sequence goes on from NW_027362765.1 coordinate 80,947,883, forward strand.
GCAGTGATGTCATATTACCGGATACAGAGCAATAACATCATATTGCCTGAAATAGAGCAGTGATGTCATACTACCTGACATAGAGCAGTGATGTCATATTACTTTATACAGAGCAGTGATATCATATTACCTGATATAGAGCAGTGATATCATACTACCTGATATAGAGCAGTGATGTAATATTACCTGATATAGAACAGTGATGTCATATTACCAGATATAGAGCAGTGATTTCATATTACTTTATATAGAGCAGTGATGTCATATTACCTGATATAGAGCAATGATGTCATATTACCTAATATAAAGCAGTGATGTCATACTACCTGATATAGAGCAGTGATGTCATATTACCTGATATAGAGCAGTGATGTCATATTCCCCCAATATAGAGCAGTAATGTCATATTAGCCGATATAGAGCAGTGATGTCATATTACTTTATATAGAGCAGTGATGTCATATTACTTTATATAGAGCAGTGATGTCATATTAACGGATATAGAGCAGTGATGTCATATTGCCTGATATAGAGCAGTGATGTCATATTACTTTATATAGAGCAGTGATGTCATATTACCCAATATAGAGGAGTGATTTCATATTACCTGATATAGAGCAGTGATGTCATATTACCTGATATACAGCAGTGATGTCATATTACCTAATATAGTGCAGTGACGTCATACTACCTGATATAGAGCAGTGATGTCATTCTACCTGATATAGAACAGTGATGTCATATTATCTGATATATAGCAGTGATGTCATATTACCTAATATAGAGCAGTGTTGTTCATACTACCTGATATAGAGCAGTGATGTCATATTACCTAATATAGAGCAGTGATGTCATATTCCCCCAATATAGAGAAGTAATGTCATATTACCTGATGAAGAGCAGTGATGTCATATTACCTGATGAAGAGCAGTGATGTCATATTACCTGATATAGAGCAGTGATGTCATACTACCTGATATATAGCAGTGATGTCATATTACTTTATATAGAGCAGTGATGTCATATTACTGGATATAGAGCAGTGATGTCATATTGCCTGATATAGAGCAGTGATGTCATATTACCTGACATAGAGCAGTGATGTCATATTACTTTATATAGAGCAGTGATATCATATTACCTGATATAGAGCAGTGATATCATACTACCTGATATAGTGCAGTGACATCATATTACCTGATATAGAGCAGTGATGTCATACTACCTGATATATATCAGTGATGTCATATTACTTTATATAGAGCAGTGATGTCAAATTACTGGATATAGAGCAGTGATGTCATATTGCCTGATATAGAGCAGTGATGTCAAACTACCTGACATAGAGCAGTGATGTCATATTACTTTATATAGAGCAGTGATATCATATTACCTGATATAGAGCAGTGATATCATACTACCTGATATAGTGCAGTGATGTAATATTACCTGATATAGAGCAGTGATATCATGTTACCTGATATAGAGCAATAATGTCATATTACCTGATATAGAGCGGTGATGTCATATTAAATGACATAGAGCAGTGATGTCATATTATCTGATATAGAGCAGTGATGTCATATTAACTTATATAGAGCAGTGATGTCATATTACCTAATACAGAGCAGTGATGTCATACTACCTGATATAGAGCAATGATGTCATATTACCTGATATAGAGCAGTGATGTCATATTATCTAATATAGAGCAGTGATGTCATATTACCTGATAAAGAGCAGTGATGTAATATTACCTAATATAATGCAGTGATGTCATATTACCTGATATAAAGCAGTGATATCATATTACCTAATATAGAACAGTGATGTCATACTACCTGATATAGCGCAGTGATGTCATACTACTTGATATAGAGCAGTGACGTCATATTACCTGATATAGAGCAGTGACGTCATATTACCTGATATAGAGCAGTGATGTCATATTACCCGATATAGAGCAGTGATGTCATATTACCTAATATAGAGCAATGATGTCATACTGCCTGATATAGAGCAATGATGTCATATTACCTGATATAGAGCAGTGATGTCATACTAAATGATATAGAGCAATGATGTCATATTACCTGATATAGAGCAGTGATGTCATATTATCTAATATAGAGCAGTGATGTCATATTACCTGATAAAGAGCAGTGATGTCATATTACCTAATATAATGCAGTGATGTCATATTACCTGATATAAAGCAGTGATATCATATTACCTAATATAGAACAGTGATGTCATACTACCTGATATAGCGCAGTGATGTCATACTACTTGATATAGAGCAGTGACGTCATATTACCTGATATAGAGCAGTGACGTCATATTACCTGATATAGAGCAGTGATGTCATATTACCCGATATAGAGCAGTGATGTCATATTACCTAATATAGAGCAATGATGTCATACTGCCTGATATAGAGCAATGATGTCATATTACCTGATATAGAGCAGTGATGTCATATTACCTATTATAGAGCAGTGATGTCATATTACCTATTATAGAGTAGTGATGTCATATTACCTGATAAAGAGCAGTGATATCATAGTACCTAATATAATGCAGTGATGTCATATTACCTGATATAGAGCAGTGATGTCATATTACCTGATATAGAGCAGTGATATCATATTACCCGATAAAGAGCAGTGATGTCATATTACCTGATATAGAGCAGTGATATCATGCTACTTGATATAGAGCAGTGATGTCATACTACCTGATATAGAGCAGTGATGTCATACTACTTGATATAAAGCAGTTATGTCATATTACGTGATATAGAGCAGTGACGTCATATTACCTGACATAGAGCAGTGATGTCATATTACCTAATATAGAGCAGTGATGTCATACTGCCTGATATAGAGCAATGATGTCATATTACCTGATATAGAGCAGTGATGTCATATTACCTAATATAGAGCAGTGATGTCATATTACCTGATATAGAGCAGAGATGTCATATTACTTGATATAGAGCAGTGATATCATATTACCCGATATAGAGCAGTGATGTCATATTACCTGATAGAGCAGTGATATCATGCTACTTGATATAGAGCAGTGATGTCATACTACCTGATATAGAGCAGTGATGTCATACTACTTGATATAAAGCAGTTATGTCATATTACGTGATATAGAGCAGTGATGTCATATTACCTGATATAGAGCAGTGATGTCATATTACCTGATGTAGAGCAGTGATGTCATATTACCCGATATAGAGAAGTGATGTCATATTACCTGATATAGAGCAGTGATGTCATATTAACTGATATAGAGTAGTGATGTCATATTACCTGATATAGAGCAGTAATGTCATATTACCTAACATAGAGCAGTGATGTCATATTATCTGATAAAGAGCAGTGATGTCATATTACCTAATATAATGCAGTGATGTCATATTATCTGATATAGAGCAGTGATATCATATTACCTGATATAGAGCAGTGATGTCATATTACCTAATATAGAGCAGTGATGTCATATTACCTGATATACAGCAGTGATATCATACTACCTGATATAGAGCAGTGATGTCATATTACCCGATATAGAGCAGTGATGTCATATTACCTGATATAGAGACGTGATGTCATGATACCTGATATAGAGCAGTGATGTCATAATACCTGATATAGAGCAGTGATGTCATATTACTTTATATAGAGAAGTGATGTCATATTGCCTGATATAGAGCAGTGTTGTCATACTACCTGATATAGAGCAGTGATGTTATATTACTTTATATAGAGCAGTGATATCATATTACCTGATATAGAGCAGTGATATCATATTACCTGATATAGAGCAGTGATATCATAGTACCTGATATAGAGCAGTGATGTCATATTACCTGATATAGAGCAGTGATGTCATATTACCAGATATAGAGCAGTGATTTCATATTATCTGATATAGAGCAGTGATGTCATATTCCCCCAATATAGAGCAGTAATGTCATATTAGCCGATATAGAGCAGTGATGCAATATTACTTTATATAGAGCAGTGATGTCATATTAACGGATATAGAGCAGTGATGTCATATTGCCTGATATAGAGCAGTGATGTCATATTACTTTATATAGAGCAGTGATGTCATACTACCTGATATAGAGCATTGATGTCATACTACCTGATATAGAGCAGTGATGTCATATTCCCCCAATATAGAGCAATAATGTCATATTAGCCGATATAGAGCAGTGATGTCATATTACTTTATATAGAGCAGTGATGTCATATTACCGGATAAAGAGCAGTGATGTCATATTGCCTGATATAGAGCAGTGATATCATATTACTTTATATAGAGCAGTGATGTCATATTACCCGATATAGAGCAGTGATGTCATACTACCTGATATAGAGCAGTGATGTCATATTACCGGATACAGAGCAATAACATCATATTGCCTGAAATAGAGCAGTGATGTCATACTACCTGACATAGAGCAGTGATGTCATATTACTTTATACAGAGCAGTGATATCATATTACCTGATATAGAGCAGTGATATCATACTACCTGATATAGAGCAGTGATGTAATATTACCTGATATAGAACAGTGATGTCATATTACCAGATATAGAGCAGTGATTTCATATTACTTTATATAGAGCAGTGATGTCATATTACCTGATATAGAGCAATGATGTCATATTACCTAATATAAAGCAGTGATGTCATACTACCTGATATAGAGCAGTGATGTCATATTACCTGATATAGAGCAGTGATGTCATATTCCCCCAATATAGAGCAGTAATGTCATATTAGCCGATATAGAGCAGTGATGTCATATTACTTTATATAGAGCAGTGATGTCATATTACTTTATATAGAGCAGTGATGTCATATTAACGGATATAGAGCAGTGATGTCATATTGCCTGATATAGAGCAGTGATGTCATATTACTTTATATAGAGCAGTGATGTCATATTACCTGATATAGAGCAGTGATGTCATGCTACCTGATATAGAGCAGTGATGTCATATTCCCCCAATATAGAGCAGTAATGTCATATTAGTCGATATAGAGCAGTGATATCATATTACTTTATATAGAGCAGTGATGTCATATTACCGGATATAGAGCAGTGATGTCATATTGCCTGATATAGAGCAGTGATGTCATATTACTTTATATAGAGCAGTGATGTCATACAACCTGATATAGAGCAGTGATGTCATATTACTTTATATAGAGCAGTGATGTCATATTGCCTGATATAGAGCAGTGATGTCATACTACCTGATATAGAGCAGTGATGTCATATTACTTTATATAGAGCAGTGATATCATACTACCTGAAATAGAGCAGTGATATCATACTACCTGATATAGAGCAGTGATGTCATACTACCTGATATAGAGCAGTGATGTTATATTACTTTATATAGAGTAGTGATATCATATTACCTGATATAGAGCAATGATATCATACTACCTGATATAGAGCAGTGATGTCATATTACCAGATATAGAGCAGTGATTTCATATTACCTGATATAGAGCAGTGATGTCATATTACCTGATATAGAGCAGTGATGTCATATTCCCCCAATATAGAGCAGTAATGTCATATTAGCTGATATAGAGCAGTGATGCAATATTACTTTATATAGAGCAGTGATGTCATATTAACAGATATAGAGCAGTGATGTCATATTGCCTGATATAGAGCAGTGATGTCATATTACTTTATATAGAGCAGTGATGTCATACTACCTGATATAGAGCATTGATGTCATACTACCTGATATAGAGCAGTGATGTCATATTCCCCCAATATAGAGCAATAATGTCATATTAGCCGATATAGAGCAGTGATGTCATATTACTTTATATAGAGCAGTGATGTCATATTACCGGATATAGAGCAGTGATGTCATATTGCCTGATATAGAGCAGTGATGTCATATTACTTTATATAGAGCAGTGATGTCATATTACACGATAGAGCATTGATGTCATACTACCTGATATAGAGCAGTGATGTCATATTCCCCCAATATAGAGCAATAATGTCATATTAGCCGATATAGAGCAGTGATGTCATATTACTTTATATAGAGCAGTGATGTCATATTACCGGATATAGAGCAGTGATGTCATATTGCCTGATATAGAGCAGTGATGTCATATTACTTTATATAGAGCAGTGATGTCATATTACACGATAGAGCAGTGATGTCATACTACCTGATATAGAGCAGTGATGTCATATTACCTGATATAGGGCAGTGATGTCATATTCCCCCAATATAGAGCAGTAATGTCATATTAGCCGATATAGAGCAGTGATGCAATATTTCTTTATATAGAGCAGTGATGTCATATTAACAGATATAGAGCAGTGATGTCATATTGCCTGATATAGAGCAGTGATGTCATATTAGCCGATATAGAGCAGTGATGTCATACTACCTGATATAGAGCATTGATGTCATACTACCTGATATAGAGCAGTGATGTCATATTCCCCCAATATAGAGCAATAATGTCATATTAGCCGATATAGAGCAGTGATGTCATATTACTTTATATAGAGCAGTGATGTCATATTACCAGATATAGAGCAGTGATGTCATATTGCCTGATATAGAGCAGTGATGTCATATTACTTTATATAGAGCAGTGATGTCATATTACCCGATATAGAGCAGTGATGTCATACTACCTGATATAGAGCAGTGATGTCATATTCCCCCAATATAGAGCAGTAATGTCATATTAGCCGATATAGAGCAGTGATGTCATATTACTTTATATAGAGCAGTGATGTCATATTAACGGATATAGAGCAGTGATGTCATATTCCCCCAATATAGAGCAGTAATGTCATATTAGCAGATATAGAGCAGTGATGTCATATTACTTTATATACAGCAGTGATGTCATATTACCTGATATAGAGGAGTGATGTCATACTACCTGATATAGAGCAGTGATGTCATATTCCCCCAATATAGAGCAGTAATGTCATATTAGCCGATATAGAGCAGTGATGTCATATTACTTTATAAAGAGCAGTGATGTCATATTACCTGATATAGAGCAGTGATGTCATACTACCTGATATAGAGCAGTGATGTCATATTCCCCCAATATAGAGCAGTAATGTCATATTAGTCGATATAGAGCAGTGATATCATATTACTTTATATAGAGCAGTGATGTCATATTACCGGATATAGAGCAGTGATGTCATATTGCCTGATATAGAGCAGTGATGTCATATTACTTTATATAGAGCAGTGATGTCATACTACCTGATATAGAGCAGTGATGTCATATTACTTTATATAGAGCAGTGATGTCATATTGCCTGATATAGAGCAGTGATGTCATACTACCTGATATAGAGCAGTGATGTCATATTACCTTATATAGAGCAGTGATATCATACTACCTGATATAGAGCAGTGATGTCATATTACCTGATATAGAGCAGTGATGTCATATTACCCAATATAGAGGAGTGATTTCATATTACCTGATATAGAGCAGTGATGTCATATTACCTGATATACAGCAGTGATGTCATATTACCTAATATAGTGCAGTGATGTCATACTACCTGATATACAGCAGTGATGTCATTCTACCTGATATAGAGCAGTGATGTCATATTATCTGATATATAGCAGTGATGTCATATTACCTAATATAGAGCAGTGTTGTTCATACTACCTGATATAGAGCAGTGATGTCATATTACCTAATATAGAGCAGTGATGTCATATTACCCGATATAGAGCAGTGATGTCATATTACCTGATATAGAGAAGTGATGTCATACTACCTGATATAGAGCAGTGATGTCATACTACCTGATATATAGCAGTGATGTCATATTACTTTATATAGAGCAGTGATGTCATATTACTGGATATAGAGCAGTGATGTCATATTGCCTGATATAGAGCAGTGATGTCATACTACCTGACATAGAGCAGTGATGTCATATTACTTTATATAGAGCAGTGCTATCATATTACCTGATATAGAGCAGTGATATCATACTACCTGATATAGTGCAGTGATGTCATATTACCTGATATAGAGCAGTGATGTCATACTACCTGATATATATCAGTGATGTCATATTATTTTATATAGAGCAGTGATGTCAAATTACTGGATATAGAGCAGTGATGTCATATTAACTGATATAGAGCAGTGATGTCATATTACCTAATATAGAGCAGTGATGTCATACTACCTGATATAGAGCAATGATGTCATATTACCTGATATAGAGCAGTGATGTCATATTACCTAATATAATGCAGTGATGTCATATTACCTGATATAAAGCAGTGATATCATATTACCTAATATAGAGCAGTGATGTCATACTACCTGATATAGAGCAGTGATGTCATACTACTTGATATAGAGCAGTGACGTCATATTACCTGATATAGAGCAGTGACGTCATATTACCTGATATAGAGCAGTGATGTCATATTACCCGATATAGAGCAGTGATGTCATATTACCTAATATAGAGCAATGATGTCATACTGCCTGATATAGAGCAATGATGTCATATTACCTGATATAGAGCAGTGATGTCATATTACCTATTATAGAGTGTAGCGCCGGCGTCCCTGCCCTCTGCTAGGCAGGGACGCTGTTCCCCTCACCTCCCTGCTCCGTGCCCGGCGTCCTCCTCCCGCTCTGCTGGCAGCGCGCGCTCCTTCCCGGCCACTGTGCTTAGGGCGCGCGCGCGCGCTCTCCCTCCCTCTTAAAGGGGCCGCGCGTGCCGTCCTAAGGAGTCCCCGGCCAATGGCCGGAGGACTTCACCATATATAAGGCACCTCCTCCAAAATGGAGGTGCCCGAGCAATGTTGTTGCACTGTTCTACTCTGCTTCAGCCCTCAGGTCCCGTTGCCAGTTACCTGCCTGATTCCTGCCAGTTTGCTGTCTGTTTCCTGCCTGTTATTCCTGCTACCTGCTTGCTAGCCTGAGGTCCGACGGTCTGCCTTACAACTCCTGTCAGTCTGTCTAAGGACCAGCTTGCCCGCTCACCTGGGAGCGCTCCTCCGCTACCTGCCTGCTTGCCTGTCCGGAGGCTCCGCCGTCACGTGCTGTGACCACCAGCTATTCCAGAGACTCTTGCCCGCTCACCTGGGAGCGCTCCTCCGCTACCTGCCTGCTTGCCTGCCCGGAGGCTCCGCCGTCACGTGCTGTGACCACCAGCTATTCCAGAGACTCTTGCCCGCTCACCTGGGAGCGCTTCTCCGCTACCTGCCTGCTTGCCTACCTGGAGGCTTCGCCGTCACATGTTGTGACCACCTGCTATTCCAGAGACTCTCGCTTGCTCACCTGGGAGCACACATCCTCCATCTGCCTTGCTAGCCTACCTGGAGGTTCAGCCATCACAGGTCGTACCTACCCTTTACCTAGAGACTGCCCCGGTCACTTGCCGTGACCTCCAGCCCGTTCACCCAGAGACTGCCCCGGTCACTTGCCGTGACCTCCGGCCCGTTCACCCAGAGACTGCCCCGGTCACTTGCTGTGACCTCCAGCCCGTACACCCAGAGACTGTCCCGGTCACCTGCTGTGACTGCCTGCCTGGTCGCCACCCGCTCCCTTACAAGGACCGCCCCCTTGTATAGTAGCTCAGAGGTTCCGCCTCCCAGACCCGTTACATAGAGCAGTGATGTCATATTACCTATTATAGAGCAGTGATGTCATATTACCTGATAAAGAGCAGTGATATCATAGTACCTAATATAATGCAGTGATGTCATATTACCTGATATAGAGCAGTGATGTCATATTACCTGATATAGAGCAGTGATATCATATTACCCGATATAGAGCAGTGATGTCATATTACCTGATATAGAGCAGTGATATCATGCTACTTGATATAGAGCAGTGATGTCATACTACCTGATATAGAGCAGTGATGTCATACTACTTGATATAAAGCAGTTATGTCATATTACGTGATATAGAGCAGTGACGTCATATTACCTGATATAGAGCAGTGATGTCATATTACCCGATATAGAGCAGTGATGTCATATTACCTAATATAGAGCAGTGATGTCATACTGCCTGATATAGAGCAATGATGTCATATTACCTGATATAGAGCAATGATGTCATATTACCTGATATAGAGCAGTGATGTCATATTACCTAATATAGAGCAGTGATGTCATATTACCTGATATAGAGCAGAGATGTCATATTACTTGATATAGAGCAGTGATATCATATTACCCGATATAGAGCAGTGATGTCATATTACCTGATATAGAGCAGTGATATCATGCTACTTGATATAGAGCAGTGATGTCATACTACCTGATATAGAGCAGTGATGTCATACTACTTGATATAAAGCAGTTATGTCATATTACGTGATATAGAGCAGTGACGTCATATTACCTGATATAGAGAAGTGATGTCATATTACCCGATATAGAGCAGTGATGTCATATTACCCGATATAGAGCAGTGATGTCATATTACCTAATATAGAGCAGTGATGTCATACTTCCTGATATAGAGCAATGATGTCATATTACCTGATATAGAGCAGTGATGTCATATTACCTGATATAGAGCAGTGATGTCATATTACCTAATATAGAGCAGTGATGTCATATTATCTGATAAAGAGCAGTGATGTCATATTACCTAATATAATGCAGTGATGTCATATTATCTGATATAGAGCAGTGATATCATATTACCTGATATAGAGCAGTGATGTCATATTACCCGATATAGAGCAGTGATGTCATATTACCTGATATAGAGACGTGATGTCATGTTACCTGATATAGAGCAGTGATGTCATAATACCTGATATAGAGCAGTGATGTCATATTACTTTATATAGAGCAGTGATGTCATATTGCCTGATATAGAGCAGTGTTGTCATACTACCTGATATAGAGCAGTGATGTTATATTACTTTATATAGAGCAGTGATATCATATTACCTGATATAGAGCAGTGATATCATATTACCTGATATAGAGCAGTGATATCATAGTACCTGATATAGAGCAGTGATGTCATATTACCTGATATAGAGCAGTGATGTCATATTACCAGATATAGAGCAGTGATTTCATATTATCTGATATAGAGCAGTGATGTCATATTACCTGATATAGAGCAGTGATGTCATATTCCCCCAATATAGAGCAGTAATGTCATATTAGCCGATATAGAGCAGTGATGCAATATTACTTTATATAGAGCAGTGATGTCATATTAACAGATATAGAGCAGTGATGTCATATTGCCTGATATAGAGCAGTGATGTCATATTACTTTATATAGAGCAGTGATGTCATACTACCTGATATAGAGCAGTGATGTCATACTACCTGATATAGAGCATTGATGTCATACTACCTGATATAGAGCAGTGATGTCATATTCCCCCAATATAGAGCAATAATGTCATATTAGCCGATATAGAGCAGTGATGTCATATTACTTTATATAGAGCAGTGATGTCATATTACCGGATAAAGAGCAGTGATGTCATATTGCCTGATATAGAGCAGTGATGTCATATTACTTTATATAGAGCAGTGATGTCATATTACCCGATATAAAGCAGTGATGTCATACTACCTGATATAGAGCAGTGATGTCATATTACCGGATACAGAGCAGTAACATCATATTGCCTGATATAGAGCAGTGATGTCATACTACCTGACATAGAGCAGTGATGTCATATTACTTTACACAGAGCAGTGATATCATATTACCTGATATAGAGCAGTGATGTAATATTACCTGATATAGAGCAGTGATGTCATATTACCAGATATAGAGCAGTGATTTCATATTACTTTATATAGAGCAGTGATGGCATATTACCTGATATAGAGCAGTGATGTCATATTACCTAATATAGAGCAGTGATGTCATACTACCTGATATAGAGCAGTGATGTCATATTACCTGATATAGAGCAGTGATGTCATATTCCCCCAATATAGAGCAGTAATGTCATATTAGCCTATATAGAGCAGTGTTGTCATATTACTTTATATAGAGCAGTGATGTCATATTTACGTATATAGAGCAGTGATGTCATATTGCCTGATATAGAGCAGTGATGTCATATTACTTTATATAGAGCAGTGATGTCATATTACCTGATATAGAGCAGTGATGTCATGCTACCTGATATAGAGCAGTGATGTCATATTCCCCCAATATAGAGCAGTAATGTCATATTAGTCGATATAGAGCAGTGATATCATATTATTACTTTATATAGAGCAGTGATGTCATATTACCGGATATAGAGCAGTGATGTCATATTGCCTGATATAGAGCAGTGATGTCATATTACTTTATATAGAGCAGTGATGTCATACTACCTGATATAGAGCAGTGATGTCATATTACTTTATATAGAGCAGTGATGTCATATTGCCTGATATAGAGCAGTGATGTCATACTACCTGATATAGAGCAGTGATGTCATATTACTTTATATAGAGCAGTGATATCATACTACCTGAAATAGGGCAGTGATATCATACTACCTGATATAGAGCAGTGATGTCATACTACCTGATATAGAGCAGTGATGTTATATTACTTTATATATTGTAGTGATATATTACCTGATATAGAGCAGTGATATCATACTACCTGATATAGAGCAGTGATGTCAAATTACCAGATATAGAGCAGTGATTTCACATTACCTGATATAGAGCAGTGATGTCATATTACCTGATATAGAGGAGTGATGTCATATTCCCCCAATATAGAGTAGTAATGTCATATTAGCCGATATAGAGCAGTGATGTCATATTACTTTATATAGAGCAGTGATGTCATACTACCTGATATAAAGCATTGATGTCCTACTACCTGAAATAGAGCAGTGATGTCATATTCCCCCAATATAGAGCAATAATGTCATATTAGCCGATATAGAGCAGTGATGTCATATTACTTTATATAGAGCAGTGATGTCATATTACCGGATATAGAGCAGTGATGTCATATTGCCTGATATAGAGCAGTGATGTCATATTACTTTATATAGAGCAGTGATGTCATATTACCCGATATAGAGCAGTGATGTCATACTACCTGATATAGAGCAGTGATGTCATATTACTTTATATAGAGCAGTGATGTCATACTACCTGATATAGAGCAGTGATGTCATATTACCTGATATAGAGCAGTGATGTTAGATTACTTTATATAGAGTAGTGATATCATATTACCTGATATAGAGCAGTGATATCATACTACCTGATATAGAGCAGTGATGTCATATTACCAGATATAGAGCAGTGATTTCATATTACCTGATATAGAGCAGTGATGTCATATTACCTGATATAGAGCAGTGATGTCATATTCCCCCAATATAGAGCAGTAATGTCATATTAGCTGATATAGAGCAGTGATGCAATATTACTTTATATAGAGCAGTGATGTCATATTGCCTGATATAGAGCAGTGATGTCATATTACTTTATATAGAGCAGTGATGTCATACTACCTGATATAGAGCATTGATGTCATACTACCTGATATAGAGCAGTGATGTCATATTTCCCCAATATAGAGCAATAATGTCATATTAGCCGATATAGAGCAGTGATGTCATATTACTTTATATAGAGCAGTGATGTCATATTACCGGATATAGAGCAGTGATGTCATATTGCCTGATATAGAGCAGTGATGTCATATTACTTTATATAGAGCAGTGATGTCATATTACCCGATAGAGCAGTGATGTCATACTACTTGATATAGAGCAGTGATGTCATATTACCTGATATAGAGCAGTGATGTCATATTCCCCCAATATAGAGCAGTAATGTCATATTAGCCGATATAGAGCAGTGATGCAATATTTCTTTATATAGAGCAGTGATGTCATATTAACAGATATAGAGCAGTGATGTCATATTGCCTGATATAGAGCAGTGATGTCATATTACTTTATATAGAGCAGTGATGTCATACTACCTGATACAGAGCATTGATGTCATACTACCTGATATAGAGCAGTGATGTCATATTCCCCCAATATAGAGCAATAATGTCATATTAGCAGATATAGAGCAGTGATGTCATATTACTTTATATAGAGCAGTGATGTCATATTACCGGATAAAGAGCAGTGATGTCATATTGCCTGATATAGAGCAGTGATGTCATATTACTTTATATAGAGCAGTGATGTCATATTACCCGATATAGAGCAGTGATGTCATACTACCTGATATAGAGCAGTGATGTCATATTACCGGATACAGAGCAGTAACATCATATTGCCTGATATAGAGCAGTGATGTCATACTACCTGACATAGAGCAGTGATGTCATATTACTTTATACAGAGCAGTGATATCATATTACCTGATATAGAGCAGTGATATCATACTACCTGATATAGAGCAGTGATGTAATATTACCTGATATAGAGCAGTGATGTCATATTACCAGATATAGAGCAGTGATTTCATATTACTTTATATAGAGCAGTGATGTCATATTACCTGATATAGAGCAGTGATGTCATATTACCTAATATAGAGCAGTGATGTCATACTACCTGATATAGAGCAGTGATGTCATATTACCTGATATAGAGCAGTGATGTCATATTCCCCCAATATAGAGCAGTAATGTCATATTAGCCTATATAGAGCAGTGATGTCATATTACTTTATATAGAGCAGTGATGTCATATTAACGGATATAGAGCAGTGATGTCATATTGACTGATATAGAGCAGTGATGTCATATTACTTTATATAGAGCAGTGATGTCATATTACCTGATATAGAGCAGTGATGTCATGCTACCTGATATAGAGCAGTGATGTCATATTCCCCCAATATAGAGCAGTAATGTCATATTAGTCGATATAGAGCAGTGATATCATATTACTTTATATAGAGCAGTGATGTCATATTACCGGATATAGAGCAGTGATGTCATATTGCCTGATATAGAGCAGTGATGTTATATTACTTTATATAGAGCAGTGATGTCATACTACCTGATATAGAGCAGTGATGTCATATTACTTTATATAGAGCAGTGATGTCATATTGCCTGATATAGAGCAGTGATGTCATACTACCTGATATAGAGCAGTGATGTCATATTACTTTATATAGAGCAGTGATATCATACTACCTGAAATAGGGCAGTGATATCATACTACCTGATATAGAGCAGTGATGTCATACTACCTGATATAGAGCAGTGATGTTATATTACTTTATATATTGTAGTGATATCATATTACCTGATATAGAGCAGTGATATCATACTACCTGATATAGAGCAGTGATGTCAAATTACCAGATATAGAGCAGTGATTTCATATTATCTGATATAGAGCAGTGATGTCATATTACCTGATATAGAGCAGTGATGTAATATTCCCCCAATATAGAGTAGTAATGTCATATTAGCCGATATAGAGCAGTGATGCAATATTACTTTATATAGAGCAGTGATGTCATATTAACAGATATAGAGCAGTGATGTCATATTGCCTGATATAGAGCAGTGATGTCATATTACTTTATATAGAGCAGTGATGTCATACTACCTGATATAAAGCATTGATGTCCTACTACCTGATATAGAGCAGTGATGTCATATTCCCCCAATATAGAGCAATAATGTCATATTAGCCGATATAGAGCAGTGATGTCATATTACTTTATATAGAGCAGTGATGTCATATTACCGGATATAGAGCAGTGATGTCATATTGCCTGATATAGAGCAGTGATGTCATATTATCTGATAAAGAGCAGTGATGTCATACTACCTGATATAGAGCAGTGATGTCATATTACCTGATATAGAGCAGTGATGTTAGATTACTTTATATAGAGTAGTGATATCATATTACCTGATATAGAGCAGTGATATCATACTACCTGATATAGAGCAGTGATGTCATATTACCAGATATAGAGCAGTGATTTCATATTACCTGATATAGAGCAGTGATGTCATATTACCTGATATAGAGCAGTGATGTCATATTCCCCCAATATAGAGCAGTAATGTCATATTAGCTGATATAGAGCAGTGATGCAATATTACTTTATATAGAGCAGTGATGTCATATTAACAGATATAGAGCAGTGATGTCATATTGCCTGATATAGAGCAGTGATGTCATATTACTTTATATAGAGCAGTGATGTCATACTACCTGATATAGAGCAGTGATGTCATATTCCCCCAATATAGAGCAATAATGTCATATTAGCCGATATAGAGCAGTGATGTCATATTACTTTATATAGAGCAGTGATGTCATATTACCGGATATAGAGCAGTGATGTCATATTGCCTGATATAGAGCAGTGATGTCATATTACTTTATATAGAGCAGTGATGTCATATTACCCGATATAGAGCAGTGATGTCATACTACCTGATATAGAGCAGTGATGTCATATTACCTGATATAGAGCAGTGATGTCATATTCCCCCAATATAGAGCAGTAATGTCATATTAGCCGATATAGAGCAGTGATGCAATATTTCTTTATATAGAGCAGTGATGTCATATTAACAGATATAGAGCAGTGATGTCATATTACTTTATATAGAGCAGTGATGTCATACTACCTGATACAGAGCATTGATGTCATACTACCTGATATAGAGCAGTGATGTCATATTCCCCCAATATAGAGTAATAATGTCATATTAGCCGATATAGAGCAGTGATGTCATATTACTTTATATAGAGCAGTGATGTCATATTACCGGATAAAGAGCAGTGATGTCATATTGCCTGATATAGAGCAGTGATGTCATATTACTTTATATAGAGCAGTGATGTCATATTACCCGATATAGAGCAGTGATGTCATACTACCTGATATAGAGCAGTGATGTCATATTACCGGATACAGAGCAGTAACATCATATTGCCTGATATAGAGCAGTGATGTCATATTACCTGACATAGAGCAGTGATGTCATATTACTTTATACAGAGCAGTGATATCATATTACCTGATATAGAGCAGTGATATCATACTACCTGATATAGAGCAGTGATGTAATATTACCTGATATAGAGCAGTGATGTCATATTACCAGATATAGAGCAGTGATTTCATATTACTTTATATAGAGCAGTGATGTCATATTACCTGATATAGAGCAGTGATGTCATATTACCTAATATAGAGCAGTGATGTCATACTACCTGATATAGAGCAGTGATGTCATATTACCTGATATAGAGCAGTGATGTCATATTCCCCCAATATAGAGCAGTAATGTCATATTAGCCTATATAGAGCAGTGATGTCATATTACTTTATATAGAGCAGTGATGTCATATTAACGGATATAGAGCAGTGATGTCATATTGCCTGATATAGAGCAGTGATGTCATATTACTTTATATAGAGCAGTGATGTCATATTACCTGATATAGAGCAGTGATGTCATGCTACCTGATATAGAGCAGTGATGTCATATTCCCCCAATATAGAGCAGTAATGTCATATTAGTCGATATAGAGCAGTGATATCATATTACTTTATATAGAGCAGTGATGTCATATTACCGGATATAGAGCAGTGATGTCATATTGCCTGATATAGAGCAGTGATGTCATATTACTTTATATAGAGCAGTGATGTCATACTACCTGATATAGAGCAGTGATGTCATATTACTTTATATAGAGCAGTGATGTCATATTGCCTGATATAGAGCAGTGATGTCATACTACCTGATATAGAGCAGTGATGTCATATTACTTTATATAGAGCAGTGATATCATACTACCTGAAATAGGGCAGTGATATCATACTACCTGATAAGAGCAGTGATGTCATACTACCTGATATAGAGCAGTGATGTTATATTACTTTATATATTGTAGTGATATCATATTACCTGATATAGAGCAGTGATATCATACTACCTGATATAGAGCAGTGATGTCAAATTACCAGATATAGAGCAGTGATTTCATATTACCTGATATAGAGCAGTGATGTCATATTACCTGATATAGAGTAGTAATGTCATATTAGCCGATATAGAGCAGTGATGCAATATTACTTTATATAGAGCAGTGATGTCATATTAACAGATATAGAGCAGTGATGTCATATTGCCTGATATAGAGCAGTGATGTCATATTACTTTATATAGAGCAGTGATGTCATACTACCTGATATAAAGCATTGATGTCCTACTACCTGATATAGAGCAGTGATGTCATATTCCCCCAATATAGAGCAATAATGTCATATTAGCCGATTTAGAGCAGTGATGTCATATTACTTTATATAGAGCAGTGATGTCATATTACCGGATATAGAGCAGTGATGTCATATTGCCTGATATAGAGCAGTGATGTCATATTACTTTATATAGAGCAGTGATGTCATATTACCCGATATAGAGCAGTGATGTCATA
The DNA here is from genome assembly GCF_046119375.1 of Phyllobates terribilis. Lineage (NCBI taxonomy): Eukaryota > Metazoa > Chordata > Amphibia > Anura > Dendrobatidae > Phyllobates > Phyllobates terribilis. Next base: position 80,966,380 of record NW_027362765.1, read on the forward strand.
CTACCTGATATAGAGCAGTGATGTCATATTACCTGATATAGAGCAGTGATGTTAGATTACTTTATATAGAGTAGTGATATCATATTACCTGATATAGAGCAGTGATATCATACTACCTGATATAGAGCAGTGATGTCATATTACCAGATATAGAGCAGTGATTTCATATTACCTGATAGAGCAGTGATGTCATATTACCTGATATAGAGCAGTGATGTCATATTCCCCCAATATAGAGCAGTAATGTCATATTAGCTGATATAGAGCAGTGATGCAATATTACTTTATATAGAGCAGTGATGTCATATTAACAGATATAGAGCAGTGATGTCATATTGCCTGATATAGAGCAGTGATGTCATATTACTTTATATAGAGCAGTGATGTCATACTACCTGATATAGAGCATTGATGTCATACTACCTGATATAGAGCAGTGATGTCATATTCCCCCAATATAGAGCAATAATGTCATATTAGCCGATATAGAGCAGTGATGTCATATTACTTTATATAGAGCAGTGATGTCATATTACCGGATATAGAGCAGTGATGTCATATTGCCTGATATAGAGCAGTGATGTCATATTACTTTATATAGAGCAGTGATGTCATATTACCCGATATAGAGCAGTGATGTCATACTACCTGATATAGAGCAGTGATGTCATATTACCTGATATAGAGCAGTGATGTCATATTCCCCCAATATAGAGCAGTAATGTCATATTAGCCGATATAGAGCAGTGATGCAATATTTCTTTATATAGAGCAGTGATGTCATATTAACAGATATAGAGCAGTGATGTCATATTGCCTGATATAGAGCAGTGATGTCATATTACTTTATATAGAGCAGTGATGTCATACTACCTGATATAGAGCATTGATGTCATACTACCTGATATAGAGCAGTGATGTCATATTCCCCCAATATAGAGCAATAATGTCATATTAGCCGATATAGAGCAGTGATGTCATATTACTTTATATAGAGCAGTGATGTCATATTACCGGATATAGAGCAGTGATGTCATATTCCCCGATATAGAGCAGTGATGTCATACTACCTGATATAGAGCAGTGATGTCATATTACCGGATACAGAGCAGTAACATCATATTGCCTGATATAGAGCAGTGATGTCATACTACCTGACATAGAGCAGTGATGTCATATTACTTTATATAGAGCAGTGATATCATATTACCTGATATAGAGCAGTGATATCATACTACCTGATATAGAGCAGTGATGTCATATTACCTGATATAGAGCAGTGATGTCATATTACCAGATATAGAGCAGTGATTTCATATTACTTTATATAGAGCAGTGATGTCATATTACCTGATTTAGAGCAGTGATGTCATATTACCTGATTTAGAGCAGTGATGTCATATTACCTGATATAGAGCAGTGATGTCATATTACTTTATATAGAGCAGTGATGTCATATTAACGGATATAGAGCAGTGATGTCATATTGCCTGATATAGAGCAGTGATGTCATATTACTTTATATAGAGCAGTGATGTCATATTACCTGATATAGAGCAGTGATGTCATACTACCTGATATAGAGCAGTGATGTCATATTCCCCCAATATAGAGCAGTAATGTCATATTACTTTATATAGAGCAGTGATGTCATATTACCGGATATAGAGCAGTGATGTCATATTGCCTGATAAAGAGCAGTGATGTCATATTACTTTATATAGAGCAGTGATGTCATACTACCTGATATAGAGCAGTGATGTCATATTACTTTATATAGAGCAGTGATGTCATATTGCCTGATATAGAGCAGTGATGTCATACTACCTGATATAGAGCAGTGATGTCATATTACTTTATATAGAGCAGTGATATCATACTACCTGATATAGAGCAGTGATATCATACTACCTGAAATAGAGCAGTGATGTCATATTACCTGATATACAGCAGTGATGTCATATTACCTAATATAGTGCAGTGATGTCATACTACCTGATATAGAGCAGTGATGTCATTCTACCTGATATAGAACAGTGATGTCATATTATCTGATATATAGCAGTGATGTCATATTACCTAATATAGAGCAGTGTTGTTCATACTACCTGATATAGAGCAGTGATGTCATATTACCTAATATAGAGCAGTGATGTCATATTCTCCCAATATAGAGCAGTAATGTCATATTACCTGATAAAGAGCAGTGATGTCATATTACCTAATATAGAGCAGTGATGTCATATTACCCGATATAGAGCAGTGATGTCATATTACCTAATATAGAGCAGTGATGTCATATTCTCCCAATATAGAGCAGTAATGTCATATTACCTGATAAAGAGCAGTGATGTCATATTACCTAATATAGAGCAGTGATGTCATATTACCCGATATAGAGCAGTGATGTCATATTACCTGATATAGAGAAGTGATGTTATTATGTTATATCATGTTACCTGATATAGAGAAGTGATGAGAACCAGGGGAGGAGTCCTGAGGAGATAATTTGCATATTCCCACTGCATTTTGGGGTAAGTGAAGAGTCTCCGCGAGCTCAAAGAACACTGGATTTTGGCTGTTGGAGCTGAAAAGAGGACATCGGTAAACCGCGCGCCAACAGGCGCACGCATTTTGAAGCTTTTTTTTTAAGCTTTTTTCACTGTTTTCAGAACATTAACAGTAAGAACATGGAAGAGTCCAGGAGCCATTTGGTGAGCTGCATATCCTGCTACATGTTCACAGACTTGCCAGTGGAAAAGCCAAACTTCACATGCCAGAAATGCAAGCTTGTGTCCCTGTTGGAGGAAAAGTTGCGAAATCTAGAAGAGAGGTTAACTACCTTGAAAATCATTAAGGAAGGTGAAGAGTTCTTAGACAGAGCAGAATTATCTCTTCATGATTCAGAAAGAGAAGAAATTCGAACTGCACCTGACGAAACAGAGGAATGGAAGCATGTGACCCACAGAAGCAGGAGGATCGAGAGGCAGTCAGCACCCATACTGCTCAGGAACCAGTACCAGGCTCTCACGCAGGAGAACCATGAAGAAATACAGCAAAATAAGACTTTGCCAGCAATGAATAACCTTGTAAGCCCTCAGAATCCTCCTGGATGGAGAAAGAAAAATGTTGTGAAGAAAAAACGGAGAGTGGTGGTCATGGGGGATTCCCTGTTAAGAGGAACAGAGGCCGCTATCTGCAGACCAGACATAACCTCAAGAGAAATGTGCTGTCTTCCAGGAGCAAAAATTAAAGATGTGTCTGACAGGATATCAAGACTCTTCAGACCTACAGATCACTACCCATTCCTGCTAATACATGTGGGGACAAATGACACCGCAAGAAAGGACCTGGAAACCATCTGCAGTGACTTTGAAGACTTAGGCAAGAAAGTGAAAGAATTGGGAGCGCAGGTGGTCTTCTCATCCATCCTCCCAGTGGATGGCCATGGAACAATGAGGTGGAATAAGATTCTACAGGTGAACAACTGGCTACGTCGATGGTGCCGTCAACAAGGATTTGGATTTCTGGATCACGGAATGAATTACCTATACGATGGACTACTTGCTAGAGATGGGGTGCACCTTGCGAAGACTGGAAAACATGTATTTGGAAGTCGCCTTGCTACACTCATCAGAAGAGCTTTAAACTAGAACAATGTGGGAAGGGAAGCAAAAGGCCAGAAAAAGCCATACAGCTGACAAATACTATTGAGATCTCTGCTACTGGAAGTGGAAAAGAAGAACAAAGACAAAACAATTTAAATAATAAAAATATGGGAGGAAGAGAAACCAATCACAAACTAAAATGTTTTTATACAAATGCACAAAGCATGGGCAACAAACAAGGAGAATTGGAACTACTAATGCAGGAAAAGGAATATGATGTCATTTGAATCACTGAAACTTGGTGGGACGATACACATGATTGGAATAAAAGGCTAAAAGGATACAACTTATTTGCAAGAAACAGACTTGATAAACGAGGAGGAGGTGTTGCATTGTATGTTAGAAAAGGGTATATCTGCACAGAGATTGAAGCTTCAGAGACTGGGAGTTCTGTGGAAACTGTTTGGGTAAGAATACAAGGAGAGAACAACGGAAAGGACACCATTGTAGGCATTTACTACAGGCCACCTGGGCAAGCTGAAGATATGGATGAACTCTTTATGTATCAAATGACCAAGTTCTCCAAAAAATATGACGTAGTGGTCATGGGAGATTTCAACTATCCAGACATTTGTTGGGAATCTCTCTCAAGTAAAACTAACAGGTCAAGCAAATTCTTATTCTCTCTTGCTGACAACTTTATCTTCCAAAAGGTAGGGGAGAAAACAAGGGGATCTGCTACTTTGGATCTAATCCTTATAAACAGGGAGGAAATGGTTGAGGAGGTAAAGGTGGCTGGGACCCTAGGAGGCAGCGATCATGCTATTATAGAATTTTGGATAACTAGAGGAGGAAGACATGTGAAGACTCAAACTTCAAGGTTAGATTTTAGAAAGGCAGATTTTAAGAGACTCAGAAAGAGAATAGGAGGGATCCAATGGCTAGATGTCCTTAAGGACAAAAATGTCCAGGAAGGATGGGAAATTTTTAAAAATGAGATTCTCAAAGCACAATCGTTAACAATCCCGAAAAGTAGGAAGAATGGGAAGCATTTAAGGAAACCAGGATGGATGAATACAGAACTTAAACACATGCTAAAAAGAAAGAAATGTTTATTAAATGGAAAGAGGGAGGTATATCTAAAGAAGATTATAATGCAGTCTGCAGATCCTGCAGGGCACGTATCAGGTTAGCTAAAGATGACAATGAATTAAGGCTTGCAAGAGATGTCAAAAGCAATAAAAAAGGATTTTGGGGGTATGTCAAAAGTAAAAGAAAAGTCAAAGATGCTATAGGATTTTTACAGGATGAAAATGGAGAAATGGTAAGAGAGGATGTTGAGAAGGCCGAACTTTTTAATTCCTATTTTGCATCTGTTTTCTCTCAGAAAGAAAATGTAACATCAACTGATCTTCACTGTCCTTTTAAAGGAATAGAGGAATCCAAGTTATCTGTAAACAGAAAGATTGTGAGGGAATATTTAGCTAACATAAATGAGTTCAAGTCTCCAGGTCCAGATGAATTACACCCCAGAGTACTGAAGGAGATCGTAGAAGAAATTTTAGAACCACTCTCCATAATCTTTGAAAATTCTTGGAGAACAGGAGAAGTCCCAGAAGACTGGAGAAGAGCAAATGTTGTTCCTATCTTCAAAAAGGGGAAGAAGGTGGACCCAGGGAACTATAGGCCGGTGAGTCTGACTTCTATACCAGGAAAGATCTTAGAAAAAATTATTAAACAACATGTATGTAAGTACATGGATAAGAATGAAGTGATTAACCAGAGTCAGCATGGGTTTGTAACTAACAAGTCATGTCAGACTAACTTAATTTCCTTCTATGACAGAATCACTGACTGGGTGGATCAGGGAAATGCTGTAGATATAGTATATCTTGACTTCAGCAAAGCATTTGACAAAGTATCTCACACCATCCTTATTGAAAAAATGACCAAGTATGCAATGGACCAGGCAACTGTTAGGTGGATTCATAACTGGCTTAGTGATCGGACTCAAAGGGTGGTTGTAAATGGCTTCACATCCAGCTGGATGAATGTCTCAAGTGGGGTACCACAGGGCTCCGTCCTGGGACCTGTATTGTTCAACATCTTTATCAATGATTTAGATGAAGGAATTGAGGGTAAACTGATTAAATTTGCTGATGACACAAAGCTAGGAGGGATAGCTAATACTAGAGAAGAGAGAGAGAGGATTCAAAAAGACCTAAATAAACTGGAGCAGTGGGCAGCAACCAACAGAATGTTTTTTAACAGGGAAAAATGCAAAGTACTACATCTGGGCAATAAAAATGAAAAAAGCATATACAGAATGGGAGGAATAGAGCTAAGCAACAGTACATGTGAAAAAGACTTAGGTATACTAATAGATCATAGACTGAACATGAGTCAACAGTGTGATGCAGCAGCAAAAAAGGCAAATACAATTCTGGGATGTATTAACAGAAGCATACAGTCTAGATCACGTGAAGTCATTATCGGTCTTTACTCCTCTTTGGTCAGACCTCATCTGGAATACTGTGTACAGTTTTGGGCACCACATTTTAAAAAAGACATAGACAAACTGGAGCAAGTTCAGAGAAGAGCGACCAGAATGGTGACTGGTCTGCAAACCATGTCCTATGAGGAACGGTTGCAGGATTTGGGAATGTTTAGCTTGCAAAAAAGAAGACTGAGAGGAGACTTAATAGCTGTCTACAAATATGTCAAGGGCTGTCACATTGCAGAAGGATCATCTTTACTCTCATTTGCACAAGGAAAGACTAGAAGCAATGGGATGAAACTAAATGGGAGGAGACACAGATTAGATATTAGAAAAAACTTTTTGACAGTTAGGGTGATTAATGAGTGGAACAGGCTGCCACGAGAGGTGGTGAGTTCCCCTTCAATGGACGTCTTCAAACAGAGGCTGGACAGACATCTGTCTGAGATGATCTAGTGAATCCTGCTTTGAGCAGGGGGTTGGACCAGATGACCCAGGAGGTCCCTTCCAACTCTACCATTCTATGATTCTATGATTCTATCTATGATGTCATACTACCTGATATAGAGCAGTGATGTCATACTACCTGATATAGAGCAGTGATGTCATATTACTTTATATAGAGCAGTGATATCATACTACCTGAAATAGAGCAGTGATATCATACTACCTGATATAGAGCAGTGATGTCATACTACCTGATATAGAGCAGTGATGTTATATTACTTTATATAGAGCAGTGATATCATATTACCTGATATAGAGCAGTGATATCATACTACCTGATATAGAGCAGTGATGTCATATTACCTGATATAGAGCAGTGATGTCATATTACCAGATATAGAGCACTGATTTCATATTACCTGATATAGAGCAGTGATGTCATATTACCTGATATAGAGCAGTGATGTCATATTCCCCCAATATAGAGCAGTAATGTCATATTAGCCGATATAGAGCAGTGATGCAATATTACTTTATATAGAGCAGTGATGTCATATTAACAGATATAGAGCAGTGATGTCATATTGCCTGATATAGAGCAGTGATGTCATATTACTTTATATAGAGCAGTGATGTCATACTACCTGATATAGAGCATTGATGTCATACTACCTGATATAGAGCAGTGATGTCATATTCCCCCAATATAGAGCAATAATGTCATATTAGCCGATATAGAGCAGTGATGTCATATTACTTTATATAGAGCAGTGATGTCATATTACCGGATATAGAGCAGTGATGTCATATTGCCTGATATAGAGCAGTGATGTCATATTACTTTATATAGAGCAGTGATGTCATATTACCCGATATAGAGCAGTGATGTCATACTACCTGATATAGAGCAGTGATGTCATATTACCGGATACAGAGCAGTAACATCATATTGCCTGATATAGAGCAGTGATGTCATACTACCTGACATAGAGCAGTGATGTCATATTACCTGATATAGAGCAGTGATATCATACTACCTGATATAGAGCAGTGATGTCATATTACCTGATATAGAGCAGTGATGTCATACTACCTGATATATAGCAGTGATATCATATTACTTTATATAGAGCAGTGATATCATATTACCTGATATAGAGCAGTGATATCATACTACCTGATATAGTGCAGTGATGTCATATTACCTGATATAGAGCAGTGATGTCATAATACCAGATATAGAGCAGTGATATCATACTCCCTGATATAGAGCAGTGATATCATATTACCTGATATAGAGCAGTGATATCATATTACCTGATATAGAGCAATAATGTCATATTACCTGATATAGAGCGGTGATGTCATATTAAATGACATAGAGCAGTGATGTCATATTATCTGATATAGAGCAGTGATGTCATATTAACTGATATAGAGCAGTGATGTCATATTACCTAATATAGAGCAGTGATGTCATACTACCTGATATAGAGCAATGATGTCATATTACCTGATATAGAGCAGTGATGTCATATTCCCCCAATATAGAGCAGTAATGTCATATTAGCCGATATAGAGCAGTGATGCAATATTACTTTATATAGAGCAGTGATGTCATATTACCTGATATAGAGCAGTGATGTCATATTATCTAATATAGAGCTGTGATGTCATATTACCTGATAAAGAGCAGTGATGTCATATTACCTGATATAGAGCAGTGATGTCATATTAGGTCCCATTAGGTACTAATATGTGTATCCAAATTTTTGGTGATTCACTTTGTTGTGAGGCCTAGGTAACTCTAGAGGCCAAAGAAATGCTGTGGCTGAAAAAATGACCAGAAGTGTGAGGACCGGATAGAGAGCTGTGTAGATAAGGTATTATTTTTTAAAAAAATGTATTCTTCTCTGCTCCTATGATATACGCTGTCAGCACTCAGGCTGGATATATCTGTACTCATGTGGTGTAATTAACAGCTGTAAATGAAGAGCACAGATCTATAATGTAAGTATCAGGGAACTGTGCCGTGAGTTAATATGACAAGTCATTCTATATAATGCAGAATTGTCGTCCCCAAGAGTCAATTCATATATTTTTAGAATTTAAAAAAATTGTAACTACATCAAGAACATGGAAATCCTGAAAATAAAGTCTCACTGTAAAGGGTGTCATAAAATCCTGTGAAACTGAGCATTCATAGAAAATGAATGGGACCACATGTCATTGGAGACGGAAACATACAAAATTGCTAAGTTGCCAGTCATGTCTTTGTAACTAGAAGGCAGTATTATAGTAGTTATATTCTTGTACATAGGAGCAGTATTATAGTAGTTATATTCTTGTACATAGGAGCAGTATTATAGTAGCTATATTCTTGTACATAGAGGGCAGTATTATAGTAGTTATATTCTTGTACATAGGGGCAGTATTATAGTAGGTTTATTCTTGTGCATAAGGGGCAGTATTATAGTAGTTATATTCTTGTACATAGGAGCAGTATTATAGTAGCTATATTCCTGTACATAAGAGGCACTATTATAGTAGTTATATTCTTGTACATAGGGGCAGTATTATAGTAGTTATATTCTTGTACATAGGGGACAGTATTATAGTAGTTATATTCTTGTACATAGCAGCAGTATTATAGTAGTTATATTCTTGTACATAGGAGCAGTATTATAGTAGTTATATTCTTGTACATAGGAGCAGTATTATAGTAGCTATATTCTTGTACATAGGGGCAGTATTATAGTAGGTTTATTCTTGTGCATAAGGGGCAGTATTATAGTAGTTATATTCTTGTACATAGGAGCAGTATTATAGTAGCTATATTCCTGTACATAAGAGGCACTATTATAGTAGTTATATTCTTGTACATAGGGGCAGTATTATAGTAGTTATATTCTTGTACATAGGAGCAGTATTATAGTAGTTATATTCTTGTACATAGGGAGCAGTATTATAGTAGTTATATTCTTGTACACAGGAGGCAGTATTATAGTAGTTATATTCTTGTACATAGGTGGCAGGATTATAGTAGTTATATTCTTGTACATAGTGGCAGTATTATAGTAGTTATATTCTTGTACATAGGAGCAGTATTATAGTAGATATATTCTTGTACATAGGGGGCAGTATTATAGTAGTTATATTCCTGTACATAGGAGGCACTATTATAGTAGTTATATTCTTGTACATAGAGGCAGTATTATAGTAGTTATATTCTTGTACATTTGGGCAGTATTATAGTAGTTATATTCTTGTACATAGGAGCAGTATTATAGTAGTTATATTCCTGTACATAGGAGGCACTATTATAGTAGTTATATTCTTGTACATAGGGGCAGTATTATAGTACTTATATTCTTGTACATAGGGGGCAGTATTATAGTAGTTATATTCTTGTACATAGGGGCAGTATTATAGTAGGTTTATTTTTGTGCATAGGGGGCAGTATTATAGTAGCTATATTCTTATACATAGGAGCAGTATTATAATAGTTATATTCTTGTACATAGGAGCAGTATTATAGTAGTTAAATTCTGGTTCATAGAAGGCAGTAATATAGTAGTTATATTCTTGCACATAGGAGCAGTATTATTGTAGTTATATTCTTGTACACAGAGGCAGTATTATAGTAGTTATATTCTTGTACATAGGAGCAGTTTTATAGTAGCTATATTCTTGTACATAGGGGCAGTATTATAGTAGTTATATTCTTGTACATAGGAGCAGTATTATAGTAGTTATATTCTTTTACATAGGGTGCAGTATTATGGTAGTTATATCCTTGTACATAGGAGCAGTATTATAGTAGTTATATTCTTGTACATAGGGGGCAGTATTATGGTAGTTATATCCTTGTACATAGGAGCAGTATTATAGTAGTTATATTCTTGTACATAGGGGCACTATTATAGTAGCTATATTCTTGTATATAGGGGCAGTATTATAGTAGTTATATTCTTGTACATAGGAGCAGTATTATAGTAGTTATATTCTTGTACATAGGGGCAGTATTATAGTAGTTATATTCTTGTACATAGGGGGCAGTATTATAGTAGGTATATTCTTGTACATGGAGGCAGTATTATAGTAGTTTTATTCTTGTACATGGGGGCAGGATTATAGTAGTTATATTCTTGTACATAGTGGGCAGTATTATAGTAGTTATATTCTCGTACATAGTGGCAGTATTATTGTAGTTATATTCTTGAATTTAGGAGTAGTATTATAGTAGATATATTCTTGCACAAAGAGGGCAGTATTATAGTAGTTATATTCTTGTACATAGGGGCAGTATTATAGTGGTTATATTCTTGTACATATTAGCAGTATTACAGTAGTTATATTCCTGTACATAGGAGGCACTAATATAGTAGTTATATTCTTGTACATGGGGGCAGTATTATAGTACTTATATTCTTGTACATAGGGGGCAGTATTATAGTAGTTATATTCTTGTACATAGGGGCAGTATTATAGTAGGTTTATTCTTGTGCATAGGAGGCAGTATTATAGTAGCTATATTCTTGTACATAGGAGCAGTATTATAATAGTTATATTCTTGTACATAGGAGCAGTATTATGGTAGTTAAATTCTTGTACATAGAAGGCAGTATTATAGTAGTTATATTCTTGTACACAGGGGGCAAGATTATAGTAGTTATATTCTTATACATAGGGGTAGTATTATTGTAGTTATATTCTTGTACACAGAGGCAGTATTATAGTAGTTATATTCTTGTACATATGAGCAGTATTATAGTAGCTATATTCTTGTACATAGGGGCAGTATTATAGTAGTTATATTCTTGTACATAGGAGCAGTATTATAGTAGTTATATTCTTGTACATAGGGGCAGTATTATAGTAGTTATATTCTTGTACATAGGGGCATTATTATAGTAGGTATATTCTTGTACATGGAGGCAGTATTATATTAGTTTTATTCTTGTACATGGGGGCAGTATTATAGTAGTTATATTCTTGTACATAGGGGGCAGCATTATAGTAGTTATATTCTCATACATAGGGGCAGTATTATTGTAGTTATATTCTTGTATATAGGAGTAGTATTATAGTAGATATATTCTTGTACATAGGGGCAGTATTATAGTAGTTATATTTTTGTACATAGGGGCAGTATTATAGTAGTTATATTCTTGTACATAGGGGCAGTATTATAGTAGTTATATTCATGTACATAGAGGGCAGTATTATAGTAGTTATATTCTTGTACATAGGGGCAGTATTATAGTAGTTATATTCTTGTACATAGGGGGCAGTATTATAGTAGTTATATTCTTGTACATAGGGAGCAGTATAATAGTAGTTATATTCTTGTACATAGGAGCAGTATTATAGTAGTTATATTCTTGTACATATGGGCAGTATTATAGTAGTTATATTCTTGTACATAGGAGCAGTATTATAGTAGCTATATTCTTGTACATAGGGGCAGTATTATAGTAGTTATATTCTTGTACATAGGAGCAGTATTATAGTAGTTATATTCTTGTACATAGGGGCAGTATTATAGTAGTTTTATTCTTGTACATGGGGGCAGTATTATAGTAGTTATATTCTTGTACATAGGGGCAGCATTTTAGTAGTTATATTCTCGTACATAGGGGCAGTATTATTGTTGTTATATTCTTGTATATAGGAGTAGTATTATAGTAGATATATTCTTGTACATAGGGGCAGGATTATAGTAGTTATATTTTTGTACATAGGGGCAGTATTAAAGTAGTTATATTCTTGTACATAGGAGCAGTATTATAGTAGTTATATTCTTGTACATAGGGGCAGTATTATAGTAGTTATATTCTTGTACATAGAGGGCAGTATTATAGTAGTTATATTCTTGTACATAGGGGCAGTATTATAGTAGTTATATTCTTGTACATAGGGGGCAGTATTATAGTAGTTATATTCTTGCACATAGGGGGCAGTATAATAGTAGTTATATTCTTGTACATAGGAGCAGTATTATAGTAGTTATATTCTTGCACATATGGACAGCACGCTGCTCGGTGTTTAGCACTGCAGTCTTGTAGCGCTGGGCTCCTGGGTTCAAATCCCACCAAGGACAACATCTGCAAGGAGTTTGTGTGAGCTTTTCCTCCGGGTTCTCCGGTTTCCTCCCAAACTCCAAAGACATACTGATGGGGAATTTAGATTGTGAGCCCCAATGGGTAAAGCGATGATAATGTGCAGTATAGACCAAAAGTTTGGACACACCTCATTTAAAGATTTTTCTGTATTTTCATGACTATGAAAATTGTACATTCTCACTGAAGGCATCAAAACGATGAATTAACACATGTGGAATTATATACTTAACAAAAAAGTGTGAAACAACTGAAAATATGTCTTATATTCTAGGTTCTTCAAAGTAGCCACCTTTTGCTTTGATGACTGCTTTGCACACTCTTGGCATTCTCTTGATGAGCTTCAAGAGGTAGTCACCGGAAATGGTCTTCTAACAATTTTGAAGGAGTTCCCAGAGATGCTTAGCACTTGTTGGTCATTTTGCCTTCACTCTGCGGTCCAGCTCACCCCAAACCATCTCGATTGGGTTCAGGTCTGATGACTGTGGAGGCCAGCTCATCTGGCGTAGCACCCCATCACTCTCCTCCTTGGTCAAATAGCCCTTACACAGCCTGGAGGTGTGTTTGGGGTCATTGTCCTGTTAAAAAATAAATGATGGTCCAACTAAACGCAAACCGGATGGAATAGCATGCCGCTGCAAGATGCTGTGGTAGCCATGCTGGTTCAGTATGCCTTCAATTTTGAATAAATCCCCAACAGTGTCACCAGCAAAGCACCCCCACACCATCACACCTCCTCCTCCATGCTTCACGGTGGGAACCAGGCATGTAGAGTCCATCCGTTCACCTTTTCTGCGTCGCACAAAAACACGGTGGTTGGAACCAAAGATCTCAAATTTGGACTCATCAGACCAAAGCACAGATTTCCACTGGTCTAATGTCCATTCCTTGTGTTCTTTAGCCCAAACAAGTCTTTTCTGCTTGTTGCCTGTCCTTAGCAGTGGTTTCCTAGCAGATATTTTACCATGAAGGCCTGCTGCACAAAGTCTCCTCTTAACAGTTGTTGAAGAGATGTGTCTGCTGCTAGAACTCTGTGTGGCATTGACCTGATCTCTAATCTGAGCTGCTGTTAACCTGCGATTTCTGAGGCTGGTGACTCGGATAAACTTATCCTCAGAAGCAGAGGTGACTCTAGGTCTTCGTTTCCTGGGGCGGTCCTCATGTGAGCTAGTTTCTTTGTAGCGCTTGATGGTTTTTGCAACTGCACTTGGGGACACTTTCAAAGTTTTCACAATTTTTCGGACTGACTGACCTTCATTTCTTAAAGTAATGATGGCCACTCGTTTTTCTTTACTTAGCTGCTTTTTTCTTGCCATAATACAAATTCTAACAGTCTATTCAGTAGGACTAAGAGCTGTGTATCCACCTGACTTCTGCACAACACAACTGATGGTCCCAACCCCATTTATAAGGCAAGAAATCCCACTTCTTAAACCTGACAGGGCACACCTGTGAAGTGAAAACCATTTCCGGTGACTACCTCTTGAAGCTTATCAAGAGAATGCCAAGAGTGTGCAAAGCAGTCATCAAAGCAAAAGGTGGCTACTTTGAAGAACGTAGAATATAAGACATATTTTCAGTTGTTTCACACTTTTTTGTTAAGTATATAATTCCACATGTGTTAATTCATAGTTTTGATGCCTTCAGTGTGAATGTACAATTTTCATAGTCATGAAAATACAGAAAAATCTTTAAATGAGAAGGTGTGTCCAGACTTTTGGTCTGTACTGTATGTAAAGCGCAGCTAAATATGTTGACGCTATATAAAAATAAAGATTGTTATTGTACATAGGAGCAGTATTATATTTTTTATATTTTATAGATAGGGGCAGCATTATAGCATTCATAGCCGCTTTCAGAATAAAATAAATATCTGTTCTTCATCTTCTAGCATGATGAGAGTGACATTCAGAAAAAAATCAGGTCACTTTCTTTACCATGTAGCGCAGGAATGTTTACTGCACCATTAATATTGATGTCAGTGGTCATTGGAATTGCTCTGTAAAGAACCTTTAATGAGTCGATCAAGCCTTCACTGCACAGCAGCAAAATATGGCAATTAACAGCCATCAAACGCCGCCCAAGTACAATCAATGTTGTATTTAGTTATTTTACTGCGGTGTTAGTAAATTCCTATAAAACCATTTCACAATTATAGGAGGTTTTGTTTCATCTACATTTGCAGGGCCCCCAATGGCCACCTGGGGAATTTCCAAGCCATATAAGAAAATCGTAAAAACGTTTTACAAACAATTTTAGCCAGTGAAATCCAGTAAGAAAAGCCTGCTCTGGCTTACATGACTCTCAGTTCTGGTCCCTAAGTGAATTGTGACACCTCTCTCTATCCAGATCACTGACACCCAGAGAATAAGCCTTTTATAGAGAGCAGAATTCTAGAGCAAGGAAGGTGGGGAGAGGGGTGCTATAAAGGTAGGAGGCTTTATTTAGTTTATAATCTAGAGTTTAATACTTCTTTTTAGGGAATGCATCATATACAGTTGAAGAAAACATATACAGGTGAAAATATACAGTGAAAGAAATAAGTATTTGACCCCTTGCTGTTTTTGTAAGTTTGCCCACTGACAAAGACATGAACAGTCTGTAATTTTAAGGGTAGGTTAATTTTAACATTGAGAGATAGAATATCCCAAAAAAATCAAGAAAATGACATTGTATAAATTAGATAAATTTATTTGCATTTTGCAGCGAGAAATAAGTATTTGATCCCCCTACAAACCATTATGACTTCTGGCTCCTACAGACCAGTTAGATGCTTCTAATCAACTCATTACCTGCATTAAAGAAAGCTGTCTTACATAGTCACCTGTATAAAAGACTCCTGTCCACAGACTCAATTAATCAGTCAGACTCTAACCTCTACAACATGGGTAAGACCAAAGAGCTTTCTAAGGATGTCAGGGACAAGATCATAGACCTGCACAAAGCTGGAATGGGCTACAAAACCATAAGTAAGACACTGGGTGAGAAGGAGACCACTGTTGGTGCAATAGTAAGAAAATGGAAGAAATACAAAATGACAGTCAATCAACATCGATCTGGGGCACCATGCAAAATCTCACCTTGTGGGGTATCATTGATCATGAGGAAGGTGAGAGATCAGCCTAAAACTACACGGGGGGAACTTGTTAATGATCTCAAGGCAGCTGGGACCACAGTCACCAAGAAAACCATTGGTAACACATTATGTGTTTGGAGGAAGAGAAATGCTGCCTATGACCCAAAGAACACTGTCCCCACTGTCAAGCATGGAGGTGGAAACATTATGTTTTGAGGGTGTTTCTCTGCTAAGGGCACAGGACTACTTGACCACATCAATGGGAGAATGGATGGAGCCTTGTACCGTAAAATCCTGAGTGACAACCTCTTTCCCTCTACCAGGACATTAAAAATGGGTCGTGGCTGGGTCTTCCAGCAAGACAATGACCCAAAACATACAGCCAATGCAACAAAGGAGTGGCTCAAAAAGAAGCACATTAAGGTCATGGAGTGGCCTAACCAGTCTCCAGACCTTAATCCCATAGAAAACTTATGGAGGGAGTTGAAGCTCAGAGTTGCCAAGCGACAGCCTCAAAATCTTAATGATTTAGAGATGATCTGCAAAGAGGAGTGGACCAAAATTCCTCCTGACATGTGCACAACCCTCATAATCAACTAAAAAAAACGTCTGACTGCTGTGCTTGCCAACAAGGGTTTTGCCACCATGTATTAAGTGTTGTTTGCCAGAGGGATCAAATACTTATTTCTCACTGCAAAATGCAAAAAAAATTATCTAATTTATACAATGGGATTTTCTTGATTCTATCTCTCAATGTTAAAATTATCTGAGCCTTAAAATTACAGACTGTTCATGTCTTCGTCAGTGGGAAAACAAAAACAGCAAGGGATCAAATACTTATTTCCTTCACTGTAGATAGCAACAATATAGATAGGACCTGATAGATAAGAGCCAAACCCAAGCCTGGGCCTAAAAAAATAGCACCCAGAAAACCACCTGAATAAATTCTGACTTCAAGTTTCAACATTTTTGATAATTATGAGATAGGCTGAAAAATAGACTCTACGAACAAAAAGTAGATAGATAGCAGGGGCAGACATACCCAAATGCAGTGTCAGACTAGGGCCCACTGTTTAGTAAAATTTAATTTCTTAAGAACTGGTGGTCTCTTTTCATGAACTGGTTAATATCTGGTCCTGGCAAACCAGCGTCATGGGTTACATGTGGCCGGCACAGGTGTAACACCCTAACAGCACAAGTCCACACACGCAGCCAGGATCCCCACCTTCATGTAATGTTCCAGGGCGCAACAGACGAGTACTTCCGCCCCATGCCATATTACATATATGCACGCGTAATGTGTATATGTGCATGTGTTATGTATTAGTATGTGCACATTTCATTTTACTGTGCCTGATGTGAATATGCTTGTAAACATATGGGTGTTTTATTGCGAGTCCTCAGGGCTTCACTTTTATCCCTATTTGTATGAAATGTGGATGTTGTGCGGAGAATGCCCTGTAACTTCTAGGTGTTCAGTGGTTGTGTGAAGTCAGGGCTGTGAACACCGCTGACATGTTTCATCAGGATTACTGCGACCCCACCTACGAAGGTGCAGATGTGCTCATCAGCTGCAGCCAGTGCATTTCAAGGCCCTATTCTTTGGTGTCCCAGCGGTCAGACTCCCACCCATCTGACACGCTATCCCTATTCTTTGGATAGGTAATACCTTTTAATGTTGCAATAACCCTTTAATTACTTGCCTTCATTTCCCAGAAGTCCCATAGTAGTATGGAAGCCAATATGTTTGTCTACAACCCAGCTGACTGTTACCGGCAGGCAGAGGACCTTTTTCCCTTACGTCGCCATGAAAGTTTACAAGAATTCAATCTCTTTAATTCCTTCCATCTGTAAATGAGTAAAGTGATTACATAGGGACGCTATACGCTGCCAACTATCTCACTGAGCGACCTTTGTTTTGTGCGAATATCCCTGCGAGCTGCCCCCCCAGATCTCCACTCTATAAAGCTCCCCTTGTTTAAGGCTGTGTGATGTCGTATGTGTACTGATACGGCTGCAAGGCTTCCCTTAATGGAGACCATTACATGATGATTGACTTCAGCGTGTAACTCGGGCACAAGAAGGAAAATAAGCATGTCGCTCGTTTAATAAAAGGCTCCAATTAAAAGAAGAAAGCCTTAACAGAAAGGGAGGCACAACTCAAGCTAAAGCTACAGCTTGTGCGCTAGTGCAGGGGTGCAGCTTAAGGGAGTGCAGAGGTGGCAAAAAAAGGAGACACCAGTATTATAAATGGCTCATGGCAAGTAGAGGCAAGATATAGATTATGTATATGGACCCAGCAAAGAAGTGTGCACCGTTATATTATTAGCTGCTGGGGGTAGTAAGTAGTCTCTGATGTCACAGTGAGTGCAGTGAGGTCACAGAGTCCATGTTGAATGTCAGTCTGTAATTGGGTGAATGGTGATGTCAAAGAGAAGTCAATCATGCTATGTGGCAGGTCAGTCTGTAACTGGATGATGTCATGTAGGGGGTCAGCCCTTACTGGACATTGAATGACACTGTGGCTTTAAGATCCTGCCTTGCGGTGTTCTTTGGACACCGCTACAGTCATACGATGAGGACAGTCATGTCACAGTCTATGTAGCAGGTCATTCTGTGATGGGATGGTGATGTCACAGTGAGTGCAGTGATGTCACTCAGTCTATGTGAAGGATGGTGGACTGTGCTGCAACGTTCCTATTCAACTGTGGACTGTGGTGCCCAACATTCTGGGCATCACATTTAAAAAAAAAATTTAAACACTGGAGCAAGTTCAGAGAAAAGCTACCAGGATGGTGAGCGGTCTGTCAACTATGTCATAAGAGGAAGGATTAAAGGATCTGGGAATGTTTAACTTGCAAAAAAGAAGGCTAAGCGGAGACTTAATAGCTGTCTACAAATATCTGAAGGGATGTCACAATGTAGAGGGATCATCCTTATTCTCATTTACACATGGAAACACGAGAAGCAATGGAATGAAACTGAATGGGAGAAGATACAGATTAGATATTAGAAAAAACATTTTGACAGTGAGTGTGATCAATGAGTGGAACAGGCGGCCACGAGAGGTGGTGAGTTCTCCTTCAATGGAAGTCTTCAAACAGAAGCTGGACAGTCATCTGTCTGAGATGGTTTAGTGAATTCTGCATTGAGCAGGGGGTTGGACACGATGACCCTGGAGGTCCCTTCCAACTCTAACATTCTATGATTCTATGATTCTACGCCTGAAGACACCAATCACGTTGTGTGTGAATAGTGTCCTGCATCTTTGTATATATTGTGTCATGTGAATTGTGTTGTAATGTATAATTTAAGATAAGTAATGTTACTAGTGTACAGTATAACAGTATAGAGTGTATAGTGTATAAGATAGCCAGTATAGGGATAGATAGTTAATGGTAGTTTAGGTAATGACAGTAGGTTAAGATAGAGTTAATGTCTGGGACTAGCACATAGTGAGAGTTGAAAGTGTTAGGGCAAGTGACTTCCCGTAGTTAGTTAATTCGAGTTTGGAGTATCGGGTGAACAGTCCTGCCAAAAAGGGGTAATCCATAGAATAAGGAGACTTAAGGCCAGGGATAACGAGATCCTAAAGAAAGGGTGACTGATTAGTGGCCTTCCAGAGGAGGCATCCGTGCATAGATCACCGAGTCATGAACTCCCCAAGCTTGCAACGCCGAAGGTGATGGCCCTAAATAGGACTGAGTTCGTGGGACTGGTGGAGGCCCCGAGCGGTAGATCCAGGGCGCCAGTAGTGAAAGAAATAGGATGCGGAACTGCTGAGCAAGTAGAGAGACTTGCTGATCAGGACTGTGGTGTTCAGGCTGGGTTGTGGCAACGTAGGACAAAACAGTGTGTCTGCAGAACCCAGGAGTAGAACTACAGAAGAAGGATACAGTGTGAGGGGAAACTGCTTTATACTGTAGAGGAAACGTCCATAAGACATAATGCCCGCTATCCCTTGTACATAACCTTTGCCAAGTTATCGTTCAGTAATACTCTATGTTTGAACGACGGTCTCCTTTATTGAACTGGGGAACCTATTGTCCTGGCCAGCACACTCCACCGGCTGCAGGCAGCCTGCACGGGCATGATGCCCTCACAGTACAAGTCCACACACTCAGTCAGGACACACACAAAGGAGACAAGTGCCTCGCCCACGGCTATCGCCCCGCACCGCAGTACATATGTAGCCAGTCAAACAGTAACTGTATGGTAATATCATATGGTGAGAACAGTGATGTCACAGTCTATATAGCAGGTCAATCTGTGATTGGATGGTGATGTCACAGTGAGTGCAGTGATGTCAAACAGTCTACATAGCAGGTCAGTCTGTGATTGGATGGTGATGTCACAGTGAGAATAGTAATGTCACACAGTCTATGTAGCATGTGAGTCAGTAACTGGATGGTGATGTCACAGTGAGTGCAGTGACATCATCACAGTCTACATAGCAGGTCAGTCTGTGATTGGATGGTAATGTCAAACAGTGAGGTCAGCGATGTCACAGTCTATGTAACAGATCAGTCTGTGATTGGATGGTGACGTCACAGTGAGAGCAGTGACGTCACACAGTCTGCATAGCAGGTCAATCAGTAACTGGATGGTGATGTCATACAGTGAGGACAGCGATGTCACTGTCTATATAGCAGATCAGTCTGTTATTGGATGGTCATGTCACAGTGAGTGCGGTGACATCACCACAGTCTACATAGAAGGTCAGTCTGTGATTGGATGATAATGTCATACAGTGAGGACATGTGATTGAAAAGTGATGTCACATCTTGAGAGTATTGTGATCACACAGTCTCTGTAGTAGATCAGTCTGTAATTGGATTGTGATGTCACAGAATATAGACAGAGAGGTCACATTGTCTATGTTAGCAGGTCAGCCTGTGATTCAGTGGTGATGTAAGCAAAGTCAGTTTTTGATTCGATGGTGATGTCACAGGAAGAAATTAATTTCATCACATTGTCAATTGAGCAAATTCAACTGTGATTAATTAATGATGTCACAGGATGATGGTAGCACGGAGTCACAGTCTATGTAGCAGGTTAGTCTGTCATTGTTTAATGATGTCACAGTAAGTGAAGTGAAGTCATACAGTCTAAACAGTTCTGTGATTAGATTACGATATCATGGGGAAGTCACAGCGTATATGGAAGTGGTCATTACATGAATAGTGATGTCACAGAGTGAGTGCAATGAAGTCACACAGTCTGTATAGGAAATTAGTCCTGTGATTGGAATGAATGCCAGAGAGATGAAATAAGCTAATTCAACTGTGCTTGAATAATGATGTCACAGGATGAGGGTAGTGAGGTCACACAGTGTAATCAACGGGTCAGTCTATAATTGAATGGTGATGTGACAATAAGTGAAGTGAGGTCACACAGTTTGTGTAGCAGATCAGTCTCTGATTGGATGGTGATGTCACAGTAAGTGAAGTGAGGTCACACAGTCTGTGTAGCAGGTCAGTCTCTGATTGGATGGTGATGTCACAGTAAGTGAAGTGAGGTCACACAGTCTGTGTAGCAGGTCAGTCTCTGATTGGATGGTGATGTCACAGTAAGTGAGGTCACACAGTTTGTGTAGCAGATCAGTCTCTGATTGGATGGTTATGTCACAGTAAGTGAGGTCACAGTTTGTGTAGCAGGTCAGTCTCTGATTGGATGGTGATGTCACAGTAAGTGACGTCACACAGTCTGTTTAGCAGGTCAGTCTCTGATTGAATGGTGATGTCACAGTAAGTGAGGTCACACAGTCTGTGTAGCAGGTCAGTCTCTGATTGGATGGTGATGTCACAGTAAGTGAAGTGAGGTCACACAGTCTGTGTAGTAGTTTAGTCTCTGATTGGATGGTGATGTCACAGTAAGTGAGGTCACAGTCTGTGAAGGTCAGTCTCTGATTGGATGGTGATGTCACAGTAAGTGAGGTCACACAGTTTGTGTAGCAGGTCAGTCTCTGATTGGATGGTGATGTCACAGTAAGTAAAGTCATAGAGTTTGTGTAGCAGGTCAGTCTCTGACTGGATGGTGATGTCACAGTAAGTGAGGTCACACAGTCTGTGTAGCAGTTCAGTCTCTGATTGGATGGTGATGTCACAGTAAGTGAGGTCACAGTCTGTGAAGGTCAGTCTCTGATTGGATGGTGATGTCACAATAAGTGAAGTTTGATCACACAGGCTGTGTAGCAGTTCAGTGTTTGATTGGATGGTGATGTCACAGTAAGTGAAGTGAGGTCACACAGTCTGTGTAGCAGGTCAGTCTCTGAACGGATGATGATGTCGAAGTAAGTGAAGTGACGTCACACAGTCTGTGTAGCAGGTCAGTGTTACACGCACGACGCTAGGTTCAGATAGGGGCGAGACAGGTTACATGAATTCTTTGGAAGTGAGGTCACACAGTTTGTGCAGCAGGTAAGTCTCTGATTGGATGGTGATATCACAATAAGTGAGGTCACACAGTCTGTGTAGCAGGTCAGACTCTAATTGGATGGTGATGTCACAGTAAGTGAGGTCACACAGTCTTTGTAGCAGGTCAGTTTCTGATTTGATGGTGATGTCACAGTAAGTGAAGTGAGGTCACACAGTTTGTGTAGCAGGTCAGTCTCTGATTGGATGGTGATATCACTGTAAGTGAAGTCATAGAGTCTGTGTAGCAGGTCAGTCTCTGATTGGATGGTGATGTCACAGTAAGTGGGTGTCGATCGGTCTCTTAAGGGACCGGTGTTCGATCATCAGATCTGAATTGGACTTCATCTGTACTCCTTGGTACAAACTCTGGAGCTCAGGACTTATTTCACTCTCCTGAGGATGGTACATCCCTCTCCTTGCCGGTCTGAGAAATATAATGGTGTGTTCTTCTCCATCAGAACTTTCAAGGTCACTATCCACCTCCAGAGCTTCAGTCTGTGGTGGTCCCTTAGTCGATCTCGGACGATGTCGGTCTACTTCTGGGAAGTCTTGTTGTGGTGGGAGATAATCACAGGATAGTAGTAAAGTAGTAGAGTAACCCAGGATAGGATCCTCTGCCACGTTCTGATCACTGGTCACGAGAAAAGGTGCCAAAAGCTCAATGGTGTTGCTGTTCTTCGTGGCCCTCAGTTGGAAAGTCACTTCCGCCCAGCCTATGAAAGGGATTTCGGTCTAGTTGACAGCTTTGCCGTGGAGTTCCACTGGTCCTAAGAGTTCTTTTAGCGACCAATGGCAGGTATGTGGCAGGTAGCGCCTTCTCCATTCTTCATTTAAAAGGCTCACTTGGGCTCCTGTGTCCCACAGTGCTTTTACCAGGAGTCCATCTAGCTAGGAGTGTATAAAGCACCTTTCACCGAGTAGGCTGATGAATCTATCTTTACTGACCGAGGAATCCTCCTCCCAGCAGTATATCGCTTGACCTCCGCACTGGGCATTAAGTAACTGATGCCCCTGTCTCTCTTGCAGCTGTTGTAGACGGGAACACACTTGGGAATAGTACTGACGCAGCCGTTTTACCTCATGCGCCGTTCTGAGGTTTGGTGAGATTTGGATTTGCTTCTGGGGCCTCCTCTGTGTCGCTGTTACCAGTGCCCCGCACTGGCAACCTCCTGTCTTTTAACCCAAATGACCGTGACCATTGGCATTCCTTGGCAAAATGTCCTTCCTCACCACACCTTAGACAGTGGACACACACCGTCCTCTGATTTGATGAATGGCATGCTTCACAAGCTGGGTATCTTCTGTTTTGGAACCCACTCCTGGGTCTGAGGGATACAGGTTCTGGTCTGGAACGAATCAACTTTTTCACCTCAATCAACTAGGCTCGCAGTTTTCCTATTACTTCCTCCCAGTTAGCGCTGGCGGTTCTCTCTTTTGTTGGTGATTTAAGGTTCCCTCTCGGAGGCGGCACTGGAGGGTCTCCATGATGATCTTCGGCTTCTTTCTCCCCCAGCTTATTCATTTTTACATTAATGGCAGCTAACAGTTGCCTGCGGTTGTGTTCTTTAGAAATCTGTTCTTCAGACATCTTTATATGTTCTGCTACTGTTCTCAATTCTTCACAGGTTAACTGAAGAAGCAGCTCACTAATTCTGTCCATTTGTATTTCCACATCCATTGCTGCTAGTGACTTTTCTTTAGGGCTGGTTCCCTTTAACTTGTGTAGCAGAGTTGAGTTGAGGTGCTGTGCTGCTTTGTTTTTCCAGACACTTCTCCCTCTACACTCTAATTCCCGCTCAGGACTCCCCGTATGGGCCACCAATGTTACATGCACGCCGCTAGGTTCAGATAGGGGCGAGACAGGTTTCATGAATCCTTTGGAATCCTGTGGGAACCGTTTCTCAGGTCGACCATAGACCATGTGCAGCAGCTTCTCTCAGGCACCCAGGGGTATTGACCCTGAGGCACAGACACGTAGGTTGTTTCACTTGCTGATCAGACACACTTGACAAGAGTCCTCATAAACGCTAGAACAGTAGCATTTAATAAGAAGCCGCACAGTCAGTGCAAGTTAAGTCTTTTGAGCAACAGGCTCCAGTGACAAACAGTACAGTTTCCTTAGCAGCACAGCAGTTCACAGTCTTCCCAGTAGTATAGGACAGCACAGTTCTAATGCAAAGGCACATTAATGAACACAGCATTCTTTACAGCACAGTGAGATGGAGGAGGGGGGAGTGTTTACTGAGGGAGATGATCACTGTGACACCATTTCTTACAGTCCTTATCTTTCTGCTTTACAATACTCTGCACTTCTTGTTCAGGAACTCTACCTGACCTGTGCTTAGCTTCACTCCTGACTTGAATCCTTTTCACTTGCAGGGGCACTTCTGTGAGATACAGAAAACACACACCACCTTTCTCTTTGGCTCCAGCCAGACAGTAAACAACTTCCCCACAATCCCCCTGGGGCTCTGCTAAAACACTCCCCTTCTCCTGTGACTGTGTTAACCCCTCTAGTTGCTGGATGCTTCTCGAGCACAACACTTCCTGTCTCATGTGCTTGTGTTACTTCTAATAGTTGCTGAATGCTTTTAAAGCAACAGTGCTACTTCTTCATGTCACATCAGTCTCTGATTGGACGGTGATGTCACAGTAAGTGAGGACACACAGTCTGTGTAACAGTTCAGTCTCTGATTGGATGGTGATGTCACAGTAAGTGAAGTCACACAGTCTTTGTAGCAGGTCAGTCTCTTATTGGATGGTGATGTCACAGTAAGTGAGGTCACACAGTCTGTGTAGCAGGTCAGTCTCTGATTGGATGGTGATGTCACAGTAAGTGAAGTTACACAGTCTTTGTAGCAGGTCAGTCTCTGATTGGATGGTGATGTCACAGTAAGTGAGGTCACACAGTCTGTGTAGCAGGTCAGTCTTTGATTGGATGGTGATGTCACAGTAAGTGAAATAACGTCACACAGCCTGTGTAGCAGTTCAGTCTCTGATTGGATGGTGATGTCACAGTAAGTGAAGTGACGTCACACAGTCTGTGTAGCAGGTCAGTCTCTGATTGGATGGTGATGTCACAGTAAGTGAAGTGAGGTCACACAGTCTGTGTAGCAGGTTAGTCTCTGATTGGATGGTGATGTCACAGTAAGTGAGGTCACAGTCTGTGTAGCAGGTCAGTCTCTGATTGGATGGTGATGTCACAGTAAGTGAGGTCACACAGTCTGTGTAGCAGGTCAGTCTCTGATTGGATGGTGATGTCACTGTAAGTGAAGTAACATCACACAGCCTGTGTAGCAGTTCAGTCTCTGATTGCATGGTGATGTCACAGTAAGTGAAGTGACGTCACACAGTCTGTGTAGCAGGTCAGTCTCTGATTGGATGGTGATGTCACAGTAAGTGAAGTGAGGTCACACAGTCTGTGTAGCAGGTCAGTCTCTGATTGAATGATGATGTCACAGTAAGCGAAGTGACGTCACACAGTTTGTGTAGCAGGTCAGTCTTTGATTGGATGATGTTACATGGCTATGTGGTCATGCTGACAATTGAGAAGATCAGACAGATGATGTCACAGAATTCATCAGAAGTGCAGTGTGGTAGTACAGCTCAGTCTATGTGGTAATTATTAAGAGGATGGTTATGTCATAAAGTGATCGCCATGAAATCCCACCATTATACAGCATGTAGCCATGAATCGAATGCCAATGTATTATTTCTAACAAATATATTTCCCCCTTTATCCATAATTCTTTCCAGAATATAGCACTTTGGTAATATATTTACTCCTGAGGACACATCTGTAAACTGGAAGGAGTGATTACAGCTCCGACTTACATGATGGGTGTTTATTTTGGCTATCTCATCGGTTAATGCTGCGTTAATTCAGGATCATTTGTGCTCAGATTGGAGTGGTCCCCTCCCAGCTTAATAATCCTCCACAGTAGCCGATTGGGCACCTCATCCCCAGTTGTTTTTACAAGGCTGTTATTTTATGTAAGCAGCTGGCGCATTACTCAACCGCGTCAATTTGGGAGACAGTTTGGACATGTGTTTTATCCCCGATCGGGCCAAAGCTACTGTTCACTTATAGAAAACATACTCACCTCTCTGTAAGTGGTGAAGGTAATGGGTTGAGTGTTGATTTTAACCCTTGATGAGGTAAATTATTACCAGAAGAAAATGGTACAGAGGGACTGTTGTGAGATTGCATGATAGCTGTGGCCCCAGGGTATGTCTGTTCATGCGTGCTATACCTAGCGAGAGGGCAAAGCTGAGAGGTCACCACCTCTATGAAACAGTAGGCAGACTCAGC
Source organism: Phyllobates terribilis (assembly GCF_046119375.1). Classification (NCBI taxonomy): domain Eukaryota; kingdom Metazoa; phylum Chordata; class Amphibia; order Anura; family Dendrobatidae; genus Phyllobates; species Phyllobates terribilis. The sequence continues at coordinate 80,992,858 of NW_027362765.1, forward strand.
CATGGTCCATACCACCATCATTACGTCACGTAGATCCAGTATCTGGATGGCATGTAAATTTACACTTTTCACTCAAGCATTACCTAACTAGGAAAATATACAGGTTTTATAATCAGAGAAAGAACTAAACTGGGACACACAATTCACCTCCCTCTTAAAAACTTCGCTTGGTTCTTGATATGTTTTGGCCCTGGGACTATAGAAGAAGGTGGTCATCCAGGAGTTACTACAGTGGACACATTGGTTAGAATCGAAAGAAAGAAATGTGAGGCTCTGGTCACACCTGCACTGGGGTTTCTGTTTATCACAGAAATCATTAACTTAATTGGATTACTTATCCTTTACTGATCCTGAGTTACATCCTGCATTATACTCCAGAGCTGCACTCACTATTCTGCTGGTGCAGTCACTGTGTACATACATTACATTACTTATCCTGTACTGATCCTGAGTTACATCCTGTATTATACCCCAGAGCTGCACTCACTATTCTGCTGGTGCAGTCACTGTGTACATATGTAGCACCCTGAGGATTCGGCTGCTACAGGAGTATTGCACCTCAACCCAGAGGTGTGATATTCCACTCCCGGGTAAGGAAGGAGTGTGGAACTGAGCTCAGATAGACTGCATGCACTACATACATCCCATTCCAGAGGAGCAGGCCGACGGCACTCCCACTTAGAAATGTGCAGGTGCGACCGAGCCTGTTCCTGGCTGGAGTGGGAGGGGGGAGGAACATCCCATGTAGTGTAGGGGCAGATAGGGGGAGCAGTCTGGGTAGTGATAGGAGCTCATTGGGTGCTGGTCACCTGAGCTCACACATAGAGGGTGTATATAAGGTGGGCACCATCAAAGATCAGGGTCAGTCAGTTGCAGAAGACAAGTCTGTCAGGTGGAGGAAGGCAAAGGACATCCTGTCAGTAACAGAGAGGAAGAGCAGCCCTGAGGAGAAAGAGAGAGAGGAGCAGTGAGAAAGACCCAGAGGGGGACAAAGAAGGGACCCAAGAACCCAAATCAGATCATCGGGTGAGGAGTCAGCACAAGGGTACCGGAACCCAAACTGGTGGGGGCAGAAAACACATCCCTAGCCAGAGACCGGAGGCTGTGGGCAGCATCTGCCACGGCCACCCACTACATCCACCCTGAAGGCTTACCACATGAAGGGTCAGGGAACCTGAGGCCAAAGGTTGCCCCACAGAAGGCCCGAGGGAGCTGGACCTAGGCGGATCACTGGTGGGGAAGGCAGAAGAAAGGACAGAGGGAGAGCTCAGGGCCACGCTCCGGACTTGTTTGGGGGTTGGCCGGATCCAGGACCTGGTGGACGCAGCACGGCTCGGGAGGTCACTTGGAGCTAGAGTGACCAGGAACATCTGCAGTAAGTAAAGACCCTTAACTGCACAACCCGAGTCTGTCATCATTACCGGCTGCACCGCACCACCACAACCCCCATCCTCTGCGCCTGTCCCCTCTGAGGCTATACCCCTCCCGTTGGGGGTTATCCCACCAAGCTGCGCACCCACCATCAGCCTCAGCGGACCCTGCAGCAGCGGCGGCCACAGTGACCGCATCACAACGGGTGGCGTAGTCGACACAACGAACTTTAATAACATCAGTAAAGACTGCCACATAACACTGAGCTTGACGCCCTGGGCACGGGACCGGGTCACAGCCGCTCGGAGACTACAACCCCCCCCATCTGATCCGGTGCCGGGTATTCCCCTCAAAAAAGGAATATGTCCCAGGGGGCGCGTCAACTTTGGCGTAGTCGGCAGGATTACGTGCCCGCAACACCCGGGTACTGCGTGCCTGAAGAAAAGTGCAAGTTTACCTCAGAAAGAAGACTCCTGCCGGTTCCGGAGGGTCCACGCCATCGGACTCCATCACCAGTCGTTTCCCGCCGATTGTCCGCCATTTCCAGCTTGTTCCCGCCATCTGCCGAGTTTCCCGCCACTGGGAAGCGATTCCCGCCAAAACCGCAGATTTCCCGCCTTGGAAGAGCAGCGGACGCCATTATGGGCGTGCCAAAGGAGGGCAAGAGGCCACCTCCCATCGTGGGCCAGGACAGAAAATGGCGCCAAAAGTGGAAACCGCCCCCACCAACAGAGACTGTGATGCTGGAGGTGTCTGTCAGCGTGAAAGAACTCCCCCTGGAGCTGACAGTCACCGAGTTGCCCCGGGACCGCCTTCGAAGTGGGAGGAGACGAAAGAAAGGAGAGAAGATGGGTGTCGCCTGGAGCAGTGTAGAACGAGCGCACCCGGAGGCAAGAGGTCTAATGAGGAGTAGCGGAGAAGCTCACCCGGAGTCGAGGAGAGAAAGAGTAGACCCGGGAATGGAGCGGCAGCAGAGCAGCACCGGCCCGCTGGCCAGGAGCCTGCTGGAGGAAGAAGGAGGAGAGCAGAGCAGCACCGGCCCGATGGCCAGGAGCCTGCCGGAAACAGAGCAGAGCAGCACCGACCCGATGGTCAGGAGCCTGCTGGAGTCAACAACCCCGCTAGGCTTAGCGGAGATCCTGGCGCAGCTTCCCCGAGATCGGGAGTGCGCGCGGAGTGCCCTGGAGGGCCTCGCGGGAAGGATGGCCCGAGTGCAGAGGGAGATCCTGGCGGAGTGGGGCCGGGAGATGGCCCAGCAAGCTGGAACCCGTCCACTTAACCCGCTCCCTTGGAAGAAGACATCGACTGCCTCTGCGGATGACGCGGGAGGACCCAAGGCCGGAGACGGCGCAGAAGAGGGAGCGAGACGCATGGCAGCAGGTAAGGGGGATGCCTATACCCCATACCGGAAGACCGCTTACCTGCCCCAGCTCCCCGTCGCAGAGCCCGAAGGTCCCCCGGCCGTACCCGAGACCGCCATGACACCGCCACCGACTAGGCCCCGACCGGAAGCCGCCGTCGCGACCCCGATGACGTCACGCATCGTGACCCGGAGCGTGGCGCCGGAAGAGGAGCCTCCGGCCTGGTCACAGGGCCTAGCATTTCCGGGCGCCGCATCCAAAGCAGAGCCATCTACCTCCGCGGAGCCTCCGGCCTGGTCGCAAGGCCAGGTAACCCAGGGCGCCGCCGTCCTAACGGTGCCCTTCACCTTCCAGGTGCCCCAGGCCTGGCCGCAAGGCCTGGGCAACCCGGGCGCCACCACCACCGCGCCCGCGCCCGTAATACCTAGGGTGCCACACCTGGGGGAGGACCTCTTCGGCCAGCTCACATGGCCGGACGGGCGGCCCTTCATCTGGCCCGAAGGGTACCCTGAGCTGGAGCGGCCGCAAAGACTAGGGCCCTTGTGTGCGCCCCTAATCCCGGCTCCGAAGCCCGTGGCTCGGGTCTCGCCTCCTCTAGCAGAAGCCCAATTCGTGTGGGACCCCACGGGAGAAGATTTGATGGGGTTCACCGGAGAAACTCGGGCCGCCGCAGCTGAACGTACAGAGTGTTGCCGTCAACAGCTGGCAGAGTTTAAGAGAGAACGGGAGGAGAGGCGGGTCAGAGAACAACAGGCCCAAATCCAGAGCGCGGAGCAGAAGAGCCGGACTAGGAGGGACCCCCGTGCAGCAGATCGTCCCCGTACCATCGGGACGGTAATAAAGTTCAACCCGCAGCATGGGTGGGGCTTTATAAAGGACCGGAACACCATGGGTGACGTCTTCGTTACCCGACGGGACGTCGAGTCCCACCTGCCAGAGGGTCACAAAGGCCGTGACCTCTACGTCGGTGACGAGGTAACGTTCACCCGGCACAAGTGTGCCAAGGGACCTTACGCCCTCCACGTGCATCGCCTGACAGAGGAGGAGTTGCGGTGTAGGGAGGAAGAGCCAGAAGACCCGGACGGGTTCAAGGCTAGGAGGTACTACGATTAAGAACAGTAGTAAAGAAAAACTGTATATAGTTACCCGTCGGGGTACCCAAGCAACCGTTGCTGCTAAAGTAGTCCCCGTTGGGACCAGTGAACTGTTTACCTGTGTGACCCCTTCCATACCAGGCTGAGGACTGTGTGCAGCCATCCCTTTCCCTTTACCTGGCCGGGGACTGAGAACGGCCAAAATTCCCCTGTACATAGTTGCGCTTCCTAAAGCGCCCCCTACCGGTTTTATATGAGAAACTGTTTTTCAAGAGACTGTCGCACTTTACCTGGTCACGAGTTGCACGGTGACCAGAGGAGGAAGAAAGAAAAAGACGACGAGAAAGTTTTATATATATATGTTTTATGTGTTTTACATGTTTATAAAAATTTGTATGTTTTGGTGTTTTTGTCTTTGCAGCCCGAGGGCGTGCTGTGATTTACCAGGGGGGAATGTAGCACCCTGAGGATTCGGCTGCTACAGGAGTATTGCACCTCAACCCAGAGGTGTGATATTCCACTCCCGGGTAAGGAAGGAGTGTGGAACTGAGCTCAGATAGACTGCATGCACTACATACATCCCATTCCAGAGGAGCAGGCCGACGGCACTCCCACTTAGAAATGTGCAGGTGCGACCGAGCCTGTTCCTGGCTGGAGTGGGAGGGGGGAGGAACATCCCATGTAGTGTAGGGGCAGATAGGGGGAGCAGTCTGGGTAGTGATAGGAGCTCATTGGGTGCTGGTCACCTGAGCTCACACATAGAGGGTGTATATAAGGTGGGCACCATCAAAGATCAGGGTCAGTCAGTTGCAGAAGACAAGTCTGTCAGGTGGAGGAAGGCAAAGGACATCCTGTCAGTAACAGAGAGGAAGAGCAGCCCTGAGGAGAAAGAGAGAGAGGAGCAGTGAGAAAGACCCAGAGGGGGACAAAGAAGGGACCCAAGAACCCAAATCAGATCATCGGGTGAGGAGTCAGCACAAGGGTACCGGAACCCAAACTGGTGGGGGCAGAAAACACATCCCTAGCCAGAGACCGGAGGCTGTGGGCAGCATCTGCCACGGCCACCCACTACATCCACCCTGAAGGCTTACCACATGAAGGGTCAGGGAACCTGAGGCCAAAGGTTGCCCCACAGAAGGCCCGAGGGAGCTGGACCTAGGCGGATCACTGGTGGGGAAGGCAGAAGAAAGGACAGAGGGAGAGCTCAGGGCCACGCTCCGGACTTGTTTGGGGGTTGGCCGGATCCAGGACCTGGTGGACGCAGCACGGCTCGGGAGGTCACTTGGAGCTAGAGTGACCAGGAACATCTGCAGTAAGTAAAGACCCTTAACTGCACAACCCGAGTCTGTCATCATTACCGGCTGCACCGCACCACCACAACCCCCATCCTCTGCGCCTGTCCCCTCTGAGGCTATACCCCTCCCGTTGGGGGTTATCCCACCAAGCTGCGCACCCACCATCAGCCTCAGCGGACCCTGCAGCAGCGGCGGCCACAGTGACCGCATCACAACGGGTGGCGTAGTCGACACAACGAACTTTAATAACATCAGTAAAGACTGCCACATAACACTGAGCTTGACGCCCTGGGCACGGGACCGGGTCACAGCCGCTCGGAGACTACAACCCCCCCCATCTGATCCGGTGCCGGGTATTCCCCTCAAAAAAGGAATATGTCCCAGGGGGCGCGTCACATACATTACATTACTTATCCTGTACTGATCCTGAGTTACATCCTGTATTATACTCCAGAGCTGCACTCACTATTCTGCTGGTGCAGTCACTGTGTACATACATTACATTACTTATCCTGTACTGATCCTGAGTTACATCCTGTATTATACTCCAGAGCTGCACTCACTATTCTGCTTGTGCAGTCACTGTGTACATACATTACATTACTTATCCTGTACTGATCCTGAGTTACATCCTGTATTATACTCCAGAGCTGCACTCACTATTCTGCTTGTGCAGTCACTGTGTACATACATTACATTACTTATCCTGTACTGATCCTGAGTTACATCCTGTATTATACTCCAGAGCTGCACTCACTATTCTGCTGGTGCAGTCACTGTGTACATACATTACATTACTTATCCTGTACTGATCCTGAGTTACATCCTGTATTATACTCCAGAGCTGCACTCACTATTCTGCCTGTGCAGTCACTGTGTACATACATTACATTACTTATCCTGTACTGATCCTGAGTTACATCCTGTATT